>NW_024609880.1:120339778-121539778 GCF_016920785.2 Ixodes scapularis | reverse complement strand
CCCCCTGCCACCTGCAGTGCCTCTCTACTGTCGTTGATAAGGCAATGTTGGTTCCTGCTTTGATAATTCGAAAAATATGGGTTCAGATCAATTTTAGTGTGGTTTTATGAGCAATACAATATGGCGACTAACATCAATCGAAGTTTCTTGCGTGGATGCGTCTGGATTGGAACAACATTTACTCATAATCAAGAGAAGCCTGCAGTCCCTGTCTACTCTCGTTAATAAGGCAATGTTGGTTCCTGCTTCGATAATCCGAAATATATGGTTCCAGATCTATTTCAGATTGGTTTTATGGGCAATACAATATGGTCACTAACATCATACTAAGTTTCTAGCGTGGATGCATCTGGATTGAAAAACCGTTCACTTACGCTCACGGGAAGCCCTCTCTCTGAAGACCCCACCTGCAGTGCCTCTCTACTCTTGTTCATAAAGCAATGTTGGTTCCTGCTTTGATAGTCCGAAAAATATGGTTTCAGATCTATTTCAAGGAAGGAAGAAAGGGCAGAAAGGAAGACAAAGAAGTTAAGCTGGGGTATTTTGTCCCGGTTTGCTACTTTGTTTTGGGGGAGAGGGGTGTGAGGAATAAAAAAGAAAAGAAAGAACAGAAAGTAAAAAAAAAATTAAGAACTACAAAGTTTGAACACTAACACTGCACTATTCACTAACAATGAAGGTCATCTTCTATAAGCAGAAGTCCAGGCGTGTTGTTTTTAGGAATCTAACTAGTGCTTTTGTGGCCTTGGCTTCTTTGTGTGGATTGTCCCAAGCACCAAGCACTGTAGTCACGGAGAAGGGTCGGTTGTCTAGGCATGCTAGCGTGTTTTTGAGTTGTGTCCTTTCTGCGTCGTAGATGACACATTCACATAAGATGTGATGAATTGTTTCAATGGAGTCACAACTTGGGCACTTAGGTGTTGTGACCTGTCCAATCCGATGAAGGAACTTGTGTGTGTACGCTACACCGAGTCTCATTCTATGTATCACTGCCTCTGTCCGCCGTGGCATATCACTTGGAGTGTGGAATGAAAGATCTGGATCCAAAGCGTAGAGAGGTCCATACTGATTATAGGTCGCAGTATGCCACAATCTTCTTGTTTCAGTGAAGGCGTAGTGATTAATGAGAGACCGTATGTCGTTTTGACAGTACGGCACCATGACGTTGGGGGTTAAGAAATGGGCTGATTTCGCACCAGCATCAGCTGCATCGTTCCCAGGTATGTGACAGTGACTTGGGATCCATTGGAATTTAATAGTGTGTCCTAGGTCGAAGCATCTTTTAAGATTCAGTAAAACGTCAATAAGGATTTGATCGTTTTGATTACGTCTCATAAATGTGAATATCACTTGTAGTGCCGGTTTACAGTCCGAAAATATTGTCCAGTGTTCGGGCGGCTTCGGGAAGATCATTTCAAGGGCTTGATTAATTGCCACTAATTCAGAGGCCGTACATGACGTCATGTGGCTAAGCTTGAATGCCTTCGTTGTTAAGTGACTTGGGATAACCACACATGCTGATGAGCTGTTCGAACTTACTGACCCATCGGTGTAAACATGAGTTGTTGACGCATGATCACAAAGTATATTCGATAATACAAGTTGCATAATTACGGAGATTGGGGTGTTTGCTTTCTTCCTGATTCCCTTAATGTCCACTGTGGCATCAGGCATGGGAAGCCTCCATGGGGGCACTATTGAAATCTTTGCCGGTGCAAGATCATCTGGAAAGTGGGCTCTTATTTGGAACAGACCTTTAGAGTAGCTTGAGTGTTGACGTTGAAGTCCAATATTAGAGAGAGGGTGATTAGTATGTTTCGTAATGTGCCTTAAGTGGAGTCTAACTGTTTCCAGTAGAAGCAAAACTTCCACCGGTGTAGCGTGAGCTTCTGCAATTGTGCCAGCGGTCGAGGTACAAGCCGGAAGTCCAAGACATGCACGAAGAGCGCGCGCTTGTGCGCTTTTGATTGTGTTGACATTTGTTTGACATAGGCCATGTATTGCGGGCAGGCTGTATCCCAGCAAGCCTACAAAAAGAGCTCGATAGAGACGGAGTAGAGCCGGTACTGCCGCGCCCCACGTAGTGCCACTAATAAAACGACAGAGATCAACAAAGCCTGTGAGCTTCTTTTTTAAATAAGCGACATGCGTCGTCCATGTCAATCCCCTGTCAATGTATACTCCAAGGAACATATGTCTAGTTACATATGGAATTGTCTGGTTACAGATACGTAGGGGATATGAATCCATGATACGCCTCGTAAAAGCGATGGCGGCTGATTTGGCGGCAGAGATTTCTAGGCCACGAAGGTAAAGATATTTTTGAAGTCTTCTCAATGCAACCTCTATTCTTGCTTTTGCTTGCACCCGAGTAGAACCAGAGGCCCATATATATATATCATCTGCATATAATGACGCGTTAACGTTGGATGGCGGCACTTGGTCCAGTCGAATGAGTGTAAGGTTAAATAGTATAGGGCTCAAAACGCCTACTTGAGGAACCCCTCGGTAGACGTAGTGATCGGCTGTATCACCCTCTTGCGCTCTTGCGTCGTCATGAAAATTGAGCGTCCTGTGAGGTAACTCTTTATCCATGCATAGAGACGCCCCCCTACACCAACCTCTAAAAGTGCTTGAAGGACAGCCTCATGTGTGACACGATCGAACGCTCCCTTTACGTCGAGAAATGCCGCAACTGTGACTTTGCGCTTTGCTCTTTCTTCTATTTCAGATTGGTTTTATGGGCAATACAATATGGCGACTAACATGAAACTAAGTTTTAGCGTGGATGCATCTGAATTGAAAACCGTTCACTCACTCTCACGTGAGGCCCTCTCTCTAAAGACCCCACCTGCAGTGCCTCCCTACTCTTGTTAATAAGGCAATGTTGGTTCCTGCTTTGATAATCTGAAGAATATGGTTTCAGATCTATATCAGATTGGTTTTATGGGCAATACAATATGGCGACTAACATAAAACTAAGTTTCTCGCACGGATGCATCTGGATTGAAAAACCGTTCACTCACTCTCACGTGAAGCCCTCTTTCTGAAGACCCCACCTGGAGTGCCTCTCTATTCTTGTTAATAAGGTAATGTTGGTTCCTGCTTTGATAATCCGAAAAATATGGTTTTAGATCTATTTCAGAAATGTTTTATGAGCAATACAATATGGCGACTAACATAAAACTAAGTTTCTCGCACGGATGCATCTGGATTGAAAAACCGTTCACTCACTCTCACGTGAAGCCCTCTCTCTGAAGACCCCACCTGCAGTTCCTCTCTACTCTTGTTAATAAGGCAATGTTGGTTCCTGCTTTGGTAATCTGAAAAATATGGTCTCAGATCTATTCCAGATCGGTTTTATGAGCAATACAATATGGCGACTAACATCAAACTAAGTTACTAGCGCGGATGCATCTGGATTGAAAAATCGTTCACTCACTCTCACGTGAAGCCCTCTCTCTGAAGACCCCACCTGGAGTGCCTCTCTACTCATGTTAGTAAGGCAATGTTGATTCCTGCTTTGGTAATCTGAAAAATATGGTTTCACATCTATTTCAGATCGGTTTTATGAGCAATACAATATGGCGACTAACATCAAACTAAGTTACTAGCGCGGATGCATCTGGATTGAAAAACCGTTCACTCACTCTCACGTGAAGCCCACTCTCTGAAGACCCCACCTGGAGTGCCTCTCTACTCATGTTAATAAGGGAATGTTGGTTCCTGCTTTGGTAATCTGAAAAATATGGTTTCAGATCTATTTCAGATTGGTTTTATGAGCAATACAATATGGCGACTAACATAAAACTAGGGGTGTCGCGAACAAGCCGAGGTTCGAATTCGAGCAGGTTCGACTTTTTCGAACTTTTAGTAGAAATTCGACGAACCTTGTATTAAGGTTCGACTCATGTGCACATGCGCGACAATCTGGCCAGTTGGCTTCGGATTGGATGGTGATAGCTAAGAAATAAATTAAGGGCAGCGCTGATTGGTTATTTCACTTAATGCAGTACAAAACAATTAAGTTATTAACCTCTTCAGTGATTAGAATTAGTTTCTTTAAATTGCAACTGTTTATAAAATAAAATAACCCTTTTCTTAAAAAAAAAATTCTCCAAACCTAGACATGCTTGTATCAAGGTCTGGCCACACTGTCCACAAAGTCGAACCGGTCGATTTTGGTGAAAAGTTCGAAGGTTCGTCGAACCGGTTCGACCCAGTCGAACCCCGAAAGTTCGATCTAAAAATCTGGTTCGACAAAAGTTCGCGACACCCCTACATAAAACTAATAGCATCCTCGATCATCCGCACCGGTGCGCACCGGGGCACTGAGGTGCGCCCCTTCATCTTCGATCAAGAGCACCGGTGCAGCACCGTACGTCCTCGATCAACGAAGCGCACCCTCCCGGTGCGGCTTTTCGTTGCCCCAACGCGCACCAAGAAAATTGGCGGTGCGCCGGGGGGCAGTCCCATCAGGCATTGCGGCCAGGAGCGGGAATCGAGAAGATGGCGGGAGTAGCAGACGCGCAGACTATCGAGATGGCAGTCTTGCAAAAACGAAGACGCCTCGCAGCTGCACTAGATAATTTCCTCGGGTCTTCTGACGGCGAGACGACGAGCTTCTCACCATCGCCGCGATTACTGGCGATTGCTGCGGTGGCAAGGAGCGCCCGAAAAGCACGAACTTCGTGGAAAGCGGCGCGAGGCGTTCCGATGACAGCGAGGTACGGCTATTATCTGTTGTTTCGTTTTCTTGAACTAATAATGATGGCCAACATATACATGTGGAATTGTCACCCGCTTCGAGACCCCATCGACAATCACGTCCACGATGTTTATTTCTGTGGGACCGTCAAATCCGCGAGTAAAAAAATAGAAGTAATTGACAGCAGACGGGCACCGTGCGCTGACCTACGCACAATAAACGAACTAAACGCGAAGTGACGCAAGGTGGAGCTCGCCGCGGTGCATTGGCGCGGCGCAGTTTGTCCTCGATGTTGCACCGACATCGCGCTGCACGACCGAGGAGCGCTGTGCACTGTGCTGGTTTCAGGGCGATTCCGGTGCGAGTTGATCGAAGATGCTGTAAGTTTCTCGCACGGATGCATCTGGATTGAAAAACCGTTCACTCACTCTCACGTGAGGCCCTCTTTCTGAAGACCCCACCTGCAGTGCCTCTCTATTTTTGTTAATAAGGCAATGTTGGTTCCTGCTTTGATAATCCGAAAAATATGGTTTTAGATCTATTTCAGAAATGTTTTATGAGCATTACCATATGGCGACTAACATCAAACTAAGTTACCAGCGCGGATGCATCTGGATTGGAAAACCGTCCACTCACTCTCACGTGAAGCCCTCTCTCTGAAGACCCCACCTGGATTCCTCTCTACTCATGTTAATAAGGCAATGTTGGTTCCTGCTTTGGTAATCTAAAAAATATGGTTTCAGATCTATTACAAATTGGTTTTATGAGCAATACAATATGGCGACTAACATAAAACTAAGTTTCTCGCACGGATGCATCTGGATTGAAAAACCGTTCACTCACTCTCACGTGAAGCCCTCTCTCTGAAGACCCCACCTGGAGTGCCTCTCTACTCATGTTAATAAGGCAATGTTGGTTCCTGCTTTGGTAATCTGAAAAATATGGTTTGAGATCTATTTCAGATCGGTTTTATGAGCAATACAAAATGGCGACTAACATCAAACTAAGTTACTAGCGCGGATGCATCTGGATTGAAAAACCGTCCACTCACTCTCACGTGAAGCCCTCTCTCTGAAGACCCCACCTGGAGTGCCTCTCTACTCATGTTAATAAGGCAATCAACGAGCTTGAGTATTACCTTAGAGCGGTAAACCGGAACCCACTGCCTGCAGCGGAAATGCCACCCCCCCGATTGCCGCCATCTTGCCTGTTTGCCACATTAGTGATCACGTGACTTAAAGATGGCTGCGCCCAGAGGTGGGTCAGATCAGATTGGCCAGATCACGGTCAGCAGATGGGCTCTCTGGGGATGTGTTCCAATCTTACTCAAATAGACCCGAGTTATTCCGGCGAATCAAGTCACGTGACAAGACAGGTTGACGCGGGTAGGTTTTTGAACGCAACGGGTACAAGACCTTTTCTCAAGAGTGAGATAGAGTAAATTTTGGAACACGGCGACACGGCCGCCTGAATGGGAGCCACTGTAGCCGAGCCGAGCGCGAGTGTGTGCGTGTGCGAGCTGGTCGGGGGCGGCTGGTGCGGCGACGGCGGCAACGGCGGTGCGAGTCGCATTGAACCGCGATGATCGTGCTGTGGGAGATTGGAAAATCTCCATGCGTGCTATGTTTGGCTAGGCAGACGATGAACAAATAGAGCCGGGTATGAACGTATGGCACAAGATCTAACCAGGTATGGGCACCGATCCGAATCGGTCGTAGTACATGTCAAACATCGCGTGGATATCTCGCATGAAAGTTTTGCATTCTCTCTGCACTCGACCTGCGGAATGTTCATTGCTCTTAAGGATAGGTACGCAGGGCATATTGAGTGTCTGCGATTGGAAGCCGAGAATGAATGCGTGAGAGGTTTTGGTGCATTCGCGTGACTAAGGCTCGAGGATACGGTTGATCACGTCAGACGTTCCCGGCCGATTTTCTTTTACGTCCGACCCATATTAGGTTGCTATAGGTTGCCGTGCCCGTGGGGAACGGCACTGCTACCGTAAGTTCGCGCTGTGATTTGTAAGCATGGTCCTCGGAGTCCTGAGCCCTCGGCGCACACCAGGCGCCGTCTTCATATATAAGATCTCTACCGCGCATACGTCCGACGTACCTTTGAAAAAATCGGCCGAGTATGTCCAACGTATGTAAGGAATGCCTTCCGGGTACGTCCAAACTACCTTTAGACACAGCGTTAATTCTCTGCTTGCAAGGCGCCGGTAGTCGTCTGTAGGTGTCAACACGGCTGAGAATAGTGATGGAAACCAATGTCGTTGGTCAAAGTTCTCAAGACAGTGCTTACTCGCTCGCGTCGAAGCTTGTGAACGGTTACACCTGAAACCACTTTATGTCTCTTTTTTTCGGATACAGCTTTTTCCGGGATACCAGCAAGCGCTACAGCTGTTGCGCCGTCTTGTTACAGAAGGACTGGGCATCCGCAGACACAAGTGCAGTCCTACAACCACTGCTGGTGTCAAGTGCAGGAAAATAACAAGGGGCTCACAGATTTTTGTTCTCTGGTACAGAGCAGCCGAGACAGCATAATGCTGGATTGTAACTCTGTTGTTACAGTGTCTTTCACCAAGCACAGCTGTTCCGGGGACGGCCACGTGCTGTCTTTTTGCCTGTTTGCTACGGTCGACACGGTGGAGGCAGGTCGTGACATTGCACGGACGGCTGGACACCGAAGCGACGCAGGCTGACCATCAACCTTCTCAAGGGTGACCCATCTTCAGCCTCCTGAGTACGCTGAAGGCATCATACTCACCTAGGTCTGGTGCCATTGCAGCAAAGCACTTCTGCGCTTCACGAGGCATGCTTGCTTCTCTTTTTATGACTTTCTCTCGGGGCTCTGTCAGCATCTTCTTTGACTCTTGCTTTTGTTCGAGCGGTCATTTGGATCGTGAGAGAAAATAGTCTGCAGGGACTGCTGTCCCTGTCCAATATAGTGCCTTTAGCTTTCAGTGACGTCTTTCAGAAGCGACTACTAACAAAAGTCTCCGCACTTTCTCTACACTGGCATGGATCGAAAGCATCCTTACATATATGTCACTCCAGAGGCACTCCTGTAGCTTCTGGCGTACCAGAAAGACATCTAGTTGAACCATTGCTCCCTTTTTTTGATTTTTTTTTAAAAAACTTGCCCTATCCTTGTCTTTTAGTGTTTTTCTTTTCTTCTTATGTCTGTGTCATTTACAGAGTCATATCAACCACACAAAACTTAATGTAACTTTGAAAGTTATGTAGACCTAAGTAATGGTTAGTTACACATCAACATATCTGCCGACATTTGTTCACTGCTTACTCCATTAGCATGCTGCCTGCGATGCGTCTCCGACTGGTGTGTTTACCGATTCTGAAAAAGTGGTCCCTCAATTTCCTCTCGGTGACGTCATACAAGCGTCATGCTGTTGCCGGCCGCAATCCTGGCAGTGTCACAGCAGCGCGGGTGAACGTGACGGACGCCTGTTTTGCTGCAGGTCGCTCTTCAGTGTTGCAGTCCACGGAAGTTTTGGCAGCTAGAAGTTGGGACGCCCTGACGACAGCGACACTCGTGTTCGGTTGTTCTACTCGCAGCCTTTTCGTTAGCATTTCTACGACCAACCGCCAGAATCACGACATGCAACAGCATGACACTTTGGCTTCTGTGACGTCATTTTTTGCCACTTTGGGACCACTTTTGATGTATGGGCAGCATAGGACGCTAAACACACCGGTTGGAAACACGCTACGGACACCATACTATATATAACCTTGACATGGAATCTGTCTTGCACTGTGAATGTCTTGTACATTTCTCTCGCTACCTTCTCTGGAATGCCGTTTTCTGATTCAAAGCGCATCCTTGATTTCTTATGCTGTAACCTCCGTCTGGTTTTTTCATCTGTCAACTGCCTTGCTTATGTTGAAATAGTGCGACCAAAACTAGAATATGCGTCCTCGGCGTGGGAGCCACATGTTAAATGTCTCTCATCCAATTTCAGGGGTGGATGCAGGAATTTCCTGAGGAGGGGGGGGGGGGGGGTCAGGTGTTGGTCAGCGTACCATATCTTTAGGAACCCCCTCCCCCTCTCCCTCGTTTCACGCCCTAAATTTTGCGCATGCAGAAATCAAGAAGGGGGGGGTCAGGATATCCGGACCCCCCCTCTAAATCCGCACCTGCCCAATCCGGATTTGGTTCAGAATCGGGCTAGTACTCGCTTTATTCTACATTTTAGGTTTGGTAGCATCACTGAACTTAAATGCAACTTAAATGCAGTTTTTTTTTCAAACTCCCCTGTGTTCATATAGGCATATTAGTAAACTTTGTCTCCATCATAGGTTTTAATTCCTGCATGATTTATTCATCTTGCCACCGCATCGGATATTCCCTCGCATTGATCACTGTTCCTCTCAACAGGCCTGTCGACTTTAATGGCCTGTCTGAAGCCACTGTTTCCCTCCAAGACATTGACTCCTTTCGTGACATATTAAGCTCAATATTTTATTAAATCACTCCATTATGCAATACCCTAACCCCAGGGCTCTTAGGATACTTAAAATAAATAAACAAAATGGAAAAAGTCGGTAGTTGGAAAGAAACTGGACGATTCTTGTCGTGAGAAGCCAAGTCTTTTGATATGTGGCGCCAAGTCTTCATAAATGGTGTTTTGCAAACAGAAGCCAGGCTCAGATGGCAAATGTAGCACAGGTTTAGTTATTGTCCACGAAAGAGCACGAGCTTGTTGAAGTATTGCCGGACGGGCACTCCCCTTTCCTCGGCACTTTGCTGCCGGCACATGTGGTGAATCCTCAGCTGAAAGTAGTGTGCCAGCATCTTCTTGAGCATGACAGAGAAGTGAGATTGATTGTCAATTGTTTGTGCAACAAACAGGTGGTCGAACCTCTTGAAGGATGGTGACAAGGAGACAATACTCAATGTCTCGGTTTGCAGCCTGAGAAGCCAGTTCCGCCCTCCCTTGGCCACTGTGTCGAAGTTTCTGCGAAGCACCTTCTCGGCAGTGGTGCAGAGATGCAGAATGTCTGGGGATGGACTGTGGAGACCGCCCTTGTCCTTGACACGCACCAGGTCGCATTTGTCAGTGGTGAGAAGTGCAATCCTTGCACAGTCCGGGCATTTTGCGTCTTTTGCAAAGTGAACGGCCACATTGCCCGCAATGTACAGGGTGTCACAAAAGAAAATTTACACGGTCTTTTTCACCGCAAAAATAAACTAGGCATCGCCGAACGCTCATTTCGCCCAAAGGTAGAGCTAGAGGTCACAACCAGATGCCAAAGTTTCAGCCCGATCCGATAACTCAATCAAAAGTTATAAGTGATTTTCTGAAAATTTCAATGGGAAAATGGAGCCCATTTTCTCCCGTTTTCAGTTTCTGGTCCCATAGAGCCCCATGTGTTTGAAAACGCCGTCGGCCGCCATTTTCCCATTGAAAATTTCAGAAAATCACTTATAACTTTTGATTAAGTTATCGGAGCGATAATACGAAATCGGCATACACATATCAGGCAACAAATAGGAATTTCCGTTCTCAGTAGCATGCATTAGACAATAGACTATCGAAGTGATATGTTTGAAATCATACTTGCGTGCCTGCAAGATGCTTCCACCACAGTGCAGTGTTGAAATGTGCACCGTTGTCAAGGGGGTTTGTATTAATGCATGCTACTGAGAACGGAAATTCCTATTTGTTGCTTGATATGTGTATGCCGATTTCGTATTATCGCTGGAAGATGCCGGTTTGAGCATTTCATGGAATTGAACAGCAGCAGCTAGGGCGCGCAAAAAGTAGCAGACGACAATTTTGGCGCGCAATTTTTTGTGTGATTTTGGTTATAACTGCAATGTTGACAAAGTGGCACAGTTTTTTAGTGCTTATAACTGATGTAATAAAGTAATCTACAACATTGACTTCAATCAAGCTTCGTTTGAATTTGCGGCCAAAAGATAGCAGACGACTGCGCATATTCCTGTGGTTCAGAGGCTGTCAGCTCGTCGTGTCTGATTCCTTTGCCATTTTATATCTAACTTGATTTGAACTCTAAAAGCTATGCCGCATTCGTGCGCGGCTCCTAACTGTACTAACAGGTACAAGAAGGACTCGGCAATAACGTTTCACGGGTAAGCTTTCCACTAACTCTCAAATTACTGCGGTCAACTCTTTCCAACTGCGTTGCGATCTTTACGAACCTTAGCCCGCATTTCGGCATAATTAAGTCGCATCATTATAATACAGTTAAATATGCGATAGGCAAGCAAGCGCAATCATTGGATCTAAACTTGCAGTTTTGGGCACATTTATGTAGGACAACCGCACATATTTGAAAGTTGCTCTGTGGTTGAAGCACGTTATCTAAACTACTCCAAATTGGGTTTGAAACATTTCAAATTACCTGCTCGTCATACTTGGAACAAATGTTTCAGAAACTTCAAATATTAGTGGCATATAAATGAGGCAGAAGGGGTAGTTTAGAATAATCATATTTTTCTATAATAAAATGCACACAAACAATAATTAGAAATGCACAAATATGTATTTGCTTTATTGAAAGACAGCATTGTTTCGGTGTTTTGACAGTCCGACCTCGTTGTCTCCCGCAGATTTCCACTGAGACATCCAGAACTCCTCCAGGCATGGCTGCAGAAAATGGAACGCATACACTGGACTCCCACCAAGTTCTCCAAGCTGTGTTCAGAGCACTTCGAAAATGACTGCTTCCACAGGCTTGTTGGCAAGACTAACCTCAAACAAGGAGCAGTGCCCACACTGTTCACCCCTCAAACGGACAGACCTCAACAACACCCCCGAACTGACTTTCCCTCCACCTCCCAAGTGGTCCGATCTCAACGGTCCCGCCAGACTGACTTTCCCTCTCCACACGCCCCATCCACAGCAGATTCTCAAGCAGCGTCAAGCAGCCCCGAAGCTCCATCCTCACGGCCGGCCACCTGCTCTGGCGACAACAGCTACACAGTTGTGTCTCCACGACGGGACAGGATGCTTCTAGCTGCCAGCAAGCGCAAGCTGCGAGAAGCCAAGAAGATCCTAAGACAAGCAAAAAGAAAGGCGAACCGGAAGGGAATGAAGATAAAAAAAACTCAATGCGCTGCTGAAGAAACTCAGGGCACAGCTACCTCAACCAGCGGTAGCCATCCTGGACAACATCTTCAGTGGCACACTGCGAGACATTGTGCTGAAAAAAACAGGAAAGGCAAACAACAGCTACTCGGAAGATGTGCGCAAGTTTGCCTTGACACTGCATTTCTATTCGGCCAAAGCTTACAAATTTCTGCGCAAACATGTGAAACTGCCTCACCCCAGCGCACTTCGGAAATGGGCAGCCGTGATTGGTGCGAAGCCGGGCTTCACAAAGGAGTGCTTCGAAAAAGTTTCCCACGAAGCTCAGAAAGGACCTCTCCTCATCAGCCTTATGGTAGATGAGATTAGTATAAAGAAACAAGCGGACTGGGACGGCAAGGAAGTTGTAGGCTACTGCGACTTGGGCCATTGCATCCTCAAAGACGACTGCATTGCATATGCGAAGCACGCGCTTGTTTTCCTGGCAGTTGCCGTCAACCGCAGCTGGAAGCTACCTCTGGGATATGCCCTGATTGATGGACTCGACGGCACTGTTCGGTCCAATTTGGTCCAGCAATACCTGATAAAATTGAAGGAGGCTGGTGCCGACTGCATCTCTGAGACGTGCGACGGCACAAGCTGCAATCTATCCATGCTCTCAGCGCTTGGCGTAAGCCTGGCGGAACCAAGAATGAAGAGCTGGTTCCCTCACCCCTCCGACCCGTCAAGAAGGGTGTATGCAATCTTAGACGCATGCCACATGTTGAAGCTCATGCGAAACCTGCTGGCTGAAAAGGAGCTCATCAGGGATGGTGCGGGTAGGACTGTTGCCTGGCATTACATAATGTGTTTGGATCGCCTACAACAAAAGGAAGGCCTACACGCCGGGAACAAACTTCGGAGACGGCACATCGATTTCCACCAACAGAAGATGAAGGTGTCGTTGGCGGCACAGACGTTAAGCCGCTCCGTCAGCTGCGCCTTGTTGTTCTGCAAGGAAAAGCAGATCCCCGGCTTTGAGGGTGTGGAGGCCACTGCCGAGTTTGCAGCAGTAGTGGACGACACATTTGACCTCACCAATTCCTGCCATCCTCTCGCTCTTGGCAGCAAGGCCCCCATTCGCGTCAACAACAAGGAGACAATCTTGACAAGGATTGACAAAGCCTCGCGCTATCTCAGAGGCCTAAAGGATACCACGGGCAGACCCCTGATCCAAGGTCCAAGAAAGACCGCCATTGTTGGATTTCTGTTGGCCCTCCAGTCCATCAAGGGTCTGGCTGAAGACCTCGTTTGGAGCAGCAGTCCTTTGCTCAAGTGCCTGCTGACACGCAAGCTAAGTCAAGACCACCTCGAATTGTTCTTTGCAACAATCAGGAACAGAACGGGCAACAACAACAATCCTACGGCCCTCGAATTTCGCTCGGCGTACAGGAAGTGCCTCATCGCGAATGTGCTGCCCTCGAGCCGTGGCAACTGTCAGGTCGACGGCACGGAGACGGTCCTTTTGAGCTCGTCGGACAAGCGCCAGCAAGACCCGACAGCTGACACAAGCCAGGACGACGCCGACGCCACCTGGGTTATAGGATACAAGCCTCTCTCGGAGTTTGCCGAGAGCATTGTACAATACAGGGTGTCACAAATGAAAATTTACAGAGTCTTTTTTACCGCAAAAATGAACTAGGTGTTGCCGAACGCTCATTCTCCGCCCAAAGGTAGAGCTAGAGGTCACAATCAGATGCCAAAGTTTCAGCCCGATCCGATAACTTAATCAAAAGTTATAAGTGATTTTCTGAAATTTTCAATGGGAAAATGGCGGCCGACGGCGTTTTCAAACACATGGGGCTCTATGGGACCAGAAACTGAAAACGGGAGAAAATGGGCTCCATTTTCCCATTGAAATTTTCAGAAAATCACTTATAACTTTTGATTGAGTTATCGGATCGGGCTGAAACTTTGGCATCTGGTTGTGACCTCTAGCTCTACCTTTGGGCGAAATGAGCGTTCGGCGATGCCTAGTTTATTTTTGCGGTGAAAAAGACCGTGTAAATTTTCTTTTGTGACACCCTGTACATTGCGGGCAATGTGGCCGTTCACTTTGCAAAAGACGCAAAATGCCCGGACTGTGCAAGGATTGCACTTCTCACCACTGACAAATGCGACCTGGTGCGTGTCAAGGACAAGGGCGGTCTCCACAGTCCATCCCCAGACATTCTGCATCTCTGCACCACTGCCGAGAAGGTGCTTCGCAGAAACTTCGACACAGTGGCCAAGGGAGGGCGGAACTGGCTTCTCAGGCTGCAAACCGAGACATTGAGTATTGTCTCCTTGTCACCATCCTTCAAGAGGTTCGACCACCTGTTTGTTGCACAAACAATTGACAATCAATCTCACTTCTCTGTCATGCTCAAGAAGATGCTGGCACACTACTTTCAGCTGAGGATTCACCACATGTGCCGGCAGCAAAGTGCCGAGGAAAGGGGAGTGCCCGTCCGGCAATACTTCAACAAGCTCGTGCTCTTTCGTGGACAATAACTAAACCTGTGCTACATTTGCCATCTGAGCCTGGCTTCTGTTTGCAAAACACCATTTATGAAGACTTGGCGCCACATATCAAAAGACTTGGCTTCTCACGACAAGAATCGTCCAGTTTCTTTCCAACTACCGACTTTTTCCATTTTGTTTATTTATTTTAAGTATCCTAAGAGCCCTGGGGTTAGGGTATTGCATAATGGAGTGATTTAATAAAATATTGAGCTTAATATGTCACGAAAGGAGTCAATGTCTTGGAGGGAAACAGTGGCTTCAGACAGGCCATTAAAGTCGACAGGCCTGTTGAGAGGAACAGTGATCAATGCGAGGGAATATCCGATGCGGTGGCAAGATGAATAAATCATGCAGGAATTAAAACCTATGATGGAGACAAAGTTTACTAATATGCCTATATGAACACAGGGGAGTTTGAAAAAAAAACTGCATTTAAGTTGCATTTAAGTTCAGTGATGCTACCAAACCTAAAATGTAGAATAAAGCGAGTACTAGCCCGATTCTGAACCAAATCCGGATTGGGCAGGTGCGGATTTAGAGGGGGGGTCCGGATATCCTGACCCCCCCCTTCTTGATTTCTGCATGCGCAAAATTTAGGGCGTGAAACGAGGGAGAGGGGGAGGGGGTTCCTAAAGATATGGTACGCTGACCAACACCTGACCCCCCCCCCCCCCCCTCCTCAGGAAATTCCTGCATCCACCCCTGAAATTGGATGAGAGACATTTAACATGTGGCTCCCACGCCGAGGACGCATATTCTAGTTTTGGTCGCACTATTTCAACATAAGCAAGGCAGTTGACAGATGAAAAAACCAGACGGAGGTTACAGCATAAGAAATCAAGGATGCGCTTTGAATCAGAAAACGGCATTCCAGAGAAGGTAGCAAGAGAAATGTACAAGACATTCACAGTGCAAGACAGATTCCATGTCAAGGTTATATATAGTATGGTGTCCGTAGCGTGTTTCCAACCGGTGTGTTTAGCGTCCTATGCTGCCCATACATCAAAAGTGGTCCCAAAGTGGCAAAAAATGACGTCACAGAAGCCAAAGTGTCATGCTGTTGCATGTCGTGATTCTGGCGGTTGGTCGTAGAAATGCTAACGAAAAGGCTGCGAGTAGAACAACCGAACACGAGTGTCGCTGTCGTCAGGGCGTCCCAACTTCTAGCTGCCAAAACTTCCGTGGACTGCAACACTGAAGAGCGACCTGCAGCAAAACAGGCGTCCGTCACGTTCACCCGCGCTGCTGTGACACTGCCAGGATTGCGGCCGGCAACAGCATGACGCTTGTATGACGTCACCGAGAGGAAATTGAGGGACCACTTTTTCAGAATCGGTAAACACACCAGTCGGAGACGCATCGCAGGCAGCATGCTAATGGAGTAAGCAGTGAACAAATGTCGGCAGATATGTTGATGTGTAACTAACCATTACTTAGGTCTACATAACTTTCAAAGTTACATTAAGTTTTGTGTGGTTGATATGACTCTGTAAATGACACAGACATAAGAAGAAAAGAAAAACACTAAAAGACAAGGATAGGGCAAGTTTTTTAAAAAAAAATCAAAAAAAGGGAGCAATGGTTCAACTAGATGTCTTTCTGGTACGCCAGAAGCTACAGGAGTGCCTCTGGAGTGACATATATGTAAGGATGCTTTCGATCCATGCCAGTGTAGAGAAAGTGCGGAGACTTTTGTTAGTAGTCGCTTCTGAAAGACGTCACTGAAAGCTAAAGGCACTATATTGGACAGGGACAGCAGTCCCTGCAGACTATTTTCTCTCACGATCCAAATGACCGCTCGAACAAAAGCAAGAGTCAAAGAAGATGCTGACAGAGCCCCGAGAGAAAGTCATAAAAAGAGAAGCAAGCATGCCTCGTGAAGCGCAGAAGTGCTTTGCTGCAATGGCACCAGACCTAGGTGAGTATGATGCCTTCAGCGTACTCAGGAGGCTGAAGATGGGTCACCCTTGAGAAGGTTGATGGTCAGCCTGCGTCGCTTCGGTGTCCAGCCGTCCGTGCAATGTCACGACCTGCCTCCACCGTGTCGACCGTAGCAAACAGGCAAAAAGACAGCACGTGGCCGTCCCCGGAACAGCTGTGCTTGGTGAAAGACACTGTAACAACAGAGTTACAATCCAGCATTATGCTGTCTCGGCTGCTCTGTACCAGAGAACAAAAATCTGTGAGCCCCTTGTTATTTTCCTGCACTTGACACCAGCAGTGGTTGTAGGACTGCACTTGTGTCTGCGGATGCCCAGTCCTTCTGTAACAAGACGGCGCAACAGCTGTAGCGCTTGCTGGTATCCCGGAAAAAGCTGTATCCGAAAAAAAGAGACATAAAGTGGTTTCAGGTGTAACCGTTCACAAGCTTCGACGCGAGCGAGTAAGCACTGTCTTGAGAACTTTGACCAACAACATTGGTTTCCATCACTATTCTCAGCCGTGTTGACACCTACAGACGACTACCGGCGCCTTGCAAGCAGAGAATTAACGCTGTGTCTAAAGGTAGTTTGGACGTACCCGGAAGGCATTCCTTACATACGTTGGACATACTCGGCCGATTTTTTCAAAGGTACGTCGGACGTATGCGCGGTAGAGATCTTATATATGAAGACGGCGCCTGGTGTGCGCCGAGGGCTCAGGACTCCGAGGACCATGCTTACAAATCACAGCGCGAACTTACGGTAGCAGTGCCGTTCCCCACGGGCACGGCAACCTATAGCAACCTAATATGGGTCGGACGTAAAAGAAAATCGGCCGGGAACGTCTGACGTGATCAACCGTATCCTCGAGCCTTAGTCACGCGAAAGCACCAAAACCTCTCACGCATTCATTCTCGGCTTCCAATCGCAGACACTCCATATGCCCTGCGTACCTATCCTTAAGAGCAATGAACATTCCGCAGGTCGAGTGCAGAGAGAATGCAAAACTTTCATGCGAGATATCCACGCGATGTTTGACATGTACTACGACCGATTCGGATCGGTGCCCATACCTGGTTAGATCTTGTGCCATACGTTCATACCCGGCTCTATTTGTTCATCGTCTGCCTAGCCAAACATAGCACGCATGGAGATTTTCCAATCTCCCACAGCACGATCATCGCGGTTCAATGCGACTCGCACCGCCGTTGCCGCCGTCGCCGCACCAGCCGCCCCCGACCAGCTCGCACACGCACACACTCGCGCTCGGCTCGGCTACAGTGGCTCCCATTCAGGCGGCCGTGTCGCCGTGTTCCAAAATTTACTCTATCTCACTCTTGAGAAAAGGTCTTGTACCCGTTGCGTTCAAAAACCTACCCGCGTCAACCTGTCTTGTCACGTGACTTGATTCGCCGGAATAACTCGGGTCTATTTGAGTAAGATTGGAACACATCCCCAGAGAGCCCATCTGCTGACCGTGATCTGGCCAATCTGATCTGACCCACCTCTGGGCGCAGCCATCTTTAAGTCACGTGATCACTAATGTGGCAAACAGGCAAGATGGCGGCAATCGGGGGGGTGCCATTTTCGGCTGCTGGTTTACCGCTCTAAGTTTACTCAAGCTCGTTGAAGGCAATGTTGGTTCCTGCTTTGGTAATCTGAAAAATATGGTTTCAGATCTATTTCAGATTGGTTTTATGAGCAATACAATATGGCGACTAACATAAAATTAAGTTTCTCGCACGGATGCATCTGGATTGAAAAACCGTTCACTCACTCACGTGAAGCCCTCTCTCTGAAGACCCCACCTGGAGTGCCTCTCTACTCATGTTAATAAGGCAATGTTGGTTCCTGCCACTGATCTCTATGACAATTGCTGGATCGCGTTTGCCCGCTCCGCGAATGCGGTCACTGGCGGCCATCTTTAGGTAGAGTTATATCACCTCTAGCCAATGTAAGCTGCTGTAGCCGCTATCATCCATCCATGGCAGATAGCGTTTTGGCAGGTGGGTTGGTCAAAATAGCGTGGGTGATATTGCGTGCTTGATTAAAATTATTTGACGAAACATGTTTTTGAAACACGGCGTGAACAGTAGTCCGGTTTTTGAGGACCTGGTAAAAGTTTCACAAAATCGCAGCACCGGGAGAAAAGCAGCACAGCACGTATCGAAAGTCGCATCGATAGAAGCATCGAAAGCAGACGACGGTACGGAGTCTGCTTTTGATGCGAGCTGCGCTGCTTTCCGCCGGTGCTGCGCTTTCGTAGAACTTTTGCCGGGTCCTCAAAGATGAGGCTACCGTTCACGCCGGGTTTCAGGAATCTGCTTCGTCGAACAACTTCAATCAAGCACGAAATGTCACCCACGGTACAGTGTACTAGATCTACGGCTATTTTATGGCAGCCTGCCGCCATTGCGCTGTCCGCCATATTACTATGATGGCTAGAGACGATATAACTCTACCTAAAGATGGCCGCCACTGACCGCATTCCGGTCCATAGGAGGACCTGGTCAAACGCGATCCAGCAAATAGACATAGAGATCAGTGGTTCCTGCTTTGGTAATCTGAAAAATATGGTTTGAGATCTCTTTCAGATCGGTTTTATGAGCAATACAATATGGCGACTAACATCAAACTAAGTTACTAGCGCAGATGCATCTGGATTAAAAAACCGTCCACTCACTCTCACGTGAAGCCCTCTCTCTGAAGACCCCACCTGGAGTGCCTCTCTACTCATGTTAATAAGGCAATGTTGGTTCCTGCTTTATTAATCTGAAAAATATGGTTTCAGATCTATTTCAGATTGGTTTTATGAGCAATACAATATGGCGACTAACATAAAACTAAGTTTCTCGCACGGATGCATCTGGATTGAAAAACCGTTCACTCACTCTCACGTGAAGCCCTCTTTCTGAAGACCCCACCTGCAGTCCCTCTCTATTCTTGTTAATAAGGTAATGTTGGTTCCTGCTTTGATAATCCGAAAAATATGGTTTTAGATCTATTTCAGAAATGTTTTATGAGCAATACAATATGGCGACTAACATAAAACTAAGTTCCTCGCACGGATGCATCTGCATTGAAAAACCGTTCACTCACTCTCACGTGAAGCCCTCTCTCTGAAGACCCCACCTGCAGTTCCTCTCTACTCTTGTTAATAAGGCAATGTTGGTTCCTGCTTTGGTAATCTGAAAAATATGGTTTCAGATCTATTCCAGATCGGTTTTATGAGCAATACAATATGGCGACTAACATCAAACTAAGTTACTAGCGCAGATGCATCTGGATTGAAAAACCGTCCACTCACTCTCACGTGAAGCCCTCTCTCTGAAGACCCCACCTGGAGTGCCTCTCTACTCATGTTAATAAGGGAATGTTGGTTCCTGCTTTGGTAATCTGAAAAATATGGTTTCAGATCTATTTCAGATTGGTTTTATGAGCAATACAATATGGCGACTAACATCAAACTAAGTTACTAGCGCAGATGCATCTGGATTGAAAAACCGTCCACTCACTCTCACGTGAAGCCCTCTCTCTGAAGACCCCACCTGCAGTTCCTCTCTATTCTTGTTAATAAGGCAAAGTTGGTTCCTGCTTTGATAATCCGAAAAATATGGTTTCAGATCTATTTCAGAAATGTTTTATGAGCAATACAATATGGCGACTAACATCAAACTAAGTTACTAGCGCGTGATGCATCTGGATTGAAAAACCGTCCACTCACTCTCACGTGAAGCCCTCTCTCCGAAGACCCCACCTGGAGTGCCTCTCTACTCTTGTTAATAAGGCAAATGTTGGTTCCTGCTTTGGTAATCTGAAAAATATGGTTTCAGATTTATTCCAGATCGGTTTTATGAGCAATACAATATGGCGACTAACATCAAACTAAGTTACTAGCGCGGATGCATCTGGATTGAAAAACCGTTCACTCACTCTCACGTGAAGCCCTCTCTCTGAAGACCCCACCTGGAGTTCCTCTCTACTCATGTTAATAAGGCAATGTTGGTTCCTGCTTTGGTAATCTGAAAAATATGGTTTCAGATCTATTACAGATTGGTTTTATGAGCAATACAATATGGCGACTAACATAAAACTAAGTTTCTCGCACGGATGCATCTGGATTGAAAAACCGTTCACTCACTCTCACGTGAAGCCCTCTCTCTGAAGACCCCACCTGCAGTGCCTCTCTACTCTTGTTAATAAGGCAAATGTTGGTTCCTGCTTTGGTAATCTGAAAAATATGGTTTCAGATCTATTTCAGATCGGTTTTATGAGCAATACAATATGGCGACTAACATCAAACTAAGTTACTAGCGCGGATGCATCTGGATTGAAAAACAGTTCACTCACTCTTTCGTGAAGCCCTCTCTCTGAAGACCCCACCTGGAGTGCCTCTCTACTCATGTTAATAAGGCAATGTTGGTTCCTGCTTTGGTAATCTGAAAAATATGGTTTCAGATCTATTTCAGATCAGTTTTATGAGCAATACAATATGGCGACTAACATCAAACTAAGTTACTAGCGCGGATGCATCTGGATTGAAAAACCGTTTACTCACTCTCACGTGAAGCCCTCTCTCTGAAGACCCCACCTGAAGTGCCTCTCTACTCTTGTTAATAAGGCAATGGGTTCCTGCTTTGATAATCCGAAAAATATGGTTTCAGATCTATTTCAGAAATGTTTTATGAGCAATACAATATGGCGGCTAACATCAAACTAAGTTTCTAGCGTGGATGCATCTCGATTGAAGAACCGTTCACTCACTCTCACGTGAAGCCCTCTCTCTGAAGACCCCACCTGGAGTGCCTCTCTACTCATGTTAATAAGGCAATGTTGGTTCCTGCTTTGGTAATCTGAAAAATATGGTTTCAGATCTATTTCAGATCGGTTTTATCAGCAATACAATATGGCGACTAACATCAAACTAAGTTACTAGCGCGGATGCATCTGGATTGAAAAACCGTCCACTCACTCTCACGTGAAGCCCTCTCTCTGAAGACCCCACCTGGAGTGCCTCTCTACTCATGTTAATAAGGGAATGTTGGTTCCTGCTTTGGTAATCTGAAAAATATGGTTTCAGATCTATTTCAGATTGGTTTTATGACCAATACAATATGGCGACTAACATAAAACTAAGTTTCTCGCACGGATGCATCTGGATTGAAAAACCGTTCACTCACTCTCACGTGAAGCCCTCTCTCTAAAGACCCCACCTGGAGTGCCTCTCTACTCATGTTAATAAGGCAATGTTGGTTCCTGCTTTGATAACCCGAAAAATATGGTTTCAGATCTATTTCAGAAATGTTTTATGAGCAATACAATATGGCGGCTAACATCAAACTAAGGTACTAGCGCGGATGCATCTGGATTGAGAAACCGTTCACTCACTCTCTCGTGAAGCCCTCTCTCTGAAGACCCCACCTGCAGCGCCTCTCTACTCTTGTTAATAAGGCAATGTTGGTTCCTGCTTCGATAACCCGAAAAATATGGTTTCAGATCTATTTCAGAAATGTTTTATGAGCAATACAATATGGCGACTAACATAAAACTAAGTTCCTCGCACGGATGCATCTGGATTGAGAAACCGTTCACTCACTCTCACGTGAAGCCCTCTCTCTGAAGACCCCACCTGCAGTTCCTCTCTACTCATGTTAATAAGGGAATGTTGGTTCCTGCTTTAGTAATCTGAAGAATATGGTTTCAGATCTATTTGAGATCGGTTTTATGAGCAATACAATATGGCGACTAACATCAAACTAAGTTACTAGCGCGGATGCATCTGGATTGAAAAACCGTCCACTCACTCTCACGTGAAGCCCTCTCTCTGAAGACCCCACCTGGAGTACCTCTCTACTCATGTTAATAAGGCAATGTTGGTTCCTGCTTTGGTAATCTGAAAAATATGGTTTCAGATCTATTTCAGATCGGTTTTATGAGCAATACAATATGGCGACTAACATCAAACTAAGTTACTAGCGCGGATGCATCTGGATTGAAAAACCGTTCACTCACTCTCACGTGAAGCCCTCTCTCTGAAGACCCCACCTGCAGTGCCTCTCTACTCTTGTTAATAACGCAATGTTGGTTCCTGCTTTGATAATCCGAAAAATATGGTTTCAGATCTATTTCAGAAATGTTTTATGAGCAATACAATATGGCGGCTAACATCAAACAAAGTTTCTAGCGTGGATGCATCTCGATAAGAACCGTTCACTCACTCTCACGTGAAGCCCTCTCTCTGAAGACCCCACCTGGAGTGCCTCTCTACTCATGTTAATAAGGCAATGTTGGTTCCTGCTTTGGTAATCTGAAAAATATGGTTTCAGATCTATTTCAGATCGGTTTTATGAGCAATACAATATGGCGACTAACATCAAACTAAGTTACTAGCGCGGATGCATCTGGATTGAAAAACCGTCCACTCACTCTCACGTGAAGCCCTCTCTCTGAAGACCCCACCTGGAGTGCCTCTCTACTCATGTTAATAAGGCAATGATGGTTCCTGCTTTGGTAATCGGAAAAATATGGTTTCAGATCTGTTTGAGATCGGTTTTATGAGCAATACAATATGGCGCCTAACATCAAACTAAGTTACTAGCGCGGATGCATCTGGATTGAAAAACCGTTCACTCACTCTCACGTGAAGCCCTCTCTCTGAAGACCCCACCTGTAGGGCCTCTCTACTCATGTTAATAAGGGAATGTTGGTTCCTGCTTTAGTAATCTGAAAAATATGGTTTCAGATCTATTCCAGATCGGTTTTATGAGCAATACAATATGGCGACTAACATCAAACTAAGTTACTAGCGCGGATGCATCTGGATTGAAAAACCGTCCACTCACTCTCACGTGAAGCCCTCTCTCTGAAGACCCCACCTGGAGTGCCTCTCTACTCATGTTAATAAGGGAATGTTGGTTCTTGCTTTGGTAATCTGAAAAATATAGTTTCAGATCTATTTGAGATCTGTTTTATGAGCAATACAATATGGCGACTAACATCAAACTAAGTTACTAGCGCGGATGCATCTGGATTGAAAAACCGTCCACTCACTCTCACGTGAAGCCCTCTCTCTGAAGACCCCACCTGGAGTGCCTCTCTACTCATGTTAATAAGGCAATGTTGGTTCCTGCTTTGGTAATCTGAAAAATATGGTTTCAGATCGATTTCAGATCAGTTTTATAAGCAATACAATATGGCGACTAACATCAAACTAAGTTACTAGCGCGGATGCATCTGGATTGAAAAACCGTTCACTCACTCTCACGTGAAGCCCTCTTTCTAAAGACCCCACCTGCAGTGCCTCTCTATTCTTGTTAATAAGGCAAAGTTGGTTCCTGCTTTGGTAATCTGAAAAATATGGTTTCAGATCTATTTGAGATCGGTTTTATGAGCAATACAATATGGCGACTAACATCAAACTAATTTACTAGCGCGGATGCATCTGGATTGAAAAACCGTCCACTCACTCTCACGTGAAGCCCTCTCTCTGAAGACCCCACCTGGAGTGCCTCTCTACTCATGTTAATAAGGGAATGTTGGTTCCTCTTTGGCAATCTGAGAAATATGGTTTCAGATCTATATGAGATCGGTTTTATGAGCAATACAATATGGCAACTAACATCAAACTAAGTTACTAGCGCTGATGCATCTGGATTGAAAAACCGTTCACTCACTCTCACGTGAAGCCCTCTCTCTGAAGACCCCACCTGGAGTGCCTCTCTACTCATGTTAATAAGGCAATGTTGGTTCCTGCTTTGGTAATCTGAAAAATATAGTTTCAGATCTATTTCAGAAATGTTTTATGAGCAATACAATATGGCGGCTAACATCAAACTAAGTTACTAGGGCGGATGCATCTGGATTGAAAAACCGTTCACTCACTCTCACGTGAAGCCCTCTCTCTGAAGACCCCACCTGGAGTGCCTCTCTACTCATGTTAATAAGGCAATGTTGGTTCCTGCTTTGGTAATCTGAAAAATATGGTTTCAGATCTATTTCAGATCGGTTTTATGAGCAATACAATATGGCGACTAACATCAAACTAAGTTACTAGCGTGGATGCATCTCGATTGAAGAACCGTTCACTCACTCTCACGTGAAGCCCTCTCTCTGAAGACCCCACCTGGAGTTCCTCTCTACTCATGTTAATAAGGCAATGTTGGTTCCTGCTTTGATAATCCGAAAAATATGGTTTCAGATCTACTTCAGATTGGTTTTATGAGCAATACAATATGGCGACTAACATAAAACTAAGTTTCTCGCACGGATGCATCTGGATTGAAAAACCGTTCACTCACTCTCACGTGAAGCCCTCTCTCTGAAGACCCCACCTGGAGTTCCTCTCTACTCATGTTAATAAGGCAAGGTTGGTTCCTGCTTTGGTAATCTGAAAAATATGGTTTCAGATCTATTTCAGGAATGTTTTATGAGCAATACAATATGGCGACTAACATCGAACTAAGTTACTAGCGCGGATGCATTTGGATTGAAAAACCGTCCACTCACTCTCACGTGAAGCCCTCTCTCTGAAGACCCCACCTGCAGTGCCTCTCTACTCTTGTTAATAGGGCAAATGTTGGTTCCTGCTTTGGTAATCTGAAAAATATGGTTTCAGATCTATTCCAGATCGGGTTTATGAGCAATACATAATGGCGACTAACATCAAACTAAGTTACTAGCGCTGATGCATCTGGATTGAAAAACCGTTCACTCACTCTCACGTGAAGCCCTCTCTCTGAAGACCCCACCTGGAGTGCCTCTCTACTCATGTTAATAAGGCAATGTTGGTTCCTGCCAACGAGGTATAGGGCATTAGAGTGATAAACTGGCAGCTGAAAGTGACCCCCAATTGACCGCCGCCATGTTGCACAATTTTGACCACTAGACACGTGACCAGGCCAAATCTATGACGTAGCCAGAGCAAATCTCTGGCGTCAACGATAAGATGGCAGCGCCCAGTGCGTGTCGGAAGCGTTGTGGGCGTTGATCGGAGTGTGTGGATTTCGTGTGCGGAATTCGGTTTTTCTGGGTTTTGTATGCTCCCCGCGTAGGAATAACGTGAAGTACGAGGGAATGAGGCTTTTCTTTTTTATTTAATTCAGAGTAAGCCAGATTCGGTCCCGTGCTTCTCGTACGGGCTCAGATCACTACCTCGGACATCGCTCGGTCGTTCGAGTTTAATTAAAATATCCGCAATCGTTAACCACGGGAGCTCCTCCATAATCGCTGAGTCGAAGGATACGTCGAACCCATCCGGAACGCGGAGTCTAAAGGTATGTAGGACGTAACCAGAAGGCGGAGTTCTAACGGTACGGCGGACGTGCCCGGGCAATTTTCTTAGCTCGACCGTCAAGATTCGCATTAGGAAGCAGCGAGAGAAGTGTTGAAATCTCCGAACTGCTCGGTGCTGAGCTAACTACGGACCACTTCACTATGTGATTCGTAGTGACGTGAAAATGACCGACGGCGGTCACTCCGGGGGGACGGCGGCTCCCGGCCGCCTGCCGGGTGCCTTCTGTGAAGGGGCGACAGTCGTGTAAGCAGTACTGTACCAGCTTCTCTTATAGTTACGTTGTTCTCGAGCAGCTTCCCGATCACTAAACCCCACAAACGCGTGCCGAAATTTCAAAAGGTGTCTGCCAACCTGGAAAGCCTTGAACTCCCAGGGAATTTCGGATCATCTGGGAAAGTCAGGGAATCATTCAAAAAGTGGGCTAAATAAGGGAAGACGACTAGTGAAAGCGGCATGGCGGTTGCTCGTCGGCACGGCCATGCTGAATGACGTTGCCGAAATGTCATCCTTCGACTCAAAAACTCGAGGAATTTGATCAAAATAGTCAGGGAAAAACTTGAAAAAGTCGGGGAATTTGAAATCAGTATTTCGTTAGACACAATGTTTGATTTTCTTGGCACTCCACGCGTTTTTACACACGACAGGCACATGCCCGCGTATCACACGGCAGCCAGGCCAAGCGGCTGCCAGCCACTTATGCAAGGTCGATAAGACGCAAGCGTGGAACGCTTTCGGACTGCTGTAAATACACCAGCGGGAGCGTCTGGCCGCAGTCCGACTGCCCACGCTAGGACACCCGACACAGACTCCGCGTCCTGGGTACGTCTGACGTATCTTTAGATTTTGCATCCTAGGTACGTCAGACCTACCTTTAGACACAGCGCCTGATAATAGTAGTGAATAGGGTCACGTTCAGTGCGCAAGTCACTTTATTACACTCGGAGAGCGGAATTCCATTCCCGTTGCGCAGGTAGTTCCCGAGCTAGGCATGCACTTGAAGACTATGTTTCACTCTTTCATAAAGCAAGCTTTGCGGGACCCCTCCGCCCTTGTGCACCCATTCGCAGGTCGTGTCGCCTTTCCTCACGTAACTCCCGCAGGTTCAGTGAGTTGCCGAGCCACTGCAGCCCTGGCGTCGCTCGGTACATACAAGAGGCGGCTCACGTCGGTCGTCCAGCAGCGTACTGGAGGGACGCAAAGCTAGCAGCCTCCTTGGTGCACGCAAGACGAGGCTGAGCAGAGCTCCAAGCTCTTCTGACGCACATGTGCACTCCAATGAGACCGGTGTCGCACCCCGATTCCTAGAGATGTGGTCGCACTGGCAGTCTTGTCGGTCCCTGGGGACCGTCGAGGAGTGCCAGAAAGCAAAATTCCATCCTTCTTGCGCAGGTAGTTCCCCAGCTAGTCACTTCCTTGACGACGTCGCACCCTCTCTGGAAGCAAGCTTCGGGATGCTCTTGTGCACCCATTTGCAGGTCGTGTCGCCTTTGCTCACGTAACTCCCGCAGGTCCAGCGAGTTGCCGAGCCCCTGTAGCCCCGGCGTCGCTGGTCGTGCATCCTGGTCCTGGTCGTGCATCAACCACCGCTGCCCATTTCCGCCGAGTGCTTGGGTGTGGTAGCTTGACGTGCTTTCGCAGAAAGCTGTATGCCTTTGCCGAGTAAAAATGGAGCGTGAGGGCAAACTTGCGCACATCCTCTGTACATGCGTTTTTGTTGCGCCTGACTCTTTTTAAGACGAGGTTACGCATTGTGTTGGTGAATGCATTGTCAAGTATGTCAACTGCTGGTTTGGGAAGTCGTGTCCTCAGTTCACGGAGCAGCGTGTTCAGCTTCCTAATCCTGGCCGTCTTCCGATTGATCTTCTTCTTTGCCTGTTTCAACAGTTTCCTCACCTTCTGCAGCTTTTGCCTACTCGTGGCCAGGACCCTGTGCAGTTGTGGTGACACAGCTGCGTACGAGTGGTCACCGAAGGAAGTTTTGCGTCGCATGAACACAGCTTCGGGGGAGTCTCTGACGTCGTAGCCTGAGAGGGGGAAGTAACCAGCTTTACATTGCTTCCAGAACCAGCAGCAGCTTGGGCCTCTACTGGGGTTGGCTGATCAGTCGTCGATCCAGGCTGCCTCTCTGGAGGGTGAGACCTGTCAGCAGAACAACGAGCGGTGACATTCAAGACTGCCTGTATTCCACAAGACTGTGTGCCAGGGCATGCATTCTTGGCAGGTTATACTGTGCAGTGTGATATGTGACCACACCTTTTATGCGTTGGCCAGAACTGGCACTGACCCACAAAAAGGGGGTGCTGGGAGTTCTGGCTTATGAATAGGGTTCCATGTTTTGGGTGTTTTTTAATTTGTGAGTATTACCTGGCTCAGTGAGCAAAAGAAGAGCCGTGATCAAAGGGTGCAGCCAAAAGCTGTAACCAAAAGTTGTGTCCAAATGCCGTGACCAATGCGACGCAATCTAAGGAAAAAGAAAATAAGAGAAAAACAAACAGCTGTGCTCACGTTATCATTTTCGTCATGTGACTTAATTATTAATCACGTGATCAAACAAAAAATAAACCTAGAAATAAATTATCCCTGCCCGGTTTCGAACCTAGGCTCTCATGATCGCAAAACTAGTGTGCTATTCATTGGTTCAACCTTGCTCATTGACGTCAATATAACTCGGCCAAAGGTAATGCTCACGCATTCTCACATCATGAAAGAAAGCTGAGGTGCTCTCGTAGCTTTATTTTTTTAAAAATGGGGGTGATTTTTTGGTGCTTATTTGTTCTCTCGAATTTTGAGCTTATCAGTGTCTTTTTTTGATATCGACTAAAACTCGGAGTGTCACGGTACTTATGTGGTAAAAGCAAATGCATATCTGTGGCGTTTCTAGGAGACACAACATGATATGCACTACTCATTGCTGAATGGAGCACATAAAAACAATTTCCAAAGAAAAAGAGCAGCCTCGCAGACAGTTCAGTGCGGTCGGTGTTGTGGTTCAACAAAAGTACAGACGTTTATCAAGGTTCCCTGCCGTGGAAAGTGCAATTTCTCCTCAAAGCAAGCTCAATTCGGGTTCTTTCGGTTTTTGCAGATTTCAAGAAAAATCGTTTGGAGGTCATATTTTTATGTATATCAGTATATACTGAAAACACGTAACCCACTTATGATTGAATGATTGTAAAAAGCATACAGCATGCCATGGAATTATTATAATGGTGGTGGTTGAAATTGTTGCAAAGAAACTGAATGTTTTACTCGAACCTATCAACTTCATCCCAAAGATGCCACTTTTCTAGTGATTCGTTGACCACCACCTTCAGATACAAGAGACACACCTTTGCAAGTTGTGCAACTAGTCGCCCGAAGTACCTGAAAACTGGAGCTGGTTACTTCCCCCTCTCAGGCTACGACGTCAGAGACTCCCCCTGAAGCTGTGTTCAAGCGACGCAACACTTCCTTCGGTGACCACTCGTACGCAGCTGTGTCACCACGACTGCACAGGGTCCTGGCCACGAGTAGGCAAAAGCTGCAGAAGGCGAGGAAACTGTTGAAACAGGCAAAGAAGAAGATCAATCGGAAGACGGCCAGGATTAGGAAGCTGAACACGCTGCTCCGTGAACTGAGGAAACGACTTCCTAAGCCAGCAGTTGACATACTTGACAATGCATTCACCAACACAATGCGCAACCTCGTCTTAAAAAGAGTCAGGCGCAACAAAAACGCATGTACAGAGGATGTGCGCAAGTTTGCCCTCACGCTCCATTTTTACTCGGCAAAGGCATACAGCTTTCTGCGAAAGCACGTCAAGCTACCACACCCAAGCACTCAGCGGAAATGGGCAGCGGTGGTTGATGCACGACCAGGATCAGGATGCACGACCAGCGACGCCGGGGCTACAGGGGCTCGGCAACTCGCTGGACCTGCGGGAGTTACGTGAGCAAAGGCGACACGACCTGCAAATGGGTGCACAAGAGCATCCCGAAGCTTGCTTCCAGAGAGGGTGCGACGTCGTCAAGGAAGTGACTAGCTGGGGAACTACCTGCGCAAGAAGGATGGAATTTTGCTTTCTGGCACTCCTCGACGGCCCCCAGGGACCAACAAGACTGCCAGTGCGACCACATCTCTAGGAATCGGGGTGCGACACCGGTCTCATTGGAGTGCACATGTGCATCAGAAGAGCTTGGAGCTCTGCTCAGCCTCGTCTTGCGTGCACCAAGGAGGCTGCTAGCTTTGCGTCCCTCCAGTACGCTGCTGGACGACCGACGTGAGCCGCTTCTTGTATGTACCGAGCGACGCCAGGGCTGCAGTGGCTCGGCAACTCACTGAACCTGCGGGAGTTACGTGAGGAAAGGCGACACGACCTGCGAATGGGTGCACAAGGGCGGAGGGGTCCCGCAAAGCTTGCTTTATGAAAGAGTGAAACATAGTCTTCAAGTGCATGCCTAGCTCGGGAACTACCTGCGCAACGGGAATGGAATTCCGCTCTCTGAGTGTAATAAAGTGACTTGCGCACTGAACGTGACCCTATTCACTACTATTATCAGGCGCTTTGTCTAAAGATAGGTCTGACGTACCTAGGATGCAAAATCTAAAGATACGTCAGACGTACCCAGGACGCGGAGTCTGTGTCGGGTGTCCTAGCGTGGGCAGTCGGACTGCGGCCGGACGCTCCCGCTGGTGTATTTACAGCAGTCCGAAAGCGTTCCACGCTTGCGTCTTATCGACCTTGCATAAGTGGCTGGCAGCCGCTTGGCCTGGCTGCCGTGTGATACACGGGCGTGTGCCTGTCGTGTGTAAAAACGCGTGGAGTGCCAAGAAAATCAAACATTGTGTCTAACAAACTACTGATTTCAAATTCCCCGACTTTTTCAAGTTTTTCCCTGACTATTTTGATCAAATTCCTTGAGTTTTTGAGTGGAAGGATGACATTTCGGCAACGTCATTCAGCATGGCCGTGCCGACGAGCAACCGCCATGCCGCTTTCACTAGTCGTCTTCCCTTATTTAGCCCACTTTTTGAATGATTCCCTGACTTTCCCAGATGATCCGAAATTCCCTAGGAGTTCAAGGCTTTCCAGGTTGGCAGACACCTTTTGAAATTTCGGCACGCGTTTGCGGGGTTTAGTGATCGGGAAGCTGCTCGAGAACAACATAACTATAAGAGAACCTGGTACAGTACTGCGGACTCTAGTACTGCTTACACGACTGTCGCCCCTTCACAGAAGGCACCCGGCAGGCGGCCGGGAGCCGCCGTCCGCCCGGAGTGACCGCCGTCGGTCTTTTTCACGTCACTACGGATCACATAGTGAAGTGGTCCGTAGTTAGCTCAGCACCGAGCAGTTCGGAGGTTTCAACACTTCTCTCGCTGCTTCAAATGCGAATCTTGACGGTCGAGCTACGTTCTGGTTACGTCCTACATACCTTTGGACTCCGCGTTCCGGATGGGTTGGACGTATCCTTCGACTCAGCAATTATGGAGGAGCTCCCGTGGTTAACGATTGCGGATATTTTAATTAAACTCGAACGACCGAACGATGTCCGAGGTAGTGATCCGAGCCCGTGCGAGAAGCACGGGACCGAATCTGGCTTACTCTGAATTAAATAAAAAAGAAAAGCCTCATTCCCTCGTACTTCACGTTATTCCTACGCGGGAGAGCACACAAAACCCTCAAAAACCGAATTCCGCTCACGAAATCCACACACTTTGATCAACGGCCACAACGCTTCCGACACGCACTGGGCGCTGCCATCTTTTAGTTGACGCCAGAGATTTGGTCTGGTTACGTCATAGATTTGGCCTGGTCACGTGTCTAGTGGTCAAAATTGTACAACATGGCGGCGGCCAATCGGGGGTCACTTTTGCCTGATGAACGGTATACTAGTTTATCACTCTAAGGCCCTCTACCTCGTTGGTTCCTGCTTTGGTAATCTGAAAAATATGGTTTCAGATCTATTTCAGAAATGTTTTATGAGCAATACAATATGGCGGCTAACATCAAACTAAGTTCCTAGGGCGGATGCATCTGGATTGAAAAACCGTTCACTCACTCTCACGTGAAGCCCTCTCTCTGAAGACCCCACCTGGAGTGCCTCTCTACTCATGTTAATAAGGCAATGTTGGTTCCTGCTTTGGTAATCTGAAAAATATGGTTTCAGATCTATTTCAGATCGGTTTTATAAGCAATACAATATGGCGACTAACATCAAACTAAGTTACTAGCGTGGATGCATCTCGATTGAAGAACCGTTCTCTCACTCTCACGTGAAGCCCTCTCTCTGAAGACCCCACCTGGAGTGCCTCTCTACTCATGTTAATAAGGCAATGTTGGTTCCTGCTTTGATAATCCGAAAAATATGGTTTCAGATCTACTTCAGATTGGTCTTATGAGCAATACAATATGGCGACCATACCTCGGCAAACCTCACTCATGAGGGCCCTCACTCACCCTCACTCACCCTCATCTTCACAGGTGAGGTGAGGGTGAGTGAGTTTCTGAACCAGGAAAATTCATGAGTGTGAGGGTGAGTGAGGGCTGTGAGGGCGGTGAGGGCCGTGAGGGCTGTGAGGGCGGTGAGGGCGGTGAGGGCCGTGAAGGCCGTGAGGGCCGTGAGGGCCGTGAGGGCGGTGAGGGCCGTGAGGGCGGTGAGGGTCATGAGTGCGTGAGGGGTGAGGGCGATGAGTGGCGTGAGGGCCATGAGTGCGTGAGTGGTGTGAGGGCGGTGAGTGCGTGAGGGGTGTGAGGGCCGTGAGTGCGTGAGGGCAGTGAGTGGCATGAGAAGCGTGAGGGCCGTGAGGGCGGTGAGTGCATGAGGTGTGTGAGGGCCATGAGTGCGTGAGGGCGGTGAGTGCGTGAGGGCGGTGAGTGCGTGAGGCCCCCTTCAGATCGAGCATCTTTCTCAGCAATTTTGGTGTTAATGGCGGGTTGTTCTCTAGCTTTCCCTAGATCGACACGAATTGCTGAGATCGGGTCCGGCTCGAAATAAGCAAGCAACTCGGAGCAATTCGAATACGTTTAAAGCGGCTGCATCCAATCAGGGACGCAAAATTTTCACGTGATACCTCGTGCCGGTGATGATGACACCGAATGACTTGGTTCTGGTTTGAAATCGATCGTTTTTTTTGGAAATAAACTGTTTCAGAAAGGTGCATTAGTATTCTTAACGAGGTTTAAATGCATAAAAACACGTTTATAACGCGTAATTCTGTCTAAATAGTGCAAGAAAAATAAAATTTTATGATGACGATGGCAAATTGCAGCAATTAATTGCTGCGTGTGATCGCGGGCGGCCCGTGTTGCTTTTGTTGCGACGTAAAGTTTCTGGGCGAAATTGCCCCATCTGAAGCTGGCCTGAGTGGCGTGAGGGCCATGAGTGCGTGAGGGGTGTGAGGGCCGCATGGGCGGTGAGGGGTGTGAGGGCGGTGAGTGGCGTGAGGGCGGTGAGTGGCGTGAGGGCCGTAAGGGCGGTGAGGGCCGTGAGGGCGGTGAGTGGCGTGAGGGTCGTGAGTGCGTGAGGGCCGTGAGGGCGGTGAGGGCCGTGAGGGCGGTGAGTGGCGTGAGGGCTATGAGTGCGTGAGGGCGGTGAGGGCCGTGAGGGCGGTGAGGGCCGTGAGGGCGGTGAGGGCCGTGAGGGCCGTGAGGGCGGTGAGTGGCATGAGGGCGGTGAGTGTCGTGAGGGCCATGAGTGAGTGAGGGGCATGAGGGCGGTGAGGGGCGTGAGGGCCGTGAGGGCGGTGAGTGCGTGAGGGCCGTGAGGTTCAGTGAGGGTGAGTGAAGGGCTGAAGGTGAGTGTGGCTGTGAGGGTGAGGGTGAGTGAGGGGCTGAAGGTGAGTTTAGCTGTGAGGGTGAGGGTGAGTGAGGGGCTTAGGTGAGTGTGGCCGTGAGGGTGAGGGTGAGTGAGGGCGACCTAAAATGCCGACCTCTGATGGCGACTAACATAAAACTAAGTTTCTCGCACGGATGCATCTGGATTGAAAAACCGTTCACTCACTCTCACGTGAAGCCCTCTCTCTGAACACCCCACCTGGAGTGCCTCTCTACTCATGTTAATAAGGCAATGTTGGTTCCTGCTTTGGTAATCTGAAAAATATGGTTTCAGATCTATTTCAGATCGGTTTTATGAGCAATGCAATATGGCGACTAACATCAAACTAATAGCATCCTCGATCATCCGCACCGGTGCGCACCGGGGCACTGAGGTTCGCCCCTTCATCTTCGATCAAGTGCACCGGTGCGCACCGGACGTCCTCGATCAACGAAGCGCACCCTCCCGGTGCGGCTTTTCGTTGCCCCAACGCGCACCAAGAAAATCGGCGGTGCGCCGGGGGGCAGTCCCATCAGGCATTGCGGCCAGGAGCGGGAATCGAGAAGATGGCGGGAGTAGCAGACGCGCAGACTATCGAGATGGCGATCTTGCAAAAACGAACACGCCTCGCAGCTGCACTAGATGATTTCCTCGGGTCTTCTGACGGTGAGACGACGAGCTTCTCGCCATCGCCGCGATTACTGGCGATTGCTGCGGTGGCAAGGAGCGCCCGGAAAGCACGAACTTCGTGGAAAGCGGCGCGAGGCGTTTCGATGACAGCGAGGTACGGCTATTATCTGGTGTTTCGTTTTCTTGAACCAATAACGATGGCCAACATATACATGTGGAATTGTCACCCGCTTCTTTACCCCATCGGCAATCACGTCCACGATGTTTATTTCTGTGGGACCGTCAAATCCGCGAGTAAAAGAGTAGAAGGAATTTACAGCAGACGGGCACCGTGCGCTGACCTGCGCCAGAAAAAACGAACAAAACGTGAAGTGACGCAAGGTGGAGCTCGCCGCGGTGCACCGGCGCGGCGCAGTTTGTCCTCGATGTTGCACCGACATCGCGCTGCACGACCGAGGAGCGCTGTGCACTGTGCTGGTTTCAGGGCGATTCCGGTGCGAGTTGATCGAAGATGCTATAAGTTACTATCGCGGATGCATCCGGATTGAAAAACCGTTCACTCACTCTCACGTGAAGCCCTCTCTCTGAAGACCCCACCTGGAGTGCCCATGTTAATAAAGCAATGTTGGTTCCTGCTTTGGTAATCTGAAAAATATGGTTTCAGATCGATTTCAGATCGGTTTTATAAGCAATACAATATGGCGACTAACATCAAACTAAGTTACTAGCGCGGATGCATCTGGATTGAAAAACCATTCACTCACTCTCACGTGAAGCCATCTTTCTGAAGACCCCACCTGCAGTTCCTCTCTATTCTTGTTAATAAGGCAAAGTTGGTTCCTGCTTTGATAATCCGAGAAATATGGTTTCAGATCTATTTCAGAAATGTTTTATGAGCAATACAATATGGCGACTAACATCAAACTAAGTTACTAGCGCGGATGCATCTGGATTGAAAAACCGTCCACTCACTCTCACGTGAAGCCCTCTCTCTGAAGACCCCACCTGCAGTGTCTCTCTACTCTTGTTAATAAGGCAAATGTTGGTTCCTGCTTTGGTAATCTGAAAAATATGGTTTCAGATCTATTTCAGATCGGTTTTATGAGCAATACAATATGGCGACTAACATCAAACTAAGTTACTAGCGTGGATGCATCTCGATTGAAGAACCGTTCACTCACTCTCACGTGAAGCCCTCTGTAGTATTTTGATTTGCACGAGATGGCGCTACTTGACATCTCCTTTTTAAAGTAGCCATCTCGTGCATCCATGTAAAAATAAAAAGGACAGCACGCGACGGCATGAGCCGCTCGTGATCTGCGGCCTCATCGGCCAGTGTTCGCCCCGCTCCTGAATCCGCTGGTTGTCCTTTCTTCTCGCTCCGGCGACCGTCCAGGTCCTCTCGGGGCATGTAGTTTCCCGGCTACGTCGAACGTGAGTCACCGCCGCTTGCGTCCAATGTAGCCAGGCTTTAGAGCACCGCCGCGTCGGCGCAGAATATAACACCCTCTCTCTGAAGACCCCACCTGGAGTGCCTCTCTACTCATGTTAATAAGGCAATGTTGGTTGCTGCCAGGGTGTAAGATAGACAGGTGAGGAAACGGCCCATAGAAACCTACCGCAGCGCCGTGACCCGATTGTGTACTCGTCTGCTTGCGGGTGGCTTGCGGGTACCCCCGATTTGCGACAGATGGCGCTGCGGCGAGAAGAAAAAAATTGGAATCGAATTTGCATGGAACTTTATGGGAGAGTGCGCAAAATAAACCGAGAGCACGGCAGTCCTCCATTGAAAATCCACGAGAAACCTTCTCCGTCAGTTTAACCGTTCGCCAGCGTTCGACCACCCGGAGTGAAAGTTTGCGGTGCTCCACATAGATGGCGCCACAGAAAAAGAGAAAACCGAGGGGGACACAATCCGGTCGCTCATTTGGCTCTCGTTTCACCACCTGTCTATCTTACACCCTGGTTGCTGCTTTGATAATCCGAAAAATATGGTTTCAGATCTACTTCAGATTGGTTTTATGAGCAATACAATATGGCGACTAACATAAAACTAAGTTTCTCGCACGGATGCATCTGGATTGAAAAACCGTTCACTCACTCTCACGTGAATCCCTCTTTCTGAAGACCCCACCTGCAGGTCCTCTCTACTCTTGTTAATAAGGCAATGTTGGTTCCTGCTTTGATAATCCGAAAAATATGGTTTCAGATCTATTTCAGAAATGTTTTATGAGCAATACAATATGGCGACTAACATCAACCTAAGTTACTAGCGCGGATGCATCTGGATTAAAAAACCGTCCACTCACTCTCACGTGAAGCCCTCTCTCTGAGGACCCCACCTGGAGTGCCTCTCTACTCATGTGAATAAGGCAACGAGGTAGAGGGGCTTAGAGTGATAAACCGGAAGTTCTGAAGTGGCACCCCCCCGGTTGCCGCCATGTTTTACGCAAATGTGACCACTCGTCACGTGACCTTCCAAGAGCCGTGACGTCGCAGGCAAGATGGCAGCGCCCAGAGCTGGCGGATGCGAGTTTGTTTGGTGCGCGGCAGCTGTGACGTGCAGCTGCTTTCCGACGATTTCGGGCTTTTCCGTGCACGCTGACGCAGGCATAATGTGAAAATATGAAGGAATGAGACTTTATTCCCTTTTTGCGCAAGATCGCTCTGGATCATCTGGATATTAACACCTGTGAGACAGCATCAGCCGTATCGCCGTACCGGTGCTCGGATTCGGGATCTGTTCGAGGATCGACAGAACTTTGAGTGGTTTTAGCATAAAATTTTCGCATTTTCCTAGCTTTGTTTGAACGTTGGAATGTCTGAGAATCGACGCGAAAGGTATACGTCGTGTTAGGGCCTAGGAGAAGTTGTTTCAGGCCTGCTTCACCGAATAACCATAGCAGCTTTTAGCGAGGAAGTAACTGCTAATCGACGATTCTACATTCGATCGCTTTTCTTCCTTTTTTGGTGAGTGCGAAGTGCACACTTATTTTCAGCTACCAGGATGACGTTTTATTGAGTGTGGGGATGAATAAATCGTTGCAGGCACCTGATTCAAAGCTATTCGACTTGCAATAAGAACAACAGTTTTGGTGTATGCATAGATTAACTGCACCTTTTTCTCTTTCGTATGATTTATTGCAGGAATAATTTTTTCATCAAGAGTGCATTGTATTAGTCGGTCAATTATTTACTTGTTCTAATTACCTGGATAAGATGATTTATATGTGTGTTCCTCCCTTGCCCGAAGAGCAGTCTTGTTGAAAAATGTTGACCATTCCTTTCGGTCTCTTCAATAGACTTTTTTTAAGTGTGGGTTGCCTATACTTCGTACCATTGTAACCTGGAAAAGGGCAACCGCCACAGCCCCCTCGAGCCAATCAGAGAGACAGAGTGAAGGTGTGTGACAAATCTGTGCGGACGAGCACTCTGAATGACATGTCATGTTCCTCTCTCCAACGTGCATATTGGCTCACCGAGACTGTAGCCTTTGCTGTTTGCCAAATTGTGATGAAACAAATTACAGTAGCTGCTACTCTAATTACCCCAGGCTTTCATACTTTGGTCATTTGTTCGACAAGAATGTTATGTCCGCCATCACTGTGAACTCGGCTCAGCGCTTATTGGACTCTAATGCTGCGTTAGCATTCGACGTGAACTGGGGCCCATTTGTGTGCTTTACGCCGAAAAAAATGGTAACAGTTGTGTTGCTTGATGGGGTTCTTCAAGGGGTCTATTGTGTCATACGTATAGGAAGTGTCGTGCTATATAACAATGCATCAACACATACTATTAAAGTATATGCTCAGAGGTGTGTTTGTTTTTGCAATTAACAAGTTACAGCAGTGTGCTTTAATGTTATAATGTGTGTAGTTTTAAGTATCCTCTCTGCAATGCCTACGAAGGCCCCTGGAGGGAATAAATTAATAAATAACATTTTCACATCACTGGAGTTGGTTTTCGGATGTGCCACATGTTCAGGAGAAGTGGAATGAGTGCAGCCCAATGCAACAAGTCTGCCAGTCTGGTATGTCCCATTAATTAATATTGAAGGGTTAGAGATGCGAGTGTCCTCAAAAGGACCTGCGCGTGCGGTGAACACAATTCTTGGTGTATAAACTCTCAAGGCGTAAAGGCAAGCGGAAATAGGTTTATCTGGTTAGTGTATCAAATATATTTATTTCCACTGGATTACATAATCATTGATTTTTAGTTAATGGTTCCAGAACGAGTTCTTTCTGCGGCAGCCTCCTGTCAGGCGTTCAGTCGTAATACCTGTTGACTTTGTTGTGGGATGACGCTCCTGGCACGTCGGTGTTCAGCTTGGTCGAGTAGCAACTTTGACCGACTGATGCCATCTTGTAATCATACGTCATGTGCGCCCAGTGACATCTGATGCACTGAAGCTGCAGGGCTGGCTTCTAATCCGCAAAATTTTCCTGGTAGTTTTCTGCATCAATGTAGCAAGCTCGGGCATGTGTTTGTTATGTGGCTGTGCCTTTTGCTGTACCGTTGACTTGATAGCTGGCAACAATGTTTGTTTGCTATCCAAGCCATTTCACTTCCATTTCGTAATGGAGATTTATTCTGCATCCTACGACCTCTGCAACTTGTGCAAGTCTTGTGTGGCAAAGTGAAGTCTTGTAATGCTTGCAGTCCACTTTTGAGAAGAACCAACCATTCTATTTCTTAAGGTCACTGAGCGGCATCCTCCATCAAAGTTGAAAATTGTGCACTTCGTGGCGTGGACACAGATAATTAGTGTCAGCAAATTATTAGGTATTGTCCTTAGACTACAACCGACACCAGATGAACTCTCCTTGCATTATTGCTTACCAGCTTTGTCGTGCTTACCTCCCGTCCAGATGAAGTAGATCACGAGCTTCGGGGTAATGTCGGCACCAGGGACAAAGACCGCCGAAGATAATCCTCAATGCTCCCCGACGCTCGTCGAGACGTGGTCGAGGGTCGTTCGGCACGAACCCTTGCAAGCCAATTCATTGGTACGGGCACCTCCAGTAGACATGGTCGGCCTCATGCAGTGGTAGCAGAGTGGTTTTCGGTCGGCCATTCGCAGTACCTCCATTTTCCTCAGTGTACTTTGTTCTGCGCGGACCTACGCTGGTTCTTCCCAATGTCGGGAATGCTTCAGCGTTGGGGTGTCTCGTTGAATTGGCATTGGATAGTAACAGGTAGCCGGTGGTGGCCGTCGTGACTTTGTGGCATAAGTCGCCCTCGGTTCGTCAGATGCCGCTTCGGTCGAAGAAGTCTCCAGTTGAAATGCCTGTCGAACTTCTTCTGAAACAATCTCGGCGATCAAAATAAAGGCCTGGACACCGTTGTGGAGGATGATGTCACGGATCCCTGGGAAGCTGGTGTCGAAGTTGCAGCTGGACGACTCGAGTGTCGAGACGCTAAAGAGTTGTTGATTGTGACAGGTTCGGGCCTGCAGTCTACATTCAATGTTGGAAGCCTCATTGATATGAACCCTTCGACTGTTGGCGTGGGGTCGCGGACAGGGCTGCCGAAGGTGTTGTCCCTCAGATGAGGGACATGGGATTCTTAGCCTCTTGTCTTCTGTAGCATCAGGGTTGGCATGGGTGCTCGATCAGAAGCAAAACATCCTCCACGAAGGTGGTGACGCTCTCATCGGGGCCGTGTCCTGGACAGAATCAGGAATTCGGCTCTTTTGTCAATTTTGGCTGATGAACGTGCGCTTCAGCTCGATCTTGCAAACTTCCCACGACGTTAAGGAGGATTCGTGGTTTTCAAACCAGTGCCTCGCAGTTTCTTCCACGAGAAATATAGGTTCCGCAGGAGCTGGTTGTCCATCTACCCACTGTGGCGGGCGACACGGTCATATTGTTCAATCCAGCCCTCGACGTCTTATGCACCTTGCGTGAAAGGGCATCAGAGTGCGAGGTGCGACGGGCATGCAAACGATGGTGGGAGCGGACGTGGTTTCTCATTGTTGGCTTAGTCAGCTTCGGTTTTTCTGGCAAAATACCTAATTCCGGTGGTTCTTGCTGGTAGCAGCGACTGGCTTAGATTTCAAGTTCTTCGTGGTGTATTTCCGAGTTTCGTCTTCGTGGTACTCGCTCGTCTTGCGGTTTTTCTGCCAGGCTCAAGAAAGGACTTGGTTCAAGGCTCGCCGGGGGTTCAAGCCTCGGGATAATGTGCCACCCGTGTCTTGTTATCGGGCAACTCGGCTGAGGAGCCGCCGGGGTCCACACAGAGTGAAGGGCTATGGGTAAAGTGCGCAGCACCTCCACCAGAACATACAATGACAGCTGAGCGTGGCCTGGAACTTTCCAGAATAGAAAATATTGATAGAAAATAGGACTGGAGCAAGCATCCGTGACAATATAACAAAACAGACAGAAAAAGGCCTATCCTGACCACTAAAGAAGCTGCATTGCTTTAGTGGCATTCTGTCCTAATAAATCCTCTTCTTCGGGGTCTGGCGACTGCCGTCGACGAGCTGAACTGAAATCAATGAGGGACCACCTTTCTGGTAATGGGCCTCTGCAGACCGCCGTCGCAAAGCGGCGTGAACGGGTGGACTGGGTAGGTAACACGCGCGATGAAATGTCCATACAGCTTGCAATTCGCGTAACAAGTGTTGATGAAACTTTAGTGTCGACGAAACGTGCGACAGACCAGCGGAATCAATACCAACTGCAACACCTGTGCTCCGTGAAAGTGCACGTCTACGCCAAAACAATTTAGTAGGCAGCACAGCATCACCTAAAGCACGGCACAGGAACTACCAGCTTGAAGGCAGCTCTTCGGCGCACGGCACACTTCTGCTCCGTGAAAGTGCACGTCTACGCCGGAACAATTTGGGAAGCAGCACAGTATCATTTAGCACGGCACGGGAACTACAAGCGGCAAGGGAGCTCTCCGGTGCACCGCACAACCAAAGTGAGCCTTCGGTCATTTGAACGAAGCGGCACCACGATTGCGCACTGCCAAGCACGACTCACGCAATTTCCGTCGCTAAACTGTGTATCGAAATATATTGCACACGCTTTACTGCAGATCACGAAGGTTCCGATGGTCAAGGAGAGCACAAAAACGTCGCCTTAATATTTATCCTAGCGGTGTCCAAATCAATCCGAGGTCCGAGTAACGTAGGGTGGCAATATCCTCGTCGGTCACTAGCGAAGTGCACACCGTTCCTCCGTATTTTCACGTTATACCTACGTCAGACACCGCGCTGAACTCCGAAGTCGCTTTTGACCGGCCTCATACAACATCATATGACGGCTTCCGCCTCTAAAATCAACTCGCCGAGACGAAAGACAACGAACAAAGCATCCGACAAGCTGTCGACAAGCTCCGGCCAATGCTCGGGCCCAGCTGGGGCCAGCCGCTGCATGGGCGCTGCCATGTTTCCTGTGACGTCACGTATTCGGTTTGGTCATGTGACGTGTGGTCACATTTGCGTACAATGGCAGCCGCCTTATGGGGGTCACTTTCGAGTGCAGACCGGAACCCCGGTTTATCGCTCTAAGCCCCTCTACCTCGTTGGAATAAGGCAATGTTGGTTCCTGCTTTGGTAATCTGAAAAATATGGTTGCAGATCTATTTCAGATTGGTTTTATGAGCAATACAATAAGGCGACTAACATAGAACTAAGTTTCTCGCACGGATGCATCTGGATTGAAAAACCGTTCACTCACTCTCACGTGAAGCCCTCTTTCTGAAGACCCCACCTGCAGTGCCTTTCTATTCTTGTTAATAAGGCAAAGTTGGTTCCTGCTTTGATAATCCGAAAATTATGGTTTCAGATCTATTTCAGATTGGTTTTATGAGCAATACAATATGGCGACTAACATAAAACTAAGTTACTATCGCGGATGCATCTGGATTGAAAAACCGTCCACTCACTCTCACGTGAAGCCCTCTCTCTGAAGACCCCACCTGGAGTGCCTCTCTACTCATGTTAATAAGGCAATGTTGGTTCCTGCTTTGGTAATCTGAAAAATATGGTTTCAGATCTATTTCAGATTGGTTTTATGAGCAATACAATATGGCGACTAACATAAAACTAAGTTTCTCGCACGGATGCATCTGGATTGAAAAACCGTTCACTCACTCTCACGTGAAGCCCTCTCTCTGAAGACCCCACCTGGAGTGCCTCTCTACTCATGTTAATAAGGGAATGTTGGTTCCTGCTTTGGTAATCTGAAAAATATGGTTTCAGATCTATTTCAGATTGGTTTTATGAGCAATACAATATGGCGACTAACATAAAACTAAGTTTCTCGCACGGATGCATCTGGATTGAAAAACCGTCCACTCACTCTCACGTGAAGCCCTCTCCCTGAAGACCCCACCTGGAGTGCCTCTCTACTCATGTTAATAAGGCAATGTTGGTTCCTGCTTTGGTAATCTGAAAAATATGGTTTCAGATCTATTTCAGATTGGTTTTATGAGCAATACAATATGGCGACTAACATAAAACTAAGTTTCTCGCACGGATGCATCTGGATTGAAAAACCGTCCACTCACTCTCACGTGAAGCCCTCTCTCTGAAGACCCCACCTGGAGTGCCTCTCTACCCATGTTAATAAAGCAATGTTGGTTCCTGCTTTGGTAATCTGAAAAATATGGTTTCAGATCTATTTCAGATCGGTTTTATGAGCAATACAATTTGGCGACTAACATCAAACTAAGGCTGTGTTCCAAAATTTACTCGATCCGACTCCGGAGTAAAAGTTTCGTACCGCGGCGTTCCAAAACTTACTCGAGCTTACTCGATGACGTCAGAACTCGCGTTCCAGAAGCGGGTTGTTTACTCCGGAGTAATTACTCGCGCTACCCTCCTCGATCGGGGGGTAAAGTCGGATCAAATCGAGTAAATACGTCACGTGATCTGTTCGTCGTCTGCTTTCTGCGCCGACAGCCGTCAAAGCTCGCTTGCTCCGTTGGTTTTGGTGGCGGACGTTCGAAATGACAAAGAATTAGGTGCAGCATGTGTGGTTATTGCGATTTGCTGTTGTCAACGCAGGAATTGACTGCATTACATCCAGACCGACCACCTTCCCCGGGAACGTGTACTCATTATCTGAGTGCGAGCGTAAACAAGAGCTTCTCCGCATCCTCGTCCTCGGCGTTGGGGGAATGCCGTAATCTCACGTTCAAGGCCGAAAATGTTTGAACTCGGTATATGATAATGTAATATTTTTGTTTCCTCCAGAAAGTGCGTAATGAGAGGATAACGTTTGTAAAGCAGTGAAGGCTTCGAAAATTTCACTGTAATCACATTCGCGTCAAAGCGAACGTGAGTTTTATATCATTCTGGAGAAAGCACCCTCGCGCTGTACCGCTACACCGTGTGGAATATATTTCTGCAAAACATAATCGGTGCAAATTACAATGCGTGGAATATATGCGTTTAGGGCACCGTGACTAGAATTGCAGCAATGGCGCTGATTAATAAAAACACGTTTTTTTATGTCTAGCTGTAAGGAGTAAGTAATTTTGATCTCAATATACAGCTCAAAACGAAGGTGAGTAAAAGGAGCTGGTGGATCCACCTCAAAATACACCGCGTCGTCATTAACATCGCCGTTCTTCGGGTGCTTTCTCCATGATCAATAGGATCGTCTGCTATTTTCTGCCATCGCTGCTGTGTTTTCTTTTTGCCGTCGCCCAAGACGAAACCAATCCGCGTAGTATCCAGGTGATTATCCTGGCCGTTCCAAAATCGAGTCGCGGATCGTTTACTCGCGATGTCACGTGGTATTACCCGCTGACGTAGGAGGCAGGTTACTCGGGTAAGATTTGGAACATAGCCTAAGTTACTACCGCGGATGCATCTGGATTGAAAAACCGTTCCATCACTCTCACGTGAAGCCCTCTCTCTGAAGACCCCACCTGGAGTGCCTCTCTACTCATGTTAATAAGGGAATGTTGGTTCCTGCTTTGGTAATCTGAAAAATATGGTTTCAGATCTATTTGAGATCGGTTTTATGAGCAATACAATATGGCGACTAACATCAAACTAAGTTACTAGCGCGGATGCATCTGGATTGAAAAACCGTCCACTCACTCTCACGTGAAGCCCTCTCTCTGAAGACCCCACCTGGAGTGCCTCTCTACTCATGTTAATAAGGGAATGTTGGTTCCTGCTTTGGTAATCTGAAAAATATGGTTTCAGATCTATTTCAGATTGGTATTATGAGCAATACAATATGGCGACTAACATAAAACCAACGTTACTAAAACACTCAGTTGGGAAACTCCCATATAGACAGCTTTGAAAAAGTGGCCCCGATCTGTCTCCAAGCACCGAGCTAATGACGAACACAACGCCACCATTTTTCCGGCAGCGGCCACTCGACAAACTGCAAGTGACTTCTATTTCGGCTATAAGAACAGATACAGCGGCACAGGGTGCCACCCCTGTCTCCCCGGCGGACGCGCCGCGTTCAACTGCCGAAGTTAAAATGCACCTAGGGCGGGTCGCGCTACCTGAAAGGACCGCTGAGGCATGGTTGTATAAAAACAATATTAATTGTGCCGCAAAACCCTGCGAACTAAAGATTTTAAAAACATAACGTGCCCCTCTTCTTGTACTAAACTCCAATAAATTTCATACAAAAAGAGTCTTTTTCGTTTGTTTTTACGCAAAAACATGCCTTCTGAAAGCTCAAGATGACCACAGTACAGACCTGGTACAGACAAATGATAAAGAGTGGCGCTGTTGTCGCATTTAGCTCGGTCCTGGTGGACGCCAGCGGGACAGGTTTCGACGGCGAGTTTCCCAACTGAGTGTTTTAGTAACGTTGTATAAAACTAAGTTACTAGCGCGGATGCATCTGGATTGAAAACCCGTTCACTCACTCTCACGTGAAGCCCTCTCTCTGAAGACCCCACCTGGAGTGCCTCTCTACCCATGTTAATAAAGCAATGTTGGTTCCTGCTTTGGTAATCTGAAAAATATGGTTTCAGATCTATTTCAGATTGGTATTATGAGCAATACAATATGGCGACTAACATAAAACTAAGTTTCTCGCACGGATGCATCTGGATTGAAAAACCGTCCACTCACTCTCACGTGAAGCCCTCTCTCTGAAGACCCCACCTGGAGTGCCTCTCTACTCATGTTAATAAGGCAATGTTGGTTCCTGCTTTGGTAATCTGAAAAATATGGTTTCAGATCTATTTGAGATCGGTTTTATGAGCAATACAATATGGCGACTAACATCAAACTAAGTTACTAGCGCGGATGCATCTGGATTGAAAAACCGTTCACTCACTCTCACGTGAAGCCCTCTCTCTGAAGACCCCACATGGAGTGCCTCTCTACTCATGTTAATAAGGCAATGTTGGTTCCAACGAGCTTGAGTAAACTTAGAGCGGTAAACCAGCAGCCGAAAATGGCACCCCCCCGATTGCCGCCATCTTGCCTGTTTGCCACATTAGTGATCACGTGACTTAAAGATGGCTGCGCCCAGAGGTGGGTCAGATCAGATTGGCCAGATCACGGTCAGCAGATGGGCTCTCTGGGGATGTGTTCCAATCTTACTCAAATAGACCTGAGTTATTCCGGCGAATCAAGTCACGTAACAAGACAGGTTGACGCGGGTAGGTTTTTGAACGCAACGGGTACAAGACCTTTTCTCAAGAGTGAGATAGAGTAAATTTTGGAACACGGCGACACGGCCGCTTGAATGGGAGCCACTGTAGCCGAGCCGAGCGCGAGTGTGTGCGTGTGCGAGCTGGTCGGGGGCGGCTGGTGCGGCGACGGCGGCAACGGCGGTGCGAGTCGCATTGAACCGCGATGATCGTGCTGTGGGAGATTGGAAAATCTCCATGCGTGCTATGTTTGGCTAGGCAGACGATGAACAAATAGAGCCGGGTATGAACGTATGGCACAAGATCTAACCAGGTATGGGCACCGATCCGAATCGGTCGTAGTACATGTCAAACATCGCGTGGATATCTCGCATGAAAGTTTTGCATTCTCTCTGCACTCGACCTGCGGAATGTTCATTGCTCTTAAGGATAGGTACGCAGGGCATATGGAGTGTCTGCGATTGGAAGCCGAGAATGAATGCGTGAGAGGTTTTGGTGCTTTCGCGTGACTAAGGCTCGAGGATACGGTTGATCACGTCAGACGTTCCCGGCCGATTTTCTTTTACGTCCGACCCATATTAGGTTGCTATAGGTTGCCGTGCCCGTGGGGAACGGCACTGCTACCGTAAGTTCGCGCTGTGATTTGTAAGCATGGTCCTCGGAGTCCTGAGCCCTCGGCGCACACCAGGCGCCGTCTTCATATATAAGATCTCTACCGCGCATACGTCCGACGTACCTTTGAAAAAATCGGCCGAGTATGTCCAACGTATGTAAGGAATGCCTTCCGGGTACGTCCAAACTACCTTTAGACACAGCGTTAATTCTCTGCTTGCAAGGCGCCGGTAGTCGTCTGTAGGTGTCAACACGGCTGAGAATAGTGATGGAAACCAATGTCGTTGGTCAAAGTTCTCAAGACAGTGCTTACTCGCTCGCGTCGAAGCTTGTGAACGGTTACACCTGGAACCACTTTATGTCTCTTTTTTTCGAATACAGCTTTTTCCGGGATACCAGCAAGCGCTACAGCTGTTGCGCCGTCTTGTTACAGAAGGACTGGGCATCCGCAGACACAAGTGCAGTCCTTCAACCACTGCTGGTGTCAAGTGCAGGAAAATAACAAGGGGCTCACAGATTTTTTACAGTGCAGCCGAGACAGCATAATGCTGGATTGTAACTCTGTTGTTACAGTGTCTTTCACCAAGCACAGCTGTTCCGGGGACGGCCACGTGCTGTCTTTTTGCCTGTTTGCTACGGTCGACACGGTGGAGGCAGGTCGTGACATTGCACGGACGGCTGGACACCGAAGCGACGCAGGCTGACCATCAACCTTCTCAAGGGTGACCCATCTTCAGCCTCCTGAGTACGCTGAAGGCATCATACTCACCTAGGTCTGGTGCCATTGCAGCAAAGCACTTCTGCGCTTCACGAGGCATGCTTGCTTCTCTTTTTATGACTTTCTCTCGGGGCTCTGTCAGCATCTTCTTTGACTCTTGCTTTTGTTCGAGCGGTCATTTGGATCGTGAGAGAAAATAGTCTGCAGGGACTGCTGTCCCTGTCCAATATAGTGCCTTTAGCTTTCAGTGACGTCTTTCAGAAGCGACTACTAACAAAAGTCTCCGCACTTTCTCTACACTGGCATGGATCGAAAGCATCCTTACATATATGTCACTCCAGAGGCACTCCTGTAGCTTCTGGCGTACCAGAAAGACATCTAGTTGAACCATTGCTCCCTTTTGTGATTTTTTTTTAAAAAACTTGCCCTATCCTTGTCTTTTAGTGTTTTTCTTTTCTTCTTATGTCTGTGTCATTTACAGAGTCATATGAACCACACAAAACTTAATGTAACTTTGAAAGTTATGTAGACCTAAGTAATGGTTAGTTACACATCTACATATCTGCCGACATTTGTTCACTGCTTACTCCATTAGCATGCTGCCTGCGATGCGTCTCCGACTGGTGTGTTTACCGATTCTGAAAAAGTGGTCCCTCAATTTCCTCTCGGTGACGTCATACAAGCGTCATGCTGTTGCCGGCCGCAATCCTGGCAGTGTCACAGCAGCGCGGGTGAACGTGACGGACGCCTGTTTTGCTGCAGGTCGCTCTTCAGTGTTGCAGTCCACGGAAGTTTTGGCAGCTAGAAGTTGGGACGCCCTGACGACAGCGACACTCGTGTTCGGTTGTTCTACTCGCAGCCTTTTCGTTAGCATTTCTACGACCAACCGCCAGAATCACGACATGCAACAGCATGACACTTTGGCTTCTGTGACGTCATTTTTTGCCACTTTGGGACCACTTTTGATGTATGGGCAGCATAGGACGCTAAACACACCGGTTGGAAACACGCTACGGACACCATACTATATATAACCTTGACATGGAATCTGTCTTGCACTGTGAATGTCTTGTACATTTCTCTTGCTACCTTCTCTGGAATGCCGTTTTCTGATTCAAAGCGCATCCTTGATTTCTTATGCTGTAACCTCCGTCTGGTTTTTTCATCTGTCAACTGCCTTGCTTATGTTGAAATAGTGCGACCAAAACTAGAATATGCGTCCTCGGCGTGGGAGCCACATGTTAAATGTCTCTCATCCAATTTCAGGGGTGGATGCAGGAATTTCCTGAGGAGGGGGGGGGGGGGGGGGGGGGGTCAGGTGTTGGTCAGCGTACCATATCTTTAGGAACCCCCTCCCCCTCTCCCTCGTTTCACGCCCTAAATTTTACGCATGCAGAAATCAAGAAGGGGGGGTCAGGATATCCGGACCCCCCCTCTAAATCCGCCCCTGCCCAATCCGGATTTGGTTCAGAATCGGGCTAGTACTCGCTTTATTCTACATTTTAGGTTTGGTAGCATCACTGAACTTAAATGCAACTTAAATGCAGTTTTTTTTTTCAAACTCCCCTGTGTTCATATAGGCATATTAGTAAACTTTGTCTCCATCATAGGTTTTAATTCCTGCCTGATTTATTCATCTTGCCACCGCATCGGATATTCCCTCGCATTGATCACTGTTCCTCTCAACAGGCCTGTCGACTTTAATGGCCTGTCTGAAGCCACTGTTTCCCTCCAAGACATTGACTCCTTTCGTGACATATTAAGCTCAATATTTTATTAAATCACTCCATTATGCAATACCCTAACCCCAGGGCTCTTAGGATACTTAAAATAAATAAACAAAATGGAAAAAGTCGGTAGTTGGAAAGAAACTGGACGATTCTTGTCGTGAGAAGCCAAGTCTTTTGATATGTGGCGCCAAGTCTTCATAAATGGTGTTTTGCAAACAGAAGCCAGGCTCAGATGGCAAATGTAGCACAGGTTTAGTTATTGTCCACGAAAGAGCACGAGCTTGTTGAAGTATTGCCGGACGGGCACTCCCCTTTCCTCGGCACTTTGCTGCCGGCACATGTGGTGAATCCTCAGCTGAAAGTAGTGTGCCAGCATCTTCTTGAGCATGACAGAGAAGTGAGATTGATTGTCAATTGTTTGTGCAACAAACAGGTGGTCGAACCTCTTGAAGGATGGTGACAAGGAGACAATACTCAATGTCTCGGTTTGCAGCCTGAGAAGCCAGTTCCGCCCTCCCTTGGCCACTGTGTCGAAGTTTCTGCGAAGCACCTTCTCGGCAGTGGTGCAGAGATGCAGAATGTCTGGGGATGGACTGTGGAGACCGCCCTTGTCCTTGACACGCACCAGGTCACATTTGTCAGTGGTGAGAAGTGCAATCCTTGCACAGTCCGGGCATTTTGCGTCTTTTGCAAAGTGAACGGCCACATTGCCCACAATGTATTGTACAATGCTCTCGACAAACTCCGAGAGAGGCTTGTATCCTATAACCCAGGTGGCGTCGGCGTCGTCCTGGCTTGTGTCAGCTGTCGGGTCTTGCTGGCGCTTGTCCGACGAGCTCAAAAGGAGCGTCTCCGTGCCGTCGACCTGACAGTTGCCACGGCTCGAGGGCAGCACATTCGCGATGAGGCACTTCCTGTACGCCGAGCGAAATTCGAGGGCCGTAGGATTGTTGTTGTTGCCCGTTCTGTTCCTGATTGTTGCAAAGAACAATTCGAGGTGGTCTTGACTTAGCTTGCGTGTCAGCAGGCACTTGAGCAAAGGACTACTGCTCCAAACGAGGTCTTCAGCCAGACCCTTGATGGACTGGAGGGCCAACAGAAATCCAACAATGGCGGTCTTTCTTGGACCTTGGATCAGGGGTCTGCCCGTGGTATCCTTTAGGCCTCTGAGATAGCGCGAGGCTTTGTCAATCCTTGTCAAGATTGTCTCCTTGTTGTTGACGCGAATGGGGGCCTTGCTGCCAAGAGCGAGAGGGTGGCAGGAATTGGTGAGGTCAAACGTGTCGTCCACTACTGCTGCAAACTCGGCAGTGGCCTCCACACCCTCAAAGCCGGGGATCTGCTTTTCCTTGCAGAACAACAAGGCGCAGCTGACGGAGCGGCTTAACGTCTGTGCCGCCAACGACACCTTCATCTTCTGTTGGTGGAAATCGATGTGCCGTCTCCGAAGTTTGTTCCCGGCGTGTAGGCCTTCCTTTTGTTGTAGGCGATCCAAACACATTATGTAATGCCAGGCAACAGTCCTACCCGCACCATCCCTGATGAGCTCCTTTTCAGCCAGCAGGTTTCGCATGAGCTTCAACATGTGGCATGCGTCTAAGATTGCATACACCCTTCTTGACGGGTCGGAGGGGTGAGGGAACCAGCTCTTCATTCTTGGTTCCGCCAGGCTTACGCCAAGCGCTGAGAGCATGGATAGATTGCAGCTTGTGCCGTCGCACGTCACAGAGATGCAGTCGGCACCAGCCTCCTTCAATTTTATCAGGTATTGCTGGACCAAATTGGACCGAACAGTGCCGTCGAGTCCATCAATCAGGGCATATCCCAGAGGTAGCTTCCAGTTGCGGTTGACGGCAACTGCCAGGAAAACAAGCGCGTGCTTCGCATATGCAATGCAGTCGTCTTTGAGGATGCCATGGCCCAGGTCGCAGTAGCCTACAACTTCCTTGCCGTCCCAGTCCGCTTGTTTCTTTATACTAATCTCATCTACCATAAGGCTGATGAGGAGAGGTCCTTTCTGAGCTTCGTGGGAAACTTTTTCGAAGCACTCCTTTGTGAAGCCCGGCTTCGCACCAATCACGGCTGCCCATTTCCGAAGTGCGCTGGGGTGAGGCAGTTTCACATGTTTGCGCAGAAATTTGTAAGCTTTGGCCGAATAGAAATGCAGTGTCAAGGCAAACTTGCGCACATCTTCCGAGTAGCTGTTGTTTGCCTTTCCTGTTTTTTTCAGCACAATGTCTCGCAGTGTGCCACTGAAGATGTTGTCCAGGATGGCTACCGCTGGTTGAGGTAGCTGTGCCCTGAGTTTCTTCAGCAGCGCATTGAGTTTTTTTATCTTCATTCCCTTCCGGTTCGCCTTTCTTTTTGCTTGTCTTAGGATCTTCTTGGCTTTTCGCAGCTTGCGCTTGCTGGCAGCTAGAAGCATCCTGTCCCGTCGTGGAGACACAACTGTGTAGCTGTGGTCGCCAGAGCAGGTGGCCGGCCGTGAGGATGGAGCTTCGGGGCTGCTTGACGCTGCTTGAGAATCTGCTGTGGATGGGGCGTGTGGAGAGGGAAAGTCAGTCTGGCGGGACCGTTGAGATCGGACCACTTGGGAGGTGGAGGGAAAGTCAGTTCGGGGGTGTTGTTGAGGTCTGTCCGTTTGAGGGGTGAACAGTGTGGGCACTGCTCCTTGTTTGAGGTTAGTCTTGCCAACAAGCCTGTGGAAGCAGTCATTTTCGAAGTGCTCTGAACACAGCTTGGAGAACTTGGTGGGAGTCCAGTGTATGCATTCCATTTTCTGCAGCCATGCCTGGAGGAGTTCTGGATGTCTCAGTGGAAATCTGCGGGAGACAACGAGGTCGGACTGTCAAAACACCGAAACAATGCTGTCTTTCAATAAAGCAAATACATATTTGTGCATTTCTAATTATTGTTTGTGTGCATTTTATTATAGAAAAATATGCTTATTCTAAACTACCCCTTCTGCCTCATTTATATGCCACTAATATTTGAAGTTTCTGAAACATTTGTTGCAAGTATGACGAGCAGGTAATTTGAAATGTTTCAAACCCAATTTGGAGTAGTTTAGATAATGTGCTTCAACCACAGAGCAACTTTCAAATATGTGCGGTTGTCCTACATAAATGTGCCCAAAACTGCAAGTTTAGATCCAATGATTGCGCTTGCTTGCCTATCGCATATTTAACTGTATTATAATGATGCGACTTAATTATGCCGAAATGCGGGCTAAGGTTCGTAAAGATCGCAACGCAGTTGGAAAGAGTTGACCGCAGTAATTTGAGAGTTAGTGGAAAGCTTACCCGTGGAACGTTATTGCCGAGTCCTTCTTGTACCTGTTAGTACAGTTAGGAGCCGCGCACGAATGCGGCATAGCTTTTAGAGTTCAAATCAAGTTAGAAATAAAATGGCAAAGGAATCGGACACGACGAGCTGACAGCCTCTGAACCACAGGAATATGCGCAGTCGTCTGCTATCTTTTGGCCGCAAATTCAAACGAAGCTTGATTGAAGTCAATGTTGTAGATTACTTTATTACATCAGTTATAAGCACTAAAAAACTGTGCCACTTTGTCAACATTGCAGTTATAACCAAAATCACACAAAAAATTGCGCGCCAAAATTGTCGTCTGCTACTTTTTGCGCGCCCTAGCTGCTGCTGTTCAATTCCATGAAATGCTCAAACCGGCATCTTCCAGCGATAATACGAAATCGGCATACACATATCAAGCAACAAATAGGAATTTCCGTTCTTAGTAGCATGCATTAATACAAACCCCCTTGACAACGGTGCACATTTCAACACTGCACTGTGGTGGAAGCATCTTGCAGGCACGCAAGTATGATTTCAAACATATCACTTCGATAGTCTATTGTCTAATGCATGCTACTGAGAACGGAAATTCCTATTTGTTGCTTGATATGTGTATGCCGATTTCGTATTATCGCTGGAAGATGCCGGTTTGGGCATTTCATGGAATTGAACAGCAGCAGCTAGGGCGCGCAAAAAGTAGCAGACGACAATTTTGGCGCGCAATTTTTTGTGTGATTTTGGTTATAACTGCAATGTTGACAAAGTGGCACAGTTTTTTAGTGCTTATAACTGATGTAATAAAGTAATCTACAACATTGACTTCAATCAAGCTTCGTTTGAATTTGCGGCCAAAAGATAGCAGACGACTGCGCATATTCCTGTGGTTCAGAGGCTGTCAGCTCGTCGTGTCCGATTCCTTTGCCATTTTATTTCTAACTTGATTTGAACTCTAAAAGCTATGCCGCATTCGTGCGCGGCTCCTAACTGTACTAACAGGTACAAGAAGGACTCGGCAATAACGTTCCACGGGTAAGCTTTCCACTAACTCTCAAATTACTGCGGTCAACTCTTTCCAACTGCGTTGCGATCTTTACGAACCTTAGCCCGCATTTCGGCATAATTAAGTCGCATCATTATAATACAGTTAAATATGCGATAGGCAAGCAAGCGCAATCATTGGATCTAAACTTGCAGTTTTGGGCACATTTATGTAGGACAACCGCACATATTTGAAAGTTGCTCTGTGGTTGAAGCACATTATCTAAACTACTCCAAATTGGGTTTGAAACATTTCAAATTACCTGCTCGTCATACTTGCAACAAATGTTTCAGAAACTTCAAATATTAGTGGCATATAAATGAGGCAGAAGGGGTAGTTTAGAATAAGCATATTTTTCTATAATAAAATGCACACAAACAATAATTAGAAATGCACAAATATGTATTTGCTTTATTGAAAGACAGCATTGTTTCGGTGTTTTGACAGTCCGACCTCGTTGTCTCCCGCAGATTTCCACTGAGACATCCAGAACTCCTCCAGGCATGGCTGCAGAAAATGGAATGCATACACTGGACTCCCACCAAGTTCTCCAAGCTGTGTTCAGAGCACTTCGAAAATGACTGCTTCCACAGGCTTGTTGGCAAGACTAACCTCAAACAAGGAGCAGTGCCCACACTGTTCACCCCTCAAACGGACAGACCTCAACAACACCCCCGAACTGACTTTCCCTCCACCTCCCAAGTGGTCCGATCTCAACGGTCCCGCCAGACTGACTTTCCCTCTCCACACGCCCCATCCACAGCAGATTCTCAAGCAGCGTCAAGCAGCCCCGAAGCTCCATCCTCACGGCCGGCCACCTGCTCTGGCGACCACAGCTACACAGTTGTGTCTCCACGACGGGACAGGATGCTTCTAGCTGCCAGCAAGCGCAAGCTGCGAAAAGCCAAGAAGATCCTAAGACAAGCAAAAAGAAAGGCGAACCGGAAGGGAATGAAGATAAAAAAACTCAATGCGCTGCTGAAGAAACTCAGGGCACAGCTACCTCAACCAGCGGTAGCCATCCTGGACAACATCTTCAGTGGCACACTGCGAGACATTGTGCTGAAAAAAACAGGAAAGGCAAACAACAGCTACTCGGAAGATGTGCGCAAGTTTGCCTTGACACTGCATTTCTATTCGGCCAAAGCTTACAAATTTCTGCGCAAACATGTGAAACTGCCTCACCCCAGCGCACTTCGGAAATGGGCAGCCGTGATTGGTGCGAAGCCGGGCTTCACAAAGGAGTGCTTCGAAAAAGTTTCCCACGAAGCTCAGAAAGGACCTCTCCTCATCAGCCTTATGGTAGATGAGATTAGTATAAAGAAACAAGCGGACTGGGACGGCAAGGAAGTTGTAGGCTACTGCGACCTGGGCCATGGCATCCTCAAAGACGACTGCATTGCATATGCGAAGCACGCGCTTGTTTTCCTGGCAGTTGCCGTCAACCGCAACTGGAAGCTACCTCTGGGATATGCCCTGATTGATGGACTCGACGGCACTGTTCGGTCCAATTTGGTCCAGCAATACCTGATAAAATTGAAGGAGGCTGGTGCCGACTGCATCTCTGTGACGTGCGACGGCACAAGCTGCAATCTATCCATGCTCTCAGCGCTTGGCGTAAGCCTGGCGGAACCAAGAATGAAGAGCTGGTTCCCTCACCCCTCCGACCCGTCAAGAAGGGTGTATGCAATCTTAGACGCATGCCACATGTTGAAGCTCATGCGAAACCTGCTGGCTGAAAAGGAGCTCATCAGGGATGGTGCGGGTAGGACTGTTGCCTGGCATTACATAATGTGTTTGGATCGCCTACAACAAAAGGAAGGCCTACACGCCGGGAACAAACTTCGGAGACGGCACATCGATTTCCACCAACAGAAGATGAAGGTGTCGTTGGCGGCACAGACGTTAAGCCGCTCCGTCAGCTGCGCCTTGTTGTTCTGCAAGGAAAAGCAGATCCCCGGCTTTGAGGGTGTGGAGGCCACTGCCGAGTTTGCAGCAGTAGTGGACGACACGTTTGACCTCACCAATTCCTGCCACCCTCTCGCTCTTGGCAGCAAGGCCCCCATTCGCGTCAACAACAAGGAGACAATCTTGACAAGGATTGACAAAGCCTCGCGCTATCTCAGAGGCCTAAAGGATACCACGGGCAGACCCCTGATCCAAGGTCCAAGAAAGACCGCCATTGTTGGATTTCTGTTGGCCCTCCAGTCCATCAAGGGTCTGGCTGAAGACCTCGTTTGGAGCAGCAGTCCTTTGCTCAAGTGCCTGCTGACACGCAAGCTAAGTCAAGACCACCTCGAATTGTTCTTTGCAACAATCAGGAACAGAACGGGCAACAACAACAATCCTACGGCCCTCGAATTTCGCTCGGCGTACAGGAAGTGCCTCATCGCGAATGTGCTGCCCTCGAGCCGTGGCAACTGTCAGGTCGACGGCACGGAGACGCTCCTTTTGAGCTCGTCGGACAAGCGCCAGCAAGACCCGACAGCTGACACAAGCCAGGACGACGCCGACGCCACCTGGGTTATAGGATACAAGCCTCTCTCGGAGTTTGCCGAGAGCATTGTACAATACATTGCGGGCAATGTGGCCGTTCACTTTGCAAAAGACGCAAAATGCCCGGACTGTGCAAGGATTGCACTTCTCACCACTGACAAATGTGACCTGGTGCGTGTCAAGGACAAGGGCGGTCTCCACAGTCCATCCCCAGACATTCTGCATCTCTGCACCACTGCCGAGAAGGTGCTTCGCAGAAACTTCGACACAGTGGCCAAGGGAGGGCGGAACTGGCTTCTCAGGCTGCAAACCGAGACATTGAGTATTGTCTCCTTGTCACCATCCTTCAAGAGGTTCGACCACCTGTTTGTTGCACAAACAATTGACAATCAATCTCACTTCTCTGTCATGCTCAAGAAGATGCTGGCACACTACTTTCAGCTGAGGATTCACCACATGTGCCGGCAGCAAAGTGCCGAGGAAAGGGGAGTGCCCGTCCGGCAATACTTCAACAAGCTCGTGCTCTTTCGTGGACAATAACTAAACCTGTGCTACATTTGCCATCTGAGCCTGGCTTCTGTTTGCAAAACACCATTTATGAAGACTTGGCGCCACATATCAAAAGACTTGGCTTCTCACGACAAGAATCGTCCAGTTTCTTTCCAACTACCGACTTTTTCCATTTTGTTTATTTATTTTAAGTATCCTAAGAGCCCTGGGGTTAGGGTATTGCATAATGGAGTGATTTAATAAAATATTGAGCTTAATATGTCACGAAAGGAGTCAATGTCTTGGAGGGAAACAGTGGCTTCAGACAGGCCATTAAAGTCGACAGGCCTGTTGAGAGGAACAGTGATCAATGCGAGGGAATATCCGATGCGGTGGCAAGATGAATAAATCAGGCAGGAATTAAAACCTATGATGGAGACAAAGTTTACTAATATGCCTATATGAACACAGGGGAGTTTGAAAAAAAAAACTGCATTTAAGTTGCATTTAAGTTCAGTGATGCTACCAAACCTAAAATGTAGAATAAAGCGAGTACTAGCCCGATTCTGAACCAAATTCGGATTGGGCAGGGGCGGATTTAGAGGGGGGGTCCGGATATCCTGACCCCCCCCTTCTTGATTTCTGCATGCGTAAAATTTAGGGCGTGAAACGAGGGAGAGGGGGAGGGGGTTCCTAAAGATATGGTACGCTGACCAACACCTGACCCCCCCCCCCCCCCCCCTCCTCAGGAAATTCCTGCATCCACCCCTGAAATTGGATGAGAGACATTTAACATGTGGCTCCCACGCCGAGGACGCATATTCTAGTTTTGGTCGCACTATTTCAACATAAGCAAGGCAGTTGACAGATGAAAAAACCAGACGGAGGTTACAGCATAAGAAATCAAGGATGCGCTTTGAATCAGAAAACGGCATTCCAGAGAAGGTAGCAAGAGAAATGTACAAGACATTCACAGTGCAAGACAGATTCCATGTCAAGGTTATATATAGTATGGTGTCCGTAGCGTGTTTCCAACCGGTGTGTTTAGCGTCCTATGCTGCCCATACATCAAAAGTGGTCCCAAAGTGGCAAAAAAATGACGTCACAGAAGCCAAAGTGTCATGCTGTTGCATGTCGTGATTCTGGCGGTTGGTCGTAGAAATGCTAACGAAAAGGCTGCGAGTAGAACAACCGAACACGAGTGTCGCTGTCGTCAGGGCGTCCCAACTTCTAGCTGCCAAAACTTCCGTGGACTGCAACACTGAAGAGCGACCTGCAGCAAAACAGGCGTCCGTCACGTTCACCCGCGCTGCTGTGACACTGCCAGGATTGCGGCCGGCAACAGCATGACGCTTGTATGACGTCACCGAGAGGAAATTGAGGGACCACTTTTTCAGAATCGGTAAACACACCAGTCGGAGACGCATCGCAGGCAGCATGCTAATGGAGTAAGCAGTGAACAAATGTCGGCAGATATGTTGATGTGTAACTAACCATTACTTAGGTCTACATAACTTTCAAAGTTACATTAAGTTTTGTGTGGTTGATATGACTCTGTAAATGACACAGACATAAGAAGAAAAGAAAAACACTAAAAGACAAGGATAGGGCAAGTTTTTTAAAAAAAAATCACAAAAGGGAGCAATGGTTCAACTAGATGTCTTTCTGGTACGCCAGAAGCTACAGGAGTGCCTCTGGAGTGACATATATGTAAGGATGCTTTCGATCCATGCCAGTGTAGAGAAAGTGCGGAGACTTTTGTTAGTAGTCGCTTCTGAAAGACGTCACTGAAAGCTAAAGGCACTATATTGGACAGGGACAGCAGTCCCTGCAGACTATTTTCTCTCACGATCCAAATGACCGCTCGAACAAAAGCAAGAGTCAAAGAAGATGCTGACAGAGCCCCGAGAGAAAGTCATAAAAAGAGAAGCAAGCATGCCTCGTGAAGCGCAGAAGTGCTTTGCTGCAATGGCACCAGACCTAGGTGAGTATGATGCCTTCAGCGTACTCAGGAGGCTGAAGATGGGTCACCCTTGAGAAGGTTGATGGTCAGCCTGCGTCGCTTCGGTGTCCAGCCGTCCGTGCAATGTCACGACCTGCCTCCACCGTGTCGACCGTAGCAAACAGGCAAAAAGACAGCACGTGGCCGTCCCCGGAACAGCTGTGCTTGGTGAAAGACACTGTAACAACAGAGTTACAATCCAGCATTATGCTGTCTCGGCTGCTCTGTAAAAAATCTGTGAGCCCCTTGTTATTTTCCTGCACTTGACACCAGCAGTGGTTGAAGGACTGCACTTGTGTCTGCGGATGCCGTCCTTCTGTAACAAGACGGCGCAACAGCTGTAGCGCTTGCTGGTATCCCGGAAAAAGCTGTATCCGAAAAAAAGAGACATAAAGTGGTTCCAGGTGTAACCGTTCACAAGCTTCGACGCGAGCGAGTAAGCACTGTCTTGAGAACTTTGACCAACGACATTGGTTTCCATCACTATTCTCAGCCGTGTTGACACCTACAGACGACTACCGGCGCCTTGCAAGCAGAGAATTAACGCTGTGTCTAAAGGTAGTTTGGACGTACCCGGAAGGCATTCCTTACATACGTTGGACATACTCGGCCGATTTTTTCAAAGGTACGTCGGACGTATGCGCGGTAGAGATCTTATATATAAAGACGGCGCCTGGTGTGCGCCGAGGGCTCAGGACTCCGAGGACCATGCTTACAAATCACAGCGCGAACTTACGGTAGCAGTGCCGTTCCCCACGGGCACGGCAACCTATAGCAACCTAATATGGGTCGGACGTAAAAGAAAATCGGCCGGGAACGTCTGACGTGATCAACCGTATCCTCGAGCCTTAGTCACGCGAAAGCACCAAAACCTCTCACGCATTCATTCTCGGCTTCCAATCGCAGACACTCCATATGCCTTGCGTACCTATCCTTAAGAGCAATGAACATTCCGCAGGTCGAGTGCAGAGAGAATGCAAAACTTTCATGCGAGATATCCACGCGATGTTTGACATGTACTACGACCGATTCGGATCGGTGCCCATACCTGGTTAGATCTTGTGCCATACGTTCATACCCGGCTCTATTTGTTCATCGTCTGCCTAGCCAAACATAGCACGCATGGAGATTTTCCAATCTCCCACAGCACGATCATCGCGGTTCAATGCGACTCGCACCGCCGTTGCCGCCGTCGCCGCACCAGCCGCCCCCGACCAGCTCGCACACGCGCTCGGCTCGGCTACAGTGGCTCCCATTCAGGCGGCCGTGTTGGCCGTGTCGCCGTGTTCCAAAATTTACTCTATCTCACTCTTGGGAAAAGGTCTTGTACCCGTTGCGTTCAAAAACCTACCCGCGTCAACCTGTCTTGTCACGTGACTTGATTCGCCGGAATAACTCGGGTCTATTTGAGTAAGATTGGAACACATCCCCAGAGAGCCCATCTGCTGACCGTGATCTGGCCAATCTGATCTGACCCACCTCTGGGCGCAGTCATCTTTAAGTCACGTGATCACTAATGTGGCAAACAGGCAAGATGGCGGCAATCGGGGGGGTGCCATTTCCGCTGCAGGCAGTGGGTTCCGGTTTACCGCTCTAAGGGAATACTCAAGCTCGTTGGTTGGTTCCTGCTTTGATTATCCGAAAATCATGGTTTCAGATCTATTTCAGAAATGTTTTATGAGCAATACAATATGGCGACTAACATAAAACTAAGTTTCTCGCACAGATGCATCTGGATTGGAAAACCGTTCACTCACTCTCACGTGAAGCCCTCTCTCTGAAGACCCCACCTGGAGTGCCTCTCTACTCATGTTAATAAAGCAATGTTGGTTCCTGCTTTGGTAATCTGAAAGATATGGTTTGAGATCTATTTCAGATCGGTTTTATGAGCAATACAATATGGCGACTAACATCAAACTAAGTTACTACCGCGGATGCATCTGGATTGAAAAACCGTTCACTCACTCTCACGTGAAGCCCTCTCTCTGAAGACCCCACCTGGAGTCCCTCTCTACTCATGTTAATAAGGCAATGTTGGTTCCTGCTTTGGTAATCTGAAAAATATGGTTTCAGATCTATTTCAGATTGCTTTTATGAGCAATACAATATGGCGACTAACATAAAACTAAGTTTCTCGCACGGATGCATCTGGATTGGAAAACCGTTCACTCACTCTTACGTGAAGCCCGCTCTCTGAAGACCCCACCTGGAGTGCCTCTCTACTCATGTTAATAAGGCAATGTTGGTTCCTGCTTTTGTAATCTGAAAAATATGGTTTCAGATCTATTTCAGATTGGTTTTATGAGCAATTCAATATGGCGACTAACATAAAACTAAGTTTCTCGCACGTATGTGTAGTGGTTAAAGCTCGTTGCCAAGATGTTATGGTCGCATGGGGCCATTACGAATGGGTGGAAAGAGACAGGGAAAGCTAGGATAAAGACAGCGCCCCGAAAGGCCTGTAGAGATGCTGGAAAGGCTTACATTGCCGGCGCGTGGGCAGCGGGGTGCCGAGGTGCGGGGCCCAAGGCGGGAACCCCGACGAAAGGAAGAGACGTCACACCAGCTCGGAGTTTTTGTGAAGACTGTCTTATTGTCGTGACCAGCATACAAACATTCAGATCCGCGGGGATCAACACTTCCGCTCGCAGGGGCGGATGTCAATTCTCAGACAAGTGGCGCCATCTAGTTGCAGCGCCACACACCATGACTTCTTGCGCCATCTAGCTAGTTGATGGCACACTACATCTTTTCCCCCCTTAGACAAAATGACTGTTGGATAACTTGGTACTAGACCGAAAAGAACAGCTTACTCTTTACGATATGGAAAATCACACGCACACTGAGCCCTACCGACCAATCACTACAAGGAAAATAATTGTGAAGTGGTCGGGGAAAATAAGGGTAAAGAAATACATTTTCAAAGATACGATCATGAATGCTACATCTCCACTGGAAGTGAAAATGTCACTGGAAACCTTTTGAAACAAAGAACACTCAAGTAATCTCGCTATAAGACGAGTCCTTCGAAGCAAGAATAACACTTTCACCTCAGCAAGTGAAATGAATGACTAGTCCTTTAGAAACATGAAAATAACACTCACTTTCACAAGTGAATTCAGGGGGACAATTCCTGAAAACATGAGAAATAACGTCTTTTCTTCCTTGGAAGAATTCAGTGAAGCAAGTCCTGCTAAACACAAGAAATAAGATGTTCCTTTTACGAGTGCTCTTATGGCAACTCATACATCACACAAAAAAAAACTACACCGTGTATGTCCTGTGGTGGTGAAGTTCAGGAATTATTTAGACATTCACACAGCGCTGAACCCTGGATTGGCAGTAAGTAAATATACATAAGGCAGTTCGTCCAAACTTCCATGTCCATAACATGGAAATTTGACATTTGAAGACATGTGAAAAATGCAAAAATAACGATCTGTTCACATCTATCCCATAAAAATACAGTGCACACTATGAAATTGCAAACCACTATGATTTAAGTCCCAGAGTTTTTAAGGAGCGTCTTTGGAGAACATATAGACTTGAAAGTCACGAAATTTTGCGGGAAGTCGTCTCCGCCGCGTGGGGCGTTGTGGTGGAGTGTCCGATGGGGATTGTGGTGGAGTATGATATGTCCTTGGTGGTGTGTCTGCACCACCGTCACCTGATGTAGAAGTCGATTCTTGGGTTGCCTCAGGACTTGATTCCAGGTCTTCTGCTAAACCAGGAGCCACTGAAGGCTCGGAAAGCATGGAGGTCTTTGGCCCAACGGAGTGCAGGGACTCCGCTGAAACCGTTGCGGAGCTAGATGACGGCAGCTCGCTCCAATACCCGAGTCCCAGTTGAGATGAATTTGATGCGGTGCTCAATATCGCACCGCTTGTAGGAACGGAAGGTTCAGGACCCTCTTGGAAAGCGAGCCTGGAGGCCTCTTGGAAGACTGCAGCCGGGGCAGCCGGCGGGACTGGTGGCTGGCTGCTGGCTTGGACTGGTACAGCAGCGCGGAAGGCCGCTTGGAGACCGGAATCAGGAACGGCACCGGGGACTGCGGTGGCGGGAAGGCCACCGAAAACCACCGCATCTTGCACGGTGCAGGGTACCACGGAACTGGTGCCGGGTACACCAGGGACAGGAAAGGCACCGGGTACTACCGGTACATGGGCAGCACCAGGGACCACAGCTACATGGGCTGCAGGAGCCGTATGATGAGGAACGACGCCTGGCACAGCAGGATCATGGGCAGCGCCAGGGGTCGCTTGACTACAGGCACCAGGCACCACAGCAATATGGCCAGGGCCGGGTGCCGCAGTAGCATGGGCGGCCACAGGGGCCGCAGTGGCTTGGACGACCTCTTGGGCCGTCGGAACAGGACCGGCATCAGGGGCCGCAAAAACAGGACCGGTCGCAGGGGCCGCAAAAGAAGGAACGGCAACAGGGGCCGCCCGGACAGGAGTAACGCTGGGGGCCGCAGCACGCAAAGTTGCAGGTGCCGGACCCTCAGGTGGCACATGGCCCAGGCTTATAGCTGGAGCCGCATTAGTTGAAGCAGGTAGTATGTCATCATCCATAAGCCACCACGGCTGACGTTGGGGTGGTTTCAATGTTGTACGTGTCATTTTGTCTGCATTCCATATGGTTCCATCATCTAATCTATGTGTGGCTGGCCCAACTTGTTCATGTATATGTTGCGCTGGAGCATATTTGTTGTGCATTTTCCCTCTAATGTTAGGCTTGAAAACCTTTACTGCTTGCCCAGGAGCAAAAACAGGGTGCTTGACTGCTCGCCGGGCATCCGAATACTGTTTCATCTTCATTTGATATGCCTTGACTCTATCAGGAAGCTCTTCCTGAACGACCTGCGGAGGGACGGCGGACTCTGGGGTCCCTCGCCCTTGAAGATGCAGTCGCGTCCGGTGGGTGCGACCGTGTAAAAGAAAAGCTGGCGTTTCTCCAGTCGCGGCATGGCGCGTACTCCGGTATACCCCGAGATATTCTGTAATGGCTTCGGAAAGCGGACGATGTTGGACGATAGCCAACTGAATAACAGACTTAAGGACTCTATGGAATCTCTCTACCTGTCCATTAGCTTGGGGATGGTAAAGGGACGACTTCACATGTTTGATACCATGCGTCTTCAAGAAATCGCTGAACTCCTTTGAAATAAATTGTGGACCATTGTCTGTCGTGATCTCTTGCGGCAAACCCTCGCGGGCAAAGACAGACTTCAAAAACTTAATGACTGTAGCAGTCGTGACGTTGTGGGCTGGTGCCACTTCAGGCCACTTACTGTGGTAATCTACCAGTGTAATGAAAAACCTCTCTTGAGCTGGGGCTCGTTCAAAGGGACCTACTATATCCATGCCCAGTTTTACCCACGGACGGTTGGGGAATTCAACTGGTTGAAGAGGTGCTGGAGATGCCTTTGCAGGCTTGTCTGTCGACTGACATACCGAACAGTTCTGAACTTTCGTCCTGACATGTTGACTTAAATGCGGCCACCAGTAAAGCTCCTTGATGATACTGGTGGTGCGCGAGATACCTTGATGGGTTTCGTGAGCTACATCAATCACTTGATCGCGGAGAGTGGACGGAACCACTATTTTCTCTCCTTGGAACAACAAGGCAGCGGTGACTGAGAGCTGGTCTCTTACAACGAAATACGGCTTGAATTCTGGAGGCAACTTTTCCTCTGAGGGCCATGCGTTTGAAAGGTATGTCATAATAACTGGTACTACAGGATCTTTTAGAGTTTCTTCCTTGAACTCCTTCTGTGTGAGACATGCACAGACAATTGAAACAACCTCTTCTTCAAAAGACGTACCTTCTTCGGTATCTGGGACCGGAAGGCGAGACAGAGCGTCGGCAACTACGTTGTCGCTGCCTTTACGATACTTCATTGTGAAATTATAGTTGAAAAGTCTAGCAGTCCAACGACTGATACGTCGTGGACGAACACCTGTCCCTTGAGTGGACATTAGTGTGACAAGGGCTTGATGATCTGTCTGAATTTCGAAATGTCGACCCCAAAGATAAACGTGCCATCTCTCGCAAGCCCAGAGGATTGCGAGAGCTTCTTTCTCTCCTGCTGAGTACTTCCGCTCTGTTTCGGAGAGAGAGCGGGAAGCGAAAGCAACAGTCTTTAGTTGCTTCCCATGCTGCTGCTGGAGAATAGCACCTAGTCCGTAATTGGACGCGTCTGTGGAGACGACAACTGGAAGATTTGGATTGAACATTGCAAGAATGGGAGCCTGCTGGTGGCAGGACTTGACACTTTGAAAACTGGCCTCTACGTCGGTCGACCAGATAAAAGATGCGCCCTTACGCAGAAGCCTTTGGAGGGGTTCTACCAGAGTAGCACAATGGGGGACAAACTTACTGTAGTATTCTACTAGACCTAGGAAGGCCTTCAACTGCGAAGGTTCCGATGGAACTGGAAAATTTAGGACCGCGTCTATCTTCGACGGAAGGGGTGCTAGACCCTCCGCAGACAGACGATGACCAAGGAATGACACTTCAGAAACATTGAAAACGGCTTTTCTATTTAGTTTCATGCCGGCCTCTCTAATACATTTGAGGACTTGTCTGAGATTATTATCATGTTCCTTCTGGGAGGAGCCATAGACAACGATGTCGTCCAGATAAAACTGAACTCCTGGACAATGTTTTAATATCTTGGACATGACCTGTTGGCAGGCCGCTGGTGCAGACGCCAGCCCGAAACAAACTCGTTTGAAACGAAAAAGCCCTTCATGGGTAATGAATGCTGTTAAGTCGCGACTCTTGGGGTCGAGACGGACCTGATGATAAGCAGACGCAAGGTCTAACTTAGAAAAATGGGAAGCTCCACTGAGGGAGTTCAGAAGCTCCTCGATGTGCGGAAGCGGAAAAGAATCAATGACGACTGCCTGATTTGGCGCCCGCAGATCGACACACATACGAATTCCACCGTCTTTCTTCTTAACTACTACAATGGGGGACACCCATTCCGACGCGTTTACGCGCTCGATAACGCCTTGGCGCTCGAGCTTCTGAATTTCCGCACTGACGGCATCACGCAACGTGATGGGTAAGCGGCGAAGTTTAGCCTGTACCGGCGGAACATGGTGCCGGACAGTGATTGTGTGAGTTTGGTTTTTAACTAACCCTAACTCAGGAGAAAAGAGATCCTCAAATTCTTCAAAACCAGAAGGTAACTTAGAGGCATCGCTCACCGATGAAGGTTGCAAAGATGGTCCCGACGTCGACGGATCCCTTGAAGGCTGGTCTCCGAAGACGCCTCTACTGGAGTAGTATTCAGACGATGTGGATGTCTGAGTGCCGTGAACAGAAGACAATGATGAAGGGTGCTTGCAGGGAGCACTTGAAGGACGCGGTGGAAGACTGGGCTCCACCGTACATGGGGGCTGCGGGACTCCAGCCGACTTTACATGTCCCGGGATGGCCGAGCGAGGATCAGCTGCATTGACATGGAAGCACTTGAGTGGCGCGCCCGATAAAATTAGACGCAGTCCATGCACGGCATCTGTCCCAAGCAGGGATCGGCCATTGCGAACGATGTAAAAAAGAATGTCGGCGGAGCGTTCTTTGAAGCTGACTTTGGTCTGGAAACATCCCATGACTGGAATCGACCCTCGGAGGTAGTGCACAAGAGTGCGCGGCGGTTTCCTTAGCCGGATTTGCTGCTTGAAGTTGATCTTGTTAAACATGCTCTCGGAAAGTATTGACACTTCGGAGCCAGTATCAATGAGTAAGGGTAATGTAAATCCATTCACCTGAACATCAGCGGTGAAATTCCGTGGGCGACGGTCCGCATGTCCTTCAGGGAGGACCTCCGGGGATCCGACGGTGAAGACGTTGTTTGGATGTTGTTCCCCCTCGTCGTCGTCGGGAAACGTCACGACTCCATGGATCGGCGTCTGGTTACGGCCAGGTCCAAGCCTCTCGTACCGGCGACCGGCGGCGCGGCCTCGTCCCGGCGGAAACGCCAGGCGACGGGGGTCGATGACATCAGACGACGAAGACGAACTTCGGCAAACATTTGAAAAGTGGCCTATCTTGCCACAAGAAAAACAAGTCATTCCGGACGCTGGACACTCCTCACGCGGATGGGGTCGGCGACCGCAAAAGTGGCACGATTCCGCCCCGCGCCCAAGAGCGCGCGCGCCCGGGGCAGCATCCCGAGGCACTCGGCTTGTAAAAACACGGGTGAGTCCACGCGACTGGTGGCGCGGCGAGAAGGAAACCTTGGAAGGTGAGGAGGAAACATTTGCGGGGGAGGAGGAAACGGCAGGAGGCCGCCCTCCATTTTGACGTTGCATGTTCGAATTTGACCTCAATTGGCGGCCATCTTGTCCACGCCGAACGGGAACCCTTTGTTCTGCCTCAACGGCCTGTGTCGACTCGGAACGCGGAAGACATGATGAAATTTGGCGGTAACGATCGCAATCTCGAGCAGCCCGTTCGAACTGTTGTGCCAGAAGCACGATACGTTCGAGGCTGGGTAGTCCAGCTTCCGCAGACTCTCGGATTACCCGATCTTGTACCTCCGATGATAATAATCCAGCCAAAAAAACTTCCGCGATGCGGGTTTCAAGAGACTCCGCAAAATCACAAAAAGAGCCGAGGTGCCGTAGGGCACCAAGGTACTCAAGGACACTTTCTCCCTGCGACTGGACGCGGGTGAGGAATAACCTCCGTTCGACAACAACATTCTTTTTGGCAGCGAAGTGCTGATCAAGCGACGTCATAAGAACGTCAAATTCGGAAACGGTCTCGCTATGTGCGAGGGCCGTGGATGGAAACGTTGAAACTATTCTTTGGCCTTCGAGACCAAGCAAGGACCACAACAACGCGCACTTACGTTTCGGCGAGCTTTCATCAGCCTCTAGGACCACAAGATAATTTAAAAAGGACGCTTTCCAATTTAAGCAAGGCTGCACAGGGGCACCTGGCGTGGGAAGAAATGGTGGAGGTGTCGGGAAAGAAGCTGTTGCCATTTTTTTGGAACTTATGAATGAGAGAAGCCAATGGCTACACACGCATATTTGATGGACAAAATATCTATTATATCTGTTCACTTCGCCTTTTAAAGTCAATTGGGATGTACTACATGGACATGAAACATAGCGACGCTATCGTCTCCTATGCCTATGGTTGGGAGACAAAAGTTGAAAACGAAGGTGAAAATCCGAAAAAATTCCACCGAAATGAAAACGAGACAGTTTCTCCGAGTCTCGGAAAATTAAGAACGACGCTTCCGTGCGGTGCGCACTACTTGCATGAAAGAAAAAGAACCATTCGAACGGCCGTTACGGCGTTCGAAAAAAAGAACAAAGGATGGCGTTACGCCTAACCCTACTGGCGTTCGGAATGGACCATTGCCGCTCGAAACGGAACGTTAAATGTCGCTATGCATCGACAGTATTTTTATGTACTACATATGCAAAAGATGTGGTGGATGGGAATATTCAAAAGGACCTCCTTACATTTCGAACGTTCAAATATTTCCTAACACACAAAAGAAAACTATACGTGCCGGTGCTGCCACCACTCATCTCCGGCACGGAGTCTCACATAAAAAAAACTCACGAGGGCGAAAATGGAAAAAATGCAAGAAAAGACCTCGTCGCCAAAATGTAGTGGTTAAAGCTCGTCGCCAAGATGTTATGGTCGCATGGGGCCATTACGAATGGGTGGAAAGAGACAGGGAAAGCTAGGATAAAGACAGCGCCCCGAAAGGCCTGTAGAGATGCTGGAAAGGCTTACATTGCCGGCGCGTGGGCAGCGGGGTGCCGAGGTGCGGATCCCAAGGCGGGAACCCCGATGAAAGGAAGAGACGTCACACCAGCTCGGAGTTTTTGTGAAGACTGTCTTATTGTCGTGACCAGCATACAAACATTCAGATCCGCGGGGATCAACACTTCCGCTCGCAGGGGCGGATGTCAATTCTCGGACAAGTGGCGCCATCTAGTTGCAGCGCCACACACCATGACTTCTTGCGCCATCTAGCTAGTTGATGGCACACTACAGTATGCATCTGGATTGAAAAACCGTCCACTCACTCTCACGTGAAGCCCTCTCTCTGAAGACCCCACTTGGAGTGCCTCTCTACTCATGTTAATAAGGCAATGTTGGTTCCTGCTTTGGTAATCTGAAAAATATGGTTTCAGATCTATTTCAGATTGGTTTTATGAGCAATTCAATATGGCGACTAACATAAAACTAAGTTTCTCGCACGTATGCATCTGGATTGAAAAACCGTCCACTAACTCTCACGTGAAGCCCTCTCTCTGAAGACCCCACCTGGAGTTCCTCTCTACTCATGTTAATAAGGCAATGTTGGTTCCTGCTTTGGTAATCTGAAAAATATGGTTTCAGATCTATTTCAGATTGGTTTTATGAGCAATACAATATGGCGACTAACATAAAACTAAGTTTCTCGCACGGATGCATCTGGATTGAAAAACCGTTCACTCACTCTCACGTGAAGCCCTCTCTCTGAAGACCCCACCTGGAGTGCCTCTCTACTCATGTTAATAAGGGAATGTTGGTTCCTGCTTTGGTAATCTGAAAATTATGGTTTCAGATCTATTTCAGATTGGTTTTATGAGCAATACAATATGGCGACTAACATAAAACTAAGTTTCTCGCACGGATGCATCTGGATTGAAAAACCGTTCACTCACTCTCACGTGAAGCCCTCTCTCTGAAGACCCCACCTGGAGTGCCTCTCTACTCATGTTAATAAGGCAATGTTGGTTCCTTCTTTGGTAATCTGAAAAATATGGTTTCAGATCTATTTCAGATCGGTTTTATGAGCAATACAATATGGCGACTAACATCAAACTAAGGCTATGTTCCAAATCTTACCCGAGTAACCTGCCTCCTACGTCAGCGGGTAATACCACGTGACATCGCGAGTAAACGATCCGCGATTCGATTTTGGAACGGCCAGGATAATCACCTGGATACTACGCGGATTGGCTTCGTCTTGGGCAACGGCAAAAAGGAAACACAGCAGCGATGGCAGAAAATTGCAGACGATCCTTTTGATCATGGAGAAAGCACCCGAAGAACGGTAATGTTAATGACGACGCGGTGTTTTTTGATGTTGATCCACCAGGCTCCATTACTCACCTTCGTTTTGAGCTGTATATTGAGATCAAAATTACTTACTCCTTACAGCTAGACATTAAAAAAATGTGTTTTTATTAATCAGCGCGATCGCTGCAATTCTAGTCACGGAGCCCTAAACGCATATATTCCACGCATTGTAATTTGCACCGATTATATTTTGCAGAAATATATTCCACACGGTGTAGCGGTACAGCGCGAGGGTGCTTCCTCCAGAATGATATGAAACTGACGTTCGCTTTGACGCGAATGCGATTACTGTAAAATTTTCGAAGCCTTCACTGCTTTACAAACGTTATCCTCTCATTGCACACACTCTGGAGGAAACAAAAATGCTACATTATCATATACCGAGTTCAAACATTTTCGGCCTTGAACGTGAGAATGCAGCATTCCCCCAACGCCGATGACGAGGATGCGGAGAAGCTCCTGTTTACGCTCGCACTCAGATAATAACAAGTACACGTTCCCGGGGAAGGTGGACGGTCTGGATGTAATGCAGTCAATTCCTGCGTTGACAACAGCAAATCGCAATAACTACACATGCTGCACCTAATTCTTTATTTCGAACGTCCGGCTCCAAAACCAACGGAGCAAGCGAGCTTAGACGGCTGTCTGCGCAGAAAGCAGACGACGAACAGATCACGTGACGTATTTACTCGATTTGATCCGACTTTACCCCCCGATCGAGGAGGGTAGCGCGAGTAATTACTCCGGAGTAAACAACCCGCTTCTGGAACGCGAGTTCTGACGTCATCGAGTAACCTCGAGTAAGTTTTGGAACGCCACGGTACGAAACTTTTACTCCGGAGTCGGATCGAGTAAATTTTGGAACACAGCCTAAGTTACTATCGCGGATGCATCTGGATTGAAAAACCGTTCACTCACTCTCACGTGAAGCCCTCTCTCCTAAGACCCCACCTGGAGTGCCTCTCTACCTATGTTAATAAAGCAATGTTGGTTCCTGCTTTGGTAATCTGAAAAATATGGTTTCAGATCGATTTCAGATCGGTTTTATAAGCAATACAATATGGCGACTAACATCAAACTAAGTTACTAGCGCGGATACATCTGGGTTGAAAAACCGTTCACTCACTCTCACGTGAAGCCCTCTTTCTGAAGACCCCACCTGCAGTTCCTCTCTATTCTTGTTAATAAGGCAAGTTGGTTCCTGCTTTGATAATCCGAAAAATATGGTTTCAGATCTATTTCAGAAATGTTTTATGAGCAATACAATATGGCGACTAACATCAAACTAAGTTACTAGCGCGGATGCATCTGGATTGAAAAACCGTCCACTCACTCTCACGTGAAGCCCTCTCTCTGAAGACCCCACCTGCAGTTCCTCTCTACTCTTGTTAATAAGGCAAAGTTGGTTCCTGCTTTGGTAATCTGGAAAATATGGTTTCAGATCTATTTCAGATTGGTTTTATGAGCAATACTATATGGCGACTAACATAAAACTAAGTTTCTCGCACGGATGCATCTGGATTGGAAAACCGTTCACTCACTCTTACGTGAAGCCCTCTCTCTGAAGACCCCACCTGGAGTGCCTCTCTACTCATGTTAATAAGGGAATGTTGGCTCCTGCTTTGGTAATCGGAAAAATATGGTTTCAGATCTATTTCAGATTGGTATTATGAGCAATACAATATGGCGGCTAACATAAAACTAAGTTTCTCGCACGGATGCATCTGGATTGAAAAACCGTCCACTCACTCTCACGTGAAGCCCTCTCTCTGAAGACCCCACCTGGAGTGCCTCTCTACTCATGTTAATAAGGCAATGTTGGTTCCTGCTTTGGTAATCTGGAAAATATGGTTTCAGATCTATTTCAGATTGGTTTTATGAGCAATACAATATGGTGACTAACATAAACTAAGGCTATGTTCCAAATCTTACCCGAGTAACCTGCCTCCTATGTCAGCGGGTAATACCACGTGACATCGCGAGTAAACGATCCGCGACTCGATTTTAGAACGGCCGGGTTAATTACCTGGATACTATGCGGATTGGCTTTGTCTTGGGCTACGACAAAAAGAAACCACAGCAGCGATGGCAGAAAATAGCAGACGATCTTTTTGATCATCAGGAAAGCACTCGAAGAGACGATAATAATTATGACGACGCGGTGTTTTTTGAGGCGGATTCACCAGCTCCTTTTACTCACCTTCTTTTTGAGCTGTATATTGAAATAAAAATTACCTACTCCTTACAGTTAGACATTAAAAAAGTGTTTTATTAGTCTGCGCGATTGCCCTAAACGCATATATTCCACGCATTGTAATTTGCATTGATCATGTTTTGCAGAAATTAATTCCACACGGTGTAGTGGTGCAGCGCGAGGGTGCTTTCTCAAGAATGATATAAAACTTTGACGCGAATATGATTAGGATAAAATCTTTGAAGCCTTCACTGCTTTGCAAGCGTTATCCTCTCACTACACACACTCTAGAGAAAACAAAAAAATACTGCCTTATCATTTACTGCGTTCAAATATTTTTAGTCTTGAACGTGAGAATACGACATTCCCTCCAACGCCGAGGACGAGAATGCGGAGAAGCTCCTGTTTACGCTCGCACTCTGATAATAACAAGTATACCTTCCCGGGGAAGGTGCACGGTCTGGATGTAATGCAGTCAATTCGTGCGTTGAAAACAGCAAATCGCAATAACCACACATGCTGCACCTCATTCTTTGTCATTTTGAACGTCCGCCACCAAAACCAACGGAGCAAGCGAGCTTTGACGGCTGTCGGCGCACAAAGCAGACGACGAACAGATCACGTGACGTATTTACTCGCTTTGATCCGACGTTACCCCCCGATCGAGGAGGGTAGCGTGAGTAATTACTCCGGAGTAAACAACCCGCTTCTGGAACGGGAGTTTTGACGTCATCGAGTGAGCTCCAGTAAGTTTTGGAACGCCACGGTACGAAACCTTTACTCCATAGTCGGATCGAGTAAATTTTGGAACACAGCCTAAGTTTCTCCCACGGATACATCTGGATTGAAAAACCGTCCACTCACTCTCACGTGAAGCCCTCTCTCTGAAGACCCCACCTGGAGTGCCTCTCTACTCATGTTAATAAGGCAATGTTGGTTCCTGCTTTGGTAATCTGAAAAATATGGTTTCAGATCTATTTCAGATCGGTTTTATGAGCAATACAATATGGCGACTAACATCAAACTAAGTTACTATCGCGGATGCATCTGGATTGAAAAACCGTTCACTCACTCTCACTTGAAGCCCTCTCTCTGAAGACCCCACCTGAGTTCCTCTCTACCCATGTTAATAAAGCAATGTTGGTTCCTGCTTTGGTAATCTGAAAAATATGGTTTCAGATCTATTTCAGATCGGTTTTATGAGCAATACAGTATGGCGACTAACATCAAACTAACTTACTACCGCGGATGCATCTGGATTGAAAAACCGTTCACTCACTCTCACGTGAAGCCCTCTCTCTGAAGACCCCACCTGGAGTGCCTCTCTACTCATGTTAATAAGGCAATGATGGTTCGTGCTTTGGTAATCTGAAAAATATGGTTTCAGATCTATTTCAGATTGGTTTTATGAGCAATACAATATGGCGACTAACATAAAACTGAGTTTCTCGCACGGATGCATCTGGATTGAAAAACCGTTCACTCACTCTTACGTGAAGCCCTCTCTCTGAAGACCCCACCTGGAGTGCTTCTCTACTCATGTTAATAAGGCAATGTTGGTTCCTGCTTTGGTAATCTGAAAAATATGGTTTCAGATCTATTTCAGATTGCTTTTATGAGCAATACTATATGGCGACTAACATAAAACTAAGTTTCTCGCACGGATGCATCTGGATTGGAAAACCGTTCACTCACTCTCACGTGAAGCCCTCTCCCTGAAGACCCCACCTGGAGTGCCTCTCTACTCATGTTAATAAGGCAATGTTGGTTCCTGCTTTGGTAATCTGAAAAATATGGTTTCAGATCTATTTCAGATTGGTTTTATGAGGAATACAATATGGCGACTAACATAAAACTAAGTTTCTCGCACGGATGCATCTGGATTGAAAAACCGTCCACTCACTCTCACGTGAAGCCCTCTCTCTGAAGACCCCACCTGGAGTGCCTCTCTACTCATGTTAATAAGGCAATGTTGGTTCCTGCTTTGGTAATCTGAAAAATATGGTTTCAGATCTATTTCAGATTGGTTTTATGAGCAATACAATATGGCGACTAACATAAACTAAGTTTCTCGCACGGATGCATCTGGATTGAAAAACCGTTCACTCACTCTCACGTGAAGCCCTCTCTCTGAAGACCCCACCTGGAGTGCCTCTCTACTCATGTTAATAAGGGAATGTTGGTTCCTGCTTTGGTAATCTGGAAAATATGGTTTCAGATCTATTTCAGATTGGTTTTATGAGCAATACAATATGGCGACTAACATCAAACTAACTTACTACCGCGGATGCATCTGGATTGAAAAACCGTTCACTCACTCTCACATGAAGCCCTCTCTCTGAAGACCCCACCTGGAGTGCCTCTCTACTCATGTTAATAAGGGAATGTTGGTTCCTGCTTTGGTAATTGGAGAAATATGGTTTGATAATCCGAAAAAAATATTGTTTCAGATCAATATCAGTTTGGTTTTATGAGCAATACAATATGGCGATTAACATTAAACGAAGTTGTTTGCGAGCATACACCTGGATTGAAACACCGCCCTATTGAAAAGGGCCAAAATGAACTCGGCTTACTGGAAATATTGTAATCCAGTGAAGTTGATGGAAACCAATAAAAACTTATTGTTATCCGATTAACGCAATACGCACGATGGGAATTCATATCGGAGCACAATATCCCGATATAGAATGCGGTTATTGGTATGCAACAGGATATCGGAGCACAATTTCCTGATGGAACTTACGGTTGGTGGAATAGAATACGACATCGCGTGCATATTGGTGACCGACATGGATATACTCTACGGCCACACGATATATAAATATCGGTCGTGGATCACGCGCCCAAAGGAGAATACAATATGATATCGCGTGCATATATCTCAGAACGAATTCCAAGTTACCAACATGAATTACGTCGGCATATACCGGGGACTAAGAGGAAACGTAACACAATATTGATCGTCCCTGAAGCAACATGTGGATATCGGTATGCCCACATTACAACATCGCGTCGATGATATCGCGAAACAGCAGGAGTTACCATACCGTAATACGAGAGAGAACGATAGTGGAGGTGGATACACACACAGAACACAAACGTTCCGTGTTGCGAACACATCGATGATCGAAAGCGCAAGTACATAGTCTGTTGGTACGGCACACAGTACACACAGCCTCGCGCGCTTGAAATGCTAGACAACCACGAAACCATCAGAATGACTAGCTGGGACACCCGCGACCTACCTTTCAATGAGAAAGCCCAAGAACGACGTGCTTATTGGAATGATCGTTCTCAAACTAATGTTTATTGCAGTTGTTGTAATGCAACAAAAGTTAGGTTACCGGTGTTTGAACCCAAATCGAACGCGGTACGTGACAATGTCAGTTCGCACGATAAAATAATGCAGGGTTAATAGGTTTGACAGGTCACGTGCATGTAGTTGCTTCTTATCTGCACATTTATTGATATTGACCCACCTTTCTGTGTAATCCTTGTCCCACTAAATAAGCTACGCTTCAGAGTAACGACACTTGAACATATTGTGGCTTAAAGTCATGATTGCCAGTTATCTGAAGCTTTATCTGAAATAACACGAAACGCGTTTCCGTCCTTCACAAATGTTTAAACAGTTCGCGACAGAGCAACGAAATATTACGTGAGCTTCCTAACACCGAATCTAATGCTGAGGAAGTCGCACTTTTTGAATCATGACGATCGGCAGCTGCGTCTGGTCTGCACAAGCCCCAAAATGGTGGTGCCCGCAACAATGTCGGGGAACGGAGTGCCGATACTCTAAGCGCAGCTCATTTAGTGGCTCTAGGTAATGCTACGCCGTACACAAAATCCACGACCACAGACGAGCACATTTCACCCACCACTCTTCATCGCCTGTCTCGCGAGATTTGCACACTGTAAAAAAACGACGTGAAAAATACGTGCATTTGCGCCATGAAACGATACGTTACAGTTTCGTGTTTTTTGTTTTGAGAACATAACTTTCCATCGTCAACCCGCGCGCGCAGCAGCTCGAGCTAGTTCGAAGGGAGAAAGCCCAGGCAAGCCGAGCGAGCCGAACAGCCGGCGCGCATGCGCTGCCTGCGCTCTAGCAACACCACCAGTCAAACTTGGGTGTTTTTGCAGGATCCTGCAAAAACACCCAAGTTTGACTAATACTGGGTCCTTGCTTATACATGCAGGTCTTGGAGGCAAGCACCAGGCAATCAAGGCTAGAAGTTTGCTCTTTGCCACTCATAGCAAGTGTTTTCAAGGTGAGTGATTGATGCCTGTCTGAGTTGTGTGTTTCATTCCTGACAGAACCTCTATTTCCTGTTTTTATAGTGGTCTTATGTCAGGCTTTTGTGTGTCTGTCCGGCGAAAGCATCTGTGTTAGACTAAGACTGGGTTCTTTCGGATATGTGCAGCAATTCTTGGCATCAAGTGGCTGTTAATCAGGAACTCGAGTTTGTTCTCGGCTACCAAGAGCATGTATTTTCAAAGTGAACAATTGCCCGCCTATGTGAGGTTTGTGTTCCATTCCTCTTGGATGCCATTTCCTATGTATAGTGGTCTTGCATTAGTATTTTGTTGTCTCTCCTGCAAAAACACCCAAGTTTGACAAAGACTGGGTCCTTGCTTATACATCCAGATCTTGGAGGCAAGCACCAGGCAATTAGGGCCAGAAGTTTGGTCTTTGCCACTCATAGCAAGTGTTTTCAAGGTGAGTGATTGATGCCTATCTGAGTTGTGTGTTTCATTCCTCACAGAACCTCTATTTCCTGTCTTTATAGTGGTCCTGTGTCAGGCTTTTGTGTGCCTGTCCGGCGAAAGCATCTGTATTAGACGAAGACTGGGTTCTTTCGGATACGCTCAGCAATTCTTGGCATCAAGCGGCTGTTAATCAGGAACACGAGCTTGTTCTCCGCCACCAAGAGCAAGTATTTTCAGGGTTAGCTATTCCCCGCCTATATGAGTTTCAGCATTCGTCAAGGAGCGCGAAATCAAAGCCCAGGGGTTTGCCATTGCAAAAATGTTGACTCGGAAGCGCATAGAGAGGAAGCTTTACAAAACTATCCTCTAGCCTCAACAAGTGAAACCAAAATTAAAAACGTCGGTTCCATTAAAAAAAAAAAACAATTTGTCAGCTTGAGTTAACTTGGAGGCAGCACGGAGCAATCAAGCCACGGTACGAGTATACTTGGTTCAGGCTTTGTAGGGGTGGTTGATGACTCGGTGTTTTCTAAAAAAAATATTTTTTTTCTCTAAAAGTATGGTGGCCGAATATTCGGGGATGGACATTGGAGTCGAAATGTTACGGTAAACATTTCATCCACGTGCCGGGATTCACGTGCCTTGCCCCCCTAGCGAGTGGGACAAGGCCTTCACAATTTTAGGTTCGCAACAGGGGTGCGTCAGTATTGACGTCTCATTTTACATCAGGCCTCTCAATTTCAAACGCACTATAAATACCGTGCCTGAGATTCGTTTGGGTGTACTTCCTCTCAGCAAGTATATGGATTCTGTCTCAAAAGGTCTAATCCGATGTTGACCGCACCTCAGGTCTCCACCGACGATTAATCAGGAAGAGACCCAACCGGGACACCAGAGAGGAGCGGCTTAAGTGAGGGAGGCTACATATAGACCTTTTCACCCTCCGCCGCATGGGCGTTGCCATCTTGGAATCACGTGATGCGGCCGCCATTAGGTTGCTTCAACTTGGTTGCTCCGCTCTCCCGTCCGCGCCTTGGCGGATGCGTTGAATTCGTGTTTGTCGCCGCGTTTCGCCGCGTCTCTTGCCTTACTCCGTAAAGTGTCGTCAGATACTTATACTTACCATGCAATTCCATTACATCATTATGCGCGCATCTTCTGTAGTTGATTTTGTAACACGTTTTGAATATTTTTTTACCGTCGGCGTGCGGGATACAGGAATCAGCGTTAGAACTTGCGCACATTGAATACATATATGACTTGAAGAGAGCCTCGAGAGTTCAAATACCAATATCTTATGAGAACTGAGGTTTGGTTACTAATAAGAGCGGAACATTTGCAATAGGAAGACTAATGTTATTATATAAATGAGTGCGCATTGGTGCCAAGGAAGGAAACAAAAACATCCAGCGTAATTAGCCACGTGTTTTCCTCGAAAACATGGTGTTTTGTAGTTACAACAATTCGAAAACAGTTTCTTTTGATTACACTAGAGAACTTGTGGACAAGACGCGGGAATAAACGTTTAGTTTGAATTACTTTTTATGCTAGAAATAACGGTACCTTAACATTAGGCAACTTGTTTCTTCGCAATATCCCACCTATATATGTTTTACGTTCTTAACCACGTGTGCGATATAAGCATTCGCTTTATCGGTTTATTTATGAATTCCACGGAATTGTATATCGTGCTTGGTTCCATGTCCATAGTCTTTAAATTGCTTAAGTCATTTTTTAATATAACCATGCAGATTCAATTAATTTATTTCAACACAAATATTTGGACTCCCCGCGTAAGAAACTGTCACAGACAGGTTGATAGTGCCTGTGATTCACAAAATGTAACGCCGAAAAGAATCCTTCAGCATGAAAATCACCCGAGTGCAGCCGGTTGTCGACGGCGAATAGGGAGTTACTTTCAGTAGCTGGCGACGTCAAAATGTGCAAAGCGCATCGTATCCAATCAACGAACTGATTTCGTTCATTGGGGGACGCGTGGCGTTCGACTTCAGCCAAACTTATCGGAGATCATTTCTTTTGCGCTCTTCAATTTCATTCGGCAAATTTTACGGAAGATGAATATTAGACTTTACTTGAAGTCTGGCATTCACTTACCTCACCCTTCTCATACCTTGAGAACGTCGTAAGCAAATATCCATATAACAAAAAGTTTATTTTATAGGGCCAATATTTTGAAATGCTGTTAATGAGTACTTTAGTTAAAGAAATTTTCTAGTGAACTCTACTATAGTTACTTTAGTTAAAGAAATTTTCTAGTGAAGGCTGGTGTATAACAATTTTTTTTGAGTGCTTAATTTCCTTAAATAAAACCGGTCGAGACAATATCACTTTTTATATTATCTACGTGATTACATGAAACTTTTGTAGTCATTATAAAAGACGTTTCCAGTCTCGCAGTTAGAAAAGGTTGGTGTACGGAAACCAAATATCGAACAGTAAACTTGTTAGTTCATCTGTTCTTGGTGATTCAGCAGATTGTTAATCATGTTGTCGACCTGCTTTTTCACTAAGCACTCATGCAATATAGTCTGTTGGAATATAAGGTTAGCAGTAGCAGCTCCGACTTGGAGCGCGAGCTATAGATATCTACCTTCCGTACCACTCGGTGCTTGCACAGCCGATCACGGCGGCAGGCAACGAGCGCACGCTGTAGGCGGAGCTTGTCCTACTCTTTATTTATTTATTTTCTTCTGGAAAGTAGTGTTTGCGGGTACGGCCGTGGACAATGGTACTTTTCCCTGTGCATCAGCGCAGTTGTTTCACCGCCGAACCTGGCCGAAATTAACGATGGACGGAATTAGACGCATATAGTGTTCGTAAAAAAAGATCGCAATTTAGGCTCGAAACAACTTCGTGGTTTGCCAAGTGGCTCAGTACCATTGTTTCATTCGCTGTGTGCTACAAGAAGAAAATGTATATCGCAAAATAATCGAAAGTGGCATGAAACAGCATCACAATCCCGTGCACGTTGAAACCGAAACCGACCAAATTGAAGCAACCTAATGGCGGCGAGTGCGCCAGCGCCCTCTACCCGCCGGTCAAGCAACTACTGAAATGAAAAGGTCTATACGCCAGCTTCTTGCGGACAAGAACCGAGCATAGATAGATGGTGGGTGTTTCATTCGCAATGCCTTTTTGCATACACATCATTCTGTTTGTTATGTTTCAAGATTCCTGCAGTGCTCAATTTCAACTATTGTAAAATACCGAGCATGCGCCTAGATCGCAGAAGCGGCTACCCCCTGTTTTCGGAACAATCCGCAATTAAGCAAATGGCATACCAGACACCCATCAACCTGTTTTGAGCCATGCTCAAAATTTTAAAAGAACACATCAAGCGCCAAGTGCTGTGGCGTCCTTGCCACAATAGCGCTGGTCGCAGAGTTGACAGATCCGTGCCTGGCGCAAGCCGTGGCGTGACGTTTGGGAACTAGAGAATTGAGATTAATAAAGAAGTAGCACAGAAATTGGAGGCAAGTGGCGAAGGGGAGCAGAGTTAACAGAAAACAAGGAGGAAGGGGTTCTGTCGCATGAGGCTTCTATGTCCCGTGCATGTAATTTTGAGCGTGCTGTAGGTGGCTACTCAAAAAAAAAAAATTGTCACTTGGACGTAACTAATTGCAAATCTCTCTTGCAGTTTCAACGGCCCACAAGCCAGCAGGTGCCTGTTCGTTTTCGTTCAAAGGTGAGGGTTCCAGATTTTCTAGTTCGCTTTGAAGCAGCAATACTGAAGCCAGACGAGCTATTACGGGATATTTAATTGACGGAGCTCAGAACGTCTGGCGACGCTTTCATTGAAGCTTGTTTTGCTGCAATACACGTGGACAACACGTTTGTTGACGTGTGCCCAGTTTTGTCGCAAGAGGCATATTATGTCACGCGCTTGTAATTTTCAGGGGTGGTCCAGCTGCGCCAATTGTGCCATTTTGATAAATTCCCCTTTTGCCTGTGCCTTGCTGCGCCTAAATACACAAATTGCGCCAAACCACGCCAAACTGCGCCAAAAAGAGTTAGTCAATCCGTGAACAAATCCTTTTTTTTTTTTTGAAGAATGGTGTTTCCGACTGCGAACCCGGTGAAAAATAGCCATCACAATCCAATCCAGGCTTTCGGCTCAGGGACATTATTGTTTTGTTGGGACTCTTGTGGAATGCGGCGTTGTGGCTGCTCTATTCTCCGTCGCCACTGCTAAGTCCTCCCAAAGATGAGCAAACGTAATTTTTTTTCTGCATGCGCATAGTAATTTAGAGACCCCATAGTAGAAATCCAATAGGACGCTCGTTCACTGGCAGACCAGCGGCATCAATACCGAACATGGTTATCTTTTCGTTCGCGTGGTCGTTGCTTCATTTCCTTGTTGCGACTTGCTGCGTGTTCTTTTTCATGTCAAATACCGTAAACCATTGGTTACCCACTTGGTTGTCATACTGTCGCACTGCGTGTGAACACAAAATGCAGCCTACAAACCAGTTTATTAAATTGCTATAGTTTATGATGCTCGGACACCTTGAGTATATTTATCACAGTAGAACTGAAACAAACCAAGTTGTGTTAAAGGTTTACACAGTGAGAGGTCGGTCTGACTTAGGTTCTATCGACCGTGATTCACGCTGTAGATAAATTTAGCCTGTAGCTTTACTGGTAGTGATTACACGACCGCGCGTCCAACCTATGCTCACCAGTTTGAAAAAGGCAAGGATGGGTATAGAGCCCAATATTCCTGGGTCAGAATCGTGGCCGATGATTAGAAATGCGAGTGAGGAAACATATTTACACGATTGTAAGTCTACTCGAATGTAGGTTGATTCCCCCACACCGCGTACCTGGAAAATAAAAATAAATATATAAAGAAATTATACAGGAGCGCTATTGACACGGGTTGCATTCTTTCACGACGCACGTCGCAAGTTTTCCCTCTAACTCTCGAAATCATCTTGACTTTGGGTTTGTGGAAACCTCGTTGTTTGCCGCCACAGTTGTAAGTCTCGGATCACCGCAGCCGCCACTGGCGCACCACCCGTTCTGAGATGTTAAATTTGCGGCCTGCCACGCACTTGTCGGTGGCCTTGGCAAAAGGAATTTTCCTCTCGAACGTTGCCATCAATAAGTGCCGAAAGCAACTTGAGCCCAGGAGCAGCCATGACGAAGCACAGGACAAACAGCGGCAAAAAGATAACGTGTTGCCGTGACGCTTGAATAGCGCGATGCCATCGACAGCCTGTGGAAGGGGACTTTGCCAGGGCAGTACTACTCCTAACCTGCGGTTTTTAATGTGCTGCAATATTTGATTTAATGAATGGACACTGGTACCACCAATAAAAAATAGTACAGAAGTGCTATTTGTTCGTGTTGCTCCAAATTGTATAGTTTTCCTGATACCAAGGAGCTTAACAACCAGATTTCCCTGCTCCAAAGGGGAGTTTATGTGATACAAATTGCTCCAAAATTAGATTTTTCGTGCTCCAAAACCTAAGACTGCTGGACCACCACTAAATTTTGAATATATCCGGCTTAGTACGCTGTAGGTGGCTATTCAAAGAAATTGTTACTTGGACGCAATTAATCGCAAACCTTTCTTGCAGTTTCCATGGCCCACAAGGCAGCAGGTGCCAGTTCATTCTCGGTCAAAGGTCAGGATTCCAGATTTTCTATATTGCTCTGAAGCTGCAATACTGAAGCCGGACAAGCGGTACGGCATATTTAATTGACAGAGCTCAGAACGACTGGGCACGCTTTCACTGAAGCTTGTTTTGCTGCAGTACACGCGTGTATTGCAGCAAAACAAGCTTCAGTTAACGCGCCCCCAGTTGTCCTGAGCTCCGTCAATTAAATATGCCGTATAGCTTGTCTGGCTCTAGTATTGCTGTAGGCGACAAAACGTGTGCCCAGTTTGGTCACAAGAGGCGTATTATGTCATACGCATGTAATTTTGAATTTATCCGGCTTAGTGTGCTGTAGGTGGCTACTCAAAGATATTGCTACTTGGACGCAACTAACCGCAAATATTTATGGCAGTTTCCACGGCCTAAGAGCCAGCAGGTGTCAGTTTATTTTTTCTCAAAGGTGAGAATTTCAGATTCTTGAAACAGGAATACTGAAGCCAGTTGACTGGTACAGCATTTTTAATTGACGGAGCTCAGAACGACTGGGGGCTCCTGCATGGAAGCTTATTTTTCTGCAATACACGCTGGTGACATTGACGTCTGCCCAGTTACGTCGCAAGAGGATATCTATGTCCCGCACATGCAATTTTGAATCTTTCCAACTTAGTGTACTTTACGTGGCTACTCAAAGTAACTGCTACTTGGACGCAACTAATCGCAAATCTCTCTTCCAGTTTATACGGCCTACAAGCCAGCAAGCACCAGTTCGTTTTTCTTCAAAGATGGGCATTTCAGATACTCTAGTTTGGTACGAAGCAGGAATACTGAAGCCAGACGAGCGGATACATATACTTAACTGACCGAGCACAGAATGACCCGGGGCAGTGGCATTGAAGCTTATTTTTCCGCAATCAACGCAGATATAATTTTGAATTTATCCGGCTTAGTGAGGAATTTCTACTTGTCCTGAACTAATCACAAATTGTTATCTTGCAGTGTCTATATGGCCGCAGCTAGCAGGTGCTGTTTTCATTAAGAAGTAAGGACTTCACATCCTGTTTTTATACATCAAGTTTTTGAATGAAGGTCCTATTTTTCCTATTGAAAAAGGCCAATATGAACTCGGCTTATTGGAAATATTGTATTCCAATGAAGTTGATGGAAACCAATAAAAACTTATTGTTATCCGATTAACCCAATACGCACGATGGGAATTCATATCGGAGCACAATATCCCGATATAGTATGCGGTTATTGGTATACAACAGGATATTGGAGCACAATATCCCGATATAACTTGCGGTTATTGGTATACAACACGATATCGAAGCACAATATCGCGACAGAACTTACGGTTATTGGAATAGAATACTACACCGCGTGCATATTCGTGACCGACATGGACATACTTTGCGGCCACACGATATATAAATATCGGTCGTCGATCACGGGCTCAGAGGAGAATACAATATCGCGTGGATAAATCTCAGAACGAATTCCAAGTTACCAACATGAATTACGTCGGCATATACCGCGGACTAAGAGGATACGTAACACAATATTGATCGCCCGTGAAGCAACATGTGTATATCGGTACGCCCACATATACGACATCGCGTGAATGATATCGTAGAACAGCAGGAGTTACCATACGGCAATACGAGAGAGAACGATATTGGAGGTGGACACACACAGAACACAAACGTTCCGCGTTGCAAACACATTCACATTGATCGAAAGCGCCAGTGTACGTACGGCACACAGTACACACAGCCTCGAGCGCTTGAAATGCTAGACAACCAACAAACCATTCAGAATAACTAGCTGGGACACCCGCGACCTACCTTTCAATGAGAAAGCCCAATAACGACGTGCTCATTGGAGTGATCGTCTTCAAACAAATGTTTATTGCAGTTTTAATGCAACAAAAGTTAGGTTACCGATGTTGGAACCCAAATCGAACACGATACGTGACAATGTCAGTTCGCACGATAAAATAATGAGGATTAATAGGCTTGACAGGTCACGTGCTTCTTACCCGCACATTTATCGATATTGACCCACCTTTCTGGGTAATCCTACGTCGTACACAAAATCCACAAACACACAAGAGCACATTTCACCCACCACTCTTCGTCGCCTGTTTCGCAAGATTCAGACACTGTAAAAAACGACGGGAAAAATACGTGCATTTGTGCCATCAAACGATACGTTACTGACTCGTTTTATGAGAAATGTTTCCATCGTCAATCCGTGCGCGCGAAAGCTCGAGCGCTTGAGCTTCGGAGGCAGTTCGAACTCCGAAGGGAGGTGAGCCCAGCGAGTCGCGAGCCCAGCGAGCCGGCGCGCCTGCGCGCATGCGCTGCATGCAGTGTAGTAGCCCATCGAGCCAGACGAGCGGCTGAGCAAGCCGCCGAGTGGCCGAGCCCGCCGGCCCAGCCAAGCCTAGCCGAGCCGCCGAGATTGCGCGATTGCGCCATTGCGCAGCGACCATGACCGCGCCAACCCGGCGAGACGGCGGCGACGGCGGGACCGACGGATGACAGCTCGTCAAGTTCGTCGCGCACTTTGCTTGTGGGCTCCAAGTGAAACCAACGCACTTTCAATCGCTTCGAAAGGTACAGGTCCCGTCAAAGTAAAACGGAGCGCCAGAGCGGCGACCGAACTGCATCGCCGCGCTATCTAGCAGCGCCGGCTGGAACTGATAGGTGCCGTGTGCGCATGCGCGTGCCGTTCGTGGTGTCCTCCGTTTTCTTGTTTGATCCTGGCATTATTGGCTTCTCGAGCTGCCAAACGCTGTTCCGATAAACACCGCTAGGTGTTCGAGTCACACTCGGAGATAACGTTGACTGCAAGTGGGAAAGGGCCAGCGTTGTCAATGAGCACCACCCCTTGTGCTATCAGGCGTCGATTTTAGGAAGATCGTTGCGCCGCTCGAACCACCGATAACGTGTGGGTTGGAAGAAGAAAATGGAGGCCCCAGCGGAAGGCACATTCGCATGCGCAGATGTAGCCTATCAGTTCCAGCCGGCGCTGCCAGATAGCGCGGCGATGCAGTTCGGACGTCGCTCTGGCGCTCCGTTTTACTTTGACGGCACCTGTACGTATAGACGACATTATTACTTGCAGCATTGGGTGCTTTGGTATACACAGATCAAAGTGAACACTGAAGGAGAGAAGGGAGACATGATGTTTTGAAATCGCAGCTTATTTGAACCCATGCGTCCCCTGCTGAAAGCGTCTGGCTGTGCTCTGTTGCAGACGTCATTTCGACTGCGCGTACTCTGATGTAACGTCAGTCAGTGTTTACACTCGGCTAGCTCCGCTATCTTGTTATCTCATGCGCGAAATAGACGTAGAAACCAGCGCCTCGTCACTTTCGGATATTCAACCTCCAGCCCCCTGGCTCCCAGCGTGCTTACCGGCGCAAACCGCTCGACGTGTTGGATTCGTGGGCTCGTTCGAAGAGGCGTTGTTTAACGCTCACGAGTCGCCGAAGTGTTACCGGAGCTTCTCTTTACAAAAGTCGCGATCGACGCTGGGCTCTGAGCTCGCACTTTTTTTTTCCCTGGTGGACTAAGAGTGCCGACCATCCATCTGTGGTGCCGACTGGCGCCGTACGAAGTTGAGAAAAGCTAGCGAGTCTGTCAGATTTTGGTGACGCCGCCCAACTGCTATGCTACCGTCTGCGCTCGACGAATAATGTAAAAAAAAAACGCGTTTTCTCATTTTTAATTTTTTTTTGCCATGTTTCATTTTAGTCAACGCAAAGTAAATCGCGGCAGTACGTCGGTTGACTCCCGATTACTGTCTCTACATCGTAGATTGTCTCACCACAATGGTGCCTCTTTGGTGTGATCTTATTTTGATATCGTTACATCTTGCTTTTTCATGTTGGCACATTTCTAGACGACCTTCTACACGTGCACTCCTTGACGTCATGTCGCTGGTGTTAGAGACAAATCTGAAGTCGCTGTTTGCTCACTCCTTGGTGCACATATTTCATGTTCAACATCAGGTATCTGAAGGAGGCGCCATGAAACCCTGGAGTTTGTTTAGAGGTACCTCAACATACTGTATTCAAGTGTCGTTTTGTGTGTTACAGTTTCCTACAAAACCAAATTGCACTTTGTTCGTAATATACCCTATAACTGTTCACTACAATTAAAGTTGCTATGAAATATTGGCCACGAGAGGTGACTCGGCTAACTCAGCCTGAAAATTCCTCGCATAATTTTCTTCATGGGTCATTTTGGACATTGACAAATTTTCTTGTGAATAATGAGTGTTATGCACATGTGTTCTACTTTTCGTACAGGTACTTCAGTTGGATAAACCCCAGCAAAGGCAGCAAGACAGTCTGATGGGGTCATACCAAGGATAACGGCATTCCTGCTCAGTCCCCGAGTCTTGTCACCAAACTTCACTGAACATGATGGTACATTCCGTTTCCTGAACTTTTTCTTCGGAAATGTGTTTTTTTATTGTTGTTGTTTTGTTGCTTTTTTCTATTGAAAAAAGGGTAGTACAACGTTTAAACACCCAATGTTTTTTTTTCTTTTTGTAAAATGTGTAGTACATCGTTTAAACACCCAAGCGTTCATAAATGGTCTCTGTACCAGACAATAGGGTGTCTTATACTCTGTTTCATGCTTAGCGTGCAACGCTGTCAAAGGCACTAAAGTGGTGCGCATGAAAAAATAGAAAAAGTGTTACTCCGCGCGTTTCGTGGACGAGTGGTAGAAGGCGCTGCTCTGGCGACACTGACGTCTCGGTGGCCGTGGTTCGAACCCATTTGACGCGCAAAGATTTTTTTTTTTTTTTTCTTTTTTAGACATACTTTTCGTGCAAGATTGTGCGCATTGACGAAGTGCATATTTCATTTCCTCCTTCTTGATTTTTATTTATAAGTCGCCGAGAGGCCAGATTTCTACCATCTGGTCTGCCGCTTTGCAAGTGTTATTAGCCTCCAGCACCGAGTTATATTTTTCTTTCGTGCAGCGTGGAATGAGGAATCGCCCTGATAGCGGCCTTGTCCCAAAATTTATAACAAGACGTTAATCGACAATAGTTGTGGCCTGTACAGTTTATTTTGAAAAAGCTGCCAAGGGTAGGAATCTCCCTCTCGGAGCACTTGCGATGCACCTTCAGGCGAATGGCGTTCTGTGTGAACTCGTCATGCTTGATGGTCCTCGTGCTCGAAACTTTCACGTTGCGAGGTCTTTGCTTCGGGGACGCCACCTTGCCAGATCGGCACTGCGCCTTGCACTTCGCGACAGTACAGGGCACACACACTCCAGTGTCGTTACTGGCCGTCTCCAGGACTTCACGACCGAATTCTCCGGGGAATGTGTTCTTATACTCCCGTACACATTGGCGATCATCTGCTTGCACTCTTTCAAGATTTTCGCACAACGAATCTTCGAAAACATCCGGGCAGAAGAGGTACTTGAGCTTGCTGCGTAAGACGCCATGTTCTCAAAACCAGCCAGTGCCACACAACCCGAAAACCCACAGCGGCTGCCACACGGACGAACACGAAAACAATTTAAGGTGGTTTACATTATCTTTTCCTTTTTCTTGAAAAACATTTGTGCTCCGTTGAAATCATAACGCCACTATCAGTTACTAGCCCCAAGGAAGCACATTTTCCGACTTTTTAAAATTTTTTTGCAGGGGACGCACTATCTTATGGGGCGAACGCAGGCACGGTCAGCAATGCAAATCGGTGCGCTAGCTTTGACTGCGTTGCACTCTATGTATGAAACAGAGTATAGGACCGCTTCAGACGGGGCAACCTTTCCAGAAATTTTGGGGCTGCTGGCGGGTTGTTCCCTAGCTTTCCCTAGATCAACACGAATTGCTGAGATCCGGTCCGGCTCGAAGCGGACGAGCAACTCTGACTACTCTGAGATGTTTGAAGCGGCAGCAGCCAATCAGGAATGCAATATTTTCACGTGACACCTCTGTGGTCGTGATGATGAGGACTTAGTTCTAGTTTGGAATGGATCATTTTTGAAAATAAACTGTTTCAAAAAGATGAGTTAGTATTCTCAGCGCAATTTAAAGATATAAAAACATGTTTTTAGGATATAACTGTGCGTCTAAATACTGTAAGAAAAATAAAATTTCATGATGATGATGGCAAGTCGTAGCAATTCGGCTGCTGCATGTGAACGCGGCGGCCCGTGTTGCTGGTGTTGCGACATGAAGTTGCTGGGCGAAATTGTTCCGTCTGAAGCGGGCTTTAGGGAACTGAATTCAAGGGCCATGGAGCTCTGGGTGCAAGCCCACCTGGAAACATTTTTTTTCCTTTTTGCCTTTTTTAGTATTTAAATAAAAAAAAATCGATTTGCCCTTTATTGTTTATATAGCCTTGATGGAGATGCGCCTCAACGGGTAATCGGTCTCTTAGCTGTAGATGAGAAATTTAGCCAGTGCGGTACAACCGCTAACCTGGGATTGTTAACCTGCATCAAGCAGTAGTGATCACACGAACGCGTGCCGGTACGAAACTGATCCAGATCGAAACGGGCGGGGGCGGCGGGGATCGAGCCCAGGGGGTTCCCAGCGCAAGCTTTTGCTCCAAGCTCCGAGCTGAGACGCGTTAGCCCAGTCGGCCACTTCCTCCCCCAGTATTTAAATATATATATATATATATACACTTTTTTTAAGTTTTAACATATAGATGCATAATTTACACACTAATTCATTTTCAGAAGCGCTTTTATTCACACTCTGTGGCTTTCTAGTGCTTGCAATAACTTCTCGGTGAGCTAATGCCAGCTCTGCAAAGGGAGAGGGATCTTCCCACGCTTTGCAGGCTGTAAAGCTGGGGCTTGCACAGCTCTAGTGTGTCACACCTCGCTCACTGGCTCCATCGCGAAGCATGGGTGCTGCATGAGTCGCGCCACACCGTAAGCCCATATACGGTCGGGTGACAAACCTGGGACCATTTGTCCCTGCACTCAGCTATGGTATGGTGGCATGGTCGGGGCATGAAGCAGGGGTACAGCTTGGAAATGCTGATCTTCATGACATTTTAAACACATTTTTCATTACTTTTGTGTCGAGTTGTCAGCATTCTAAAGGTGAGAAAGCAAGTAGCAGTGACAGCAAGAAAAGAAAACTTTAAGACCGCTATCAGCAAGAATCAATTACGAGCCTAGAAAGGCATGGAGTGTAATTAAAACGCTACTAAAGGTGAATTAGCGTATAAATTAAGTACTTGTGCCTCAAAAATACAAAAAACAATGTAAATATAGTTATAAGGATAAAAATATACACCAGGAGGACTTAAACCAAAACTACAGTCTGTAAGTTTGAAATTTGACACCTTAAACCACTTGGCCACCACCCAATTTTATTTCCAGGTCGTTCATCGAGGTATATGAATTTTGTTTGCAGCTGTCGGCTGAAAGAGAGATTGCCTTATTTTCATTTACTTTACTATTCCCACCAAGTATGACAAGTGATAAAGACTAGAACCTCATTTGGTTGGCCGAGGCACTGTGCTTGCATCAAGGCAAACTAGCCTGTCTTGCTGGGTTCATATTTTGTTTCATCACCTGTTTAGGATTCTGTTGTCGCTCATCAAAAGAAGAAAAAAACTGACTAATTCTGACTTATTCTGGTGTGCAGGTACCCTTGGCAGTAAACTCTGCTAAATGGGGCAAAATATAGATAATTTTTTAGCAAATATGCATCGTTTTAGCAAAATGAGCTACACTATTTGACTAGCGTGAAACAGAACGAGCCTCTCCACTTGGGTCTTTTTTCATCTCTCGCAGACTCTATTTCCTTTTTTGTGGTTTGTATAAGACTTTTGTATTCTGTCCGGCCAAAGCATCGGTGTTACACTAAGACTCGGTTCTTTAGGATATCTGCAGGTATTCTTTGCAGCAAATGACTGCCAATCAGGAACACGTGTTTCTTTTCGGCCACTAAGAGCAAGCATTTTCAAGGTGAGCTATTGCCCACCTATATCAGTTTTGTGTTTCATTTCTTTCGGATGCCATTTCCTATGTGTAGTGGTCTTACATTAGTATTTTGTTGTCTCTCTTCTGCAAAAACACCCAAGTTTAATTAAGACCAGGTTCTCTCTTATACATGCAGGTCTTGGTGGCAAGAACCAGCCAATCAAGGCCAGAAGTATGTTTTTTGCTGCGCATGGCAAGTGTTTTCAAGGTGAGTGATTGATGCCTATCTGAGTTGTTTGTTTCATTCCTCACAGACACTCTATTTCCTGTCTGTATAGTGGTCTTGTTTCAGGCTTTTGTGTCTTTGTCCGGCCAAAGCATCTGTGTTAGACTAATCTTTAGGATATCCGCAGCAATTCTTGGCAGCAAGTGGCTGCCAATCAGGAACACAAATTTGTTCTCGGCCACCAAACGCAAGTATTTTCAAGGCGAGCTATTGCCCGCCTATATGAGTTTCAGCATTCATCAAAAAGCGCAGAATCAAAGCCCGGGGGTTGGCCATTGCAAAAATGTTGACTCGGAAGCGCATAGGGGGGAAGCTTTATAAAAGTATCCACCTGCTTCTACAAGTCAAACCAAAACTAAGAATGTGGGTTCCATTTGAAAAAAAACAAAACAAAGATTGTCAGCCCGAATTAACTCGGGGACGGCACGGAGCAAACAAGCCACGGTACGAGTATGCGTGGTTCAGGCGTTTGTAGGGGTGGTAAATGACTCGGTGTTTTCTAAAAAAAATATTTTTTTTTTCTAAAAGTGTGGTGGTCGAATATTCAGGGATGGGCATTGAGTCGGTATGTTTAGGTAAACATTTCATCCACATGCCGGGATTCATGTGCCTTGTCCCCCTAGCGAGGGGGACAAGGCCTTCAAAATTTTGGGTTCGCCAAAGGGGTGCGTCAGTATTGACGTCTCATTTTACATCATGCGTCTCAATGTAAAACGGGCTATAAATGACATGCCTGCGATTCGTTTGGGTGTACTTCCTCTCAGCAAGTATATGGTTCTGTCTCAAAAAGGTCTAATCTGATGTTGACCACTCCTCAGGTCTCCACCGACGATTCATCAGGACGAGACCCAACCGGGACACGAGGGAGGAACGGCTTAAGCAAGGGAGGCTACATATACGACAGCGTCTTGCGGACAACAAACGGAAATAGGTAGATGGTGGGTGTTTCATTTGGTATGCCTTTTGGCGTGCACATTATGTTTGTTATGTTTCAAGATTCCTGCAGAGTTCGGTTTCAACTATTGTAAAATACCGAGCATGCGCCCAGGTCGCAGAAGTGCCTACCCTCTGATTCGGAACGATCCGCAAATAAGCAAAGCGCATACCAGATACCCATCCACCTGTTTTGAGCCATGCTCAAAATATTGAAAAAGCACATCAAGTGCCAGGAGCTGTGGCGTCTTTGCCACAATAGCGCCAGTCGCAGAGCTGACAGATCCGTGACTGGCGCAAGCCATGGCATGGCCTTTGGGAACCAGGGAATCGAGATTAAAGAAGTAGCGCAGAAATTGGAGGCGAGTGGTGAAGGTGAGCAGAGTCAACAGAAAACAAGGACGAAGGGAGTTCCGTCGCATGAGGCATCTGTGTCCCGTGCATGTAATTTTGAGTGTGCTGTAGGTGGCTATCCAAAAAAATTGTTACTTGGACGTAACTAATCGCAAATCTCTCTTGCAGTTTCCACGGTCCACAAGCCAGCCGGCGCCAGTTCGTTCTCGTTCAAAGGTGAGGATTCTAGATTTTCTAGATTGCTCTGAAGCAGCAATACTGAAGCCAGACAAGCGGTACGGCATATTTAATTGACTGAACGACTGGGGACGCTTTCACTGAAGCTTGTTTGGCTGCAATACACGTGTGTATTGCAGCAAAACAAGCTTCAGTGAAAGCGTCCCTACTCGTTCTGAGCTCCGTCAATTAAATGTGCCGTACCGCTTGTCTGTCTGGCTTCAGTGTTGGTGTAGGCGACAAAACGTGTGCCCAGTTTTGTCACAAAAGGCATGTTATGCCACGCACATGTAATTTTGAATTTATCCGGCTTAGTTTGCTGTAGGTGGCTGATCAAAGAAATTGATACTTGGACTCAGCTAATCGCAAATCTTTCTGGCAATTTCCACGGCCTACGAGCCAGCAGGTCCCAGTTTGCTTTTCTTCAAAGGTGAGAATTCCAGATTCCCGAAGCAGGAATACTGAAGCCATACGACCGGTACAGCATTTTTAATTGACGGAGCTGAGAACGACTGGGAGCTCCTGCATTGACGCTTATTTTTCTGTAATACAAGCGGGCGACATTGACACGTGCCCAGTTACGTCGCAAGAGGATATCTATGTCCCGCGCATGTAATTTAGAATCTTTCAGACTTAGTCTACTTTACGTGGCTACTCAAAGTAACTGCTACTTGGACGCAACTAACCGCAAATCTCTCTTCCAGTTTCCACGGCCTACAAGCAGGCAAGCACCAGTTCGTTTTTCCTCAAAGGTGAGAATTCCAGATACTCTAGTTAGGTGCGAAGCAGGAATAGTGAAGCGAGACGAGCGGATACGTATATTTAATTGACCGAGCTCAGAATTACCTGTGGCAGTGGCATTGAAGCTTATTTTTCCATAATCAAACGCAGACATAATTTTGAATCTATCCGGCTTGGTGAAGGATTGCTACTTGTTGCGAACTAATCACAAATTTTTATTTTGTAGTTTCTATATGGCTACAGCTAGCAGGTGCTGTTTTCATTAAGGTGAGGATTTCACATTCTGTTTTCAAACATCAGATTTTTGAATGAGAGTCCTAAATAATTAACGTTCTTTTGCAGTAAATGCCAGATCCTCCAGTTCAGGAATATGTTAAATATATTTGGTATGGATAAGTCCAGTGTTTTGCTTCTTTATTCACAATTTGACAACAGCAACATTTTTTTTTAATTTATCACTCAGAAATACACACAAGAAGAGACTGCGTTGCAGAGAAATGTTGCGCTGAACGTGATATTCCAACTCGTATATAGGTTTATTGGTAGCCGATATAATATATTGGATTCCAATATCTATAATACGCTGAGTATATTCGAATCGTAAACCCTTATTGGATCCCCATAAGACACATGGGGATCCAATAAGAGTTTATATGGTATTGGATTCTAATATTTTCAGCGTATTATGGATATTGGAATCCCAAAACAAACCCTTATTGTAATACAATACAATAGATGTAATGTTTTCCAATACACTATCTATATTGTATTGTAATACAATAAAAAGATATTGTTTACCAATATCCATAATGCGCTGTTCATATTGGGGTTTTCCAATAGGGTTCTTTTTCAGTAAATCCCAGATCCTCCAGTTCATGAATATGTTAAATATATTTGGCATGGATAAGCCCAGTGTTTTGCTCCTTTATTCATAATTTGACAACAGCAACACTTTTTATTTTATCACTCAGAAATACACAAGGAGAGACTGCGTTGCAAACAAATGTCGTGCTGAACTTGATATTCCAGCTCGTATATAGTTTTATTGGTAGCCGATATAATGTATTGGATTCCAATATCCATAATACGCTAAGTACACTGGAATCTTAAACCCTTATTGGATCCACATAGACACATGGGGATCCTAAGGGTTTATATGGTATTGGATTCCAATGTTTTTAGCGTATTAGGGATATTGGAATACCATAACAAACCCTTATTGTAATACAGTACAATAAATGGAATGTTTTCCAATACACTGTCCATATCGTATTGTAATACAATAAAAAGTTATTCTTTACCAATATCCATAATACGCTGTTCATATTGGGGCTTTCCAATAGGGCGTTCACTCACGCTCACGGGAAGCCCTCTCCCTGAAAACCCCACCTGCAGTACCTCTTTACTCTTGTTAATAAGGCAATGTTGGTTCCTGCTTCGATAATCCGAAAAATATCGTTTCAGATCAATTTCACATTGGTTTTATGGGCAATACAATATGGCGACTAACATCAAACGAAGTTTCTAGCAAATCCTTTACTAGAGAGAATACATTCCACTCCGCTCATTTGCATTAGACAGAACGCCTACAGCGCCGACTCCAGCCCTGACAAAGTGGAGGTCTGATTCAGTCCACGCGCATGTGCACGTGGATGTTCCCGGCGGCCACGCCGGTGTCGTCTCCGATTCCACCTAAAGCCCCTTCATGTTTCAAAAGTATCGCAAGGCGCGTCGATGCACGAGTCACGTGCAACCCTTGGGAAGATCATGGCGGCACAGCGCAGCAAAGTATTTGGCGCAGCACTGAGCTAGATTTAAGGCTCCATGTTCTTCCTTGAAGTGGCGCGCGGCACTTGTCTCGAGCATTTCCACAACAATAAATTTGGTATGTAGAGCAAAGATCATCATCATCATTTACCGCCCGATAGCCGAGACCTCCCCGACGATAGATGCCTCTCGCCAAGCACAGAAAACCTGTCTGCGCCGAGGCTATTGTGTTTGAGAGGAGTGGAATGTAATCCCCCTAGTGAAGTATTTGTTTCCAGAGTGGATGCGTCTGGATTGAAACACTGTTCACTCATGCTCACGGGAAGCCCTCTCTCTGAAGACCCCACCTGCAGTACGTCTCTACTCTTGTTAATAAGGCAATGTTGGTTCCTGCTTCGATAATCCAAAAAATATGGTTTCAGATTAATTTCAGATTGGTTTTATGAGCAAATCAATATGGCGACTAACATCAAACGAAGTTTCTAGCGTTGATACGTCTGGATTGAAACACCGTTCACTCATGCTCACGGGAAGGCCTCTCTCTGAAGACGCCACCTGCAGTACCTCTCTACTCTCGTTAATAAGGCAATGTTGGTTCCTGCTTGGATAATCCAAAAAAATATGGTTTCAGATCAATTTCAGATTGGTTTTATGAGCAATTCAATATGGCGACTAACATCGAACGAAGTTTCTAGCGTGGATACGTTTGGATTGAAACACCGTTCACTCATGCTCACGGGAAGCCCCCTCTCTGAAGACCCCACCTGCAGTACGTCTCTACTCTCGTTAATAAGGCAATGTTAGTTCCTGCTTCGATAATCCAAAAAAAAAATTACACCATCTTCCCGACGAGGGGAACCATGGGGTGATGCGGAGCATCGCGGATGGTTATGAACGGTGTTAGTAACGTTGTTAAACTTCACGGTCCCGAACCTCAGGTTCTGCTGCTCGACGTTTACGAACCAACGCGGCTTCCCGTTCTCGAAGGTCGGGTTCCGCCGCTTGCTTCGTACGTTTACTTTGAACTTCACGGTCCCGAACCTCAGGTTCTGCTGCTCGACGTTTACGAACCAACGCGGCTTCCCGTTCTCGAAAGTCGGGTTCCGCCGCTTACTTCGTACGTTTACGTTGAACTTCACGGTCCCGAACCTCAGGTTCTGCTGCTCGACGTTTACGAACCAACGCGGCTTCCCGTTCTCGAAGGTCGGTTTCCGCCGCTTGCTTCGTACGTTTACTTTGAGCTTCACGGTCCCGAACCTCAGGTTCTGCTGCTCGACGTTTTCGAACCGCCGCTGCTTCACGTTGTCGTAGTTCAGCATCCGCCGCTCGACGTTGACGAATGGACGCCGCTTCTCGTTGCCGTAGTTCAGGGTCTGCCGCTCGCTTCAAGCGTTTGCGCTCAGCGTCGCGTGCCCCTCGCTGCGCAGCTTTGTCTTCAGTGGACATAGCGTTGCTGTTAGTTTGTGGGGTGGTGCTGACGCTTGCTTGCGCCAACCCACTAACTGACGGGACTGTTGCTTCCATCACACTTCATCGGAAGAACGGAGTGAAGTGGAGCCAACAGCGGTGAACTGAACGCGCGCAGCGCGCTACCGCTGCTTATATTCACACTTGAAGGAAAGGAGATAGAGGAGTAGAGTTGCGCATGCGCGCGCGGTGTGAGTAGAAGCGAACGCACGCGAAGTGCACGCAGCTGGTAGAGAGAGAGAGCGGAGAGAGTAACGAGCAGCTGCTGGAGAGAGGGAAGGAGGAGAGTTGCGGATGCGTAGTGTGAGTGCGGACTACGACGCCGCGGGACATATACCCGAGCAAGAGATGCTCCGCATCTAAAAATGGTTTCAGATCAATTTCAGATTGGTTTTATGAGCAATTCAATATGGCGACTAACATCAAACGAAGTTTCTAGCGTGGATACGTCTGTATTGAAACAGCGTTCACTCATCCTCACGGGAAGCCCCCTCTCTGAAGACCCCACCTGCAGTACCTCTCTACTCTCGGTAATAAAGCAAAGTTGATTCCTGCTCCCATAATCCGAAAAAATATGGTTTCAGATCAATTTCAGATTGGTTTTATGAGCAATCCAATACGGCGACTAACATCAAACGAAGTTTCTAGCGTGGATGCGTCTAGATCGAAACACCGGTCACTCAGGCTCACGGGAAGCCCCTCTCTGAGGACTTCACCTGCAGTACCTCTCTACTCTCGTTAATAAGGCAATGTTAGTTCCAGCTTCGATAATCCGAAAATTATGGTTTCAGATCAATTTCAGGTTGGTCTGTTTTCATATTGTTTTCATTTGTGAATTTTTGACCATTTAGTTTTATCACTGACTTCGACTTTTTTTCGAACATACTCTTGTTCAGCATGAATGTTTCTCTTCGTGGGCTGTTCACCTTCAATTAGTAGTAGGGTGCGAGTCCTAACAACAGCTCCTTCATAGCGCTCCTTTTCGTAATCTTCGATTTGTTTCTTAATGTTTTTAATTTCATTCATCCCTGGCTGCTGGCATTCAAGATTTTATAGGTATAAAAGGTTTCCATTTAAGCGCTTCTCTTCTTTTTTGTCATAATACCTAATTATCGAAGACCTCTCAATCGCTAGTTCCCGTACCTTCATTTTAAAGAGATTCCAACTTTAGTCCCGCCCGGTTTGGACTTGTTCAAGTTTATGTGTGAGATCTTCAACTACATTTTGAAAAACATTATCTCGTAATAATGTTTCGTTCATTATCCAACATTCCCCTAACTGCGGCCTTTCCTTTCTTCGTTTTCGATCGGAACCTACACTGACAATGACCAGACAATGATCTAAAAAATATGTAGGGATCACATTGTAGTTACTAAGTGCTCTACTAGGCGAACCAAGTGAGTAAATTTGGTCCAAAAGCGCATGTAATGAACCCTGAAAGTGTGTGTATTGGAGAACGTTCTGGTGTTGTACAAACATCTATAAGGTCGCAATCCCAAACCAGAGCTCGGAGAACGTCTACACTTTTGTCCATAATTTTGTTGTTCGGAATTCTGTCCCTTGACATGCAAAATATATTTAAAATCCCCGAGCACATTAACATCGAATCTGGTATTGGCATGTCTCCTTAGTTCATTAAATAAGTTTTGTCGTTGCGCTTGGTCATTGTACGCGTAAACAACGACTATGCGGCAGGGGTTTCCTTGTATAGGGGCATTTGTGACTAGGAGCCTTCCTGCATCCGCACCTTCGATTAAACTGCACATTCGATAGTCAAAAACTTTTCGGAACAAGAACGCACATCCGGCAGAATAATCAATTGCTGGGCAATGGTAGATGTTGTATGAGCTTGCCCATATGGTGTTTGCCAAGAACAGAACATTTCCTTCAGAAACTTTAGTCTCTTGGACTGCTACTATGTCGACGTTGTGTGGTTCTAAAAACCGAAACAGCTGATATTGTTTTTTTGCGCGAATTTGTACCTTGAACGTTAAGAGGTATTCACACGAGAGAGAAATCCCGGGGATTTCTCGCCGGCACGCGCGCATCACGAGATAAAAAAGCGAGGCTTTCGCACATCGCAAAGCTTGACGTTTTCGTCGTGGGATGCGCGTGCCGGGGAGGAATCCCCGGGATTTCTCCCTCGTGTGAATACCGCTTTAGGTGCAACCCCACCCTTGGTTAGTGTGGTTCTGAACCAACAGATGGCGGTGGGATCGTCTTCCAGGCCTGTACATCAATGCGAAAAATCGTGTGGTGGCGCTTCGATACAGTGCGGTATTTTTCTATATTCTGAATTTGACATCCCTGGTCACTTGCTTGATTTTCTCTGCAGGAGCTTTCTTTGGAACGCGCATGGCTGCGCTAGTTGTCGTGCAAGGGGGCCAGTTTCCTGCGCTCCGAGATCACGTCTCCAGCAAATCTGGGCAGAACAATACGCGAAAATCGTCCAGAGCCAAATGGCGAGAAACATGCACAACAAAACCACTGAAGCGTTGAAAAATATAAAATTGCCTGTGCACCGTCATCGGAGATTCCAGAGGCCAAATAAACATATTTTAATGTGATGAGATTTATATTCTCACGAATAAAGGTGACGAGAGGACGGACAGTGAACTGAAAAATAAAGGTTTAATCGGTGAACTGTGCCAAACAAAAAAAAAGTAAAGAAACACCGTCGAGGCAGCAGAAAAGCAGGTGGAGATTCGGCAGCGCAACAGAGAGCGAGAGCGAGAATGACTCGACAATGTCGCGGGCAGCTGCTTATCTACTATCTACAATGCGTCACTATCTCGGAAGTTCGGCGAAGAAGGTTCAAGCGTCACGCGCTTGGAGTGAGGGCGACGATGAACTGGCATTTTCGAGAAGAAAGCAGGGTGAAAGTTACGCCTGGTGCAAGAATGAACGCGAGTCTTCTAGAAGTTCATGACCGAGTGTTGCTATCTCTGCTCTGCAGATGGCAATATGACGGGCCGGCCCTTTTGTCGTGCATATGTTTGGCTCTTTGTGGACTTCCAGAAAAACGTGAAGACATGATAGACTTGGGTTTTCGAACTTATAGCTTAAGCAATTAACAACCTAAAAAATCAAAACAAAGGAACTACTTTTTGGGCGGTGATTTGTCTCATTTAGGTAGCTGGGTGTTTATTTTGACCAAAACCACGACGCTGGAAAACACAAAAATGACACTCAGGTTTATACGTTGAGTTTGGTAAACCCAAAGTAGGACTGGTGCAGGAGTCATAATAAAAAAAAAATGACGAGGTTAATAATTCACTCACAGCAATAAATGATAAGAATTAATGTTAGTACAAATTCAGTGATAAATGCAATGACTGGCCAGGCAAAAATTCTGGGCTGTGGATTGCTTGTGCACACAGTTTAAGCAATGCACAAAATGTAAAAAAAAGTCACTTTTTTATTGCAAGAATAAACTGGGCATTGCCAGACGCTCATTTTCCGACGAAAGGTAGCGCTAGAGGTCATAACCAGATGTCAAAGCTTCAGCCCGATCCTATACCTTATTCAAAAGTTATAAGTGATTTTCTGAAAAATTCAATTGGAAAATGGCGGCCGACGGAGTTTCCGAATACATGGGGCTCTATGGGCACAAAAAACCGAAAACGGGCAAAATGCCAAATGGGCTCCATTTTCCCATTAAAATTTTAAGAAAATCACGTAACCTTTGAATAAGATGTACGTTCGGGATGAAACCTTGGCACCTGGTTGTGACCTGGCGCTACCTTAGGCCAAGAAAGAGCGTTAGGCAAAGCGTAGTTCATTATTATTGCGGTAAAAAAAAAAAGCAAAACAAAACAACTCTAAATTTTTTTTTGTGACATCCTGTACCAGTCTTAATTTGGTGATTTATGCGCGCAAGTAGTGCTGTGCATAAATGAAAAAGATGCAAACGGGTAGAGTTTGACGTTGTGCAAAATATAGTGTAGGCGCGCACGTCGTACGCTAAGAATGAAACAGCCCTACATTTTACACTAGCGGTGAGCGCATCGAAAGATAAGAATGCATCAAAAGTTAAAGCTTGTACAAATATACTGCCCAGGCCGTTATGTTTAAATGCTCATAGTACTTTATTACCCTAAGATTTAGTGTAAGTTTTCTCTTGATTGAATACAACAGAAAGAAGGAAACATTCTAATTCTGGATTGATAGAAAAAAAATCCACCTGCTGACTGCTACCAATCGTCTCCGCGCCGATTATAAGTATTCAGTGCATGCCAACGGTCGCGTGCTTAGAATGAGTTGTTCCCAAGTGGTTTCATACAATCGCAATTGTTCTTGAAAAAATACAATATTTACTCAAGCCAGCGGTCACATGTGAAGTTTAGAATATTTTGTATTGATCATGACACACGTGGCAAGTTGCATAGGTATTTTACAATCCGCGAAATAGAATGCCCCTGGGTTACCTTGGTCTCTAATGCATGTAGCACACAAAAGAGCACGAAATAAATCGCAGTGGGAAGCGAAAACAATAATGATAAACAATCGTGTAATCACGCAAAAACTGAGGGCATTGGACACATACAGAAGGTAAGCTTTGTTTCACTAAATAAATTACCAATAAAGTATTTGGTTTTATCGTGCGTGCGAAGCGGAACATACAAGTGCGAGCATACTGCCCTGAACTACACTTCGAGTGAACAAGCGCACCACCCAAAGCATTGGGCTCGCTTTTATAGCTTTTGGTGCGCTCAAATCTTTGAAAACAGAATTATAATCAATTCAATTATTTCAGTTATTTTTATTTAAGTGAGCCTATGATTTTTTTTGTCTTTTGCGTTCACGTACCATTTTCTTGTTATATAATATTTTTCCAGAGTTCCGACAAATATAGTCTGTTTCATCATAAGTAAGAGCCGCATAAAAAGGTGTAGACAAAAAAAAAAAAAAAGAAACGCGAACAAGCGAACATACATTAAAAATGAAATGTAACGGCGCATTCAAAATTAGTCGTTAGTTTTTTAGGGAGCAGCAGTTTCGTAGGGCGGCATTGTTACCGGTTGAAGATTATAAAAAGTGCAGTACCACTCTTAGCTCGGGGCCTTTAACGTGCATTGCGCAGTATATGTGGTACACAATCGCACGACGGTAGGATGAAGATGGGCAATCGAACCCAGGGTCCCTACTAAAGCCCCTTTATAAAGGCGTGTTTTACAAGTACCGCCAACCTTTGTTGTGGAAACCCGCAATACACGTGCCGCTAGAGGGTGCTCCGCCGCCATTCGCTTTCAAGGGCCAGTCATTTTAGTTTTGTGCCGCCTCTTGCCTCCAAGGGCCGCTCGAGAGACGGGCCTCGTGCACTGGCACATTTGACGTTACTTGAAAGAACAGCGTAAACACATCGAGGGCTTTACTGTCCCTTCAGGTTCTGCAGCGTGAGCTCGGTGCTTTGCATGGAGCTCGCGCTCGAGCATTTCTCCACGTACTCTGATCTGCGGTGCCACAACACACTCCGCCAACGATCCCCCACCGCACTTGCTTTAGCCTGCGAGGTAAACCAAATGAGGTACGCTTAGAGTATCGGCCCTTTTCCCCCGATATTGTTGTAGACGCCGCCATCTTGGCAGTTAGTAACAAATCAAACGCGACTGACGATCGTCATAATTCAAAATTGCGGCTTTCTCAGCATTAGTTCCTGTGTCAGGAAGCTCACGTAATATTGCTTTGCTTCTTCGCGAACTGTTTAAACATTTGTGGAGGACGGAAAAGCGTTTCCTGTGATTTCAGATAGATCTTCAGATATCTTACAACCATCATTTTAAGCACCAAGATGTCTATGAAGCGTAGCTTATTTAGTGGTTCCAGTTTAGCCCGACCGCATAGGCACAGGAAGAGAATGAACAGCTTATCCTCGCGCTCTTGGAGCTGCTTCAGAAACTTCATCTGTTCGTAGCGTTGGCTGCGCTCCGAATTGAGTTAAAGCAAAGCAAATATTTAGATCTTATAGGGTTTCGCAAGCCAAACCAACAAAAATCACTTAACAAGCCCCAATAAAAAAAAAATATTGCGGGTTAATTTTGACTAATGGGATATCTTTTGACGTGCAACCGAAATCTCAGATTGGCCTCCGTCGGATTGCGGGTACCTTGGCCAATATCTAAACCCGACAAATATGGATTCATGGGCCAGCGGGTTGGCTTAGAAACACAAAGACAATTTAATGTTTTATGTTTTGTTTTAATATTATTGCCACTTAAGAGCCACCGAGGTGGTTTTTGAAACAAAATATAGTCAAGCCATTCCGACAAGCATAGTTTGATTGCGAAAATGATTTTTGCAAGTGATAAAAACATAAAATGTTTTCGCATACGTGGCGAAATCTGAAATGGCAGAATGCATTTCATGGCGCCCATTTCATTTGGATCGCGTCGGGAATATGTACCGACGCACAGTAGAACGCGCGCAAAAGCAGCTGTGGTGCACCCGCAGCCTCGCGCTTGTTGTTCTGACATCTCTTGCTCGCCCACTGCGGGCATCCAGGCATCTGACACCATGAAACCTGGCGATTTTCTGTCTTTCACGTGGCGTTCCAAGCGACACACGACGGAAAATGCACATCAAGCTGTTCTTGAACACGGGTCGCCATCTGTATTTTATATTAAGATACTGCCATTTGCCGTAACTGAATGGGAAAAGTTTGAGGTCTTATAACATTCTTAACGTGTAATATATCACTATGGAAGTTCTAGAAAATGTAATATCGAAGGATGCTTCATAATTTGATGTCTCGTTATTTTGATTAGTTGACGTGATTCCGTTTTTATAGCGCCAAAAAAAAAAACATTTTAAACTTTATTTTTTTATTCTTTATTATACATTATCTGTACAGTTCGTTGCTTACTTTTTTTAATTTATTACATCCAACGGAACGTTCACGTAAAATATCGCGGACGATGGGACGAATTATAACTCGAGAAATATTTTTTTTTTAATATTTGAGACTGTGGCCTATTGAAAGCTAAATCATTAACTAACAACTAAAATTAATTGTAATATCGAGACATTAAAGTATCTTTGAAAAACAGCTCTTTAGTTTGACATTAACTTTATAATTGTCAGATACATAGTTATAAGCCGTCAAAAAGCACCAAACGTCATGCACGGTGGGGTTGCACCTTAAGAGAGAATATGGTGCAAGTACTCATCTTGGTGGATCCAAGGTTGACTGTGGTCATTTAGACGTCGGGTTCTGATTGTGTTAGGTTTTTTTTTTTTTTTTTCCGTTCCTTAAACTTCGGCTTTCCCCGCCGTTCTTGTAGGTCCACGCGCACTCGTTCGTCTTCTCTAACGACGAGGACATTTTTAGGGCAGCAAGGTTTCTCAGTCAAAAGGGCTTCACTCGTGTCCACCTTCGCCTTCTTGCACGTCCTGACGTTTTTTTCCTCATTCGAAGTAGGCGAAGTTGATTTGATGGACAACTTTCTAGCCTCCTTGGCTTTGTTGGTTGAGGTGTCATCCTTGGTTGTAGTTGGTGTTTCTTCCGTTAAGACCTCCTCCAGACTAGGCTTGGGTGCTTCTTCATGTTGACCCGAGAGCCCTTCGCGTGAACTGGAGGTAATTTCGTGGGATTCCTGAGACTCGCCCATTGGTTCCAAGTCGTTCGTGAACATCTCATCGACGTCCATGATGTGCTCGCTCACATCAGCCATTGGAGAGGCGTTACCTTGTAGCCTATAGATGCATAGGTAACAATGCATTCCTCGGTTGAATGACCAAACCGTCAGCACTACGTGCAGCGTCGGGTCGAGCACTGGCTACGGATGTGGCCAATCGCTTTGCAGCGCAGGCAGAGAGGAGGTCGTCCGGGAATGACCACCAGGGTTTTCACTCCGTAGGTGTTAAGCGTGTGTGGGACCTTAACAACCGTGAAATGGTCTTTGAGGGCGAGGGTCACAATTCGGGTCAGGGTGTCCGCTTCTTCGAGGTCTGAAAATCTCCACTTCTTTCTTGTTATATCTTTGACCGCTCCAAACGGTTCCAACACCTTCTTGATTTTACTGTCTGGAAACGGAGGTGGTAGCCACAGAAGCTTTATCTTGATTTCGTCCTTGGTTGGACCAATCACCAGGCACCTTTTTTGCTTGATTTCAAGTTTGTCGCATGCTTTTATTTTTCATTTTGAGGCTCCGTTGACGAAGACTGCCATCCAGACATGGCTCATTTGATATGGGCCCAATGCTATTAGTTCAGTTCGCTCAGTCATCGAAAAAAGAACCTCCTTGAAATATGTTGCCTTGCAGGGCCTTCCGGACATGTCCGCATGCAGACAGAGGGACTTTGTAACTAGCATACCTGTCGGTAGACGTGGAAGAATGATACGATAATCCTTGAACTGCTTGGAGCATTCCACTGCCTGTTCATTTACCGTGTCAACAAGGACCGTCATGCTGCTCTCCTTGGAGCTCATCTTGCGTCTTGCTAAATCGCTGCCTTCTTTGCTGCGCGTCCCAGGGCCACAAGGGCCCCAGTAAGTCACTTAAAATCGGAAGGCGAAAATTCTGGCGTTTAATGGCGAGCACTTCTTCCTCCTGTTACACTACAGCTTCAGAATCACGTTTTGACAATTCATTTTATACGGGACTTTCGGACGGCACTTAACGCGGAGAACCGTCGATGGAATATCGTCGGACGGCACTTGAACTGCAGTGTTCTTGAACGCTCTGAAAAAGTGCCGTCGGACAGTACTGTAGTCACTACGAATCTCCTTTTGCAACAGGAGTGACCGATGGCATCAGGTAAACGAAATTGAAAAGCACTGTTTCTGGATACGCGACGAGCACAGGCGGCATGTCGACACACAGCAACGCGTACACCGCCGAGCCGCGGAGCATTCGACCACGCGCACACACTCGCCGACCGACCGACGTTTCAAAATGCAGTCGGCGGCATCCAAAATAAAACGTGTTTACATCAAAGAACACCAAATAGAATCTGGACGTCCGTAACGGTACTGGCCGCGCCCCCTGGACTTCCAATCGGTGCCGAAAATGCGCACCCCCGTGAGAGCCATGTCCTTGGCTACCCGAGGCCAATGTTGCCGGACGGAGCCGAAGTTACGGTTTTGATTTCTGCTCGTGTTGAAAATGAGATTAAAGGAATATATATATATACAGTTTTTTGCGAAGCAAATGACGTAGTGTCTTTTACTAGAGCTTTTTTATCCGAAATCACTCATTATCTCAAAATCTTCGGGATTGAGCGGAGTTGCCCTTTAAATCTAGGGCCTCTTTAAAGGGATACTACAACGAAATTTCGGTGCTCATTTTTTTGGTCTATATGTGTTCAAAAGAGCAGTATCACATGGAACATTGCAATATATTGTTAAAAAAGTCTCGAAAAGGAATTTTAAAACAAATTAAACGATTAGCAAAAAGCACCTGGTGGATGTCGCTAACGCCTCGTTTGTAATGCTCGTCTAGGAACCTTGACAGCTAGTGACGGAGGTTGTCTCGTCTTCGGCCACGACGAGAGAAGAGGGGCAGGAGGAACTCCCGTCTTCCCGAGAATCCCTTTTGTGTGTCACAGAAGTCGCTATTGTCCCCCTAGAAGATTATAGAAGATTAACCCGTCACTCAAAATTCGTACAAAAGCAGCCGTTTCGGTGGCTGGAACGACTAGGCTAGAGTGCCTTTATGTGCGCTTCGCATAGAGTGATGCCAACTGCCTGTTTCCCTTTCCCACACCCTCTTCCACCGCCATTTTGTTCCTCTCATTGTTTCCCCGTGCGCCGGAAAGTGGCCTTTGTGTCCATCGGTAATCCCATCCGAGGGGGAAAATGCTAATCCTCCCTCCGTGGGTTCCACAACGCTGCTCCGAACTTCTGAGATAAGGTGCTTGTTTCCGGGAGGGTTATAAGCCTCACGGATTATCGCCGAGGAACAAAATGGCTGCTGGGTTGTCGGCGAGTGGTATTACAAAGGGTGGCATCACCCTAGCAAAGCGCACATGAAGGCTCCCTAGACTAGGCCATCCTCTCTATGTCAGCCTCGCCGTAGCTTTGCTCGTCTTGAGACGACCTACGTCACGATTGCGTTGGATGTCACGTGCTCTAAGGTGAGCCTTCTCCGAGCGCTTGCCAGAGTGGGCCGTTTATAACGAAAAATACAGCCACCAGGATCAAAATACAAACGTACGATTGTCATTTACGGATATTGTGGATCATGTTCAACCTATTTTTGAATACGACTGGAATATTTCAGATTTCGTTGAAGTATCCCTTTAAGGGTTAAGGGGCAGATTTGGAATATGTTGCAATTTCGGAGGAAACGGGGAGGGGGGGGGGGGAAGTATAAATATGAAAATAAAATAAAAATAATGACTAAGTCAATCTAAATAACAATATAAATTCAAAAATATAAACTAGAAACAAAAAGGTAACGCCCAGTACATAAGATACACTATTTTCAAATTCGATATGTTTGTAATTATGAAATGGCAATGTAATTGCGAACCAGAAATTCACCAGGCGTAAACCAAAACGCATTTGAACTTTTGCATGTTCCCACAGGGAAAAGGCTAAGAAAAATGAAAAAAAATCTGATAAGGACAATATGCAACAGAGGGCACTAATCCCGATACACGTAAGAATGCCAAATAATTCTAACGTAGTTCTAATAGCCGCGTTCCACTAGAGCGACAGACAGCAACAAACGACAGCAACAAACGATAGCGACACACGACAACGAGCGACAGACGACAACGACAGGCAGCCTGTTTGTTGGAGTCCGCCGTCCCACCTGGCGGACACTACGCAGAGCACGGGGGCAAGGAAACTTGTTTCCTAGTGGGACTGGAGTTGTCAACAAAACTCTTCAAAATACACAGACAAACAGTCTGGCGACGCGGTTTTCGCGTTTTGCTCTTTGGGCATAAAACGCGCCGACAAGCACGGTGAAAGTGGAGACGATTACATTATTTTTTTATTAGAGCTTCCGCTTCTCTTCATTTGCCGTTGGCAACTTTCCGCACAGTCGTGACAACCGACACCACACTTTTTCCGAACTAGAATACCCGAATCGTTCCTTTTTTTTGGCCGTTCGAGGCATTCTAGGTGAGCGCCACGGAATTTCACGCCGATTTTGAGGATGTTTATAACTTCATATTCCAATGATAGAGGGCAGGCGTTTTTTGGTTGACAATACGGCATCCCGATTATCACAGAACGCGATGACAAGTCTCTCGCCTGCCGGAATGGCTTGCCGCGGAACGTCGTGTCCTAGTTCGTGGTGAGCGGTCTTACTTTGGTCAGTCCTCGCACATGGGTGTATCCATCCTCATGCAGGGGCCTACACTTCGGCGCCTTGGAGTACCACTTCGCGCACCATGTTTTCGCGAGCAAAACTAGTCACAGCGAAATCCCTTTCGCAACACGAGCGCCCGGTGCCAGCCAGCAAGCCGCGCCCGCGACCACTACCTACAATCGAGGGACCGGAACTCCGGGGCCGGGAACGAGGAGTGGCCGCCCGCCAAGGGCTTCTCGTTCCGGGAGGGAGGGTAGAAGGGTGGGAAGGGAGGCAACAGAAGGCATAAGCGGGCGAGGAGGATAAGTTTGTCTCCGAGAGACGCTCCTCAGTGGGACTGCTTACTGCGCTTCAAGTCCAACGACAGACAAGAACTCGTCCGTCGTCTGTCGCTTGTCGGCGCTTGTCGGCGACTGTCGCGGGTGTTGGTCGTTGCAGTGGGACAGCATCGAAGACACGGAACTTTGTGGTGTCGTCGGACAAAAACCTGTGTTTGTCGCTCTAGTGGGACGAGGCTATAACAAAGTAATTCTAATAACTTTCAGAATGATTGCGTAATTAAAAAGAAAAGATTTTTAGAGTTGCTGTGTTTCTATCTCGGTTCCACTTATGTACGTTGTTTTTCATGGCGCGGTTCATTTGCAGAAAGAGTGTATCTGCATTGGCTAAAGCGTGACGCCAGTCTTAGCTGATATCTATCTGTCAAAGTATGACAGAGGCTTTAAACAAATGTTGGAAGCCGATGCCGTCCGCATTTTTAGGTATGTGGATGATTTTTTGGTGCTGTTTCACCCACGGGAAGTGTCCCGGAAGGCTTATTTTGCATAAAAAAATGTTGGGAGTATTTAGGGCCTGCTCCGCGGGGTTACACTTTACAAAGGAGGATTCTGTAAATGATAACTTGCAAATCCTGGACCTTACACTATCGCTTCAGCAATCTGTGTGCTGGTGTTATGCTCCGAGATCAAAAAAAGTGTTTGCTCCCTTACAGATTCAACCATTCGAAGGTGGTTAAAAGAGGTATAGTTTTTACCTGTCTCCGCGCATCCTTGGCGAAGTCTTGTCCACACAGGATGGTGGAGGATTTCACATCCCAGGTAAACAGGCTGAAGAAGGGGGGTTATCTATCGCCACTCCTGAAGGCCCGTTCACACTGGACAATTTCTTGCGTTTTCTTACGTTACGTTACGTTACGAATTCCTTACGACGACTTACGAGCGCCCGTTACTATGGCAACCAGCGACGCAGCGCCCGTCGTAACGTAACAGAAGGAGTTGGGCTCCGCTCAACTTTTCTTGCGACCGCCTACGTTCAACCAATCGGGACTGGAGGAAGCGAAGCCCCTGCGCATGCGCGCTGAGCGCGGGACCAGTCGCTTTTCAAAATGGCAGCGCAATGTGGTCTCCCGTCCATTCACCAAGCCCTCATTGCCGAGGTAGAAAAGTACCCATGGCTCTGGGACGCCCGAAGGCCGGAGTACCGGCTGCCAAGTATGAAAGAGAACTCTTGGAAAGCCATCGGGGCCTCTCTGAGTAAGTTTCGTCGCATTCTTCTGTTCCAAAAATACGAAAGAGTTAGACAAAGAGGACGGACAGGACAAACATTGCACATGCGTGAAGGCGCGTACGGGAAGCTAAAATTCGTCTCGAAGGTGTATTGGGTGTATTCTGCGGTACGGTTCAAGAGCGGGAACGAACTATATCGCCCGATTTTTGCACGGCCCGAGTGTTAACAAAAATCACAGTCCGACTAGCGTGCGCTCGCAACTACGGTCAGCCAGAAAATACTGGCGCCGGAAGTTGCAACAATTTATGGACATACTGGAAGACCCTCAAATAGTAAAAAATAAAAAAATAATAAAAACGGACGAAGAAAACAAAATTTTAAAAGCGGCTGAATTCCTCACCAGCTCGCCTGCACTTTATCACTACAAAGAATTATGAAAGTTCTACGTTTTGTCGTACATCTTATCGTGCAGTGCAAGAGTAGCAAGCTGTCACCCTCACGCTTGAAAATATGTTTGGTTTTGGGGTGAAACGTGGCAGAAAGCTTTATTTGAGATTAGTTAGTAAAAAACAAAATCAAAATATTTCTTTTTCAAGTTGTACTAACAAGTTTTTAAGCATTGGTATGCAACTGGAGCAGCTGTTACTAAAGGTTGTACCATACCAACTGAAATGGTGGCCACATCAACTGAAATTTCGCATGTTGAATGGAAGTCTCCATTGTGGGGGATGCTGAAAATTTGGAAATGACTACAGTTTGGCCTTCTATTACAGAAATGGATCCTGCCGAGTGCCTTCACATGTGGCAGAAGATTAGAGAAAGGTACGGGCGGGAGTCAAGAACCAGCTGTGGCCGCAGTGGTGCTGGGCGAGATGAGGTGCAGCGGCCCAGCTGGGACCTCTTCCAGTACCTTCAATTTTTAGCTGGCCAGAGACGTCGCAGAGGGTACTGTTTGTTCTCTACAAGGTTTTATTGACAACTATAAATATGATTTCTTTGTGTTCATTCAATATGCTGTTTTCTACTAGAACCAAGGCCCGCAAGATGGTTGGCAGCGCTGGCCCTGCCACAGGGGTATTGGAGACACCAAGGGGTATGTGAAATAGTTGGCAACATTGACTTTTAACAAAGTCTGTTACTCTCAATTTAGAAATCAAAGTACATTTAGGCATTGGTGTGTGAGTGGTTTCATGAATTTTGTGCTCACTCATGTTCAACATTTACATTGTGTTTCAACATGCAGATCTCCTCATGGGGGTCTACACGCCATGTGGGGGAGGTGCCACCGAAGACATGGCAGAGGAAAGTTGTGAAGCCAACCTGGACGACGTAAGTGCATTGTCTTGAAGCAACCTGTTTTAAGTGCAGTGCAGGAATGTGCCCATTTTCTTTGTAGAACTCCCTCGATCGTAGCCTGCAGCCAACGGGCACCTGCCAGGTGTTGCTGACGCTGGAGGGGGATGGCCAGCTGCCCAGCCCATCTCAGCTGGACCCGACTCCTCCGGTGTCACCACCCCAGGTGGCCCCAGTGGCAGCACCGATGCAGGCTACGGTCTTGCCCGCAGTGCCTCCACACCCGCCTTCAAGGAAGCCAGGCCGCAAGATTACCGCCTCGGAGCGTCGTGCCCGGGAGGATGCAGCGCTGGGCAAGGTTCTTAGTGAATCTACGAGGCAAATGGCCAACACATGTAAAAGGCCACACATTGATGCCTTAACCCCAGAAATGGCACTGGGGTTTCATTTTGCCAACGAGCTGGCGGCCCTTCCACCACATCTGAGGTGCCTTTGCAAGGAGAAAGTACTGAAGGTGTTCCACGAATTTGAAAAAAGAAATCTAGTAGAAAAAGGCCTTATGTCTTTAGATTAGAGTAGAAAATGATATTTTTGACAAGGTTTGCCTATACAGTCATGGCTCATTAATATGGAGACCTCCATTCCCTGAAAAAATCATCCGTAATAACAAATCGCAGTCTATACCCGTTTTCACCTCAAGAACCGAAGTAAAAAAAAGTTTGGCTCCTCGCGGAGCATCACTACTTTTTCCTTTTATGAGGAGAATTAATATATATGTAGGTGCATTTTAGATTAGATATATGTAACCTTATCAAGATGTATACGTTTCAAGCGCCAAAAGCATCGCTTCTTCCTCCGACAACCAAATATTGTAAGAACTACTACGCCCGGCGTATGAACAATGCGCAAAACGTCCTTTTTTTCTTGAGGTGAAAACGAGTATAGAACGCATGCAATTATTAGATAACGAGCGTAGACAAGATCGTTCAGCCTTTCCACTCTCGTGAAAAAGGAAGACCAGCGGAGCTGTGCTCGATACACTGTGTGATTCTTCTTCGTCGTCGTCCGTTTTTCGCGCTGTTTCCTATGATGAATTCCTACCAACGCGCCCAACTATCCATTTTTCTATTATAGCTGGAAAGGTTGCCGCCATCTACGATCGACGGCGGAAATCATTCTGGTTGTGTGCTTGCCGCCATTGGTTATAGATGGCGGTAGCTGTCCAGGCAGGTTTGTGTCGACATACCGGACACGATCCTGGGGAACCTAGCCCTTAACAGCTCCGCTGTAAAAAAGCAGGGTATATTTAACCACAAATTTATAGGATGTAAGTTTTCAATGTTACTTTTCGGCCCACTTTTCTGCCGAGACAGCGTGCACAGTCAATCTTGCAAAAGTAAAGCCAAGCTTTTTTTTTTATGAGGGGGTGGGTTTTTAACATATTGCACATGTCCTGAAGTCTTTTCAGTTTTGAATTTGTATATCTCTTTTTTTGAGCTGAGCTAACAGCTTTGTTTGCTTACATTTCACACTTGCCATGGCCTCTGACCATTTTGCTTCCCACCAGATATTGTCTTTCCCACTTCCTAACTGACCACAAAACCGTGCAACCTTGATTTTTATGCACTAAGAGTGCATCTGACAAATGAATGGGATTTATCACATGCCGTCCTTGACCTCAAACAACAACCGGGGGGCAAAGGGCACATTAGGGCTGAAAACCTTACCATCTTTAGGTAGGCAGGTCTTATCTCAAGACACGCCACAAACATTTGTGTACAGACTGTGACCTCTAGGGTTCACATTGTTTGTGTTGACCTATTTTAGAAAACTTTAATTCATATTAAAGAGACAAGAATGCATGTATATTCCCAATTCATTCCCCAAAAAAGTGGTCCATAGTTCGGACTGTGGGTTTCTATATTAACGGGGCACAATTACATAGCAGCAAATCCCTCTGTAAAATTTTTTTTCAAAATTGCAGAGCGTTTATAATAACAGGGTCCATACTAATGAGATGTGACTGTATATACTTGTTTGCCAAACTAACCTCAACCTTGTCAAGTTGCCACTTTATTTTCGGGAGGGCCATTTGAGTATAGAAGTTTTAATAAATTTGATTACAAACAGGAACACCACATTTATGTGGTGTTCCTGTTCGAGTAACACGGCTACGGTTCCCATTGTATGCCTGTTTGTATAAACAAGCATACAGCTCAGAAAGGAAAAAAATAACGGGTAAGCTTTCATGTATATACTCTCCAAGAATAAATAAGCAGATATTGCCTCTGTAGATAAAAGAAACCTAAATAGTACCTTGAATTTAGAACCATATTTAGATTGAAAACAACAAACCTTGCCCAATGATTTCATGCCAGGTAAAAGGCCTCTTGCAATATTTTTTACCCTTTTAGTTTCCACTCTTGTTGCTTAATGGCTTCCTACTTTGCTGGGTGCATTGAAACTTTATATTGTGTTTTTGTTTATATTGAGACCTGCCAACCAAGTGCAATATGTTTATTTTGTTCCTATTTACTTTAAGTGTGATAATCTATTGTCATTGACAGGTCAAGAACGGAGTATGAGTGGGAGAGGAGGAACCAGACGGGAGGTTGGAGCTGAGGTTTTTCCTCTCCACCCCAAGCTTTCACCCACCCCCTCCTCTCCCACTCGGTTTTTATTTTCTTACTGACTACAGACTACATATGTACTTCTTTTCTTGCTTCCCAATACAAAGTACTCACAGCTAGTACTTACCAAATAAAGAAACTATTTTGGGATAGTTCTGTGTCATTTAATTAACACATTTCTCTACATAATTTGTCATACACAAACTGAAAAAAATGAATGATCCCATTGCAAACTATGTCGCATGCCAGCAAAGTAATGATGAATAATATAGACTATCCGAGATGCTATAATGTACTATAGTGACCAGTATGCTGGCTGCTATAGTACATCAGTGCATGCCAGCACTCACTAAACTAAAAAAAAAAAAAGCAATGCCTACAGGCATATTCTTGGTATATTTTGTTCTTTCGTTCTACGACCATGCATTGCTTGAGGCTTGCACCAAAGCATTTGTTTTTATGTCCCATAATTTTGCCATTTACCTTTAGCTTTTATAAATATGCCCCAGTGTGATCACACATTATACTTTTCCTGCATTACAATTGTCGCCTGTGTTCCGTATAGGTTTGGTCAGCACTTTGACCAAATCTCGGCTACTTGGTGCTTGCTTCATCAATTTTTGGGCACCTCTGGCAGCAGAAAGCAATACTGCCTCGAACTCAAGGCTGTGAAATCATTTATGAGGTCAAACATATTAATGGTAATGCTCGATACAGAATGCAGAGAAACTGACAACACTTGCAACTATTCCAACAAAATGCTACACAGCAAATAAAATGGGGTCACCGAAAAAAGAAAAACATATTTCTGGCAAGGCATGGGGAAAAAACAGCTTCAGCCAACCAACCCGAGCATCGAACTGAGACCTGTAGCAAGCTCCTGTTGGTGTGTATTCCTACTTGGGACAACCAGACTGGGTGGAGCGCTTTCTGTTCACTCAAGGCCAAACGAAAAATTCCTCATTACTTTGGATTTTTTGAAGTCACATAGTGCCAATATGCTTGAAAACCCACAAAGCATTTTTGTCACCTCGGACATGTCACACGTAATTCAGAGACAAGTTAAAGCGAAAATTTCATAGTAAGATATTTGAAAGTACGCTTAAAAACAATCCTCTGGAGAAAGCAATAACCTGAAAGAATATTTAAAGCACCCGGTCAAAGGCGACTAACAAATTCCGTCTGGTTTTCTTCGCGAGTTCCCCAAGACAACCAAAAATAACTGACTGTTTCAGGGACTTCCAACGCTGTTATTTCACTGACCTTTCATGTGTATACGAGGTAAGTAAGATAAACAGAAAACGAGTAGTCTAACAATGATACTGCGCGTCATTAAAACTAATATAAGATATGTATTTCTCTGTGGATCGCATTTCCATGACCGGATGACGACTAAACAGTCGTGCTTCTCCTGCGTTAATTTTCCTGCTCAACGAAAAAATTGCTGGCACTCATCTTTGCTCCATAAAACACATCCAGTGCGCCAAGGTTGAAAGTGCATTATAACTTCATTAAAAATATTTCTAAATATTTTACATATAAGTGATGGCGTATTAAGCACTGGACAATAGTTTCTGAAATAATAAAAAAAAATGTGCCAAACGCACAAAAAAACATGAATACACTACATTTGCACGGCACGAACAGCTACAGATAGTCGAGCAAGAAACTTCATTCATTTTATGGCGGCCATGTCACGTCGTCCCAAGATGGGACGTGATGGGACGTCATCCCAAGATGGGATATGGCAGCGGGTGAAAAGGTCCCCAGGACCAAAGGTACAACTAGAGCGACTGTACATTGTGATAAATAATTGGTGACGATGCCAACAGGGCAATTTCCCGGAAATAACCTTTGCATATGCAGTGAGTGGCCTTAGGGACAACTGGGTGCTTGGACAGCTGGTGTCAAGCCTTTGTAAACATTTTTGTACTGCCATGTAACTTCGCCAGCGGGGCAGCAGAAGTACCGAGCGTATGTCTGCCTCACCTTCTTGGCATCGTCATTGTACATGTTTGAGCTTGTGCGGCCCACGTCTACAAGGGCACCGCCATCGTTCACCTCGGCCCTCCACTGGCCAAGCACGACATCCCCAAGCACACCTTCTTGGTCGGCATAGCCAGCAGGGCAGTAGCGGCGTTCCCCTTGCTCACTCTCGTCACACGTCCTCAGGTAGTTGTGCAAGCTGACGCATGCCCAGACAATCGCTTCCAGATTCTCCTCTGAGGCCTGGATCGGCTGCCTGAAGATGCGCCATCTTGCAACCAAGATGCCAAAGGTGTTCTGTATAACCCTCCGTGCTCGTGAGAGCCTATAGTTGAACACCTTTGGCACCACCGTGAGGTCTTTCCTTGGATAAGGGCGCATGAGGTTTGGGAGCAGGGGGAACGCCTCATCAGCCACAAACACGTAGGGCAGCTTAGTGCGTGTTCCAGGGAGGTGTGCAGGGGGGGGAAGGTCAAGGCCTCCAGTCATTAAGGACTGCCCCATTTCGGAGCCCCGAAAAATACCCCCGTCGCTGAAACGACCTGGCTGGCCGACATCCACAGGTGTAAACTTGTATGTAGCATCACAACTTGCAAGGAGGGCGATGCTGTGGAATCCCTTGTAGTTGTATGTGTCGGAGCCTGCGCCAGGGAGGGCTTGGATGGTCACGTGTTTCCCATCCACAGCTCCGACACAGTTGGGGAAATTCCACAGCCTTGCGAAGTTGCCTGCCATCCGCTCCCACTGGGCCATGTTGGGAGGCTAGAACAATAATGTACTTATGAGTTGTGGTCAGTTCGACCGCCACATGAAAACCACACTCAAGGCACTGGACCGGACGCCAAGAAAACAAGAACGCTGTTTCAATAGAGAATTCAAGGCTAGGTGTTTGTGGTTACAGAACACAATACAGTTAGAAAAGCAATTCACGAAACTCGCAACATCCGAAATGGCAGCACAGCCCTTGCTGTGGTTTTTCCAAATATTGCGATGCTGCTTATATTGTCACGTCCGCACTTGCTTCCACCACCAAGTGTCTTCCGCGACTATGTTGACAAGAGGCTTATTTTGCTATGTGGATTGCAAAGGTCGATCTAACGCAAAAGTTAACCTACCCTAGCCTGGGACGAGGCCGTGTCAGAGCTAAAAGCAGCCGCCGAAAGGCTGCGGAAAAGTAGGTGCTGATGAAATGTTTCGAGATATGTGAAGCATAAACTCATATTTTCAAGCTGATTAAGCAGTCGACGTATAATTGTGTGCAGATTGTGGCAGCTACGACAAGACTACCTCACCAAAGCATGTGTTTCTTTGGAACAACCACTATTGGAGTCAACATCAGCAGCTCAGGAAACAGCAGACGCAGAAATATGAAGCAAAATCTGGCATGCAAAGCAGTCGCGGCCCCGCATAAACTCATGTTTTCGAGCTGATTAAGCAGTAGACATACAATTGTGTGTAGATTGTGGCAGCTACGACAAGACTACCCCACCAAAGCACGTGTTTTTTAGAACAGCAGCTATCACGGTCAACATCAGCAGCTCAGGAAATAGCAGACGCAGAAATATCAAGCAAAATCTGGCATGGAAAGCAGTGGCGGCCCAGCATAAACTCACATTTTCGAGTTCATTAAGCAGTCGACGTACAATTGTGTGCAGATTGTGGCAGCTACGACAAGACTACCTCACCAAAGCATGTGTTTCTTTGGAACAACCACTATTGGAGTCAACATCAGCAGCTCAGAAAACAGCAGACGTAGAAATATAGAGCAAAACCGGGCATGCAAAGCAGTCACGGCTCAGCAAAACCCTATTTTTTAAAGCGTTGTTTCATCGCTACTTCTAACACTCTGGCTGCGGGCACCTGGAAGAGACGACAAGGCGCTGAGGGACACCTTGTAGGAAGCATTCGCCATCCTAATTGGTCGAGGGCATCTGTCGCTTCCGTAGGGAGACACACAATAGCACGAATGTAACGAAAAACGTATATGCCGTCACAAACTAGCCTCACAGGTGTTCGGGTCGTTGTCAAAAGTGATGTTCGGAGGGACTGTTAGCATTTAGTAACCAGCATTTTAACCTACCTTTTCACCCTTTTAAAGGGTTACATTGTTCCGTTTGTGATGTGACGCAGGCAAACGAAGCGCGCTGTTCCGGCTGACCCACATGCGTGCCAGTATGTCAAGCCCGTTCTCATTCTTCGTATACAGCTTTGCCCTCCCGGTTTCTTTTGCTGGAAAGGTGCTGAGTTTCATTTCACCTCTGGTATTAGTGACACCGTATCACCGTGAAATTGCTCGTGCGCATCAAAGGCCTCCTGAGTTCGCTGGAGCCATGGCCAGAGCAGGCTCATCTCGCCAGGTGAAGCAGGCGAAACTTGCCTGTTTTGCGGCGGCACAACTGGAGCGTTTGCCCAGCGTTGGTAGACGAGCACAAAAACTCGTGCGAAGAGGGGCGTACGAAATGACGGGGATGGAGGAAGTAGCATGACGTTTTGAGCAGATAGCCTCGCGGCTTCGTCGTGCATTCGGTTGCTACGAGCTGGTGCGAGCAGACTACAAGGAGATGACGCATGGAAGAACACGTTAGGGGTGTTGGCCATCCTCATTGGCTGGGGAAATCCATAAATTCCACACTGCTGCACGGAACTACTGAGATAGAGTATAGACACGAGCCATGTTTTGCTTGCCTTTCGGAGCATACACAATAAGGGCTGTGTTGCACATGCCTCATGCACTGGTGACATAGTTAAGTGCTGTGCTTACAGTTCTGTACAGTGGGTCCAACACCTTATGCAGCGCCCGACAGGTTTCCCCAATAATGAGGGAGGTCGTTGAACGTCCGATCCTGTAACAGGATGCGCAGATTCTCTGCGAGGATCCGTGCGCCAGGTACCTGAAACATTGAAATTGAGAGCCACCATGAGCACATGTAAACAAGGAGGTGGCCTAACAAGTCAACCTTACAGCGGTAAGTTTCAATAAGCCTCCAATTGCATACAAGTGGACTGGAAAACTATGCCAGTAGTTGCTATACTCTGTTTCACCTTGTGTTGTACCGCAGGAAAGGCTACAAGCGCGAGCTCCTTGCTCTATGGCGCACCTCGGCAGCACAAGCTCTCGTGCACCAAGGGCAGCTGCCAACACTATGAGCTCGCGCTTCTAGCCTTCGCTGCGGTACAACATAAAGTGAAACGGAGTATAGTAGTAGTCTAGCATATAAAAGAAGACAAAATCACAGAGAGTAATGGTCGTGCCATCTTCTCACCTACCTCCTAGGCGATTTTAAATAAGAAAATTAGTTTACAGAAAGTTCATTTATAAATTCCTGTTATTCGCTTCGTCTACCTTTCTGTCTTGATTGAACTAGTTTGGTGACGAAGACCATTGAGTAACCTTCAAGGAGACTGAAGCGCCGTTCACACTCTTGCGACCAAGTGAGACTGAGAGAGACCAGACCGGTTTTTAAGCCTCTTGCAATATCTTAGGACCAGCTCCGCTGCAGCGCACCCGGTCCTAAAAAATCGCAAGAGGCTTCAAAACTGGTCTGGTCTCTCTCGGTCTTACTCAGTCGCAAGAGTGCGAACGGTGCTTGAAGCGGGTAAAGAATTGTGCCAAGGTGAAAATAAAAAAACATAACAAAAATAAACTCTACAAGTGAGGCCCCTCCTCGCTTCAGCATGGTGCAACACAAGACTGCTGTGGTGTTGTGACAAAGTGAGATACAGGTGGAGCATCCCGCCTAATGCATACTTCAGCACAGAAACAGGTCTATTATGTTGACGAAATGTTCAGGGATGAAAGTGCACATGCGTTAAGTTTCAATTATCAAATCTCTACAACCGATGTTTCAATATTGGGGGAGGAAGGGGGAGGGCGTCTGCCACGCAAACAAAACAACCAACAACCTCGTCAGCAATTCAGTATCACAGAAAATATGAGCTACAACAGCCCTTCATGCTTTCGCGTACATATCTCTGTCCGTTTCAGGAGAAGTTTTGATCCATATTAGACCTGCAATACAAAGTTCAGGTACCACTCTTCCCACTTTTTCGCAGATCAAGAGATAATAAGGTTTACTACATCCGCACGAATAGCAAATAGCAAAATTGACTGTTGCAACTCATATTCGCGGTAGTACGTTCGGAATCCCCCGAATGTAATCAAGGTATGTACTTCCTATAAGGTGTCCTGGCTTACCGGATTGTTAGCGATAGCCGCTCCGCTGGGGAGATCGGCTTCCTCCAAGGAGTTTCCTCTCGTTGTAGTTGGGGCCCAACCAGAGCAAGTAGCTGGTCGAACCTGCACAAAAATAGCAGTGAGCTCCTGTGTGCGCGGCTGGCTTCGTTTTACAAGCGATTCCTAGGGAGGAACACACACACACACCTTTGCCGCGTCATCCTGAAGTACTGGAAGAAGTCGCTCCCGTTGTCCAGACGCATATCTCGAACGAGGTGATGGAACTCGCCAAACGTTTCCCTCGATCGAAGAAGGAACCGTATCCACTCTCGACAGTGGCGCCTTCGTCGAGACCGCAGAATCATCGCAGCGGTGGCTCGCGCTATCAGTGCCCAGTCCGTGTCGCTACCGGATTGAGCAACGTAGCTCTCGATGCACTGAACAAACAGCGCATGCAGCATATCGGGACTTTCGCAGTTCGAGGGAGACATGTCACTGCTACAGACCATACGACAGTCGACCGTACGCTCGCTGGCCGCCATGTCTGTCAGTGTTGCCTGGCTAGCTCGCTTGCTGTTGGCTAATCTCGGACAATACAGGTGATTTGCTATTGGTCGTTGCATGTTTTCAACGGAGCTTTTACGGAGCAGTGTGAACGTGCTGTACGCAAGCGGAACGTAACGTTAACATAACATAACGTAACGTAACTTAACATAACGTAAGAAACGGCCCAGTGTGAACGGGCCTTTACAGGAGTGGGTAAGTCACTGCTGCAAAGGCTTCGGGGGACTACTGTGGTCCCAGATAATTCCAAGCCGAGAGTGAGACCGGCAGTGGTGCCCCAGAGCTAAGGCTCTGTGTTGCCCTACGTACGCAAGGTCAGCCACAGGATTAAGGTGGTGGAGAGACACAAAGTCCCGGTTCTTTTCTCCGCCCCCGAGAAACTGGAGAATTTGTATGGTAGAATTTATAGGGGAGGGCAGCACACGCAGCGCGATGCAAAAAAGAAACACAAAAAGAAAAAAAAAACAGTTTGTAGCGTGCGAAGTGGGACTTGTGTATAGAATACCGCTATCGTGTGGTAAGCAGTGTATTGGACAGTCTGGTAGATGCGTCCACGATAGACTAATGCAGCCTGCATTATCTTTGAGGTCGTTCCTTGCCGTCGCATTTGGCGATTCAATGCGACTGGTATGGGTGCGTGCCTAAGTTTGAAGAGACAACAATAATGATGCGACACAACCACAAGAGGACGAGGGAGAGAACGGAGGCATTTTATATATCACGATGTAGGGTCAGTGCCCCCTCTGTTGCCCTCTATCAAAAAAAGATAGAATATCTCGTCCAGTGGGAACGTGGTGTGTGGTGACGTGGGTGTGGTGGATTGTTCGGGTTTTTTCGCGGCCCTTCCTGTTTCTTTTTCCTATTAAATTTTAGTTGTAAGCCAGCGCTTTGTCTGTGAATAAACTCTTTTACTGGTCCGTCGTTTGTTCTCGCTGTATTTTCGTTCCGATGCATCAATAACTTGCCCAGATTTCTACGCTATAACAATTCAAGTGGGGAGTAGCCGATGGAGCTCTTCGCACTGTTTCTTTGTTTTTCTCCATCCGTCGTCTGATGCTACAGGGTCACAGGTCATCGTTCCATTGAAGCATCCCCGCCTACGCCATGGTGCACTGTCATCATTTCAGCTCGACTTGTGGTGTAGATGCAAGTAGCTCTTGACAAGAAGCTCTCTGAACCGTTTAGCTTCAAGTAAGAATGCAGTTACTACATTCGTTTACTAAGTCAACTTTGTTGATGCTGTGATGTAAAATGCTGTTTTCATTCGTTCTTCATCATGTAATTCTTGGCGAGAATTTTTAATACATAATTCATCTTGCGGGGATAATTACATCATGCACAATTTCGCGCTTAATAGTAAACCCTATCTCGAGAATTATACACCTACAGCGTTCTTGTATCCTACATCATTGATTTTATGAAACAATAATTCGCCAGTTTAAGAAAACCAGCTTCCTAACCGCTAAGGCCTTTCTAGTCTAGGAGGTTGTTGCCTGACCCCTGCTCTAAGGTAAGCAACAGGAAGGGGTCCGCCGTAGAAACAAATCTCGCGCCTCCTTGCTGCAGACGCGAAACTACGAAAGCAATCTAGAGGACTGCCGCCGGTCGCGCAAAAAGAGCAAAAACATCCGGGTTATCGATCTGTCGATTTTCCTTTGGCGTCAGGAATTTTGACGCAAGTGAAAACGCATCATCGTAAAGGGCGCAAGCAGCCAGACAAAAAGATAGCGCCTAATCCCAAAAGAAAAGGACGATTCCACCGCGCCCCCGCATCAACATGCTATGCCCAGAATGGGCTAGGTAAAGGGTCAAATGCAAGATTAAACGTAATATTAACACGTTTTATTCCTTTTTTTGTTTACAAAAAAAGCAACAAAAAAAAAAGAAAATATTTTAATTGCAGTAGCGACGGCTGATGAGCAAAAAAGACTGAGTAAAGCATGGCTTCTCAAACCGATTTAGGGTTGTAGTTTTGGACACTGCAAGGCCCTTGCTGCTTCCTGTACACGTTGCGGGAGGAAGGCGTGCGGTTCGGTGTGGGTGGATAAGGAACCCGGCATTATAAAGGATGTTTCAGTTCACTTGCGCCAAGACTTAAAAGAAAGCTGGTGGACGCTACGCTTGTTGAACCAATGCAGGATTGTTCATAGTCCTCTCGTGCAAATCCAGAGATTTCTTGTGATAAGCTAAGATCGCTGATTAATACTAACTGACTTTTAAACTCTTAATTTGTACGCAAACCCCGCCATACCAAAGTTTTAGAGTAAGTTGAGCAACATCTTATCCTGTCATTTCCATAAATAAAGGTAGCCTTCATGTGTATAATATTGTTTAGCTTTTCTTTAAAAAAAGATCAAAGATCCTGTGCTAGATTTAAAAATTCCACGTACCGTATCTTCCGGAGTATAGTCCGCAGGGGCGAATATGGGGTCAGAAATAAAAGATTTTGCTTATGTAGCCCGCACCCGCTGCATAGTCCGCACGCTGGACATTGTCCGCACTTAGTGCCTAATCCGAACGTAAAAATGATCACAGAGAGCACACCTTGACAACTGCTTGCTGCCTTAGCTTGCAAAGAAGCTTGTATCACATATGAATCACTATTATTATACTTTGTTACTCATAACATCCTTCGCGTCTTGTCACAGTGAACGATGTAGAAAATACAAAACCTTGTATAGTCCGCACCCGCAGATAGTCCGCACAGGGTAAAATTTCAACTTTTAAAAAGGTAAATTCCGCGGATTATAGTCCGGAAAATACGGCAATTACCGGCTGGCGAACTGGAATGGTTATAATAAAAGATAAATAAAAAAATCGCCCATGTATTGTTTTGTCTGTTTTTTAGCGGTTGAAAACATTAGGCACCAAAAAGGCTACGTTAGTAAACATGACACTACGGATTGGTTTTCAACGCGTCCTACAGCGTTCGTATTAAAAGGATGCGCTCAAAATAATATTTAAAAAAAGTCGGCTTGTTTATTTGCGTTCACAGCCAGTTTGGCCCATTAAAAAAGTAACTTGTCTTGCTCAACTGAACAATACTGCGTTTGTTTGAAACGTGCAGTGCTCACCATGTTTTTAAAGTCTCGGCGCAAGCTAGCTAAAAAGAACACCATGCCTGCATTTTTTTTCTTGTTTTTTGCAGTGAGAACGAAATGAAAGCGGTGCTTTTTCCAACTCATTTTATTTCCAAAGATGTAACACACTACACAGTGACATACTTTTTATTAATGTCAAGTTTCCATACACACTGCTCTTCATCGCCACCCGACGTGCAATTGAGAATCACGCCTGTTAATTCTAGGAAGTTACACTTATTGCCCTGTTAGTGTGGTATTACAGGTTATCGGATTGTAAGCTCGAAATACGGGCACTCCACAGGTTATCATGAAGGCGAGAACGCAGTCGAGGGAAATCTGTTTCCATGCGATCCCTTGGAACCATCTTTCAATGTCATCTTGTACGTAATCGTTTAGAATTTCTTCATCATCTTTCGTCAAAATGCAGTTTTTCTCGAATCCCAATATGTCCTTATTTTGCTCCGCCAGTTCCTTTACTTTATTTTCAATCTGATCTTCCACGTCCTCCACTATTCTTTTCAAATCAGTTTTTCGCAGCCACAAGTCGCATCCTATAAAATCGACCAGATACCAATTAATCGAGAACATCGTACAGACAGTTTTGGGCGACTGTGAAAGTACTTAAACGTTGCAAAGCAAGTGACTACCAATTCAGGTTTCAGGTTTTATTGTGCGTAGATCAGAGGTAAATACATTAGAAATATTACAGAACAATAAAAACAAAAATCAGTTGCGGCGCGGAGAGCGGGTGTAAGTCAACTCTATAAAATAAAAATTTCAGTTGTCAGTCAGCGCTTGTCGTGTGTACTACTCTTGTGCCTCTCTGTTTTTGGTGCTGTTTTTTTTCGAGTTTTTTTTTTGCTCTTGTTAATTCCGTCGTCACACAAGCAGTTACTAAGCTAAACAAAGTTTAGATGGGCATAGTGTTTTCTGTTATGTCTTTAAACCCCAGACCCGAGCCGTTTCACCACACGCCAATAAAGTAACAAAATACGAATATCTCATTGAATGGGTGTAGATTTTTTCTTGAAAGAGAGATGCAAAAGTAGACTTTGAATATTTTTGTTTTGTAGTTAAAGCTCAGCTGATTATTCTTACACTGCGTTCCGTAACTGTCCCTGTTATGTTTTTAAACCTTATATGTTTAGGTATTCTTTAGATATTTATTTGTATTGTGTCCAGAGACAACCCAGGCCTTAGTTTTGGTACACACTCATACACACATGCACGTGCATGAGAAAAAAACAAAAAATAAAAAAAAAACTGACAGAAAAGCCGAACACTGATATTATCCAATGTGGATGATTTCTATACTTTTCCGATCCAACTTACTCCCAAAAATGTCAACCACCGCACTCCGTGCATTCAAATATCTTTAAATTAGTAAAATGTGGGCAATTAACACATGTCTTGCACGTAAAAAGTGTTGTGGTGACGACAATTCACGGGAGGTACATCTAAAAAAAGCAAAGAAACAAGTTTGGGGCAACGTATTCTGCTATGTGCAGTTTTAGACAAAAATACATAATCTCGAGAATTCCGGCGCCAGTATTGGCTAGTTTAGCCGAAATAACATTGACTCGTAGATACAAAAGAACCGGGTGCCGTAATAACAGTCGTATTCTATACGTGCCCACTTTCTCTGCACATGTTCTAGGCTAGCAGGGCTGGTCAGTCCCAGACAGTTCGAAAATACAGAGACAAACTCTAGTTTCGATTGAACAACATATGCATAAAGCCGGACGAGGCATAAAGTCTCTTTGAAATGACGGATTATAGCAAACACGAACCTAAAAGGCACAATCAAAAACTAAGGAAATTTGACATATGATATAACTAAGGAATGATCAATATAATCTGCTAAGTCATGTACGCAATATTCACGTCGCAGCAGTTGATTGTCTTGTTTATACAAAAAATTAAACGCACACTTCTTGCGTGATTAAAAAGAGACGCGTTTTTTACTGTTTAGACGTATTTTTGTTGCGCACCATATGATGAGATCTCAGATATGTCCTGCAGCAGTTCACAATCAACATGTGATCTTGCTTCGTTTGAAGATCGTAATATAATCATGGAACTGAAGCAAATTCTGATGTTTTACACAAAGAGAGACATCATTGGGAAAATGTTAAACGGCAAGTGTCCTGGAATAGAACAATGAGGAACGCGAGATGATATCTGTGATCTAGATAACACACCGTTAACACGAGCGTTGTTGATGCGCCAGAAAAGATATGATGAAACCACGAGCATAATAGCAAACGCACCTCATATTCCGATAGCTTGTGCACACATAGGTCATGGTGCAAAATGCCAATTGCTTTGGTTAAGTCAAAATAAATCTCGTCGACTTGCCCATAGTTGGCAAATAATATGGCCAATATCACTCAGCCTGCTAAGTTAATTTCAACACTTTCAGACTTAACGAAACCTTTTTGCAATTAAATTATTATTTATTTACAATAACTAGAAATCTGCACTTCTACCACGCTCTCAGACAGTTTGAGAATGTGGTAAATATACATGATGTTTCATTTTAATTTAATCATATACCAAAGGACATGAAAGGTACACTAATGCTGTTTGTGCGTACGTGTTTTAAAATCAGGGAGTCATATTATAGTGGGCTAACCGTCACGGTAAGTCGGACAGTTAACTAAAACTTGCTAGGTAACTTTTTAGTTAGTGAAAATAGACGTATGGTTCCAATTTAGAAACATGCTATGGGTCATTAGAGACTACTAAATTATAAAATTCTAGGACTTAATGCACATGTAAAGTGTGGAGGTACGCTAAAGTTAGCACTCGTGCAACAGGCACAAGGCTGGCCATACGAAAGGTGAATGACTATTATCCGCGCTAAGCCTAGGAACAAATTTTTGTATACATCGTTTCACCTTCGCCTGACAAAGAGCGAAAACTGCGGCTCCTTCGAGCTAACCAGAGTGACCATGGTGAAGCACGTGACAGCCCCTAACAAGGACAGACGGGAGAGAGCACAACCCGAGAAGTTCGAGAGGAGAAGAAGAAGGGACTTCCCTCTTAACCCGAACCCTGTTTTGTTTGTCCCAGACGTCGATGTTCTCCCCTCGTAGATTAGCCCGTCGCAAAAAATTAGTCCAAAAGCGGCTTCCCCTTCTCTCTTGCTCATGGCTTTGACAGTACTGCGTGCACATTGTGAGATAGATTATAGTCAAGTGTCTTGCTCTGACACGCTGATTCGTTATCTCGGAAAGTAGCCTTAGCCGTTTCCCAAATTATGGTGAGATAAGAATGGATGCAGCTGTTTTGGTCACCGGGAAGCTTAGATGGCCGATGGTGTTCTCTTCCTAAATTGAATCTTCATATTATCGCTGACGTGGGCTATTCACTTTTAGGTGTTTGCTGCACAAGCGATGCATAAAACATCTAGTATGTTGTTGTTGTTTTGTACTAGGGCCCATCTCTTATTCTCAATTATCTTGCAAGTTTCTTACTTAGCGCGAACTTACGTTGAAATTAAGTAGCGCTAGAATTCTGAATGTATTTGAAATCACACACGACACCAGCAGTATAAGACATTTCACTGCAGTCCTGCGAAGTCATCGTCTGCAATCGTATTTGAACCAATGTTGATTTTGCGCGATACTGAGCGATGTTTGGTGCACTCGTTTTAAGTTGAAACAAAAGTTTAGTACCGAGAGTACCCCAGTTCTGGTTAACATATACACATGGGCCTTTAAGGCATTGAAGATTACCAACGGGTTTAGACGCGACCTTCGTAAACTGAACATACCACAAAACGTAGAGGTGATCTTACACAGGTAGGACGCGTCTAGGCGCAAGTCTGAATATAAACATCGCAAACTAAATCCTTCGTAATACACCTTATGAACAGCTCGTTTTATTCAAGATTCCTGCGCTAAGCAACCTTAATTTGTGTGTTTTTTCTTCTGTTACAAAGCAAACTGTAGCTTCTCTACTTATTTAAATTAGCGAAATACAAGACGATGTGACTTTAATCTCGCTGAAGCTTTAACGAACTTACCTCCTTCGGCTGCGGGACTCCTAAGGATATAACATTGCGGCTCGTTGTATACGACATACATGTCAGCATAGTCACCACTTTCCGGAAAGGGGAGCAATCTATTTAGAACATTCTTCGTAGAATCAGCGTAGGCCCGTGCACTCAGATGAGGATTTACAGCATTTCCTGGTTGAGAAAATAATTTTCGTGATTCAAATTGAATATACCACCAACAGAAAGAAGCTCCACGCTTGTCGAGTATAAAACCTGAACTTACCCCTATCAGGAAAGGGAGTAGTTCTGGAATAGCAGGTGTAGTTGTCATACTCAGCGTACGTGTAGCTTCCTGGGGGAACCGGAGTAGCATTTGGTAGTTTTCCTGATTTTGGGGTACAAAAGCAAATTAACGCACTTTTAATATAGTTTAGACGATTAGGCAACTTAAATCTTCTCAGGTTGCACGCTAATCCTGACCTGACAGTGAAGCGAAGCAGTAAAGAAACTAATTACAACTATTTGAGTTACTGTAGTTAGTTACATTTCTTTAACTAAATACTTTTCAAGTTACAATAAAAGTTTAATAACAACATCATGTAAACTAACGCTTTTAAGGAAATCTAGACCGCATGCATAAATTGGTTTCTCAACGTGTCGCGCTGCGACTTCCTACAGAGGTGCAAACAGGTGGTGGAGTTTTACAGCGAAAAACAAAAAAACAAGAAATGATCCTACCTCGTTTAAAAGGAAGAGCAAAATCTGTTCTGGGCAATCTAAGTTGTCACTTAGCAAACAATGCGCGCGTAGAGAGATGTGCTCACAGATGGCGTACGGCGCGCCTGGGGAGCACCGGCCGATTCGAGTTCTTTCGCGAGATTATCTGCTATCAATCACCGGCAGGCGCTCCCTCGACGCGGCGTACGCCATCTGTGACACATCTCTCTACGTGCGCATTGTCTCTGAAGTTTCGGCGTAGATTGACCAGGACCGGTTTTAGAGCGCAGCTCTCAGGCGCCCGTTTCCCCGTATAGTGGCGTCGCCGTCGGTGTCACCGTGAGTGTAACAGCACCGCTATATATAGCGGGAAATTGAATTGGTGTTGAGGTCAGTAAGGTCAGTTTTCCCGCTAAATCTAGCGGAGAAAATGAATTTGTTTATGGGTGACGTGACAAAAAGTCATGTAACGTCATTTTTCCAGCTAAATTCAGCGGAGAAACTGTGGGTGGAGGGGAGGGTATAAAGGTGCAGGAGGGGAGGGTATAGAGGAGGAGGAGGGGAGGGCACAGAGGAGGAGGATGGGTGGGTACGCAGGAGAAGGAAGGGAGTAGAAAAAAGAGGAGGGGGGAAAGGAAGAGGGTCGATGAGGAGGAGAGGAGGAGGAGAGGAGGAAAAGGAGATAAGGAGGACGGAAGGAGAAAAGGAGGAGGGGAGGGTACGGGGGAGGAGAGGCATACCCTCCGCTTCGTACCCTCTCGTCCGCCCTTTCAAGAGCTGCGCTCTAATTTCGCGTTAGAGATTTGTAAACGTCTTTCATTTTTTTTTTTTCTTTTGAATGAGGTAAGTTCGTTCCTTGATTTGTTTTCACTACATGGTTCCACCTTTCTTGTAAATCGATGTACGATACATTGATAAACTGATTTTTCGGAACGTCTAAAGTGCATTAAAAGCGTTAGTTTACATACGGTATAAATGCAACTTAGTAATTTTTTGTGACTTGTAACTTGGCTTAGTTACTGTTACTTTCCGAATTTTCACTTCTGTGCATCATCTCCCACCACTTCAAATTAATGGAAGCACCTGTCGATGAAATTCTTTTAATCATTACTGTGTTGACCTTTCATGACGCTAGAATTTGTTAATTTTGAGCCTGACTTGATTGAAAATGCTAATAAATAAACATTGCGGAGCGGCAAGAGCAGCACTTTTGGAATTGAAGCAAACGGTTAACACCTTTCGCAGTTAAACTCATGAGACGATCGTCTGAAACAGGCTAACATATGACCGCAATGTAGTAAATAACGCCAGTACGATTATGGTGAATGTAAACTGCTAAAACTTTTTCGCTGCACGTGTCCTCCAGCGCATAACAAAATGACAGAGTATCTCGATCCAAATGGAACGGGTCTGAACAAAGTTTAATGCAAGGGTGCAGGCGAGCTGTTAAAGAACTGACGCGTTTAACCCTGTAAAGTAGGAAAACAGAGGGATAGGACAACACGACTGTCCAAACACAGCTGAGGTTTATTTTGCGAAACACAACCCTGAATAAGCAACCCCCCCCCCCCCCCCAAACAAAAAAAAAAAAAAAACGGACAGATTAAAGGAAGACATTAGAGGACAGCGATGACTTCACGCATACCCAACCAAGATATACGTATCCATGGTACATATCAACGCCCAAGCAAAATCGCCCAGCAAAGAAATGATGCATCGCTTCGTGATACGAACATAAAAAAAACTGAGGACCAAGTCAAAGGAAAACACCGAGCGATCACTAAACAACAAAAGTAATGAGGTCAACCAACTTCTAACAGAGCCACAGAAAAGAAAAGGTCTTAGATTAAAAAACGCTTTCATGCTAATGTCGAGAGAAATGAACTTTTTGCTAAAACAACCAGCGGGCCTATCCACCATCAACGACTCTTTCAGTGAACGTTTATAACAAACCCTTTCCCTGTAGTGCTCTTCGCTATTTTTTCGAACAACGACACATTTGCTACGTGAAGAGAGATGATTTGCTAATTCGGAACCCACGGATTTGTGCTTCACCGGTCGTTTGCGTTCAGTTGAATTGTCATTAACACATCTAGCCGTCTGACCCACATAGCAAGAACCAAATTTCACAGACATTTTGCACAAAACGCCCAGATTCGAATCCGCAAGAGGACCTCTGATTTTTGTTACAACCTGCCTTCTGTGACGAAGAAGATGAAAGCCGGTCGAGCCGAAAATCGGGTTGAAAAACAGCTGACACACGAAATTTCTTCACTAGCGCATTAAGGTTATGGGAGATATTATTAAAATGAGGCAAACCAAAAAACCTACCGTAATATCCCTAGAGATATCCCACCTAAAGCCGAAAGCAAATCGGGTGAAATAAGGCGTGGGCTAACTTTAGATGTGCGAAAAAAACAAGTTAAAAAAATGCTAGTTTTAGATTTTGGAACCTACGAAACCTGTAATCACAATGGTAGATGACCCAAAAAGACAACTCTCCTTCCCAGTCAGCAATGTTCGGTTATATCTTGCCGTGGCTAAGTAACACAATTTCGGCGGAGGTCGTGACTGGCCAAGACCCTGCATTTACTTGAAGTAGCCTATATCTGAGTGATTTTGAAAATAAAAATAGCAAATCGTCGCGCAAAAAAAAAAAAAAAGTTCGAGGCGCATTGAAGTATTTCTTATGAGTTGTGAATGCGAAAGCATGCAAGCCGCTCGTCCGCTTCCTTTGTCGTCTACTCGTCCGTTCCATTTGTCGTCTGCGGTGCACACTAGCGCGCGGGCTTCGGGATCTCGGAGGTCATGAAGCACCGGCCAATGGGGGCCCTGTCGACGCGCGCCAGCCAATGGAACCGAAGGCGAATCACTTCTATGGGGATCGCGGAAACCAGGAGCCGTATTCGCGCTTCAAACTGATGACGTCAGCTCGCTCAAAGAGACAGTTAATGTTTTCGCATTAATAAGGGTGCCTTATCTTTCGTGGGTGGCGCATCTCTCGATATCTTGCGGTATTTTTTTCTACACCGACGTGTTTCGGTAAATTACAATTTTTCAGCAACCGATGGATGGCCGACGACACAAACTCTCTGCTGTTGTCCGCGAAGTGCAATCTACGAAACTGCTTTTGGAAACTTGCGCCCAAATGGTGAGTGCCAGAAAACTCTGTTGAGTTAATTATTACAATCTTAACAACTCCCCGTTTTACAATTTTAGAATGAAACCTTACCTCAGAGTGCAATCAATGGCTTCCCCGCTTTCTTACCCACTCTCCAGGGTTCAAAATGTCAGTTCAGAGCAGATACTTTTTTTAGAACTAAATGAAGCGTCGGTAATCAGGGCACCTATAGTCATCCGAGATGCGATAGTTTACAAGTAACTACAACGTGAAAAGGAGCCTCCGGTAAGCCTCAGCAGAGCGACAACCGACGTTTCATTAGGGGGCTTAGATCATTAAGGGTGTCTTGGTTTTGCTATGCTGCCTGGAGCGCGTCTCCGACTGGCGTGTTTAGCGTCCTATTCCGCCCGTACATCGAAAGTGGTATCGGAGTGGCAACACATGACGCCACAGAAGCCGGAGTGTCCTGCTGTCGGATGTCCCGATCCTTGCGGTTGATCGTAGAAACGCAGGCGAGAGGCACGTGCGAGCGCGAGTGCCTCTGTCGTCGCGGCGTCCCGACTCCTGGCTGTCGAAGTTTCCGTAAACTGGTGCGCTGGAGAGCGACCTGCAGCAGAACAGGCGTCCGCCACACCCAGCACTGCTGGTGGGACACCGCCAGGGCAGCGGCCGGCGACAGAGCGACAGTTGTATGACGTCATCAGGCGGAAATCTAGGGACATTATGTTTAGGACACGGTAAACACAGCATTTGGAGACGCGTTCCAAACACCGAGATGGCATTGGTTATCCTGCTGGAACGGTGAAGTAATTGCGATGTAACTTAGTTTTATTTTTTGGAAACTATAACGAGTTACAACTGTAAGTGTGTGATTGTAACTTAACTCCACTTCAGCTCAGGTAACTCTAACTTAATTAGTTTTCATGAGTAACTTTTACAGCTCTGCAGTGAAGCTATTTTGGTCGTTAGTGGCACCAATATAGGCTAATATTAGCAGGTACCACCAGGCGGTCGCGTTGACAGCGGAGGGGCTTATGGGGCTTCAGCTTCCCGTCCTCCCCACCGTAACATTCGTCCGACCTATAGACCTTTCCAGCGGCAGTCTCGAACGAAGCGATTTACAGCGCGCGTCCCTGGTTTTGAGGGGGTACGTCAGTGTTGCTCGACTGCGCTGGGCTCTGGGTTCTTCTAGTCAGTGAGCTATGGCAGCCTGCGTAGGCGTACTTACGGACGTTGATGGAGGCTGAATTGCCGCGTTTTATTTTTTATTTTGTGTCTATGGCGAATAGAATTTGTTGGGGTTTTTAGGAATGCATCGTACTATTTAAGTGGAAAAAAATGAAGGCTGTCTTGGTGAGTCCGTGCTCGACAAAACAAATGCAACTGTAATGTTTGTTTCATATTATGTTAATTTTTTGTGGCACCATACACTCAGCCGTGTCAATCTACAAAGGTCTTAACCGTCGAAAATATTTGACCACAGTATATCCCAACTGCATTGATATTGCCCACCCACACTATGAAATTCAACGAGTCTCATTAATCGAACATCATAAATTGTACGTACCCCATGGTGGCGCGTTATCCGAACATGATTTGAAACAGGTCTCAAGTAACACAACATATCCAATATAGACCTTTGCAAAAAAAGCTCTCTGGCCGCCGCCATTTTGCGAAACGAGCGACCCCTATCAGCCACTAATTTCTGCCACCCGCCTGTGCTGTGAAAACCCGGTCAGCGTGACTCCCCACCTGCATTGTGCATTCGGAATTCGCCGGCTTTTCTTGGAAGTTTTTACTTTATTTGCCTGTTTGGGAAGCTTACACTTTGTGTGTTATTTTCCACTGTGAGAACCAAGAAATACCAAGGCTCGTAGCTTGCTCGGCCTTCGCAGGAAACGAACCAAGAAAGCGAATGTCAAGCAGCCCGCGACGCAGGCAGTTCAACGTTCTTGGAGGATTATTTCTGTTGAGATAATCTCCAAAAAACTTTCCCGGCTATGTTCCGGGTATTCGTGAAAAATAGGTGATAGGGTCGAGTCCTCGGTGTGGGGACGAAATAGACACGTTCGTTCTTTAGCTTTGCAGCTGTGCGAAAATAGAAGCTATCTTCTACATGTGCCCCAAAACACGCCGGATTCCCTTCGATCGTCGTGAAGTGACAATAGGCTCCTACACTGACGTCACATCGCATACTTTTGAACACCATGTACAAGGAGGAGAGGGAAGCTGCTTTTGTAAAAATTTCGAGTGACGGGTAATTCTTCTATAATCTTCTGGGAGGAGAATAGCGACGCCTGTGTAAATCCGGGAGGCACAAAGGAGGATCCTGATAAGGGGGGCTCCTTCTTCCCCTTTTCTCTGGGGGGGCATCGAAAATGACGTCATGTGCAAGCCACGTAAAGTCGACACTGTATATTGATATTGTATGTTATTTTAGAGCTTTCTCAAATCCTGTTGGGATAACGCGGCAACGTGGGGTACATACAATATATGTTGTTCGATTGATGAGACTCGCTGAATTTCATGTTGTGTGTAGTTCCATGCAGTTCGAATATCCTGTGTGGTCAACTATTTCAGACGGCTAAGACCTTCGTACATTCACACGGCTGAGTGTATGGTGACGTAGAATGATTAACAAAATCTAAAACAAACATTATTGTTGCCTTTCTTCTGTCGCGCACGGACTCACCAAAACAGCTATCATTTCTTTGTTTTTGTTCCCAAAAATAGTAAAATGCATTCTTAAAAACACCGAAAAAATTATATTCGCCATAGAACACAAAATAAAAAATAGAACGCGGCAATTTATCTTCCACCAGCGTCCGGAAGGGCGCCTGCGCAGGCCGCCACAGCTCAGTGACGGGAAAATTCGCAGCCCAGCGCAGTCGGGCAACACTGACGTACACTCTCAGAACCAGGGACGCGCGCTGTAAATCGCTTCGTTCAAGACTGCCGCTGGAAAGGTCTATCCGCAATGGCGCCGCCGTCGCCACGCCAATAAAAGGAATTTAGGATGCGTAACCGTCACACATTCTCGTTTTGCCTTCCCTCTGTTTTTTCACTATTTACAGGTTGGAGCGTTTTATTTTTGTTTCGTCGCCGAAACCGGATACGCCTAATAGGTGGTTGGGGACGAGAGTACACGATAAAGGTCTATAGTCCCTTCACAATGATCGGACGGAATCCGGCGTGTTTTGGGACACGTTTTGACGACGGCTGTTTTTTTGGACAGCTTCAAAGCAAATGAGCGTACGTGTCTATTCCATCGCCACACCCCGGGCCTAACCCGATCAGCTATTTTTCGCCAAACCAAGAACATTGCCGGGAAGGCTTTTCGGAGATTATCTCTATGGAAATAATCCTCCAAGAACGTTGAACTGCCTGCGTCGCGTGCTGCTTGATGTTCGCTCACTTCGTTCGCTTCCTGCGATGGCCGTTCAGGCAACAAACGCTGCTATGCCCCTGTTCTCGCAGTGGAAGCTAACACACAAAGGGTAAGCATCCTAAACAGGCGAATAAAGTAAAAACTTCCAAGAAAAGCTAGTGAACTCCGAATGCACAATGCAGGTGGGGAGCCACGCTGACCGGGTTTCCACAGCTCAGGCGGGTGGCAGAAATGTCTGGCCTATAGGGGTCGCTCGGTTCGTAAAGTGGCGGCGGCCAGAGAGCTCTTTTTGCGAAGAATCCACTAGGAAGAGAGGAGAGAGAAAAAAATGGCCCTCCCCCTCTTTCCCCGCTCGTCGTCTGCTCGGCCGAGTGGGCTGTACCTCACAATCGGCTGGCGTTAAAATTCGGTTTAAAATCGTGTCATTTTGGAAATCTCAAGCGCAGATGCGCGGATTTTGATATGCAAGCTATCGTGTAATGCTACGCTTCATAAGAAGACTAACCGGGACCGATTCCGCTGTTACCTGGGTGGAAATAAAACAAGAAATAGAAACATTGTGTCAGATTGGCCGGTCCTCCGGCGAAAAGTAAATCCGGTTGCTATAGTTTTTTGACTATACGAAGTTCGTACTGGTGTAGGCCGTTAGCGACAATGAATGGAAGTGTGGATTAAGAAATGAAAACGTGCTCTCCTGACGCAATAAACGCAGTGGTTGAAGGGAGTACTGCCGGCTGACTCGACTGCTATCGAAGTAACGTAACAAAGATACGCTAAATGATCCTGAAATAAAACAACAGAGCGCTTTAGGCTGATTTTGTAGTAGCCATAAATATTCTAAAAAACGCGAACCACGTCACAACGGCAGCCACGAGCGAGAGTTCGATGTTCGGTACAGCCCGTCGCTACAGCCAAAAGATGGAGAGCGGCAATCTCCCGGTTTGTCGCCTACTAGCGGAATGGGCGCGTGCCCTCTCTCTCGTTTTACCCCGCCGAACCTGCTGAACTTCCCGGATGTGGGTAGAGGGCGCTGCGCTCGAACAAAATGGCGCCGCCCTGGGAGCGCTCACCGGAATAAATGAAATGGTCTATATATATTATACACACATATTTTGACCTCCTCCTCAATCCCCGACCCCCCGCACCCCAAGTCATGGATATCCAAGCCATCTCAGCACCCCTCAGAAAAACCTATCTGGCTAGGCTACTGCTACCAAATGCATATCTGGCCACTTCAAAGTCACAACCGTGCCTGCTTGTGGGGACTGAGTGCAAACTCGCATTGATTGCCTTTATATAACACCACGTTTGCTTCAACAACCTGCCTAATATTTGGAGCACTCTTTTTCTCAGTAGAAATCCTCAATCGGCTAAGTTTCTGACCGTACTGCCACCAATATTGAGGATCAAGTTTTCCAAGCTTGTATTAGCAAAGAGAGCTTTTCGAGTTTTTTTTATTGATTAATTTGTAAAACTTATTTCCTTAGGATCCACCACTGAAAGTATCTCCTAAACAATGAACGCTAGCTTTCCTCTCATGGTAGCTGGAGCTTCAGTATCTTAGAGTTAACCTGAAAACCTTGATAGATCATCTCTTGCGCGGGAGTTAATCAGGACTCGACATGGTTTACGACGGCCTTAAGACATTGCCTGAACATTGCAACAATGCAGCTAACCTGTTTAAATGTAGCCTACACAATCCGACAATGAGAGAATGTGGGCACGATGGCGGGGCAATATTTGTAATATTGGCCAGTCAAAGTAAGCAGGTTTCAATATTTACTCAGTCTGGTTTATTTTGTAAAATCCGGTTCGTCACCCAACTTAACATTTTAGATCTTATATGTATATATATATATATTAGAAAGGCGAAGACGACGACGGGGCAGTGACGCGTACGACCGTCTGCCCCCACGGGCCAGCTGGGCCTCCATAAATCGTATGTTTGTTCTATCATCGTGTACTGTACTGTCCTTTCTGCTGCCGGCAGCATCACCCTAAGAGTATGATGGACGTGCGGAGCCATACTCATCTTTTACATTGTACATCGGCGCCGCTATGATCCTTTCAACCCACCTCTTTGAGGCAGCCATACGCAGCACCAGACCAAGCACCAGCCGAAGGATTCGTCGCCCAGCTACCGCCCAGGCGCCATGACAAGCCGAATCAGACGAAGCCGGATCAGACATAGCCGCATCAGACGAAGGCGACAGACTATCCCCCGCCCCTATCCCCAGCACCCGACGTTCTGACGCTTCTCAGTGACGCGAGTCCCCCAGACCGGACCGTGCCGTCGTGTGGCTGGTGCAGAGGTCTGTGACGCTGCGGAAGAGGCCGAAATTCCACGTCGCCATCTTCATCCCCTATATATGTATATAATAAACTCCTTGCATAGTACCTCCACAAGTACGGATCTTTCACTTATATATATATATATATATATATATATATATATATATATATATATCTTTTAAAAACAAAATGCGTTTTTTTTTTCTTATTTTTACTGTGGTGACCTTTGAACTTATACTCATTTTTTGTCTACTCTTCTTGCCCAATAAATAATATTTTTAATTCACGCTTGAAATAAACACAGAACAAGGGCGTACATTCACATGGTGAGGCTATCTGCCGTTTTAAATGTCGCATTTTTAACTATAGAACTTTGTGCACCTCAGCCCGACGTGTCGCGCAAAAAACCTCTAGACTTCATATATATATATATATATACTCAGGCCGAAACGTCGACTCACTAAACGCTTTAAAACTCCAACAACGTTTCGAGGTGCGACTTCATTACTTTATAGTCTTCGGCATCCTACGCCATATTTTCTTTATATATATAGATGTATATATATATATAAAGAAATATATATATATATATATATAAAGAGTGACGAATGTTGACAAATGCTTCCGTTGATATATGGGCAAAAGTGATGTGCGCAGACACAGCAGCCGTAGGATGAAGAGTACAATTCTAATTTAATGGCGAAAAAAGTCACGCAAGAAACATGGGTGAAGTGCCGAAAAAAAGTTGTATTAGTTTACGGGAATAATGAAGACTAGGCACAAGAACGCTAATTACGCGGGAAAGAAACTTCTAAACAGGGCGGAGTAAAAGTCAAAGTTAACACACAAGAACTTACAAAAATAAATTGTTAAATGAAAAATAAAATAAATAATTGAAAATAAAAAATGGATAAAACTTTTGCATATATATATATATATATATATATATAACGGGCATGGTGGCGGGAGGCCGAAGGCGTGGGTATAAAACTGAGTGCATATATATATATACGTGCATATATCTATATATATGCACGCCGGGCTAAGGTGCACAAAGTTCTATTGTTAAAAATACGGCATTTAAAACGACAGATAGCCTCACCATATGAATGTACGTCGTTGTTCTGTGTTTATTTCTAGAGGGAATTAAAACTATTATTTATTGGGCAGAAGAGTAGAAAGAAACGAGTATAAGTTCAAAGGTCACCACAGTAAAAATCAAACAAAAAAAAATCGCATTTCTTTTTCAGAAGATCCGCTGCTTTTCTCTGGACAACGTGGCATCTCAAGCCACGAATATATAAGTATATATTTAGACGGACGTTAAAATGTTCGAATGCGAGACTTTGGAGGGCATTCACCACCGCTAAGAAGCTTGAAAACAAATAAACTAGTAGATGAGTGATTTCTGGATCCCATTGTTTTATGCCAAAACGAAACGACAGACTTCCCGATGCATTCGTTTATATCTGCCACTTATCTATTTGTGCGAGCTGTGTCAAAAAAGAAAACTAGATTTGTCATTAATGAGATGAAAATTCCGAATCTAATTAATGGCTTTGGAATTTCATTTTTTTGGAAAACGGTTTTTTAAATGCTATATTCATGCTTACTAACTTCGAAATAATTGTTTTCAGGAACGTACGTTTACATAGATTGAGGATTTATCTAGAAAACATATTTTCGGCATGTCGGCAGCCCTCCAAAGCAGCAGGAAAGAAATTTGCATTCTTTTAATCAGGCCTGTTTCGTTTTTGTGCAACACCCTCCTTGGAAGCGCCTCTTTCTTTAAATCTAGCCTGTCGCAGCCTCCCAAGTTTAAAAGAATCAAGGAATCAAAGGACAACCCCATAAATACAAACAGACAAAATGTAAAACATATTGTATGAACAATCTTACTGGTTGAGACCCATGATAGGGTTCACGACTGGTCCTGCCCGGTGACGTGATAGTTTGTTATCTTCAGCAGTGACTTTTTGACAGTATCTTCCAATTCAGATCAGATTGCTACTTTGCTGTTTTTTGGTATCATTGGTATCATTTGCCTCATGGTTCTTGGTAGTTTATCTGTAGAGGAATGCCTGCTACCGAAAAATAGTTTGCTCACAAACGACGCAAGCTGGTAGTTAATTCCATGGGGACAATGAATTTTCAAAAAGGAAGGTGCTTTCGATGCTTCAGGTGAATTTTCTATGCCTCAGACTTAGAAAATAGAGAAACCTGAAGTTGAAACTTCAAATGCATTTTTCTCAGTTCCACTTTTTAGCAGGAAGTATGGTAGGATGAAATGCATCAGTTGACGTTCTGATAGCGTAAAAACTAAATGCAGGATTGTCCTGAACTGAAATTTCATAAAAAACCAAAACAAAATAAAATACTAAGTCTAAAAAAAAAAACAGAAAAAACTCGCTCTTTTATGATAAAACTTTTGTGACTTTTTTAATTTCTGGGTGTTTTTGTTGTCTTTTTCTCTTCTAGAATTGACTTTTCTACAATTTGTACCTTAACTTGTACTAGGACACTCTATTTCACATTCAAACACACTATATTCGGATTGAAATGATCTTTTTAAACATTTTCTGATGATGTTACATCTTTCCTGTAACTTGAGAAGCGTAGGATGCTGTTTAATTGGTCTATTAGGCTGAAACTTCGGAATTTATAATTCCCAATAGGGCATAATTCGTCCTAAAGATTTGAATAAATTTGAATAAGGGTTTAACGGTTAACCCTCTCAGGTTATATCCCCCCCCCCCCCCCTTTTTCGAAGCATGGCTTGAGTATATACATACCTTTGAGGTTTACCCTTATAACGTTTTCAAGCGGGTAGTCAGTTTGATTCAGAGCTCTCACTTGTATTGTCATATTCTCGCTGAAATTAAAATAATTTACGAGCAAGTTAGTTGTAGAACATATGCGCCGTGGGAGAAGGAGACGAGAGCGTGCGGGGACGTCAGAACTCCGAGCTCTGATTGGAAGGATTAGTGGGTAGACCTAAAGCAAGCTGACTTTGTCTAACGTAGTAGATTGCGTAAGCTGCTTTCTTCGGACGCTCTTTCATGAGTACTTTTTAACGAACACCTGCATCTTCCATGCAGGAAAGTTTTCTGGAATGCTAAAGTAAAGGGGAAGCGAACGCAGTAGAGGTTTGTTTGGGAAATGTCGGAAGGAATTTACGAACGCAATTTCGAAAATGTGCACATCGTCCGTATCAACAATGTTCAGGGTCTGGAGAGAGGGAAATGTGTTAGTTAGTAACGGTGACTTTCAATACGTGTAAGGACTTCGATAAGTTGAAGCGGTTGCTCGTTGCACCCTACAACTCAATTCCTGTTCTGTACGTTAACATTAGAAGTTTGAGAAAGTACTGGGAGTGTCGTAAAGTGATTGTTAATGAAGTTTTGCTTCGCATTAACGTTCTTGTTTTAACGGAATCCAACGAACCCTAAGCTTTGTGGGATATTTACCAGTTATTGGGTTACAATTCGTTTTTGTTTTCTCGTAAGTATTCAATTAGAGGGGGGTTGGTAGTATATGCGAAAAGTGAATAAGTATGCCTCAAGTCAGGAAGTAACTTTTTCTTACGCAGAATGTATTTCCTTAAAAATTGAGACCTCATTCCACTCTCTTTGTCTTTTCGTACGCTATAGATCTCCTTCTAAAAGATACGGGCAATGTCTTCACGAGCTCACAGTGACAAGTTGGCACGACCTGCAGTCTAGTATTATTTTGCATCGTACAAGATATGAACATAGATTTGCTATAAGATTAAACATCCGATGTTTGCTACTACCCTTACGCTTGCTGGTGTAGGTTTTGAAAGCGTTTTCAGTGCACCAACCATATAAGAGGTGGTGGGCGGTATAGTGGTCTCTTCGAGCATTTACCATATTTGTGTCAGGACGTTAGAAGCCACATTGAAATCGGCAGTAATTTCGCAAAAAAATGGCCGACCATTTTTTTGTTGGGTGTCACATGGTATGGCAGTCTGTCCCGGCAGCGGCTGCGAAAAGTGATCGACAAATCGTTCAAATCTTCGATAAAAGGATGTTGGACAGATTGGCTTTGTCATATGTTTGGAGCTCTTTTCTCCAAGGGACATCGCACTCTGATGTTTACTCAACATTTGTTCAAGTCCACGACTCTTCCAAGGCGAAAGCACAGCGCAACGTTTAGCGAAAAAAACAAAACAAAAAAAAACGAAGGCCAGATTACGTTAGCTAAATACTCATATATTAGCTTCCAACCCTCATAAAGGTTTTTGGTGCGTTGTACGCGAGCTCCTCGAGATCTCCAGTTGCGCGCGGAATTTCATGCAGCGAGGAACGAGGTCACTAGGCAGTTGTAGTAGATCGTTTTTCTCCTCCGCTACGGTATCTGTAAAGAAAACGCCGCAGCTGCGGATGCGCGCTGCCAGCCTTCTCAGCATAGTTCAAGGTCTTATGGCGGATTACGGATCGCTATCCAGGTGCTTTGCGGGCTGTGGGAACTTTATTTAAGCCCTTACAAAACATGAATGGAGTTTCAATTGAAAGTGTAAAAGACTCACTGAATAAACCGCATTCAGCCTCAATTGAAACTCTCTTCACTTTTTCTAATGAGTGCCTATTGAACCGTAACACGGTATTGGCCACTGAGTCTTAATTGAATCTTAGCAATTGCATTTCAAATGAATTTTGGCAGTAGTGTTTCAATACAAGTTTTGCTATTGAGATTCAATGAAAATATTGCAATTGAGTTTCAATTGAATTTTTGCAACGTGTTTCAATAGAATTTCTTGCAACTGCGTTAGAAAAATTGCAACGGTTGAGAATTTTTTGTATAATTCTTTAAAGCATGCAACATGAAGGAAACAAAGCATATGGAAGAAACGAACACAAACATGATAACTAAGCACTCACAACCCACTAATCGTGCTCCCCTTGGCTACCCCACCGCCTCATATACCCTACATAAGAAAGGTATTCATTATGCCGGTGACCACCTCAGCATTTATTAAGGTTTCCAGTCTGCTATTTCCTCCTTGGAAGTTTCATAAATGATAAACAGTGTTTAGAAGACATTGGACTCTATCACTGGATAGAAAAACATTGGTACAAGCAATAATCGTTCAATGCAGTAATCCACAAACGACCAAACTCAATTGCATTCCTGTAAATTCAATAGAATCGATATTGAGTTTCTTGCGACCGAACTCAATTGCAATCCTAATGAGTAAATACAAAAGAATACATATTGCATTTCTAATGAACAATCCCAATTTCATTCTTAATGAGCAGTTTCAAAAGAATATATATTGAGATGTTAAGGACCAAACTCAATTGCATTTCTAATGAGTAAATTCAATAGAATCGATATTGAGTTTATTATTACCAAAGTCAATTGCATTCCTAATGAGTAAGTTCAATAGGATCGATATTCAGTTCTTAATGACCAAACTCAATTGCATTCCTAATGAGTAAATTCAACAGAATCCATATTGACTGTCTTATGATAAAACACTATTGCATCCCTAATGAGTAAATTCATTAGAATTGATATTGGTTTTCTAATGATCAAACTCAATTGCATTCCTAACGAGTAAATTCAATAGAATCAAAATTCAGTTTCTAATGACCAAACTCATTAGACATTAAGTTTATATTGAGTTTCAATTGACTCTATAGGAACACAATAGGAAGTCAATTGAAACTCATTGATCATTTCTGTATGGGGAAAAAAGGTTCTCAGAAAATCATTCTAATATTTCACAAACTTGGTCCCTTGTGAAAGGTCTGAGAGGTCACTACAGCTAGCGCTCAATTGGTGACGTCATATTAAAAAAAAAATTTTCGGCAGTAGTAAGGAGACTGCGGGAACGCTTAACACGTTCTTCGCCACTTCAGACAAATTACCCAGTGGCTGTGTTTAGGAAGTACCATTGAAAGATACAAATTGCCCGTCTGCTTTTCTCCATGATACAGATAAAAACGCTTAGGAGTCGTCTCTGTTTAGTATGAAGTGGATTAAGTGACCTGGAGCCGATGGAATTACCTTTGGTTTTCTCCATATTAACTTTACATCTTTAAAACACGTGCACCGTTTTATGACTAACGGTTTCATAAAGACACGTTAGATTAAGAAAGAGTCGAAAGTGGCTATTGCTTGACCCATTTTTAAGGGCGGAAACCAAATGTGATAGAGAATTACCGCCCCATATCAATATTGCCTGTCTTCGTATACCTGTTAGAAAAGAACCCATTTCTTGAGATGAGCAGTTTTTTGGGTAGCCACCTGATGACATCCAAATCGCAATACGGTTGTGCACCTGAGAAGGACACGCAACTGCTCTTAGACGACAATACCGATTATTTGAATGCAGCGTTTCAGGATGCTGCTTTGTGTGTGTGTGTGTGTGTGTGTGTGTGTGTGTGTGCGCGTGAGTGTGTGTGTGTGTGTGTGTGTGTGTGTGTGTGTGTGTGTGTGTGTGTGTGTGTGTGTGTGTGTGTGTGTGTGTGTGTGTGTGTGTGTGTGTGTGTGTGTGCATACCGTTAACCATTCAATTTTGCTGTGTAAATGGTTTAATTTTGGTCTTCGGGAGCTTTTCTTCCTTTTTAACTACTGGGCGTTTTCAGAAAAGATCGAACAAACATGTCCGGTGACCATTTTTAATTTCGATGAAAAAAATATATTTTGCTGGCTTCATGCCCAGAAGAACAAAACCAACCCTTGTTTTAAGAAAAAAGTTTTTGTCTTTGCGAAAAAAATTTGTAAGCACCCTCTCAGTCACGTGCGCGTTTTGCGTATCGCTCGATGTTGACATTTCGGGCGGTTTCTCCCAAAAAACTGCTCTGGCTACGGGTATAGAAATATTCACTGTCAAATTAGGCGTAAAAAGGATTGACAAAAAGTATTAATCCCCGAGTATTAGGGTAGTTATTTTGAGAAAAAAACAGCGCAATAACACTCTGGATTAAAGAATATTTTGCTCCGTATCTATAAAATCTAAGGTCTTAAACCTTTGCAAGTGTGTTGCTCTGTATATAGTTCATCGATTCGGGAAATATTGTTGTCCTTGGTAGCGGGAAGAATTTACAAGAATTGCTCACACAAAGGCATTTGCGTAAAAATGCATTATTTTGAAAATCATTTAGAAAAGATCAATCATATTCTTTAAACTCTCTGAAATTGAAGTTTATAATATGCACTAACAGAGTCTGCAAAAGTAATGCGGTATTTGTGTGGCTTTTAATTTATAAAGCGAGAAATATGGCCAAATCGACGCTAACGCGGTTGCCATAAATGAGGCGTGCACTTGCCCATTTTTCACAATTTCATTATTATTAAAAAAGCGTAAAACTGCTACGGGGTGGTCAGGAAAAGAGAAATTAACAGCACAGAGGTGGACGGTAGTTTGTAGGGAACATTTCGTGTATATTTTCGCACAACCGACCCAAAAATGCCCATGGGCCAAAACGATCGAGGTGCGCCACCCTGTAACATGCTTCGCGGTGCCTGTTTCAAAAGCCGGCGTATAGCGTCTCCGTTCACGCGGCGTGAAGGAAGCAACCGGAGCGACTTTGCAAACAGGTCAGCCTACAACCCTGGCGGTGACATGATGTAGGAGATAGGGCGCGGCAGAACCTGAACCTGCGCCGCCTGTGAGCGCCAATAGATCCTCCGCAGGGGAGGACCGCACACATACTACAAGCTGTTTTCACTGCTATGAACTGGTTTCTTGACAACTGTATCTAAGTGAACTCCTCAAAAACTAGTTTAGTATGCTTTATAAATTCTTTAAAACAAACTGTAACTAACATTCCTCTGTTAATTCATACCTCTGATTGTGCTTGTTGTTCCTGTACGGCGGTTTCTTATGTCAATTCAGTGAAATACCTTGGCGTTTATTTTGACAGCGACCTTCCTTGGAACACCCACCTGTCCTATATTTGTAGCAAACTCATAAGTGCTGCCTGGCTTTTGTACACCCGTAGATATCTTCAGCCGATCTTTGTGCGCAGAGATATTGCCAGCAGTCTTGCATACGCCGTTTTAAGATATGGAATGAGGTGTTTTTTTCAATTGCCCCATAAGGATGGCAAGTACGGATCAATAATATTCTACGGAATTTACTGAAGAGCGTGGCGTGTAACTGTGATTTCACAGAATGCGGAAATATTTTTCAGTGTCTTGGGTTACCTTTCTTTCAAAAGTTGTTCGTGAATTCAGCGATTTTGCGCCACTTTTGGATGAATGACTAAAAAAACAACATTCATGTCCTCTCGAGTTCTAAGAGAATGTCCTCTCAATATTTTGCCTCGTTCTTATACTTGCTACGGTCAGGCTACACGTGATATTTATGTCCCGAAAATATTTAATTCACTTCCTGGTGAGATTTTTACGGTTACGTCAAAAAAGCTACTAAAAATTCCTGATTGATTGGATTCTACATTAACTAATCGTTAATTTTTTCGTACCTTTAATTTGACAACCTTGTCGGAACCTTTTTGTTTTATCTCTATATATCTCTATAATGGTTCGTCCGGTTCACTGTGATTGACTATCTCTGTCCTTGGCATGTATATATCTCTATGTGTACTCTTTATGTATGTCTACATGTACCTGTACATATCTCTATAATGTTTCTACCGGTCCACTGTGATTGACGATCTCTATGCGTGCCATGAATAAAGTGACTGACTCCCCACGTCCCCCCCCCCCCCCCCCCCGGACAACTATGATTGATTATCTGTGTTAGTTTGTTAACTAAGTATGTATAGATTGAGTTACTGCCTCTTCCAGGCCTAGTCCCACAAGCCTACTTTGGCTTTGACGGGCCCGATAATATCGAAAACAACCACGAAAGCAGATTGATTACTGTTATTATTAATATTATTATTATTTAGCTGATGAGTGAAGTACTTACTATTGCCTTTTTTTCGTATCGTAACTCATTATTGTGTAATTTGCGGTTTTCTTCGTTTTGTCTGTGATATTTGCTGTTGTGGAGATACATTTATCAAAAACGGGAGCGTCGTTGCGAAACAACAAAAAGTACGTATTATTTGACGTTTCTTCTAGGACCTGCAATCATCAAAAAGAAACATTTATTATTTATTCAAATATTACGAGAAGACGCATGGCAGCGCCAACTAAATAGGGCACTTATATTCGTGCCACACGGGCAACTCGAATGCCATTTAGAACGAATGACATTCGTGTGATCGACGAATGGGCTCGCGATATGTCACGTGTGGAACGCCCCACGCTCGGGGTATCGCACGCTGATTGGCCGATCGGTCAAATGTCATTCGTTGTAAATTTTATTCGAGTTGTCCGTGTGGCACGGGTACTACTCAGATTTAAGCATTCGTTCCTGTCGACAGTAAAAATCAGGCATTGCCCCACTTTAAATCACAGCAATGTAATGGTGTTCGTCTAGAAGGAATGCATACCCATCAATGAAAGCTCATACACAAAGAACAAATCGAACGCTTGTATCACTAACATTGGTTTCAACACGAATACAACATAAATGTGCGCGTGCCATTACATTACTTGCAAGAGCGTATTTGTGCAACCGTACAGCATAACCTAATGATTACAGAGAACTAACACCTGCAAACGACGCAGGGAATTTTAAACATCTCTAGCACGCACATTTGTAGGTATGATATTTCTTTAGTACAAAATGCATACTCCAAAAATTAACTTGCGTATGGTTACCCCATGCTTTTAGTAAGCGATAGTTGAGGAGTCTCTACCGCTCCTTGGATTTATGTTTAATCATAGTTTAGTCATTTCTGCTTTCTTCGTTTTTTTATAATAAAGTGGTATGGTTTCTAAAAATGATCGGGCGATAATGTGCGGTACTTTTCGGTCTATAATCCGCAACCGGTGTATAGTCCGCAGAGGTTAATTTGGAGTCAAAATAAAAGATTTTTCTCAGATAGTCCTCAACGGGTGCATAGTCCGCACTTATTGCATAGTCCTTTCGGTTCAATTCCGGTTCATTTTCGGGGAGCAAAAATAAAAGTTCGAACCGGTTCGAACTGGTCTGAACCGCTAAATGGCGAATATATATTTCTGCATTGTTTCGGCAATAGGCACTCTTTGAACCGTGAAAACGAGTAACTATATCGTTTTCTTCTTATTATTATTCGTACTATTTACTTTTACTTACAAATATCAAAAATAAAACAAATTGCGATCTTTAATCTCGAGGAAACAGTAAATGAAAAGCCAAATTAACATTTAAAAACGTCGTGTTTAATCTTTTTGTCTAATTCAGTCGCATATATTTTACATGAATTGAAAGGTCAGCAGTCTGGTAGGTCGCCTAAAATACCCGGGATTGGTACAAATTTACGTCGCAGTATCAAAAGCTGAATCCTAGTTGTTCTCTTAAACTTAGGACTTAATTATAGTGCATAAAAGTAGGAAATGGGTACCCCCTCACCATATATGATGTGAAATCTAGTTTACGAAATGCGTTTCACAATATATTATGACGACGCGACTGAGCTAAAAGCAGCCCTATTTTTAAAATGCCACGCAAGTTTTAGGACAAGCCCTTTCATTCTACCTTTGTTGGAGACACTGAGCGGCATTCACAACGTTTGTTTTCCTGACCAACATTGTTTACAATCAGCACCGTGATGTAGGCTAATAATCATTCAGAAGAGAGTGATCAAAGTTGTTCACTCTTATCTATACGCACCTCCGTACTCAGATCCAATTTGTCCTAAAATAGCGCCTACCCACAAGAATATTTTCGACATATCCTGGCGTTTGAGGTTTGTTTTTGACAAGATGCCGGTCAATGCAATTTGCAAATAAGCATCACGTTTCCTAAAGTTGTTATTTATTGTTAAATAGATCAAAGTACTATTTCATACTTTTCTCGACATTGCAACTACTTAATTAGTCACTTTCTGACGGTCTGCGTGCGCAATAATCATAGTTTGTTTGAGGAACATATATGTCAGGAACAGATTTATGTGTCAGGAACACATTTATGAGTCGGAAACACGTAGTTATCTAAATCAACTTCAAATTCAGAAATTTGTTTAAGGCTCGATCAAAGCACTTATAGACGTGCATATCGGAGATAAAAACGCCGGAAAAGTCTTGCAGGGCATATTTCAGACAATTTGTGGTGCATTTACTTATGATGTATATCTTTAAGGCGATCGGCATTTATTTATGTTGGCAAATTTTCAGTCAGTAAATATATTAGTATTATTATCAATAAATTCGACTGCATGAAGTTCACATAACCACTTCAGACCGACATGAGAGGACGATACTCGAAAATACGCGATCTGTCGAGCCTTCGGAAACGGGCTTTTTTTGTTCGCTCTTTGGCAGTGAAAAACACCGGGCCGCGGGGTATGCCAAAAAGGACTCTGTGCTCACTAATGTTGCTGCTCACAAAATAGATCTGAAGGCAAATACACTAAATCTGGTGAAAAGGAGATAATAAATAGTAGGGCTGGGCATTTGATCGATTAACCTATCGATTAATCGATTAATGCTTTAATCGCGATTAATTTTTTTAACCGGCTAATCGGTAATATTTTAACGAACCAAAATAAAGTAAAAAGTAAACGCTTTCACCACGCAGACGTGGACGAGAACACCTCTATGAAGGGAAAACAAACTTTAGGTCAGAATTTAGCCTAAAGTAAACTGTAGGGGGAAGATTTCTAACTCCTGACAAGGTGCTGAAGGTTACACGTCTCCCGGCCACTTCAATAGCGTTTGAGTGTCCGTTTAGCGCAACAGAGAGAGACTATAGAGTGAAAAATCAAAGGAGGTCGCTCTTGCCGGATAATATCACCGAACCTTTTACCTCATGCAGCTGAAGTAATAATGTGTCAGTGCCTTCAAACTGTTCTTAACTACACATCAAGGTTGATTCATAATAAACCTTGTGTATTAGGCCCTTTACCTCATGTTCAGGAAAGGCAAAAACAGAAAACAAAATTAATTTCTGACTTTTTTAAAAATAGTATGCATGGAAATTAACGAGACCGATTAATCGATTAATTAATCGAATAAAGGGTGGCGATTAATCGGGTTAAAACTTTTAATCGACGCCCAGCCCTAATAAATAGTATTCTAAAAATTTCATACACAACGTCTTATTCCAAAAAGAAATGCATAGAGATGCATGAAATAATGTTCTTAATTACACATGGATAGCGCGAAGGGCTGACATATTTGTAACATAAATCTCATTTTAACATCGGTTTGCACGAGCTCGTAACTTCGAAAAGTACTGCCTTAGCAGGCTAATATTTTATTCGGTTTTACGTGCACTTGTTTTGGGCCCTCACTTAACAACGCTGTATTTTAGCAGTCAGGCGCACTCTATCTTTGTATTAGGCTGCCTCATATCATTGCGAGACCACTGTATATACTGCACAACTTTACAATTTGGACATTCACCTTTGCTAGTGTTGAGAACATCGCATTTCACCAGAAAACAGAACTGTTTAATAAGTGACTTGAAGACATCGCCATAAAATTATCGCGCAAAAGACTATAGTGCAGGAAGGAACAATGGAACAGGGCAGTCGCATTGTTTCTTCCTGTCCTCGTCTTTTGCGCTATAAATGTGTAACGAATAACCAAATTTGGTAATGAATTACCATATTTTACTTTTAATTATAAAGACGTCATCGTACTATGAGATGGTTGTCATTGCGATTTGCTCTCGCTGAGAAAATAAAATAGGGCAATGCAAAATGCTCGCTGCAGAAGGTTCGCGCTCAGTGCAAGATCATGTAATCGAGATACACAAATTATTCTTGCGTGGCGCTGCGTCGTGAGGATCGGCGAGAGCGTCTGGCAACACGAAAACGCGCTTTCGGACATTTCTTGCAGGAGTGGTTTTGCAAACAAAATAGTTTTCGGGATAACGCGCTCTGCTCTGTGCCGAAGATGCTGAGCAGAGAAAACTTTAGAACAAAGTATGCATTTAAGACTCCCTCCCCACATTTTTTTTTAGAACGCAGCTTTTAGGCGCTCGTTTCCGGGTTAAGCGGCGTATCTGTCGCTGTCGGCGTCGGAGTAAGCGCGCTAAATTTAGCGGTAAAATTGACGTCACATGACCTCAACACCGATTCAATTCCCCGGCATTCAGTTTCTCCGCTAGATTTAGAGGGAAAATTCAGTTTCTCCCTAGATTTAACACCAATTCAATTCCCCGCTAAAATTAGCGGGAAATCAAATTGGTGTTGAGGGCAGGTGACGTCAATTTGCTCGCTAAATCTAACGGAGAAACTGAATTTGTTCATAGGCGATGTGACACCAAGTCATGTGATGTCATTTTTCCCTTTAAATTTAGCGAGGAAACTGAATTGTAGGAGAAGAGGAGAGGAGGGAATGGGAGGAGGAGGAGGATGAGAGGAAGAGGAGAGGGTACGAAGGGGGAGGACGAGCATGCCTTCCCCTTCGTACCCTCCCTTCCTCCTCCTCAAGTCCTGCGCTCTAATTTCGCATCACAGAGATTTGTAATCCTCTTTCATCTTTTCTTCTTTCGATGGTCCTCCAGAGAATACTTTTTATTCCTGAGGGACTTCCTCCTCTGTATTACATTTGTGTCATTTGTTAACAGGGATCCTCCATTTCTTTTATTTAACTCCCCAAAACTGTGAAGTATATACAATATGTGGAGGTGGTCAAAGCTAAGGGAAAACCTTGAGAACGAATCTCCTGTGAGAATTTGAGCGACTGCCGGCGTTCGGCTGTCCCTCTGAGGGCACCAGGATCTATCTTTTCATGTATCTCTCCCGTACACACTTGTAGTTCTATTTACCGTTGGATCAAAAAGTAAAATTAAACCCTTTGAATGCTTCTCTTCTCGGGGACTACTTTCTGAAACAGTTAAGCAACAACGAAAACATGTTTGAGTGCCACAATGGTGTGTACCTGTAAAATGGGTCCTGCAACGATGTTTGTACTTTCAGTAAATACCGATAAGAGCCCATTCCTGACGTTGATAACTTGCAGAAACACCCATTAGTTCTCGTCTCCGCCCAAGGGCAGACGCAGAAAAGATAAAGCACAGAAACAGCTTTCCCCTCCTCAACTCAGTTCTTCAATAAAGGCATGTGTTGGGGTTGGCAAAGAATAAAGCATGGGTTGAGCTTTAGACATTGTCAGAGTTCGCTTATTCTCACCTCTGATTGAACACGAACCGTTACCCGAATGTTTGGCGACGCTAATTGTCACGAACTCGAGCAGTCGACTCGGGCTCATGAAAATCGAGTGCGTCAAGGTGTCACGTGACTCGCGGTGAGAGATCGTAATGCGATGGGACGTCACGGTGTCATCAACGCTAATAAATCTAGTGACGTTGTAAACTTATGTCGACATTTGTCACGTGACTAAGTCTCGAGGCCACGTGACGTCACATTACTTGACACCATGCCTTGACACCATGACGTCACGTGACCATACGACACATGGATAATCATTGTGACAATACAAAAGTGCCACGAAAACCCACAAGTTCTCATACATTGCAATTCGGTGTTTGGCAATTTGATCTCTACATATGAACACAGCTCCCAATTTTTCTTTCTCAAACATTTATTTTGAAATACAAAAAAAAAAAATAACGTGAACTGTTTTGAACCGGTTTCTGTTATATTGTTTCCTGTGCAGTGCTGGTTCAGTTTCGAGATGGTGGCGAAAATTTCGGTTCGGCCAGCGTTACCAGAAAAACTTAGTTTGGATACTGCCATATAGCCCGCTCTGAAACAAGTGGCACCGATCAGAACTCAAGAACCGAGCTAATTGCAATCGTAACGCCGCCATTTCTCCCGCAGAGGCCACTGGGGGACTGCACGGCTGCTTGAATTGGTTCAAGAGTATCGCGTTCGATAGCGTCCACTGTTACCCATGTATTTTGGTTTTAATCGCCTAACTTCCAAGCGGACGCGTCCCGAACTACTACCCAAGCTAGGATGCGCCCAGGTTGGGACGCGCTACCTGAAATCACCGGTGAGACATGGTTGTTTAAAAACAATATAAATTGTGCCACAAAACCTTGCAAACTAAAGATTTTAGAAACATCATATGTCTGTCATTCTGTACTAGTGTCCAATAAAGGCTCCTAGAAAAAGAACTTTTTCCGTTTGTTTTTACGCAAAAACATGTTTTCTAAAAGCTCATATTAACTACATTTAAAAAAAAATACAAAAAAATGTTGAACAGCCATTTTGGCACCTCGAGCCCGAGAGTTTCGGAAATGTTGGACTCGATCAGTGGCCATATAAAGCAACTTTCACGCCTCAACCCATTTCTAAATGGCGGCGCTGTAATCGTATTTAGCTTGGTCTCGGTAAACGCCAGCGAGGGTGAGTTTCCCAACTGAATGTTTTAGTAACGTTGGGTTCGGTCAGAAATGACGGTTTGGTTCCGGATTGGTTCCTACACCACGCGCTTCACGCGAATGGCTCCGCTCCCAACACTACCTCGTATTCTAGTTCACTGTAGTTCTATTGTAACCATGGAGGTAGGAAGAAGAAGAGGCGATAGAGCGACTCAAGCCAGCAAACGAGAAAAATCCCTAGCGAAGCCGAAAGTGGAGGACGCGGTCGGTGGAACGGCCCCCAGGGTGACCAAAACCACACCAAAGCCGCTGCTGGTGAAAAACCAGGTGTCGTTATCGTCCAATACCGTCTTCACGTTTCGGTCATCCTTGAGGGCGTGTCCCTCTAAACCGGAAAACTCGGGACCTCATGTCGCCTCCAGAACACCTCGATGATGGTAACTTTAGCGCGCTTCTTATGGGCTCCAAGTAATTCTGGTATTTACTCATTTAGTAGTTTTCGATGATACTCAGAAAGTTTCTGATAGGAATCAGATCTTTATCTTCAATCAATTAAAATGCGAAGAGCAAATTTTTGTTAATTAACTGATTGATCGTGATGCTTATCGACTAATATTATGTCTTTTAGTGCGCATAAGCATCGCTTTCGTGTCTTTTTTCTTAAACATATATGTAAAGCCTTAAAGAAACAGACTGAATTTCGTCCCCCACCTCCTCTTATCTTAATTACATACCTTCCATGCATCTTGCAGAGGCCCAAGACCTGGGTAGTTGAAGTAAGGGCTGTTTTCCGGGTTTTTCATTTTCATTTTCTCCGTCCAGTGAAAGCTCGGCGTCCATTCCTCGTACCTTGCCCAGACCTCCGCCGCGGCGAAATATGCGAACAACAATGCGCACCGGAGGTTCATAGCAACGTATTCTTTCTGCATTCCCTTCTCTTTTGAGATCGACTGAACACTGCCTCGGTGTTAAATAAGTTCCTATTTTTTTTTGTGTTGGTATTTCAATATACAGCTGTACCGGATCATAGCTGACGTTTGTGACAAGACTCTCTTGAGGGAAAATCATTGTTCAGAGAGGCTGCGTTAACATGTGAGACAAGTGTCCGTTATACACAACGAAGTAAAAAAAAAATAAAAGCCAGTAGTAGCTTTGGGAAAGCAATTATGAATTTGAGTTGTTCCGATTCCCTCGTCGCTTTGGTTTCTGTGGTTGCAGCTCACACAAACGCCTGAAACAGCCTTGAAGCGACAGAAACAACAAAGTAACACTTCGCCTTACTACGTCGTAAGAATGAACTCAAAATTAATCTGACGAGATTTACAAAAAAAACAAAAAAACAGTAACTATGCCGCGGATGGGAGTATTCCACATCAATATAATCGGCCAGTTTTATCGCTTCCTAGCTTGCACTGGCGTGGGGTGATTATTATCAGAAACAAGGAAAGCAGACGCGACGTGGTAAACTATACACGCTGACGTCCTAAACAACGCAGCGCGTTCTAGGGCCCAATAGTTTTATTATTGCTGCGAAACCGATTAGATTTAGGTAATTTCGGAAAATAATGCCCAAGAACGAATAACAAAGCGAGAAGAGTTAAGGTAAGAAGTCACACGCCCGGTATTTCTTAAGCCGTCGGTGACTACTATCTATCTGGCTTATAAAACAATTATTTCGTCAACGCTAGAATAATAAAACGTAATTCTGAACTGTGGTATAACGTCAATTACCCTACGAATTTAGACGAGGCTACAAAGAAAACCGTAAGGTCGGGATTATACTGCTCATTCATTACTCAAAAGACAGTCTCCAAACACGAGTCACCGCAATGTCCATGGTTCGAATGCCGCGTGCCCAAGTTTCTTCCCTGAACTCGTTGCCACTCGGCATTCGAAGCACGGATCTCGCGATGCGTGCACGCATCAAGTTTCTCCAGGTATGTTGCCGGCATTTCGCTCCGAAAGTCAATTAGCTAAAGATTTCCAGTGCACCTGGCCTCCCAAAGCGAATATTTTTAGGCCGTGTTCTAATTGTGCATCATGACCAACGAGGCAGGGGGGCTTAGAGGTAACCCGCCCCCCTCCTCTTGCTAGCCACCATGTTGTACAATTTTGACCACTAGACACATGACTGTACCGAATCCTGAGGCTTTTACGCAAAACTGAGCCAAGATTTGCATTGCGATCACTCTAAAAAAACATAATAAACTATTTGTCAATACTCTTAGCCCCAGATATCGGTGTCTAGCTCCGATAGAAACCCTAAAATACAGTACCGCGGCTGACGGCATCTATCGGAGCCATGGCGAAGCTGCCCGAGGTATTGTGGCAAAAGCACATTTCGGACTTAAAGTAAATGAAACATAACTTATCTCGTCGGTACTGCTATTAAAGATCACTAAGCAATTATCAGTGCTGGGTACTTTTTCAAAATGGAGATGTAAAGCTATAAGGCCACATGTCAAGTGAAAAAAAAAATGTGCAACATGGCTGCGGCCGGATGGGGGTCACTTTCAGCTGCCAGTTTATCGTGCTAAGCCCCCCTAATTTGTTGGTCACGGCGGTCAATCACCTTTCTCACGGGTGCATGCACGAGAAAAAAATAACAACAACAGAAAAGGTGCAATGACTGCATAATTGCATAATTATTATTTTGTTTTTTTTTTACTCCTCCCGGTCACTTTTTACCGCAAATCAACAGAAGTTGACAGGCGCCTATATTGGACCGCAGTGCATGCATGATGAAACGCTGAATGCCACTTTCATGGGCACGTCTTGGGAGCAGAGGTCGGCATTTTAGGTCGCCCTCACTCACCCTCACCCTCACAGCAACACTCACCTTCAGCCCCTCACTCACCCTCACCCTCACAGTCACACTCACCTAAATGTTTAGGACTTGGTTGGTGAAGGTCTGTATTTCTTGAATTTTCGGCCCAACCAGACGGAGTTCCGTCAAACGTGTTTACGTGTAGAACATGCATCCCAATATATTTCTTTTTGCAGTAAGGCTTCGTGTATCGGATTATTTAGGAGAATACCATTTATTATCTTTCTTCCCGCACATTTTGTGTATTTGTTTTAAGGCCCATAACGTGAGCACACAGTCCTTCCTGGCATAGCCGGCGACGGTGTGTTTAACACTGTCAAACAGCGAAAAAAAATAAACATTTCCGCAGACGCAACAGATGGCGTATTTTCGAGTATCGTCCTCCCGTGTCTGTCTCAAGCGACACGGGAGGACAATAAGCGACACAGGAGGGTGAGAGCTTCATACGGTCAAATTTACTAGTGGCAAGAAAAAATATTTTATTACTTCCTGAAGACTTGAGAACATAAATAAAGGACCAATCACCCTAAAGATATACATCATAAGTAAATTATGTATATCATTTACTTATGATGTATCTCTTTTTCACCGAAATATGCTCTGCAAATGTTTACCGGCGTTTTTCTTTTCAATTGGCACGTCTATGAGTGATCTCATAGTTCCTGACGCATATTCAACTTCCCAAACATATAGAAGTATGTTGCCTTTTTTATGTGATGGAAAACAATTTTAAGTGTCTGTGGGCTGGACGAAAACAAAGTACACAGTGGCGCGTGGCAAAAATATGACGATTGCTGAAGCTGGCGGTCAGAGAGTGAGCAGTTATGTAGTTGCAATGTCGAGTAGACTATGAAATACTACTTTGCTTTGTTTAACAAAAAAACAAAAAAACAAAAAAAAAAGAACAAATAAAGGTGATACTTATTTGCAAATTGATTTGACGTGCATCTTGTCAAGAAGAAACCTGAAACGACAAGCTATGTCAAAAATTTTCGTTCGATATGCGCTATTTTAGATCAGATCCTCAAATGAGTACGAAGGTCACTCTTTTCTGCAGAAGTATTCGCCTGCATCACATTGCTGAGTGCCGACAATATTGGTCAGGAAAGCAAGCGTTGTTATTGCCGCTCAGTGTTTATATAGAAGGTACACTAAAAGGGTTTGTTCTAAAGCTTTCCTAACACCTCGAAAATATTATTGCTTCTAGCTCACTTGCATCGTCATCATATATATCGTGAAACGTATTTTTGTAAACCAGATTTCAGAGCATATGTGGCGAGGACGTGCCCGTTTTATGACCTTACGCACTGTAATTAATTCCTAAGTTTTAGAGCAAAACAGGATCCGACCTTTCATAGTGCGACATGAAGTTGTAACAATCACGGGTATTTTAGGTGACCTACAAGACTGAGAATTTTTTGATTCAGGTAAAATATATACGACTAGGGTAAAAAAAAAAAAAAAAAAAAAACAAAGCTGTTGATTCATATACGGTAATCTAGCTTTTATTTTACTGTTTCATTGAAATTAAATTCCGTAATTTATTTTTGATCCTTGAAATTAAAAGTGGATTCTACGAACAATGAAAAGCAATATAGTTACTCGTTTGAGTTTAGAAATTGTGCCTATTGCCAAAAGAACGCAGAAAATATATTTTCAATTCAGCGATTCGAACCGGTACGATCAAGTTCAGACCGGTTCGAACCGTCATTTTCTGTGCCCTGAACTGAACCGGAGCTGAACCGAAAGCCGCAAACCTCTAACCGGGACCGAACCATTAAAAATTTCGGTTCGACACTCTGTCCAGTAGTAATGGGCAGGGCTACTGATCTGTGGGGTGGGCCTTACAGTGTGTCATATTCTCCATCTGAACATCGTATACCAACGTAAATATTGCGGGATTTTTAGTCTAGAAAAATTACGAAAAAAATGTATGTGTTTTATCTACGCCCTCTGAAGAATAATGTTTTTTTTTTTCTTTATTCATTTCGATATCTCTTTCAGTGTGAGCGCAGCGGATGCTACAAGAGCGAGCTCCAGGCTTTCAGCCTCTCTGCCAAGCACTCGCTCTCGTGCAGTGCAAGCCCTGTTCAGGACCACATGCTCGCCTTTGTCTCATCGGCTGCATCTGGACTTAAGCTGGAACGCAGTATCGGAAACCGGTCCAGCAGGTGTCCCCGCTGGAGATGAAAATCTAGCCAGTGCGGTACCCGTGCTATACTCCGTTTTACCTTATGCTGTAGCACAGCAAAGGCTAGAAGCGCGAGATCATCGCTACATAGTAAGGTGAAATAGAGTACAGATGCGTTTTTAACATGCCTCACGCAGTAGTGGTACGCGACGGCACGCCGATACGCCGGAACGCACAAGGATTTAACCCAGGACAGCCGCGCCGAATCTTCTCTTCCGCACGGCAGCTGGAGATAGAAGGCGCGGCGCCTGGTACATGTTAACGCTTCTTCTGTTTACGAGCTTCCGTGCTCATAAACACACACGTCAACTGATTCTCCGGGGATTGAAATTCCTGAGGCATTTTAGTATTGTTAGGTTTGACGTGATTTAGGTGCAGCAGTGGAATGCCGATGATGGCGTCGTCTGATTGACGTGTCTATAGGCACAACTCCCACTCACTCGATTGTTTGAGTCGTCGCCCAACGTTGGACAATAAAGAGATTGAAGTATCATTTTACAGCACGAAATGCTTTTTAACGACAACCCCTATTCCCAAATTTTTTTCGTTTTTGCCGTCCGTTCGTTCGTCCGGGCATTTCCCGACAAATTTAGCGGGAAAACGTCACTAACGTGGCCTAAACAATAATTCAGTTTTCCCGCTAAATTTAGCAGGAAATGTGATGTTTGCGTGAGCTTACGTCCAGAGACCCACAGGTCACGTTACTTATACAACAATTCAATTAACCCGCTAAACCCGGCGAAAAAATTTAAAAAAAAGTCTCTCTTCATTCCCCGAAATGACCGTTTAATGTGTTCTAAGGAAATTTAACTGATCGTTTTTTGCATACCGCATTCCATGCATAATAGGACTTTGTAGAAAGAGGTCACTGTCAATTATCTTACATGCACAAAGGGAGGTATGACTTAAACTTTCACAAGAATATGTGGAACGACCGTCACCTTAGATAAGATTTCAAACAAATGTCATGTAAGCCAGTACAGGCAACTCCCGCGGAGAGCGGGCGAAAAGTGATCGCAGCGCCCCTGGCGAGCTCGGAGTCTCCACTAGCAGTCGGATTCTAAACAACGCATTGGTTTTGCCTACCTCTGTGCGAGGTGACCAATAAAAAAAAAAAACTGTCAGTGGTAATCCCTGCTTTCAATGTCAAAAAATTGGTACCACCTTATGAGTGAAGGACATTTTCTTCGCGTGGGAAAGAGCATTCAGGTTGCAATTTTGGGGCTTTCTTGAAGGAAAAACTTTTTCACAACTTACCTAAGCCAGACAAAACACGAATGTACCTTCTTGCTGTATATTGAAAAAGGGCAATGCAAAAAAAATTTAGAACATAGCTATGTTTCAATTTCACTGTTTGTATCAATCAATTCGTCTGGTTGTTGCAATTCCCATTTCTCGTGAATCTCTTGATTATAACCGTTTTGTCTAATAGGTGAGCTGGCTAATCCCGCTAAGATTGTCTCAGAATGAAGAACCAAAAGGCAATTTCGAACCACGTACGTTACTGCGATGTCAGTATGCTGTAAAAAGAGGGGAATTGTGCACATACGTATCTGACGCTATTGCTGAAATTAATAAAAGCGGGGTCACAAGAAAAGCAGTCTTCTCGCGCGTGCGAAACAAAAAAAGAGGAGAGCGTCGTAACTCAAATAATTGTGATTTCGGACAAGTGCCACTAAATAAGGTACGCTTCAGAGTTACGACACTTGGCCAAATTATGGCTTAAAATCATGATTGCCAGTGATCGGAAGCTTTATCTGAAATCGCAGGAAACAATTTTCCGCCTTCCAGGAATGTTTCAACAGTTCGCGACAGAGCAAAGCCATAGTCTATGAGCTTCCTAACACCGAATCTAATGCTGAGGTAGTCGAACTTTTGAATCATGACGATCGGCAGTTGCGTCTGCTTTGCATACGACCCGAAATGGCGGCACGCACAACAATGTCGGGGATTAGAGTGCCGATACTATAAGCGCAGCTCATTTTGTGGCTCTAGATCACGTTATAGACCGTCTTACTAATAGAGGGCAAGAAAGAAGAGGGGAAAGGGCTACCGCAGGGTTTCCCCCTTGCTGGGGCGTTAGAGAGTGAAAGTCCCGGATGAGAGGCTTCGCCGGTGTTGGGTGTACGCATTTCCAGAACTTTGTTCGCGCTCTCTTCTCTGTTTTGAACTCCCAAACTTAATTAGAGCCATGCGCTTGGATGTCGAAAGTCTCCGTCATCGAGACACCATTCCTGGGTTATAGGGTGCACAAATAACAATAGAAAGTGTCGAATACTGTCCGAGGACCTATGTAGCTTGCATGGAATCCGGCAAGGCGAGTGCAGCTGCAATGTTGTTAAACTTTATCGCTTTGCACATGACCCCGATCTCCGGCAGCACTGGGTTGCGTCTGTAAACCAAAAGACCTTTCCCCAACGCCATGCTCTTGACTGTGCTCGGAACATTTTATGAATGGAGCGCGCACCCCCCTTAAAGGGGTAGGAAAACGAAATTTCAGCGCTCATTTTTTAGCTTTAATGTGTTGCATGTTGCACCCTAACCTCAAAAACACCAGTCTTCTGTTGAAAAGCGCAAGAAAACTAATTTTAAAGCTAAATAAACAATCTTTCAATGTGCACCTGGCGGATGCATGCGGAGCCTATTTGGGAAATAGTCTAGCAACGTTGTGGAATCTGCTACGTAGTCGTGACGTAGCAGATTCCTTCGGAGCAGCGCCGCCTTTTGGAATTTCAACATTTTCCTTTTTAGCTTTCTTCCTAGCTCAACTCACAAGTCGCGCATTGTACGAAACGGTCCAAGAAGACGGAAAGGAAGGACTCCCCTCTTTCTCGGAACCTCGTTCGTGCAACCGGAAACAGCCATTCTCCCTCTAGAAGATTAGCCCATCCCTCAAAACTCGAACAAAAGTTGCTTTCCCCCCGCCGTTCAGCCCTAAGCTGACAGTGTTGTGGAAGCTCTGTGCTCCTTGGGCCAGCCACACTCTCGTCACCCAAAGGGTACTTCGAACGGCTCGGTTGTAACGCGCTGAAGCTTTTGGCACCACCACAAAGCTGGCAACGCCACCAATGGCAAAGCTCATAAGCACGCCTGCCTTGCTACTCCACGAACGCGGGAAATCTTTTCTTTCTGTTTTTGTTTGCGCCGGACATCCCATGACGAATGGGGCTCTCCACTCGCTTCTCTTCGAGCGCTTGCTCAAGTGCACCGTTTGGAACAAAAAATATAGCCAATCGTTCAAAAAAAAAAAAAAAACGTGCGATTATCATTTACGGTTATTATCCGTCATGCTTGACCCATTTCCGAACGAAATTTGAATATTTCAATTTTTGTTTCTGTACTCCTTTTAGGAGTACAGTCGATGAACATGGGGTAGGTTTGCAAGGTGCGTGCCAGTTTTCTCTTGATAATTGCTCTTTCAGCGTGAAACTTCTTGTAACTGAATTTATCTTAGTATATATATTTTGAAGTGGTGACACTGACACAATTTTATCATCAACAGCATTTAATTGAAGGCTAATTTCAGCCAACGGCTGTGGCTGCAAATCGTCGATAAGTTAATTTCTTTCGGTTTTCCTGAACTGCGATCTCCTGCGCGATACCAGAAAGCCGTGAACCTATGTTGACCTTCTCAACGAATCTAGATTCTTCATATTTTAAAAAATTAGTGCATAATGTAGCTGGAACAAAACCTTGAATTTCTGTTGCTGAAAGTTGAAGCACGCTCATGCATCAATTTCGAAACGCTGACTCATTGATTGACTCGCTCATGCAATAGGCCCATCTCGACATTGCTTTTATCAGTTCTCGACAAAAGACACGCTCGTCGACACGGAATCACCAAATAAAAGGTTTAAAAAAAACCTTCAAGCCGCAAGTGCCCTAGTGTATACACTTTATGCTCATACATGTTGTATTGGTTATGGCGCAGAAAATTTTGTGTAAGAGGTAGAGTTAAAGAGCGGAGGCAACCAAGACTTCCTGGTGATGAAAAAATGAAAGTTTCGCAATAACGGCGGTAGAATAAAAAAAATAATATAAAGACGTTTACAATTTTTTGTGACGCCGAAGTAGACCGCAGCTCCTGAGGAGGAGGAAGCGATGGTACTGAGGGAAGGATATGCCCCTCTTCCTTCTCCGCTAAATTTAGCGAAAAAAACTTTCCGCTCAATGTACTGGGAAACGTTTACCTTCGTGACATCACACATCACGTCACTAGGCTAAATCTAAAAGGAACTTTTGTCCGCCAAATCTTAGGGAAAAATTTTACGCTAAATTTAGCGGGAACATTGGCCATGCTAGATGCGTGTGACGTCACACCACGTTACACTTGACGTCACGTGTGACGTCCCGAGGGTTACTCCTGTGACCCTCTTGAGAGTAAACCTCAAAACCCTCGCGAGGGTAACCCTTGTGGCCCTCGTGAGTGTAACCCTCGAGACCCTCGTGAGGGCAACTCCGTGAACCTCGTGAGGGTAACCCTCGTGAGGGTAGCCCGTCTAACCCTTGTGAGGGTAACCCTCGTGTGAGTAACTCTCAAAACTGTTGTGAGGGTAACCCTCGTAACCCTCGTGACCCTCGTGAGAGTAAGCCTCGTGACCCTCGTGGTAGTAACCCTCATAACCTTCGTTAGAATAAACCTCGTGACCCTCGTGACGCTCGTGAGGGTAACCCTTTTGAGGGTAACTAACCCTCGCAACCCTCGTGACCCTCATGAGGGTAAGCCTCGTAACCCTCGTGAGAGTAACCGTCATGACTCTCATGGGAGTAACCCTCGTGACCCTCGTGAGGGTAACACTTGCAACCCTCGTGAGGGTAACCCTCGTAACCCTCATAAGGGTAACCTTCATGACGTTACATGTGACGTCGCGTGTGACGACAATATGAGAAACTTCCCATAATGCAACGCGCGGTTACAGCGACGGCGACGCCGACGACGACACCGCTCAAGCGGGAAACAGACGCCTAAGAGCAGCGCTCTAAAAATGTGAAAGGAAAAAAAAAGTTCGAAATGGTAGAGTCACCATTTCTTATTTCGGTCATAGTTGTCCATTAAACAGTCATTCGCCTCGTTAAAATTTTTACTGTTGCCCTTCTCGAAACGCGGAGGTTTACCGGTGCGCCAAATTTGGCAGTGCAGGACCGAACGTTCGGGATTTGGAATTTTGTTCCGGCCCAACGACACCGGTCAATGAGCTTCGCTTCAAGCCAGGCCGAAATGAACTTTTAAAGCCTAATACCTACGGCAGCGAGCAGCCTTTCAGATGCACCAATAAGTCGACTGTTGAGGTCTATAACTAGTGATGCAAAATTATCGATAAATCAACTATCGATACTATCGATAGTTTTTCCAAAACTATCGATAATGTCGCAGAACTATCGATAGTCGGCTATCGATAGTACTATGGATAGTTTTTCGATAGTCGACTATTGATTTTACTATCGTTTGTTTTTTGATAGTCGACTGTCGGTGGTACTCTCGATAGGTTTTCGATAGTCGACTATCGATAGTACTATCGATAGTTTTTCGATACTCGACTATAGGTGGCACTATCGATAGTTTTTCGATAGTCGACTATTGATAGTTCTGCATTATTATTGATAGTTTTATTACTATCGGTAGTTAGAGTTCTGGCGACAATCAATAGTACTAGTGATAGTTTTTCGATACTCGACTATAGGTGGCACTATCGATAGTTTTTCGATAGTCGACTATTGATAGTTCTGCATTATTATTGATAGTTTTATTACTATCGGTAGTTAGAGTTCTGGCGACAATCAATAGTACTAGTGATAGTTTTTCGATAGTCGACTATCGATAGTACTATCGATAGTTTTGGACTACTAGAGAGAACACAGTTGCTGCACCGCCGCTCGCCTCCCTTCCTCCTCTCTTCGCCCAAATTCCCGTCTTCGGCATCACTGAAAGCTGAACCAAAGTTCAGGTGGTAAGTGCTTGGGCTAGTTGGTGTCCCATTTGAAAAAATAAAGCGAGATAAAGAGAAGAGAGAGCGGCTAAAACTACTAGTGTCGCAAAACTATCGATAGTAAACCGTCGACAGTACTCTCGATATGTTTACGATAGTCGACTATCGATAATTTTCCGATAGTCGATTTAACATAATTTTCCGATAGTCGACTATCCATAGTATTATCCATAGCTTTTCGATAGTCGACTATCAATAGTAGTAGTGATATTCGACTATCGATAGTACAATCAATATATTTTCGATAGTCGACTATCGATAGTTTTTTGATAGTTGAATGTCGATGGTACTATCGATAGTTTTTCGATAGTCGACTAGCGATGGTACTATCGATAGTTTTTCGATAGTCGACTATCGATAGTTCTACGTCATTATTGAAATTTTTATTACTATCAATAGTCAGATTTCTGGCGACTATCGATAGTACTATCGATGGTTTCACACTATACTGAAGTGAACACAGTTGCCGCACCGCCGTCTCGCCTCCCTTCCTCCTCTCTTCACCCATACTCCCATCTTCGGCATCACTGAAAGCTGAACGAAAGTGGGATGGTGAGTGCTTTGGCTAGTTGGGTATCCCACTTGAAAAATAAAGCGAGAAGCAGAGAAAAGGAAGCGACACGAACTACTAGCGTCGCAAAACTATCGATAGTAAACCGTCGACAGTACTCTCGATAGGTTTACGATAGTCAACTATCGAAAGTACTATAAATAGTGTTTCGATAGTCTTCTATCGATGGTTTTTCGATTGTCGACTATCAATAGTTTTTTTATAGTCTACTAGTTTTTCTACTATTCATAGTGAGATTTTTGGCGACTATCAATACTATAGATAGTACTATCGATAGTTTCGCATTAGTATCGATAACCCCTTCAGTGTTCTCGCCTCGACAAAATTGTGTTCGAAGATTAGTGAAAAACAAACTGCACCTACACCCTTCACTCGGGTAAAGGAACGTGAAACAATTCCCACGTTCAATTGAACCCCTTAATTGAGGAAAGCAAATGCAACGACACTGACCGTCATGTGACGCCCGCGGATCCCATGCACGCCCACGTTGGATGGGCTGGGTGGTATTTCGCAGAAACGAGAAGCGCAGGCGCACTGTGTCGTTCATCTAACTACCTCGGCTACGTTAACAAGCCGCACTCTGATACTCAGGCTTGCCGACCATTTAAATATTTTAGATTTAATGCGCACTGACATTTACGTCTGCATAAAAAAACGAGCGAGAACTTATCTGGCTGATGAGAGCTACCGAATTAGAATTCAACCTCTAGCGAACATCGCCTTCATTGACTTCTGAGTCCCGTACTGTACCTGAAGTGTTCAAGGTGCAAGGAAACTGAATCTTCAACTGCAAGCATGAAATTTCTGAATTTCAGGCTTATGGAGCCGTAGCAGAAAATTGGACTGAGGGTGTTATATATGGCATCGACAAAGGAAAAACCTCTGAGGCCTCTATAGCTAACTTAGGGTGCCGCACGCAAAGCATAGTGAGTGCAGAAGTCCTCGGCGTAGAAAGACGGATGGCTGTTGTAACCTTTGTGGGCCAAGGTGTCCCATGATTTTCGACATATTATGCCTGCATGACAAGAGAGGGTGTATATTAAGCTACATATCTCAAATTATTTGATTTTTCCAGGTTTCTCAATATTTTCATTAAATTCTCTGACCATAACAAAAAAAAAATGCAGAGGATGGGGCTGAAGCGGCTGTTAGGGCTGTTTCCGTTTAATCCGGCGAATCGGGTGTTGGCTTGCGTTACGCCGTTATCAATGGGGCATCTGATACTCAGCACGAGGTCCATCCACACCACACCCTCCCGCTTCGTTGCGTGTCAATGTGCGGCCCACAACACACATTTTAACTAACTTAGCCAAGCTTTGGAAGATTTCCCTGACACTTCACTCACCTCTCCGGGTGTATCCAAATTGCCGCACAATTCCAGCTTTTAAACGTTGGTAGAAACCCTGTTACCAAAAAACCCGTGGCCTGTGGCATATGTCAGCCTTTGGGCCAGAAACAAGACACATATCTCAATAAGACGTCACGAATACCCGATGACTGAGTGCACTCGAGAGATGCCCAGTGAAGGAACTGTTGTATAGTCAACATCTCGGGATGGGCCCTATATGCCCCAAACATGATTCAATCTTGCGTCGTAAGGCTAGTCCCTCAACTGACCAGTTCCAGCCTTGATATCAGTGGCTCTTCAAAAATAAATTCACTTTTTTTTTTTACTGTTGTGATAATTTATTATAGCGGCACCGTCAACGCTCCTAGTTCACACACGACCCAGCGGTAAAACTCAGAGAAAATGAATAAAAACTAAATATAAAAAAACGAAGTCAAGCATGTAACGGCCCCTGGGCTAGAAGTTTCCCCTCCCGGCAGTGATGCGACTCCGAAGAGGGACGACCTGATTGCGGCATGGGTGAAATTTGAAGCTCTTCGCACAGAGAGCTTCGAACTTCACCAACGCCTCCCCCACCTTGCTTCAGGGCGACACCGGACTCCTTCACCTGCCCGAAGCCAACAGCTCCCTGCGTTTCCGCTGAAAGCTACTGTCGTTGGAGGACAAACATACACATCCGTCAGACCGTGGCAACGCCCACAGTCAGCGACCAGTAGACAACCTCTGCCTCACTATCACGGCGTTCATGCGACCCTTTGAACGTGACGCTCGGCGCTATCAGGGGCCAGATGACGAGCCCTCTGGAGGCACTTCAATGTTCTATTGAAGAGCCACCAGGGGAACTGCGCAGGGGAATTCCTTGAGTTCCCCAGCACAGTAAACTTCAAAACTTCTATATAGGCTTAACCGGCCCTTTATTACTTTCCCTTGAAGAAAAAAAAAACAAAGAAAATACACGGACTGAATTACAGCCTGTATGCTGACGACGTCACACTCTGGGTGGCTGGCGGCAGCGACGGGCACGTGCAGGATACACTACGGCAAAAAATGAACGCGGTGGAAGGGTACGTGGAACTGAAAGCTTTCAGCTGTTCCCCACAGAAATCGGAGCTGCTCCTTTATCGGCCAACCCGGAAAGGACAGAAAAACGAAGCGACCACTGAAAACCCACAAATTCAGCTATACGCTTGCGGGGGGCTGCCCATTCCGGTGGTACACAGCATCAGGGTCTGAAAATTCAGGAAAACGGCCACAACATCGAGACAGTCAGGACACTCAAAAAAAGTGTCTATCAAACCACTAGCCTCATTTCGCGGATAGCCAATCCGCATCACGGAATGAAGCTTGAGGACAACTTAATCAGGCAGGTTCATGCATTCGTCCTACGTCAAGTAAACTAACTCGCTCCTTTTCTTGACCTCAAAGCGGTTGAGCGCAATAACATCAGCGCTTTAATGAAAAGGGCTTGCAAGCCGGCAATCCGCATACCAGTCATGACCTCCAACTAGCGCTTTGAAGCACTAGGATTGCACAACACGCTAGACGAGCTAGTAGATCAACACAGAGGACAGCGCAGATGGAAAGGCTTACCAAGAGTCCGACTGGCAGACACATCCTCCAGACACTACATATCAACTACGAAGGAAGACTCGGGGAGAAACACGACATTCCACCCGACATCAGGGGGCAATACACATCCCACCATTACCAAGAAACATGCACCCCGAACACAATACGGGACTGGGGCATGCAAAAGCGCAAGCACTAGACAAGAGTTATAATGTAGTGATTGCGCAGGCGAGCTGGTGGATGTTAACCATTTTGTTCTTAGCCCGAGACTGAGGCAGGAAAAGAGGAAAGTTTCGAAGTAGAAGAAAAATGAACAGTCGAGGACACGTCTCTAATAGAGACGTGTCCTCGACTGTTCATTTTTCTTTTACTTCGAAACTTTCCTCTTTTCCTGCCTCAGTCTCGGGCTAAGAACAAAATGACTAGACAAGAGCTTCGCACACCTCGAGGACGTGGTCTACGTGGACACCGCAGATTACAGTAGTCGTGGCGCTATGGCCATATCGCTAGTTGACCGACAGGGCAAGTTAATCAATTGTGGCACGGTCTTCACGACTTCACCGGAGGTCGGGGCGGAAGCAGCGTTGAAACGGCAATGACCTCATCCTCCCGGATCAAATTCAGAGTAAGCGACTCCAAGCCGGCAATTTTAAATTACACGTGGTGACGCATATCGTCCGATGCACTAAAATTCTACGGACCGGTTTCCATGAAGATCGAGTTTGGGGAGTTGAGATCGTGTGGGCGCAAGCTCACTCTGGCCTCCCGGGGAACGAGAAGGCGCACGACACGGCTCGAGGCTCAACCGACCGGGCCGACGTCACCAACATCTTTGACACACACTCGTTGCGCCGGTCGAACAGAGACAGGCTAATTGCCTACCAGGACGTAATTAACCACTACTGGCTGGGAAGGGCTAAATACCCCGCAGCAGACAGGACGCTGTCCAAATGGCAGGCAGTGGCGTGGTGCCTTCTTCAAACTAATACATTTTTAAACTCAGTGGCGTACAGCCGCTGCTATCCGGGGCTTTACTCCAGCGCATGTAAGCATTGCGGGGACAGGACCGACCTGCAACATATGGCCTGGGCCCCTGTACCTTTAAAAATAAAGAAAGAACATAAATAGAGCTCAAAGTTTACTGTTAAACATAGGAACCTCCGAGCAGTGGGAGACCCTGCTGTTCAGCTCGGACCCCGGAGAACAGGTCCGCCTGGTCCAGATGGCCGAGGCCACCGCCAAGTAACAAGGACTCTTGGTCGCCGACTGAGAGGGGAGAGCGGTGGCTCTGTCCGCATTCCATCTTCCCTGACCCCATCTATGGACAAATAAGCGTTGTCATCATCATCAGTTTTGTTAAGGTGTATGTTTGTAAGACATACTTATGTCAAGGGTGCCCATACCTCTGTGGAGAACCCGAGGTTACTTGACTCAGCAAAGTTTTCTCTAGTGCATATGCTGCACCACACAAAAAAAAAAATGTGCGAAAGAAGGAACTTTTTTTATGGAACACACTGTAATATTTCCCACACGAACATCACAGCCAAGCTTTCACGGGCCGCTTCAATGTTCCACACAGGCTTGGCCTCAACAAATGTCGTAAGGTAGTCGATGGCGACGATGATGTATTTGTAGCCTCGAGATGTCTTAAATGGCCCAACAATATCTAGTCCTACCGCGTGAAACGGAGAGTGGACTTCAATCGGTTGCAGCAGTCCAAGAGGTGCCACAGGCGACATCTTCATATGTTGGCAGAGGTCGCAATGCGTGACAAAGGTCTTTCCGTCCCAGAAGAGTTTCGGCTAGAAATATTTTGTGCGAATAGCTTCGAAGGTGCGTCTGATGCCCATGTGTGCGCCGTACTTTCCTCCGTGAAATTCGCGCAAAACTTAGGCTCTCTTCGAGTTAGGAAGGCAGACCAAGAGACGTTGATTGACGGTCCTTGATCCCTCCTGTAAAGGACTCCGTCATGAACGACGAACTTGTGCTGCGCTCGCCTCTGCTGTTTACATGTGCCAGCACTTCCATTTAGAAGTTTGAAAACGTCCTGGCAATACGAATCCTCATGTTGGTCACGTAAAAGATCCTCAGCCCGTTGCAGGAAGGCCGGAGATGTGACACGGAGAGCCTTGTCACCTAGCTCCCGTGATGACTGCGGAGTACGGGAGAGGCAATATGGCGCTCTGTGTAGAGCTCCTGACTTGTAGATGGCCTCGAAATCGAACTCCTGCAGGATGAGCGACCAGTGCAGTAAGCTTTGGTTCCCCTCCTTGTACCGCATCAGCGAGCTATGAGCAAGGTGGTCGGTAACAAATTGAAACTTACGACCCATGAGGAACGGGCGAAGCTCATCCAGAGCCCACTTGACGGCAAGAGCCTCCATCTGTGTTGATGTGTAGTTGGATTCGGAACCTTTGAGGGAGCGACTCAAGTACACTACAGGTCTGAAGTTTCCGTCTTCGTCCTCTTGCAATAGCAATGCTCACAGCCCAAGCTTGGAAGCGTCGTTGTGAACTTGGACGGCAAAGCGTACGTCTTTCGAAAAAAGCTTAAGAAGAGGCGGTTCACACAGGTCATCCTTGAGAGCTCCAAACGCTGCATCTTGTTCTTCATTCCAGAGGAAGTTTGTTTCTTCCTTGAGAAGTTCGCGCAAAGAAGCAGCAAGAACACTGTAATTTGGGATAAACTTCCGGAAGTAAGATGTCAGGCCCATGAAAGATTGGAGTTCCTGGATGTTGCGGGGAGCCGGAAACCCATGGACAGCTGCCAACTTGGAGGGGTGCGGTAAAACTCCATGCTTCGTGACAATGTGTCTAAGGTACTTGATTGACGTACAAAAAAAAAACACTTTTGTGGCTTGAACTTCAGGTTTGCTTCGTGGAACCTTGAAAAATATATTCTGCAGGTGCGTCACATGCTCGTCAAATGTCTTGCTGTAGACAACACAATCGTCCATGTAGACAAGTGCCTGGTCGTACTTGGCATTCTAGATGATACTGTTTACTGCACGCTGACAGGTAAACGGAGCACCCTTGAGTCTAAAAGGCATCCTGAAGAACTCATACAGGCCCCACGGAGTAACAAAGGCCGTTTTCTCGACATCTTCTTGCCGCATGGCAATTTGATAAAAACCAGAAACCAGGTCCATGACAGAGAAAAACTTGCTACCCGTCAGAGTCTGCAAGGCGTCCTCAATTCGCAGAAAGGGTGTCTTCAGTGACCGCGTTGATCCTTCTGTAGTCGACGCACATTCGTGTTGATCCGTCCTTTTTTGTGACTAAAACTAAGGGGATGCCCACGGACTGCGCGATGGTTGCACAGTCTTGGCATCGATGAGATCCTTGATCATCGCCTTGACGACACCACGCTGTGCCGGCGATAGTCGACGTGGTCTCTGGGAGATAGGTCTCGCATTACCTGTCGGAATGCAATGCTGCTCAAGGCGACAGTTTCCAACGTCAGTGCCGTTTCGCGCGAAGCAAGCCATCTTTTTCGCAAGAAGCTCTTGAACTTTTTGAAGCTCTTCAGGTGCCAGCGTTGAACCAATGTTGAATGTGACGCCCTCAACCTATAGCGGTTGATGTTGAGTGCCGACGATTTCTAAAGCATTTGGGCGATCCAGGTCCTCTGACGAAGCAGGCTTGAACAACTTAAGATGGACGCAGTTTGTCGTCGCTAAGCTCGATGTCTACGACACTTGTGACCCCCCTAGTGACTCCGACAGTAGCATCAGAGGGTAGAGCCACTGGTCGAGACGACGGGGTGGCCAGGAGTACGTAGAAGGTGCTCTTCGTCTTATCCATAACCATGGGTTCAACTAGAAGGGAGTGGTGGTCGTAGAGCAATTTTGTGCCGCTCACCTCTATCTCTGTTGATTGTCCTCGGACAGGATTCTTCAGGCGTGCTTGAACAAACTTTCGGGACCGCGGAGGTATCAGCTGCTCCGTAATTAAGATGACCTTATGACATGTCGTAGGCGGAGGAATCGAGAAGCTATTTGCACCCCAATCGATTATGGCCTTGCACGCTGTCAGGAAATCGTCACCAAGGAGCAACTTTTCTTCGTCCAGATGTCCGACCACGATGAATGTCTGGTTCAGCGTCTGTCCGTCAGCTGTCACTGTGGCAGTCGCTTCGCCGAGGTTCCCGAGGAATTGACCTCTAGCACCATGGAGACGGATGGAAGAAGGTCGAATCAGAAGGTGCAACTGGTCGGCGATGGAAACGTAGATGAGACTTCTCATTGTCCCTGAATCCAAAAAAGCTGTCAGAGGCTGTCCGTTCAGTTGAACCTGAATTGTTTTGGTGCCGACTGCTGCGCCACTTGGGATGCGCCGAACTTTTGATGACCTCTCGCAGGCGTCAGAGGCATCAGCTTGTCGTTTCCCTGCGTCGGTGATGCAGTGGACTCAAAGCGCTGTTGCCACTCCAAAAATTCTGGCGTGAGCTCCTGCCGACACCGCGTGTCGAAGTGGCCGCTCTTCTTACAATTGAGGCACAGCGGACGAACTTTCGGGTGACGAGACGAAGAACGCCGAAAATTCTGGAAAGCTTTTGACGGGCGCTGAGGCGACACTTGCAGCTTCTCTTGCTTCTCGCGTGGAGAAAGAGGCTGCTGACAATGGGGCCGTCGTCCGCGTTCTGACGAGGCGGCGACTGGTCCTGCTTCAAGAGCGGAAAGGAGGACGCTTTCTTGGTTTTCTTCGCAGCCTGAGCTGGCTCTGCAGTTCCGTCAATGCCGGTGTCTTTGGTTGGCTGAAGACAACCTGGTCGAAGCGGAGGAATGAGTCCAGCAACTTATCCAACGAAGCAAAGAGTCTATCGAAGCAGTTCTTTCGTGGTTTGCAGACAGTGTTGCCAGGATAACCCTGCATATCTCCGCCTCCGTCTCTGGGTAGTTGCACTTGTCGATGAGCTCTAGTTTGCGGAGGGCGAAGTCTGTGCAGGACTCTCCCGAACGCTGACTTGCGCCAAACATCTTCTGTTTCACTTCAACTTCGTTGTCCAGGTTGTAACGACGACGGAAAGCGGTCTTCATTTGCTCCCATGTCGTTAACTTGGTTGTCTTCAGGTGGTACCTCACCCACATGAAGTCCCTAGGTGGTAGCTTGGATACAATCAATGGGATGGCCTTACTTGGTGCGACTTCAAACGTCTGGAACCAGAAATCCATCTGGTGAAACCAGGCGATGACGTCTTTGCCTAGCTGAGGAACCGAGCTGACAGCCACGTTGGTCAGCGACTTTGTCAGCCGGTCTGACGTGACTGCAGTATCAACGGCTGTCTCAACTGTAACAGGAGCTTTTTTCTTGGGTACCTTGGGCCTCCTTTTCTTAGCGGACTCGCTCTCGGAAAGGTCTTCGTTAGAGATTGCGCTGCACAGTGATTCTGCCGACGAAGTACTCCTCATCTTTGCCTCGAGCTGATCAAGACGATCCACGACAGGCGCCAGCAGTCCGCAGATCAAATTCTCTGTTGCTTGTAGCTGTCTGTTGGTGGCGTCGCCGCAAGGGCGCGATATGTCCTCCAGCTGGTCGATCGGTCGTGCAGAGGTCGCGTTCTTGAGCTCTACTAGTAGTAGGCGTAGCTGATCACCTCGGCTTCCAGGATCTCCGTGTCGCTGACGACTGATTGGTATGCGGCATCCTTGGCGTTGCGATCCAGCCTTCGGAAAGCTTCGATGGAACATTCCGCCATCTTGGAGTTATCTTGTAACCTTGGCCGTCCAGGCGACAGTGGTTGGTGGAGACCTGGACGAAGTGAGCGCCGTCCCCACATAGGTTGTTAGCGTGAATTTTCTGAAGACCGGCGTCCGCGTTCGGGCGCCATATGTGACGATTCGTTCTGGCCGTCAAGAGAAAAGGGCTCCGAGCTCAGGAAGGACACGTCTACCTCCGAGATTCCATGCAGAACTTCTTTTTTTTTTTTATTTTGATCTCCTTCTCTCGCGCTCGCACGCGCGGCACCGGAGCTCGAACGAGCCGCGCGAGTCGTCTTTTGCGGCTCGTCACAAAACTATGTGCGAAACATGTGAATAACGTCGGCATGGTATGACAACACACCTGGTATCAACAGTAACAGATTACTGGGTAGTGAATTACACACATCAAGTCGTAATGAAATATTTCTGTGTACAGATATAGTCTAACGAAAAGAGATTCTATGTGCGTGTGAGATGGCAATATTCAATCATATTTTGTAACAGCCACGACTGTGGGGAGAAATACAGACTTTCAAGTCGTAGAAAATGACACAGATAACTTTTCAATCTAGAAAAAAGAACAGGAGAGGTTATTGGTAACATTGGCACCCAAGACCGTGTCTGTGATCGGCATTCCTGATTTGGCAAACGCTCACTATGATGTCTTTATTAAAGGAGCGGTGCAACGATCTTCAATTGGAATGTTTTTCCCTTTACACGAGCTTACTGGCACTAGTCGGACTCAAGGATACTCGCACGCTACGCAACTGGCTAAGGAACTCCTTTGTTGCGGTGTAATTTCAATGACAAAAGCGCTAATTTTCAATCAATCTCTCCTTTGCAAAATTTGATAACGTAAAGTGGGGATCGCAGTACACCCATGTGACGATATTTTAATGCCGTTCATAGATTGGACCCGAGCATTGCGTTGGCACTCAATTTGGGCTCGTGACAATTACTATAGTTCAAGAAGCATTCGGGTAGTGGCCCCTGTCCAATCGCTGCAACGACGACAATAGCCGAGCCATAACCATGTCTAGAACTCAGCGCGTGTCCTGTGCTTTGCCAACCCCAGCACGTGGCTATAATCAACATTGGCGGCATATAATCGGCTCCAGATCGCGTGGCCACTTGTTCTGGCTGCGAGTTGAGGGGGTAAACGCTGCTCGTTTTTCTTTAATTTTTTCCTGGGACTTCTATTGCGTAGGGTGAATAACGAACGCGTAATGTATTGGTCATTAACGTCAGGGATCCGTTCTAAGCGGTATTTGCGCAAAGTAAGAAAATAGTTGCATCGCCCCTTTAACTTTGATGGTGTTGTTTTCAAAACGCAATGATTTCAAACTTCTATCGTGCTGTTTACACGTACCATCGAGCAGAGTTCGCAACTGATAATGAGTAGGCAAGAACGCCACTTGTGACCTCTCGACGAGGAAAATTCTGCTAGTCAAGTGACCAGCGGAAACCTTTAAGGCCGGTTCACACATGCAGCGAAGCGCTAAGTTAGCGCTACGTGAGCGCTCCGAGGAGCGCTCATGTGGCGCTTCCTAGCGCGTGATGTAGCGCTAGGTTAGCGCTTCAGTAGCGCTCTGTTAGCGCTTCAGAAGCGCTTTGTTAGCGCTCTGTTAGCGCTACAGAAGCGCTTTGTTAGCGCTCTGTTAGCGCTACAGAAGCGCTTTGTTAGCGCTCTCATGCTCCTTGTGCCGTGCTTGCTGCTGCGGAACAGCGCGTGCACGGCGATTCCTTTGTTGTTGTTTTTCCTTTGGTATTGAATGAAGAGGAAGTAAAACAGCCGCTCTCCAATCAAGGGGTCGGGCAGGCGATTCAGAGTAATTGACTCTGTGCGACTAATTGATTGAGTACGATCTCATCGCTTTCTATTCGATATGCGTGACCCTGGTTTCAAAGACACGCAGTTAAAAATAATCGCCTTCGAAAGAGCTCTGTGTCTCGGTCCCTCAGCCTATGAATAAGGTTCGCCGGGGACCCGTCGGTATCTCGGTGGCGAAAGATTTCGCGCACCCAGAAGGCTCTTCTGGGCGTTAAGCCGTCCAAACACATATGCACTAATTGCGTATCTAAGAGCACTTGTCGCACTTCTATTTCAGCATCCCACATGTCCGCCATGGTGCTGCTGATGCACACCCAACCACAAGAACCGGAACCGCAGTGCACGCGCTAATCCGCAGCACCGCGGTACAAGAAGCGCTACTGAAGCGCTAACATGGCGCTACTGAAGCGCTAACAAGGCGCTACATGGAGCGATAACAAGGCGCTACTGGAGCGCTAACAAGGCGCTACAGAAGCGCTAATCGCGCGCGATGTTCGAACAAAGTCACGCGCTAGGAAGCGCCACATGAGCGCTTCTTGGAGCGCTAACGTAGCGCTAACTTAGCGCTCCGCTCTATGTGTGAACAGGCCTTAAGAGAGCGCCACCGAAGCATCTCAGGGCCAAGAGTCTGACGAAAAAAAAAGTGCTTTTTTTTAGAATAATTTAATTTATTTATAGTGTTTATGGACTAATAAAAATTAATCGATTGCATTACATTGCCATTCGTGCCTCTTCGAAGTTTAGCGGTTCTTTTATTGCTAACTTGGCAGAACTGACAATAAAAATGTGTTTTTATCGGAAAGTGACCCAGGCAGCACACCAATGTCGGTCCGACATTGGCCTAACATTGGCAAAGACCGGCCGCAATATTGGACAATATTGGAAGCGCTACCCTTTCCAACGTTGGCCCAGTGATCGGTGCCAATGTTGGGCCACTGTTCAGCCATCGTTCCAGCCAATGTCGGCCCAATCATTGGTGCCAATGTTGGGCCGTTGCTAAACCATGGTTCCAGCCAAGGTGCTCCAACATTGGCAAAAACCGGCGTAATATTGGACAACACTGGAAGCGCGACCCGATCCAATGTTGGCCGTTATGCTGATTTTTGGCCATCGTTGCACTCGCCCAGCTCTTTGCAAGTGCATTCGCCAAGTTGTTTGCAAAAAGGAAGGTAAACAGACACAAGGGATTGTTTTAAAATCTTCAAAAAGTTTATTACACACAGCTTATTCTGTAGACAGGCACAAAATCAGCAATTTGTAATATGTGAAGAGGTACTATTCAACTGTGATACAACTAAGAAGATTGCAAAGCAAACACAAACCGGGGTAATTCTTGGGTAGTGTCCAGTCTCCCGGCAGCTGGAAGAATTTTTTCCCCAAAATTCTACCGCTATTGGCCCTTCATTGGCGGTGCAATCAGTTCATCGAACGTCATTTCATAGACAGATCATTTCGTCAACACGCGATGTTTCATAAAAAAACAACTCAAAATACGTCTTTTTCCCTCTTTTCTTTTTTTGCAATGAACCGCTTCAGACTTGGCATGAAGCGGCGTGAAAGGGTGGGCTGGTTCGGTGAGCACGCGCCTCAGGAATACACTTGCGTTGAAATGCCCCTACAGCGTGCAATTCGCGTAATGCATGTCAAGGAAACGTTGCGCCTCAGGAATACACGCACGACGAAATGCCCCTACAGCGCGCAATTCGCGTAACGCGTGTCGATGAAACAAAAATGTCGACGAAAAGGTGGCCACGAAACGTGTTTTCGCGAAACGCACGGAGAATAAAAAAGTCAGCATTCTACCTGCAGTTGTGACTATATTTCAGACAGATAATGGCAGGCGACTGTCGGTAAGATTGCGGGAAACTTATTCTCCCGGCTGCCAGGAGATAGGCCCTGCCCAATTCTAGAGGTTATCCGGAAGATTACCCATACAAGAGCGGACAATGATCACCAAGTAGGTTGCAGCGCACTTACTTTGAAAATACCGGACTTGAAAGATGTAATCCGACATACATGTAAACACGGGCACTGCAGAAAAACCACTCAAACACAAAAACCAGAAAGAAGTGATCCGTGAAGATTCAACACGATGTAGCACACGCTGCCATTTGCCGAACCGAACACTAAACGATTCACAAGAATGTCTTGGGCTTCTATGAAAAAATCGACACGGGTGGGACTTTTCGAACGAGATACCATTTACCACAGAAGCGAAATCCACAGCGGGCCCGCACTCCGCAGGCCGCATCACACGCGAAACTAGGTCCGGTCTTCGCGACGCAGGCATTCCGAGTTTTTCAACGGCTAATGCGTCATCCGTCAAACCACGTGATCACGCTTCTGCCGTTACCCGCGCACAGAGAGCGAACTCAAGCGATAAAACGTGTACGGTTCATTGGTCCGGCGAGTACGGACCGTCTACCGCGCCTTCAGCTTAGGGAGAGAGAAAAAAAGAGAAGGAGGACAAAGCAAGCAGGCCAGAACGGGGTGGGGAGCGCTTACAAAAGGCTAATCTTCAGGGGCATCTCAACAATGAACGCAGCGAGAGAATTTGTCACTTCTACCCAAGGTTGATAGTGCAGTAGATGTTATACGTGACCTTGGGCTTTAGGCAGGTTCCGTGCTCTGCCTTATCACCAGCTTCGAGACCGTAGTCAAGTGACCCTAACCGGAGACACGATTGGCCTTAAACACGCATAGCGTCTACCCTGCTGTCAATACCGATTTAACAGGACAGCTCTTTGAAGTTCAGCTTTTGAACTTCTAAAGAAGCTCTCCAGCCCAAAAGTGGTTCTAAACGGGGCAAGTTTGAAGACAGTATGTTTTACGTCGTATAACGTAAATATAATAATATATAAATATATAATATAATGTAATGAAGAACTAAGCGCGACTATTCTTTGCGCTCGATGTACACAAATATATCTATAAGTATATAAATATATTTTTTATCAATAAATTTAAAACTGTTTGTACGCTGTTAGGTTCGCGTTTTTAAACTTCAAATTGTTTTACGAAAGAGTTGCACATAAAAGACACCCTGAACAGCACATCGTCCGAATTTCAACACACGATGAATCACCGACGCTCGCAGACGGAAGGTTGCGATGCTGCGCGAACGGTTTCTGAGAGATGCTGGGTAGGGTACTCCGAGCGCAACGGCTTCGCGACCGTTCGAAGGGCAAATGATTCGCGACAACAAAGTAGGGTCTAGCAGCTTCAGTAAGCTAACGGGGCTCGAGAGTCCCACGCTCACATTTCCGCAGAGCGAGCGCGGCCGGCCAGATCGAGGCGCAGTGTGCTCTCGCGTCGCGATAGCTACGTCGTTGCTCTGCCTACCCTGATGACATGTGCACTGGCAGTCGAAGCAACCCTCTCGAGACTTCACTTGAGTTTAATATATGACTTTATATCGCGATATACTCTCCTAAAACTGAGAGTCACTTCGGTTGCGGTGTAAGCAGCGGCTTTATGTTTGTTGACACCTGCGTCGACAATGACTAAATATGCACAGAATCATTAGATATAAAAAATAGAGCACGCAGAAAGAAATACAAACATGACAGGGGCACGGACAAAGAGAAGACGTTAACGCTACGTATATATAAAAAAATATATTGGAAAAGACAAAAATACTTAAACCTAAAAAAACGGAGTTAAGTTGTCAACGCCGAGGTAAGGCAATGCGAATGGAGAGCAGCCGGCAAAAAAACTGCAATAGTCCTATAGGCAGCTAAGGACGTATTTGTGATCGCGGTTATAAAGCGCCGGCGACGTACGCCCCATGAAGTTGGCTAAATAAAATTCTCGCCCGAGCGAGCTCATGAATGACTCTTTTCCAATTTCCTATTTCTGCAATGCAAAAAAGAGGTTCGCGGGTCTATAGCCTAGGCGACGTAAATATCGATAAGCCATTGGTTATGGCAGTACCAATATTGACCAGCCTATACCAAGACATCACCAATATTAGAAAACTCTTGGCTTTGACAGTTTAATATTAACCAGCTTAAGCCAACGTATATTCAATATCGGAAAACACATTGGCTCTGAAAGTCCAATATTGTACAGGTTATGCCGGCGTATATCCAATATAGGAAAGCTATTGGCTTTGACAGTCCAATATTGGACAGCTAATGCTGGCATGTATCCAATATTGGAAAGCCATTGGCTCTGACAGTCCAATATTGTACAGTTTATGCCAGCATATATCCAATATCGGAAACCTATCGGCTTTGACAGTCCAATATTGGATAACTTATGCCGGCATATATCCAATATTGGAAAACAATATACTTTGACAGTCCAATATTGGACAGGTTATGCCAGTATATATCCAATATTGGAAAGCCATTGGCTTTGGCAGTCCAATATTGGATAACTTATGCCAGCATATATCCAATATTGGAAAACCATTGGCTTTGACAGTCCAATATTGGACAGGTTATGCCAGCATTTATCCAATATTGGCAAGCCATTGGCTTTCACAGTCCAATATTGGACAGCTTATTCCAGTGCATCACCAATATTGGAAAAACATTGGCTATGATAGTCCATTATTGGCCCAGGTAATTCCAATATTGGTAAACACATGGCTCAGTTGGGCCATTGTTGGGCCATTCTTTGTCCCATCAATTCCAATGTTGGCCCAATATAGTGTGCTGCCTGGGGAAAGCTTGGCTGTTTTGTTCGTGTGTGAAATATTGCAATGTGTTGGTTGGAAGAAGTTCCTTCTTACGCACACCTTTTTGTACGGTGCAGCATATGTCCTGGATAAAATTTTGCCGAATCGAATAACCTCGGGTTCTCCACAGAGGTATGGGCACCCTTGACATAAGTATGTCTTACAAACATATACCTTGACAAAACTGATGATGATGACAACGCTTATTTGTCCATAGATGGGGTCAGGGAAGATGGAGTGCGGACAGAGCCACCCCTCTCCCCCCTCAGTCGGCGGCCAGGAGTCCTTGTTCCTTGGCTGTGGCCTCGGCCATCTGGACCAGACGGACGTGTTCTCCCGGGTCCGAGCTGAGCAGCAGGGTGTCCCGCTGCTCGGAGGTTCCTGTGTTTAACAGTAAACTTTGAGCTCTATTTCTGGTCTTTCTATATTTTTTTAAAGAAAAAGGGGCTCAGACCATATGTTGCAGGTCGGCCCTGTCCCCGCATTGCTCACATGCGCTGCAGTAAAGCCCCGGATACCAGCGGCTGTACGCCACTGAGTTTGGAAATGTATTAGTTTGAAGAAGGCGCCACGCCACTGCCCTTTCATAGAGTTATTATACTGTACGCTAGAGGCTCAACCGGCGCTAGAATCTACTCGACTTCCGGGAGGCAAATTAAAGCAGACAGCACCAGTCTACTTTTGCAGTGCTCCTGTGCATCCCTATGGGAAAGCGCGCGTGCATTTTGTCTCTTCGCCCGAAAATAACATGAATAACTTCTGTTATTTCGGTTGTACAAGATATTATATACCTTTATTCATATTTGGAAAGCGTAATTGCTTTAGTTACAGCATTTTGCTTTACCACTGAACGATGTTAAACGTCGCTGTATTTCAGGCCCAAATCTCTGTACCATGGCAGGTATGTAAAAACGAGCGACGATTCTAAGCAAGATAACGATCGAAAGGAATGTAGAGTGTGTTCAAGGTTAGCTAGCATTCCGGCAGCGCTTATATATTGCTAATATATAAGCCTGTCATTATATGAAATTGACCCCGTCGTGCTCATCTTTACGATCGGTCAGAAAAACATTCGCACGTAAAAAATAAAGTACGTGGGCTACAAAAAGTGTGTCTTTTTATTATTTCCTATGTCGGGCAGCTTTTATCGGCCACCTGTTCGCTGGCTTCTTCCTATTTTTAAAGATTTGAAGCGTGCGAGTGATGATTTGAACCCAGAACAAGCATCTTCGCACATATTCACGAGCAGAAAGAATAAAACAGTACTTATTTATTGGAAATCGGACTATATTACGTGGCTTTCAATTTATGTTGATTATCTGCATGCACAAGGAGTTTCTTATCCAGCGTTCCAGCGTAGTTATTCCAGACTCTCTTAGTTTTCCACATGTCCTTCGTTCGTTTGGCACGTATATCTCCCACGCTAGAAAGCGCCGACGCCGTGTTCGCGCTAACAGTGTCCGACAAGGCAGATAATACATGTACGAAGCAGTTTTAGCACCGTTTTTCATGCCATGAATTTAAAATAAAAACGCCGTAACTGACCAATTATTTCGTCTGCGTGATTGAGAAATGTTCCAATGTGTCTTGCACGCACAAATTATTCGTGATATTTGCTTTTATAATCGAGCGCAGAGAGAAAATGCACTTGCTTTTTCCCATAGAAATGCATTACCGGAAATCAATTTCAGACTGGTTGCTGTCTGCTTCAATGTACAGCACCACACTTGCGCCAGTTGAACCTCTAGCGTACATTATAATAACTCTATGTGACTGCCATTTGGACAGGGTCCTCTCTGGTGCGGGGTATTTAGCCAATTACGTCCCGGTAGGATATTAGTCTGTCTCTGTCCGACCGCCGCAACGAGTGTGCGTCAAAGATGTTGGTCACGTCGGCCTGATCGTTTAAGCCTCGAGCCGCGTCGTGCGCCTTCTCGTTCCCCGGGATGACAGAGTGAGGTGGCGCCCACACGATTTAGACTCCCCGAACTCGATCTCCGTGGAAACCGGTCAGTATAATTTTGAGTGCCTCGGACGATATGAGTCACCTCGTGTAATTTAAAATTGCCGGCTTGGAGTCGCTTACTCTGAATTTGATCCGGGAGGACGACGTCATTGCCAGTTCAATGGCTTCATCCTCCCCGACCTCCGTTGAAGCCGTGAAGTCCGTGCCAGAATTGATTAACTTGCCCTGTTGGTCAACTACCAATATGGCCAAGGCGCCACGACTACTGTAGTATGCAGCGTCCCCGTAGACCACGTCCTCGAGGTGTGCGAACCAATTGTCTAGTGCTCGCGCTTTGGCCTGCCCGCGTCTCGTATTGTGTTCGGCTGCATGTTTCTTGGTAATGGTGGGATATGTATATGCCCCGGTGATGTCGGGTGGAATATCGTCTTTCTCCCCGAGTCTTCCTTCGTAGTTGATATGTAGTGTCTGGTGGATTTGTCTGCCAGTCGGGCTCTTGGTAAGCCTTTCCATCTGCGCTATTCTCTCTGCTTCTACTAGCTCGTTTAGCGTGTTGTGCAATCCTAGTGCTTCAAAGCGCGCGTTGAACGTCGTGATTGGTATGCCGATTGCCTGCTTGAAAGCCCTTTTTATTAAAGCATTGATTTTATTGCGCTCATCCGCCTTGAAGTCAAGGAAAGGAGCGAGGTAGGTTACTTGACCTAGGACGAATGCCTGAACCTGCCTGGTTAAGTTGTCCTCCTTCATTCCGTGATGCTGATTGGCTATCCCCGAAATGAGGCGGGTGGTTTGATACACACTTTTTCCAGGTGTCCTGATTGTCTCGATGTACCGGCCGTTTTCCTGAATTTTCAGGCCTAAGACCCTAATGCAATGTAAACCACCGGGATGGGCAGCCCCCACAACCGTATAGCTGAATTTCAGCAAGTCAGCATAGAGGCTGTGTTTTATTCCATGTATTTTCTTTGTAGCTTTTTTCTTTTCAAGGGAAGTGATAAAGGACCGAATTAACCTATATAGATGTTTTGAAGTTTAATGTGCAGGGGAACTCGAGGAATTCCCCAGCGCAATTCCTTTGGTGGCTCTTCAATGGAACATTCAAGTGCCTCCAGAGAGCTCATCATGTGGCCCCTCTTAGCGCCGAGCGACACGTTCAAAGGATCGCATGAACGCGGTGATAGTGAGGCAGACCTTGTCTACTGGTCGCTGATGCTGGGCGTTGCAACGGTCTGACGGATGTGTATGTTTGTGCTCCAACGACAGTAGCTTTCAGCGGAAACGCAGGGAGCTGTTAGTTTCGGGCAGGTGCAGGAGTCAACTGTCGCCCTAAATCAAGGTGGTGGAGACGTTGGTGAAGTTCGAAGCTCTCTGTGCAAAGAGCTTCGAATTTTGCCCATGACTCAATGAAGTGGTCCCTCTTCGGAGTGCCGGGAGTGGAAACTCCTAGCCCAAGGGCCGTTACATGCTTGCCTTCCTTTTTTATTCATTTTCTCTGAGGTTTACCGCTGGGTCGTGTGTGAACTAGGAGCGTTGACGGTGCCGCTAGAATAAATTATCACAAAAGTAAAAAAAAATTGTGAATTTATTTTTGAAGAGCCACTGATCAGTTCAGGGACTACCCTTCCGACGCAAGATTGAACCATGTATGGGGCATTTAGGGCCCGTCCCGAGATGTTGACTATACAACAGTTGCTTCACTGGGGCATCTCTTGAGAGCACTCAGTCATCGGGTATTCGTGACGTCTTATTCAGAGATGTGTCTTGTTCATGGCCCAAAGGCTGACATATGCCACAGGTCACAGGTTTTTGGTAACATGGATTCTACCAACGTTGAAAAGCTTGGATTGTGCCGGAATTTAAATTCACCCGGAGAGGCAAAGTAAGTTTCAAAGAAATCGTCCAAAAGTTGACTTAGTTAGTGGAAATGTGTGTTGTGGGCGGCACACTGACACGCAAGAAAGCGGGAGGGTGTAGTGTGGTGGAGATGGATTTCGCGCTGAGTATCAGTTGCCCAAGTCATAACGGTGTAACGCAAGCCAACACCCGATTCGCCGGATTAAACGGCAACAGCCCTAACAGCGGCTGCAACCCCATCCTCTGCATTTTCTTTTTTTTTTTCTAGTGGTCAGGGAATTTAATAAAAATATTAATGAGAAACCTCGAAATATCAGAGAATTTTAGATATGTAGTTTAATATGCACCCTCGATCTGTTGTCATGCAGGCATGATATGTCGAAAATCTGGGGATACCTTGGCCACAAAGGACAAAGGACATCTGCACTCACTACCCGTTGCGTGCGGCACCCTAAGTTAGTTAAAGAGGCCTCAGAGGTTTTCTCTTTGTCGATGCCGTGTATAACACCCGGAGTCCGATTTTGTGCAACGGCTCCATAAGCCTGAAATTCTGAAATTTGATGGTTGCAGTTGAAGTATTAATTTTCCTCGTAGTTTGAAGGATTCAGGGACAAGTGACGGGACCCATACGTGAATGGAGACGATGTTCTCTGGAGGTTCAATACTAATTCGGTAGTTCTCATCAGCGAGATGCCTTCCCGCTCGTTCCTTTATTGAGACGTAAATGTCAGTGCGCGTTAAATCTAAAAACTTGAAACAGTCAGCAAACCTCAGTATCAGAATGCGGCGTGTTAAAGTAGCCGAGGTAGTTAGATGAACGACACAGTGCGCCTGCGCTTGTCATTTCTACGAAATACCACCCAGCCCATCCAAACTGGGCGTGCATGGGATCCGCGGGCGTCACGTCACGGTCACTGTTGTTGCATTTGCTTTCCTCAACAGCCGACTTATTGGGGCATCTGAAAGGCTGCTCGCTGCCGTAGGTATTAGGCTTTAAAAGTTCATTCTGGCTTGGGTTGAAGCGGAGCTCACCGACCGGTGTCGTTGGGCCGGAACAAAATTCCAAATCCCGAACGTTCGGTCCTGCCTTGCCAAATTTGGCGCAGCGATAGACCTCCGTGTTTCGAAAAGGGCAAGAGTAAGAATTTTAACGAGGCGAATAACCATTTAATGGACAACTATGACCGAGATGAGAAACGGTGACGCTACCATTTCGAAATTTTTTTTTCCGTTCACGGTTTTAGAGCGGAGCTCTTAGGCGCCCGTTTCCAGCTTGAGCAGTGTCGCCGTCGGTATAACCGCGGGTTGCATTATGGGAAGTTTCCCATATTGACGTCACACGTGACGTCACATGTGACGACATGAGGGTTACCCTCGTGAAGGTTACGAGGGTTACCCTCACGAGGGTCGCGAGTGTTACCCTCACGAGGGTCACGAGGGTTACCCTCATGAGGGTCACGGGGGTTGCGAGGGTTAGTCACCCTCAAAAGGGTTACCCTCACAAGGGTCACGAGGTTTACCCTCACGAGGGTTATAAGAGTTACTCTCACGAGGGTCACGACTCTTACTCTCACGAGGGTTACCCTCACGAGGGTTTTGAGAGTTACCCTCACGAGGGTCACGACGGTTACCCTCATGAGGGTTACTCCTCTGACCTCTATGTCTATTTGCAGGATCGCGTTTGGCCAGCTCCGCCTATGGACGGGAATGCGGCCAAGGCTGGCCATCTTTTTGGTAGAGTTATATTAGGGAGTTTTAGAATAACGTACGCAATTTTAGCGCACGCTAGCGCTAAGTTTAGCGCTTGTATTAGCGCACGCGACGCGAGAGAGTCTTAGAATAGCGTCTCTCCGTCACGACGCAAAAGCCCAAGCGTCTCGCACTTGCGACGCCACCAAGATACAGTCACAATTTTTATTTCACACACGAAATGCTGCAACTTGAGAAAAAAGAAGTTTTTTGGTCCAGAGTGTTATTTTAGATTTGTTTAAACGTGGGAATGCGACGCGAGCGGTTGAACGGTCGTGTCCGCTTGCGTCGCCTCGGCAAGAGAGGTCTCGTGTACTGACATTCGCACATCGTGCCTTCGCCGAGAAATGTTCGCGCGTCGGAAGCATCAAGTTGCCGGTGATCGTTGCCAAATCGTGTACAATGTAGTCCCGTATTGCAAATCGCAGTCGCGAGGATGCCGCCGACGTCGCACTCACGACGCCGCTGAAACACCCGCCGACAAAATCCTGGAAGCCGCCATTTTTTTAACTCTGCTCGTCATGGCTTTAGCCAACTTGTCATCACGAATCCTCCTTGGAGAAGCGCAAAGGCTCCTTGCGCACGCACGCTATTTCCGAAAAATAGCGCACGCTAAAATTGCGCACGCAAAGCGCAAAACTTGGTTTGCGTTCGGAGCATGCGCAGTGGCGACGACGCTATTCTTTGCGTACGCAAAGTTTTAGCGTGCGCGATTCTAAAGCTCCCTATTATCTCTAGCCATCGTAGTAATATGACGAACAGCGCAATGGCGGCAGGCTGCCATAAAATAGTCGTGTATCTAGTACACCATACCGTGGGTGATATTTCGTGCTTGATTGAAGTTGTTCGACGAAGCGGATTGTTGAAACCCGGTGTGAACGGCGTGAACGGTGTGAACGGTGTGAACGGCATCTGCTTTTCCCCGGCGCTGTGATTTCGATGCGACTTTCGATGCGTGCTGTGCTGCTTTTTCCCGGCGCTGCGATTTCGTGAAACTTTCACCGGGTCCTCAAAGATCGGACTACCGTTGACACCGAGTTTCAAAAATATGTTTCGTCAAGCAATTTTAATCAAGCACGAAATATCACCCACGCTATTTTGATAGCAGCCTGCCGCCACAACTGCCACAACTGCCACAACGCTGTCTGCCATGGATGGTAGACAGTGGCTGCAGCAGCTCTACCTTGGCTAGAGGTAATATAACTCTAGCAAAAAGATGGCCGCCAGTGGCCGCGTTCGCAGAGCGGGCAAACGCGATCCAGCAATTCTCGTAGAGACCAGTGGGTTACCCCCACAAGAGTTACCCTCACGAGGGTTACTCTCACGAGGCTTACCCTCGCAAGGGTTATCCTCACGAGGTTCATGGAGTTGCCCACACGAGGGTCACGAGGGTTACATTCTCGAGGGCCACAAGGGTTACCCTCGTGATGGTTTTGAGGGTTACTCTCAAGGGGGCCACTAGAGTAACCCTCGGGACGTCACGCGTGACGTCATGTGTAACGTGGCGTGACGTCACACGCATCTAACATTGCCAATGTTCCCGCTAAATTTAGCGGAAAAACTTTTCCTTTACATTTGGCTGACAAAAATTACCGCTAGATTTAGCCTAGTGACGTCACGTGGCATCACGAAGGTAAAATTTCCCACTATATTTAGCGGAAACTTTTCTTCACTAAATTTAGCGGGGAGGAAAGAGGGGCATACCCTCCCCTCCGTACCATCCCCTCCTCCTTCTAAAGAGCTGCGGTCTAATTCGGCGTCACAAAAAATTGTAAAACGTCTTTAAATTTTTACTTTTATTCTTTCGCCGCTATTGCGAAACTTTCATTTTTTCATCAACTGGAAGTCTTGGTTGCCTCCGCTCTTTAACTCTAACTGTTACACAAAAGTTTCTGCGCCACCACCAATACAAGATGTATGAGTATAAAGTGTATGCAATAGGGCACTTGCGGCTTGAAGGTGTTTTTAAACCTTTTATTAGAGAATCCCGTGTCGACGAGTGTGTCGTTTGTCGAGAACTGAAAACAGCGAAGTCGAGATGGGCCTATCGCCTGAGCGAGTCGATCAATGATTCAGCGTTTCGAAATTGATGCATGAGCGTGTTTCAACATTCAGCAACAGGAATTTAAGGTTTTGTTACAGCCACATTATGCACTAATTTTTAAAATAGGAAGAATCAGGTTGCGGTCAGAAGGTCAACAATGGTTCACGGCTCTTTGGCATCGCGCAGGAGATCGCGGTTCAGGAAAACCGACAGAACTAACTTATCGACGATTTCCAGCGACACCCGTTGGTTGAAATTAGCCTTCAATTAAGTGTTGTACATGATAAAATTGAGTCAGCGTTACCACTTCAAAAAATAAAAACATCTCGACGTGGTGAATGATGTTGATGTGGGCGAAGCTCTGGTGGTGCTGAGGATACTGATTTTATTGTTCATGGGTAGTGCTGATGGTGCTGATTATTTTTTATTGCTCATAGCTAGTGCTGAGTTCCGGGTTGCGTTTCGACTACATTATTAGTGCTCTATGGTCGCTGAAAAGCAGAGCCAGTGGTTCTTCTAGTGGATCAGCTTGGATCCGCTAGAAGTCGTGGGAACGCATTTCCACCGCTTAAGTCAACGGTCAATGCAAAAAAGAGAATGTGTGGTATGGGTCGTGGTTATATACGCAGATGAGCATTTGACCACAACGCCCTCTTGTCTACAAATGTTGAGCCAATGCATGCAAAGTTTAACGCGATTATATACGCATTTGACCGCAGCGCCCTCTCCTCTATAGACGTCGAGCGGCTACATGCAACGTTGGAGTGGAGCGTAGTGATTAAAGACCGACGACCAGTTCGCGCTTTCCATTTTTCCCTCGCTTCATCCTCTCCCCCTTTTAACCCTGTCCCCCGTTGCCTGTTTGCTCCTGCCCATGATGAGGAGGATCTTCTGCCTTGCAGAATCTCGACTTTGGTCGTCGGCCTTAAAGACGTCTGCCTCGTAAGCAAGCGGTCCTGAGTTCGAACCCCGTGCGGGCGTATGTTTCTTTTTTTTTCTTCTTTTTTTTTAAAGTGGGCAGTGCAATTAATGTGGACACGGACGCCGGACGAATGGACAACGCTAGACCCTAAGGAGCTTCGCCCTTAAAAATATCAATATTAAGTTGAATTCAGTTAAAAGAAGTTACAAGCAGAAAGAGAAATTATCAAGAGAAAACTGGCACGCACCTTGCAAACGTACCCCATGTCCATCGACAGTACAGCGTTAAGGGGGGTGCGGGCTCCATTCACAAAATGTTCCGAGCACAGTCAAGAGCATGGCGCTGGGGAAAATACTTTTCGGTCTACGGACGCAACCCGCTGCATCCGGAGATCGGGCTCATGTGCAAAGCGATAAAGTTTAACGAGATTGCAGCCGCAGTCGCCTTGCCGGATTCTGTGCAAGCTACATAGGTCCTTGGACAGTATTCGACACTTTCTATCGTTGTTTGTGCACCCTATAACCGAGCAAAAGTGTCTCGATGACCAGAGACTTTCGACAACCAAGCGCATGGCTCTAATTAAGTTTGGAAGTTTAAAACGGATAAGAAAGCGCGAAGGAAGTTCTGGAAATGCGTACACTCAACACCGGCGAAGCTTCTCATCCGGGACTTCCACTATTTTTAACGCCCCAGCAAGGTGGAAAGCGCGGTAGCCCTTTGCCCCCTTCTCTCTCACCCTCTTTCAGTAAGACGGTCTATAACGTGACTTACAGCCAGAAAATGAGCTGCGTTCAGAGTATCGGCACTCTGGTCCCCGACATTGTTGTGGGTGCCGCCATTTTGGATCGTATGCAGAGCAGACGCAACTGCCGATCGTCATGATTCAAAAGTTTGACTTACTCAGCATTTGATTCGCTGTTAGGAAGCTCACGGAGTATTGCTGTGGTCTGTGGCGAACTGTTGAAACATTCCTGGAAGGCGGAGAATTGTTTCCTGCAATTTCAGATAAAGCTTCAGATAATTGGCAACCATGATTTTAAGCCATAATTTGGCCAAGTGTCGTAACTCTGAAGCGTACCGTATTTAGTGGCACTAACCTGACACACGCGAGAAGTCTGCTTTTCTTGTGACCCCGCTTTTATTAATTCCAGCACAAGCGTCAGATTCGCATGTGCACAATTGACTTCTTTTAGAGCATACTGACATCGCAGTAACGTACGTGGTTCGAAATTGCCGTTTGCTCCTTCGTTCTGAGGCAATCTTAACGGGGTTAGCCAGCTCACCTATTGGACAAAACGGTTATAAGCAAGACATTCACGAGAACTGGAAATTGCAACAACCAGACGAATTGATTGATGCAAACAGTGAAATTTAAACATAGCTATGTTCTGAAATTTTTCTGCATTGCCTTTTTTCAATATACAGCGCGAAAGTACATTCCTGTTTTGTCTCCCTTAGATAAGTTGTGAAAAAGTGTTTTCTTCAAAATAGCCCCAAAATTTCAACCTGAATGCTCTTTCCCACGCGAAGAAAATGTCTTTCGCTCATAAGGTGGTACCTATTTTTTTACTTTGAAAGCAGGGAATACAACTGACAGTTTTTTTTATTTGTCACCGCGCACAGAGGTAGGCAAAACCAATGCGTTGTGGAGAATTCGATTGCTAGTGGAGACTCCGAGCTCGCCAGGGGCGCTGCGATCACTTTTCGCCCGCTCTCCACGGTAGTTGCCAGTACTGGCTTACACGGTATTTGCTTGAAATCTTACCAAATGTGACGGTCGTTCCACATATTCTTGTGAAAGTTTAAGTCATACCTCCCTTTGTGCATGTAAGATAATTGACAGTGACCTCTTTATACAAAGTCCTAATATGCATGGAATGCGGTATTCGAAAAACGATCATTTAAATTTCCTGAGAACACATTAAACGGTCATTTTGGGAAATGAAGAGAGACATTATTTTTTTTTTTTCAATTTTTTCGCCGAGTTTAGCGGGTCAACTGAATTGGTGTATAGTTAAGGTGACCTCAATTTTCCCGCTAAATTCAGTGGGGAAAATGAATTGATATGTGTGTCTGTTGACGTAAGGTCACGTAAACATCACATTTCCCGCTAAATTTAGCGGATAAACTGAATTAGTGTTTAGGCCACGTTACTGAAGTTTCCCCGCTAAATTTAGCGGAATATGGCCGGACGAACGGACCGACGGCAAAAAAAATTTGGGAATGGGAGTTTTTATTAAAAGCATTTCGTGGTATAAAATGATACTTCAATCTCTTTATTGTCCAACGTTGGGCGACGACTCAAACAATCAAGTGAGTGGGAGTTGTGCCTATAGACACGACAATCAGAAGACGCCATCATCGGCATTCCACTGCTACACCTAAATCACGTCAAACCCAACAATGCTAAAATACCTCAGGAATTTTAATCCCCGGAGAATCTGTTGACGTGTGTGTTTACGAGCACGGCAGCTCGTAAACAGGCGAAGCGTTGGCGTGTACCAGGCGCCGCGCCTTCTATCTCCAGCTGCCGTGCGGAAGTGAAGATTCGGCGCGGCTGTCCTGGGTTAAATCCTTGTACGTTCCGGCGTATCGGCGTGCCGTCGCGTACCACTACTGCGTGACGCATGTTAAAAACACATCTATACTCTATTTCCCCTTACGATGTAGCGATTATCTCGCGCTTCTAGCCTTTGCTGTGTTACAGCTTAAGGTGAAACGGAGTATAGCACGGGTACCGCAATGGCTAGATTTTCATCTCCAGCGGGGACGCCTGCTGGGCCGGTTTCCGATACTGCGTTTAAGGCCACGGTCCCACTGAATATGGCAGTTTAGGTACTTTTTGGTCGGTCATTACTCATCTCCTTTTAAATGCTGTTTTGTAGGATTGATGTCATTCGAAAGGCAATGCAATCCTCTTTCATTTGATATTATGTATGTGTTGGTTTTTACTATTCATGCGTGTTTGTAGCGTTGCGAATATGATGGCGCGGACACTCACTTGCTCCGCTAGTTCATGTTTTATGAACGATCCATTAAAGATAGCACGGTTCCAATATAGCAGTTTTGTTAAGATGATGTCGGAGCAGAATGTAACGATACACTTTTTTGGTAGTTGCACTAGTTTGTTTTTTTCATCCCTCCAAATATTGCCCTAAAATTGACATCTTTCAACACAAATATGTTTTTAATGACAAGCGCTAGGGCAATGAAATTAGCTACAGATGTAGTGCTTATAATTGGTAATATGCAGAAAAAACTTTAATGTTGTGTAAATTTTTTTTGTTTAGATATTTATATCAAACGTAGCACTTTTTTGTGCTTCAAGTCATGGTACTTCAAATGCCGCTGAGGAAATAATTAAACTATGATAAAATCTTTTATAACATTTAGAGCTACAATGGTTGCCCAAGAGGTGGACGATGGCTTTTTTTCATTTTCAAAGTCATAACGCTCCAGGATCCCTTCAAACTTACCTGTTTTTGACGCATACCTTTTTTGGACATCAAACAGATTTATTGGCATCAAATAACATTCATTGTTTGGGATAGATATGCATTGGGATGTATTAAATTTTCACAATGATCTTGCTTTGGTTTCTTAATAGGTGTAGAGCTTAGCTAATTTTAAAAACAATAAAAACTGTTTGGGTGTTTTGTTGAGCTACCTGGAGGATGGCAGACAAACTGCTGATTTCTAGTGTTCAAAAATTTTCCGAGAACGGCGTTGGCGTCTGTATCATCATCAATCTCCGTGTCTTTTTACCTTCACATTTAAAAAATATATTGGAAGATTTACTATCAATAAATGAATGGTTTAAGTACTGGGTCAGGTTAATAAATCTAAGACAAATAATTACACACGCGTAGCGTGATATCATGTGTTCATTATTCGATATGACTGAAATCAATAAACAATAAAGACGAAGAGGAAAATAATGCATCCGAGTTCTCTTGATGCCTATACTTCGTTTCAGCTTCGGTCCAGACGCAGCCGATGCTACAAGCGCGAGCATGTGGCCCAGAACAGCGCTTGCACTGCACGAGCGCGCATGCTTGGCAGGTATGCTGAAAGCCTGGAGCTCGCGCTTGTAGCTTTGGCTGCGTCTGGACCGAAGCTGAAACGAAGTATAGAGTCACTAAATGAGCTTTTAAGTATCGGCACTCCGTTTCCCAAAATTGTTTTGGGCGCCGCCATTTTGGGTCTTGTTCAGAGCAAACGCAACTGCCGATCGTCATGATCCAAAGCTACGACTTCCTCAGCATTAGATGCGGTGCTAGGAAGCTGATGCAATATTGCAATGCTCTGTCGTGGGTTGTTTAAACATTTGTGGGGGACGGAAAAGCGTTTCCTGTGATTTTAGATAAAGCTTCAGGTAACTGGCAACCATGATTTTAAGCCACAATACGGCCAAGTGCCGTTACTTTGAACCGTAGCTAATTTACTGGCACAAGCGGGAACAATGAGGAAGTGGCAGGTGTCAAAAGTAGTGGCTTGCGGAATACACGGGGCTTACGTCACTGCCCCTCCAGGTATTACAAGCCTCTTGAACAAGAGCATCAATAGTGTCATTAAATAAGCTACTCGCCAGAGTAGCGACACTTGGCCATATTGTGGCTTAAAATCATGGTTGCCAGTTATTTGAAGCTTTATCTGAAATCACAAGAAACGCTTTTCCGTCCTCCACTTTAAACAGTGTGCGACAAAGCAAAGCAACATTACATACGCTTCCTAACACCGAATCTAATGCTGAGGATGTCGGACTTTTGAATCATGACGATCGGCAGTTGCGCCTTCTCTGCACAAGCACCAGAATGGCGGCGTTGACAACACTGTCGGGTAAGAGAGTGCCGATACCCTAAGCGCAGCTAATTTATTTGCTCTAGTTCCCGCGAAAATCCTTTTCCCTGACTGAAACTGAAAGTAAATATGAATAATACACCAATATTATTTAGTTATAACCAACTGCACATAATGAGAGGACGAAGCGGCCGGGTAGGAGAAATGCGGGTTTTATATGCGACCGTTCTAACCGTCTCAAAAGAGAGAACGCGCGAGCTTGCGCTGGTTTAAAAAAAAAAAGGCATCCAAAGAAAAGAGGTGGCACGCTGTGCTCTTTGTTATTATGCGTCTAATTGCAAATTGTTGTGTGTATGTTTGTACAGCCGGAAGTTAGTCCGCCTTATTGGGCGTCTGACCCTCAGCTGTAGACGAGCAATTTAGCCAGAGCGGTACAACCGCAAACCCGGTGTCTTTACCGTGCACCGCGCAGTAACACGACCGCACGCCGGTACGATGCTCTTCCAGATCGAAACGGGCAGGGGCGGGGTGGCTTCTGCAGCGCGAGCTTTCGCTCCAAGTGCTCCGAGCTGGTGTGCGCTAGACCATGCACTCGGCCACCGACCCCCCCCCCCCCCCCCTTGTGCGTCTAATTTATATACAGGTGTAAGTATTTGAAGATCGACGATGGACGTCGATCGTCTCGAGGTAATGTAACGTAATAACATTATATAAAGAATAAACTTGTTGAAGGACTGAACGACTCAATTTTTCAATTCTTCGATTGTAATATGGCGGTAGCCTATTGTACTTACTGTTGATGAAGAGCAATATGAGGTGACCAGGTAATGATTAAATGATGAGGCTCTATAAGGACGACGACATTAGTGGGTGTCGAACCACAACGTACAGTGCCAGACTTGTTTCAAGTATCGTGTACCCAAAGACTTTCTTGACCCGCAACAGAATATGGTAGAATCAATGAGGATGCTGCTTTACTACTGTACGTGGAACAGGAAAACTGCACTGTGCAGAAGTGCGGCTTATTCGTTAATAGGACGGACGGATTTCTAGCAGCATTCCCTGATTGACGATTACGTGTTAACACATCCATCGAGCCAGTACATCCACCGAGCCATTACATCCGTCGATGGATGTAATGGCACGGTGGATATACTAGCTCGTTGGATGTGTTGACATTTGTATGGATGTAGCTGCTCAATGGATGTAGCTACTCGTTGGATATAGTTGCTCGATGGGCGTAGTTGCTCGATGGATGTAATAGCTCATCCTTCCTGTTACGACGCCGAGCGTGCCATTACATCCACCGTTCTAGTACGTCCATAGAAGCCATGATGGCCGCCATTGGGCTTTTTGCGTTATTAACATTCTTATGTGGAGAGCAAGTTCGTCTTCTTCTTTTGCAAGGATTGTGGTGACGTCAGGACACCGAGCTCTGACTGTTCCTGAATGAAGGGTAGTGTGCAGACCTCAAGCCAGCTTGCCTTCAGGTCTACCCACTATCTTTCAGTCAGAGCCAATCAAAGCTCGGCGTCTTTCTGACGTCACCGCAACCCCTGCGTAAGAAGCAGGCGACTTGATCTCCGCATTGCTTCGGGAACCAAAGGAAAAAAACGGTAAACCCCAGAACGTTAGTGTGTAACAATTAAATTCTCTAAGATATTCAGATTTTTTTTTCGCAAGCCTTATAAAAGGTGTGGTTCTGTGTACCGTCCCAATTCTATGATAATGTTAGTATTTAAAATTATTTTCAGGGTGAAAAAAGCAGTAACTAAAGTGTGATAAATGTGGAAACAACAAACAACAAGCCGGCGATGCGTGTTCGACTTTGCAGACGCCGAGGGCCGCAGAAAGTGCATGACGCACAGAGTGTCCTTTTACTCGCTCTAGTACATTCAATTTAGTGTATAACCTCAAAATAATGTGAGCTATTATACAGCATAGTAAAACGAAGAAATAAACCAGCGTGATTGATGAATGTAATGGCAAGTTTTTGGACGAAGCTGATTGATGAATGTAATGACACGGATGTGATGGGACGATGGATGTAGCGGCAAGATGGATGTAATCACACACTTTTGGACGAAGTTGCTCGATGGATGTGACGACACGGTGGATGAACTGGCCCAAAATGAATGTAATGGCACGATGGATGTAGTGGCACTATGGATGTACGGGCACGATGGATGTAATGACTCTAAATTGGACGTAATTGCAAGGTGGATGTAACGCCACGATGGATGTGTTGGCAACAAGCCCTGATTGACTACTTGGAACAAATGGCCTCGTTGACCTAAAGTGTCCCCGTTCCAAAAGATTCTTGAAGCATACTTAAACCGCAAAGGAGTATGAGGCGAAAAATAAGAAAAAGGAGCCTGGTGTGAAAGGTCCAAATCACCACCATAGCTTCTACTATCAAACACAAGGGCAGTTACACAATACACAAAGAGAGTTTTGTGATTTAGTTACATTTACACTCAAGAACATTGATATCCCACGTATTCAGAGAGATGACACCTTCTGGTCAACCAACATAGAGCCTTTTCTACTCAAGTTTTACATGGAAGGCCCGACTTCCGCTGAAATTCCTTACGTAGACGAGTTGTCCGACCGAATAAACTGCAATTACTCCCGATCTGGGAATCTCTCGATCTTCATTCGTAAGCAATAGTATCATGGGATCGAGGGGTGTGGCTCTTCGTCCGCCGAATATTGCTTCGGCGGGTGTTTTTACCGTGTAAGATGAGACCGTCGCCTGCTGCTGGAACAACAACCTGGCGATTCTTCACTGAACTGCTTCTTCCGTAAGCTTCAAAAGAACTTTTTTTTTTTGTTCCGCACACCATCTGTTCTGCATGCCCGTTAGTTGCAGGACGGTATGGTGCACTAATGTGATGCCTAATGCCGGTTTTGTTTCTTCAAAAACTTGTTTATTTTGTTTGAAGCAAGATTTGGCGCGTTATCAGAGAAAACTTTTTTCGGTAGGGAAAAAGTAGGTAAAAGAGACCGTAGAACGTCAATGACGTGTTTGGACGTAGTGGCAGGCATCGTGTAAACTTCCAGCCACTTAGAGTACGCATCGCCCATGACTCCGCAGATGCGGATACGTTTCGCCACCCACCGATTGAATAGTGGATCGTTTTCAGTTACTGTTCATGATGGCGTTGGACTCAAGGAAGTCTTCGAGTCTTTCCAGAAAGTTAGCCCAGGTGCCAGGACTTTTATCGAAAGCGGTAGGTGTCCGAAACGTCGACAACGTCGGTAGCCACGTGTTGTGCTTGACACTGGATACTTACCATTCGCTGAGAAGAAACTTGCTTGTTCGTCTGCCACGAGTCGTCCGATATCAGGTCATCACCGCAACACCATCTCCCGACAAAAACGCATGTCCATAGTTAGCAATCACGTGAACATATAAATTCCCGAACGCTCATAACTTGCCGTCGCTAAACGCCGTTCATTTATAGCGTCATCATTGCAAGTAAACGTCTACCTATTTCTTCTGATGGTTTTCATCATATTTTTCCTAAGCTGTACTTACAACATTATGTGTGTCGGTACTTCCGAAAATATTGCAACGGCGTTTGTTTTCTGGGAGCCCCCCCCCCCCCCCCCTCTATAATGTAGCAACCTTTACAACATCTTCCGGACCCCGTGAAACACAATATTTCATGACGTTATATTAGACGTCACTAAAATGGTCAGGTAAGTACCGTGAACCGCGAAGCAGTTTACTTGACGTCCGCTTCCACTAATGCCTTGGAAGATTGAGTCTACTGAGCGTACATTCCCGCAGAAGAAATTTTCATTGATAGAATATTGACACGTCAATCAACATTTGATTCCTTCTTGGTAAGATTTATTGCGAAAGCCCGTTACAACCGCCGAACCGCATCTCCCTATATCAGAGAAAAATTTATATCCAGCCTGACATTCTCGCATACACCCGTTTGCTGGGCCACGCTACTTGAGCTAGCTGAGCACAGCTGGTAGCGGCGCGAGCAAGGCCACGAGGGGAACGTGATGGTGCTCGAGCCATCCCACTGTGAACCAATGTTTCGACCACCCCATGGGTGCGTGTCGCCATCTGTTGGTTGAACTAACGCCTTGTTCAAGATGGCTGCCGTGGGACCGCAACCTTAAGCTCCGTTGTTCGAGCACGCTTTTGCAGTTAGCGTCATGCGCGCCAACAAAAGTAGCAGGCGCAGTAAGACTGAACATTTCTTTCGACGGAAAAACGCAGCGTCAGCGTTTTCTTTATCTGCCAGCTCTCTCCGTGCCGATTATCTTGGGCCGAGATTTCATTGCAGACGAAAAAATTTCTCTCGACTACGCTGCCGGCGGATATCGGCTCGACGACCAGCCGCACGTGACCCCCTTCACCAGACGTGAATACTGCGTCACCGGCACAACCCTTCCGGCCCACTACACAGCGCGGCCAGCTGAAGTTCTTCCTGACGGCATCCGAGACGCCCTCAACGCATGCCCAGCAACCAGCTCGCAAAAGCAGCAGCTCGAGAGCATCCTGCAGCCGTTCGCATCAATGTTCACGGAAACCCCGGGCAAGACCGACGTGTTGCTACACCGCATCGAGACTGGTGACGCCCGACCATTGCGGTGCAACCCTAGGCCCCTCAGCGTCCACAAGCGAGCCCTACTAGACGCAGCACAACAAGAGATGCTGGATACCGGAGCAGTGCAAGAGTCCCAGAGTCCGTGTGCCTCTCCCGTCGTCTTGGCTCCGAAGAAAGACGGCTCGGTACGCCTTTGCGTGGATTATCGCCGCCTCAACGCAGTGACGGTGAGAGATTCGTACCCGTTTCCTTCCATTGACTCGGTTATGTACGCGATTGGCAACGCGAAAGTGTTCACCCCTGCAGTCGAGGTTTTTTGCAAACCGAGATTGATCCAGAGGACGTGCCAAAGACTGCGTTCACTTGCCACAGGGGATTGTTTGAATTCACTCGCCTCCCCTTTGGCCTTTCCAATTCACCCGCTAGCTTCCAGCGTTTAATGGATATCGTTCTCGGCGACACAAAATATAACTTCGCCATGGCGTACATGGATGACGTCGTTATTTTTTCCCAGACTTTCGAGGAACACCTGAAGCATCTTGGAATCGTCCTCGAGCACCTGCTCAACGCCGGCCTGACGATTCACCCCGGCAAGGTGCAGCTCGCTTCACCACAAATTAACCTCCTTGGCTTTGTAGCGGACAATGGAGTTCTTCGCCCCGACGAGGACAAGATGCGTGCAATAACAGGGTATCCGCAGCCACACGACGTTAAGAGTTTGCAGCGGTTTCTTGTATTGGTTGGGTTTTATCGCCAGTTCATCCCTCGCTGCGCCGACATTGCTAACCCCCTGACATCGCTCTTGCTTAAGGGCGAAAAATGGCAGTGGGGGGAGGAGCAGCGCGTCGCTTTCCTTCAGCTCTCGAAAGCAATCACCGGCGTCGCCTCTTTGCAATTGCCGGATCTCAACCGACAATTTGTCGTCCAAACAGATGCCAGCAACTCCGGCCTGGGCGCAGTCCTGCTTCAGGAACACGACAACGTTTTTCGCCCAGTCGCCTTCGCCAGCCGCACGCTAACGGCGGCCGAGCGCAACTATTCCGTGACGGAAAAGGAATGTCTCGCCATCATCTTCGCCCTCAAGAAGTTTAACATGTATCTCGATGGCGCTTCCTTTCAGATACAGACGGATCACCAAGCGCTCTCCTGGCTGAAGAATTTGCAGAATCCAGCCGGACGTCTTGCACGACGGGCTCTGACACTACAAGAGTACGACTACACTATCGCCTACAAGAAAGGAGCAACCAATGTTGTGGCAGACGCACTGTCACGGGCTCCTTTACAGGTCCCTCCCACTGAGACGGAACCAAGGTTGGTGGGATTAACAGACAACGTGGCCGACACATCGGAGTCACGGTGGGGGACGTTGGTGAGCAGAGCAGACCTCCGCAAGGCCCAGCAGGAAGATGGACTTTGTCGACGCGTGTGCGAGAGGCTAACGGCACGAAGAGCAAGCGGCACCGGAAGCGACGACAAGTACGACTCGTACCTGCTGAGCGAAGACGGACTTCTTCTACGCTGCATCCCCCAGAAAGACGATGACAGCGATGGATCGCCTTTCCGGATTGTGATAGCTCGGAAGCTGCGCAAATCATTCATCAGGTACTTCCATGATTCAGCATTAGCGGGTCACAGCAGCGGCAGTAAGACTTACGATAAGTTATGTCGTGTTGTGACTTGGCCAGGAATCGGGCAGGATGCTCGCAGTTGTCCAGTGTGTCAGAAGGCGAAGCCTCGTGGAGGCCAACCACCAGGATTAAGGCAGCCAGTCGTTAGCCAGTCGCCTTGGCAGATTGCCGCATGTGATGTCATGGGACCGTTTCCTCGTAGTCCTCGCGGATATCAGTATCTACTTGTTGTGACTGACCACTTCACCAAGTAGGTCGAACTGTTCTTCTTACGGAAGCTTCTTTCCCAGCGGATCTGGGACTGCCTTCTGTCCGTCTTCACCAGATTTGGCTTCCCGGCAGAGCTCATCAAGGACGGTGCTTCGTACTTTCGAAGCAAGATCTTCGTTGACACCTGCGCTGCGCTTGGGATACGGCACAAGCTGACTTCGCCGTATCATCCGCAAGCCAACATCACGGAGAGGATCAACCGCAACCTCAAAATGATGTTGATTTCCCACACAGCCCGTCACAAGGGCTGGGATGCCAAACTCGACGAGATGGCATTCGCAACGCGCACAACGGTCAACCGATCAACTGGTTTCACGCCCGCGCGTCTCACCTTTGGTAAGGAGCAAACCTTCCCAATGGAAAATTCCTTTTCGTACACAGACGAGAGAATCTCGACGTCGCTCGTCTTCAACAGGCCGCCCAGTACAACAACGGCCGCCGCAACGTCTACTTTCAGATTGGAGACGTGGTACTTCGTCGGACACATCTCCTCAGCGACACGTCGAAAGGCGTCGCCGCATACCTCGCCAACCGTTGGGACGGACCCTTTCGTGTAACGGAAAAAGTTTCTCCATTGAACTACCGCCTAGCACGTCTGCATGGTACACAGCAGTACGGGCCAATTCACGTGTCTGAGCTCAAGCGTTACTGCGAGCCAGCAGTTCTTCCGCAGGTCCCGGACAACCCAGCCCCCAGCCAGCCCTTGGATCACGGAACCCCACCCAGGCGGTACAACCTGCGCCGGCGATGACTTAACATCCGCTGGATGACCATATCCTATTTGGCTGGTTGTACTTCTCTTCGCGGAGAGAGGGAGAGACGACCTCTCCTTCCCGTGGGTCTGCCTTTTGTCTTTCAAAAGGATTGCCTGATTTCGCGAGTGCCTCCAAACTCAGTTTTATATCAGACCCGTAATCTTCTCCCTTCGTGTTTTCTTTTGTCATGCCATCTGTCCAGATGGAACCCTTCCGCACCTACGACCGCCGTTATGGCACCCGGTTCTCGGCTCGCAACCCGAGATTTTCCCGTGGCCGTCGTGACCACCCCCGCACTGCCAGCGTGGCCACTTAAACGGTCCTGGTCGAGGAGCGTCCCGTGGCCTACGCCTCCAGCCTGCGTTGGCGCGAGCAGCCACGCCCGGAACGCGGTGCCCCACCACAGTCCGTTCCTGAGCCGTTCCGGGGGAACACCCTGGAAGTCCGCCACCCGGTGGAACCCCCCGCCATCTACAGTGATGCCGAACGCCGGCTGCTCTGCCCCCTCTGCGGCGTCCCAGAGATCCACCGGGCCACACACCTCGCCGGGGCCCTTCATCAGTCTCTGCTCGCCACCGAGTGGGCCCACCGTGCTGTCCAGGCTGCGCATCGTGCTGTCGACCGCCCGTTGGAGGTAGCAGAGGCCCTCCGCGTGCTTCGTCAGGCCCGCCCTGACCTCTTGCGAGACCATGCGGCCCCGGAGGACGCCATCCTAGACATGGACCTCTGAAGGGGGGAGAGATGTGGGCGCTCGGCCCGATACCCCACGCCCATCCGGCCAACGACGCGCCACCGCCCTGGGGGGCGGCTCCTCGGCACAGGCGGATAATATAAGCGCGTGCGGCAGCGAAAAGGGGGACTGTTCGCCCAGCCTTCAAGCGTACCCCGCAGATGGTAATAAACCTCAGTTTGTGAAAGGGACGAGCCGTCTGGTCAATCTTCCGCCGCGGACGACGGAAGTCGAACGCCACAACGTGCACGTGAAAATATGTTGACTCGCGTGTTCGTGCACGAATATATTTATCGGGATCATTTGTGCTTCGTGCGACACGTGGGAACCAAATTCAATGTACTCATAAGTTGTTGTAATTTATACGAAGGCAAATTTGTTTTCGATTGCGCGAGCTTCACTTTACGGAGAATGATATCCTTCGAGGGACGTCACACGCGGATATGCTACGTAGGGTCACAGGTCATCGTTCCATTGAAGCATCCCCCCCTACGCCATGGTGAACTGTCATAATTTCAGCTTGACTTGGGGTGTAGATGCAAGTAGCTCTTGACAAGAAGCTTTCTGAACCGTTTAGCTTCAAGCAAGAATGCAGTTACTACATTCGTTTACTAAGTGAACTTTATTGATGCTGTGATGTAAACTGACGTTTTCAATCCTTCTTCGTCGTGTAATTCTTGGCAAGTATTCTTCATAAATAATTCATTTTGCGGGGATAATTACATCATGCACCATTTCGGGCTTAAAACGAAACCCCATCTCGAGAATTATACGCTTACAGCGTTATTGTATTTTACATCATTGATTTTACGAAGAAATAATTCGCCAGTTTAAGAAAACCAGCTTCCTAACACGAAGGTTGTGCTCAGTTGGCATTTGAGGCAACGAACACGCTTGCATCAATGATAACTGGTTGCTATGACGGTAACCCCCCGCGTATTCCTTCTCTTCCTCGCTTTAGAGTGGCCCCGATGGCCTTCTGTTTCGGCCATGCGCAAAGAGCGCTGAGGCCTTCCTAGTCTAGGAGGTGTTGCCTGACCCCTGCTCTAAGGTAAGCAGCGGGAAGGGGTGGCCGCCGTCGTAGAAGCAAATCTCGCGCCTCCTTGCTGCAGACGCGACACTCCGAGAGCAATTTAGAGGACTGCCACCGGTGGCGTAAAAAGTGCACAAACATACGGGTTATCGATCTGTCGATTTTCCTTTGGCGTGAGGAATTCTGACGGAAGCAAAAGCGCATCATCGCAAAAGACGCAAGAAGCCAGACAAAAAGATAGTGCCTAATCCCAAAAGAAAAGGACGATGCCACCCCACCCCCGCATCAACATGCTATGATCAGACAGGGCAAGGTAAAGGGTCCAATGCAAGATTAAACAGATTATTGACACGTTTTCTTTCTTCTTTTTGTTTCACAAAAAAAGAAAAAAAAAAGAAAAAATGTTTTAATTGCACTAGCGAAGGCCGATGAGCAAAGGAGACAGAGTAAAGCCCGGGGTGTATACCGATTTAGGGTTGGACTACTCGACACTGCAAGGCCCTTGCTGCTTACTGTATACTTTGCGGGACGAAGGCGTCCGGTTCGGTGTGCACGGATAAGCAACCCAGTATAATAAAAGATGTTTCAGTTCACTTGTGCCGAGACTTAAAGGAAAGCTGGTGCACGCTACGCTTGTTGAACCAATGCAGTATTGTTCATAGTCCTCTCGTGCAGCTCCAGATATTTCTTGTGATACGCTAAAATCGCTGATTAATACTAGCTAACTTTTAAACTCATAATTTGTACGCAAACCCCGCTATACGAAAGTTTTAGGGTGAGTTGAGCCCATCCTGTCATTTCCACAAATAAAGGTATCCTTCATGGGTATATTCATGTTTGGCTTTAAAAACAAAAGCTCGAAGATCTTGTGCTAGATTTAAAACATTCCATTACCGTATTTTACGGAGTATAGTCTGCACCCGTTGCATAGTCCGCACTTAGTGCCTAATCCGAAAGTAAAAATGATCATACAGATCACACCTTGACAACTACCTGCTGCATTAACTCGCAAAGAAGCTTGTATCACATATAAATCACTATTATTATACTCTGTTACTCATAAAAAGCCTTCGCGTCTTGTCACAGTGAACATTGTAGAAAAATACAAAATCTTGTATGGTCCGCACAGGGTAAGATTTCAACTTTTAAAAATGTATAGTCCGCCGAGTATAGTCTGGACAATACGGTAATTACCGGCTGGCGAACTGCGATGGTTATGAGTCATGACCTTAGTTCCGTAAAATAAACGTTCAATAAAAAAAAATCGCCCATGTATTTTTTATTCGTTTTTTTACCGCTTGAAAACATTAGACACGAAAAGGCTACCTTAGCAAAAACGACACTATGGAGACGTTTTCAACGCACCCTACAACGTTCGTATTGAAAGGATGCGGTACAAAATAATATTTAAAAAAAGTCGGCTAGTTTATCTGCATTCATAGCCAGTTTGGCCAATTAAAAAAAGTAACTTGATTAGCTCAACTGAACAATACTGCGTTTGTTTGAAACGTGTAGTGCGCACCATGTTTTTAAAGTCTCAGCGCAAGTTATCTAAAACACCATGCATGTTTTTTTCCTTTTCTTTTGCAGCGAGAACAAAATGAAAGCTGTGATTTTTCAAAGGCATTTTATTTCCAAGGATGAAAGACACTAGACAGTGGCAGACTTTTTTTTAATGTCAAGTTTGCGTACACACTGATTTTCCTCACCACCCGACGTGCAATTGAGAATCACGCCTGTTAATTCTAGGAAGTTGACACTTATTGCCCTGTTAGTGAGGTATTACAGGTTATCGGATCGTAAACTCTCAATACTGGCTTTCCACAGGTTATCATGAAGGCGAGAACGCATTCGAGGGAAATCTGTTTCAATACGATGTCTTGAAACCATCTTTCAATGCCATCTTTTATGAAAGCGTTTAGAAGTTCTTCTTGACCTTTCGTCGGAGTGCAGTTTTCATCGATTCCCACTGTCTTCTTATGCTCCTCATACAGTTTTTCTTCTTCTTTTTTTATAATCTCATCTTTCAAGTCATCCACTATACTTTTCAACTCAGATTTTCTCAGCCACAAGTCGCATCCTATAAAATCGGCAAGATACCAATTAATCGCGAACATCGTACAGACAGTTTTGGGCGACTGTGAAAGTACTTAAACGTGCGGAAGCAAGTGACTCCAAATGAAAACGAAAATCAGTTGCGGAGCGGAGAGCCGGTGTAAGTTAACACTATAAAATAAAAATGTCAGTTGTCAGTCAGCGCTTGTAGTGTGTACTACTCTTGTGTCTGTCTGTTTTTGTTGCTGTTTTTTTTTCGAGTTTTCTTTTTCTTTCTTTAGTCGCGTCGTCGCACAAACCGTTACTAAGTTAAACAAAGCTTAGATAAGCATAGTGTTTTCTGTTATGTCTTTAAACCCCGGACCCGAGCCGTTTAACCACACACCAAAAAATTAAATAAAATACGAATATCTCATTGAATGGGTATCAATTCTTTTTTGAAAGAGAAAAGCAAGAACAGGTTTTGAATATTTTTTTTATAGTTAAAGCTCAGCTGATTATTCTGACACAGCGTTCCGTAAGTGTCCCTGTTATATCTTTAAACATTATATGTTTAGGTATTCTTTATATATTTATTTGTATTGTGTCCAGAGACAACCCAGGCCTTAGTTCTGGTACACACTCATACACACACATGCACGTGCATGAGAAAAAAACAGAAACTAACAAAACAGACAGAAAAAGCGAACACTGATGTTATCATATGCGGATGATTTTTATACTTTTCAGACACAACTCACTCCCGAAAATGTCAACCACCGCATTCAGTGCAAAGAAATACCTTTAAATTAGTAAAATGTGGGTAATTGACACATGTCTTGCACGTAGAAAGTGTTGTGGTGAGGACAATTTACGGGAGGTAAATCTAGAGAAAGCAAAGAAATAAGTCTGGGGCAACGTACTCTGCTATGTGCAGTTTAAGACAAAAAATACATAATCTCGAAAATTCCGGCGCCAGTATTGGCAAGTTTAGCCGAAGTAACGTTGACTAGTAAGCTACAAAAGAACCGGGTGCCGCAATAACAGTCGTATTCTACATGTGCCAACTTTCTCTGCACAGGTTCTAGGCTAGCAGGGCTGGTTACTCCCAGACAGTTCGAAACTACAGAAACAAACTTTAGTTTCGATTGAACAACAGATGCATAAAGCCTGACGAAGCATGAAGCCTCTTTAAAATGACGGGTCATAGCGAACACAAACCTAAAAGTCACAAACAAGAACTAACCGAATTTGGCACATGATATAACTAAGGGAGGAATCAATATAATCTCCTAAGTCATGTACACAATATTCACGTCGCAACGGTTGATTGTCTTGTTTATACAAAAAATTAAGCGCACATTTCTTGCGTGATAAAAAAAAAGTGTTTTACTATTTAGACGTAATTTTTGTTGCGCACCATGATGAGATAGCAGATATGCCCTGCAGCAGTTCACAATCAAAATGTGATTTGGGTTCGCTTGAATCGTAATATAATCAGCTAACTGAAGCAAATTCGAATGTTTTACGCAAAGAGAGATATCATTGGAAAAATGTTAAACGGCAAGGGTCCTAGAATAGAACCCTGAGGAACGTGGCGTTCCTCAGGGTTCTATTCTAGGACCCTTGCCGTTTAACATTTTTCCAATGATGCCTCTCTTTGTGTGATCTGGATAACACAGTGTTAACACGGGCGTTATTAATGCGCGAGGAAAGATATGATGAAACCACGAAGATACCGGCAAACACACCTCATATTCCGATAGCCTGTTCACACATAGATCGTGGTGCACAAGGTCAAATGCTTTGGTTAAGTCAAATTAAATGGCATCCACCTGCCCATACTTGGCAGCTAATGAGGCCAACGTCACCCAGTCTGCTAAGTTAATTTCTACTGTTACAGACTTAACAAAACCTTGTTGCAATTAATTCAATATTTATTTACAGCAACTAGAAATCTGCACTTCTACCACGCTCTCAGGCAGTTTTGAGAATGTGGTAAATATACATGATGTTTCATTTTAATTTAATCAGATACCAATAGACATGAAAGGTACACTAATGCTGTTTTTGCAGATAAGTTTTAAAATCAGGGGGTCATATTATACGCTCCGTGCGGGAACTATAGGGGGCGCTTTGAAAAACGCGCGTAGCGCCGCTGGCGGATGAGCTGGCGTTCGACAGTGCGGCGCGCTCAGCAGCCTGCGGCGCCTTTTCGCGTGCGAAGCTGTGGCGGCGGAAGCGCGCACGGTCGGAACTTTTGCTTTTTTAACCGATAAGTTGAGGGTGACGTTGCATGGGTGCTGGGGCAGGTTTAAAAAGCGCATTTAGCTGTTCTCCGCCTCTTATATATTGAGTTTGAGTCGTTATTAGTGGTAATTTCTTTGGTTGCGGTTGATAAAGGGGTTTGAGAAATTTTCCGAAAAGCAAGTCGGACGCCACCATAATTGCTCTCAGTGGGAAATTCGTTTTGCTCTTCGCTGCGAACGTAGGACTGCTGGACTGCTGGGACGATGATATTTAGAGGCAAGTGAGATGTTCACTAAGTTTGTGCACTAAGTGGACCAAGTTTTAATCAGACAGCATGTGTGAAAGTTATGGTTCGAACGAATAAAGGAATAAAGCTGTCAGGAATATCCAATATTGAACCCAAAATGTTGTCTTCTTGGAGAGGTTCTTAAACATGACCGTAACTTGACACAACAGTTATAATACCAAAAACAGGTGGCATAGAGGAACGAGGTGGAAATTTGGTTTGGGCGGCGTAGCTGAAAGGCAAATGGTTTTGACCGTGAAATGACTCTCAAGAGTATACCACGCGCCGTGGGAGATGGAGACTTTTCAGGTAGGAAGGGACTAGTGCACTGTACTTCCAATTGGAACAACTTGACGAAAGGTGGCTTCAAAGCCGAGAAAGCCAAGTTGCCGGCCAACACACGGTTCGACCGTCAAAGGCTTTTGCGGTGCTGGTGTGTAGTAATCTGGTTGTGCGGGGTGCTGATTTTCGGCACACAAGTACTTTGACAAGTGTAACTTGACAAAACACTTATTATATCTAAAAGAGGTGGCATAGTTTAATCAGGTGGAAATATTTTGGGGCGGCGTAACCGGTTTCGACCGTCAAAGGCTGTCAAGAGAATACCACTCATCTTGGCCGGGAGGTGCACACTTTACAGGGGAGAAGAGTGCTTAAAGTTCCCGAAAATTGACGGGGGTCCCTAGAAGAAGGTAGGGGAAAAGGGGGGAGTTTTGATGGAGATGGTAATAGATGCACATAAAATAAACCCCATTGCTCACTCCGTCCACGCTGTACCTGCAAACCTCAACCCCAAATGTTACATCCTTAAAAACAAGCTATCTTATTGCAAGGTATGATTTTGATTTCACTAATTGTGGAACTGTGGAAGAGGGTCTCAGACCATCCATTAAAATCAGGGGAGGGGGGGGGGGGTCCAGACCCCATGAGGCCCCCCGACCTTTAAGCCCTGGGTAGGAAGGGACCAATGGACGGTACTTCCAGTTCGAATAACTTTGCAATAAATGGCTCTAAAGCCGAGAAAAAAAATTGTTGTCTACAAGACTCGGGCTGTCAGCGTTTCCACATCTAAAAGGAGGCTGATAAAAAAATAAAGCACACCACATAAACTTCCATACTCAAATATAAATTATCCAGTGATTCCAAGTTTCATTGCAGTTTTCCTTAGATTCACATTTGTCTCTTTTTGTACCGTCCGAATCTTTCTCCATGAAGTACAGACCGCGTGCCATACTGGTCCGGAAATATCATCGACACGTACGATGGGGACGAAACTTCTTTCGAGGGACTTCCTTCAAAGAAATTCGCACTGCATACTGGCGGGTGTGGGATGGCATTTCAGTTCGAGATGATATATTGCCGCGCGCAGGGCTGAGAAAGCAACGCTCGATCACGAACATCTAGAAATTTCTTTTATTCTTGTTCCAGACGTAACTTCTATCGTTTATCCCTGCTTTTGTTGTTCCAGAAAGTGCGTGTTCATTGTCGCCCCGAGCGCGCTACGCTCGAACCTTCTCCGCCGAATCTTCGAGATAGTGACTCACCTTAGATAAGAGGCCGCCCGCGACCTTGTCGAGTCAGTTTCGCCCCAGCGTTCGACTGTGCTGCTACGCCGACTTCGACACCCGCGACGCTCTGTTATCTTTGTTCTCCTTTATTTTTGGCACAAGTTCGCCCCATTAAACGTTTATTTCTTCCTGTTTATTTCCTTTTATTTTGGTCACCACCCGTGACAATACGTAGGCGTCACTGGTACGAAAACAAACACAGAGCGCAAAAGCGCAAAGCGGCAGTATAGAATATGTCAGCCGTGCCGACACAGTGGCAGTCATGATAGGGAAACCAAATTTCTCGCGTCGTACGGCTGTACGGCAAATTTTTTGCTGTCCCACAAATCATCGGCGAGGTGAAAAACTGTGAAACATCGTCCCCACGAGATACGACGCACAACTATTGGAGCACTTAACGACGCAGCAGTTCATGGTGTTAAACCAGCGCAACCGCACCGCTCCGACTTCAATGCGTACCAATGTACGCGGCGTGGTTTCGTTTCGCCGGGGCTCTCACTGCCTACCTTCGGTAACGGCCGCGCGGCGGCGCGCCGGTCGCGTCGCACGCAGTGTATAGTGGGCTACCTGTCATGATAAGTCGGACATTTAACTAAAACTTGTTACATAACTTTTTAGTTGGTGAAATTAGACGTATGGTTCCAATGGGAGACTTGCTGTGGGTCATTAAAGGCTACTAAATTATAAAATTCTAGGATTTAATGCACATGTAAAGTGTGGAAGTGCGCTAAAGTTAGCACTCGTGCAACCGGCACAAGGCTGGCGGTACGAAACGTGGATGACTACCATCTGCGCAACACAGGAACAAACTTTAGTATATATCATTTCACGTTGGCTTCGCAAAGAGCGAAAACTACGGCCCGCTTGAGCCAATCGGAGTGACGGTGGTGAAGCACGTGACAGCCCTTAAGAAGGAAAAAAGGGAAACAGAGTCACCCGAGAAGTTGGAGAGGAGAGGAAGAAGGAACTTCCCTCTTAACCCGAACCCTCTTTTGTGTGTCCCAGACGCCGTTGTTCTCCCCCTCAGAAATTAGGCCGTCTCAAAAAATTAGTACAAAAGCGGCTTCCCCCTCTCTCTTGCTCATGGCTTTGAGAACGCTGCGTGCAAATAGTGAGTTAGAGTATAGTCACGTGCCTTGCTCTGACGCGTTGATTGGTTCACTCGGGCAGTAGCCTTAGCCGTTTGCCAAGCTATGGTTAGACAAGAATAGATGCAGATGTTTTGGTCGCCGGGAAGCTCAGACGGCCAATGGTGTTCTCTTCCTAAATTAAACCTTCATATTATCGTTGACCTGGGCTATTCACTTTTAGGTATTTGTTCCAGAAGCGATGCATAAAACATCTATTATGTTCTTGTTGTTGTTTTCTACTAGGGCCCACCTCTCATTCTCAATTATCTTGCAAGTTTCCCACTCAGCACGAACTTACGTTGAAATGAAGTTGCACTAGCATTTTGAATGTATTTGAAATCACACACGGCACCAGCAGTATAAGACATTTCACCAGAGTCCTGCAATGTCACCATCTGCAATCATAACTGAACAAACTTTGATTGCGCACGATACTGGGCATTGTTTGGAGAACTCGTTTTTCGTTGAAACAAAACTTTGGTACCAAGAATACCCCTGTTTTGGTTAACATATGCACATGTGCCATCCAGGCATTGAAGATTACCAACGGGTTTAGACACGACCTCTGTAAACTGAACATACCGCAAAACGTAGAGTTTATCTTACACTAGCAGGACGCGTCTACGCGCAAATCTCAATTAAAACATCCGAAAATAAATCCTTCGCAATACACCTAATGAACAGCTCGTTTTAGTCAAGATTGCAGCGCCAAGCAAGCTTAATTTGGGTGTTTTTTCTTTTGTTATAAAGCGTACTGTAGCTGCTATACTTATCATTTAAATTAGCAAAAAACAAGACAATGTGACATTTGTCTCGCTAAGGTATTAATGAACTTACCTCCTTTGGCTGCGGGATTCCTAAGGATATAACATTGCGGCTCGTTGTATACGACATACATGTCAGCATAGTCAGCTCTTTTCGGATTGTAGAACAATTCATCTAGAACATTCCACGTAGAATAACCATAGTCTCGTGCACTCAGCCGAGGATTTACAGCATTTCCTGAGTGAGAAAATCATTTTCGCAATTCAAATTGAATACACCACTAACAAAAACATGCTCCACGCTTGTCCAGAATTAAACTTGAACTCACCTCTATCAGGAAAGGGAGTACTTCTGAAATAAGAGGTGGAGTTATCCCACAGAGTGTAGGTGTAGCTTCCTGGGGGAACCGGAGTAGCATTTGGTAGTTTTCCTGATTTTGGGGTACAAAAGCAAATTAACGCACTTTTAATATAGTTTAGACGATTGGGCATCTGAAATCCTCCAGGGCTGTACGCTAATCCTGACCTGACAGTGGAGCGAAGCAGTAAAGAAACTAATTAAAAGGATTTGAGTTACTGTAGTTAGTTACATTTCTTTAACTAAACACTTTTCAAGTTACAATAAAAGTTTAGTAACAACATCATGTAAACTAACGCTTTTAGGGACATTTAGACCGCCTGCATAAATTGGTTTCTAATCGCGATGCGACTTCTTACAGAGGTGCAAACAGGTAGTGGAATTTTACAGCGAAAAACAAAACCAGGAAATAATCCTACCTGGTTTAAAAGGAAAAGAAAAATCTGTTCCGGGCAATCTAAGCTGTCACTTAGCAGACGATTGCACGCGTAGAGATAAGTGCTGCCTACAGATGGCGTACGCCGCGTCTAGGGAGCACCAGCCGGTTCGAGTTATTTTGCGAGATCGTCTGCTATCAATCACCGGCAAGCGCTCCCTTGACGCGGCATACGCCATCTGTGAGCAGATCGTCTCTCTAAGTGTGCATTATCTCTGAAGTGTCGGCGTAGATTGACCAGGATAGGTTTTAAAGCGCAGCTCTTAGGCGCCCGTTTCCCCGTATAGTGGCGTCGCCGTTGGTGTCACCATCACCGTAACAGCCACGCTAAATTTAGCGGGAAATTGAATTGGTGTTGAGGGCATGTAATGTCTGTTTTCCCGCTAAACCTAGCGGAGAAACTGAATTTGTTTATGGGTGACGTGACAAGAAGTCTTGTGACGTTATTTTTCCAGCTAAATTTAGCGGGGAAACTGTGGGATGAGGGGAGGATATAGAGGAGGAGGGGAGGGTACGCAGGAGGAGGGGAGGAGGAGAAGAGGAGGAAAAGAAGAGGAGGAGGACGCGAGGAGAAAAAGAGGAGGGGAGGGTGCGAAGGAGGAGCGGGGACATACCCTCCGCTTCGTACACTCTCGTCCGCCCTTTCAAGATCTGCGCTCTAATTTCGCATTAGAGATTTGTAAACGTCTTTCATTTTTTGTTTCTTTTCTTTTAAATGAGGTAAGTTCGTTCCTTAATTTTTTTTTACTGCCTTTCACTTTATGTTTGCACCTTTCCAGTAAATCGCAGTGCGATACATTGATAAATTGATTTTTCGGAACGTCTAAAGTGCATTAAAATCATTAGTTTACATACGGTATAAATGCAACTTAAAAATTTTTGTGTGACTGGTAATTTGGCTTAGATAGAGTTACTTTCCAAATTTTCACTTTTGAGCATCATCTCCGAGCACTTCGAATTAGTGGAATCACTTGTCGATGAAATTGTTTGAATCATTACCGGGTTGGCTTTTCATGACACTAGAATTTGTTAATTTTGAGCCAGACTTGATTGAGCAAGAGCAGCACTTTTGGAATGGAAGCAAACGGTTAGCACTTTTGGTAATTAAACTTATGAGGCGATCGTCTGAAACAGGCTAACATATGACAGCAATGTAGTAAATACCGCCAGTACGATGAGGGTGAATGTAACCTGCTAAAACCTTTTCGCTGCATGTGTCCTCCAGCGGATAAAAAATTTACAGATTATCGCGATTGAAATGGAACCGGTCCGAACAAAGTTTGATGCAAGGGTGCAGGCGAGCTGTTAAAGAACTTACATGTTTAACCCTGTGGAGTGGGAAAACAGAGGGATAGGACAAGACGAATCTCCAAACACAGCTGAGGTTTATTTTACGAACTATTTAAAAAGAGGAAACTAGATGAAAGCGACGACGTCACGCGTACCGAACCAAGATACGCGTATCCAGGGTGAATATCAACGCCTAAACAAGATCCCCCAGCAAAGAAATGATATATTGCATCGTGATACGAACATAAAAAAACTGAGGACCAAGTGAAAGGGAAACACCGAGTGACCACTAAGTAACAAAAGGAATGAGGTCAACCAACTCCTAACAGAGCCACAAAAAAGAAAAAATCGTAGATTAAGAAACGCTTTCATGCTAATGTCTATACTCTAGAGAAACGAACTTGTTTCAAAAACAATCGTTAGCCTATCCACCATCACCGAGTCTTTCAGTAAACGTTCATAACAAACCCTTTCTCTGTGGAGCTCTTCGCCATTTTTCTAAACAACGATTCGCTGATGATTCGCTAATTCTGAAGCCACGGATTTCTGCTTCACCGTTCGTTTGTGTTCAGTTAACCTGTCATTAACATATCTGGCCGTCTGACCCCTTGGCAAGAACCAAATCCACAGAAATCTTGCACACTACACCCAGATCACAATCCACGGGAGGGTCTCTGGTTTTTGTTACAACCTGCCTTCTGTGACAAAAAAGGTGTAAGCCGGAAGTGCCGATAATTGTGTTGAAAAACAGCTGTCACACTAAATTTCTTCACTAGCGCATTAAGGTTATGGGAGACATTATAAAAAGGAGGCACACAAAAAAACCTACCGTAATACCCCGAGGGATAGCCCACCCAAAGTCGAAAGCAAATCGGGTGGAATAAGGGGTGGGCTAAATTTAGATGTGCGAACAAAACAAGTTTAAAAAAATGCTACTTTTAGATTTTGGAATCTACGAAACCTGTAATCGCAATCGAAAAGACAACTCTCCTTCCCAGTGAGCAATGTTCGCTTATATCTTGCCGTGGCTAAGTAACACAATTTCGGCCGAGGTCATGATTGGCCAAGACCCTGCAATTACTAGAAGTGGGCAATCTCTCGGCGATCTTGAAAAAAAAAAAAGAAAAGATAGCAAATTGTGTCAAAAAAAGTTCGAGGTAGACCTAGGCATTTCCTTATGAGTTGTGAATGCGAAAGCATGCAAGCCGCTCGTCCGCTCCCTTTGTCGTCTGCTGCGTACTAACGCGCACGTGATTCGGGATCTCGGAGGTTATGAAGCAGGGGCCGATAGGAGCCCCGTCGACGTGCGCCAGCCAATGGAACCGAAGGCGAATCGCTCCTACTGGGATCGCGGAAACCAGGAGCCGTATTCGCGCTTCAAACTGATGACGTCAGCTCGCTCCATGAGACAGTGAAGGCATTCGCATTATTAAGGGTGCCTTATCTTTCGGGGGTGGCGCATCTCTCAAGATCTTACGGTATTTTTTTCTACCCCGACGCCTTTTGGTAAGTTACAAATGGTCAGCAACCGACGGATGGCCGAAGACACGAACTTCCTGCCGTTGTCCGCGAGGAACAATCTACGAAGCTGCTTTAGCGATTCTACGCCTAAACGGTGAGTGCCAGCAAACTTTGTTGAATTCCTTAATACTGACTTCGAAACTCTCCGCTTTACAATTTCAGAATGACGACTTAACCCAGAGTGCAATCAATGACTTCCCCACTTTGTTTCCCCACCATCCAGGGTTCAAAATGTCAGTTGAGAGCCGATAGTTTTTTTTTAGAACTAAACGACACTTCGGTAATCACAGCACTGATAGCCGCATGTAATCTGAAAGTTTACAAGTAACTTCAACGTGAAACGGAGCCTCCGGTAAGAGTCAACAGAGCGACAACCGACGTTTTAATAGGGGGCCTAGATCATTAAGGGTTCCTTGGTTTCGCTAAGGTACCTCGAGCACGTCTCCGACTGGTGTGTTTAGCGTCCTATTCCGCCCATACATCAAAAGTAGTCCCAAAGTGGCAAGAAATGACGCCACAGAAGCCGGAGTGCCCTGCTGTTGGATGTCCCGATCCTTGCGGTTGATCGTAGAAACGCTGGCGAGAAGCACGTGCGAGCGCGAGTGCCTCTGTCGTCGCGGCGTCCCGACTTCTGGCTGTCGAAGCTTCCGTGATCTGGTACACTGGAGAGCGACCTGGAGCAGAACAGGCGTCCGCCACACCCAGCACCGCTGCTGGGACATCGCCAGGGTCGCGGCCGGCGACAGCATGACTGTTGTATGACGTCATCAGGCAGAAATCTAGGGACAATTCGTTTAGGACGCGCTAAACACAGCAGTTGGAGACTCGTTCCAGACACTGAGATGGCACTGGATATCTTGCTGAAACGGTGAAGTAATTGCGATGCAACTTACTTTCATTTTTTGTAAACTAAATTTAACGAGTTACAACTGTATGTGTGTAATTGTAATTTAAATCCACTTCAGCTCAGGTAACTGTAACTTCATTAGTTTTCATGAGTAACTTTTACAGCTCTGCAGTGAAGCTATTTTGATCGATGGTAGCACCATTATAGGCTAATATTAGCAGGTGCCACCAGGCGGTGGCGTTGTCAGGGGAGGGGCTTATGGGACTTCAACTTCCCCTCCTCGCCACCGGAACATTCAGCCGACCTATACACCTTTCCAAAAAACGCTCCTAGGCCACCGCCATGTTGCTGATGCTAATGCGACTGGTGCGACTCTCCCAGCTTCTATCAGTTAGAAATGTTCTGCCACTCTCTTGGACTGGGAAGACCCGCTCATCGCGGTTCTCTACCTACGGTTTTGCGGTTTTGCATTCGATGTTTTTAAGCCCCTCTTGAAAGTTTCCACTTATTTTTTTTTATGCGTGCTGCGTACCCTTTTTATGTTATCTTCCATTGTCAGAAATAAGGCTGGTAGGTGCCTGCTATTCAAGCTTTTCTTCTCGGAGTTCATTGGAAACGAAGGAGGTGAAGGACGCCGAACGGCCCTCGACGTGACGTCGCGAGCATTGTTCTCGCCCTTCCCTGATATAATCAGAATCCCCTGTCATCTCCGAAAATTGTTGTCGGGGTTTGTGTGGGAAACGGGTTAATCGCATTCGTTGCTTTACTTTGGTGTTATTGTAAAAAAAGGAAGCGAAGCTCTCACCAAAACGTGCCCCGAAACAAACTCAATTTGGCTTCCGTCTGATCGTCAAGATGTGACTGTCGTCGGCTGGGACTGTGTTATTTCAGATCTTTCTTATTTTCTGATGGCGCGCATCGTGTGGTACGTACAATATATTATTCGAATGTTAACACTTGCTAAATTGTATGTCCGTGTCCTGTCCATCGGTAAACACGTTATTTGTGAGCGTGAAGAATGCATCCCTTTCGGCTATCTGCTGTTGTAAAATATTTTCGACAGCTAAGCACTTTGTCATTTGACATGCGGCGAATCGCGCTCGCTGTCAATACTTATCGTAAGGAAAACAGCAAAAAAACGAACTACGCATTCGAGTCGCGTTCGTTCTGTCGCGCGGGTAGCCAACAAAAATAGTTTATATATTTTATTGTTTTTTGATTTATTTTCAATTGTGGTACAATGCTTTCTCAATTACCTCGGGAAAATACATGCGCCATTAAACACAAAATACAGCGGGAAAAGACGAGGATTTACCCGCTAGCAGTGTTTGAAACTGCGCCTTTCGAAATCACAGTCCACTCGGTTAGGGTTAATAGGGACGCCGTTGAGAGTGTACACTCTAAGAAAGGAGGGGAGTTCGAGGGAGTTCGACGGCGTGACAACACCCACAGCGTGCACTAGCACCCCTTCGGAAGGAATATCCTCTCTCAAGTAGAAGGAGCGAGCAAAGGGAAAGAGAATGGGGTGCTACAAGAGTCCTCTGGGGATTCGAGAGGATTATGGGCAGGTAAGCCTGCCCTCGGGCCAGGCTTCCTTTGCGAAGGGGAAAGTGGATGACTATACTCCGCTTCACCTTCAGTCCGACCGCAGCGGACTCTAGGAGTAATCCCAGCCAATCCAGCGTGGAGAGAGTGTCATGTGACCTTGAGCTCCCTGTGTCCCTCTGCCCAACCGGCAGGTCACGCGATTTTCTCCCGACGCTGGATCGGCTGGGATGGCCTGTGGCGTCCACTGCGCTCAGACTGAAGGTGGAACGGAGTATAGCCTTGTGAAAGTTAAATTCGACCCTGGAGTTTATGCTTTTACTTTACTTCTTTTTTTCTTTTTTGCTTCATAGATTCTTTGAAATTGTTGACGTCCCCTTTTTCTTCGTTTTTTTTTTTTTTTTTACATTTTCTTATTTACTTTCAAGTTCGAGAAGTTACCTGACTGTTCCATGGAGGGCGCTGGCGGGCAGGTCGACATAGAGTTCCTGTATATGCTACCTACGGTAGCAGAGTTGCGCATTCAGCCTCGGCGCGTGGCCGTAGAGCCGGCTTTCCCGCACGAGATGGATGCTTTGCTCCTCACGTGACTAAATTTGGCGAATAGCGGCGCCGCGCGCGCCGCCGCGCATGGAAAACAGGAGAGGCGGAAAAGGAGGCGGAAAGCAGGGAAACATACGCCGGGGCAAGAGAAACGTCGGCGGAGCGACCGTAAAGGTGGCTTTCTTGCACGTCACCGGATGCTTTGCTCCTCACGTGATGGATCTCGGCGAATAGCGGCGTGGCGGCGCGGGGAAAACAAATGCGCAACTCTGGCTCCCGTAGGGAGCCTATACAGGAACTCTAGGTCGACACAGAGCCGTTTATCGAGAGAGTTTGGCCATACATTGGTTTGAATAGGCGAGCGTCTCGGGGCCAACCACGGGCCACGAAACAGCCCCTAGCGGTGGTCGTGAGCTCTAAATTTGTGACACGACTAATTCAAGCCGTTTAGCGTCGCTAGAGTTAAAAGGTGTGACTCTCAGTGACTGAAAACTTTGTGCGTGCGAGGTGTTCGTCACGCCAGTATTCAAGTGTAGAATAAACGAACGTGCGCTCCAAACCAGGGCCAACTTGCTAGAAACAACGCCTCAACTGAGACGGTGAAAGAAAGCACTGCCAAAGCCAGCGCACGAGCCGAGCGGGACTCCGCGTCTCCAGACGCTCGCGCGCCCCACCCTTTGCACTGTTTTCTTTCCGCCAGTCACAGGACGCTGTTCTAACAAGCCATCAGCAGTGCAGAGAAAGGTATGGGCACGAGCGCGTGGCTTTGGAAAGTGGCTCCTATGCACGAGTTCTTGTACAAACAAAAGCGTTTTGCTGAGCTAGGTTCACGCGCCTGTACTTTTGTCTTCACTGCCGACATTTGTGAGATGGAGCAGAGGCCGAGATTGAACGCCTCTATTTCACGCTTTGAATGTCGTTTGCAATATTGTGACGTCGCGGTCTCCTGATTGGTCGACACTGTGTCACAAATTTAGTTTATGCCCTAAGCGCGGGGGGAATATTCGGCGCTGGCGGCGGCCTTTGCTCCGCCTATTGGCCAAACTCTCCCAATACACGGCTCTGGGTCGACAGACCGACACACCATGCTGTGGCTTACATTTTGCGAGTTCGAGTTTTTACAAGGTTATGATTGGGCATGTAACCTTCAAAGGAGGTTTAGATCGGTTTTGTTTAGGCTTCTGATACAAATGTTTTTGTCGCAGGTCTGATTCGGTAAGATAGAGGACGCAAACCAATGTGAGACAATCTGGGTAGCTAAAACGAAAATAAAAATATCTCGCCATTAATTTGTTTAGCGGTGGGAGACACTGAAAGGTGCAGCCCGGTGACAACAAATTTAGTCAGCTGCACGCGCTGGCGACCGAAAAACTCTTAACTTAGGAAATATATAGCAAAGAGATAAAATCGCGGAGAAAGCGTGAAGACAATATTTATTCTAGAGTTGAAGTTCCGCGGGCACAACGTCTTTGCGAACTCTCAAAGCTTAACCAATATTAAATTTATGCCGCGTTTTATATATCGTACAAATAAATTGCGAAATAGAAAGCCCGTGAACATACTCATTCGAGGCACAACTTTCCACAAAGTTTTTGTTACACAGCGCCCTAACTCGCTCAACCGAAGTTACTAGTGCTGGGGAGTCAGGGCATCGTCGGAATTTTAGAGCGCAGCTCTTAGGGGCCCGTTTCCGGCTTGAGCGGCGTCGGCGTCGCCGTCGGCGTCGCCGTCGCCGTTGGCGTCGCCGTTGGCGTCGCCGTTGGCGTCGCCGTTGGCGTCGCCGTCGGCGTCGCCGTCGGCGTAACCGCGCGGTGCATCATGGGAAATGTCCCATAATGCACCGCGCGAGCCCCCCACCGGGGTCACGTGACCTCGTCGGGGCACGTGACCCCCCCGAGGTCACGTGACCCCCCGAAGTCACGTGACTCCCCTGAGGTCACGTGACCCCCGCCGATGTCGCGTGACCCCCAATGACGTCATCGTCACTCATGACGTCACCGGCATCCACATCGTCATCATCACTGATGACGTCATCATCACTGATGACGTCACCGGCATCCACATCGTCATCATCACTGATGACGTCACCGGCATCCGCATCGTCATCGTCATCATCACTGATGACGTTACCGACATCCGCATCGTCATCGTCATCATCACTGATGACGTCATCAGTGACGTCACTGATGTCGTCACCGGCATCCACATCGTCATCGTCATCATCACTGATGACGTCACCGGCATCCGCATCGTCATCGTCATCATCACTGATGACGTCACCGGCATCCGCATCGTCATCGTCATCATCACTGATGACGTTACCGACATCCGCATCGTCATCGTCATCATCACTGATGACGTCATCAGCGACGTCACTGATGACGTCACCGACATTCGCATCGTCATTGTCATCATCACTGGTGAAGTCATCAGTGACGTCACTAAAGACGTCATCGGTACCCGCATCGTGATCGTCAATGATGACATCATCAGTGACCTCAGTGATGACATCATCGGCATTGGGGTCACGTGACCCCCAAGGTCACGTGACCCCCCAAGGTCACGTGACCCCCCAAGGTCACGTGACCACCCCCTGGTTAGTTTAACCCCCCCCCCCCCAGTGCCCTTCCCTCCTCCTCCTCAAGAGCTGCGCTCTAATTCGGCGTTACAGGGAGTTGTAAGCAGCTTTCACTTTTTTCACTTGGTATGACGACCCTTCTGTTCGCGTTAGGATATTTTAGAGTAAAAATTTCTGGGAGTCATTTTTTTTTTTTTCATTTTGTCAGTTTGAGAAGTTTCTTGACTGCTTCATGTACGGCTCTGGCGCACTGCCTGATGGGCCGAGACGCCATTCCGTAAATTACATTTTGTGTGTTCCAGTTTCGACAAGCTTACGGCCCTGCCGTAAACTGCGAGCGGAGTTTAGGTCGATTTCGTTTATTATGTCCCTGTTGTACGAGAGATCCGTCCGAATAGAGGTAACAATACAACGTGAGACGGGTTGGGTGGTGGATCGAAAACAAGAATATTTAAAGGGGCGATGCAATGATTTTAATGCTGAAGGAATTTGTAGCTCGTAATTTTTGTATCGTTTATCTTAAAAAGAAAGATAAAAATCACGTCTATTTTTTTTATAAATACCGCAATTTCGTTTCGTAAAATGCAAAGCAAAAAACGGTAATATCTCGGGTATTTAAACCACGCGCGGCGGCCGGTGTGACGGATATCTGGGTACATCTGGGTGAGTCTTCGTGACGCCATCTGCATGAGGCGCACAAAACCATTCCCTATGATGCTGTGGTGAAAGAATGCGAACACACACACACGTTCAGACACAAAAGGGAAGATGAAAGAGGGCTCGACCTTAAAAATACTATTTACAGAACCCAGACAAACAGGTTAAAGCTGTGCGCCTGTTTTTATGCGAATGACTTTGGTGTAGATACCTGTGTCTATTTCGGTTTTCAAGTAGAACAGGATGACGCCATTCCACGCGGGTACGAATGAATGGAAAAGGCTCACCTTGAAGAATCAGTTTGTTGCAGGAACAGTGTCGTGTATGAAATATCTTTAGCTTGTGGGTCTACGTATATAGGTCAAACATAAAGACGCATTAACGACAGATTAAATGAGCATAAAAGGAATGCCAAGACCAATACAACGGCCTCTGAAATAGCTAAACGTGTTCATAAGCAACTCTAAAGTTGTGGTTGGGGCCATTTTTAGGGAATAAAGTGTCCAAAATGCAAAACATTACTTTTTCTTTTTCTGCATGGTTGTGTTTTTTTTGTTTTTTTTTTGCTTCACGATTCCGGGATCTGTTAGGGCTTGTCTCTCTAAGTTTTCGATGAGTCATGGCTAGGAAAAAGGCTTATAACGTGGGGGCGCGGCATGCAGCACAGGGAAGGCGCTCCTCGACGATAGAAGGTGGCCTGCAGGCGAGCATTCCCCAAGAGAAACAAAGGGCCCGAGCCCCGCAAGTTCAGTCTTCCCAGCTTCTCAGGCGTTCATGTCCGCCCACCGTCTTTTCTGCGTCCCGTTCAATATTATAACGTTAACAGAACGCCTTTCCTCATCGGGTCGGGAAGCAGGCTGCTTAAGAATAATCCCTAAGTCACATTAACTAGGAACCCATCTCTAAGTTTGGCCTTGACAACGGGAAACCTTTTTGCTGTGGTGTTGCAACCAAGATAAGAAATATGATTATTTTTAATTATTAAAAATTGCAATGGTTTCAACAGTTGTGGGCGTATTCCACAGTGGACCATTTTATAAAATCGCCGGTGCAAGAGATAAATATGTATACAGTACGTGTTCAAGCGAGCGCGGGCACTCCCTCGATTATGAAAGCTAGATCCCATTGGCTCTATTGAGCTGCAGTGACCCCCAACATCCCTTTGTGCCAGACATGTGCAAATTACTCAAAAAAGGTAGTTAAGTTAAGTTACTGAGTATCGACGCCAAAAGTAATTGGAGTAGAGTAGAAATTACGCATTGGTAATAGTGATTGAGTAAACTACTAACTACTCTAAAAAGTAGTGAGTTACTTTCAAGTTACCTTCGAAGTTACTTTTTTATATTTTTGTGGTGGCGAAATGAACAGCAGTTTTGATCAATGAAAAACCCTGCGAGCCTAAAATAAATGCAGTCTATTTATAGCTTGCGTTTTCGCCAAAATAGTTTATTCGCTCGCAGAAGCAATTGACTTTCAAAGTTCTTGATAGGACAGTTTTCCCCTTTTCCTTTTAAAGACGTCCCCAGCCAAGCTAAATAGACGTTCCACCGTGGCACTGAATGGAACGACAGCGTTGAATTTGAGAAACAGGCTGTGCAGGGTCGAGTAAGCGAGTGTCGGCATCTTAGGTGTCCATGACGAAACATGTGAGGTTTGCCTCGGGTAGAGGGTCTTTTATAACAAACTTTCCTCCGTCTTTCTTTTTTCTTCGTCAAGTTGAGATTGTTATGACTGGCCCCTCTTTATTCCGACGTCGTTCTGAGAGTACGCTGAGCGAGTGCAGAAGACCGTCAAGGGTTCAAGTCTCGCGCCACGACGATGAGGTCATCTGCGCGTCCCGTTGTAGTGCTAGTGCTACGCTACTGAAAAAAGAAATATTTTGGTCTAACAGAAGATGAACGGAAGTATACTTCGCCGCTGACGCCGGGTTCAACGAAAGGATTTCCCAAGGGTAACTCGCAATCCTCGCCGGCGTCTACAATATTCTGACGCGTCTGAAATCTTTTTTAACAAAGAGGAGGTCTCCCTGGCGTGGATGGTCGGAAGGACATGAAGGATTACGTGAACAAGCATCGTCGCTCGTATACACGAACTCATCTCTGTAACGTCACGGCGCGGTGGTGGCGCGTCGGTCGCACTTCCGGTCTGGGGCTGTGGGCAGAAGTTCCCATGCCAGACGTGTATTCCTGCGTTGTTTTGAAAGGGACCAGACAAAAACCTGCCTCTCGTCAAAACGCCGGGACTGGGGCCGAACCAAAAGTGTCGAGAAAGGTTTGAAGGTCAGTTTTCACGCGCTCGGTATGTCCGAGAACGCGGATATGTGCTGTAAAAAGGGAAAACCAGACGCCGTTGGACCACGATTACTTGGGCGGGAAGCACTTTGGGTTGAATTCACGGATACTTGTGGTCATCAGATTTATTTGTTTTGTTCCAAAATGAACTCCGGAAAACCGTCAAGTTGTATGGACCACCTGCGGACTACGTTCAGTGCGTCTTCAAGTTCAAACGGTCGCCTAATCGTTCGAACTGTCGTCTGCTCTTTCAAACGTCTCTGCTTGTCGTCTGCTCTTTTAGAGGACACCGGCCCGTAGACCAAACGTGGGCCCGGTACTTGCAAGCGATAAGAATTAAGTGCAGGCCTTAAAAGACTTAAAAGACTTGAAGGTTGGTAAGCAGGCTCGACGTAAACAGTAGATACAAGGAGATGTTGATCATTGTTACCAGTGGCCATCACCGACTTGTTATGCCTGATTCACTTGGTTAGATTCTGCTTGCGATTTTCAGTATCGACGTCGACCATCTCAGCTACGGTTCACGCTTTTGCAGTTTGAGCGACGTCGCTACTGAAAATTGCGAGCGAAATCTCATCATGCGAATCAGGCTTTGGCGTACGTTCTGCGGCGTCCACGCGGAATGAATCGCCGCATGTCAGATGATTCACGCGAAGTTTTGCGGTGTAACGAGCCTCGTTAATTTCGCTGACGCTGCTGAAGTAGTCAGACATCGTTAGGAGGACGTGGAATCAACAGTTCCAACGCGAAAAAGAGCGCGGGGACTCACACCGGCGCCGACAACATTGCATTTCAATGGTTTGTTTATGGGCGACGGCGAGCTTTTTGCCCACACCCCCATCGCGCATGCGCGGCGCCGGTGGCCTCCGCTTGGGGCGCTCCGGGCGCTCCAGTTTGTTTGTAAACATGAGTTGGTGTATACAGTTGCAACTGGAAGCGGGAACGTGCTTCCATGAACGGATTATCCGTGCCAGGGTTTGTGCGCGGGGGAGTCCGGCTTTGCAAAGGCGTATGCACTGACGACAAAGCGACCATGGGAACAGGCGCCCAGCTGCGAGGTCAATCCAGTGGCGCCTCCCGTGGAACCTACCGCTTGAGTCAGAACTCATTAAAGACAGACAACCACTCTCGGAGTGCCCCCGTCTTTCACGGTTGCAGCTGGAAACGCGGCGCCTGCGTGCATTACCGGATTAGGTCAATACCCGACCAAGGCTTGTTAAGCATCTCTTCCTGCATTCGTGCGTGGGGTATTATGTTTTGGCTGCTCGTCGCCACCTTGAACCAAGGACGCCTTCCCGAACAAGGGGGCTCCATGTTTCGGAATGCCTCTTCATCTGCCGGCGTCTTATTCATTTCTTCGCTCAAACCTTCGTGATGGGCAAAATTAGAACTATATAATTTCGAAAGTAGTTAGTAATTTGAGTAGAAGTTACCTGAAAAAAGTAGTTAAATTAAACTACTAATTACCCAAATCAAATTGCAATTGAAAGTTACCAAGTTACTTAAAAAAGTAGTTGAACTACAGTAGTTTGAGTAGAGTAGTTGAACTACGTCCAAGTCTGCGCTTATTGTTGGCTATCTTTGGCCCCCGAGGTCGTTCTGGAACGCTTCTTCTTCTCCTTTCTAATGAGAGTATTGTTTCGTCCTGAAAATCCCCGAACCTCGCTTTCGGTCAGGTTGCACCAGTTATTTCTAGAATGGTGGATTTGTGCACAAATAACATTTGCCTGAATTGCTCAAACTCTCAAGCGATGTTACTTTTGCGCCATAAAACTCCAATCTACTACAACTGCTCAAGCGATATTATCTTTCCGAAGCAAAAAAAAAAAGTTTTACATGTCATATTTACTGGGATTTGCTGTCTCGCGTAAAAAAAAATGTCGACACAGAATACAGTTTATTCTGACTTCTGCCAAAAAAGACTTCTAGCTTCATGGGAGCGCATGCAAGTGTGCTCCCTGGACGTCGTTCCGCTTTGCGTACGCACCAGCGGAGAGAAAAAAAAATCCTGACGAACGTTGAAGACTGTCCTGTTTAGTGAGGACACCTCTTGACTCAGATAAGATATTTCGAGGTCATATGTGTTTACAACCACGACATAATGACCGTGTGGACAAATAATAATGCGGCTATTTTCCCAGGTAGCCTATTTTAGAACTGAACCGATGAGGACAACAAAAATGGCGCAGCGCTCGGCTGACATACCCGACCGCTGAGTGAGCGTCGGCTCAGACTTGTATTCTCCCGTCGCCTGCGGGGAACGCGCGAGGGGCCCTCCAGCCTGTATGAACAATGCAACATGCACGGTGGATCTGTCCAGCACCTGCTCAGCATAAAGGCCGAAGTGGGTCAAGCTCACATTTTTTGACAACTGCTTTCGGGAGAGATGCAGCCTGTAGCGGCCGATCAACGTCACTTTGTCCATTATGGGCACTGCTTGTGGGCAATATATTGATTGTTATTTCATTTGAGGTACTGGGCCGTCCCATACTTTCTTTTTGCCACTCAAAGGACCCCATAAACAACCATGTTAAAATGCAAATAAAATCATCTAATTTTGTGCTACTTGTGAGTTTCATACACTGTCTCCACTACTTTAGCTTCGGCTATTATTTCTGGTGGTATAAGCTGTCATAAGAGATGGGAAATATCAGAATTTTTACACGGCGTTCATTATAAGAAACAAGGCTTCTTATGTGTCCGCTGAAAGGAGACAATTTGGATGACGTAATGTTTTCTGCGTACTTAACGCCATTATTTTTAGAACATTTCGCTTTAGTGCGATGACCGGCTATGCAGATGCTTATTTTACAGCAATCTGTAAAATAAGCATCATCGAAAGTTCGAAACACATGCTCCAAAAACAAAACAAAAGCAACACCGTGATTAAGTTGAAAAAATTCAGTTTATGTTTTCGGGTGTTTGCTGCAATGCACTCTATTTGACATGTCACAAACCCAAAAGGACATATTTTCTGTGAGGAGGTCTAGGCAGTGAAAAGTTGTTCTGGGTTGAAACTGTCCCTACTGTAGACTGACAGTTTTGCCACCGCAGTGCGGACGCTAACGTGGGATCTTAACGTTCATGATGCAATAATTATAAATTTTGCCATGAAACGATACTGAACTTAAAGATTAAGCACTTCAAAAATAATGCTGACAGAAGTATGTGAACTGTATTCTAACATACAGTGCCTCTGAACGGTGCGTTTTTTTTTTTCTTCGTTTAGTTTCAAAAAGTACAAGCGAACTTCTCTTGCAGTCGCTCCTACGCAAAGCTTGCTGACGCAGTTTCGGGAAACCACGATAATGATATACCACGGGTATACCTTCTGAACTGTCGTGACTGATATTTGAATGGGGTTCATGTGTTGGACTTGAGCACTGCGTTGACACTGCACTTGGGCTTAGCCGCAGTCGATGCCTTGCGGGACATTCAAATATTGGCTGGAGCCCAATCACTGCAGTGACGGCAGGAACAGCCAAATGTACGGAGCGCGGAGTGCGGCGCGTGCACCGTTTATTGACAACCGCTGCGCATTGCCGTAATGATCATTCACGGCACATCATCTGAGAGAAATACATAGGGCAGGCGAGCTGGTTCGAAAAGAACATGCTGTATTTGTAAACCCTGGGACGGAGAAAATAGAAAAAAAAACAGACAACACTGCTCATAGTCTCAAACTCGTGGCCGCTTTTTCGGTTCAAAGTGCAAGAGCAAGTTGTTTTTATTCAACATTTTTTGCGACTACACGTGCGTGGCCAGAAAAGCTAATAAGTGTTTGATAGGTTATAAACTGGAGGTATCCGACGATAGTAGGAAGCAGCTTTATGGTCCCTTTATCGCACTCCTGTACGGTGATAATCCGAATCCAAACGGGCAGTGGCCGGGATGTAACTCAGTAATTCTACAAAAATAATTTTTGTAATAATTAATAAAAGCTAAAAATAATTTTAAAACTTCCATAAATATTTGCTTCTCAAAGCAAAAACTTTTTTTTTTTTTTTTTTTTTACACAGGCGTGGTTCCATATACAAAACGTCAGAACAAGTCTGGTCAATGTTTTATTAATTGCTCTGCTCTCCCATAAAATCACGATGGAGAATACAGAGCGCGGCCTAAAGAAGACGAAGTAATTATGAAAACTAACGTCAAGGTGATCTCTCCCGAGGCTCTAAAATGTTTTCGCTGAAGCTTTCCCACCGTACGCTCACAATGGAGGCAGGTGCGCCAGCACCCGTCCGCTCCTCTATAATCCCTTACGTCCTCCAACCCGATTTCGCTAAGCTAGGGGAAGGACGGACTCGACAGGTTTGTTGTTCCCTTCTGCCCTTGGATGAGCATTGACTTTCCTCTAAAGTCCGGTTCACAGCCGTGTCATCCCGTACCCTTATGGCGTCACCGGCGACGTGGTACGGCTACGGTGTTGTAATAAAAGAAAAAAAAATTATAAAAAATAAAAAAGCAACAACTAGAGGTTCAGGGCGAGGGAAAAGTACGCTGGGGAGGGGGAAGCAGGCGGAATGGTGGAGAGAGGGGATGTTCCCTCTCTTCCGCTCCAGCAATCCGTCTGCTTCCTCCTCCCGTCCTACCTTCAACGGCGTGCACCAGTGTCACTTGTTCGTGACTTCCAAGACATCTACAAAAATTATCGTTGTTGGTGGGAGTCGAACAGAGAAAGGAGTGCGCCAAGCGTTTTTAGAATCGGCCCTCAAGGTGCTCGTCAATGAGACTGATGATTCAGGTAAGATGTGGCGCTTCATATTTCTATTAGTACAAATTGCTTAGAGCGTACTGGTTCCGTCAAATTATATTTAAGGCCATTGGAACAGTCTGGTGTCGACTGGTGTTATAGTCGAATAATTCGTGCTAGAAAACAAAAGTCGCATAGTCAATGGCTTGCCGAAATTGGCGAGCTCATGTTGTGAGCTAGAATATTCTCGGAATATTTATTTAGGTTCCAAAATGTTAAATACCGAAATATTGACATAGATATTGGCTTGTCTAGAAAATTCTTGCTTAAATAAAAAGACTACAAAATGAAAGAGCTCTCAGGGGAAATTCAGTAAACCATTCATGTATTAGTCTTTCAAAGCATCTCAATCGCTTGGTTACTAGCAGGGCAAAACGTCGGTAAAAAAACATGTTAGCACGATTAAATATTTTCTCTTATTCAATTAACTAATTGATTAATCGGTTTCGTTTATTACCATGAATAATAGACTAAAAAAGTCAAAATGGGATATTTGGCTTTCGCTGAATATTGTTATAAACGGCGCAATGTGCAATTCAGGATTTTAAATCAACCTTGATGTGTAGTTGAAATCAGCCAAAAGGCATTCACACTCCCAATTTATTACTCCAGCCGCGGAGGCAAAGAGGTTCCTTCATATTCTCCGGCAATAGCGAACTGCTTTGATTATGCGCTAAACGGACTCTCGCCAGGCGCTGTACGTTGCTGGGACACGTATATCTTCCACTTGCATTACGGCGAAGAAGTGTTTATCGTTGGTGATCTCTTCAGGACTTTGAGGGAATGCGAAGAGATTGTTGTTTTATTCACTAGGTAGTAGGGTCCTTGTTTTATCTATGCTTAACATCTACTATATTCAACCTTTTACGCTTCTTCAGATTTATACTAATTATTTCTAACAACAATATTAATTTCAGACAATCATTTTTGTTTCCACAGATTCTCAACAAATTTGAGCAGCGCAGTGATAAGATGCCTTATTAAAGCCTCACTTTTTTTTTGAGCCAAAGTCCTAGCAGATCCTTGAACTGACATGGAGAAGGTGGGCTCACGAAGGACGCCTCGCTATTCCTCAGACATGCGCAGCTGGAGCAGAGTATAGCTAAAGCAACCGACCAAGAAAACCTACCCATCACAAAAATGCAGCGAAACTCGTGTCGATGTCCTCACAGAATTCGCGGTGGGTTATTCACTTTGATCTACAGAGCTCTTCAAGCGAATGACGCAGCTTATAACTCTGTTTGAATCGAAAACGCGATCTGCGCAGGACAATATTTTCCTTTTCCTGTGCGTGCCTGGCGGGGTTCCTTACGAGTCCTGACAAATTACGAAGTTAAACTGGCCCAGTTTTCTAGCTTAGTACATGACCAAATCGTGTGCGACGTTTCGAGAATTGGCGTAGCACTAATTGTCCAAATTGAGCTAAATTCATATTCGAATTATATGCCTCCCCTAAACATGTGCCCGCTTCGTACTAGGCACATGAAGGTCATATGTATGTTAAAATAATTTAAACACTACCTGTTTACTTCATCTTGTGATATGTGAGCATTTGGTGAAAGGCCTCAACAGTCTATGCAAAGTTAATGGCTGCGAACATCGAAATCATTACGTGACATTAAAATAAGAATTATGCACTCACACAGCATACGGAAGCAGGCAATCACTGATTATTATATCTAAATATGAAAAATAATAGAACGTATAATCATGATCCATGTTTGCATACTTTTTTTTAAGTGTGGTACTTTATTATATTGCAGGTTCCAGGAGAAAGATAAACTCATCCGACGGTCCTATTCTCTACAGAGGACGTCTTCTATTCTGCACCTGTCCAAGTCCAGGTGGAGGACCTGTCGGTGGATGTTGGCGACGTCATCCATGGCTTCAGCCTCATGATCTATTGAGCTTTGGATATTCAATATGCAACGGGGATCAAGTCCGCATTTGGCTCTTTTTGAACGTACGATCGGGCTGAAAGAAACACCACTGGAAAAGGTTGCCCTGAAGCTTCTTGGCAGGCTACAAGCTTTTACTAATTATTTTTTAAGCTTTTGACCTGTATCAAGTTTTTGATTTTACAATAAAAATGTGGTTGACAATATTGTTGGCTGACATGACTGGCAGGACTTTTTTTCAAATATCTGGATTGTGTGTTTCTAGAAGTTTTCAGTTAAATTTTGATGCCGGCACGTTGCCCGTGGGTATTATTCTCTTATCCCTGCAACCTCCTCGAAGTGCCTCCTTAAGGAACTTGACGCGCAAAGAATTCAGAACTCTCTCGAATGACAGCCGATTTCAGGAATCATCGCCCCTTCAGCACACCTGAACGAGCCAGTTAGCTGAATCTCGGGGTCTGAAAAAGTGCCCTCACTGTTTGGAGCTCCGCGAGATCCATGGTGTACAAAAGTGACCCCAAAGTGGGGAGTCGCGGAAAACCTCGGGGGTTATGTATAGTGTCTGACGGCACTCGCAATTATGGGGATCACGCGAATCTCTAGGTGTAAAAAAGGGCACCAAAAAGCACCCAATTTAGGGGGGATCAAGTGATTCCCTGAGAGTTATACGCGGTTCTCAATAATGCCTGAATGTACGGGTGTCACATGAGTACCTGGGTGTAACAAAAGGCGTCGAAAAGCACCCTATTCACAAGGGATCCGTTGACTCCCTGAGAGTTGAAAATAGTTCCAAACAATTCCTCTAATTAGCGGTGTAACATAAGTACCTGAATGTGACAGAGGGCGCCAAACAGCACCCGAAGTAAGGGGTGTCGGTTGAGGCCCGTGGACTTTGAGGGGGGTGCTACTTGATCCCGTATATCTGGGGAGTACTTGCAATCCCCAACTTGAGAGGATACCACAAACACCCCAGGGGAGTCACATATGGGACACGGTCTAACTCCCCTGAGGGGAGCACCCGTATACACCCTTTTTTCTTAGAGTGTAGTTTCAACCACAGAGAATGGGCTCGAACACGGTTTACTGCCCCTGGAGTCGAGTGTTTCTTGGAAAAGTGTATACTCAATGAAAACATTTCTAAAGGGGAGCAACATTCAACTTATGGCATCCAAGGGGAACTTCAAGCAGCCATCGAGTTTTTCACTGCCAATATTAAGAATCTGAATGTTTAGGATATAAAGTTCCATGACAGAAAGGTAGTTTGCTACCCGTTTCAAAATTACACAATGAAGCGCAACTAAAAATTGGTAATTTGTAGCAAATCGCTTCCCGGCACAACAGGGGCAAGCTCCTATGACACTAAGCAGGTGCATTATTCTTAGAAAAGAAAAGATTAGAAGTGGGTAAATACAAAAGAGGATTTGCTAATTTTTGATTTGCTGTTTTTTTTTCTTTTTCTCTTCTGGAATTGCCTTTTCTACAATTTGTACCTCAGCTTGTACTAAGGCACTCTACTTCACATTCAAATGCACTATTTTGGGATTACAATTAATTTTTTTTAACATTTCCTAATGAAGTCACATCTTTTCTATGGCTTGAGGAGCGTAGGATGCTGTGTAATTGGTAAGGCCGAAACTTCGGAATTTATAATTCCCAATAGCGAGTAATTCGTCCGAAAAATTTGAATAATTTTGAATGAAGGGTTGAAAGGTTAACCTTCTCAGGCTATACCCGCCCCCTCCCCCCCCCCCTTTTTTTTCCAAGCGTGGTTTGAGTATATACATACCTTCGAAGTTTGCCCTTATAACGTTTTCAAGCGGGTAGTCAGTTTGATTCAAAGCTCTCACTTGTATTGTGATATTCTCGCTGAAATTAAAGTAATTTACGAGCAAGTTAATTGTAGAGGATATGCGCCGAGAAACTAAATGAGAGCAGAAGACGAGAGCGTGCGTGGACGACAGAACGCCGAACTCTGATTGGAACGATTAGTGGGTAGAACTAAAGCAAGCTGACTTTGTCTAACGTAGTAGACTGCGTAACTTTCTGTTACGCAGAATGTATTTTCTTAAAAATTGAGACCTCCTTCCACTCTTTTAGTATTTCAGTTCGCTACAGACCTCCTTCTAAAAGATACGGGCATTCCCTTCACGAGCTCACATCGACAAGTTGGCGCGAGCTGCAGTCTAGCATTATTTTGCATCGTACGAGATATGAACATAGATTTGCTGAAAGATTAAACATCCTATATGTTTGCGAGTACCCTAACGCTTGCTGGTGTAGGTTTTGAAAGCGTTTTCAGTGCACCAACAATATAGGAGGTGGTGGGCGGTAGACTGGTGTCCTCGTGCATTTACTCTATTTGTGTCACGACGTTAGACGCAACACTGAAATAGGCAGTAATTTCGCAAAAAATGGCCGACTATTTTTTGTTGGGTGTCAAATGGTATGACAGTCTGCCTCGGCAGCGGCTGCGAAAAGGGATCACATCTTTCACATCTTTGATAAAAAGATGTAGGACAAATTAGCTTTGTCATACGTTTGGAGCTCTTTTCTCCGAGGGACATCGCACGCTGATGTTTACTTAACATTTGTATACGACTCTTTCAAGGCGAAGGCACAGCGCAACGTTTAGTAAAAATACGAAGCCCAGATTGCATTTGGTTAAATACTCAAATTTTAGCTTCCGTCGCTGGTGAAGATTTTCGGTGCGTTGTACGCGAGCTCCTCGAAATGTCAAATCGCGCGCGGAATTTCACGCAGCGAGGAACGAGGTCAATGTCCACGTACGTTTCGCTACGCGACTTCATTTAAAATAAAAAAGATTCCCAGAAATTCGTTCCAATATTTCACAAACTTGGTCCCTTGTGAAAGGTCTTAGAGGTCACTAAAGTTAGAGCTCAATTGGTGACGCCATATTTAATTTTTTTTTCGACAATAGTAAGGAGACCGCGGAAAAGCTTAACACCGTTCTTCGCCACTTCTTCAGACAAATCACCCAGTCGCTCTGTTTAAGAACTGTCATTGAAAGATACAAATTACCCGTCTGCTTTTCTTCGTGATATGGATGAAGAAGCTTGGGAGTCGGTTTTTTTTTTAGTATGAAGTGGACTAGATGATCTGGAGCCGATGGAATTGCCGTTGGTTTTCTTCAAATTAACCTTTCGTCTTTAAAACACTTCTTTTCATGACTAACGGTTTCATAAGGACACGTAAGATTAAGAAAAAGATCAAAGCGGCTATTGCTCAACCCATTTTTAAGGGCGGAAACCAAATGTGATAGAGAATTACAGCCCGATATCAATATTGCCTGTCTTCGTAAACCTGTTAGAAAAGCACCCATTTCTTGAGATGAGCAGCTTTTTTGCGCAGCCGCCTTATGATATCCGAATCGCAATACGGTTGAGTACTTGAGAAGGGCACGCAGCTGCTCTTAGACGAAATATCGATTATTTGAACGCAGCGTTTCAGGATACCTTTTTTTTGTTTTTGTGCATACCGTTAACTAGTCGATTTGGCTGGGTAAATTGTTTAATTTTGGTCTTCGGGAGCCTTTCTTTTTAACTACCGGGCGTTTTCAGAAAAGATTGAACAAACATGTTCGGTGACCATTTTTAATTTTGATGAAAAAGATATATTTTGCTGGCTTCATGCCCAGAAGAATAAAACCAACCCTTGTTTTCAGAAAAAAGTTTTTGTCTTTGCGAAGAAAAATTGTAAACAACCTCTGAGTCACGTGCGCGTTCTGGGTATAACCCGATGTTGAGATTTCGGGCGGCGTTTTCTAAAAAACTGTTCTGGCTACGGGTCTAGAAATATTCACTGACAAATTAGGTTTAAAAAGGATTGACAAAAAGTGTTAATCACCGAGTATTAGGGTAGTTTTTTTTAGCAAAAAATAGTGCACGAACGCTCTAGATTAAAGAATACGTTTTTCCGTTTTAAACCTTTGCCAGTGTATTGCTTTGTATATAGTTAATATTTGCATGAAATAATATTGTCCTGGTTAACGGAAGGAATTTACGAGAATTGCTCACACAGGGGCATTTAACTAAAAAAAGCATTATTTTGAAAATAAATTAAAAAAGGCCATATTTAATAGTATTAACACTCTCTGAAATTGATGTTTATAATATGTATTAACAGAGTCTGCAAAAACATAATGCAATATTTGTGTGGCTTTTACGTTGTACAGCGAGAAATACGGCCAAATTCACGCTAACGCGGTTGCCATCAATGGGGCGTGCACTTACCCGTTCATCACAATTTCCTTATTATTAAAAGGCGTAAAACTGCTACGGGGTGGTCAGGAAAAGACAAATTGACAGCACAGAGGTGGATGGTAGTTTGTAGGGAAAATTTCGTACACATTTTCCTACAACCGACCCAAAAATGCCCATGGGCCAGAGCGATCGAGGTGCGCCACCCTGTAACATGCTTCGCGGTGCCTGTTTCAACAGCCGGCGTATAGCGTCTCCGTATACGCGGCATAAAGGAAGCAAACAGAGCGTCTTTGCAAACAGGTCAGCCTACAACCCTGGCGGTAACATGACATAGGAGGTAGGGCGCGGCAGAACCTGAACCTGCGCCTCCTGTGAGCGCCAATATATGCGCCACCGAGGGCCGCGCAAATACTACAGGCTGTTTTTACTGCTATGAACTGGTTTCTTGACAACTGTATCAAAGTTAACGCATGAAAAGCTAGTTTAGTATGTTTTATAATTTTTTTTTAAAACAAACTGTGACGAACATTTCTGTCTTACTTCGTACCTCTTATTGTGCTTCTTGTTCCTGTACGGCGGTTTCTTATGTCAATTCAGTGAAATACCTTGGCGTTTATTTTGACAGCGACCTTGCTTGGAACACCTACCAGTCCTATATTTGTAGCAAACTCAGAAGTGTTGCCTGGCTTCTGTACACCAATAGACATCTTGCGCCGATCTGTGTGCGCGGAGATATTGCCAGCAGTCTTGCATACGGCGTTTTAAGATATGGAATTAGATATTTTTTCAATTGCCCCATAAGATGGCAAGGACGAATCATTAATAGTCTGCGGAACTTGCTAAAGAGCGTGGCGTAAAAATGTGGTTTGACAGAATGCGGAAATATTTTGAGTATCTTGGGTTACCTTCCTTCCAAAAGTTGTTCGTGAATTAAGTAATTTTGCGCCACTTTTGGATGGATGATTTTAAAAAAAAAAGAACATATTCATGTCCTCCCGAGTTCTAAGGGATTGCCCTCGCTATGTTGTGTCTCGTTCTTATACTCGCAACGGTCAAGCTATTTGTGATATTTATAAATCCCGAAAATATTTAATTCACTTCCTGGTGACATTTTTACGCTTACCTCAAAAAAGCAACTAAAAAAATTCCTGATTCATTGAATTCTACATTAACTATTCGTTTTCTTACCTTTATTTTGACAACCTTGTCGGAACCTTTTTATTTTACCTGTATAAGTATATCTCTAGAATGTTTCATCCGGTCCACTGTGATTGACTATCCCTGTCCGTGGCATGAATATATCTCTATGTATACTCTTCATGTATCTCTACATGTACCTGTACATATGTGTATAATTTTTCTACCGTTACACTGTGATTGCCAAACTCTATGCGTGCCATGTACAAAGTGACTGACTGCCCCCGCTGCCCCCCCCCCCCCCCCCCCCCCCCCTGGAAAAAAATATGATTGTTCATCTGTGTTAGTTTGTTAACTAAGTATGTATATAATGATTTACTGCCTCTTCCGGGCCATGCCCCACAAGCCTACTTTGGCTTTGACGGGCCCGAAAATATCGAAAACAAACATGAAAGCAGAATGAATAATAATAATATTATTATTATTATTATTATTATTATTATTAGTTAGCTGATGAGTGAAGTACTTACTATTCCTCGAATTCCGGATCGTAACTCATTATTGTGTAATTTGCGGTTTTGTTCATTTTGTCTGATATATTTACTGTTGCAGAGATACATTTCCCAACAACGGGAACGTCGGTGCGAAACAACAAATAATACGTATCATTTGACGTTTCTTCTAGGACCTGCAATCATCAAAACGAAACATTTATTATTATTTTTCCCAATATTACGAGAAGACGCATGGCAGGGCCAACTAAATAGGGCACTTATACCCGTTCCCTTATACAAGCGCACCTCGAATGCCATTTACAACGAATGACATTCGTGTGATCAACGAATGGGCTCGCGATCTGTCGCGCGTGGAACGCCCCACTCTCGGGGTGTTCCACGCTGATTGGCCGATCTTTCAAACGTCATTCGTTGTAAATGGTATTCCAGTTACCCGTGCGGCACGGGTATTACTCACATTTAAGCATTCGTATCCTGTCGGCAATAAAAATCTGGTATTGCCCCACTTTAAATCACAGCAAAGTAATGGTGTTCGTCAATAATGAATGCATACCCTTCAATGAACGCTCAAACACAAAGAACGAATCGAACGCTTGTATCACTAATATTGGTTTCAAAGCGACTACAACATAAATGTGCTCGCGCCATTAGATGACTTGCAAGAGTGTATTTTTGTAACCGTACAGCATAATTATATTTGTAAACATCTCTAGCACGCATATGTGTATATGATATTTTTTTAGTACTAAAATGCATATTCAGAAAATGGATTTGCGTATGCTTTTATGCTTTTAGCAAACGATAGTTGATGAGTCTCTACAGCTCCTTGGATTTACGTTTAATCATAGTTCAGTCATTTCTGCTTTCTTCGTTTTTTGTAATAAAGTAGTATGGTTTCTAAAAATGATCGGGCGATAATGTGCCGTACTTTTCGGTCTATAATCAGCACCCGGTGTATAGTCCGCGGGGATTAATTTGGAATCAAAATAAACGATTTTATTTAGATAGTCCTCAACGGGTGCATAGTCCGCACTTAGTGCATAGTCCTTTCGATTCAATTCCGGTTCAGTTTCGGGGAGCCAAAATAAAGGTTCGAACCGGTTCGAACCGGTTTGAACCGCTAAACTGCGAATACATTTTGCGCGTTGTTTTGGAAATTGGCACTATTTGAACCGTAAAACGAGTAACTATGTTTTTTTTTAATTATTATTCGTACTCGTCACTTTTATTTTCAAATATGAAATATAAAAAAATGTCGATCTTTAATCTCGACGATACAGTAAATAAAAAGCTAAATTAACATTGATAAACGTCGTGTTTAAATTACTCATCTATTCGTTCACCTCAGTCGCATATATTTTACTTGAATCGAAAGGTCATCAGTCTGGTAGGTTGCCTAAAATGCCCGCGATCGGTACAAATTTAAGTCGCAGTATCAAAAGTTGAATTCTAGTTGTTTCTTAACCTTAGGACATAATTGCAGCGCATAAAATGAAGAAACTGGCACCTCCTCACCATATATATTGTGAAATCTAGTTTACAAAATACGTTTCATAATATATATGGTGACGGCGCAACTGAGCTAAAAGCAACACTATTTTCAAAATGTTACGAAAGTTTTAGGACAAGTTCTTTCATTCTACCTTTGTTGGACACACTGAGCGGCAATCACAACGTTTGTTTTCCTGACCAACATTGTTTACAATCAGCACCGTGATGTAGGCTAATAATCATTCAGAAGAGAGTGATCAAAGTTTTTCACTCTAATCTAAACGCACCTTCGTACTCGGATCCAATTTGTCCTAAAATAGCGCCTACCCACAAGAATATTTTCGACATATCCTGGCGTTTGAGGTTTGTTTTTGACAAGATTCAAGTCAATACAATTTGAAAGTAAGCGTCACCTTTGCTAACTTGTCATTTATTGTTAAAAAGATCATATTGATATTTCACACTCTTCTCAACATTGCAACTACTTAATTAGTCACTTTCTGACGGTCTGCGTGCGCAATCATCATAATTTGTGCCATGAACACATATGTCAGGAACAGATTTATGTGTCAGGAACACATTTATGAGTCGGAAACACGTAGTTATCTAAATGAACTACAAATTCAGAAATTTGTTTAAGGCTCTCTCAAAGCATTTATAGACGTGCATATCGGAGATAAAAACGCCGGAAAAGTCTTGCAGGGCATATTTCAGACAATTTGGGGTGCATTTACTTATGATGTATATCTTTAAGGCGACCGGCATTTATTTATGTTGGCAAATTTTCAGTCAGTAAATGTATTAGTATTATTATCAATATATTCGACTGCATGAAGTTCACATAACCACTGCTGCTCACAAAATAGATCTGAAGGCAAATACACTAAATCTGGTGAAAAGGAGATAATAAATAGTATTCTAAAAATTTCATACACAACGTCTTATTGCAAAAAGAAATGCATAGAGATGCATGAAATAATGTTCCTAATTACACATGAATAGCGCGAAGGGCTGACATTATATTTCTAACATAAATCCCATTTTAACATCGGTTTGCACGAGCTCGTAACTTAGAAAAGTACTGCATTAGCAGGCTAATATTTTATTCGGTTTTACGTGCACTTGTTTTGGGCCCTCACTTTACAACGCGGTATTTTATCAGTCAGGCGCGCTCTATCTTTGTATTAGGCTGCCTCATATCATTGCGAGATTACTGTATATACTGCACAACTTTACAATTTGGACATTCACCTTTGCTAGTGTTGAGAACATCGCATTTCACCAGAAAACAGAACTGTTTAATATGTGACTTGAAGACATCGCCATAAATTTATCGCGCAAAAGACTATAGTGCAGGAAGGAACAATGGAACAGGGCAGTCCCATTGTTTCTTCCTGTCCTAGGTAGCTAAACTCGTGGAGCAAAACATTCTTCGCTTTTGGACCAGAAGAACGCTGCAAAGTTTCCTCCTTCCTGCGCGCGCTCAACTTCGCAACTTTTGACGAAAAATCCCCCGCGATCCCTAGGCGGTGCACGAGAGCACGAGACAGCGCGGGGAGGCGAGCGTTCACGCCGCTCGCTGTACGTCGTCTTTGGGCTCTCTAGCGCCGACAATCCCGTCATGCCTCGCCCAGGCGAGGAGCGAGAGCAGACGACGAGAGTTCGTCTGCTACGATGAGGCATTCGCACACCGGAACTGAAAGAAAAAGTTGGTTTTCTGCTCGAAATCGCGTCCCGCGGGCCAGAAACTGAAACGCGAGCTTGAATTGTAAGTCTCTGATATTTCACGAAGAAAGGAATCGAGGGCCCGTCTTTTATTTGCGAAATTTGAGTCGTTTTGTAGCCGTACAGACGCTGAAACCTACCAGTGTGTAATGAAAGGCCCAGGACAACCACAGGGGCCGCGAGATCTAGCATCATTTGTGTATGGGTGAAAAGTGCAACATTTTTCGACAAAGCTCCCACAGCAAAAACCTGCGACGGATTCACTCAGCGTCCGGGAAGGCTAAACATGGAGACGTTGCCCGAGACTCAAGCAAAGTCATATTTGAACGGCAGCTATCTCGCCCCGTCATATTTTGTTTTGAGAAAGCTCTCGTTCTCAATGCCAGGGAAATAAAATGTCTTACGAAACGTATTGCTAGCTGTTCCAAAGAACTAGATTTAAGCCGTATCCTTTCAGTTATTCACTCATAATATTATGCTTAAAACGAAGCAAGCTCTTGTGCGTACAGTGCCTTCAATTTCCTCAAGCGTATGCTGTTTTGTAATCAACTGGTTTCGGAAACTTACGCCGTCAGTAGATATCTCTGACTGCCGAGTTGCTTAAGTGGAAGTCATCGCAAATGTAAGTCCCACGTTGCAGCAACGAACGTTTAAACGATGGCAGCGACTGCACTCTCGCATTTTCACCCATCACGTCGAACAAAAAGGCGCTAGTTTCGTTTTGAGGTCGGTACTTTTCTACAACATCTATGGCGACAGCATCAGTCTGCACCGGGTGCATTCGGCAAGTTCGTTCGGGGCCTGTTCTCCGTGCAGCACTCGGCGGGTGTAATGCATTAGAACTCTCACAGTGCAAATCTGTATCGCGAATTGGGAGCCCGTCACTGGCCTCACCGGCGGCCATTGCTTGACGACAGGCAATATGCCGCGTCCTGTCTAGTTCTCCCTTCGTTTTCATCCTTGTTGCTTTGGCCTTTTACATCATCATGAGGCAATACACGCAAGTCTAAGGAAGAAACACGCACAAATTGGAAGCTTGTACGCGGTGCTCGAGGGCGAGCATTTTATGACGTGCTGCGATGATTATGTCGGGTTCTTGGAGATCAAATAGACATTCGTCAAGCGTTTGAACATCGATTAAAAAAAATTGGCCGGAGCACGATTGACTTTACCGACGTCGCTTGCTTCGGTTGCTAAATAAATGGCACGTCGAGCGACTGAACGGCACGCTCCGAGTTTCAGTTTGTCACGGAAGCCCTCACAGGAGTTCAAAGAAAAAGCTTTCACCATGAAGCACTATGTACAAGCGGTCAAAACGATGCGAAAATCCCCAGTAAAGGAACTCTAACTTATCGTTTGCTGAGCTTTGATGACTCCGAAATCACGGATGACTCCACAATAACTCTCGGTAGCCCTTGTCTCATTAAACACATAACAGTTAACGCCCAACAAAGTAGCCCTGGACCCTCAACTACACAACATTTAGTTAAACAAGATTGGTATTCTAACGCGTTTAATATTGTTGCCCACAATATTAACTGTTATTTGCGGAAACATGATAGAAGTTTCATGGTAGAGAACAATTTACTAACGTAATAAAATTGAGTTGTGTCAAGCGATGGCTGCCGGTGGTGCCGCTCGACCCCAGCAATACAGGCCTCTATAAACGATCTAGCCTCCTAAGAAATCAGTGGTGCCAGTGCTATTAGACATAAATCGTTTATTTGCATCGGTACTCCCATACCTGCCGGATGTAGGGATGAGGCGCAAAACCGTACATCCGACCAATATTGAAGCCGGTTTTCGGACGATATTGCCTCGACACTCGCCAAGAAGCAACGTGCTGTTTCGGCGACTCGTTTGTGTAATTTATTTGTTCAGTCATATTAACGGGTCCCGGGCCACTGTGTACACCCCAAAAAAGAAATGAACTGTGGTAATTACACCTTGAGGAGAAGTAGGCACGTAGCCAGATTTTCGGTTAAAGGGGGGGGGGGGGGGGGCGCCGATGACAAAGTGCTCTATGAGGGGGAGGGAGCAGAGGAGGCCCCAGCAAAATGGAAAATTTCGGGGGGGGGGGGGGGGGGGGCATAAGGCCTGGCCTTATGCCCCTTGGCTGCGTGCCTGACGAGAAGGGGTATTGTAGTTTTACATCTTTATAAAAAGGTGTAGGCATTATCATACGTTTTAAGAAATGTGTTTAAAAAATCACACATTTTTAAAGGTGTGAAGTTTACATTTTTTTTATAATGTCCATCGCTACACTTATTAGGTTGTTAGTTATGGGACACCCCACTTACATGTTTAAAGGTGGGAAAATGCTTAATGCGTATATTCCTCTAACGGAAGACAATCTCTTTCATGTGATTACATCGCGTGCCGATGAAACGATCTGTCGATGACACGTCGTTCGATGAACTGATTTGACCGCCAATGAGTGACGACTGCCAGTAGAATTTCGGGGAAATAATTCTGCCGGCTGCCGGGAGACTCAACCCTACCCAAGAATTACCCCGGTTCTTGTTTGTTTTCCAACATTCTGAATTGTATACCAGCTTATTAGTACCTCTTCGGATATTACAGAAAAAATAAAATAAAAAAAAGCGATGGCAGCCGCAAAAACTCTGACAGCCCGGTTCACAGTCATGTGGGAGACTGACAGGTGCTCGTCAGTCGCCACCATGCCTTGAAAGCTACCGGTTCCGAAGAACCGGAGCGCGCAGAGAACTTGTTGTTCCACAGTCCGAGCCGGCGAACGAAGCTCGTCGCAGAGTAAACGCACAACGGCTTTGGATAGCCGGTACTGTCGCCGAAAGTCGTCGTCGGGGAGTTGAAAGGCGTCCCCAGTGGTCTCAGTAGCGACGCCGACGGTGGCGGAAGATAAGCTCGGCCGCAGCGTACGGCACCGCCATGTTGACAAAGTTTAACTACGCCTCGGTCCGAAGCGAAGATCTCGAGCTCAAACCGCGGCTCTCGCAAAGTTCGGAAACGTCACTTTGACGTCAGCGACAACTTCGACAAACGAGGTTTCTTGTTAACACAAAATTCGGAGGGATTTTGAGCGTCAGCAGGTCGCCTAGGGACAATTTGCAAAGCATTGATTTTAGCTTGGCGTAGGGATGTAGGGACAAATGGGCGCTACGTCATCGGCGAAGCCGTTCAATCAGCGGGCTCCTCGCGCCCCTCACGCGCCGCACGCGCGCCTCGATGAACTTTGCTTTGAATGATTGACACCTCGCTCGGGGCGACGTCAGCGGCGCGAGAGTCCAATTAGCGCGTTCCGCAACTTTCGGACACAAACTTGTGCTTCACGAGTTTAGCGACCCTAGTCTTTTGCGCTATAAATTTGTAACGAATAACCAAATTTGGTAATGAATAACCGCCTGTTAATTTTAATTATAAAGACGTCATCGCACTAATGGGTCGCTGTCATTGCGATTTGCTCTCGCTGAGAAAATAAAATACGGTAATGCAAAATGCACGCTGCAGAAGGTTCCCGCTCAGTGCAAGATAATGTATTCGAGATACACAAATTATTCCGGCGTGGTGTTGCGTCGTGAGGATCGGCGAGAGCGTCTGGCAACCCGAAAACGCGCTTTCGGACATTTCTTGTTGGAGTAGTTTTGCAAACAAAATAGTTTTCGGGATAACGCGTTCTGCTCTGTGCCGAAGATGCGGAGCAGAGAAAACTTTAGAACAAAATATGTTTTTAAGACTCCCTTCCCTCATCTTGTTTTAGAGCGCAGCTCTTGAGCGTTCGTTTCCGGGATAAGCGGCGTAGGCGTCGCTGTCGGCGTCGGCGTAAGCGCGCTAAATTTAGTGGGAAAGTTGACGTCACGTGCCCTTAACACCAATTGAATTTCCCGCTAAATGTAACGGGAAATTGAATTGGTGTTAAGGGCACGTGACGTCAATATTCCCGCTAAATCTAGCGGAGAAACTGATTTTGTTCATAGGTGATGTGACACCAAGTCATTTGATGTCATTATTCTCCTTAGATTTAGCGAGGAAACTGAATTGTAGCAGGAGAGGGGAGGAGGGAATGGAGGAGGAGGAGGATGAGAGGAAGAGGAGAGCAGGAGAAGGTACGGAGAGGGAGGACGGGCATGCCCTTCCCTGCGCATCCTCCCTTCCGCCTCCTCAAGACCTGCGCTCTAATTTCGCATTACAGAGATTTGTAATCCTCTCTCTTTTTTTTTCTCTCTTTTCGATGGTCCTCCAGAGAATACTTTTTATTCCTGAGAGACTCCCTCCTCTGTATTATATTTGTGCCATTTGTTAACTGGGATCCTCCATTTCTTTTATTTTACTTCCCAAAACTGTAAAGTATATACAAAATATGGAAGTGGTCAAAGCTTAGGGAAGAACTTGAGAACGAAACTCCTGTGAGACTTTGAGCGGCTGCGAACGTTCGGCTGTACCTCTGAGGCCACTAGGATCTTTCTTTTCAGGTGTCTCTCCCGTAGACACTTGTAGTTCTGGTTATCGTCGGTTCAAAAAAAATCAAATTTAGACCCTTCAGTGCTTTTTTTTTCCTCGGGGACAACTTTCTGAAACAGTTCAGCAACAACGAAAACATGTTTGGGTGCCTCAGTGATGTGTACCTGTAAAATGTGTCCTGCAACAATTTTTGTTTCAGTAAATACCGATAACAGCCAATTCCTGACGTTGATAACTTGCAGAAACACCCATCAGTTCTCGTCTCCGCTCAACGGCAGACGCAGAAAAAATATAGGACAGAAACAGCTTTCCCCTCCTCAACTCGCAATTAGAACGAGCGGACAGGTCTTCATTAAAGGCATGCGCTGGGGTTGGCAAAGACTAAAGCACGGGTATAGCTTTAGACATTGTCAGAGTTCGGCTATTCTCACATCTGATTGAACACGGACCGTTACCCGAATGTTTGGCGATACTAATTGTCACGAACCGGAGCAGTCGGCTCGGGCATATGAAAATCGAGTGAGTAAAGGTGTCACGTGACTCGCGGTGAAAGCTAGTAACGCCATGTGACGTCACGGTATCAACAACGCTAGTAAATCTAGTGACGTTGTAAACTTAAGTCGACTGTTGTCACGTGACTACGTCCCGAGGCCACGTGACGTGACATTACTTGACAGCATGCCTTGGCATCATGACGTCACGTGACCACACGACACATGATTAATCCTTGTGAAAATACAAAAGCGCCACGAAAACCCACAAGTTGTCAAATATTGCAATTTGGTATAGAACAATTTGATCTATACTTATGAATACAGCTCCTAATTTTTATTTCTCAGACATTCATTTTGTAATACAATAAAAAAGAAAAACTAACGTGAACCGTTTTAAACCGCTTACTGTTATAATGTTTCCTGTACAGTGCCGATTCCGTTTCAACATGGCGGTGAAAATTTTGGTGCGGCCAGCGCTACTAGAAAAACTCAGTTGGGAAACTGCCATAGAGCCTGCTCTGAAAAAGGTGGCACCGGTCAGTACTCAAGAACCGAGCTAATCGCGATCGTAACGCCGCCATTTCTCCCCCAGCGGAAACTCTGGGAGCTGCACGGCTGCTTGAATTGGTTCAAGAGTATCGCATTCGATAGCGTCCACTGTTACTCATGTATTTTGGTTTTAATCGGCCATTTTGGCGCCGAAATATATACGGTCAGCGTTGCCACGCCAATCTTCCAAGCGGACGCGTCCCGAGCTACTACTCAAGCTAGGACGCGCCCAGATTGGGACGCGCTACCTGAAATCACCGGTGAGACATGGTTGTATAAATACAATATAAATTGCGCAACAAAACCTTGTGAAGTAAAGATTTGAGAAAACATCATGTGCCTTGCATGCTGTACTAATCTCCAATAAATCCTCCTACAAAAGAACTTTTTTTCGTTTGTTTTCATGCAAAAACATGCTTTCTAAAAGCACATATTAACCACAGTAAAAAAAAAAAAAAGAAAAGTGTTGAACAGCCTTTGTGGCAACTCGAGCCCGAGAGTTTCGGTACTCTGGGAACATTCACTGACTCTATTATTAGCGGTACAAAGCAACTTTTATGTCTCAATTCCTTTCTAAAGGGCGGCGCTGTTATCGTATTTATCTCGGTCTCGGTGAACGCCAGTGGTCGAGGTTTCGAGGGTGAGTTTCCCAACTGAGTGTTTTGGTAACGTTGGGTTCGGTCCAAAATAACGGTTTGGTTCCGGTTTGGTTCCTACACCACGCCCTTCACGCGAATGGCTCCGCTCCCGAGACTACCTCGTATTCTAGTTCACTGTAGTTTTATTGTAACCATGGAGGTAGGAAGAAGAAGAGGCGATATAGCGACTCAAGCCAGCCATACGAGAAAATCTCGAGTGAAGCCGGAAGTGGAGGACGCGGTCTGTGGAACGCCCCCCAGGGTGACCAAAACCACACCAAAGCCGCTGCTGGTGCCAAATCAGGTGTCCTTTCCGTCCAATTGCGTCTTTAGGTTTCGGTGATTGTTGGGGGCGTGTCCCTCTAAACCGGAAAACTCGGGTCCTCATGTTTCCTCCAGAAGACTTAAAAGATGGTAACTTTAGCGCGCTTCCTACGTGCTCCAAATAATTCTGGTATTTACTCATTTAGTAGTTTTCGATAATACTCAGAAAGTTGCTCATATCTTTCTCTTCAATCAATAAAATTGTTAATGAGCAAATTTTTGTTGATTAACTGATTTATCGTGACGCTTACCGACTTATATTATCTCTTTCAGTCCGTATAAGTATAGCTTTCGTGTCTTTCGTGCCGAAATACAGGCAGTCTTCTTAAGGCTTTACAGATATGTTTAAAAAAAAAATTAAACAAACCTCTAAAGCCTTAAAAAGACAGCCTGTATTTCGTCCCCCACCCCCTCTTATCCTAACCACATACCTGCCATGCATCTTGCAGAGACCCAAGTTCTGGGTAGTTGAAGTAAGGGCTGTTTTCCGGGTTTTTTATGGTCATTTTCTCCGTCCATTGAAAGCTCGGTGTCCATCGCTCCAAGGCCTCAGCCGCGGCGAAAAAAGCGAACAACAATGCGCACATGAGGCCCATTACAACGTATTCTTTCTGCATTCACTCCTCTTTCGAGATCGACTCAACACTGCCTAAGTGTTAAATAGCTCCTTTTTTTTTGTTGTTGTTATTTCAAAATGCAGCGGTAGCGGATCATATGTGACGTTTGTGACGGGACATCTCTTAAGGGAAAAGCATTGTTCAGAGAGGCTGCATTAACATGCGAGAAAAGTGTTCGTCATACACAACGGAGTAAAAGAAATTGCCAGAAGTAGCTTCGGAAAGGAATGAAGTTCAGTTTTTCCGATTCTCTCATCGCTTTGGTTTTCGTGGTTGCAGCTAACACAAACGCCTGAAACAGATTTGAAGCGGGCAGAAACAACAAAGTCACACTTCACCGTACTACGTCGTGAGAGTGAGCTCAAAATTAGCCTAACGAGATTTATAAAAAACAAAAGGCAGTAACTATGCCGCGGATGGGCGTATTCCAAATCAATACAATCACCCCGTTTTGATCGCTTCCTAGCTTACAATGCATGGGGTGATTATTATCAGAAACAAGGAAAGGAGACGCGACGTGGTAAACTATAAACGCTGACGTCCTAAACAACGCAGCGCGTGCCAGGACCCAATAGTTTTATTATTGCTGCGAAACCGATTAGATTTCGGCAATTTCGGAGAACAATGCCCAAGAACGAATCACGAACCGAGAAGAGTTAAGGTAATAAGTCACACGCCCGGTATTTCTTAAGCCGTCGGTGACTACTATCTCGCTGGCTTATAAAACAAATATTTCGTCAACGCTAGAATAATAAAACGTAATTCGGAACTCTGGTATAACGTCAATTACGCTACGAATTGGGACGAGGCTACAAAGAAATCCATAAGGCCGGGATCACAGCACTCATTCATCAATCAAAATACAGTATACAAACACGAGTCACCGGAATGTTTGTGGTTCGAATGCCGCGTTCCCAAGTTTCTTCCCTGAACTCGTTGCCAGTCGGCATTCAAAGCAGGGATCTCGGGGTGGCTCGCTTTCGAATCTCGATGCAGTCTGTTTTTTTTTATATGATGCATAAACAGTGTAACCCCGGCTTTACGTTTATATCTTGCACGTGAGAGGTGACATTTGTGACTTAATTATCTAGCCCAGACAGCTGGTATCCTTTTTACTGAGCAAAAAGAGATTATTGTGCAGACTTAAATTCGTGCACGCATCAAGTTTCTCGCGGTATGTTCCCGTCATTTCGTTTCGAAAGACAATTAGCTAAAGATATCTAGTGCGCCTGGCCTCCCAAAGCGAATACTTTTAGGCCGTGTTTTAATTGTGCGTCATGACGAACAAGCCAGGGGGCTTAGATGCACCCCCCCCCCCCCCTTCTTGCTGACCGCCATGTTGTACAATTTTGATTACTAGACACGTGACTGTACCAAATTTCTTTTACGCAAAACTGAGGCAAGATTTGCATTGCGATCACCGTAAAAAAACATAAGAAACTATTGCTCAATACTCTTAGCCGCAGATATCAGTTTCTGGCTCCGATAAAAACACTAAAATACAGCACCGCGACTGACGCTGTATATCGGAACCATTGCGAAGCTGCCCGAGGTATCGTCGTAAAAGCACATTTCGGATTTAAAATAAATCAAAACATAACTTATCTCGTCGGTACTGTTATTAAAGATCAATAAATAATTATCTGTGTGTGGTACTTTTTCAAAATCGAACCGTAAAACTATAAGGTCACCTGTCAAGTGGCAAAAAATGAGCAACATGGCTGCGGCCGGATTGGGGTCGCTTTCAGCTGCCAGTTTATCGCGCTAAGCCCGCTTACCTTCTTGGTTATGACGCTCAACCACCTTTCTCACCGGTGCCCTCCCCAATTCCACTCCCTGATTATTTTTTGGCTAATAAATCGCTTCCTAATCTAATCTAGTCCCGGGTGCGTGCACGACGAAAAATAACAAGAACAGAAAATGACTGCATTTTTGTTTTGTTGGTTTTTTTTTACTCCTCCCGGTTGCTTTTTACCGCAAAACAACAGAAGCTTACAGACGCCTGTATGGGACCGCAGCGCATACATGATGAAACGCTGAATGCCACTTTCATGATCACGTCTTGGGAGCGTTGCAGAAGGTTTTGGACGGGAGCAGAATAGCTCATTTCGTGTCCGCGTCTCATTGACATTGCAGACAACGATAGACGGTGGTGAAATAGCACGCGATGCCGGAAGCTTCCACGTGTGTGCTCGCACGACTAGCAGGCTCAATCAGACGCCAGACTAGACGCAGCGGATGTCGCTAAAGGGAGACACTAGGTTTGTTAGCGTGATGAACCGAGCAGTCGAGCCAGCCAAGTAGCAATAGGCGGGGCCACTGATTTGTGGTAGGGTCTTAGAGCGTGCCGTGACCTCCACCTAAATTCGTTCGAACAACGTAAATACTGTGCGAATTAATTATTTTTATTTCTTTGAAAATTTATTGAAAATACATACGTGTCCTATTTATGCAATTAAACAAACTTTTTGTTTTTATTTTAATATTTATTTACGTGTGAGCGTACCAGAAGCTACAAGCGCGAACTTCGCTCTTTCCGCGTCTCTGCCCAGCACTTCCGCTCGTGCAGTGCAAACGCTTTTCGAGGCCACATGCTCGCGCTTGTTTCATCGGCTGTGCCTGGATTTAAGACGAAAAACCTACCCAGTGCGATACCTCTACTAAGGGAGTTTTGAACATGCGTCGTGAAGTAGAGGTACACGACGGCACTCGGATAAGCCGACACGTGTAAGGATTGAACCGAGGACAACCGTGTTCAATGTTCACTTGCGCACGGCAGCAAAGATTGAAGGCTCGGCGGCTGGCACATGCTAACGCACTGCTGTTTGCAAGCTGCCGTATAGGCCGGTTCACGCATTCCTTAAAGGGGCGATGCAACAATTTTTGTACTTTGCGCAAATAGCTCTTAAAACGGTTCCTTGACGATAATGACCTATGAAACACGCGTTCGTTTTTAACCCCACGCAATAGAAGTCCCAGAAAGGAATTAAAAAAAAAACGAGCAACTTTCGCCCCTCAACTCGCCCCCCCCCCACCATCTTTCACAACGCTTAGAAGGAGAAGGACAGGCGCTGAGTTCGAGACATTGTTGTGGTTCGGCTATTGTCGTCATTGCAGCGATTGAACACGGGCCACTACCCGAATGCTTCTCGAGTTATCGATTATCACGAGCCCAAATCGAGTGCTCACGCACTGCCCGGGTCCAATCTATGAGCTGCTTTCAAATATGGTCACTGGGTGGCATTGCGACCGCCCAGCTACGTCATCAATTTTTGGGAAGGAGATATTGAATGAGACCGCCCTTTTTTGTCCTTGAAATTACACTGCCATCAAGGAGTTTCTTGCCCAGTGGCGTTGTGTGCGAGTATCCTTGTCTCCCACTAGCGGCAGTAAGCTCGTGTAAAGTGAAAAAACATTCCAATTGAATATCGCTGCACCCCCCCCCCCCCCTTTAAGCTGAAACGAAGTAGAGAGAAATTGGATTTCCAAATTGTATAGTTGTGAAGTGTATATAGCAGTCTCGCGATGATATGCGGCAGCCCAATAAATTGTTAGAGCCCGCATGACTGATGAAGCACAGAGTTGTAAATTGAGGCCGCATAACAAGCGCACGTAGAATTGAATATAACTTTAGCCTCCCGAGACAGTATTTTGCGAAGTTTCGGGCTCGTGCAAGCTGATGTCCTAACGTAATAAAAATTAGAAATATATTGTCTCTTCTTCGCGCTATTTATGTGTAATAAGTAAAATCAATGCGAGCATCTCTAGTAGAGAAATACAGACCATAACCAACCATGTCCTTAACAGTTAACCGCCCGACGTTTCAAAATCAATTCGTATTTTTCATCAGGGTCAACTCTTTGCACGTGGAGAGCAGCAGCTTCTTTTCCATCTACGGTGTGTCGTTTGCTTCACTCACTTTCTCTTCTTCAAGTGCCCTAGTCCGTTGGCATACACCGGTGTTTCAGTGCCTGTCGACTTCTTTAACTGGACCTATTGAAATGACATGTAAGCAGTGATGGAGTGCGGGCGAGCTAGTAATGAATCGACATCTTGTAGGCCCTGATAAGGGGGGGGGGGGGGGGAGGGGGTGGGGGCTCCAAAATGTTTATGACATGATTGGTGAAGGTCTGTATTTCTCGAATTTTCGGCCCAACCAGACGGAGTTCCGTCAAGCGTGTTTACGTTTAGAACATGCATCTCAATATATTTCTTTTTGCAGTAAGGCTTCGTGTATCGGATTATTTAGAAGAATACCATTTATTATCTCTCTTCCTGCACATTTTGCGTATTTGCTTTCAGGTCCATAACGTGAGCACACAGTCCTTTCGGGCATACCCAGCGGCCCAATGTTTCACACTATCAAAGAGCGAGAAAAAAAAAAAAGCATTTCCGCAGACGCAACAGATGGCATATTTTCGAGTATCGTCCTCCCGTGTCGCTTTCAAGCGACACGGGAGGACAATAAGCGACACGGGAGGGTGAGAACTTCATACAGTCAAATTTATTAATGACAAGAAAAATATTTTATTACTGCCTGAAGACTTGACAACATAAATGAAGGACCGATCACCCTAAAGATATACATCATAATTAAATGCACCCCCAAATTATCCGAAATATGCTCTGAAAATCTTTACCGGCGTTTTTATCCTCAATAGGCACATCTATAATGGATTTGAGAGTTCCTGACGCATATTCAACTTCCCAAACCTATAGAAGTATGTTGCCTCTTTTATGTGATGGAAAACAATTTTTAGTGTCTGTGGGCTGGACGAAAACAAAGTACACAGTGGCGCGTGGCAAAAATATGACGATTGCGGACGCAGGCTGTCAGAGAGTGAGCAGTGAAGTAGCTGCGATTTTGAGCATGAAACACTAATATTTACTGTTTAACAATAAAGAAAAAAACAACAACAAGGGTGATGCTTTTTCGCAAATTCAATTGACCGGCATCTTGTCAAGAACAAACCTCAAACGCCAAGCTATGTCGATAATGTTTATTTTGGTGCGCGCAATTTTAGGTCAGATCCGATCTGAGTACGAAGGTCACTCTTTTCTGCTGAAGTATTCGCCTGCATCACGGTGCTGAGTTCAAACAATATTGGTACGGAAAGCAAGCGATGTTATTGACGCTCAGGGTTTCTGTAGAAGGTACACTGAAAGGGTTTGTTATAAAGCTTTCCTAACGCTTCGAATATATTATTGCTTCTAGCTCAGTTGCGTCGTCATCATATATATTGTGAAACGTATTTTGTAAACCAGATTTTAGAATATATGTGGCGAGAACGTGCCCATCTTATGACCTTATGCACCGTAATTAATTCCTTAGTTCAAGAGCACAACAGGATTCGACTTTTAATAATGCGACGTAAAGTTGTAAGAATCGCGGGTATTTTAGGCGACCTACCAAACTGAGAATTTTTCGATTCAGGTAAACATATATACGACTACGGTAAAAAAAAAGAAAAAGATGTTAAGACATATACGGTAATCTAGCCTTTATTTCACTGTTTCATGGAAATTAATTACCGCAATTTATTGTTGGTCCTTGAAATTAAATGTGGATTCTACGAACGATGAAAAGCAATATAGTTACTCGTTTTACTTTAGAAATTGTGCCTATTGCCAAAAGAACCCAAAAGATATATCCTCAATTTAGCGACTCGAACCGGTACGAACCAGTTTAAACCGGTTCGAACCGTCATGTCAACAGAAAGTCTTGAACCCTAAACGGAACCGAACCGATAAAAATTTCGGCTCGACACTCTGTCCAGTAGTAAAGGGCAGGGCCACTAATCTGTGGGCGGGGCTTAGAGCGTGTCGTGTTTTCCACTCAAATATCGTGAAACAGCGTAAATATTGTGCGACTTTTTTTTGTTTTTTTTTTGCGAAAAAGTTACAAAAAATATATGTGTTTTATCTATGCTCCCTAAAGAAAAATGTTTTTTTTTTCTTTATTCATTTCCATATCTCTTTGAGTGTGAGCGCAGCGGATGCTACAAGAGCGAGCTCCGGGCTTTCAGCCTCTCTGCCAAGCACTCGCGCTCGTGCAGTGCAAGCGCTGTTCAGGACCACATGCTCGCCTTTGTCTCATCGGCTGCGTCTGGACTTAAGCTGGAACGCAGTATCGGAAACCGGCCCAGCAGGTGTCCCCGCTGGGGATGAAAATCTAGCCAGTGCGATACCCGTGCTATACTCCGTTTCACCTTATGCTGTAGCACAGCAAAGGCTAGAACCGCGAGCTCATCGGTAGATCGTAAGGTGAAATAGAGTATAGATGTGTTTTTAACATGCGTCAAGCAGTAGAGGTACGCGACGGCACGCCGATACGCTGGCACGTAGAAGGATTTAACTCAGGACAGCCGCGCCCAATCTTCTCTTCCGCACGGCAGCCGGATATTAAACGCGCGGCGCCTGGTACATGTTAACGCTTCGCCTGTTTACGAGCTACCATGCTCGTAAACACACACGTCAACTGATTTCCTGGAGATCCAAATTCCTGGGGTATTTTAGTATTGTTGGGTTTGACGCGATTTAGGTGCAGCAGTGGAATGCCGATGATGGCGTCGTCTGATTGACGTGTCTATAGGCACAACTCCCACTCACTCGATTGTTTGAGTCGTCGCCAAACGTCTGACAATAAAGAGATAGAAGTATCATTTTATACCACGAAATGCTTTTTAATAAAAACTCGCATTCCCCAATTTTTTTTTTTTTTTTTGCCGTGCGTTTGTTTATTTTAGCATTTCTCGCTAAATTTAGCGGGGAAACTTCAGTAACGTGGCCTAAACACTAATTCAGTTCCCCCGCTAAATTTAGCGGGAATTGTGATGTTTACGTGACCCTACGTCAAGAGACCCACACATAAATTCATTTTCCCCACTGAATTTAGCGGGAAAATTGACGTCACGTTAACTACTCATAAATTCAATTAACCCGCTAAACTAGGCGAAAAAATTAAAAAAAATGTCTCTCTTCATTTCCCGAAATGACTGTTAAATGTGTTCTCAGGAAATTTAAATGATCGTTTTTCGAATACCGCATTCCATGCAAAATATGACATTGTAGAAAGAGAAATCTTGCATGCACAAAGGGAGGTATGACTTAAATTTTCACAATATGCGGAAAAACCGTACACTTTTGATAAGATTTGAAGCAAATACCATGTAAGCCAGTACTGGTAACTCCCGCGGAGAGCGGGCGAAAAGTGTTCGCTGCGCCCCTGGTGAGCTCGGAGTCTCCACTAGCAGTCGAATTCAAAACAACGCATTGGTTTTGCCTACCTCTGTGCGAGGTGACGAATAAAAAAAAAAAACTGTCAGTTGTATTCCCTGCTTTCGAAGTAAAAAAATAGGTGCCACCTTATGAGTGAAGGACATTTTCTTCGCGTGGGAAAGAGCATTCAAGTTGCAGTTTTGGGGCTCTTTTGAAGAAAACACTTTTTCACAACTTATCTAAGCCAGACATAACAGGAATGTACCTTCGCACTGTATATTGAAAAAAGGCAATGCCGAAAAATTTCAGAACATAGTGTTTCAATTTCACTGTTTGTATCAATCAATTCGTCTGATTGTTGCAATTTCCATTTCTCGTGAATGGCTTGCTTATAACCGTTTTGTCCAATAGGTGAGCTGGCTAACCCCGTTAAGATTGTCTCAGAATGAAGAAGCAAACGGCAATTTCGGACCACGTACGTTTCTGCGATGCCAGTATGCTCTAAAAAAAGTCAATTGTGCACATGCTAATCTGACGCTATTGCTGAAATTAATAAAAGCGGGGTCACAAGAAAAGCAGACTCTCGCGAGTGCACAAGAAAAAAGAGACGAGCGTCGTAGCGCAAATTAAGGTGATTTCAGTCACGTGAGTGCCTCTAAATAAAGTACGCTTCAGAGTTACGACACTTGGCCAAATTATGGCTTAAAATCATGGTTGCCTGTTATCTTAAGCTTTATCTGAAATCGCAGGAAACAATTTTTCGCCTTCCAGGAATGTTTAAACAGTTCGCCACAGACCGAAGCAATACTCCATGAGCTTCATAACACCGAATCTAATGCAGAGGAAGTCGAACTTTTGAATCATGACGATCGGCAGTTGCGTCTGCTCTGCGTACGACCCAAAATGGTGGCACCCACAACAGTGTCGGGGAACAAAGTGCCGATACTCTAAGCGCAGCTCATTTTGTGGCACTAGGTCATGTTATAGATCGTCTTACCGAAAGAGGGCGAGAGAGAAGAGGGGAAAGGGCTACCGCGGTTTCCCCCTTGCTGGGGCGTTAAAGGGGCGATGCAACAATTTTTGTACTTTGCGCAAATACCGCTTACAACAGATCCCTGACGTTAATGACCTATGAAATACGCGTTTGTTTTTCACTTCACGCAATAGAAGTCCCAGAAAAAAATTAAAGAAAAATGAGCAGCGTTCACCCCCTCAACTCGCAGCCAGAAAAAGCGGCCACGCGATCTGGAGCCGATTATAGGCCGCCATGTTGATCATAGCCACGCGCTGGAGTTGGCAAAGCACAGGACACGCGCTGAGTTCCAGACATTGTTATGGCTCGGCTGTTGTCGTCGTTGCAGCGATTGGTGGCGGGCGACTACCCGAATGCTTCTCGAGCTAATAATTATCACGAGCCTAAATCGAGTGCCCACGCAGGGCTCGGGTCCAATCTATGAACCGCATTCAAATATCGCCACTTGGGTGTTCTGCGATCCCGGCGTTACGTCATGAAATTTCGCAAAGGAGAGATTGAACGAAAATAATTGCTTTTGTCCTTGCAATTTCACCGCAACAAAGGAGTTTCTTGGCCAGTGGCGTTGCGTGCGAGTATCCTTGAGTTCCACTTGTGCCAGTAAGCTCGCGTATAGTGAAAAACATTCCAACTGAATATCGCTGCACAGCTCCTTTAAAGAGTGAAAGTCCCGGATGACATGCTTATCGGGTGTAGGCTGTATGCATTTCCAGAACTTCGTTCGCGCGTTCTTCTTTGTTTTAAACTCCCAAACTTAATTAGAGCCATGGGCTTGGGTGTCGACAGTCTCTGGTCATCGAGACACCATTGCTCGGTTATAGGGTGCACAAATAACGATAGAAAGTGTAGAATCCTGTCCGAGGACCTATGTAGCTTGCACGGAATCCGGGAAGGCGAGTGCGGCTGCAATGTCTAAACCTTATCGCTTTGCACAAGGCCCCGATCTCCGGCTGCAGTGGGTTGCGTCCGTAAATCGAACAGACTTTTCCCCAACGCCATGCTCTTTACTGTGCTTGGATCATTTTGTGAATGGAGCGCGCACCCTCTTAAGGCTGTACTGTCGATGTACATGGCGTACGTTTGCAAGGTGCGTGCCAGTCTTCTCTTGATAATTGCTCTTTTAGCTTGTAACTTCTTGTAACTGAATTTATCTTAGTATAGATATTTTGAAGTGATGACATTGACTCAATTTCATCATCTACAACAATTAATCGAAGGCTAATTTCAGCCATCAGCTGTGGCTGGAAATCGTCGATAAGTTAGTTCTATCGGTTTTCCTGAACCGCGATCTTCTGCGCGGTACCAGAGAGCCGTGAACCTATGTTTACCGTCTCAACGACACTAGATTCTTCTTATTTTAAAAAAATTAGTGCATAATGTAGCTGGAACAAAATCATAAATTTCTGTTGCTGAAAGTCAAAACACGCTCATGCATCAATTTCCAAACGCTGAATCATGGACTGAGTCGCTCAGGCGATAGGCCCATCTCGGCTTTCCTTTTTTCAGTTCTCGACACTAGACACACTCGTCGACCCGGAATCCTCAAACAAAACGTTTGAAAAAGACCCTCAAGCCGCAAGTGCCCTATTGTATACAGTTTATGCTCACTCATGTGTTATTAGTTATGGCGCAGAAACTTTCGCGTAACCGTTAGACTTAAAGAGCGAAAGCAACCAAGACTTCCAGTTGATGAAAAAATGAGCTTCGCAATAACGGCGGTAAAATATTAAAAAAAAATTGAAGACGTTTACAATTTTCTGTGACGCCAAATTATACCACAGCTCTTGAGGAGGAGGGGAAGGTACGGAGGGAAGGGTATGCCCCTCTTCCTTCCCCGCTCAATTTAGCGGAAAGATTTTCCGCTCAATTTAGTGGGAAACTTTTACCTTCGTGACGTCAGACATCACGTCACTAGGTTAAATCTAGGGGGAATTTTTGTCCGCCAAATCTTAGGGAAATAATTTCCGCTAAATTTAGCGGGAACATTGGCCATTCTAGATGCGTGTGACGTCACACTGCGTTACACGTGACGTCACGTGTGACGTCCCGAGGGTTACTCTCGTGACCCTCTTGAGAGTAAACCTCAAATCCCTCGCAAGTGTAACCCTTGTGGTCCTTGTGAGTATAACCCTCGAGACCCTCGTGAGGGCAACTACGTGAACCTCGTGAGGGTAACCCTCGTGAGGGCAGCCCGTGTAACCCTCTTGAGGGTAACCCTCGTGAAATTAACTCTCAAAACCCTTGTGAGGGTAACCATCGTGACCCTCGAGAGGGTAACCCTCGTAAACCTCGTGAGGGTAACCCTCGTGTCCCTCGTGAGAGTAAGCCTCGTGACCCTCGTGATAGTAACCCTCATAACCTTCGTGAGGGTAAACCTCGTGACCCTCGTGAGGGTAACCCTTTTGAGGGTAACTAACCCTCGCAACTCTCGTGACCGTCACGAGGGTAAGCCTCGTAACCCTCGTGAGGGTAAACCTTAGGACCCTCGCGAGGGTAACCTTCGTAACCCTCATGGGAGTAACCCTCGTGACCCTCGTGAAGGTAACACTCGCGATCCTCGTAAGGGTAACCGTCATGACGTTACACGTGACGTCGCGTGTGACGGCAATATGAGAAACATCCCATAATGCAACGCGCGGTTACAGCGACGGCGACGCCGACGACGACACCGCTCAAGCCGGAAACGGACGCCTAAGAGAAGCGCTCTAAAAATGTGAACGGAAAAAAAGTTCGAAATGGTAGACTGACCATTTCTTATCTCGATCATAGTTCTCCATTAAATAATTATTTGCCTCGTTAAAGATTTTATTGTTGCCTTTTTCGAAACACGGAGGTCGACCGGTGCGCCAAATTTGGCAATGCAGGACCGAACGTTCGGGATTTGGAATTTTGTTCCGGCCTAACGACACCGGTTGGTGTGCTTCGCTTCAAGCCAGGCCAAAATGAACTTTTAAAGCCTAATACCTACGGCAGTGAGCAGCCTTTCAGATGCACCAATAAGTCGACTGTTGAGGTCTATAACTAGTGATGCAAAACTATCGATAAATCAACTATCGATACTATCGATAGTTTTTCCAAAACTATCGATAGTGTCGCAGAACTGTCGATAGTACTATCGATAGGTTTTCGATAGTCGACTATCGATAGTTCTGCAACATTATTGATAGTTTTATTACTATCGGTAGTCAGATTTCTTTCGACTATCGATAGTACTAGTGATAGTCTTTCAATCGTCGACTATCGATAGTGCTATCGATAGTTTTGGAACAGTCGAACATTGGTGGTACTATCGATAGTTTTTAGATAGTCGACTATCGATTGTTCTGCGATATTTTTTATAGTTTTATTACTATCCGTAGTCAGATTTCTGGCGACTATCCATGCTATCGATAGTTTTTCGATAGTCGACTATCGATAGTACTAGCAATAGTTTTTTGATAGTCGACAATCGATCGTACTATCGATAGTTTTTCGCTAGTCGACTGTCGATAGTTGTGCGACATTATAGATAGTTTCATTACTATCGGTAGTCAGATTTCTGGCGACTATCGATAGTACTATCTATAGTTTTTCGATAGTCGACTATCGATAGTTTTTCGATAGTCGACTGTCGATAGTTGTGCGACATTATAGATAGTTTCATTACTATCGGTAGTCAGATTTCTGGCGACTATCGAGTTTTTCGATAGTCGACTATCGATAGTTTTTCGATAGTCGACTGTCGATAGTTGTGCGACATTATAGATAGTTTCATTACTATCGGTAGTCAGATTTCTGGCGACTATCGATAGTACTATCTATAGTTTTTCGATAGTCGACTATCGATAGTTTTTCGATAGTCGACTGTCGATAGTTGTGCGAGATTATAGATAGTTTCATTACTATCGGTAGTCAGATTTCTGGCGACTATCGATAGTACTATCTATAGTTTTTCGATAGTCGACTATCGATAGTTTTTCGATAGTCGACTATCGATAGCTCTACTATATTATTGAAATTTGTATTACTATCGATAGTCAGATTTCTGGCGACTATCGATAGTACTATCGATAGTTTTGCACTACTGGAGCGAACACAGTTGCCGCACCGCCGCTCGCCTCCCTTCCTCCTCTCTTCACCCAAACTCCTGTCTTCGGCATCAAGGCCCGTTCACACTCTTGCAACCGAGTACGACCGATAGAGACCAAACCGGTTTTTAAGCCTCTTGCGATCTCTTAGGACCAGCTCCGCTCAGCGCATCCGGTCTTAAGAAGTCTTTCTCGGTCGTACTCGGTTGCAAGAGTGTGAACGCGCCTTCATTGAAAGCTGAACGAAAGTGGGATGGTGAGTGCTTTGGCTAGCTGGGTATCCTACTTGAAAAAATAAAGCGAGAAGCAGAGAAAAGGAAGCGACACAAACTACTAGTGTCGCAAAACTATCGATAGTAAACCCTCGAGAGTACTCTCCAGAGGTTTACAATAGTCGAGTATCCAAAGTACTATAAATAGTGTTTCGACAGTCTTCTATTGATGGTTTTTCGATCGTCGACTCTCGATAGTTTTTCTACTATTGATAGTGAGATTTTCGCCGACTATAGATACTATCGATAGTACTATCGATAGTTTCGCATTACTACCTATAAACCCTTCAGTGTTCTCGCCTCGACAAAATCGTGTTCGAAGGTTAGTGAAAAACAAACTGCACCTGCACCCTTCACTCGGGTAAACGAACGTGAAACAATTCCCACGTTTAATTGAACCCCTTAAGTGAGGAAAGCAAATGCAACGACACTGACCGTGATGTGACGCCCGCGGATCCCATGCACGCCCACGTTTGATGGGCTGGGTGGTATTTCGCAGAAACGAGAAGCGCAGGCGCACTGTGTCGTTCACCTAACTACCTCGGCTACGTTAACACGTCGCACTCTGATACTCAGGCTTGCCGACCGTTTAAATATTTTAGATTTAATGCGCACTGACATTTACGTCTGCATAAAAAAATGAGCGAGAACTCATCTCGCTGATGGGAACTACCGAATTAGAATTCAACCTCCAGCGAACATCGCCTTCATTGACCTTTGGGTCCCGTACTGCCCCTGAATTGTTCAAGGTACACGGAAACTGAATCTTCAACTGGAAGCATGAAATTTCTGAATTTCAGGCTTATGGAGCCACAGCAGAAAATTGGACTCCGGGTGTTATATACGGCATCGACAAACGGAAAACCTCTGAGGCCTCTATAACTAACTTGGGATGCCGCACGCAAAGCATAGTGAGTGCAAAAGTCCTCGGTGTAGAAAGACGGATGGCTGGTGTAACCTTTGTAGGCGAAGGTGTCCCCAGATTTTCGACATATTATGCCTTCATGACAAGAGAGTGTGTATATTAAACTACATATATCAAATTCTCTGATTTTTCCTGGTTTCTCAATAATATTTTTATTAAATTCTCTGACCATAACAAAAAAAGAAAATGAAATGCAGAGGATGGGGCTGCAGCGGCTGTTAGGGCTGTTTCCGTTTAATCCGGCGAATCGGGTGTTGGCTTGCGTTACCCCGTTATCAAGGGGGAAACTGATACTCAGCACGAGGTCCATCTACCGCACACCCTCCCGCTTCGTTGCGTGTCAATGTGCGGCCCACAACACAAATTTTAACTAACTTAGCCAATCTTTGGAAGATGTTCCTGACACTTCCCTCACCTCTCCGGGTGTATCTAAATTGCGGCACAATTCCAGCTTTTAAGCGTTGGTAGAAACCCCGTAACCAAAAACTTGTGGCCTGTGGCATATATCAGCCTTTGGGCCAGAAACCAAGACACATCACTGAATAAGACGTCACGAATACTCGATGACTGAGTGCTCTCAAGAGATGCCCCATTGAAGAAACTGTTGTATAGTCAATATCTCGGGACGGGCCTAAATGCCCCAAAAATCTTGCTTCGTAAGGCTAGTCCCTAAACTGGCCAGTCCCAGCCTTGATAGCAGTGGCTCTTCAAAAATAAATTCATACTTTTTTTTTTTTTACTGTTGTGACAATTTATTATGGCGGCACCGTCAACGCTACTAGTTCACACACCACCCAGCGGTAAACCTCAGAGAAAATGAATAAAAATTAAAGTAAAAAACGAAGCCAAGCATGTAACGCCCCTGGGCTAGGAGTTTCCAGTCCCGGTACTGATGCGCCTCCGAAGAGGCACGACCTGATTGCGGCATGGGTTAAATTTTAAGCTCTTCCCACAGAGAGCGTCGAACTTCACCAACGCCTCCACCACTTTGATTCAGGGCGACAACTGACTCTTGCACCTGACCGAAGCCAACAGCTCCCTGCGGTTACGCTGAAAGCTACTGTCGTTGGAGCACAAACATACACACCCGTCAGACCGTGGCAACGCCCGCAATCAGCGACCACTAGACAACCTCTGCCTGACTATCACGGCGTTCATGCGATCCTTTGAACGTGACGCTCGGCGCTATGAGGGGCCAGATGACGAGCCCTTTGGAGGCATTTCAATGCCCTATTGAAGAGCACCAGGGGAACTGCGCAGGGGAATTCCCTGAGTTCCTCTGCACAGTAAACTTCAAAACATCTATATAGGCTTAACCGGCCCTTTATCACTTTCCCTTGAAAAAAACAAAACAAAAAAAAAGAAAAAATACACGGACTGAATTACAGCCTGTATGCTGACGACGTCACACCCTGGGTGGCTGGCGGCAGCGACGGGCACACGCAGGACACACTGCAGCAGGATAAACGCAGTGGAAGGGTACGTGGAACCGAAAGGCTTAAGCTGCTCCCCACAAAAATCGGAGCTGCTCCTTTATCGGCCAACCCGGAAAGGACAGAAAAAGGAAGCGACCACTCAAAACCCAAAAATTCAGCTATACGCTTCCGGGGGGCTGCCCATTCCGGTGGTACACTGCATTAGGGTCTGCAGAAAAACGGCCACAACATCTAGACAGTCCGGACACTCGAAAAAAGTGTGTATCAAAGCACCCGCCTCATTTCGCGGATAGCCAATCGGAATCAAGCAATGAAGCTTGAGGACAACTTAATCAGGCAGGTTCAGGCATTCGTCCTAAGTCAAGTAAACTACCTCGCTCCCTTCCTTGATCTCAAAGCGGTTGAGCGCAATAATATCAGCGCTTTAATAAAAAGGGGTTACAAGCAGGCAATCCGCATACCAATCATGACCTCCAACGACCGCTTTGAAGCACTAGGATTGCACAACACGCTAGACGAGGTAGTAGATCAGCACAGAGGATAGCGCAGATGGAAAGGCTTACCAAGAGTCCGAACAGACACTACATACCTACTACGAAGGAAGATTCGGGGAGAAACACGACATTCCACCCGACATCAGGGGGCAATACACATCCCACCATTACCATGAAACATGCACCCCAAACACAATACGGGACTCGGGCATGCAAAAGCGCAAGCACTAGACAAGAGGTTAGCACACCTCGAGGACGTGGTCTACGTGGACGCCGGAGACTACAGCAGTCATGGCGCCATGGCCATATCGCTAGTTGACCGATAGGGCAAGTTAATCAATTCTGGCACAGTCTTCACGACTTCACCAGACGTCGGGGCGGAAGCAGCCATTGAACTGGCAATGACCTCGTCCTCCCGGATCAAATTCAGAGCAAGCGACTCCAAACCGGCAATTTTAAATTACACTTGGTGACGCATATCGTCCGTTGCACTAAAAATTCTGCGGACCGGTTTCCATGAAGATCGAGTTCGGGGAGTCCAAATCGTGTGGGCGCCAGCTCACTCTGGCCTCCGGGGGAACGAGAAGGCGCACGACGCGGCTCGAGGCTCAACCGACCGGGCCGTCGTCACCAACATCTTTGACACACACTCGTTGCGCTGGTCGGACAAAGAAAGGCTAATTGCCTACCGGGACGTAATTAACCTCTACAGGCTTGGAAGGGTTGAATACCCCGCAGCAGACAGGACGCTGCCCAAATGGCAGGCAGTGGCGTGGCGCCTTGTTCAAACTAATACATTGTTAAACTTAGTGGCGTACAGCCGCTGCTATCCGGGGCTTTACTCCAGCGCATGTAAGCATTCCGGGGACAGGGCCGACCTGCAACATATGGTCTGGGCCCCTGTACCTTTAAAAAATAGAGAAATAACATAAATATAGCTCAAAGTTTACTGTTAAACATTAGGACCTCCGAGCAGTGAGACACCCTGATGCGCAGCTCGGACCCGGGAGAACACGTCCGCCTGGTCCAGATGGCCGAGGCCACCGCCAAGGAACAAGGACTCCTGGCCGCCGACTGAGGGGGGAGAGCGATGGCTCTTTCTGCACTCCATCTTCCCTGACCCCATCTATGGACAAATAAGATTTGTCATCATCATCAGTTTTGTCAAGGTATATGTGTGTAGACATACTTATGTCAAGAGTGCCCATACCTCTGTGGAGAACCCGAGGTCGTTGGACTCAACAAAGGTTTCTCTAGTACATATGCTGCATTGCACGAAAAAAAAATGTGCGAAAGAAGGAACTTTTTTCATGCAACACACTGAAATATTTCACACACAAACATCACAGCCAAGCTTTGACTTTCCGATAAAAACATATTTTTATTATCAGTTTTGCCAGGTTAGAAATAAAAGAAGCGCTAAACTTAGGAGAGGCGCGAATGGCAATGTAATGCAATTGTATAATATTTATTAGTCCATAAACACTATAAATTAATAAAATAATGCTAAAAAAAAAGCACTTTTGGCGCCGAGATACTTGGTTTCGGGCCCTCTAAACGTTTCCGCTCGTGACGTTACGAGCAGAATTTTTCTCGTCGTGGGGGTCACAAGTGGCATTCTTGCCTTCTTATTATCAGTTGCGAACTAAGCTCGATGGTGCGTGTTAAAAAGCACGATAGAAATTTTGAATCATCGCGTTCATAAAACATCACCGTCAAAGTTAATAAAGACATCATAGTGAGCGTTTGCCCGATCACGAATGCCGATCACAGAGACGCTCTTGGGTGCCAATGTTCCCAATAGCCTATCCTGTTTCTTTTTCTATAATGAGAAGTTCTCTGTGTCATGTTCCACGACCTAAAAGTCTTTATTTATCACCACAGTCGTGGCTTTTACAAAATATGATTAACTATTGCCAGCTCACACGCACATAGAATCTCTTTTCGTTAGACTATATCTGTAGACAAAACGATTTCATCACCATTGGATGTGTGTAGTACACTCCCGAGTGATCTGTTGCTGCCGATACCAGGTGTGTTGCCATACCATGCCGACGTTATTCACCATGATCCGCACATAATTATGTTTTGCAGTAGCGGTTTCTCGTCGTCTAGCAGCACTTGTAACTTCCAATGTTCCTGTCTCGAAGTTTCGGGTCCTATAGCAACTTCCGGAAAAAAGGATGTAAAAACCAAAACTTTGAGATTTGGCAGCTGTGACTTTCGGTAACTGTCTTAACTAGCGCGTGATGCGTGTGTTAAGAACGTAAGCGATTGCATTTAAGCAATATTGCTGAATGTACAAAATCGTTGCACCGCCTGTTTTATATATTCAGTTCCTTTTGATCCAAACAGCAAATTAAGAATTACTCGGCAAGCAAGTGCACTGCTCCACGATTCATGCGGCTCCCGGCTACCTTTTAACAATAACAATAAATCATCGTTGAAGTGCACGACGACTTTTGTAATGTATTATTTTTCAAGGTTGGCTCCTTACGCGTTGAATGACGCGAGCAATACATTTACATTATCCGATGTAGAAATGATTTCCAATTTGTTTTTTGCTGCAGCTGCTTTAGCAAAACGTATTATGTTCTTTCTGTTGCGCTTGACGAGGATTGTTCATATGAATTAGCAACTCCGCTTGAAGTTGATCAGATATTCCCCAGACATATGAGAATGCTGGCTACTCCTGAAGTATATCAGTTCTTCTATTTACGAGCATCTATATTTTTTATTCTCGCAGAAGTATGGAAATGATTCCCAGGGGTCGCCCTAAAACTGTGAATGTTGGAAATGGCGTATTGGGAAAGAAAACCAATATGAAAAATAACTATTTAAAACTCTCGCCCGAATCAATCACATAGTTGTCAAAATGGTGCACAGCTGCAACATCCATGGTGTTAACTGGCCTTGGGTTGATGGTCCGGCAGGGCAGGCTGTCGACGTCTTGAGGGAGCTTCACACAATTACAGGTTATGCTCAAATCACTTTCTTCCATTCTAAGGACGTACTTCTAAAACAAGGGGCAGGCTTTTTCAAACACAGAAGTCTGCTAAAGCGTGATAATCAGTGATCACAAAAACGAAAGAGCGACAAAACATGTACGATCGAAATTTGGTGACTACCGAGACAGCAGGTAAACACTCGGGTTTCTTGCGGGTAGAAAAGTATTCACTCAGCTTTTCCGGCCTGGAGCTAGTAGAAAACATAATACAAGCTGTCGTTTTTCTAAATAGGTACTGGTCTTTCTAGTTATTACTGCGATCGCCACTTTTTAGCCTCCTCATTGTAACTATTTTGATATGCAACACAATACGCTTGCACGCGTGAGGGTAATTAATGAATAAATATATTGGAAACAAAAATATGGATGTCCCCCAAGGGAAATCAAACCCTGGACACCATGAATCGTGAGCCCTACCTTCAAATACCGGGCCACGAGAGAAACATTTTGTATTAATTGCACGAGCCAAGGTGGAGATTTTGAAGCGATATTTATTAAGTAACCTTTTATCGCCCTATCGCGTGCATCGACAGGTCGCAGTACCGGGCGCTCCTTGATGTACCGCAGTCGTCACAACGCCATGCCAGAGGAACAACGTGTGTTTCTTGGGTTTAACGTCAGGGATCTGTTCTAATCTGTATTCGCCCAAATTATAAAAATCGCTGCATCGTCCCTTTATTAGCGGCATGTTGCCTAGACACGCACTGCTATTGCAATTCGACGTAGTCTGCACCCAAGCACCGCAGAAACGTAAGCCCCGTGGTTTTAATCACAGCAACCATTTTGAAGTCACGAATGTTTATTGAAAGAAATGCTCATTTTATTGCCATTTTTATTGTGATAATACAGACACCAAGCACATGTTAGGTACTCCTAGCTAAGTTGACTTTTTTACCACTAGTATTTTTTCAAGCACAGGAGACTGCAAGAATTCTTCCGGAGATATTACACGGCACAAAGTCCTGCTGCTTTCTGCAGTTGCCCGAAATCCTCCGCAGTGTTTAAATGGCTGTCTTAGATACTGTACTGGTTCTGATTTACGGAGCAACAAAAGACAACGTTCAAAGACACGTGAAAGATGGTTTGAGCGCGATGTCCGATACAGAGACGGGAAGTGTATTTGTTGAAATTATTGTGCTAATTGCTTGCGTTTACGTCACACTATGCGGCGTTATCTGTTTTATCTATCTTGTCGCAATCTTCCTTGTCATAAAATCGGTGTGTCGGATATCCGCAGTTGAGAATAAATGCGTATCGACAGCTGGACGGAAGTTCCTTAAATAAGGAATCATACAAATACGTAGTTTTACTCGAACTGTCCAATTCCTTCTTCTTTTCCTCGGTTGCTTCGCTTCCTGCTCTTGTATTGGCTTGGGGAATGGTCACATTGTTTAACAAATCTTCTCTCAACCAGAATTCGCAAGCTGGAAAAAAAATAACGATATTTTGAGGCAAAAGGAAGAACGCGCATTTCAGTTTATAACAGTTCGCTTAGGATAAAACAGATAAAAAACAATCGGTTTTATGGCGAAAATATAAATATAAGTTTGCCCAACCAAAAAAAGTTGAATAGAGAAAAAAAAAAAGAGGATACTTCTTTTTAACTTTGCAGAAAAACAAAATTAAAACACGATTCAAGATTAACAGACAGTGTAATCGTTGTAATATGCTCTCAAAAATATGACATTAAGCACTTCAATTGATTTTTCTGTGATTTTAAATTTTATGTTCACCAGTGTAGCTATCGCTGCGTGCTTTTGCGATCTGTAATGCTGCACCATATCACCGCTCTCCTGGTTTTTAGGATCCGAACACATTTATTAAGGAGCACTTTCAATATGGGCATGTCTATGAGAATTAAGACAAAGATTGAGCAAAATGGCTGCCGTCCTTTTCCCGATCAACGTGCAATAAGGGGTTTTAACTTCGCCACTTGAATATGTCTTCTTGTTTTTTGCAACAAGAGTGAAGGTAAGGAGTTAGGTGTAATGTCAGGAAAACCAAAGTCTAATTTTTCATCCACGGCCTTTTGTATTAATAGAAATAAAATACTAAAATCAGAATACGCGATAGGACACACGACTCGACCGCCGGTCTCTGCAAGCAAAACTGATTGTACCCTTGTATTAGGGGCCTTTCACTGCATTATTTCCATCGGCTGTTTTATTTTTCATATCCTATATATTGACTGAAGCTTCGAATATTAGGTGCAGCCGGGTGGAGGCAAATTCAGATATCCAACATTTATGACCCGTGAAATACGCACCTGGAGATGAATTTGCATAATTAATAAACTATAGTGTTCTCCGGCCTATTGCTACATTGAATTCATACTTCATTTATGTCTTTCTGTTTCAATTTTAGTGGGGAAATATAAGTACAGTATCTTTTAAAATTAGTATTGGGCGAACATGGTAGCTACACAAGCGTTAGGACTGCAATTCTTCGCCAGGTTCGTGGCTGAGTGGGCAATGTCCTTGCATCTATGCAATTTCAGCTCCCAATGATTGTTTGCGCTTCACCTGCCCGGGTGGAATGCTCGAGTATATTCACCAACCGTTGACCTCACAAGGACCGCTTCAGACTTTGGCATGAGTCTAAAAAGAGTCATATAATTCTCCGCATGGGGTCAGCACCACGGTAGTGTGCAATTCAGCCGACAACAACGCATCCGATACACGCTTGTTTGGAGCCGAGCTTCAAGAGCTAGTCTGGCCACCATGGATGAAACACACTTTGTTTTTTGTGCCAGTCTGGAATCCGTGCGTACCCCTCAGAAATGCTTGACTCTCACAGGGTATCACCACACATGCAGCAAGATGGCGGCGCTCAGAAGCCGTACTTGCAAACGTCTATAGATCCCTCCAACATTCAGCTTCTGCGCGGTGTCATCCTTGTCTTCTTGTCTGTAGAACACGTTCTGAGCATGCGCAGTTGCTTTCTCATGTGGAACATCAGGCTGCGCGTATGCGCCCACATCCCACTGACTCGGCATTTTTAATCTGGGTGATAAGCGCTGGAAAGGTTTACTGCCTTTAGCTTGTATGGAAGTGGGCTCTCGCGTCATTCGTGTCAGTTGATTCTGAAGAGGCCACTTATACACCTGGGTTGCACGTGACGTCATTCAAACAGCGCTCCGATAACCACAAGAGAAGAGGGGAAGAGCGAGCTCCCCTCTTATCAGGATCCTCTTTTGTGCCTCCCAGATTTGCACAAACGTCGCTATTCTCCTCCCAGGAGGTTATAGAAGATTAATAACCCGTCCCTTAAAATTCTTACAAAAGCAGCTCACTTCTCCTCTTACATGGTGGTCTGAAGTGTGCGATGTGACTTCAGTGCAACCCATGTGTCTATCTTTTTGTTATGTCTTTGTCTTAGGGCGCAGTAAACATGTTACACTTATCGTCCTTTGCTCGAATGACTTTGTCTCGACCTTTGGGTGATTTTCGCAATCATTGAAGGCTTAGTTGTCAAATTCTGGACGGCATGTGGCTGGAAAAGTGTTTGAGTTGGTATTAATATCGAAACGACTTTGAGTATCTTGCTAAAAGTTATGTTTGGGCTAGTGGGTTTACAAGCATCTCGGCCCGACAAAACAAGGACAAAGAAAAACGAGAGACACGACAGCGCTGCTTTTTGTCTCGTCTCTACTTATTTCTTGTTTTCGGTCGCACTGTTTTAAACAAAGATATTGAACATTTTGCATATACTTAAATTCAATTACTTTCATTTTCTGCCTAAAAATGTTCTTAATAAGTTGCCACTGTAGGAGAAATCATTTCATTATACTCACATGCATAGTCGTTGTCATTTTGCAGTGATCTCGTTATATGACAAAAGGAATTGCTGAATATCACGTATTTTTCTGAATATGTCGTGTAGAATTTTCGCCAACATTCCGGGTGATATATAATGCAGCCTAGTGACTTGCAGAAGAAGTTGAAAATGAGATCGTAGCAGCTTCCCTTTGGTGATGTGGCTTTACTCTTAGGCTGGCCTTGAAAAGAAAAATGGAAGATAATTTTTTTTAATTAAGTGGTGCGTTGTGAGCTTGACACAATACGCACGGATAGGGTTTGAGTCAGGGCTTGGCGTGTAGTGTTAACGCCCAAAATTACGCAGTGAAAAATAATTAAAAAAATGCCGCAAACCGCTATAATTGCAGTCAACAATAAACGGCATCAGCAATTAGACAAAACAAGTAAAGAAAACAGAAGATGAGTATGTAGCCCCGGATAATAGAACCCGTTGAAAAGTGTGCACACCAATAGATGCTGGGTCAACTATTTGAGCACGCCGTTGTTTGAGCACGTGCACTGAGCTGATCTTAAAGACGAGTGCTGCATCAGCGGTCGGGAAAGACTCGGATTAAATCCCACGCTTCGTGCCCGAAAAATGGCGACGGCCAATGCTTCTTTGATGAACTTTTGAAAATAGTTTATTGCGCTGATCATTTAAAGAGTAACTGCAAAAAAAAAAAAAAAAGCTTTTTTTTTTAACAGCCTAATTGGGACAAGCATGTCAAAAGACAATCTTTTCCGCGATGAAAAAATATTTGTACGGCAATATTTATTGCGTGAAACTGATTTTAGTTTGCGGCTATTTCTCCCGTTTTAAATCGCGCGCCACAAAGTTGGGATTCCGGTACGTTGAATCCCAATCGGCAGCTATACTTCTCATTGGCTAAGGGTTTGATTGAAAGCTTAGATCTTGGTTGTTAAAGCTTTTTTATATGGTGCAATTTCCTTTTGAGCGGCATATTTTGACGTTTAAAGAATAACCCATGTGATGAGAGTTATTATTCTTTACAAGATGTTTACAAGACGGGCACTTCCGCTTGGATTCATACCATAAGAAACAAAAGCTCATTCTTTCATGGCCGCCGAAGTCTCCACCACCGCCTGTCTCGCCTACCTCGACTAATCGTTTCGCCGAAGTGATCAGTGTTTCGTGCTGACCCAGGTGCTTGAGTGAGACTTCTTGAAGTGAAGTAGTGTGTGTTTAGCAGCTATCGCAGGTGTTAGTGATAGGAAGCGATGCGGGGTTTTGGCTTTCATAGCGCGGCTCTTTCGTTTTCCTCTTTGCTCGCTTAGCGTGTTTTTTTTTCGTTCTTTTCCGCTCGCGCGTGCAAATGCTGACTTTTCGGAGATGTCAGATGAGTGATCCTGACAGCGAGCCTTCCAGCAGCCATGTCACCCCGAAAGGAATGCTAATTGGCTGGAGGCAATCGAGCGTTCGCGTAGCGACAAACATGTCCAGTTACGTTCTTGTCATATCGCTCCGGAGGCCGTGGAGATTCGCACCGGGTGCCCCGGATGCATCGAACGTCCCCGGCCAGACACAGTTGTTACGTAAAAACCCTGGCACAGCCAGATTATTACGTAATAGCTTTCCGCAGAAGCCCTCGGACGTTCGAATTCTGCGTTAGCCGACAGATTTCTTTTCTCGACTTTCGAACCATCTTACGTAAATTGTTTGAATAAATATGTACTGTTATCGTAAATCTTGGCTTGTGATCGCGGCTTTGTGGATTATCGTATTCGTTTTGCTGGAGAGACGCAAACGACGGGCATAACAAAATCGGTTGCATATTCCGCATACCTTGCGAAAGCACTTCCCCAGTCACCTTGCGAAAAGCGCGAAACACGGAGTCCGCCCCGTCCCGATTTCCTAGCCTTTTATCTGATTTAGAGCAGTTTGTACCGGCTAGTAGGTATGTCTACTGAAACTTAAAAGTAGGGGCAGTGGAAGAGAGCAAAACGACGAAGTTCGGAAAGATTGCTCGCCCTCCCCAATTTCTGAACTTTCAAGTAATTGCACCGTAATAAATGCAAAAGCCTCTTCCCAAAATAAAAAAAAAGCACTATGTTCACTACGTAAAAAATGGTTTCAATTCATGCATCTGTGGGCAGGTGGGAAATCTTGCCCTAATTTATTCACACCGCATGATGAGCGCAACACGTCGCTGTGCAAATGCAGTCCAACACGACGCATAAGAACGGCAGATTTAGGACAAAAATTCGGAGTTCATTGTTCAATTAAAACGATGTGATTTTGTTCAAAACTCCCGCAGCTTATTACTCACGGTATGCGTCGGGAATCCTTCATATTTTGAAACGGAACGAAGGAAGATTTACTTTTAAAAGCGCTTGCTGCGTCGTCCCGGACAAGTTTGACTGGATCAGCTGACGACGAAGGGACAGAACCCGTTTAACCTCAACACCACAACAGCCAATTTGCGCTCCGTATTGGGTGTCTAGTTCCAAGTACTGCACCACACACACCACGAACGTTTCAGTTCTTTGTCGCGTCGCCGTGTTGCACCAAACAGAACGAGATCGCCGAAGTCAACGCAGCGCTGTCATGAACGTTGGCTTGTGGTTGCAGACCCGTCGACCCTGTGACAACCTTCGCTTTCAAAGCACACACGACGATTATGAATGATACTCTCCGTCTTCCGGGAACATCACAGGGGCACTTCTCCGGTCACGTCTTCACTCTATGTGCTCGCAAACCTCGCAGCTTTTCGTGTACCGACGTACCAAAACAATACCGGCGTCATGTTTAGCGTGCGTTGTTGACGTTTTTGCCAGATCTTACCGAAAGTCGAGACGCTGCGTCGTTCAACTCAGCAGCCAAGTCAACAAAAAAGAGCAAATCCAAGAGTGAGGGGCGGGGCGTAGTTCTCCTGCGCGGGGGTCGAGAGAGCGGGACTTTCAAATGTGGAGATGTTCCGACTCCAACTAAACGTCCTGTGACGTAAATATTGCCAAAAAAAAATATTTTTTTCGCGGAACATTTGTTTTGTGAATGGTTGTCCCAATTAGGCTGTTTAAAAAAACACCTTTTCTTCTTTGCAGTTAAGCTTTAAGGCTCTGGTATGGTCCGACGTCGAGTGTAGCGAGCGCGGTGTAGCGCCGCGCACACAGATACTTATTGGTCTCAGATATCGACTTCTGCTCGCCGGCCAATCAAACGCGCGCGTACTGCGCTACGCTGCGTTCGCTTCGCTAAACGTTGGAGCATAACAGAGCCTTTCGACTAAGGACGTCGAATGCCCACAATGTAACCAGGTAGAGAATCCGAGCACAATACGTAAGTCTTGCGACCACATGAAAAGTTTGAAAGGGACTGTAATAAAAAAACAAAAAAAATACCAGCACCGCAGCGCGCACATCAAGCGCGCGCGAACGAAATATTTTATACTTCGTCTCACCTTAGCATGGACTAACCCCGAATGCTGTGCTAGTGCCAGCGGCTAGCCTTGACTGCCTTGTCCGGAGCACTCGCTACACCAGCGCTCGTGCAGCCGCCGAGGCTTCATTCGAAGCAACTAGATCGCGTTTTTGCACGCGCGGCAAACAATAGCCCGTACTGAGGTGAGACGAAGTATAGACGGTTACACGGATCGCTTTAATGGCTGACAGCTGCTATTTTATTGCTCTTAATTGCCGCGCTGCGGCGTTATTAGAAAAAAAACAAGCTTTTAAGTTTAGGCGTAGCCTCCTTTATACTGACAAAACCTGGCAGATTGTCACGTGACGCGGCCGCCAAAAGTGAAAAGGTAGGGCGGCAGACAACAGTCGTGTAACGGGTGCCCCTCTGCGGCGAGACGCCGAAACACACTTGTCCCGAACGATGGAATGTCCGCTCGTGCTTCTCGGGTTCCTCGGTCTACCGCTTCGTTTCCTTTCGGGCTCGAAAACCATCTTCCGGGTGCTCGCCGCAGCAAAAGCTGCGCGGTGAATATCAGACTCCCCGAGAAAGGCTCTGTGCTACCAGATCCACGCGCTTCGAATCTGCGAACGGGCACGCTATGGCTCGGCCATGGAACTGCAAGGTTTTGTTGTGAGTATTCAGGAGGCTATGGTTTAGGTAATCTGAGAACATTTAGTTGCTTCAGCTTCAAGCGAAATAAGTGTCAGAGGTACCTTAGATAGTGGCATTTTATCGATTGTTTATAATAAAACCTGGAATAATAATTTCATACTATATGGAAGTACGATCTAAAAAAAAAGAAAAAAGAAAAGGATAACTATTTCAAGGTCTGTATACAACTGAACATGCGCATATTTTGAAAACGAAAACAACGATGCATGTAATAAAAATACGTTGAATCGTTTCAATTTAGTCGTACACATGAGGAACAAAATGTTGCAGAGCAAATCAGAATTATAGTTTGAATGTCAACATTTTAGTAATGTGAGGCACTTGCATATTACCAGCGACCTCGCATTCCTGGTAAGTTTACAACGGTTTATGTGCACCGCCAAATGTTGGATACAAAATAGCTTAGTGGCGTCTATTTAAGCTAATATTAACCTCTGTGCGTCCACAGAAGTTATTCAAACAAACATGACACTGTAGTAAACCGCAGCAAAACCATAGTCGCACTCGGTACAAAAATATAAAAAAAAACATAAAGATACTTGCACGCTGCTTTAGCATGAAACATATGTGAGGGGTTAAACAAATCGATGGAGACCACGTAAAAATTCAAGACCAGTATTTTTAGTCGACGGATGGCCCGTTGACATCTTGTAAATTAACCTGTGCTTAATACATAAATAGTTGCTGCATTCATGGTGTGCCTCCCGGCGACAAAAGGTTCGCTTACAACGCTTGCCGGAAATCGTGCGGTGACGATGTAAGTGTTAATTATTACTACAAGAAATTGTAAGGTACGTACCCAGTTGCATATTATTTTCAATACTATAATCCCTTTGTTTTACAGCTTGAACAAATTGTGTTTTTGTTTTCCTGTAACACAAGATGGGGAGAAAAATACATGTGTAGACATCTTGTTTACACTTAAAGTCCGACGTACAACCTCGATTTTCTGCAGGGAAGATAATCCTCTTAGCACTCCCCTCTCCTAAGCTGTGAGTGGAGCCAATACGGGGCAAGGTAGAAAGTGGAGAAGATATAGGAAAGGAGGAGGCGTGTGAAACCTAGTTAATATTTAACAGGCGTGCGAAACCTAGTTAATATTTAACAACGTTTGTTAAATATTAATTAGGCATTATCTTTCACGCTTTTTTTAAAGCCATAGTAAAATAAGTTTCAGCCATTGTGCATTTAGCCTATTTCAAACTCATAAATCATAACTATAAAGAGTAACCAAAAGTAAACGTAAAGTTATCATTTAGCGGTTTCCGTACCTTCAGATTAGCCAAAATGATTTTAACAATATGCAATAGACTTCACACGTTCTCGGTACAAACGCCTAGCTTGAGATAAAAAAAAAAGAAACTAGTTAACAGTTTGCTCATTTTCAAATTATGTGAACGGAACCTATCAAAAGGCCTAAACTTAATTCCGTCTGTGTGTCATATACCGGCAAGGGAAAAAGAAAGGATTCTCAAGTTAATTGTTTTTTTACCTTTCCGTAGGGAGATTAAGTTAAACCTGACAATAAAATTTTTCTTCATTATAAAAAAAGAACGCTGTCTTTTAAGGAAACAATACCATCCAAGGGGCGATTGGTGGCCGAGTGGCAATAAACAAAAACAAAAAGGATCGGTGGCCGAGTGGTCTAGTGCACACCAGCTCGGAGCGCGTGGATCGAAAGCTCGCGCTGAAGAGCCCAGGATCTTAGGTTCAGTCCCCACACCTGCCCGTTTCGATCTGGATGAGCATCGTACCGGCGTGCGGTCATGCATCAGTACTGCGTGGTGCACGTTAAAGACCCCAGGCTACCGGTTGAACTACACTGGCTAAATTGCTCATCCACAGCGGGTGAGTCGTCGCAGCTTTGAAATGGCTGATTAACTACACGCAGCCATAAATATCCACACAGTCCCAATAATTATTCTTCAATACCATCCAAAATAAACTAGACACAGACACGTGATTCTGAACGAATAAACTATTTTTCTGAACTATACTACAAACATAAAATTCTTAGCCCTAAAATGTTTGTATATGCTCGGTACTATGAATGTGCCGGGTATCCGAATGCGTTATATTTGAGAAAGGACAAATAACACTGGTTCACATTTAGGTGATTATTTTTTGAGATCGTTCTTGTAAATTCTTGCCAGCTCGTAGTGGGAGCCGGCAACTTATGTCTTTTTTAGCTTTCAGTAAATGGCCCTTTTTGGTTTTTTTACACAGAACGGTGGGCGTCTTTTCCCCGTATTTTAATATTGCCTTAGTGAAATAAAGTTTCTTTTACTTTCGCTGCCTGATCAATATGGTCACATCCATGCTTTCAGTATGTGCGGATTATACACTTTAAGGGGATGCTGAACCGAAATCTGGATTCCACAAAAAATGCGGCAAAAGCGTGCAACGGGATGCTACAAACACCAAAGCATCACTCATACAGCGATATCTCAAACGAATGACCGTGTTTTTCAAGAAAAGGAGGCGCATTTCACAGAAATGAACACGTCATGTTTCTCCGAGAAGGAGAGGGAACGGCCTCGCGTCTTCTCCGCGTCGCGGCCTTGAGAGAGCGAAGCTAAGAGAGGAGGAAACTTGCTATCTTCACGTCACGCGCCTCGTCGGCTTGATTCAATCTCGACCTCTTTTTCCGAAAATACGGCCGTCCATTCGAGAAATCGCCTTACGAGTAGTGTTATAGGGATTGTAGCGTCCAGCTTACATATGCTGCATTATTGTTTTCTGAAATTGTGCCAAGTCAGACATATCGACTCAATACGGTGAGCAATTCTGTTCCAAAATGCGTCGCTGGCACATCGGAACAATGAAGGTGCAAGCCAATCAAAAGACAACCTTGCCTGAATTCGGCGAGAAACAAGAGCACTTGTGCGCGTTTTGGGAGTAAACAAACGTACGAGGTATGCAAGAAACAGACGAACTTCCACATTGTATACGCCGATACAGAATCGAGACATATACTTATTGTGGTGGTACAATAAAGTGATCATTGTCGTGTACGTATTGTGTAATTGGAGAGCATACGAAGATCTTATGTCGACAATATGTAGATAAAATGAACCGCACTGAGCGGATGATACAAGCGCTACATAGCCGGCCAAAAGACAACATCTCTGACGGCGTCGTGCTTCAAGGTTTGAGTCTCACAATTACCCTTTCAAGTATGTTACTCCACCACACCGCCTTGTCTTTTCGACGTTTCCTATTTGTTCTATGAATGCACCGAACGGGATTGAAGGCAAACAGAGGTGTTCTGGAAACACATGCCGCCGTGCGGAACGCGGTACGAAAATTGCTGGGACGTGGCACGCGTTTGTGGTCCTCCAGAGGTTCTCTCACTGTTTGTCCCGCCACGTGTACATGCATGCATGATTTCTTGTTTAGGAGCTTTAGAAACACAGTACCAACATTGGCGGGACAGCCCACGCTTGAATATATCACGGGTCATTTTCATCTCCTAATGATCTCTAAAGAGGAAATAATCAAAAAGAGGCAAATATAATAAACATACTAATAAATGATTTAGTACGATTCAGTCATCTTCATACCTTTTATTCTTTCTTCGTTAGAGGCCACGCAAGATGTGGAAAATGTACCGAAGATCGTATTTGATACAGGTTTTGTTACAGCATATCTTGTCAGCCTTAGTTGGCTCAATTTGCGAAGCTTCAAACAGTTTTGAAGTTGCAAGAAAGACTCATTTTTTTTTTTCATTTTGTATAAGCGATGTTTGCTACATGTTTCTTTAATCTTTCCACGTAAAATAAATATTTGCTTGTTCTCGCCGCCTGTACAATATTGTTGAAATGTATTTTCGCCATGTATATTCACAATGACACACCTATATGGGCTGCGCGCAAGTGCATATGCGGTGCTCAGTCGGTGTAACTATTTGCTATAATAGTGATCCTATCTTAGTTATGAGAGGGCTTTCGGTACTTCTGTATGTATCCTATTTTTAAGCCTCAGCATACAGTTCGAAATAGTAGATATGCAAAATTATTGGCTAAAAAATAAAGTAATTCAAGCATCTGATCGTGCTTCAGTGAAGCTCGTGGATACTTATCGGCTTTTGAAAAGGCAACTAACCCGCTCAATGGACTGGTTGGATATTTTAATTAAAACGTTTATGGTAGGGACATTGTAAAACAATGAACATACTTACATTGTTTTAGACTTTGTGTCGTACCATTTTGATGTGTATGTAGCGCTCTTCAGTGTGTAATTGAGGTCACTTGTTTGCACTTGAAGACAAGTAAGATCTCTGTAATGTTTTTCGGTCCCCAACCCGCTACTATAAATGAGATAATAGCTCTGGTTCGCCATACTCTTGATTGTCTGAAATATATATACATAAATGTTTCTTATTATTTTTACGTCAATTAAGCGCTGTCCTCAGGTATAGCTGAGTATGCACTGATAAAGGCATGATGTGAAGACGCTTCTACTCAAAGCTAAGCTACTCAAAGCCACCCCGCCAGCCACCCCACCGTCTGAGGGGTGGCTGGCGGGGCGACCCTAGGGGTCTCCCGTTCAGTCATTAACACATGCTTGGGCAAATAAATATTGTTTACTACTACTACTACTGCGTTCATAATAAACTGGGATGAAAATCGTGAAAACGCACACTCCACTCTCATCCACGCAGTCTACGAGTGAAAACACGTAATTGATTCTCTAGAAGAATAAAAGTGACAAATGTAGACTCGACGTAAAAAGAAACTAAAAGCTTTAAAAACAATATTCGTGCTTGTAATAATATCATTAATGAACAAAAAATGTCCAAAGAAAGAAACAAACAGGCAATATTGATATTAAGTAACAAAAATGGCCGCGTTGATTTACCTTCATTCAGCTGGTTTTGATTATAGGCATCACGTTTTATTTTATTAACCTTTGAAATTTGCGCCACCTGGGAAACCACGATATCAAGCCGCTGCCAATAAAATAAAACTGCTTTCTTTTCAAAGGTTAAAAACTTCTACGCATCCTCGAAGGCTCAGAATTTGTCCACATATAACGCAAGACGTTATTGAAAAATAAGATTTAAGAACAAATTGTAACTAATGGTTCCGGTTATAACATTTTAAGGGTATCGGATATTTTTTATTACGCAGTGAGGTTTGTTTTCTGCAGGGGCATTATTCGGGTACATGTATTCACAAGGTCATCCGGCTGCCATTTCCTCACTAATATAAAGAGGATCTCAACTAAAACAGCAATCGCTTTATGAACAGGCAGATAGCTAATATCGTTACAATAACTGATATTCCCGGTGAAAATAAATCATACCTTCCACGCGTCCTGCATCGCACCAAGGTTTTTTCTGTTCAGGTCAGGATTGTTGTCCGGCGGTCTCTTCCAACTTTGAAACTCTACGTCGGCGTATGCCGCAGAAACGCTTAGGCAGAACACCAAATGTTTGAGCGCCAGCATCGTTGACGACCTCTCAGACGCAGTGGCAATATGGGCAGGCGTGTTCGCTTTATATAGTTTCCCCGATTACGTAATTCTTGGAAGAATCGAAATGTCTTTTCTTTTTGTGTTGTGAAAAGAAACACTCACTTGTGTGCACTTACAAATATCACGCTCTCCCACCTTTTTTTTTTTGAATAGGTGGGCGTGTCTCTTTTCATTTTGTCAGGCAGTGAATCCCCCGCTTGCAAGGATAATCAATACCCTAGGACCCAGCATGACATCATGCGCAGCAGCAACGCCTAAAAAATAACTCAGTCCCAGACTGCCTTGCGAACCGGCGCTGCTCTCGTCGTCTGCTCGCTGCTCGGTCGGCTCAATTGGCTACGTGAGGCTTCGACTACGTCTGCTCCACGCCTGTGGTCTGTTTCGTCTGCCCGTTGTTACGGCTGCTTTTCGACACGATCACGGCACACAATAAATAATAATAATAGTAATGTTTATTTCTCCATCATGCACAAGTACATGATGGAAGGGGACTGAGGAAAAAAGCTGCATTTGTGCAGCTTGACGAGTCCCGAGCCCCCCTCCCTGATGGGCAACAGCGGCAGGTCACAGAAAAAAAAATACACAGGTCAGTAAATCAATGTACAAAATTACAATTTAGCAGATAAATTAGCACTGCTAAGAAGACAGTTTACTAAAAAAAAACAAGTGCAAATTCAAGGGTTCAATATATTCAAGACATTCAAGATTTAAGACATATAGTACGACTATGTAATACTTTACTTATCCACTAAATGCATTCGCAACGGGTATAACTGTAACTTATAAATGAGGGAATTGAGTGGAATATTTACTTAGTCATTGCTACGCAAGTTACTCTACAAAAGAAAACAATCTCTGAGATATTTTACTGTTTATTTTAAAGGATCAATATGATAAGTACTAAGGTAATTAGGTAAGGTCGGAAGCACGTTGGATAGCATTTGCTCAACATATGTTGTTCTGCAACTGGGGACTCTCCAGTTGTCTAGGCTATGTTGTCAATTTCAGCGATAAGGACGCTAGTTCACTAAGATTGATAGCATTATTTTTGATTTCAGACCTATAACTTAGACATCACCGATATTTATAATTATTGTAAATATGGATTAAATTTAAGTTAGTGAACAGAGGCTTACTAGGGTAATCTTATAAAAGATTAGATATTATTCGCAGCAGTTTTTCTTGTAGCATAAGTATATTGTTCAAATTTGCCATTGTATTATTTCCCCAGACGAGGTGACAGTAATGTATACGTGAAAGAAATAACGAGTTCTAGATTAACAATTTAGCATTTTTTTGGCCAAATAGAGCGGTGACGATACATTATGCCAATCACACGTGACAGCGTTACCAAGATATGATTTAGATGTTCATTCCAAGTCATATGTTGCGTGAAAACAACTCCAAGAGTCTTAAAACTGGTAAACACTTCTATTTTTCTCGAATTCAAAACGATATCTCTCGTAATAGCTGCATGTTTATTTTTCGGTTGAAACAAAATAGCCTCAGTCTTGTTCACGTTGATCTTTAAAGCGTTAGCTTAATTCCTACTACTAAACTTCTGCAGAGTTTGATTCGCCCAATGGGCTAAGTCATCACAGCAAGCACCTGTGACTAACAAACTTGTATCGTCACCATAGATGATATGTTTGGTATTTTTTTCTACGTTCACGATGTCATTAATATATAAGTTGAACAAAAAAGGGCCTAAAATACTGCTTTGTGGAACACCAGATATGATCGGTTGGATATCTGAAGAGTACCCGTTGATATGAACATATTGTTCACGATGAGCAAGATATGATGAAATGATAGTTGACGCTGGTCCGCGAAACCCCCACCTTTCAAGTTTCTTTATCATCAAGTCATGGTTTAAATAATCAAGGAGTTTCGTAAAATCATCGAAAATACCAAGAGTCGTCTGTTTATCCTCGAAGGTACGCAAAATGCATTCATTTTGTTCCAGAAGGGCCAGTTCTGTAGACCGGCCTTTACGAAATTCGAATTGCAAAAAAGTGAATATATTATTTTTTTCCGCAAATGTTACCATACGGGACAACAAAAGTTTCTCAAAACCCTTTGAAAAAACAGATAAAATTGAAATAGGCCTATAATTCCCGAAATCGTTTTTGTCATCCTTTTTGTACAAAACCGTTACCCTTGCGATTTGCATTCTCATGGGGAATTCCCCGGCCAGCAAGCACAATTTAAAAATATACGTCATACAGGGAGATATTATGTCCAAAACGTATTTATTGGCTCCATTTTCATGTCGTCAGCGTCGCAACTTTTACTATTTCTTAATGACAAGAATGCAAGCGTCACCATGACTTGCACAACTGGCAGAAGAAATATGGAACCCTCAGATTGATTTTCAATGTAAGCGCAGGCGTTTGTTCCTGGGTTATCTCTTGGCAAGTTCACAAATTAATTATTAAAGGCGTTTGCCAGCTCACGATCTCTTAGGTCTGTGCCATATGCACAAATTTTATCTATTTGTTTTATTTCAGATGAACGATTAATAACATTATTAAGCTTTTTCCACATGACGTCCGGTCTTTGTGCTGATGATATAAATGAGTTGTTAAAATATCTTTCTCTAGCACTCTTTAATTCTTTTGTAAGTTTATTACGGTAGACCTTATAGACCTTAAGAAATTCAGGCTCTCTCGTTTTCACGAAAGCGATGTACAATATGTTTTTGTTATTTGTCTTGACTAGCAGCTCTCGAGTAACCCATGGCTTACGAATTTTCCTTTGTAGCTTAACTGATTTATATAGGAAGCAAGCTTTATATAGGTGCAGGAATTTATTGAAAAACACATTGTACTCCTTATCTGCCCCATCATTTTCATACACTTCAGTCCAATCCAGGCAAGAAAGTTCTCGCCTAAACGTAGAAAGATTATTTCTTGTGATATTCTGAAAATATGAACGTTTATTTGTACTATCTTTGACAAGCTGTTTTTTTATACACATGAAGACACATAGGTGGTCGCTTAGGTTAGTAGTGATTATTCCTGATCTTATATATGGTAGGCTATAACTTGTGATGAGAAAATCAAGTGGTGTTCTATGACACGGCGAATTTAATGAGATTTTGATATTTGTTGAGCAGGAATCGTTGAAAACTTTCCATGTGCAGTTTATTCATTCCAGAAAAGAATGCTTTATTGTCCTGTCTTCTCCCACGAGCCCTCCTGTTCTGCACCAGTGTTGACGAAACGGCACTCCTGGAACGCATTCCTTTTACGAGGAATGGAGGAACGCCGGTGAAACTGGAACTGGAACTTATTACATTTTGAAAAAAAAACTGCAGAAGGAACGAATATTTTTATATCTATATTTGAATATTTATTTGGACCTATAGTGGAGATTTGTTGTCAGTAATAGGTTATGAGTTAAGTGGGAGCTCCTCCCTTCTTTTTCCACATTTGCAGAGCGAACGCTTGAAAGGTGGTTACTTCTCCAACATTCGCTCTTGTAAAGTGGAGAGAAGTGAGACTCGCTTCTATTTACACTCTTAACTTGTCACTGACTATAATTTTTTTTATTATTATCGCCAACTTCAATCTCAGATTTAAAGAATTAGGCAGTGTCCGAAAGCTATTCGAATGGAAAGAACTGGAACAAATGTGACCTGACGTTGGGATGTTTCCTAACCAACTCGCCTGAACACGTTTGCTTCTGACAATTCGATACGTAGTTCGACATGCATATATTTTCGCTTGTTCGCTTTATTTTATTTACGCATTATCTAGCACAGTACTTGAGTTAAATACGCAATTGTGCAATTAACTGAACGACACTTTACATCATACAAATGCAAAGTGAACGAATACCTTTCGAACCATTGTAACTTGTGACGGGAAATCGTTCCAAGGTTGAGAAGGAACGATAAAAGAACTTTCGTTCTTGTCTTGGAAGAACTTGTACAGCACTTTCTTACACTGTATTTTTTTCCGTTATGTGTAACCAACTAGCCTGTTAGTTGGTGTTAATATTTTCTTTAAAGGAACGCATTTAGGCGCAAAAACAATGCGTATATACATATACACAGAATGCTTAAGCAAAGCCTGAAAAAAGTTCCTGAAATTAGAGCATTCGAGGTAAAAAGATAATTCCCTCGGCACCGCATTACTTGTGGTGGCGGACGTCAGAAAGGGCGATATACTTATTATTAGTTTGTTAATTAATTAAAGCATGACTAATTCACTTTTTAATAATTGCAAATAGACATATGGTTCCATTTAGAGACTTGCTGAGCCTCGTCGAAAACCACCAAATTAGTGATCTTTAGAACGAAATTTAGCGCGTGAGAAGTGTAGTAGTGCGCTAAAGTTACCACTCGTGGAGCACGGGCGCGAGAACCTACTGCCGCGAAACCCTCTATCGGACAGCACACCAGCGGACTTCGCCCCTTCATAGCTCGTCTGACAGCGCTCTGACCGCCACAAGCTGACGGGTTGTCACGTGTTTTTTGTTTATTGTTTTGCGGGCATTTGTTTTTAGATTAATAAAAAAGAAGCTCGCAAAGCGTATTATGTAGGAAACATTTCAATTAGGCGTTTCCCAATGTGCTCTGCAACTCTCCAATTCACACCTCGGCTCTTAAACAAAAAAAGCTAATTAGTCCTAATTAACTATATAACTTGGCGCATAAGAAATATTACGTATTTTCCCAAACGCTTGCTAACAACATACAGGGTTCTGCACTGTCGCAGAACGCTCCGTTATTTTTATAGTTTGCTGCCAGTTATGAGTCACTATCGTTCACAAAAGTGGCAAGAAACACCTGGATGCCGATGGACTGTCTCGTTGCCCTCTTCCACAGAGTACCCTCACCGACGACATCGACGACGATTTACCTAGCGTCAGTTCCCTAACACACACAAAAATCACCTCTGCCCAGTCAGAAGTTCCTTGGAGCACTAAGATAATTCGTAGCCTCCCTAGTTGAGTTCAAGACACTAAGTTTTTCCGAAGAATATGCAACTTTGTCCTCCTTCTAGAAAACATGAAGACAACAACTTGTCTTTATGCTTTCTACTACCTCCTTGCAGGACAATACGGAGTGAGTGCTTTTCTACCCGGAACAAACGCGAGTGTTTACCTGCTGTCTGGGCAGTCGCAAAAGTTCGACCGTAGTTGTTTTGACGCTCTTTTTTTGTGATCACCAATTATCACGCTTTTTCTGGCTCTTCTGCTTGAAAGAATCTGGCCCTTGTATTAGAGGTAAGTCCTTAAAATGCAAGAATGCGGTTTTAGCAGAACCTGTAATTGTGTGAAGCTCCCTCAAGACGTCAACAGCCTGCCCTGCCGGACCATGAACCAAAGGCCAGTTAACACCATGGATGTTGCAGCTGTGCACCATTTCGACAACTATGTGATTGATTCGGGCGAGAGTTTCAAATAGTTCTTTTTCATATTGGTTTTCTTTCCCAGTACGCCAATTCCAACATTCACAGTTTTAGGACGACCCCTGGGAATCATTTCCATTCTTCTGCGAGAATAAAAAATATAGATGCTCGTAAATAAAAGAACTGAAATGCTTCAGGAGTAGCCAGCAGTCTCATTAGTCTGGGAAATATCTGATCAACTTCAGGGCGGAGTTGCTAATTCAAATGAACAATCCTCGTCAAGAGCAACAGAAGGAACATAATACGTTTTGCTCGAGCAGCTGCAGCAAAAGCCAGATTGGAAAATTTTCTACATCAGATAAGGTAAAAGTATTGCTCACGTCATTCAACGCGAAAGGAGCCAACCTTGAAAAATAGTACATTAAAAAAGTCGTCGTGCACTTCAACGATTTATTGTTATTGTTAAACGGTAGCCGGGAGCCGCATAAATTGTGGAGCAGTGCACTTTCTTGCCGAGTAATTCTTAAATTGCTTTCCGCAACAAAAATGAACTGAGTATATAAAGCAGGCGGTGCAACGATTTTGTACTTTGTACGCTTACGTTCTTAACAGACGGATCACGCGTTAGTTAATACAGTTACCGAAAGTCACAGGTACCGAATCTCAAAGTTTTGGTTTTTATATCCTTTTTTTTTTTAAGTTGCTATAGGACCCCAAACTTCGAGACAGGAATGCTGGAAGTTACAAGTGCTGTCAGCAACCAGAAACCGCTACTGCAAAACATGAGAGTGACGGTTCGTTCTGGTCGTCAAGAGAAAAGGGCTCCCAGCTCAGGGGGGCTAAGCTCGCCTCCGGCGGGAATCTCTCCGATGCCACGTCACGAGGGAGGGGAGGAGCTTCTTTTGACTCCGCCCCGGCGAGTTTCCCACTCCCCCTCTTACATTTCCGACCCCCGCGGCGGCGGCGAGTTCCCCAGCGTAGCTCCGATTTTTCCCTACGCTCCGCAGTGAAGGGTTTTTATTTTATTTAAATGGGGGATCGGTGGCCGGCTGGGCTAACGCACACCAGCTCGGAGCACGTTGAGCGAAAGGTCCGTTGCAGAACCCGGTATGCTGGGTTCAATCCCCACCCCTGCCCGTTTCGATGTTGATGAGCATCGTACCGGCGTGCAGTCGTGTAACACTACTGCGGGATGGACGTTAAAGACCCCAGGCTAGCGGTTGTACGGCACTGCATCACTAAATTTCTCATCTACAGCTGGGAAAATCTTCCCCGTTGAGGCAGACCAAGTTTTAGGCAGTATCAACACACATACAGCCCAATTTTTTTTAAATTTAAATCGTAAATGACAAATAAGAATAGGTAACAGCAGGGATGCTAATTATACAAACATTGCTTGGATGTGGGCTAGTTGACTAGACATTGTGATGGTTTGCTGCGCCACGTAGATGCAAGAAAAACGCTCTTGGTAAAGATATATACTAAAGCAGAGTATAGACGAAAAACAACATCCAGGAATGGCGCAGACTAACAACTGTGTCATTTCTTTCTCATCTTTCTCCCCCCACACCGCCACACAGCCACAAGATATATATATATATATATATATATTTTTCAGAATAGGCTGCACGTGGAGCGAAAGCTCGCGCTGCAGAACCCAGGATCGTGGATTCACCCCTAGAGCCACTCGATATGGCAGCGTAGCTGCCAGAGTAGCGCCACGCTTTTCCCCGTGCCGCCTCTCACCGCGATTGGTCACACGCGATACCATAGCAACGAGCTGAGCTGGCTCGGTTTCCGTAGCAACCGAGTGACGACTCGTCACGTGACCTCTTGAGAGCCGTGATGTCATCGGTAAGATGGCAGCGCCCAGAGCTGGCGGATGCGAGTTTGTTCGGTGCGCGGAGTCGTGATGCGCCGCAGCTTGCCGACGATTTAGGGCTTCTTCGTGCTTTCTGACGTAGGTATAACGTGAAGATCTGAACGAATGATACTTTATACCCTTTCTGTGCAAGATCGCTCTGGATATTAACACCTGTGCGACAGCATCAGTAATATCGCCTTAGTGGTGCTCGGGTTTCCGGATGTGTTTGAGGATCGATAAGACATTTAGCATGAAATTTTCGCATTCTCTTAGCTTTATTTGAACGTTGGAGTGGCTGAGAATCGATACGAAATCTATGAGTCGCATGTTGGGCCTTGGGGAATTCGTTTTTGCCCCAGGTAACCGCATGATCACAAACTTTTAGCGAGGAAGCTCCTGCGATGTTTACGTTTTGTACTAATCAACCAGGGAACCTGGGTTCAATCCCCGCCCCTGCCCGTTTCGATCTGGATGAGCATCGTACCGGCCTGCGGTTGTGTATCACTACTGCGTGGTGCACGTCAAAGACCTATAGACCCCAGGCTAGCGGTTATACTGCATTGGCTAAATTGCTAATCTACAGCGAGTGACTCGTCGCAACTTTGAAATGGCTGACCAACTACACGCTGTATAAATATTCACACAACTCCCAAGTATACTAATCAACGATTTTACGATATGCGCAGCGCAAGTTCGTCTGCTTCTTTTAGTAGGGGTTGTGGTGACGTCAGAACGCCGAGCTCTGATTGGTTCTGAATAAAGAATAGTGGGTAGGTTGCTTGCTTTTAGGTCAACCCCCTATCCTTCAATCGGAGCCACTCAGATCTCGGTGTTCTGACGTCACCCCAACCCCTGCAAAAAGAAGCAGACGAACTTGCGCTCCACATGGATTTTAGGATAAAATTTTCGCATTTTTCTAGCTTCCTTTGAACGTCTGAATTTGTGAAAATCATAACGAAAGGTATACGGCGCGTGTAGGGCCTAGGGGAAGTTGTTTCAGCCCTAGGTCACCGAATAATCACAGCATTTTTTAGCGAGGAAGCTCCTGCGATATTTAGCCTTTTTTACTAATCCCCAATTTTACGAATTGGCAGTTCTGAAGATTTTTATATAACTTGCTTTTGTTGCAATAGCTTGCATTTGATCGCAGTGTTTTTTGGTTTGTTTTTCAAGTGAAAAACTGGCGTTTGCTCAAGTAACGTATATGAAATGTCCTGCTATATAACAATGTATCAACACATACTACTAAACTTAGATGCTCAGAGGTGTGTTCGTCTTTGTAATTAATAAGTTACAGACGTATTTATTTCTTACGAGTATAATATTTATCTTCTGTAGCTGGGCCCGTTTTGTGTTTCTTAATGTCAATGTGCTATGACGTTATCATCATGTGTGTATGGTTCTAAATATCCTCTCTACAATGCCTACAAAGGCCAAAATGACGTCAGCCGACCCTAACTCACGCGTTGAACACGAAAACTGCGTCGCTCGGATGTATGCGCTCGTCAGCAATCAATTCGTCCATGGATATTTGAATTCGCGTTCCTGGCCATTGAATGTACTGACAAAACGTATCACTTGCGAATGCCAAGTTCTACGGTGTGCTTAAAAAGCACGGTGAAAGCTTGGGGTCATCGCACCGGTGCCCTAGCATGCCACGACTGAGTGATTTCACAGTTTTCTTTTGAGTTGAGGATTACAGGTAAGGAAGAAGAAGTTTAAAAATAATTTTTTGGCCCCTTTAACACGGATATGTGTGCTACACCAGATAAAAATATTGACTTTTTGAATGCCGGTAAACTTCCGAACGATCATTTGGCCTGTCGGCAAGAACACCTCATATCCGGCGTCCGTCTCTTGATGGCGTCAACAATTCCCTAGAGACCACCATGCCGTCCTTCTTGGTTGAACCCCGTCGACGTCGCTCCTCACCAGTCGGTGAGAAAATCTCATCTTGAAGGGATGATCGGGTCTTGAAGAAGTATGATGCTAATCATATACTCGCTCACTATGGGGCAGTCGGGCAGCAGTCATGTCTCGGGCCAATCGTCCTGTCGTGGCCGGCGTAATCGGATTTTGTTCCATCGGAGCGAAATCCGAAAGTACTCGGACGGTACGTTCGTCCCACGAAGCGACCGCCATCACGGCGGCTCCGAGAACCACTTGCCTTGTCCGTGCACGTACGATACCATAGCAGCTCTCGTCGCCCGACAGTCCCCGGGCTGCAAATCGTCTCACTTTTTAGAAAAAACAGGCACCGTTCCTCCAGAGGTTCTTGCCGTTCCGCGATGCCAAGCGCCTTATACCACTTTTCAATGAACGAATGGAGATATCAACTAGACAACAAAGGTTGCCGCCCGGCGTCGCTAGAAGCACGGTTACCATGGCAACCTCCCAGGCCCAAAATGGAGGTCACTATCAGCGCTTCTGACGTCGTGCATCTAGATAATTTTGCGTCGTGTCGCTACTCTGGCAGCTACGCTATTCACCCCCACCCCTGCCCTTTTCGATGTTGATGAGCATCGTACCGGCATGCGGTCGTGTATCACTAATACGTGGTGCACGTTAAAGACCCTAGGCTAGCAGTCATACTGCACTGGCTAAATTGCTTATCTACAGTAGGTGACAATGTCGCAATGTTCGGGCATGTTCTCCTGCTGTATAAACAACTAACGGCCAATTTGTTTGTCAAAATACAGTGTGGAAGAAGAAAGATGAGAAAGAAATTACACAGTTGTTAGTCTGCGCCATTCATGCATTGCTTTTCTTCTATCATCTGTTTTAGTTTGAATTTTATCAAGCGCGTTTATCTTGCATCTACGCAGCGCAGCAACCCATCAAAATAATTATAAAAGACTGTAGGTAATGGTAAATTGCGTTCCTGGTTGCAGATTGCCGTAAAAACACATTTGTTTCTAGGATTCACTTTGTAGAATTTGTATGTGGGATTCACGACGGGGACAACGGTCTATTCAACGCTCCATCGCCTCAAGCCCGGTTCGCCCCGCAGTTCATCGCACAGCCACCTATTATGTTGCAGCCCTGGTCGCCGGCATAGCGACCACGAAGAAGAGATGCGTACGCCGCGAGCTTCGAACCCAAAATCTGATCTTTATCGCGATGTGGATGCTCTATGTACAAAATGACAATGTTGCCGACACAACATATTCCCTCCCTAAAAACAACAACCCAAGAAACTAAATACAAAGAAATAAAAAAAGAAACAGTGGAACTGATAGCAAAAAAAATAACAGTAACATAGTTAGTTCATTACAAAGTCTCTCTGCCAGGCAGGCTTTCTCCTCAGTAGAGGTGCTCTCGTTGTCCTTGTATTGACCTGGGCCGAAGCTGCCTCTGACTCCGAACAAGCCACTGAGGTCTCGGGTACCGCCGGTAGCGTTGAAGCCGAAACGGAATCCATCTCCGCGGTCTCGGTTGTCGCCGAAGAAGCCACGGGTTGCATATCAACAAGCGACTCTAGCGTTGACGTCGCTTGTTGTGATGCTGTCGACAGGCTCTTCCCCGCTTCTCCACAACCGGAAAGCTTCGACGCATTCCAGGTCCGGTTGTCGCTGAGGATGTAAGAACTTGGTCCATGTGTACCAGTAATAAGCATTGGGCGCGTATAGTGCGATGTCCCTTTCTTCGGTATGTTTGGCTTGCGAACCCTGACGAAATCGCCCGGCTTGAAGGTGGGCGCCCTTGCTCCCCTCTTGGAGTCTGTGTAGCGCTTGCTGTAAGCCTGCCGCTGCTTTACTCGCGCTCTGAGGTCAGCTAATTCAGAGCTAGGGTTCACAAAGAACTTTGATGACGGGAACCCCACAATGTCCAGCCTCGACCGAGGAACTCGACCATGCAGGAGCAGAGCAGGCGGCACCCCCGTTGTGGCATGAGGTGTGCACCTGTAAACGCCCAGGTACTCCAGGACGGCCACTTCAAGAGGCCGGTGCTCCAGAGCTGCCGTCTGGATGAACCCCTTGAAGACCTTGTTAAACCGCTCCACTTGCCCGTTGCACTGTGGGTAATAAACCGACGAGCAGCGGTGACAAATTCCTCGTTCTTTCAGGAAGTCTTCAAAGGCTGCCGACTTGAACTGCGACCCATGGTGCGTCAGAATTTCATCTGGGTAGCCTTCTTTGCTAAACGTAGCAGATAAAAATTTAATCACCGTCTGCGTTGTCACAACTGATGCGAAGCATACCTCTGGCCACTTTGAGTAAAAGTCTACCAAGGTAATGGCATACTCGTGTCCACTCCCAGTTCTGCTGAATGGCCCAACAATATCCACAGCCAGTTTCTGCCAGGCCCGTTCTGGAAGCGGAATTGGCTGAAGTGGTGCTGTGACGGGTTTGGCAGACTTGTCTGCAGACTGGCATTCACAGCAGTTCCTGATGACTTGCTCCACCTGTTGGTCGAGACCCGGCCACCAATATCGCTCGCGCAACCTTTGCTTGGTCCTGACAATGCCAGGATGGGTCTCGTGTGCCAGCTCAATCATGGTGGCCATCAGCGACGCTGGGATGACCAGTCGTTCTCCTCGCAGCAGCAAGTTGTCCACCACTGCCAACTCGTCTCTCACCCGGAAGAATGCGAGTAACTTGGAAGTCAAGCTTTTCTTGTCTGGCCACCTGGTTGAAATGTACTTCATGACAAGTTGTAATGTCTCATCCGTCTGTACTGCCTCTTGTAGTTCATGCTTTGTGATGCAAGATGACACGAATGATACAATTTCTTCCTCTTCTTCATCACCGGTAGGTAATGGCAACCTTGACAGAGCGTCTGCTACTTTGTTGTCGCTTCCTCGGTGATATGCAACTTCGAAGTTGTAATAAAGAAGGCGAGATGACCACCTTGAGATCCTCAGTGGCCTTCGGCCATTCCCTTGAGAGGATAGGAGAGTTACTAGCGCTTGATGATCCGTGCATAGCTTGAACCGCCGTCCCCAGAGAAACACGTGCCAATGCTCGCACGCCCACACGCAGGCAAGGGCCTCCTTCTCTCCCACGGAGTACTTCCGTTCAGCCGGCGAGAGTGTTCGTGAGGCAAACGCCACTGTTCTCAAGTCATCGCCAACACCCTGCTGAAGCACAGCGCCGAGCCCATGCATAGATGCATCTGCAGTGACAACTACCGGTAGTGCAGGATCAAACATCTTAATAGCACCGCATGTTGAGAGCGATGTCTTGACTTGCTCGAAACTCTGTTCTCCTTCTTTGTTCCATATAAATGGGACCTCTTGACGCAACAGCTTCCTCAGAGGCTCTACTACTTCTGCATAATTTGGCAAAAATCTTGCGTAGTATCCGACAAGTCCCAAGAACGACCGCAAAGCAGCTGCATCTTTTGGTACGGGAGCTTTTGCCACCGCTTCTACTTTGGAGTGAAGAGGGGTTAGTCCTTCTGCACTCACGGTGTGTCCCAGGAAGTCGAGCGCTTGCACGTTGAACTCGCATTTCTGGTTAAGCTGAAGTCCAGCAGCAGAAATGCGATGTAGGACTTCCTGCAAATTTCCCCTGTGCTCTGCTTCGGACTTGCCGAATATGATCACGTCGTCAATGTAACATAGCACCCCCTTACAGCCATCCAGGATCGTGGTCATCATTCTCTGAAACGCCGCCGGAGCTGACGCCAACCCAAAGCATACTCTTCGAAAACGAAAAAGTCCGTCATGAGTGACAAATGTCGTCAGCTCCCGGCTGTCTGCTGTCAGTTCAACTTGGTGATAAGCCGAGGCCAAATCTAGCTTCGAGAAGTGAGTCGACCCTGCAAGTTGGTGAAGAAGCTCTTCTGTATGTGGGAGTGGAAATCCATCCACTAAAATGGCCTTGTTCGGCTCGCGCAAATCTACGCACAGCCTGATAGTGCCGTCCTTTTTCTTTACGACCACAATTGGAGATATCCATTCAGAGGCTTCGACCCGTTCAATGATTCCAACTTGCTCCAATCGGCGCAGTTCCACGGACACGGCGTCCCGCAATGCTAAAGGCAGCCGCCGCAATTTTGCCGCCACGGGCTTAACTGTTTCCCGCCTTTTGACCTGGTGAGCGAAGCCCTTCACCAGACCCAGCTTGTCGGTGAATAAGTGTGAGAATTGTTTCTTCATGTCAGCAGGTAGCGGGTTCTCATCGGTTCGCGTGTGCAGACATTGCAAGGTTCCTCCTTCAATCTGAAGTTGTAAATTGCAGATTGCATCTAATCCGATGAGGGTCGTCCCCTTCGCCACCACGTAAAATAGTACGCAAGTCGAACGCTCTTTGTAGCGAACGTTGGCGAGGAATCGTCCCTTCACTTCGATCTTGCATCCCGAATAGTCCAGCAGGTTGACAGACGGCGGTGCCAAAGCCAGTCGCTCGCGGAACCATTGCCGATAAATGTCCTCTGTGATGATTGACACTGAAGAGCCTGTGTCTACCAGAAAGCGTAGACTCACTGTCTCTACTTCCAGATCGGCGTAGATGCCACGTTGTCCGCTGTCCGTTTTCACCTGAAGAAGCACGACGTCACAATTCGTAGTCTCGCTGATTTCTTTCACGTCCAGGTCCTGCGTCGTGGTGCTTTTACAAACCTTCTCGAAGTGCCCGGTCTTTTTGCATTTCCGGCACATAGCTCGTCGCGCTTTGCAGCTCACTGAACTTGCCACGTGACTTGCCGAGCCACAACGGTAACAACGACGCTCCGTCACCTCCTCTTCATTTTTTTTATACTTGTCAGTAACGCGATGCACCGCCCCCTCAGCTGCAAATTCTTTCAGGTTGCGCTGGGTGTCCTCGTAATGCGTTGCCATTGAAACGGCCTTTTCTAGCGTCAGCGGTGCTCCTTCAAACAGCAGACGTTCCCGAAGTCTGCCAGATGAAATGCCTGATACGAGCTGGTCCCGAATCATCACGTCGGTGGTGCTATTGTACTCGCATTTGGCGGCTATCTCGCGCAAGCTCGTGATGTATCCTTCCATCGGCTCGCCTGGCTGCTGTAATCTCTGCTTAAATCGATGTCGCTCAACGAGTACGTTAGTTGTGGCTGCGAAAATTCTCCTTACGAGCTTGAGCGTAGTAGTGAACTCGTCTGAGGTATCCCCACTGGCAGGCTTGCTTTCTTCCGTCGCACCCGCAGTCGCAGACTTGCCTTCCGCCTCTGTGGTCGGCTGCTGCTGAGGTGGTGTCGACGTGGCCACGACGTTGTACTGCCGTTGTCCCTCCACTCCTAGACAGTGGAGCAGGATGGCTGCACGCCGCGACGCCTTGAACTCGTCCGCGCCAGAAGCCTCAAGAAACCTGAGGAACGTTTGTTCCCATTGCGGCCATGGAACGGGAGGCTGGCCTGGCGTTTGCAGAAACGGCAGCGGCGGCGTGAGCCCGAAGTTCATGGTGGCTTTTTATGGTTTTCTCCTCGTCGCCAATATTATGTTGCAGCCCTGGTCGCCGGCATAGCGACCACGAAGAAGAGATGCGTACGCCGCGAGCTTCGAACCCAAAATCTGATCTTTATCGCGATGTGGATGCTCTATGTACAAAATGACATTGTTGCCGACACAGCACCACCTTAGCACGTCTTTCGAGAGGCGATAGTGTTGTTGAAAATGAACGTCGTCCATGTCCAACACATTGGCGTGGTTTAAATCCCTATGCCGACGGCAAAACACGAACGAAAACGCTGCCATTTTGGACGCTTCTCCCTGATCTCGCGCCCAACTCGCCCAAACTCGCCTAGGTCGGAGCCGGCAAGCTTTTCCCATCCGCGGCGGCTTCTGCCACGCCACAATGACGTCACCGCATCTCGCCGCGAGTTCCGAATATGCAACTCTCCGACCGCCTCAAACCCTCCGTTTAACGTCACGATCTAGGGGTGTCGGCGCGTGTCGTCATGCACGGCGCCGACCAATCGCGGCGGTCGGCGAGTTTGGCGGAGAACTCGCCTCGATCTCGCCGCGCCGAGCTTAGCCCCCCAGGAAAGACACGTCAACCTCCGAGATTCCATGCAGAACTTCTTTCTTTTTTTTATTTTGATCTCCTTCTCTCGCGCTCGCACGCGCAGCACCGGAGCTCGCACGAGCCGTGCGAGTCGTCTTTTGCGGCTCGTCACATGCAGGGTTTTTAGAAACTGTCGATCCGACAGCGCGTTTTCATGAGACAAAAACAAAACAACATTAACATATACCGCGCTCTGAGATATGCACGCGAGTGAATAAATATGTACATACAAAATGTTAAATGAGAAGGCACGCTAGAAGCAAGTGCACATACTATATAAATTCCAAAAATTTAGTCATCGGGTAGAGGCTGTGCAAATTCAGCGATTGTTGTAAGAAGCGTCAGTTTCTCCATGTGCACTACATCGCGGCCATTACCGTCCATGAGTTCAATCTCGTAGTTCACAGGATAGAGCCGGCTCACAATTCGGCGGGGGCCAGTGAACCGTTCTGTCGCCTTGAGCCCCACGGGTGATGTCTTGAGCAACACGAGCTGGCCCTTCTCGAAGGTGATGTCCTTGCGTCCCCTGTCGAAGTAGCCCTTTTGTTTTTGTTGAGCAAGCTTGATGTGCTTAGCGGCCAGTTTCCGAGCTTGGTTCAGTCTATTGTGAACAACGACTGAATAGTCCGATGCATCACGTAGTTCAGCGACCTCCTGGCCTCCATAAACGACATCTAGGGGGAGCACAGGGTCACGGCCGTAGACAAGGAAAATAGGTGACTGACGAACGGTGTCCTGGAATCCGGTATTATAGCAGAACACAACGTAGGGAAGGGCGTCAGCCCACTTGTCGCCTCCGGCTGTTGTCAAATTGATCATCAGCTTGAGCGTCTTGTTCGCCCGTTCGCAGAGCCCGTTTGCAGCAGGGTGGTACGCTGTCGTAGACGAGTGCTGGATGCCACAGTGTTGAAGGTAGGCCGAAGACGAGCGTGCCATCACCTGAGTGCCACGATCAGTGATAATCACTGCTGGACAACCGCGCTTTGAAATGATTCAACGCTCGATGAATTTCTGTACCGTAACCGCTTCAATGTTCCGCACAGGCTTGGCCTCAACAAATTTCGTAAGGTAGTTGATGGCGACGATGATGTATTTGTAGCCTCCAGATGTCTTAAACGGTTCAACAATATCTAGCCCTACCGTGTAAAACGGGGAGTGGACTTCAATCGGTTGCAGCAGTCCAAGAGGTGCCACAGATGACATCTTCATATATTGGCAGAGGTCGCAATGCGTGACAAAGTTCTTTACGTCCCTGAAGATTTTCGGCCAGAAATATTTTGTGCGAATAGCTTCGAAGGTGCGTCTGATGCCCATGTGTGCGCTGTACTTTCCTCCGTGGAATTCGCGCAAAACTTCGGCTCTCTTCGAGTCAGGAGGCAGACCAAGAAACGTTGATTGATGGGGCCTTGATCCCTCCTGTAAAGGAATCCGTCATGAACGGCGAACTTCTGCTGTGCTCGCCTCTGCTGTTTACGTGTGCCGGCACTTGCATCCAGAAGTTTGAAAACGTCCTGGCAATACGAATCCTCGTTTTGGTCACGTGAAAGATCCTCAGCCCGTTCCAGAAAGGCCGGAGATGTGACACAGAGAACTTTGTCACCTAGCTCCCGTGTTGACTGCGGAGTACGGGAGAGGCAATCTGGCGCTCTGTGTAGAGCTCCTAACTTGTAGATGACCTTGAAATCGAACTCCTGTAGGATGAGCGACCAGTGCAGTAAGCGTTGCTTCCCCTTAACAACTTGAAACTTAAGACCCATGAGGAACGGGAGAAGCTCATCCAGAGCCCACTTGACGGCAAGAGCTTCTATCTCTGTTGATGTGTAGGTGGATTGGGAACTTTTGAGGGAGCGACTCAAGTACACTACAGGTCTGAAGTTTCCGTCTTCGTCCTCTTGCAATAGCAATGCTCCCAGCCCAAACTTGGAAGCATCGGTGTGAACTTTGACGCCAAAGCGTATGTCTTCCGAAAAAAGCTTAAGAAGAGGTGGTTCACACAGGGCATCCTTGAGAGCTCCAAACGCTGCATCTTGTTCTTCATTCCTGAGGAAGTTTGTTTCTTTCTTAAAAAGTTCGCGCAAAGAAGCAGGAAGAACACTGTAATTTGGGATAAACTTCCGGAAGTAAGATATCAGGCCCATGAAGGATTGGAGTTCCTGGATGTCGCGGGGAGCCGGAAACCTATGGACAGCTGCCAACTTAGAGGGGTCCGGTAAAACTCCATGCTTTGTGACAATGTGTCCAAGGTACTTGACTGACGTACAAAGGAAAAAAACACTTTTGTGGCTTGAACTTCAGGTTCGCTTCGTGGAACCTGGAGAAAATGTTTTGCAGGTGCGTCACATGCTCGTCAAATGTCTTGCTGTAGACGACACAATCGTCCATGTAGACAAGCGCGTGGTCGTACTTGGCATTCTCAATGATAGTGTCTACCGCACGCTGACAGGTAAACGGAGCACCCTTGAGTCCAAATGGTATCCTCAAGAACTCATACAGGCCCCTCGGAATAACAAAGGCCGTTTTCTCGACATCTTCTGGCCGCATGGCAATTTGATAAATACCAGAAACCAGGTACATGACAGAGAAAAACTTGCTACCCGTCAGAGTTTGCAAGGCGTCCTCAATTCGCGGAAAGGGGTAGACAGTGTCTTCAGTGGCTTTGTTGATCCTTCTGTAGTCGACGCACATTCGTGTTGATCCGTCCTTTTTCGTGACTAAACCTAAGGGGATGCCCACGGACTGCGCGATGGTTTCACAATCTTGGCATCGATGAGATCCTTGATCATCGCCTTGACGACATCACGCTGCGCCGGCGACAGTCGGCGTGGTCTCTTGGAGATAGGTCTCGCATTACCTGTCGAAATAGAGTGCTGCTCAAGCCGACAGTTTCCAACGTCAGTGCCGGTTCGCGCGAAGCAAGCCATGTTTTTCGAAAGAAGTTCTTGAACTTTTTGAAGCTCTTCAGGTGCCAGCGTTGAACCAATGTTGATCGTGACACCCTCAACCGATAGCGGTTGATGTTGAGGGCCGACGATATCCAAAGCATTTGGGCCATCCAGGTCCTCCAACGAAGGCAGGCTTGAACAACTTAAGATGGACGCAGTTTCGTCGTCGCTAAGCTTGATGTCTTCGACACTTGTGACCCCCTAGGGACTCCGACATGAGCATCAGAGGGTAGAGCCACTGGTCGAGACGACGGGTTGGCCAGGAGTACGTAGAGCGTGCTCTTGATCTTATCCATTACCATGGGTTCAACTAGAAGACAGTGGCGGTCGTAGAGCAATTTTGTGCCGCTCACCTCTATCATTGTTGATTGTCCTCGGATAGGATTCTTCAGGCGTGCTTGAACAAACTTTCGGGACCGCGGAGGTATCAGCTGCTCCGTAAATAAGATGACTTTATGAAATATCGTAAGCGGAGGAATCGAGAAGCTATTTGCACCCCAATCGATAATGGACTTGCGCGCTTTCAGGGAATCGTCACTTCCAGATGTGGGACTACGATGAATGCCTGGTTTAACGTCTGTCCGTCAGCTGTCACTGTGGCAGCCGCTTCGCCGAGGTTCGTGAGGGATTGACCTCTAGCACCATGGAGACGGATGGAAGAAGGTTGAATCAGAAGGTGCAACTGGTCGGCGATGGAAACGTTGATGAGACTTCTCATTGCCCCTGAATCCAAGAAAGCTGTCAGAGGCTGTCCGTTCAGTTGAACCTGAATTGTTTTGGTGCTCACTGGTGCGCCATATGGGATGCGCCGAACTACTGATGACCTCTCGCAGGCGTCAAAGGCATCAGCTTGTCGTTTCCCTGCGTCGGTGATGCAGTGGACTTGAAGCGCTGTTGCCACTCCAAAAATTCTGGTGTGAGCTCCTGCCGACACCGCGTGACGAAGTGGCCGCTCTTCTTACAATTGAGGCACAACGGACGAACTTCCGGGTGACGAAACGAAGAAGGCCGAAAATTCTGGGAAGCTTTTGACGGGAGGTGAGGCGACACGTGCTGCTTCTCTTGCTTCTCGCGTGGAGAAAGAGGCTGCTGATAATGGCCGTCGTCCGTGTTCTTACAAGGCGGCGACCGGCCCTGCTTTAAAAGCGGAAAGAAGGACGCTTTTTTAGTTTCCTTCGCAACCTGAGCTGGGGGGGGGGGGGGGGGGGGGGGGCTCTGCAGCTACCGTCAATGCCGGTGTTTTTGGTTGGCTGAAGACAACCTGGTCGAAGCGGAGGAATGAGTCCAGCAAGTTATCCAACGAAGCAAAGAGTCTATCGAAGTAGTGCTTTCATGGTTTGTCACACAGTGTTGCCAGGATAACCCTGCGTATCTCCGCTTCCGTCTCTTGGTAGTTGCACTCGTCGGTGAGCTCCAGTTTGCGGAAGTCGAAGTCTGTGCAGGACTCTCCCGAACGCTGACTTGCGCGGAACATCTTCTGTTTCGCTTCAACTTCGTTGTCCAGGTTGTAACGACGACAGAAAGCGGTCTTCATTTGCTCCCATGTCGTTACCTTGGTTGTTTTCAGGTGGTACCTCACCCACATGAAGTTCCTAGGTGGTAGCTTGGATACAATCAATGGGATGGCCTCACTAGGTGCGACTTTAAACGTCTGGAACCAGAAATCCATCTGGTGAAACCAGGCGATGACGTCCTTGCCTAGTTGAGGAAACGAGCTGACAGCCACGTTGGTCAGCGACTTTGTCAGACGGTCTGGCGTGACTGCAGTACCAACGGCTGACTCAGCTGTAACAGGAGCTTTTTTCTTGGGTGCCTTGGGCCTCCTTTTCTGGGCGGACTCGCTCTCGGAAAGGTCTTTGTTAGAGATTGCGCTGCACAGCGATTCTGCCGACGAAGTACTCCTCATCTTTGCCTCGAGCTGATCAAGACGATCCACGACAGGCGCCAGCAGTCCGCAGATCTAATTCTCTGTTGCCTGTAGCTGTCATTTGGTGGCGTCGTCGCAAGGGCGCGATTTGTCCCCCAGCTGGTCGAGCCGTCGTGCAGAGGTCGCGTTCTTGAGCTCTACTAGTAGTAGGCGTAGCTGATTCACCTCGGCTTCCAGGATCTCTGTGTCGCTGACGACTGATTGGTCTGCGGCGTCCTTGGCGTCGCCATCCAGCCTTCGTAAAGCTTCGATGGAACGTTCCGCCATTTTGGAGTTACCTTGAAACCTTGGCCGTCCAGGTGACAGTGGTTGGTGGAGACCTGATCGAAGTGAGCGCCGTCCCCACATATGTTGTTAGCGTGAATTTTCTGAAGACCCGAAAACGCGTTCGGGCACCATATGTGACGATTCGTTCTGGTCGTCAAGAGAAAAAGCCTCCGAGCTCTGGAAAGACACGTCTACCTCCTAGATTCCATGCAGAACTTCTTTTTTTTTTGTCTCCTTCTCTCGCGCTCGCACGCGCGGTACCGGAGCTCACACCAGCCGCGCGAGTCGTCTTTTGCGGCTCGTCACAATAACTATGTGCGAAACATGTGAATTAGCGGCGAGATGTTTTGGTGGCGCCCTCGTTTGGTTACCTTTCGTGACGTCATTGCCTTGTGAACTACAAGTTCGATGGTGTTTGTAATGAGCATGGTGGAAGCCTGAAATCATAGCGCTCTCTAAGCAACACTGCCAACACCGTCAAAATTGAAGTTCTTACATTCCTCTTATTTCCGTCGATGAGAAAACCTTTGCTGACGTCATAGTCACCGTTCGGCCAATCGTAGAAGGCCGACCACAGCGACGCTTTTGGTCGCGCACGTTGCCAATAACGTCGGCATGGTATGGCAACACACCTGGTATCAACAGCAACAGCTCACTGGGGAGTGCATTACACACATCAAATCGTGATGAAATCTTTCTGTGTACAGATATAGTCTAACGAAAAGAGATTGTATGTGCGTGTGAGCTGATTATATTTAGTCATATTTTGTAAAAGCCACGACTTTGGGGAAAAATAAGGACTTTCAAGTCGTAGAAAATGACACAGAGAACTTCTCTATCTAGAAAAAGGAACAGGAGACGTTATTGGTAACATTGGCACCCAAGACCGTGTCTGTGATCGGCATTCCTGATTTGGCAAACGCTCACTATGATGTCTTTATTAACTTTGATGGTGTTTTTTTAAGAACGCAATGATTTCGAACTTTTATCGTGCTTTTTAGACGCACCATCGAGCTTAGTTCGCAACTGATAATAAGTAGGCAAGAACGCCACTCGTGACCTCCTGACGAGGAAAATTCTGCTATTCACGTCACGAGCAGAAACCTTTATAGAGCGCTACCGAAGCATCTCAGGGCCAAGAGTCTGACGAAAAAAAAGTGCGTTCTTTTGAGTATAATTTTATTTATTTTTAGTGTTTATGGACTCATAAAAATTAATCAATTAGAATACATTGCCATTCGTGCCTTCTCGAAGTTCAGCTGTTCTTTTATTGCTAACTTGGCAAAACTGATAATAAAAATGTGTTTTTATCGGGAAGTGAAAGTTTGGCTGTGATGTTCGTGTGGGAAATATTACAATATGTTGGTTAGAAAAAGTTAATTTTTTCGCACACATTTTTTGTACAGTGTAGCACATTTCCTTGAGAAAATTTGGCTGAATCGAAAAGCCTCGGAACATGGAGTGTGCACAGAGCCACCCCTCTTCCCCCTCAGTCGGCGACCAGGAGTCCTTGTTCCTTGGCGGTGGCCTCGGCCATCTGGACCAGACGGACCTGTTCTCCAGGGTCCGAGCTGAACACCAGGGTCTCCCACTGCTCGGAGGTTCCTACGTTTAGCAGTAAACTTTGAGCTCTATTTCTGTTCTTTCTATATTTTTTTTAAAAAGAAAGGTGCTCGAACCATATGTTGCAGGTCGGCCCTGTCCCCGCATTGCTTAGATGCGCTGGAGTAAAGCCCCGGATAACAGCGGCTGTACGTCACTGAGTTTGGAAATGTATTAGTTTGAAGAAGGCGCCACGCCACTGCCTGCAATTTGGACAGGTTCCTGTCTGGTGCGGGGAATTTAGCCCTGCCCAGCCTGTAGCGTTACTTACGTCCCGGTAGGCTATTAGTCTGTCTCTGTCCGACCGGCGGAACGAGTGTACGTCAAAGATGTTGGTGACGTCGGCCCGATCGTTTAAGCCTCGAGCCGCGTCGTGCGCCTTCTCGTTCCCCGGAAGTACAGAGTGAGCTGGCGCCCACACGATTTTGACTCCTCGAACTCGATCTCTGTGGAAATCGGTCCGTATAATTTGGAGTGTCACGAACGATAGGCGTCACCACATGTAATTTAAAGTTGCCGGCTTGGAGTCGCTTACTCTGAATTTGATCCGGGAGGACGCGGTCATTGCCAGTTCAATGGCTGCTTCCGTCCCGACGTCCGCTGAAGTCGTGAAGACTGCGCCAGAATTGATTGACTTGCCCTGCCGGTCAACTACCGATATGGCCAAGGCGCTACGACTACTGTAGTCTGCAGCGTCCACGTAGACCACGTCCTCGAGGTGTGCGAACCTCTTGTCTAGTGCTTGCGCTTTGGCATGCCCGAGTCCCGTATTGTGTTTGGGGTGCATGTTTCTTGGTAATGGTGGGATATGTATATGCCCCGTGATGTCGGGTGGGATGTCGTGTTTCTCCCCGAGTCTTCCCTCCTAGTTGGTATGTAGTGTCTGGAGGATGTGCCTGCCAGTCGGACTCTTGGTAAGCCTTTCCATCTGCGCTATTCTTTCTGCTTCTACTAGCTCGTTTAGCGTGTTGTGCAATCCTAGTGCTTTAAAGCGCGCGTTGGAGGTCGTGATTGGTATGCCGATTGCCTGCTTGAAAGCCCTTTTTATTAAAGCATTATTTTATTGCGCTCATCCGCTTTGAGGTCAAGGAAGGGAGCGAGGTAGGTTACTCGACCTAGGACGAATGCCTGAACCTGCCTGGTTAAGTTGTCCTCCATCATTCCGTGATGCTGGTTGGCTATCTGCGAAATGAGGCGAGTGGTTTGATACACACTTTTTTCGGGTGTCCTGATTGTCTCCATGTAGCGGCCGTTTTCCTGAATTTTCAGGCCTAAGACCCTAATGCAGTGTACCACCGGGATGGGCAGCACCCCTCAAGCGTATAGCCGAATTTCAGCAAGTCAGCATACAGGCTGTGTTTTATTCCATGTATTTTCTCTGTAGATTTTTTTTTTTCAAGGAAAAGTGATAAAGGATTGGTTAAACCTATATAGATGCTTTGAAGTTTAATGTGCAGGGGAACTCGAGGAATTCCCCAGCGCAATTCCTCTGGTGGCTCTTCAATGGAACATTGAAGTGCCTCCAGAGAGCTCATCATCTGGCCCCTCTTAGCGCCGAGCGACACGTTCAATGGATCGCATGAACGCGGTGATAGTGAGGCAGACCTTGTCTACTGGTCGCTGATGCTGGGCGTTGCAACGGTCTGGCGGATGTGTATGTTTGTGCTCCAACGACAGTAGCTTTCAGCGGAAACGCAGGGAGCTGTTAGTTTCGGGCAGGTGCAGGAGTCAGCTGTCGCCCTAAATCAAGGTGGTGAAGGCGTTGGTGAAGTTCGAAGCTCTCTGTGCGAAGAGCTTCGAATTTCGCCCATGACTCAATCAAGCCGTCACTCTTCGGAGTTCCGGGAGTGGAAACTCCTAGCCCAAGGGCCGTTACATGCTTGGCTTCCTTTTTAGAGCGCAGCTCTTAGGGGCCCGTTCCCGGCTTGAGCGGCGTCGCCGTCGGCGTCGACGTCGCCGTCGCCGTCGGCGTCGGCGTCGGCGTAACCGCAACCCTTGTAACCCTCGTGAGGGTTACGAGGGTTACGAGGGTTAATCTCATGAGGGTTACCCTCACGAGGATCACGAGGGCCACGAGGGTTACTTACCCTCGTAACCCTCACGAGGGTTACGAGGGTTAGTTACCCTCAAAAGGGTTACCTTCACGAGGGTTACCCTCACGAGGGTTACTTACCCTTGTAACCCTCACGAGGGTTACGAGGGTTAGTAACCCTCGTGAGGGTAACCCTCGTGAAGGTAACCCTTTTGAGGGTTACGAGGGTTAGTAACCCTCGTGAGGGTAACCTTCACGAGGGTTACCCTCACGAGGGTCACGAGGGTTATGAGAGTTACCCTCACGAGGGTTACTCACCCTCGTAACCCTCACGAGGGTTACGAGGGTTAGTTACCCTCACGAGGGTCACGAGGGTTATGAGAGTTACCCTTACGAGGGTCACGAGAGTTACCCTCACGAGGGTCACGAGAGTTGCCCTCACAAGGGTTACTAGGGTTACCCTCACGAGGGTCACGATGGTTACCCAGGTCGTGACCCCCCCTGGGGTCACGTGACCTGGGGATACCCCCCGAGGTCACGTGACCCCCCGTTGACGTCATAGGCACTGATGACGTCGTCAGTGACGTCACTGATGACGTCACCGGCATCCGCATCGTCATCGTCATCATCACTGATGACGTCATTAGTGACGTCACTGATGACGTCACCGGCATCCGCATCGTCATCATCATCACTGATGGCGTCATCAGTGACGCTACTGATGACGTCATCGGTATCGTCACGTGGCCCCAGGTCACGTGACCCCCCGACGCCACGTGACGCCCCAAGGTCACGTGACTCCCACAAGGTCACGTGACCCACAAGGTCACGTGACCCCCAAGGTCACGTGACCCCCGCCCCCCGAGGTCACTTGACCCACCCCCCAGTACCCTTCCCTCCTCCTCCTCAAGAGCTGCGCTCTAATTCGGCGTTACAGGGAGTTGTAAACGGCTTTCATTTTTTATTCATTTTCTCTGAGGTCTACCGCTGGGTCGTGTGTGAACTAGGAGCGTTGACGGTGCCGCTAGAATAAGTTATCACAACAGTAAAAAAAATTGTGAATTTATTTTTGAAGAGCCACTGATCAGTTAGGGAATACCCTTGCGACGCAAGATTGAACTATGTATAGGGCATTTAGGGCATATCCCGAGATGACTATACAACAGTTTCTTCACTGGGGCTTCTCTTGAGAGCACTCAGTCATCGGGTATTCGTGACGTCTTATTCAGAGATGTGTCTTGTTTATGGCCCAAAGGCTGACATATGCCACAGTTCACAGCTTTTAATAACGTGGATTCTACCAACGTTGAAAAGCTTGGATTGCGCCGGAATTGAGATACACCCGGAGAGGCGAAGGAAGTTTCAAAGAAATAGTCCAAAAGTTGGCTTAGTTAGTGGAAATGTGTGTTGTGGGCGGCACACTGACACGCAAGAAAGCGGGAGGGTGTGGTGGAGATAGACTTCGCGCGGAGTATCAGTTGCCCAAGTCATAGCGGTGTAACGCAAGCCAACACCCGATTCGCCGGATTAAACGGCAACAGCCCTAAGAGCGGCTGCAACCCCATCCTCTGCATTTTCTTTTTTTTTTCTATTGGTCGGGGAATTTAATACAAATATTAATGAGAAACCTCAAAATATCAGAGAATTTGAGATACGTAGTTTAATATGCACCCTCTCTTGTCATGCAGGCATGATATGTCGAAAATCTGGAGATACCTTGGCCACAAAGGACAAAGGACTTCTGCACTCACTACCCGTTGCGTGCGGCACCCTAAGTTAGTTAAAGAGGCCTCAGAGGTTTTCTCTGTGTCGATGCCGTGTATAACACCCGGAGTCCAATTTTCTGCAACGGCTCCATAAGCCTGAAATTCTGAAATTGGATGGTTGCAGTTGAAGTATTCATTTTCCTCGTAGTTTGAAGGATTCAAGGACAAGTGACGGGACCTATACGTGAATGGAGACGATGTTATGGGAAGTTTCCCATATTGACCTCGCATGTGACGTCACACGTGACGACATGAGGGTTACCCTCGTGAAGGTTACGAGGGTTACCCTCACGAGGGTCGCTAGTGTCACCCTCACGAGGGTCGCGAGGGTTACCCTCATGAGGGTCCCGAGGGTTGCGAGGGTTAGTTACCCTTAAAAGGGTTACCCTCATAAGGGTCACGAGGTTTACCCTCACGAGGGTTATGAGAATTACGATTCTTACTATCACGAGGGTTAACCTCACGAGGGTTTCGAGGGTTACCCTCAAGAGGGTTTCGATGATTACCCTCAAGAGGGTTTCGAGGGTTACCCTCACGAGGGTCACGAGGGTTACTCTCACGAGGGTCACGAGGGTTACCCTTATGAGGGTTACAAGGGCTACCCTCACGAGGTTACGCCACTGATCTCTATGTCTATTTGCACGATCGCGTTTGGCCAGCTCCGCCTATGGATGGGAATGCGGCGAAGGCTGGCCATCTTTTTGGTAGAGTTATATTATCTCTAGCCATCATGGTAATATGGCGGACAGCGCAATGGCGGCAGGCTGCCTTAAAATAGTCGTGGATCTAGTACACCATACCGTGGGCGATATTTCGTGCTTGATTGCAGTTGTTCGACGAAGCGGATTGTTGAAACCCAGTGTGAACGGTAGGCTTATCTTTGAGGACCCAGCGGAAGTTCTACGAAAGAACAGCACCGGCGGAAGGCAGCGCAGCTCGCATCGAAAGCAGACTCCGTACCGGCGTCTGCTTTTCCCCGGCGCTGTGATTTCGATGCGACTTTCGATGCGTGCTGTCACCGGGTCCTCAAAGATCGGACTACCGTTCACGCCGAGTTTCCAAAATATGTTTCGTCAAGCGATTTCAATCAAGCACGAAATATCACCCACGCTGTTTTGATAGCAGCCTGCCACCACGAATGCCACGACGCTGTCTGCCATGGATGGTTGACAGTGGCTGCAGAAGCTCTACCTTGGCTAGATGCAATATAACTCTAGCAAAAAGATGGCCGCCAGTGGCCGCATTCTCAGAGCGGGCAAACGCGATCCAGCAATTGTCGTAGAGTCCAGTGCGTTACCCCCACGAGGGTTGCCCTCACGAGGGTTACCCTCACGAGGTTCATGGAGTTGCCCACACGAGGGTCACGAGGGTTACATTCCCGAGGGCCACAAGGGTTACCCTCGTGAGGGTTTTGAGGGTTACTCTCAAGGGGGCCACGAGAGTAACCCTCGGGACGTCACGCGTGACGTCACGTGTAACGTGGCGTGACGTCACGCGCATCTAACATTTGCCAATGTTCCCGCTAAATTTAGCGGAAAAACTTTTCCCCTACATTTGGCTGACAAAAATTACCGCTAGATTTAGCCTAGTGACGTCACGTGGCATCACGAAGGTAAAATTTGCCACTATATTGAGCGGAAACTTTTCTTCGCTAAATTTAGCGGGGAAGAAAGAGGAGCATACCCTCAGCTCCGCACCATCCCCTCCTCCTTCTAAAGAGCTGCGGTCTAATTCGGCGTCACAGAAAATTGTAAAACGTCTTTAAATTTTTATTTTTTATTCGTTCGCCGTTATTGCGAAACTTTCATTTTTTCATCAACTGGAAGTCTTGGTTGCCTCCGCTCTTTAACTCTAACGGTTACGCGGAAGTTTCTGCGCCTTAACCAATACAACACGTATGTGCATAAAGTGTCTAAAGTAGGGCACTTGCGGCTTGAAGGTGTTTTAGAGCACAGCTCTTAGGGGCCCGTTCCCGGCTTGAGCGGCGTCGGCGTAAGTAAGGTCACCCCAAGGTCACGCGACCCCCCAAGGTCATCCCAAGGTCACGTGGCCCCAAGGTAACCCCAAGGTCACGTGACCCCCTCGAGGTCACGTGACCACCCCCCAGGGTCACGTGACCCCCCGCTGAGGTCACGTGACCTCCCCGATGACGTCATCGTCACTGATGACGTCATCGGCATCCGCATCGTCATCATCACTGATGACGTCATCAGTGACGTCACTGATGACCTCACCGGCATCCGCATCGTCATCGTCATCATCACTGATGACGTCATCGGAGCGCATCGTCATCGTCACTGATGACGTCATCAGTTACGTCACTGATGACGTCACCGGCATCCGCATCGTCATCGTCATCATCACTGATGACGTCACCGGCATCCGCATCGTCATCGTCATCATCACGGATGACGTCATCCGTGGCGTCACTGATGACATCATCGGCATCGTCAGGTGACCTCCCAAGGTCACGTGACCCCCAAGGTCACGTGACCCCCAGGTTACGTGACCCACCCCAGGTCACTTCACCCCCCAGTACCCTTCCCTCCTCCTCCTCAAGAGCTGCGCTCTAATTCGGTGTTACAGGGAGTTGTAAACGGCTTTCACTTTTTTAAACCTTTTATTTGAGAATCCCGTGTCGACGAGTGTGTCGTTTGTCGAGAGCTGAAAACAGCGAAGTCGAGATGGGCCGATCGCCTGAGCGAGTCGATCAACGATTCAGCGTTTCGGGATTGATGCATGAGCGTGTTTCAACATTCAGCAACCGGAATTTAAGGTTTTGTTACAGCCACATTATGCACTCATTTTTAAAATAAGAAGAATCTAGTTGCGGTCAGACGGTCAACAATGGTTCACGGCACTCTGGTATCGCGCAGGAAATCGCGGTTCAGGAAAACCGACAGAACTAACTGATCGTCGATTTCCAGCCACATCCGTTGGCTGAAATTAGCCTTCTATTAAGTGTTGTGGATGATAAAATTGAGTCAGTGTTATCACTTCAAAAAATGAAAACTTCTCGACGTGGTGAATGATGTTGATTGGGGCGAAGCTCTGGTGGTGCTGAGGATACAGATTTGATTGTTCATGGGTAGTGCTGATGGTGCTGATTGTTGTTTCATTGCTCATAGGTAGTGCTGAGTTCCGGGTTGCGTTTCGACTTCATTATTAGTGCTCTATGGTCGGTGAAAAGCAGAGCCAGTGGTTCTTCTAGTGGATCAGCTTGGATCCGCTAGAAGTCGTGGGAACGCATTTCCACCGCTTAAGTCAACGGTCAATGTCGGAAAGAGAATGTGTGGTATGGATCGTGGTTATATACACAGTTGAGCATTTGACCACAGCGCCCTCTCGTCTATAAACATTGAGCCAATGCATGCAAAGTTTAACGCGATTGTATACGCATTTGACCGCAGCGCCCTCTCCTGTATAGACGTCGAGCGGCTACATTCAACGTTGGAGTGAAGCGTAGTGATTAAAGACCGACGACCAGTTCGAGCTTTCCATTTTTCCCTCGCTTCCTCCTCTCCCCCCTTTAACCCTGTCCCCCGTTGCCTGTTTGCTCCTGCCCATGATGAGGAGGATCTTCTGCCTTGCAGAATGTCGACTTCGGTCGTCGGCCTTTATGACGTCTGCCTCGTAAGCAAGCGGTCCTGAGTTCGAACCCGGTGCGGGCGTAGGTTTCTTTGTTTTTTTTCTTCTTTTTTTAAAGTGGGCAGTGCAATTGATGTGGACACGGACGCCGGACGAATGGACAACGCTAGACCCTAAGGAGCTTCGCCCTGAAAAATATCAATATTAAGATGAATTCAGTTAAAAGAAGTTACAAGCAGAAAGAGAAATTATCAAGAGAAAACTGGCACGCACCTTGCAAACGTACCCCATGTCCATCGACAGTACAGCGTTAGGGGGGGGGGGGGGGGATGCGCGCTCCATTCACAAAATGTTCCGGGCGCAGTCAAGAGCATGGCGCTGGGGAAAATACGTCTCGGTTTACGGACGCAACCCACTGCATCCGGAGATCGGGCTCATGCGCAAAGCGATAAAGTTTAACGACATTGCAGCCGCAGTCGCCTTGCCGGATTCCGTGCAAGCTACATAGGTCTTCGGACAGTATTCGACACTTTCTATCGTTATTTGTGCACCCTATAACCGAGCAATGGCGTCTCGGTGACCAGAGACTTTCAACATCCAAGCGCATGGCTCTAATTAAGTTTGGGAGTTTAAACAGACAAGAAAGCGCGAAGGAAGTTCTGGAAATGCGTACACCCAACACCGGCGAAGCCTCTCATCCGGGACTTCCACCCTTTTTAACGCCCCAGCAAAGGGGACAGCGCACTAGCCCTTTGCCCTCTTCTCTCTCACCCTCTTTCAGTAAGACGGTCTATAACGTGACCTACAGCCAGAAAAGGAGCTGCGTTCAGGGTATCGGCACTCTGTTCCCCGATATTGTTGTGGGTGCCGCCATTTTGGGTCGTATGCAGAGCAGACGCAACTGCCGATCGTCGTGATTCAAAAGTTTTACTTACTGAGCATTTGATTCGGTGTTAGGAAACTCATGGAGTATTGCTGTGGTCTGTGGCGAACTGTTTAAACATTCCTGGGAGGCGGAGAGTTGTTTCCTGCAATTTCAGATAAAGCTTCAGATGATTGGCAACCATGATTTTAAGCCATAATTTGGTCAAGTGTCGTAACTCTGAAGCGGACAGTATTTAGTGGCGCTAACCTGACACACGCGAGAAGTCTGCTTTTCTTGTGACCCCGCTTTTATTAATTTCAGCAATAGCGTCAGATTCGCATGTGCACAATTGACTTCTTTTAGAGCATACTGACATCGCAGTAACGTACGTGGTTCGGAATTCCCGTTTGCTTTTTCATTCTGAGACGATCTTAACGGGGTTAGCCAGCTCACCTATTCGACAAAACGGTTTCAATCAAGCCATTCACGAGAAATGGGAATTGCAACAACCAAACGAATTGATTGATGCAAACAGTGAAATTGAAATATAGCTACGTTCGGAAATTTTCTGCATTGCCTTTTTTGAATATACAGAGCGAAGGTACATTCCTGTTTTGTCGGGCTTCGATAAGTTGTGAAAAAGTGTTTTCTTCAAAAGAGCCCCAAAATTGCAACCTGAATGCTCTTTCCCACGCGAAGAAAATGTCCTTCACTCATCAGGTGACACCTATTTTTTGACATTGAAAGCAGGGAATACAACTGACAGTTTTTTTTATTGGTCACCTCGCACAGTGGTAGGCAAAACCAATGCGTTGTTTGGAATTCAACTGCTAGTGGATACTCCGAGCTGGCCAGGGGCGCTGCGATCACTTTTCGCCCGCTCTCCGCGGGAGTTGCCACTACTGGCTTACACGGTATTTGCTTGAAATCATATAAAAGGTGACGCTCGTTCCGCATACTCTTGTGAAAGTTTATGTCATACCTCCCTTTGTGCAAGTAGGATAATTGACAGTGACCTCTTTCTACAAAGTCCTATTATGCATAGAATGCGGTATTCGAAAAACGATCATTTGAATTTCCTGAGAACACATTAAACAGTCCTTTCGGGGAATAAAGAGCGACATTTTTTTTTTCATTTTTTTTGCCGAGTTTAGCGGGTCAACTGAATTGTTGTGTAGTTAACGTGACGTCAATTTTCCCGCTAAATTCAGTGGGGAAAATGAATTGATAAGTGGGTCTGTTGACGTGAGGTCCCGTAAACATCACATTTCCCGTTAAATTTAGCGGAGAAACTGAATTAGTGTTTAGGCCATGTTACTGAAGTTTCTCCGCTAAATTTAGCGGGAAATGGCCGGACGAGCGGACGGACGGCAAAAAAATTTGGGAGTGGGAGTTTTTATTAAAAGCATTTCGTGGAATAAAATGATACTTCAATCTCTTTATTGTCCAACGTTGGGCGACGACTCAAACAATCGAGTGAGTGGGAGTTGTGCCTATAGACACGTCAATCAGAAGACGCCATCATCGGCATTCCACGGCTGCACCTAAATAACGTCAAACCCAACAATACTAAAATACCCCAGGAATTTTAATCCCCGAAGAATCAGTTGACGTGTGTGTTTACGAGCATGGAAGCTCGTAAACAGAAGAAGCGTTAACATGTACCACGCGCCGCGCCTTCAATCTCCAGCTGCCGTGCGGAAGAGAAGATCGGGCGCGGCTGTCCTGGGTTAAATCCTTGTACGTTCCGGCGTATCGGCGTGCCGTCGCGTACCACTACTGCATGAGGCATGTTAAAAGCACATCTATACTCTATTTCACCTTACGATCTACCGATGAGCTCGCGCTTGTAGCCTTTGCTGTGCTGCAGCACAAGGCGAAACGGAGTATAGCACGGGTACCGCACTGGCTAGATTTTCATCTCCAGCGGATTACCTGCTGGGCCGGTTTCTGATACTGCGTTCCAGCTTAAGTCCAGGTGCAGCCGATGAGACAAAGGCGAGCATGTGGTCCTGAACAGCGCTTGCACTGCACGAGCGCGAGTGCTTGGCAGAGACGCTGAAAGCCCGGAGCTCGCTCTTGTAGCATCCGCTGCGCTCCCACTGAAGGAGACATCGAAATGAATAAAGAAAAAAAAAAAAACATTATTCTTTAGAGGGCATAGATAAAACATACGAAAAATAAATCGCGTAATATTTACGTTGTTAGACGACATTTGGGTGGAAAACACGACACGCTGTAAGCCCCGCCCACAGATTAGTGGCCCTGCCCTTTACTACTGGACAGAATGTCGAACCGAAATTTTTATCGGTTCGGTTCCGGTCAGGGGTTCACGACTTTTTGTTCAGCTCCGGTTCAGTTTCGGGGAGCGAAAAGGACGGTTCGAACTGGTTTAAACTGGTTTGTACCGGTTCGAGTCGCTAAATTGAGGATATATATTTTGCGTTCTTTTGGCAATAGGCACAATTTCTAAAGAAAAACGAGTAACTACATTGCTTTTCATCGTTCGTAGAATCCACATTTAATTTCAAGGACCAAAAATAGATTGCGGTATTTAATTTCGATGAAACAGTCAAATAAACGGTAGATCACCGTAAATGACTCAGGGCCGGTTGCACCAACGTCGCTTAGCGCAAAGCGGAGTTTAGCCGGGAACTTAAGCATAGTTTCGGTTTCGTTCGGTTGCACCAAACTCGCTTATCGCTAAACCTAGCACTAAACTACGCTTAACTTAAGCGCCCAACATTGGGCGCTTTGCTTCTGGTTGTTTCTTAATCCTGGATTAAAAACATGGCGGCTGGTTTGTGACGGTCGACGCGGTGGACGAAATTGGTTGTGCAAAGTGTTTTAGGCTACATCAGCGTGAAAGTCTCGACAAAATGACTTTCGATTGTGACAAGGATGCAAAATATTGTGGCGTGAAATGTTTATCGACCCCTATTTTCAAGTTGGCTCTCCACTTTCAGGGCGTGTTAGCCCTAACCGAGAAGAGTAAAGCTATACGCACTCCGGAGTGCGCTTCGCACGGAAATGGCTATACGCACCCTTCCGAGAGATCATGCCGCTCGGGCCACCCTTTTCGAACGGCGCGTGAATCACTGGGGCGCTCGTTAACACAGCCCCCCGCCTGCGTTCACGCCGCTTCGCGGCGACAGTATCGGCTGCTAATTACAAAGCGTAACCAGTACACGCCGCTTCGCGGCGTCCAGCCGGCAATCCAAGCCCCGCTGTCCCCGATCGCACCTTCGGAAAGGGAGTCCGCTACCATTTAGTTCTGCAAAGTTTCTCGACAACATTCGATTTTTTTTTTTTTTTTTACTGTTCATCGCAAGAAAGGAAATATCGTAAATATCGCCAAATGCTTCGACAAAACAAAATGTTTGAGAAAAAAAAAAAAAAAAAAAAAAAGCTGGGACACCGCGGATCGAACCCGCAACCACTTGCGCATGAAACGGGCATCCTAACCCCTATGCCATGGCGCCGCTTGGGAATCTCGTTGTGTCCACTCTTTTTATACGAGAAAAGCGGAGTGCGTATAGCCATTTCCGTCCGAAGCGCACTCCGGGGTGCGTATAGCTTTACTCAACCGAGAAACGTACGGAGCTGTGGGGCTCACGTCTGTATTCCCGTTGGTTCTTCTGTCAACGAGCTTATTCGTATGTACTTACTTATTTTCTCATAGCTGTAACGTATTGTTATTTACCACCTTGTTTATTTACACTTGCAGCGCGTATCCTTCAATCTGATCAGCGCGTTGAATAGTGGGAGTACGTGATCTCGGCGATCAGCTGATTGTCGACACCTCTGCCGTTTGCATTAGATTGCGGCGCTTTTAAGTAATAAAACTGCGAAAATTCAATTTCTTTCGTTTTCTGAGTTTTGAGGCAATCTTCAGTGAATTTTCCTTATCTCGCGAGTAGAATCTTGGCTTCAGAAAACTGTATCGTTCCATAACTGTAACTTTTTTGGTGATCGCATTTTTTTTTATATACTTTGCTTTATATCTTTCATTCGTTTCCCGAGAACGAGATACTGTTGTTTCCGAGTTGTGCTCTGTGATGGTGTTTTCCCTTTACTTTTGTCGTTTATTGTCATTGTGACGATGGTTGAGACTATATACCGGAACACGTTTTCAATAAAATTCAGTTGAAAGTTGCGCCTTGTTGTGTCCTCCGTAACTTTTTTGGTGTTCGCGATTTTTTAGGAATATTTTGCTTTATATCTTTCATTCGTGGCGACGACAAATCGTAACGACTACTATGTTAGATTCGGTCATTGCTGTATCGGGGCAGGCTGGGGCAGGTCCCTCTCCCTCCGAGGGGGTAACCTCTCGACGACTTCTATTCGACGATTTCCGGGCATTTTCGCAGCTGCCGTGGCGAGTTCGTCACTGTTTTGAACTTCATCGGTCTCAGGCTTGACTTGGTTTTAGTAGTCATCTTACCTGCCTACTTATATCCATGATGTTTTGTCTTCAGCGATGTAGTGAGTAGAGTGTCCTTCTCGCGTTCGGTGAGTTTTGGGGCCCCCGATGGCTCCTTCGCCTCAAAATGTGAGCACGAAAACTACTACCACTGTCAAAATGTCCTGTTATCAACCGATATTAAACACACAATCACAGATGTAAAGAGCATTCGTGTTTATTTGAAGCTTTGACTTCTGTTATTGCAAGTTAAACGAAAAAATAGTTGAATTTGGAGACCTTTAATTTGTTACTCACCGAAGAAATACAGCCAAAAGCAGACGCCGACGACGACTACTACGGCAGTTTTTCTTCTTTTTTTTTTTTTTTTTTTTTTTTGTTTACATTACGTGATTCCTCTCCGCCAATCGTATTCGTCGCTCTGAGCGTTCCCTAGTTTGCTCTGTTTGTACCTAGATTCCCTACGCAAATCCAGCGTTTAGCTAGGGGCGCGTCTGTAAAGCCGGCATAACCTTGGTGCAACCGGAATTTAAACCCGTGCTTACCTAAGCTCGGTTTAGGGCGCTAAGCCGGCTTAGGAAAGCGCCGCTTTGGATTAAGATAAGCGACGTTGGTGCAACCGGCCCTCAACATCGTTTTCTTTTTTCTTTTTTACCTCGGTCATATATATTTTATCTGAATCGAAAAATTCTCAGTTTGGTAGGTCGCGTAAAATACACGTGATTGTTACACCTTTACGTCGCATTATTAAAAGTCGAATCCTGTTGTGCTCTTGAACTAAGGAATTAATTACAGTGCATAAGGCCATAGGATGGGCACGTTCTCGCCACATATATTCTGAAATATGGGTTACAAAATTCGTTTCACAAATATATATAGACGACAAAGCTGAGCTAGAAGCAATAATATATTCGAAGCGTTAGGAAAGCTTTATAACAAATCCTTTCAGTGTACCTTCTACTGAAACACTGAGTGGCAATAACAACACTTGTTTTCCCTACCAATATTGTTTGAACTCAGCACCGTGATGCAGGAAAATACTTCTGCAGAAAAAAGTGACCTTCGTACTCAGATCGGATCTGACCTAAAATTGCGCGTACCAAAATGAACATTATCGACATAGCTTGGCGTTTGAGGTTTGTTCTTGAGAAGATGCCGGTCAATTGAATTTGCGAATCAGCATCACAACTGTTGTTGTTTTTTTCTTTATTGTTAAACAGTAAATATTAGTGTTTCATGCTCAAAATCGCAGCTACTTCACTGCTCACTCTCTGACAGCCTGCGTCCGCAATCGTCATATTTTTGCCACACGCCACTGTGTACTTTGTTTTCGTCCAGCCCACAGACACTAAAAATTGTTTTCCATCATATAAAGGTGGCAACATACTTCTATGGGTTTGGGAAGTTGAATATGCGTCAGGAACTCTCAAATTCATTGTAGATGTTCCTATTGAGGATAAAAACGCCGGTAAAGATTTGCAGAGCATATTTCGGATAATTTGGGGGTGCATTTACTTATGATGTATATTTTTAGGGTGATCGGTCCTTTATTTATGTTGTCAAGTCTTCAGGCAGTAATAAAATATTTTTTCTTGTCATTAATAAATTTGACTGTATGAAGCTCTCACCCTCCTGTGTCGCTTATTGTCCTCCCGTGTCGCTTGAGACCGACACGGGAGGACGATACTCGAAAATAAGTCACCTGTTTAGTCTGCGGAAATGTTTTTTTTTTTTTTCGCTGTTTGACAGTGTTAAACACCGGGTCACTGGGTGCGACAGAAAAGACTGTGTGCTCACGTTATGGACCTGAAAGCAAATACACAAAATGTGGAGGAAGAGAGATAATAAATGGTATTCTTCTAAATGATTCGATACACGAAGTCTTACTGCAAAAAGAAATATATTGAAATGCATGTTCTAAACGAAAACATGTTTGACGGAACTTCGCCTTGTTGGGCCGAAAATTTGAGAAATAAAGACCTTCACCAACCAAGTCCTAAACAGTTAGGAGCCCCCCCAACTCAGGGTCTACAAGATGTCGATTCATTACTAGCTCACCCGCATTCCACCATTGCTTACACGTCATTTCAATAAGTCCGGCTAAATACGTCGACAGGCACTTAAACACCGGCGTATGTCAACGGTCTAGGGCACTTGAAGAAGAGAATGTGATTGAAGCAAACGACACACCGTAGAGGGAAAAGAAGCTGCTGCTCTCCACGTCGAAATAGTTGACCCTAACGAAAAAAGCCGAATCGGTTTTGAAACGTCAGGCTCCTAACTCTTTAGGACATGGTTGGTTCTGGTCCGTATTTCTCTAATAGAGATGCGTACATTGATGTTCCTAATTACACATAAATAGCGCCAAGAGACAATATATTTCTAATTTTTATTACATTAGGACATCGGCTTACACGAGCTCGAAACTTTGCGAGATACTGTCTCGGGTGGCTAAAGCTATATTCAATACGTGCGCTTGTTCTGGGGCTCAATTTACAACTCTGTGGTTTATTAGTCATGCACGCTCTAACAATTTATTGGGCTGCCGCATATCATCGCGAGACTGTTTTATATACTTCACAACTGTACAATTTGGAAATCCCATTTTGCTCTACTTCGTTTCAGCTTAAAGGCGCGGTGCAGCGATATACAATTGGAATGTTTTTCACTTTACACGAGCTTACTGGCACTAGTGGGAGACAAGGATACTCGTACGCAACGCCACTGGGCAAGAAACTCCTTGATGGCAGTGTAATTTCAAGGACAAAAAAGGGCGGTCTCATTCAATAAATCCTTCCCAAAAAATGATGACGTAGTTGGGCGGTCGCAGTGCCACCCAGTGACAATATTTGAATAAAGCTCATAGATTAGACCCGGGCATTGCGTGGGCACTTGATTTGGGCTCGTGATAATCGATAACTCGAGAAGCATTCGTGTAGTGTCCCGTGTCCAATCGCTGCAATGGCGACAATAGCCAAACCACAACAATGTCTGGAACTCAGCGCGTGTCCTGTGCCTTGCCGGCACATTGATACTTTAGGTTCATGTTGTTTTAAAAAAAATGAAAGCCGTTTACAACCCTCTGCAACACCGAATTGGAGCGCAGCTCTTGAGGAGGAGGAGGGAAGAACACGGAGGGGATGGTATACCCCTCCTCTCTCCTCCTCCCTCGTGATCCTGCCTGGGGGGGTCACCTGTCCTGTGGGGGTCACGTCACCTGGGAGGGTCACGTGAACTGGAGGGTCATGTGACCTTTCGGTTACGCCGACGCCGACGCTGCTCAAGGCGGAAATGGGCGCATAAGAGCTGCACTCTAAAAACTATCTCGAAACTCCAGTCTAAAAACATGCTTTTCGTGCAAGGCTCTTGAAATGATGAGACGCTGAAAAAATGCAGCATTCTGCGTTAAGTCCTTATTTCGAACTCTTTTTGTTCGCCTTCCGCCCATTGAAAAGCATGCGGGAAGGGCCTTAGAACGCACCTGGTATCGCTGCGCCGGAGCGTTCTTGCGCAACATAAAGTTCGTCTGCTTTCCTCACCGTCAGCGTGACAACGAACGCCGAATGAATGGAAGCACGCACGGTACCGCCTCGTGAAGCCAGCAACAGGTGACGCCATTTTACGAAGGCCGTCTGCTAGCCAAAGCCGAACGCGGTGAGTCAGAACCACTACCAACTCTATACTTTCGACAATAATACACTTACGACAATTACGACAATTATACAATTACGACAATTATGACAATAATACAATTGCGACAATTACGACAATAATAATAATTATTAAAAACTGCCGGACCTCCGCTGCAAACTCTGAGCCACGGCGGAGTGGTCGTCGCGATAAAAAAATCTAAAGAAACAAAATAAATAGCCTAACGGTCGTCGGCAGCGTCATGAGGTCTCGCCGAGTGCGGAGTATAACGGTCTTGGCATACGGTATATATTGTGCATTCTCACTTTTCTTTTAGACTACGTTGAATTCTGACGCAAAGACTCCTTCCCTCCTTTGTTCCAACGCGTTGTTTGTTGAATTAACAAATCAGCTTCAAATAAGGGTCGTGGCATCGTCTAGAGTAACGAAACAAAAAAAAAAAAAAAACGAAAACAACCAAGTAACATTGCGAGCAACACCTCTCATCAAAAAGCACGCCGGCGGAGAACGGCTCAATTTTTATTTTTTTTAAATTTTTATTCAGTCTGTTACTTCATTGTGTTGTTGGCTGCGGCTGTTCATTTTTCTTGTAACGATGCCGACCGTGGCAACCGTTCTGGTCATACGATTGGCGTTTGTTTTTTCGCACGATGCGAAAAAACCATCGCCAATCAAACGCCAAACAAACGCCAAAATATATCATGCATTATTTAAATCCCAAATATCCTATTGCCATCTCGTTTGGGGCACGACCACAAGGACAAATCTGAACAGAATATTATTACTCCAAAAAAAAGTTTTGCGCTTTGTTGGAAACGTTCATTTCTTAGCCCACACAGAGGCTCTATTTTCACGATACAAAATTATAAATATACATCGTTTTTATGAGTACCTTTTGACTCGATCATTTCTTTTTTCTTCCCCTGAATCTATTAATTTTCTGAAACAGACATCGGGATTAATCAAAAACATACCCACCATTTGCACCCGCTACTCCGAGGAATGGAAAGTGTTTCCGTTTCGCACGAACTACAGTTACCAGTCTTTAAAACATAATCTACCCTCATTGCTAAACAAATATTGCGTAGATGACGTGGACATCTACAATATAAACCCTAAGTCATTGTACTTACTTTTTGTATAGAGCTGTTTTCGTTAACCTGTGAAACCTAGGTCTCTTTTATATATGTATTTTACGTATTGCTGTAATCTCTGCAGTTATTTTTGTATCGCCATAGCTGTCTGCCAAGTGCACGGGGCCCGGACCCCGTCAAGTCAACATTTGTTGACTTTTTGTCCGTGGCTCCGGCGTCTGTAACCCATACGGATGCAAAAATAAAAATTATTATATATTATTATATATGATGTGGTCCGACCGATTAACCAATGAGTTTGTTAGAATAGTGTCACGAGGTATAATTTATAACATGGCAGATCAAATAAAAATACTAAATGCAAAGAAAGGCGCAGTTCCCACTCGGCGCTTCATTCTTCCAGAGGCGAGCATCGCAGTGCCATGGCGTTTAACTTGTGCCGTCTTCATGAGGCCATGAAAGACCCTCTTGAAGGAATTAATTTGCTTCAGGGCATGGGCCAGCTCCTGGGTTCGCGTGCGTGACCAGAGTGCGAAGCTGCGATGGCGCTGCAAGTCCGCGCTAAATCTGCGGATGGCTACTCGTGGAGCTGCGGTGTGTGGATAACTCGTGAGGTGCCCCAGAGGAAGCCGGTTAAGTTTCAGTGCCGGGGCGAGGTCTCGGTACGGATCGGTTCTTTTTTCAAGGGATCGCACATGACGCCTTCCCAACTCATGAAAATCATCCACCTCTGGTGCCAGAACCTACCGTGCGCCGTCATTCAGCTGGAAACTGATGTCGCAAGCAAGACAATAACCGATTTGACGAGCCTTTGCCGGAAAGTTGTGGTAAATGCCGTCTTCACGCATTCAGAGATGATTGGCGGCGGAGGCGTGACTGTAGAACTAGACGAGAGTATGTTCGGGCGGCGAAAGTACCATCGTGTGTAATTTAAAAGGTAACTGCTAAGAAAAAAAATGTTTTTTTTTAAACAGCCTAATTGTCATAAGTATGTCACAAAAAAAAAAATCTTCCGCGCAAAAACAAATTTTCTAGCAATATTTACGCCACGGGACGTAATTTAGCCGGGGTCACAACTTCTCCAGATTTGAAACTCCCGCTCTTTCGACGCGCGCAGAGTGGCTGTTTTACGTCACTCCGTGACGTATAATACAAACTTTTGGGCGCGCGATTTAAAACGCACGAAATAGCCGCAAAGTAGAATCAGTCACGCGCAATAAATATTGCTGTAAAAAATTTTGTTTTTGACGGAAAATTTGTTTTGTGACATGCTTGTCCCAATTAGGCTGTCTAAAAATACACTTTTTTTTCCCCTTTGCAGTTACCCTTTAAGGCCTGGCCAGTGGGTTTTCGGCGGTGTGGAGCGTGGCAGCGGGTGCTGCTTTCTTGTTCCCGTGGTGACCCGTGACTCTAAAACCCTGCAAGGGCTCATAGTCGAGTGGGTCCGCCCTGGAACAAGAATAATCACCGACTGTTGGGCTGGCTATCGCAAGCTTGCAGATGACGCTCGGTTCACGCCGTCAACCACAAGCTGCACTTTGTCGACCCGAACACTGGTGCTTACACCACTACGGTGGAAGGCACCTAGGCCCCTGTCAAAAAATTTCTTCCATCTGGATGGCGCGAGATCCACCATTTCACTGGTCACCTTGCAAAGTTCATGTTTTGGAGGAGAAAGAAGGCGCGCGGAAACACTGATAGGTTCCAGTGATTCGTCGCCGCGGTCGCCAAAATCTACAGCCCCGACTTAGACAGGGGCCTTCCCTATAGTGCGGAGGACGAGGATTCTGACGGCCCCATGACTTCAAGTGATCCGCTGCGCTGAGCCCGTCGCCCGCCTGCGTGCATAACAACGACCTATGCGCCAACCGCTTGTCAGGTGCTCGTTACGTCAGGTATAGGTTGGGGTTGCGGTCTAAACGGCCCTTCTCAGGGCCCCTATATTTTGAAAACGGAGCTGTTTTCTGAATGCGGCACCTCGTGTCTCTGTAAAAAGTTCACAGGAAAGACCCAGCAAAGGTATGTGGTCCCCAACTTAGATATCGAGTGTAATGATTCAAATAAAAATTGTTCTTGCTTATTTCGCGCCTTTGATCCCAATAAATGCCGCCGTTACAGTCGTCCAGCGGTGCTGTTCTTGCTCAATCGCCGTCGGCGTGTCTTAGCTTCCTCGTCTTTGCCAGCGGCGCACCGGCGGAGGTGGTTGATCTGACACACCGCGTTCGGCATTTCTAACAGACGGCCTTCATAAAATGGTGTAACTCTCTGGTGGCTTCTCGAGGCGGTACCGTGTGTGCTTCCATTCATTCGGCGTTCGTTGCTATGGTGACGGCAAGGAAATAGACTAACTTTATGTTGCGGAAGAACGCTGCGGCGCAGCGATACCAGGTGTGTTCTAAGGCCCTTCCCGCATGCTTTTCAATGGGCGGAAGGCGAGCAAAAAGAGTTCGAAATAAGGACTTAACCCAGAAGTCGGCATTTCTCTAGCGTCTCATAATTTGACGAGCTTTACACGAAAAACGCGTGTTTTTGGCCATCCCACGTCCTATTTTTTTTACGCCGTAACATGAGTCTAAAGTATCAGACTTCCGAATTTTGTGTCTGTAACAAAATTTAGAAAAATAGTCTAGTCGCTCAGATTCACGTGCGTGTGTCTAGTTTATTTTGGATGGTATTGTTTCGTTAAGAGACAGCGTTATTTTTTTATCTTTTTTTTACTAATGACAATGTTTTAGGTCAGATTTAACATAACTACCCCACGGAAAGCTAAAAAAAAATAAAGTTTTAGAATGTTTTTTTTTTACGTTGCCCTGATTAGATACAAAAGGAATTAAGTTTAAGCCTTTTGGTAGGAATTCACATAATTTGAAAGTGCGCAATATTTTAAATATCTTTTTTTTCTATTTCAAGCTAGGCGTTTGTAGCGAGAGCGAGTAAAGTCTATGGCATTTTGCTGAAATAATTTTGGCTAGTCTGAAGGTACGGAAACTGCTAAATTATAACTTGATGTTTACATTTGGTTACTCTTCCTATTTCTGAATTTCCAATTTCAGATAGACTAAATACACAATGGCTAAAACGCATGTTACTATGGCTTAAAAAAAAAAAAAAGTCAAAGATATGCGGCATCGTTAATATTTAACAAACCTTATCATTTTCTCGTAAATTTACACCGAGCGTCTTCATATAAACACGATTTCTACAAATTGTTATTTTTCATTCCTTGTGCGACAGGGTATCAAGCCCACAATATGTTCAAGCTGTAAAACAAAAAGATTATAGTATTGAAAATAATATGTATGTGGGAACGTATCTTATTTTTGCTAGTAATGATTACCGCTAACACCGTCATCGCACGATTTCTGGCTAGCGTCGTGCGCGCGCCAGTTGTCGCATAGGAGGGCACCATAAGTGCAGCAGCTATTTATGGATTCATTAATGACAGTTTTATTGCCAGATTGCCAACAGGCCCTCCACCGACTAACAATGCCAGTCATGCATTTTGTCGTGCTCTCTGTTGACATAGTTAAGTATTCACATAAGTTTGATGCTGCAGCAGTCTGCAAGTATTATTTTTTTTTTATAATATTTGCGTACCAAGTGCAACTATGGTTTTAGTGTGGTTTACTACAGTCGCGTGTTTGTTTGGATAACGCTTGTGGATGCATAGGGGTCAATATTAGTTTAGCTGTTTTGTATACGGCGAATTCCACAGGGCGTTTTGGAGCGCGCCGGGATCACTTGACCAGATCCGCAATGGAGCACACGATCCGAACGGGGTTGCGCCGCCTACGGATCCGCTGTGGAACATGACCACTGCTCCGGGATCGGCGGATGCCTTCGTGCCATTCAACTGCCCGGTAATCCCCTTTCCGCGGCCGCCGCGGTCGTTTCGAAGACGTTTTCGCAATCGCGGTGCTAACACGTGTTCGACGCACGAGCGGCAGGAATGGCTCAGGAGCTTGTGGCAAAGATTGCCGGAATGCCCGTTGCGCGGCAAATACCTTCTCTTCTCCTTCCTGGGAAACGAACCGGCTGTCCAGCCAAGAGGTAAGCAAGCGGTCATTATGAATTATTCTGAGGCGAGATGGGCGAGATCAGGCGAGAAGCCCCGCGAGAGGGGAAGTCACGTGTGTGTGCCGAGGGCTGGCCCGACTGGCTTCCGGTTGAATCCGCCGAGACCGTCGGAGAGACTTTTCTCGGATCCAGGTCGAGATCTGAAGCGGGAGCTAATTCAAAATGACCAGTGGAATTCGCCATTACTTTACAAATATAAAGCGGTATAACTTTTCTAGGAACACGATGTCGTTAAAAATATGCCGGTCCCTCACACAACTAAAATGTTGCCATGCAAACTTTCATTCAGGTTTGACGTGTAGCATTTTGTTCCTCGTGTGCTTGAATAAATTGAAACAATTCAACACATTTTTACTGTCTTTTTTATGTAGGCATGTTCAGTTACAAACAACTCTTGAAACAGTTCCGATTGGGTTATTTTCATGAGATCGTGGTTCCATATGATATAGCATTATCAATCTCGGTTCATTTATGCATAATGTATACAAAGGCAATGTCTAATGCACCTTTGACACGTTTCTCACATTAACTCGAAGCCACTGAATGTTCTCAGATTACCTATACCTATAAGCTTGTTTTTATGATAACATCGCAGCGCCGCAATTGAGACTAATAAAATTGTAGCCGTCTGCTATGGAAGCGATCTGTGTTACCGTCCAACATTTTTTGTTTGCGCTCGCTTGATGTGCGCGCCGCGGCGCTGGTCTCTTTTTTAATTACAGTTTCTTCCAATCTTTCTGAGCGGGCGCAGGACTTGCGTATAGTCCTCAGTCTCCACCTTCTGCTTTAAGACTCCCCCAATTCAAAGTCAAGGCCTGGCGCATGAAGAGTAGGTTTTGAACAGCGAGGGCAAGCTGGCGCTCTTGCATTTGACACGTACTGTTTTTCTTTCTTTCTTTTTTTTTTTTTCGGCAGCGCTCGCTCTGCGAGAGCATGTTCCGAAACCGCAATCTCGTACGTTACCCTGTAAGTGTAATTCTAAGAAGAATATAGATTACTGTTTACTTCTTAAATACTTATTGCATTTACTTCATTTCTTATGTAGTTCGTGTATTCGCCTCGAGTTTTGATCGGCGCGGCTCATGTGGTGAAAAGCAGAACTACGCTTTGTTTTACACTTGAGCAAAAGGAATGCTACGCACGCGGGGCCGAAGCTATGGGAGGCGCCAATGCAGCGCTCGCGCACTAGAATCAACTGCTCAGAGCTCGTGCTTTGTACCCTTGCCCTTGATCTGTGCCGTTAGTGTGGACGCTTTGTCTGCACCCGCATTGTCGACAGATGGCATCACCACGTGCCTCATACAGAACCATTGATAAAAAAGAGCAGGCTTTCTTAATTCCAGTCTAGGTTTGAAGGCGAATAGTATATGGCGGACAAAAAAGTATAAAAATTATAACCTGGTGTTAACTATAAGAAATATGGGGAGGCAGAAAAAAATCGAGTGAGAGTTGCTTACAATGGTAGCAACTCCCGATGCCGCGGTATGAGCAAAACGCCCATAAAAGAAGTTACGCCATCCATGATGATAACCGGCTGACAGCCGCGTAGAAATGGCGTACCAAAGACCTTTTTCTTTCGTTTTTATGTAAGGCGTGAACATGGAAGACTTCCGCCACCGACATCCACAAACCAGGAAGCTCAATGGCGTCTTAACCTCTGGTTGAGCAAACGTTATGAGAGGCAAATGAGAGGCTATGCGAATTAGACGGCCTCAGTCGAAATCATGAGCTCAATAGACCCTCCTCAAAAGTTCATTGAGCAATATTGGCCGTCGCCATTTCTTGAGCGCGGAGCCTGTGATTGAATCCGAGTCTTTGCCAAACGCTGCCGCGGCACTGGTGTCCATTACATGCTCAGAGTATGTGCTCAAACAACGGTGCACTCGGATCATTGACCCTGCAGATACTAGATGTTCTGATCTCAGAAAAAAAGTACCTTTAGCCGTTGCCGCATACTTATTTTTTCTTCTTATTTACTTGTTTTGTCCAGTTGCTGACGTCGTTTATTGTTGACTGCAATTATAACTGTTTGTGACATTTTTTTCTTTATTTTGTTCTGTGTCACCTTGGGCATTAATGCCGCACGATAAGTGTTGCCTAGAACACGATTCGTGCTTATGGTGTGATGTTCACAATGTACCACTTGGTTCAACAAAAGACAAATTTTTCTTGCATTTTTTCCTCCCAAGGGCCACCTCAGCGTAAAGCCACATCACCAAATGGAACCTGCTGCAATCTCAATTTCAACTTCATCTGTGAATAAAACGGCTGTATCAGGAATGTTGGCAAAGACCCTCCATTGAATATTAAAAAAAATACGTTATATTCAGCAATTCCTTTTGTCACATACTTAGAGCACTACAAAATGAAGAGGACTATGAATGTGGGTATAATGAAATGATTTCACCTACTGCGGTAGCTTATAATAACATTTTCTCGGCATAAACAGAAAGTGACTGAATCTAAAGATATGCAAGATATTCGACATCTTGGTTTCAAAACAGTGCGAACAAAAACACGCACCAAGTCAAGACGAGACAGACGACAGTTTTGTCGTCTGTCTTGTCTTCACTTTGTTTTTTTTTTGTCGCACTGTTTTATACCAAGATGCTCGTCAATCGAGTAGTCCAAACGTACATTTTAGCAAGAAATTCCAAAGTCGTTCCGCCTTTAATACCAACTCAAACATTTTTCGAGTCACCCGGCGTCCAGGAAGCGCCATCTAAGCGTTCAATGATTGTAAAAATGTCCCAAAGGCCGGAAGAATTCATCCAAGCAAAGGGCGATACGTGTAAAAAGTACTTCGACTTAAAGCAACAAAGCTATAACAAAAATAAAGATGTCTTGCTACCTATGCAAGTGGCATCTTCGGAATGAACTGACACAAATGAGGCAAGAGCCCTCTTCCATACAAACTGAAAGCAATGGACCTTTCCATCGCTGTCACCCTGACTAAAATACCGAATCACTGGGCTGTTTGCTATATGCCAACAGCCAGTGATTGAGAAAGCAACTGGCATGCTCAAAACGGGTTCCACAAACCAGAAGACAGGGATGGTAGCACGCAGAAGGTGACTGTAGGAAGGATCTATAGACGTTTGCAATTACGGCCTCTGAGCGCCACGATCTTGCTCATTGTGTAGGTATATCCTATGATAGTCAAGCATTGCTAAGGCGTGCCCACGAATTCCAGACTGGCGCCAAAACAAAGCGTTTCCATCCATGGTGTCCTGACCATAGGTCAGCATTTTAAGCTGTCCTCACTCAAACTCACGATCACTATTTTTTTCCTCAATCAGAACTCACGCCCACTCACGATCACGATATATTCAAAATAGGATCATCACCCGGACTCACCCTCACGGCTCAACGCAAAACCAAAACTCACTCGCCGTCATCATCACGGTCGTCACGCTCACAGATAATCATGGTCATCACGCTCATAGGTCATCACGAATCATCAGACTCACAGGTCATCACATTCACAGTTCCTCACGGTCCTCACACTCACAGGTCATCACACTCACAGATCCTCACGGTCCTCATACTCACAGGTCATCACGGTCCTCACGGCACTCACACTCTCAGCTCCTCACGGTCCTCACTGTTACAGGTCATCATGCTCATCACACTCACAGGTCCTCACACTCACTGCTCCTCACGGTCCTCACACTCGCAGGTCCTTGCGGCCCTCACACTCACACAGGTCCTCACGGTCCTCACACAGGTCTTCACGCTCATCACACTCACAGGTCCTCACACTCACAGGTCATCACGCTTGCCGGTTGCTTTCTTTGTGCTTTTCTTTTGTTTCTCTCAAGCCTTTGGTTTGTCTTCGCGTGAGTCGTGCGGCGGGGAAACTTCTAAGCCACTAATCCAATTTGAAAGAAATGTACTATGTTAATGTTTATGCTCCGCACATTTCTACCAAATTTCGTAAACCTGGATGAATTACGAAAGAAACTAAATGCAAGCTGACGAAAGTGGGTGCGTTTAACTTTCGCCTGCTGACAAGGGCGGCGGGAAAACAGAAACGCGCCTTCCGACAGGTTACACAGACAATGCCGCAGTGATTAGAACATCGCCTCGCTGTGCATACCTCGCTCATTTGTACACAGATAAACAATTACTACATATATCACCTCCGTTTCTTTTTTTGTGCCACCCACAGGTACTTCTACGGAAGTTTATGCAGAATGTATATATAGTAAACATATGGTCATCGACCCATATTTTTTTTTTTTTTGTGTGTGTGTGGGGGGGGGGGGGGGGGAGAACGGTTATATTAGGTAGGGTGGTTGCACGTGACGACGGTTTGAAATCTCACCATAATCCCTGTTGACAGTGGTGTCTGTCAGTCGTATGCTATTCTATGAACAGAGGCCGCGGTGGCCGAGTTTTCTTCTCACTTGAGTTGCTTCTGATTTTGTTGATCGACCGTGCTTGCCGGAGTAGGCTGCGATTTAAGGAGAATCATCGGCTGGCATTGTTTTTCAGTCATCTCGGCCTTTATAAAATACTGTCAGCATTCATTATCTTGATACATGCAGCCGTCCTTGAATTGATTTCGTTTGGATTGGTTTGACTTTGGCATGACTTTGCTTGGTTTGGTTTGGAGTGGTTTGGGGGTTTGCGGCCATCCCCATGTGGTTCTTTGTCGCGCTCTCGATCATGTAGGGCGTGCCACTTTTCATGTGGCAAGCCGCGTCATTCTTGACACGCAGTTTTATAATGGGCAATCAGTTCGTCGAACAAGGTTTCATAGACAGATTGTTTCATCGACACTGCGATGTTTCATCGGCAGATCGTTTCTTCAACATTTGTTTCATCGATGTGTCATCCGAAGATCGTTTCTTCGACATTCGATGCTCGACAGAGCTTATTACTCAGCCACCATATTACTACATTTCGTCGACACTTTTTTTGTTCGTTTTGTTTTACTCGTACGTCTAACGACATTTCTCTTTCTCTCTCTTTCATCGACGCGGCGTTGGCTCCTTGACGTCATGCGTTCTTCGCGTGTTCGCAGCGCACTACGGTGTCCGCTTCGGACAGGGCGCAGGTGGCGCAAGCGCAAATGCTCCTCACTCTTTGTACGCATGCAGTGCAGTGTGCTGTGCGTGGTGTTGGCTGTGCGCTTAGGTCGCTTACGTTGCTGGAGTGGTGCGTGCGGCGCGGCGGTCTTTTGCACACGTTTGACCGTTTGGCCGCGTGCTCGGCCTGTCTAGCGGATATTGGTTTACGAAAGGAGCGTGCCCTATAGGGGGGGGGGGGGGGGGGGGGAGGGGGGGAACTGAGGCTCGGAGCTCGGCAGCCAGACGGTCGGACGTAATTGTTGCTTTCTGTCGTGCTGTTGGCCGCGTGCACACTTGACGCTCGCGAGATGCTGAATCATTCCAAACTTTTTCTAAAAGGAGTTTTTCACGACGTAGTGGTGGCTTAGTATACCGCTCATTTTTTGTAGCGTCATGTGAGGCTTATTTTGTGCCCAGTAATGCACGCGAAATTCCAAAACTGACGTTTTGCAAGTGTTCCGAAATAGGTAGTGACGTAGAGGTTAATCTGTCGGTTTCGGTAGTCTTTAAAAGTCCAATGAACGAGGTATTTGCATTGTTATAGGGTCGGAGCATAAGGAGTTTGAGCGAATATAGGGGGCACTCCGATCGATCCAACATGGCGGAAAAGAGGGGGATAGATTTGCGGCGCCCGTAGATCGGTAGCGTATAAATTAAACAAAGCGTGCTGTTCTGTTTGTTTACGTGTGAGAGACGATCATCGCTTCAACCAAGACCTACCGTGATGCTACAAATGAAGTGTTCAAGCCAGTCGAAGGCAAGCAATCTTGCCATAGTCAAGATATGTGTGCAAGTGTTCGACGTGAGCTCTCACGCTGGTGCAGCTGTCATCAAGTTGAACCGAATATACTTGGGTCCAAAGAAAGGTGCACATCAACAATGTTGGCGCGTTGAAACTATGACGCGTACTTTATCTAAAACTAAACTTATCGGTCTGCGGCTACAAACATTTTCGTTGACGTTGCTTAGATGAAGTAACCATTCAGGCCTCGCATTAAACGGTGTTGCGAACTCTTCTGTTGTTCTAGTTAATAGTGCTAAAAAGCGGTTGGATGGAAAGTATGACAGCTACAGCATACAAGGGACGATTGAGGTCTTTATCCTGCGTTCTATGTATGGAAACATCGGTATCCTTGGTGTTATATTGCGATCAGCTGGTCGCCGATCGTCCCGTTTTTATGCATAATGTAAACAAGCCCCGGAAGCGCCAATCTCATTTCGATGTGCTTGTGCACCCCTACAAGCCTCCTTTTGGCTCTTGTGGAAAGCTTTATTGTAATAGCAATAGTCTCATCGGCCGTTCGAGTTGTATGTACCACGGTGATATCTGCTGTGTGCGATCTGCAAAATAAACAAGTCTGTATTAAATGCCAGAAAGAGAACAAAGGTAAAGCTTTTTTAACTTTCTTTTTCTTTTTACAAAAGAGGGCAAAGCTTCTGAAACAAGAGCAACCTAAGCTGATATTTGAGTGTGCTCAAGAATGAATGGCAAAAGGTGCTTAAGCTAAGTGGTAGACGTACACAGTTAATTTTCTTTTGCCTCTGCATTGTAAATTGAAAGATATGTGTCAGCAGAAGGCACGTGTCCTTTTGAAAATATATTTTATTAGGGCAAAAATAGGTTTTCATACACAACCGAAGAGTTCGCAACACCATTTAATGCGAGGCCTGAATGGTTACATCATCTAAGCAACGTAAACGAAAATGTTTGTAGCCGCAGACCGATAAATTTAGGTTTAGATAAAGTATGCGTCATAGTTTCAGCCTCAAACGCCAAACATTGTTGATATGTACCTTTCTTGATGACAACTGCACCAACGTGAGAGAGCCCACGTCGTCGAACACTTGCACCCATATCATGACTAGGGTATGGCAAGATTTCTTGCTTGAAGTGAAGATCATCTCGCTACGACTAGCTACGACCACACACCGCTGCGATGCAGGCGTCGAAGGGGTGCATCGCAGTCAGTCGCCGTCACCCGACGCTGCTCGTTTGACATTCACGGCTTTCCGCCCAGGTGCTTCGTTTGTACTTGGAACCAAGTGTTATTTTCTGTGCTTGTGTCTGTGCTCAGTGGCTGGATATGGGCCTCAAGAGCAGTTCTTCAGGCTCAATAGCATTCTCCGAAGAACTTGCGAAGAAAATGCCACCCAGGAAAAAAAGCACGAAGACACAACGCACCAGCTTGGTGCACTATGCACTGGTCGCGGAAACCAGGCCCTGCGGAGTATACACAAAATGCAAACTATCTAAAAAAATCATTTTTAGGTACAAATTGGCTTCTGCGGACTAAACGCCTCGTCACTGCCTGTTATTATGCATTGTATATTCACCACTGCTTGTTGCGGCTTGAGACTGCCTTCCTGTAATGATGCAAAGGGGTCAACTGAACCTTGAAATAAGCATATTTAAGCACATCTAGACACGATGTTCCTTAAGGGGACACACCCCCTAGGGGGTCAACTTTTGAACTTTCGTATTAAAACCAATAAAATTTACAGGGTAGGCTGGGGGTCATGCTAGAGGGTGTATAGCAAAATTTTAGGTCTGTCGGTTAAATGAGAAGGAAATTAGAGTAGCTTCTATCAGCAACACGCCTACATTGTTTAGTTAATCTATCGTCAGAAAACTATCACAATATTCAAGATTTTTATTTGCTAGATATGTAGCAGAATGCCTAGAGGGTGCGGCTATTGAACGTTTTTTTCTAAAAAGTAATTTACTTCTATAAATTTTCTCTTCTGCAAACTTGGACAACTTTTTGGTCTTCTGTGTCTTCGACAAAATGTCAACATTTTTTATACAAGACATCTGTAAAGTGACAAAGAAGCTCCATAGCCGGATTCCTTATTAAATTTCAGTCAGGAAAAAGGAAGAATGAGCCTTCCCTGTTTAGCCATTATCAAACGATAGATTGACTAAATTGGAATTTATACCAAAAAGTGAAATGGAGAAAAATGCGTTCAAAGTGCTCCAAACCCTACCTTTTCTTTAGCTTTGGTGGACAGAAAATAATTTATAAAAATTTAACTATGCAGTGAAAATTGATTAAACTTTTTGGGAATACTCTCTAGATGTTGGCGGATGTAAATATGGTATTTTTCAAAATCAACTCTTTTTGCAGAATTTTTTTTTTTTTTTTCTGGGCAGTGTTTGCCTTTAAAGCCAGATGGTCAGGGAAAAGGCGTGCCATTACCTAATTTGCCAACAGCACACCAATGGTCACAATCAAAACTCACCGAGTCAATGGGCAGTTTTCCACCGCATTATCGCCGTGTAATCACCCATTTGGTCCATTAAAAACCTTGAGGCCGTAGCCACCAGCACACCCATTCTAGATCTGGAAAGCCTATGCTGTAGACGAAATTCCCATATCATCACATTTTTAGCAAACTGAATGGTCCCACCTGTTACACTTTTAGCTTTGGAAGTAAACCAGTTCACAATACCACCAGTGGCATACATCGTGCCAAGCATTAGTGCCGCGTGTGGCAGCAAAATGTCCTAACTAGGGAAGCAAACTTAATCGATCGTGTTGATTAAGGCACCTAGATACGGGAAAAATTATCAATGAATCAAAGAAGGACCCTCGAAAGGGAAGTTTTCTCGCCGAACGAACATTACTTTTTATTGTGCGTTCCGCAATGTAAGGCCGAAGACATTCACTCCGTGATCGGTACAGAAGCATTTGCTCAGTAGTCGGTCGTGCGTGATAAAAACAACAACAAAAACAAAGGTGGATTAGAAGCGCAATAGATTCGCCTTTGCACGGAGTACTTAAACTTAAAATCGTGTCAACATAAAGCGACTATGGCCCGCCATGCTAGCAGCTATCTTAAATTTTACCCGTGTAGTCGTCACACCCGTGTACCAAACGAAAGCGTTGCTGCAAGCACCTCCGCCGTCAACTTTGAGTCGCTGTTGAGTCTGAAGAACTGCTCTATGAGGTCCATATCCAACCACTGAGCACATACACAAGCACAGGAAATAAAACTCGGTTCCAAGTACAAGCGAAGAATCGTGGGCGGAAAGCCCTGAATGCCAAACGATCTGCGTCGGGCGACGGCGACTGACTGCGGTTGCGCTCCTTCGACGTCTGCATCGCTGCGGCGGGTGGTCGTTGCTAGTCGTAACAGATCGTGTCAGCTCCGTTGCTCGTACCGGAACACTAAAGCCGCGTAATATTCTTGCTGCTGAAGTTTATAAGCCTACGTTCGTGGCCAACGCATTTACACAAAGACAACGCCCAGCTAACCTATCCCCATCGTTCTCTTTCGGCGACCGGCCGCCAGGGCGGTGACATCGTCGCTGAAACTCCTCAATCGCCTACGTCGTCTTCTTTGCCATAGGGCAGCTGACCGCTTCTACGTGCGGGAGCTCCCGCTGGAAGCGTACCCAGGCAGCACACCATTGTTGGACCCCCGTTGGTCCAATGTTGGCAAAAAATGGTTCCTATATTGATCTGACGTTGGCATTTTCGAAAACCGCTACCCGATCCAATGGTGGTCCAACATTGATGCCGATGTTGGACCGCTGGTTTGCCAACGTTCTAGCCCACGTTGGACCAACGTGGTTTCCGCTTTTTTATCCAATATTGGCATAGAAGTTTCACCGTTGGCTGAACCAACATTGGCATCCAACGCCTTACACACTGGCTCTTCCAGCATTGGCTTAAATAATGGCTATTCCAATATTGGCATCCAGTTTAATACACTGGCAAAGTTTTGCATCCATTGTCTATGACATTATTAGATGCTATTTTTCAGCCAGTGTTCTAACCAGTGTCACAAAAACAGTGCAGAGAACCAAGCAAGTATGTTTCCCTTTTTCCTGAAGCACCGTTTTCTTTCTTATACTAAAATCTAATAAATGCGGCAATTTGATCATATTTGGGCACATTAGAAATCATTAAAGCATGCAAATGAATTGTTCATAACGTTTGACAGTTCATAATTTATTTAGATCGAATAAATATATTTAAAACATTGTGCAACCACGGGGGCCTGGGCAGACTCGGTGGCAGGGTCGGCGGCAGGCTCGGTAGTGGACAGGGCAGAGCGCTGGGCGAGGAAGGGGATACCACACAGGGGCATGACCACAGGATTCTGAAAGAGACAGAAGCGGGGGTTGGATTCAGGTGAAGGGTTTCAGAGGCTCTCAGTTCTCTTACGCCTGTCAATAATGAATATCAAAATAAAACATAGCTTCATTAGTAATCGGTGCCCTTTAATTAACTATTCGATTAATCGGTTCAGTTGCTCTCAAGTATAAAATCTCGGAAAAGCCTACCGACTTTTTTATTTCTACTTTTTTATATGATAAAGTTCCTTTTCCAGTAATTTATTTTTTATTATTTAGTATATAAAAAACTTAGTACTGCCTTCTAAAATAAATAGATGCGCAGGTAAGACACCGGGCCAGCTTGCTGAAATCAATGTCTCAGCTCAGACTGGGTGAAAGAAAGCACTGTAAAGGCTGGAACACGCGAGCGTCTTCAGTCGAGGTTTGAGTCCCGTTCAGCTCGTACGCTGGCTTTGACAGTGCTTTTTCTTCCCCCGTCTCGGCTGAGACGCTGTTTCTAGCAAGACGGCCCAGGCGCTTACTATTGTTTTGTTCGTCCGACTTGTCCTTACTCAAAGCTCGATCGATCTAGATTCAGATATTTATAGTGATTAAAAAAAAAATATTCGAATAGTACGAAGGTTATTTTATCAATTGCTTAGCTCTAATCTTGCAACATCATGGCGTCCCTTAACCTTTCATCTAACTTTAAGAAGTTTTAAGAATTATAATCTCGCCATCTAAGTTCACACCGATATTTCTACACGTAAGAACATGACAGTTGAACAAACTTCTATGTTTAAATCAATCAAGAATTAAAAAAAAAAAATTACGCATATAAAATAGCTTGCCGTGTAAAGACAATTAGTGGCAATTACACTCGCAGAGCGCGGTGACATAGCTGACACTCAACTTGCACCCAACAAGCCGAACCTTGTCAAATAAGCACTACTCAACGCTTTGTGGTATTCGGCTTTGGACATACCTGAAGGGCTTTTCACTGCAGCACACATCTGCCGCCAAAATGACAGCCGTATTTTAACAAGAAAAATGAAACAAAAAAACTTCGAGCACAGAAATAACCAATCAGAACGTCTCTCGCGGTCTATTAGAATAAAAAACACTACAAATAGCGCTGTACAGGGCTTTTCGGGCCGATCGCTGTGGATTCCGCGTTGAACTCGTCGGAGATCCCTGGCGCAGAGTGCGACACGGTTCAAACTCATCGGAAAGTGACAAAACGTACATTGCGTAGCAAGAATACCCATCCCCAATGGTCAAAATGACCTCTCCTTGTCACTCACATGGAAGAGAAAGTGGTCCGTCGTGTCTTCGGTCCGTCGAAGCTAGTTGTCCCATGTATGCCCACAACAAAGGAAGATCACCGGTATGTAGGCGCTGCCGAAAGAATATCCATGGTCTTGGCAATCCGCATGTTGAAGATCGCACTTGGCTCTAAGACGAAATGCGCTGCTGGTGATCGGAACTCTAGAACCACCGTTCTTGCCCATGAATGGCGGAGATGCCGAGCCGCTTCGCCCGATGATGCTGCTAAGCAATCGAATGCACTCGGACAACCTGGAAACGGACCCACGGTGTCCTTGTATCAGCATGATTAGCTTTCCATTCTTGTTCCTTCGAGGAAAAAGCTATTTCTGCCACAAAAAAAAAATAAAAAATAAAGATTAAAACACATGCATAATTTGCGAAGCGCACCTGCCCACTTGCAGTTCGCGGATGCGCGTGTTGGAAATTGAGGAGACCGTCCCCACCGCCTTCCAGTCGTTGCCTTATCGTGTGGCCTTGGTGCTCGCGATCCCACTTTCTGTGTGCTTGTGTGTGCGCGTGTGCGTGTGTGCGTGTGTTTCGCGGTCTGGACTCCATCACCCCTAAGCTGAGAGTGCAGAGGAAGCTAAGAAGCTCGGTGAACCAATCTCAGGTTTATTTTTATTCACGTGATCACACTCTCTCCCGTAACCACGCGCAGAGAGCGGTGCAGGTGATGACTGGTCCGGCCGGCGCGTAGCTTCCCCGGCACTGTCAGCTTAGGAATGCGCAGTGTCCTCCTCCCTCCAGGTCGCCGAGTCCGCTTCACCCACAAAGGAGAGATTAGTGACGGCGAGGGGAAAATGGGAGGGGAAGCCGTTCAGGGACGTAATCCGTTTCACCTTCAGTCCGAGCGCAGCGGACGCTAGGAGCCACCTCAGCCAATCCAGCGTTGAGAGAGTGTCGTCGGTGTCGTGTGACCTTCAGCTCCCTGTGGCGCTCTGCGCAACCGGCAGGTCACGCGATTTTCTCCCGGCAGTGGATCGGCTGGGATAGCTCGCGGCGTCCACTGCGCTCGGACTGAAGGTGGAACGGAGATATAGTTCCGAGGCCGTCGGCGCGACCCCTCCCCTGCATACTTCTCTCTCTCGAATTCTTTCGTTTCTCTCTGCTGGAATTTGCTATCCGGGTTTCCAAAAACCAATGTAGAAGAGATTGCTTATACATGATAAACTCTACAGCAAGAGGACGGAGAAGGACTGACAGACAGGAAGCTCTGAAATCAGCTCGGAGCCTAATGTCAAAATTGAAAAGAGACAGTGATAAATCAAATGCGGAAAAAAGGGGCTAGACTCTAAATCAAGCCAACATTGTCGTCTGCTATCAGTGCCTTGGCGCCATGTAGGAGGCATTAGGGCTCTTATTGTAGCACCAGTAGTGCCGTAAAGTCATAGAGCCGTCATTGTACAACCATGCACATTTCAGAATAGTGTCTTGTTCCAATCAATAGCAAAGAAGTTCTTCACCTGACACGAGGTGAAGCCCACAAGCCCGTAGTCAGAGTACGAAGCTTTTCTGTCGAGATCATAAAGTCAACATAATAATCTATTATGGTGACTATAACGCGCACATCGATTCTTCTTTTTTTTTTTCCCAGTGGGCGGTCCTGATGAGCCCATATCGCTCGCGACTCCTTAGTATGCACAGTGAAGGAGCAAAACATCGCCATTAAGTTCTGTACGTTGTTATTGTTTTGTTTGCTTTGCAGAAAAGCACCTGAATCGCGCTTTGAAAAAATAACATTAAATTGACAATCGCTCGAGCAATTTCAACTTGTTGAGGTAAAACGAAATTTCCCAAAACCAGCCTATTTCAACATAGACTAACACACTTTGACCATTATATGCCACTGTGTTTTTGAAATGACGATGAGCGAATGGTACTAACAGGACAACAGTAACCATTATAAGCTCGTGTTTATCCAACATTGGCAAGCCAATGCTGCAGACAAGCCAACAGTGTCCATTTTCAGTCCCCATCAAATATTGGAATGCCAACGGCACGGACAGGCCAACGTTGACCATTTTATTCCAGTGTTCATCCAATGTTAGCAAGCCAAGGGTACTCAAAGGGTAACATTGTCCGGTTTACGCCACTATTCATCCAATATTCACAAGCCAATGGAGCTGACAGGCCAAGATTGCCCATTTTATACCAGTGTTCATCCAATATCCGCAACCCAATGGAACTGACAGGCCAACATTGTCCATTTTATGCCAGTGTTCATCCAATATTCGTAAGCCAATAGAACTGTCAGGCCAACATTGTCCATGTTTTGCCAGTGTTCATCCAATATTCGCAAGTGAATGGAACTGACAGGCCAAGATTGCCCATTTTATGCCAATGTGCTTCCAATATTGGTTGGTCATTGGAGAAGCTGGGCCATCACTGAAGATGCTATATAATGGCATAGACAATATTGGGTGCAGATTGGCTAAAGTGGACCATCATTGGACCTTTTTTTTGCCAATGTTCTTCCAATATTGGCCCAACACCTTGTGCTGCCTGGGTAATCCTATTTATATAGTGCTCATCCATGTGTACTGTAGCGAATATTTCAGGCCCAACATATCAATAGTTTATGGTTATCAACTAGGAAAACACAATATCTGTAAACACCCCCCGACAAAGAAAGAAAACGAGAGCTCGCCGTTCGCTTTGACCAACGTTGGCTTTCACCAATAGACCGATCTCACCAACCGTCACGAGCGTGCGTGACGCAGCCATAGTTGTACTTCACAGGAGGCAGCGGTAGTGCACGAGACGGCTCGTCTCGTGCACTACCGTGGCGTTTACCCTCGTGCGGAAAGATCACAGTTCCCGCAATTCATTGCGACAGAGGAGGCATTGCGAAACTGGCGATGAGGTCGGTCTATTATCCCAAGCCCGGTTCACAAATCTGCGTTTCGAGCGACAGAAACGACAAAAACAACACGAACGACATGACAAAGGGGACGATTATGTTCGTATTACAGAGCGTGGCAGATAATGCAATGAGCAGCTTTGTCAAGCAATCATGTGTCACGGTTGTCCCGGTGTCATGTCGTTCGTGTCGTTTCTGTCTTTCCTGTAGCTCGGAAGGCAGATGCGTGAACCGGCCTTTACGAGTCTACTCTGATGGTACGCTTGAACGTCACGGAAAATCGGTCTCCTCGCCTTTTCGAGGTGTTGCCACGGGTACGAATACTGGCGGGGTATTAAGTGATTTGTTCGGCACACAAGCGTCGCTACAGGTTATGACTCTGTCAACACTGCCTGAATCGGGTCCCTATCATTTCGTCGAAACTCGTTTCGTGGAATTACGTTTCGTGGACAACTTTTCGTGGACACACGTTTCATGGACACACGTTTCGTCGACAGTGTGACGTTTCATCGACAATCGTTTCGTCGACAGCACCACCGGAAAACGTTTCGTCGACAAACTTTTTTTTTCTTTTTTTTTTTTTGCGGTTTCGAAAGGAATGCCGGAAACTTAAGGTACATGTAAAATAATTTAATTATGACTTTGTTCTTGAGTGAGAGCGATGAAAAGGACATGGTGGATCGCGAAAGGAACGGGGCAGCAGAACGAAGAGAACGAAGTGCGCAACGATATAGCCTCAACGAATACCGAACGACGCAATACATACCGAACGCCTCAACGGATCAGAACGTTTCTCAACAATGTAAATATTGTACGTAAACCCTTTTATTCCTTCTCTTAACGCTATTTAACAGTACATGCGCTTGTAACAGATGAAAAAGACGATGCCTAGCGCAGTTGCTCACCAAGGTGAGCAACTGCGCTACCCTCTCGCTCTCATCCGTGTCAGATGGAAAAGCAAGAGCGCGCAGGACTTCGCGCGCGGCCTATTCGGATATTTGCAAGTTCCGATGCCCGTTTATAGAACCGAAAGTTACTGGAAGAGGAAAAGCGGTGGAGAAAAATATGCGTATGCAAAGCAAAACTTGCGGAAAAGGGCGTAAACACTGTTCCGGGTTGCGGAAAAGGGCGTAAACACTGTTTGTTTTTCTTCATATTGGTTATTTTTAAACAAAAATACAGCTTGCAGCCTTTTATTGCAACATTACAACCCTAATACTTCAATTGAAATTAAGCGTGTTCATTACCCTCAATTATCCAAAACGAAAAGTGATGCAGTGTTTTACTGGCTACTGCGGCTTATACGCGAAAAAACTGTTTAGTCACACTAGTTTCATCGTCATGTATCCTTAAGGGCCGATTAAGAGGGACATTACACAATAAGGGGGCTGTAAACAATGTCAAATAAAAATAAATAACAAAAGCACGAAAACCAATAACACTCGCACTACCGGGAGCGCGCTGCCCGCCAGTAAACCTAAAAAAAAAATAAAAAAAAACGACATTGCAATGCAAAAAATAAATAAATAAACAGACAAACACGATAATTGGTTACAGATAAATAAAACAGTACACGAAGTTTAGTCGTATTACACAAAGTAAACAATAGTTGATATCGAATGTGCATCTTAATCCATTATATAGCTTCTCTCGAGCAGCCGCCACATGCAAGGCCTTGGAGGCGGTAGTACCACTAGATGAAATCTGCCGGTAACAGCCACACGCGACATTAAATTGTTATTTTATCGATGCCAGCAGACAGATACCTGGGGCAAGTTCGTAGCTCTTTTCATAAAAGAGCGGCTTCCAAATCTAATGTTCTTTGGTCACCATATTGGGTTATCTGCATGCAAAATTCCAGTACAGGCATAACATTTGGAGAACTATTGTGTTATCCATTATCCAGAAGCTAAATATGCCGAAGACTAAAAATTTTATGCGGTCTGGTAAGTACAGTACGTTGAATACCCAGTGTTTGGAGGAGAAAAACAACAGTGTTTTATCACCATAAAAGTAAACCACGCGTAGCTGAAAATGCTCAGTCTCCTTCGACGTTTATTGCTAGCGGCTAAGACCAGATGCCAATTAGCTTGAAAACCGATTTTATGCCATTTTCAACGGTAGGAAGGCTGTGTGCACCGCAAACAGGCCTCGTTTATTCTTTCAAATTTTCTTTAAGAGCTTCAGTGTTTTGACGTGTGGACTATCTATGCTACGTTCAGGTGTTTTTGAGGATTCTGCCAAAAGACGCGACGCGCGGAAAGATACGGTTGCTCTGGAAATGACCCAGCTACTTTTTCAAAACAGTCGGAGTACCGGCGGCCAGCCCGCGAAGGGTTGCATTCGATGACGTACAGACACCTCGATCACGTATATTGCCGAAAGCGTAGCCCTCAAGAGCTGCGCATATTGTTGAATGTTTTAAAAATATAATTTGAGAAAGGACACTGGTCGATAACAAAACTTCCCGGCTTTGACAACGCTTCCCCAAAGGTTCGGGCAAAGACACGAGCGAAACCATTCAAATCGTAAGTTCCGAAATCAGTGCAATCGGCGAGCTCCCCCCCTCCCCCCCCCCCCCCCCCCAAAAAAAAAAAAAAAGAATAAGCAAAAAAAAAATATTTGATAGTTTAAATTGGTGAGGCAAGATGATCGGCGAGCTCCCCCCACCTCCCCCCCCCCCCCCCCCCCAAAAAAAAAAAAAAAGAATAAGCAAAAAAAAATATTTGATAGTTTAAATTGGTGAGGCAAGATGGCTGCGCACTGGTTCGCCCACTGGGTTCGCCATACTTGGCCCAGTCCATAGAGATCATATACTAAATCTAGAGGAAAAGGTCCGCCATTTTCCCATACATTCTGGCTGCCGCAAGCGGCGGACCATGCAGGCAGACCCTCTGGGTCCCAAACACGGTTACATCATCAGAGCAGTTTCGTGAACTTCAACAATCCACGAACTTACCGGTGGAAAGATACTCGCGTTCTTTTCGAAGGTTTCTTTTTGCATAGCGCGCAGATGTACGGCCTCGCGTTAACGCTAAACTAAACCATATACCCGGCTTCGCTGGTGGGGCGCGGCTGGGCGCGGTTGAGGAATACGAAACTGCGCAACCACCAGATTTCCGAGATTTCGACAGAAGGGAAGTTAATGCAGCGTAATGACTTTATTGCTTTTTATAAGCGTTAGAATAGCTCAGAATTTAGTTTATAACGTTAAATTATCACTTTTTATATTGCTGAAAGTTTACACTCTTCGCGTTAACCATGGCAACGTTGCTTTCTTTCTCTCGTGTTCTGTCGCTCTCTTTTGCGATCGTTCACTCGGGACCCAGGATGTCGGCGCACGGGATTTGCCACTCCTCCTCACCCACCTTTACCCCCCTGGCCCAGTCGGCCGTCTTTCATCCATCCATCCATCCAACACAAGGCCGCGCGAGGAGGCGCAGCTGGCGCAGCTGGCGGAGCTTGCAGAGCGAGCTGTCGACGAAACGTCGCAACATCTGTCGATGAAACGAGCACCCGCTCGTTTCCACGAAACGATCTGTCGATGAAACATCGCAGTGTCGACGAAACGATTTGTCCATGAAACGTCGTTCGACGAACTGATTGCCACCGGCCTGAATCCTATTCTAATTGTAAAATAAAATATCGAAGGTGTCTTCCCGGGCACAATGTCCGCCCATATCATATCGAACTTGGCGTGTTTTTTTTATGCAATATTTAGCATTATTTCGCGCATTAAGTTCCCGGAAATTAGCAGCACATTAAGGAAATTGAAGTTGAGTGTTTTTTTTTTTTTTCATAACTCGCGGAAATGATGACAAACGGTTTCTCCGGACATTCAGTTGCAAATTCACAAGATATATTATAATTTATGTTGCATAATTATCATATTCGCGGCCTTTCTGTAACCATCGGTTCGAGACAGATTCTCTGTCACTCGGTTAACAAGTGTTCAATCAACGCAGTAGCGCACTTCAACGAACCGCTGATCAATCTTGCCGTCCGCTACACCATTGTAAAAATTCATTACGGGCTTGAATCATCGCGATATGTGTCATATGCCTTCCAACGATAAGAAGTGTTTCAGAATTGAATTGTAAAAAGTTGGTTATCAGATATATTATTTTTGTTTTACAAGAAATTCTTGCCTCACTCTGAGCACCTATGCATTAGACCATAACAACGTAAAAAAGAAACATGAATAAACAACGGCCAAGGGGAGCACAGCGTCACGCACGAAGCCCGAGAAGCCCGGGCAATTGGCGCCTCAGAGTCGCGTCCAGCCGGCGCGCCGGCAACCCGGCCGTGGCCGTGGGGCAGGCGCCGCGACGTTGCGGCCACTGCGCGCCTCCGTCAGCGAAGGCACACGGCACACGGCGAATTCTGCGAATCCCGATGAGCCAGTAGATTTATTGGAGTAAGACACATGGCAGCGTCTCACAGGCGTCCATTCTAGATGCCACCTGTCTCTATGCGACGCTCTAATTGGCCCACTGAGTCGTAGCTTCCACAGTTTGCTAAGTGTGCCCATAGGCAACCAGCAATGCAGCTTGGAAGTTGGCACGACACGTTGCGCCATCTAGCGACTGAAAAATAAAACAACATGGATAGTCCAGGACGGCCTGGGTCGCGAGGACTGTGGGCGGGCGCATTTAGAAACCACGTGTGAACGTGGCATTTTGGATCGGCGTGAGCCTTTTTGGAACTGTTTTTCATAAAATTAAGTATCAACTTCACGTCTCTATGACCTTTCCGGGTTCCTGTGACATCTCCCCTAAGCCTAGAGTTTTCCCCAAAAATAAACGCCGCTACTGCTGCGTGAAAGACTGCCACGGTCGTGCAGGTGACCCAAGCGTCAGACTTTACCGCTTCCCTTTAAGACCTTGGGAAGCGACACGGCGACAAAGTGGATTACTGGAGTGCGATGCATCAAGTAAGTGAATTTTACATTAATTGTTGAAGTGAACGAAAATAGATGTGCAGGCTTGGAAAGTGGTCTGACAGACTCCTTTTGCAAAATAACGTATTTATACTAGTTTTTTTACGAGTCTCTGAGACAACCATTTAGAGAAATACAGTAGGAAAAATTGGGCCGATTGTTGCTTCGCTTTGGCGTCGAGAATCAGGTGATCAGGTCTTCAAGCGAGATGCCCTTCGACCTGTTCCCGGCACTCGTAGTTGTAGGCGTGCATTTGGTTGCGACCGCGCGCGCCGTTCGGCACGCGCGGTTGCAACCAAAACCTTTTAAGCATGCAAGTTTTTAAATAGTGGATTTTCGTAGAACAAATTTTTGTTTGTTTCGGCTACCAAATTTCATGCTGAGTCTGGTAACAAATATGACGGCGTGCGGAAAACAGGATGCTCACTTTTTTTCTGGGAAAAGCTCATGCGAAGCGTAAATCCTTCTCATATCCTGTCGCCAGACTTGTGCACTGTTCTCTAGCACGGAGAGTTTGGTTCTAATTACCCACATTTTATTCTAGTGTCGTGGGGGCGCCGGGAGAAGAAGAGGACGGTCGAGCGAGGCGCGAGCGGGGGCCAGCCGGCGAGGAAAGAGGAAGAGCGTGCTGCACGAGGCTGGGGCCGGGCAGGAACGATAGAGCCGTTCTGGCTGGTCCGGCCCATGTCGGTCCCAGGAGCGTTCCACCAGCGAGCTTCGGATCAGGACCGGCGGAAACGGCGAGCCTGGCCTTATCGGCCTAGTCTATGACGGTCCAGGAGTGGTTCTGCAGCGAAACTCTAGCTGTGATAGCCTGGAACAGCTAGCGTACGCAGTGCGTGGGAAGGACGATCCGCAGGCGTGGACACGGACTCCGACTGCCAGCTATGAACGACGGGCGACAACTAGCGTCGGCGGGTCCGGACTGCCGGCTCTCGAAGACGGGCAACCGGGAAGTACACTAAACCTATTCGCTGCCTTCTCGTTGCGTTGTGTCACTTCCTGGGAGACGAGCGAATCACAGACCGATCGGGCGGCGATTATTATAGAGCGACGCCGCAAGCGCACGAAGACAGTTCAAACAGGTGTCCAAATGACAGCTTCAGATTATGCTCTCAACACTTGGACCTATCAAGGCTCCCGATGGTCTTAAAAAACCGCATAAACTAAAAAGGGACATGCCGCGCACGTGCACACGGGGACTGCTGAAATCGGGTTCGCAGCCGCTCGCCACGGCCCGACGGGCAGACCATCCGAATGCAGCTCCGGAGTTCCCGGTTGGGCCGATAGGGGCGCCGCGTCGCTGGCTTCTCTCTTGTAGAGCAGATTCGTAGGTCTACCCAGCCGACTCCGACCAAACTGTTATGCTCATATTCGCCGCTATGATTTTCAGCGCAGGCGACGTGTATATGATCTTCGCTACCGAAAGCAAAGCACTCTGGGCTCTTCCGACCAATCAGTAAGAGCGAAGGGAAACGACCGTTTTTGTCTTTTCTGTTTTGTTTGCGCTTGCTCGTCACTCCAAGCTTTCAAACCGTTCCCGCCGTTCCGCGCGTGCTAAAATCGAAAGTGCGGATTTTACGGCAGTATGCAGTACGGTGCGACGCTGCTGCGCGCTTATAATAATTAGAGATGTACGTCTCTAATTTGACAGAGATTCTGCCGAGTGTTTTGCGTGCCTCATGACGGCGTCTTACGGAGTCTACAGCGCGGCGAAGTAACCTCGGAGTGCTCATTCTTCCGCTTTCCAACAGACGACAGGTGAACTTCTATATCAATTTTTTTTTTGTCAGCGTTCGAAACTCGACTTTTCCATCAGAGCATCGAAATGGATTGCGTATGCAAATCGCCAGGACTGTGGAAGCCTGCCCGGGCTGCCCGGCTTGCCGACGAGCAAGCTGCGCCAGCGTCGTTTGTGCAGCGAGCACTTCGGTGCTACCGTGTTTGCAAGTTGTGGGAAGACTCGTTTGTGGAAAAACGCGTGCCCCACCGTTCTTGTTACGAATCCGTTGCTGCAAGTACTTGCTCCTCTGGGTGAGTTGCTGTCAGAGCAATCTTCAGTTAATTTGACAGCTTCGTGTTTATATGTTAGGATCGAGTACCGATAAAGCACCTACAGTCAGAGATGTAGACACTCCAAAACAGTAGTTTCTTTCTTTCTTAATTGCATTGCCTATTGGCGAGTTTGTTTATGGTTTATTTATCGTTTATTCTTATGCAGCTCACCTGCAAGCCTTTTCCTTTATTTCGGTGTTGATTTGTTTGTTTGGGTATTCAGAAGTTTAGTTTGTGGGAGTTGTTTATAGAGCATTTAGATAATTCGATGATAAGTGCTTTTCTCTTAGTTTGTACATTAAAGTAATGAATTTCGTTTTACATGTTTGACAACTTTACTGTGTTTACTGCCTACTACAGTTCTTGGTTCCCCTTTGAGGGCGGTGGACTGCCAACAGAGTTTGTAGATGCGTGTTTGAAGTACCGCAACTCATTTGAATGGGGTTCAATAAAAAAATACATTTCAATGAACGTGCTGTTTCTGTTTGATTGCACTGGTAATATCACGTGAAGCGCAGTTGTTGTGAAGTGTATCGCGCGCGGCTCGTCTGCTAGACCGGTGCCGTGCTGGCCGCTCAGAGCGGCCGGCGCGGCACCAGCCTAACAAACAAACCAGAAAAAAAAAAAAAAAAAAAAAGAACCCCGGGGGGGGGGGGGGGGGGGGGGAGAGAGGGAAGGAGGGCGCACGCCAACGGCAGTGGTGGCGCCATCTGGCAGCCTTTCGAGACCAATTTTAATCTCCGACCAGACGTATGTTCGCCTTTCTGCCACTAGCGCCTCGTGGCGCTAGTTTTTCCTTACCATGGTGGAGGCTACAGCTGCACTCGGCTGGGCAGACTAGCCACCCCCTCCGCTTGTGGCGCCGAATGCAGCACTCTCGTGGCGCCGCCTGGCCATTGCCGGCTGGCTGTCCTGCACTTGCGCCATCTTGCCCCAAACAACACTTAAAAGCATGATATCGCACAATGTGAAAGACCTCACTCGAAGCTTCGATCGATCATGACACCGCCTTTGTCGCACTTCCTGAGTGATGACTCATTGCGAAAGGTACTTTGAGGTGCGCGGAGAAATGAAATTCCGGGTGCTGATGAGGATCATGCGAGTCATTTAATTTTATTGCAGCTGTGCGAACGTTATAGTTGACACAATCATAAAATTCTGTGCCCACTGACACCAACTTTACAACAGGAACCGAAATACACACGAACCTTTCTATGCCACCGAGAGAGGAGCGCTAGCCGTTTGGAGCGCGTCCCCAACTCCGACGTTACCGCGCCGCCTCGAGGCGCCTTCAGTCCGTTGGCGTCTCACAGTCTGCCGTAAAGCGAAGAGTGAACGCCGAGGAGAGACGAAAGCGACCCCCCCCCCCCCCCTTCCTCATACCCCCTCTGCCCTCTACAGCTGGTTGAGACATTGCGGAGGGCGCTGGCAAGGAGGAACCTGCAAGAACAAGCACCCCCCCCCCCCCCCCCTCCTCCGCCCTCCACAGGAACCGGCGCGTTCACATGGCGAAGGAGCAGGCGAGCGACACCCAAACCAACTGTGAAGGCCCGAACCCCACGCAGTAGTTGCGAAGCGAGAGTCTCCTCGCCCACTAAGACGGCCCGGGAGCTCACGTGACCAACCCAGCTAAGAATATACCAGCGCTCACCGCGACTCATCCTGGCCATGGTCTTCAGGCTCACGCCATCACGCAGACTAATGCGATCACCGGACTCATATCCACCCAAAGACTCACGTCTTGATTCAGGCTCATGCTCATGAGCCTCGAAACTCACAATCACACTCAAGAGACCTCAAAACTCACACTCATGAGTACTTCACTTAGCGCTCAAGCTCACACTCACACTCAAGAGTTTTAAGAACTCACCAATCACACTCACGGTCAAACTCACGTTCATGAGTTCGCAGGGCTCACACTCGCACTCACACTCATTAGTTCTCAGAACTCGCGATCACACTCGCGATCAGACTCACGCTCATCAGTTCTCAGGACTCACGCTCACACTCACACTCATAAGTTCACGTACCTCACGATCACACTCACACTCACAATCACAATTTTTCGAGACTCGCGGCCTCACTCACGATCACCTCAAATCTGATGGTGAGCGTGAGTGATCGTGAGTGATCGCACTCATGAGTGAGAATGCCGAGGTATGGTCCTGACCAACTCTTAATGCACGGCTCCTTGCTAACGTCTATAGGATCCGTCGTTGTCGGCGTGGCAGGCAGGATTCCACACTACCGTGATGCTGACCCCATGCGGCAACTTATGACTGTTTTTTTACTCATACCAAAATCTGGAGCGTTCCTTCTGAGATCGACGGTTGGTGAATATACTCAAGCATTCCATCACGTCAGAAATAAAATGAATAGAAAAAACCTCCGCTTTCATTTGATTCTGACTGTAAAAGAAAAAGAAAAAAAAATACATGCAGGCTGTTTTAGCTAACTTGCGCCGAGACTTCAAAAACATGGTGCGCACTACACGTTTCAAACAAACGCAGTATTGTTCAGTTGATCAATTCAAGTTAATTTTTTAATAGGCCAAACTGGCTACGAACGTAGATAAACTAGCCGACTTTTTTAAATATTATTTTGTGCGCATCCTTTCAATACGAACGTTGTACGACGCGTTGAAAACCTGTCCATACCCAAGCAGCACACTTGCTTGGGCTAGCTGGGGCCAGGATGGGGCCTTGGCCGTAGTAGACTGGACCGGGACCGCCCAGGGAATTCGGTGAACTGCCAGCCTGGCGTCTCACCGTATTTCCCGGGCACCGGTATGCCACGGAAGTGCCAGGGAAGGGATTTCCTTGGCGTTCCTCGTCTTTTCTTGGTCCGAGCAGACCAGTGTAGACAGGCGGCCGCCAACATTGGCGCTTCAGTGTGTTCATTGGCCCCAGGATTTTACGGAACTGCCAGGGAAGCGATTCCCTTGGCGTTCCTTGTATTTTGTTGGTCCGAGCCGACCGGGGTAGACAGGCGGCCACCAACATTGAAGTCTTAGTGGCGCTTCAGCGTGGTCATTGGCCCCGGGATTCTACGTAACTGCCAGGGAAGTGATTTCCTCGGCGTTCCTTGTATTGTCCTGGTCCGAGCCGACCAGGTTAGACAGGCGGCTGCCAAGATTTAAGGATTTCGTGGCGATTCATTGTATTCACTGGCTCCAGGATTCCACGGAACTGCCGGGGAGTGGTTTCGGGCAGTGGCGTCACAAGGGGGGGACCGCGCCCGGGTGCAGCGCTCAGGGGGGTGTCACGACGGGATGCGGGGGGAGGGGGGGGGGGGGGGGGGGCCGCGGCGGGCCACGCGAGAGCGGAGGGGGGGGGGGGGGGGGAAGTTCGCGGCGGGCCACGCGAGAGCGGAGGGGGGAGGGGGGGGAGCGGCGGGTCACGCGGCCGCGCACGAGCGGAGCGGGGGGGGGGGGGGGGGGGGGGGGGGGGAGGGGAGGAAGGAGGGGGGTGTCGCGGCGGACTACCGCCGCGAGTGCCGCTGACCCTCGTGACGCCACTGATTTCGGGTGTCGTTTATTTTTGCAAGATCAGCGCGCGAAGGAACGACGGGCAATTACCGTCGTTCATTATTTTTTGTCTGGAACTTGCTTGACATCGGACCCTGAAGTACTCGATACGGCCACTTTTACTTACATCAACTTAAAATCCGTTCTTACGTTGCGCTTAAATTTGACTCTCACGCTATTATCACAAAGCCACTGACATACAGCTTCGTACACGAGAATCTGCGCTTAGACCTTTGGCCAGGAACCGTCGCCTCCTTTTCAAGAATATTGAGCTTGCCGGCGTGACGCGATCGTCGGGCTTTATTGACACACCCGTGCCGACAGTACATCGCAACTGCAAGCAGGGTCCGCAAAACAGCACCCCCCATGTCTGATTTCACAAAAACGCCAAATACAAACTGTTGCACTGGATGTGTAAATTAGAAAAAAAACAATAGAACACGTTTCATCAAATTCCAGAGGCCGGTGTTTATTCCAGAACAAATTAACTAATCGCAAATCAGTCGGCGCTTCAAGAAAAAATATGTGAAAAAAATGCTGCTCAACTAAATCTGCGTACATTGCAGCGGCGTTGAGCGCGCGTGTTCAATTTTCCGTTTGCTAAGACCCCGAGTTCTTTCCAAACTGAAAAGAATGACCGGGTGCTTCAGTCAAATTGATCGTCCCACCTTTAAATAAACAACAAATATCAGTTTCACATGCTACGTAATTGCATCCTGGTGGTGCGTTTTCTACGCGAGAGCGAACTTGCCTCAGAAGCTTCAAGCAAGAAATGCTTTCTAAAACCGACATGTGCTAAGCCTTTAGTTTTTCAAATGAAACGCGACACGCAAAACTTCCGACACGAGAAAGGCTTAGATGTTGGCTGGTATTTCTAAGTTCAAGAAGAGGCAAGACTGCTCTCGCTGCACCAACGTCAACGCTTAGTGCCGCAGTATGAGAAACTGATTTTTAGTATTTATTTAAAGCGGGAACGACCCATCTGACTCACCTTGCACCGCCAACACACCTGGAATGCGGTCCGCACGGACCGCACCACAAGTTACGAAAGCCTTGGCCACGCGTGGTGTAAAGCAAAAGCGTTGTATGTGCAAGTGGCGCTAGTGATCAAGTACATAACAAAGAAGTTTATTCCGCGGAAAATCGCATTATGTAAGGAATCGAAACAAAGTAAGGGGTACCGCGAATGTAAATATTTATTTACATTTTTATTTTCATCTCAAAATTAAGCAAGCCGGATTTTAATCCACGTTTGGATAGGTTCCACGTGGACTCATGCTTATCAGAATTTGTAAATACGAAATAGGCTTAGCGTAGGCAGTCAAAACATAGATGGCATAGATCTACCCTGCCATCCATTACACTATCTACATACAAAACATAGATTACATCTATGTTTTGTATCATTTCTTTGTTCTATGACTCTTCATTCTCTCTTTCACCATAAATACGAGCGAAGGTGAGCTCGTGACGTGTCAACATCGACCTCACATTGCTTTCGCTCGCACTGAGCGTGAAACGAAGTGTAGGACATGTGGGGCACGTTTCGGCGGTGCACGCGTCGACGTGTTCAGAACTAATTTGTTCTACGTCATCAAGGTTAGCGTAACTTCTGCAGGGCAAAAATTGCAAATTGGGTTATGGGGATATTTTTACAGCGTGTGGTTGGTCAGCCATTTAAAGTTGCGACGAGTACCTCGCGGTAGATGAGCAATTTTGCCGCTGCAGTACAACCACTAGCCTGGGGTCTTTAACGTGCACCACGCAGTAGTGATACACGACCGCACGCGCGTACGACGCTCATCCAGATCGAAACGGGCAGGGGTGGGGCTCGAACCCAGGATCCCTGGGTTCTGCAGCGCGAGCTTTCGCTCCACGCGCGTCGAGCTGGGTGTGCGCTTTAGCCCACTTCTGCAGGGCTCCAATTTCGTCAAAGCTGGCGTGAGCACGTGCAAATTAGAGGCAACGCAAAGCCTCGTGGGCGTGCTCTTGTAGTTAGTTTTCTGAATGCGCTGATCACGTGCGCTGAACCTGTAGCTATGGCTCCAGAGAAAAATTGGGGAGTGTGTATGTTTATAGACGCTTTGCAGCTGCTGTGCATGGGCGCCGCCATAACTGACCTTCAGTTTTTGTTTCCCCTTCTTACGTTTACTTCCCTTCATTATTACCATAGCAGGCTAGGCCATTGCTATCCTAGATTTTATTCTGTCTTTCTCCCCAGCATTGGCTTTTGTGGAGGCTCGTCCACACCAATTTCAGTGGCTCGGTATCTCGGTAAAACAACAGAAGGTCAGCAATGGCGGCTGTATTTTGGCGCGTGTGCAAAGCGTCTATACAGCCTAGAATTTGGTCTGCCTCAACGGCCGACGAGTCTCCCAGCTGTAGATGAAAAATTTAGCCAATGCAGTACAACTGATAGCGCAGGGTCTTTAACGTGCATCACGCAGTAATGATACACGAAAGCGCGCCGGTAGGATGTTCATCCAGATCGAAACGGGCAGGGGTGCGGATTGAACCCAGGATCCCTGGGTTCTGTTGCGCGAGCTTTCGCTCCGCGTGCTCCGAGCTGGTGTGCTCTAGCCCACTCGGCCGCCGATCCCGCTCCGGAGGGAAACATGTCTTCTGTTTAGACACGCACAGCAAGTTAGCGAGTGGATTACACCGCTGTATGTACTGAAGCTGTAGCAATCTAGAAGGTCCACGAAAAAAAAAAAAAAAATACAGCCATGCTCGATGGCAGGTTGAAAGTAAACGCTGGGGAGGGGGTCGGCTCCTCCCGAGCGTTCGCTCTGCCAAAGTGGAAAGAGATGGGAGGAGCTGCTTCATCTCAAAACTGAAAGTTTTCAGATGAAGCAGCTCCTCCCTCCTTCGATTTGTGTGTATGTTGATAAGGCAAAAAACGCAGTGCCTCTTATGCTCATTTAGCGACGCAGCCAGGAATATTTTCTAAGGTGGAGGGGGGGGACGCTTCTCCCGCCTCCCCTGTATTTACATCACTGGTGTATTGTCGGCTGTACATGATCTTGAATTTCTCAAATCAACCTGTTTTACTGAGCCACAAAACACGGCCTGTAATTTAAACCAAACAAAAAAAAAAAAAAAAAAACTTAAAAAATACGTTCATTTTCTTAGCAAAAAAATAAAAACTTAAAACAAATATCCAGTGAATGATTAAGCAATTACATGTATTCACAAATAAGAAATCAAGTCGAATTAAGATATTGAACACCGTTTGTTTGAAGGACCAGATGGACATGAGTTGATGCAGATTCCAATCAGCAAACAAAGGTTATCAAGCAACGTATAACAGGAGAAGAAGCTGGGAAATTATGTCTGCTCGCATTCGATTGACTTCAAAGTTCGTATAGAGTACGATAACTGCAGTAATGTCAACCGTAGTGACACCGGCCCCAGAAATATGGACTGAGATAGAGTGGGGTCGAAACCGAAACTATTAAGTCGTATTTCAATCCTTGGCTGCCTTGGCTGGCTTGGCTTCGTGCCAATTCAAAGCCGCAAGCAACTTCTGGATCCTTGTTCGTTCCGGAGAGGACACAAAGGCCTTTCTCGGAGTGCGTCGGTCGATCCGAGTTTAGGTAAGTTTTTCCGATTTCATATTCATAATGCATGCTAGAAGAATATCCAGATATGCTAGATCATCTTCGGAACAACGTAGCTCACGTTGCCACCGTAATTCGGACGATTTTTCACTTTTTTCTACGATTTGAGTCGAAAAAAGTGAAATCGTCTTAGCACTAACCGGCGCCGGCGGCGCCGCCGCCGCCGCGGTACCGCCGTGCCGCTATCTTGAGAATCCCGTGAATGCTCTGCGACACCGGAGCACTGCAGAGACGCTGATTAGATTGTTTCTAAAGTACGCGTTGCTATCAGTGAACTGTTCTGTGTTGTTAAACGCTTGATTGCGTGTCGTCTCGTCCTTTTTCATGCTAGCGGCAGCGTTGAGTTGTGCCCAATGTTTTGAAACTCCCGGCCCGCGCGCTCTGGGTTTTCACGCCGCGTCCAGCGGGATGGCGCGGTTCGACTGGCGCTGGCGTTTGGCGTATTGATAGGACACGCTCCTAACTGGGTGTCGTCGTTGTGCTCGTGTACGGCGTGTGCCTCGCGCCGGCGTGCGGTGCGTGGCGTTGGGTTTGAGGTGCTTGGGCCTTGAGTTTCTTATACTTGGGACACGGGCAACTCGAATGCCATTTACAACGAATGACATTTGAGCGGACGGCCAATCGGCGCGCGACACTCCGGGCGTGACGCATTCCACGCGCGACAGATAGCGAGCTGATTCGCCGATCACACAATTGTCATTCGTTGTAAATGGCATTCGAGTTGCCCGTGTCACACGGGTATTAAAAGTGTTGACCGAGCCCTGTTAATCTCATCGTTCTTGTTGTTTTCTCCCTTGTTGCCTGTTTGTTATTTTGATCATCTTGCTCTGGTTGATTGGCTAGCAGACGATCGTGCGTACGGGCCCCTGCATATATGTCTAGCCTTGCGAGCCACCCAGGGTACTACTGTCGCTAATAATGATTATTATTGCTTGCCTTAGCGACGTTTTAATTTACCCCGGCTACATTCGTGACTTGTAGAACTCGTGGGTGCACAAGTAGTTTACATGGCTGAGGAAAGAGGTTGAATGATTTGATTAAAATGCTGAGATCTGGTATAGAACGTTTAGTGGTACTGGGGAGACACATACAAAGCAAGGAGATCCAGCTTTGAATGTGATGGCTCCCTACTTACTACAACGTTTAAATACCTGAGGCCCTGGTAAAGTTGAAGGCAGTCTCTTAAAACATTTGTGGAAAGACCCAAAGCTGGCTACAATAATAGTCTAAAAGCTGGTCCACACTGTTGCAACCGACTAGGACTGACTCCGACGAAACCAGTCTTTAAGCTTCTTGTGACGGCTTATGACCACGCCGTCCAGCAGTAATAATGGCAGTCGTAAGCGGCTTAAAACTCTGTTTTGTTCAACTCGGTCGTAGTCAGTTGCAACAGTGTGAACCAGCTCTAACGCCTCTTAGGCGCATGCGCAAACAGTAGCTTCAGGATAAACTTGCGCATTGCACTGCCCCAAAGGATATCGATCACATCCCCAGTGTTTATTTTTAATCTGTATCCCTGCACTGCAGAACATGTCAAGAGGCTTGTTGATTGCTGTGCATGTGCCTATCAAGCGAGCTGTGCTATTTTTAAGTGGTGTTTAATTTGTTTTTAGCTTCCTGGGATTTCTTAAGGTACCAGTAGGTATCTAAGCTCTACATGCACATTGTTCTTAACAGGCACTTCACCAGAAATTTGTTGTTGTTTTTTTTGGAGGGGGGGGGGGGGGGGGGGAGGGCCCAGCAAAATGGACGATTTTGGGGGCGGGGGGGATAGGGTAGGTAATAAAGAAAATGTGAGGTAGGCTCCTAACCCCCCCTTCCGGCTGCGTGCCTGGCTTTTAATACAATTACGTCATGAAGAAGCTCATTTTCCTTGTTTGGTTGAGTTTAATGGTGCTGTCATCATGGTCTTTGCACTGTCGACAACAAGAGAAGCGTAATGTTGGCACTTTTTCTTTTGTTGATCTGTGAAGCAAGTTTTGGTTTCTTTTTTTGTTCCAGAATATCAGTCTGATTCTTATTCATGGTATTGCAGGAAGTCTGTATCATCAAGAAAAAACTGCAGGTGGCTGGAAGCTGCCGATCAGCTGCCAGTCTGGATAGTAGCCATCAACTCAGCAAAGGCCTGCAGGCGAATCAGCCCAACCTGTTTCTCTGCTGCCTTTCAAGACAGGATGCTTTGTGAAAAGTGAAACGGGGCCCATGCACCGCTTCCGCAGGGCCCTGCTGGTATTTATCTGACCTTTTGTTTTCCTAAACAAATAACACCATTACAAACTGTAATATACCGAGCAATTGTCCACTCTAAATTGGGGATGACCATGGGGAGCTGGGGGATAGGGTAGGTAATAAAGCAAAGGTGTACATGGTCGGGTGGTCCCTTGGTCTGACCACGGAATTACAAACAGCTGCCATTTGCAAAGCTGGTTGACTGTGCAAACGTAAAAACAAACCGTCTGTTTGTTTTTTTTTTTTCGTTTTTTTTTTTATTACAAATTAACATCCTAAAGAATGGTTGCTTACGCATTTGCTTGTTCTTGTTATAAAGCCTTAAATTTATTCTTCCGAGTTAGAACAAAAAAGCAACCCATCTTTTTTGGGGCACAACTTTCTTTGGCAATGAAGAGAAAACTATGGAGGGGGGAGGCAGGCAGTGCCAATGGCTCTGTGTTAGTGCACCAAATAGTTATGGTTTTTTTGTTTTTTTGTCTCGGTTTCAGTTAGGGTTTGGCGTGTCAACCACGCAGTTGCTTCAGTGCATGTTTTTGTACGAGGATTACGGTTGAGGGAGCTGAACCGCGATCGCCGAGCATGCAGGCATATTCAAATCTATTTCTGAAGGCTTCACTCGTTTTTAAGCGTAAGCCAACACTTTGACTGAAGCACTCGGACAGACTTGCAAGGTAGATTTCACCGTGGTCAATCTCCTAGAATTTAATTTGTCTCTCAGCTGACGAAGATAGGCAGTGTCGAATCAGGAAAAGCTGCGAACTTCATGATAGTAGATAAGCGCCGGAAAAATACCTAGACAAAAATTTGACGTGAACACTGGTGTACCGGCAACTAACATTGATTAAAAACAAAATTTCTTGTATAGTAAGTGGTAAGGATGCAGATTTGTGGTAATGAACTGTCCTCTCATGTTGATATCTTTTCAGATATATCAGTGTTTAGAAGGGAGCTAAATTTTTATCTTTAATTCGTGATTGCATGTTAGTCTGTTCTTTTTTTACAAGCGGAAGACATTGTGTTAAGTCATGTACTACCATTTTATGTGCCACCACACTATGACCTGGTGGTCGTTCTGGGGCATGATTCAAATAAAACATTACGGTATTATTATTATTATTATAGCTGTGAAAAACGTCAGTCATGACTACAACTGGTCAACCCTCTATCAAAAAATTAATTCTTTTGCCGATAAGGTTATGGATGTGTCACTTGTACACCTGGTGCCTTTGGCTTTAATCTTAAATGCCTGGTGTAGCTCTCTAGATTCTTTATCTGGGTATCTGGCCAAAAATTTGGTGTCTTTAAACGACTGGGAGCAAAAGCAGCGTCTGCAGTGTGTGGCCAGATGTCGTGATGGAGATCGCTTGTGTGGCCACCTCGCGTTCGCGGGCGCAGTCATTAATACATAGGCCTGTCTGACCTGTGTACACAGAACCATATGACATTGTGATTCCGTACACAACTTTGGTTGTGCATTCTGTGAATTTTTTGCAGTGTTTAGTTTTGCATTTGTCTTTTCCAAGGGCCGCTGCTGCAGCGACAACACACATCAGCTGCTGCCCTTGTTTCCTGTCATTTAATGACACCAAATATTTGGCCAGATACCCAGATAAAATGTCTAGAAAAAGCTACACGAGGTGTTTGAGATTATAGCCGAAGGCACGAGTTGTACAAGTGACACATCCATAACCTTATCAGCAAAAGAATATGAATTTCTTGATAGAGGTCTACATTGGTTGTAATCATGATTGACATTTTTCACAGCAATGTAACAGATTTTATTTTTTTTTCAATAATGTTAGTTGCGAGTGCGCCAGTGGCAACTTCTTGACCCTGTCTATTTTTTTGGCGCTTGTCAATGATCATGAACCACGTGACCCAAATTGCCACATGAACGAATTTCATGAGTGCTGCCGCGTTTTGAGGTCAGTTATCTGTAAACTCTTCTGGTGCTGAAAAACTATTGCGCGGGAGGAATATACAGAAATAGAAGCACGCACACTCCACGGCGCGAAGTCGCATTCCATTTGGATCGCATTCAGTTATGGCTGGCCCTAGGGGGTCGCTGGCACACCACAGCTCAGAATATGTGTAGTGAGGATTGCGCTGCAGAACCCAGGGGTCCTGAGCTCCGTCCCCACCCCTGCTCACACACACACCAGTGAGCTTGCTAGCCAACCAGCATACGGAAACAACAAGGAGTCCCGGTTCCCACTGTCCCATTTGTCATACACGTTGCACACCACTTGCTTGGTTTGTTTTAAGATTTCTTGGTTGCCAAACTTCATAAAAATCTTACATGTCAAACAAAGGGGCAAGCTCACAGAGTGCCTGCAATAAACCACACTGATGATGCCCAAAGATGCGCATGATAAAGATGCCATCTTAATTTTGCAGGGAGCTAGAAAACCTAGGGTGAATTTAAACCAAGAAAACACAAAATAGCTAAAAAGGAAATGCTCTAGGTTTGGCACATCCTGGCTAATGTTATGCTAACATTCTAAAGTCAAAGCTAAACAGAACAATTTTACATATATTTTAATTGGTTACGTTCCACCCAGCAAATTATTATGGTTGAACTATATTCAGCTATGCAGTGAAATGGTGTCCTTTGGCTCTCTAGCTTTAGCTCCATTGCCACGGAACGTTGTCCCCAAGTATATCACTTTCTAGATCTTTTCGACTGCACCCCTCCTATTCCTCTCCTGCTTTGCTGTTCTACTCGTTCTATCCCCATTCTGTCTGCCAGTCGTGGAGATAAACGCCCATGACGACAGGGTGCCTGATGTCTCTTTCATATATTTTTTTAACTTGCTTAAAATAGAGGAATAGGCATTAATATGTCCTTAGATGAGTTGATATGTTTCAAAAGTAGGGGTTGAGCGCTTACTCTGTCGCGGGTGCATGCTCTGTGTTTTTTGGTAGTTTTATGGTGTTGTGCGTTACTAGAATAAGTTGGGCTTTAGTATAGTTACCGCATATGTGTACAGTAATTCACGCAGTTGTTAATGGCCGTTAGTACCTAACTCAACCCTGTGCAGGGTGTCTATGAGCTGAAAATTGGTATTGTTGAGAAATTTGGCAATTGGAAAAGTCTCAAGATTTCCAGCCTAATCAGTATCGATCAGGGAATTTCAGCCTTCCTTTCTCTGAATGTAAGCAAAAGACACGTGTGGTGTGGCACATGCACCTTCCTCCTACTCAGCAACTCGGCCGGCCTGCCAACGTAAATCTTTGCTGGAAACTAGAGTCTTGGTAGAATCCAGAGATGCAACTTCATCTCGAAATGTATTTACAAGGCAAACTTCTATACCCTCAACAAACAGCTGCTGCTTATGGCGGATTTGTGGAATGGCTTCACAGTGCAAGAGTTTGTCTCTATAGCTACCCTAGTTGCTCCTGAATAAACTTCTAGGGGATCTTTTCCGGGCTGTGAACATCATGACAGTTGAGGTAGTTTCTGCTGGAAAAGGGAAGGGGGCAGAGAGGGTATCCCTCAGCTTGACAGTCCATAGAAGCTTTGTCAGCCAGGATTTTGAATGTTGCGAGGACAATGACAGCTGTGTTAGCTCATATATTTTTTGCCAAAAGTTGTACGACTAACTGCCAGGATTGCAACATCCAACAGCATGACATGCCAGCTCCTGTGGTGTCATTTAATCTTGTCGCTTAGAGACCACTTTTGGTACATGGGTTATATAGAACACTAAACGAACCAGTTGGAGGCGCATTCCAGGCACCATAACGTAGCCTCTGCTGTTGAGATGTTCTTATTGCAGGTATAATTTCCGATTCTGTTTTTTTTTGTTTTTCAGTGGGAGCTCATGGAGGTGGCACGGTGCATGGAAGGACTGAGTGGCTGACAGTGAGCTGCCCAAGCAAGCTGCTGGCTCTTGTGACCGTCTCCGAAAGCCTGTGGATGGGCTAAATTGCAGACGTGCCTGGACATTTATAAATGGTAAACGCAATCTAGACTACCTTTGAATTATGCCTTGGTCTAACGGATGTAGCTTGGATGTCGTGTTTGGCTGCTAGAATGGAACTGGATAGTGTTAAGCAGCACATGTCACTAAGTAAGCACACGCTGGGACGCTTATCCACAAACTCGGCTTCCCAGTCCACGAGCCACCAAAGACCCAGCCAAAGAGATCCCGAGTCATCCATGATTTCATGTTTCATACGTATATGATGGTTTTACTGCAACAGCTCATACTATTTGGCATTCTAAACTTTCCCATCACTAAGAATACATTTTTGTGGTGCCATCCGTGTTGGTTTTCAAAAGCTCTGATATCTGGGCCTTGTTCTGTTAGTTTCCATGCGAACTGTGAATCGCTTGCCAGGGATGCTTTTGCCACTGCAGGCCAATTTCCTTGGCAAGGCATTTAACTATTTCTGGTTTCATACTTGGCTTCAATTGATTGTTGAGCCATTGACTTTCTCTTTCGACGCTGGCACTGCCACCACAATAGTCCCATCACATACACTGGCACTACTGCTCGTTACAAAAGGTACAGCTGTTTGCATCTATCTATCCATCCCTTAGATGGTCTTTTCTCCTATGCCATGGTGGCCCTTAAGTTAATGTAGCTATCCACTTGCAGTGAAGTTCTTCACATCAAGTTAAAAGGAATCTTTCACATTCTTTTAGAAGATTCTTCACTTCAAGAGTAAAAGGAGTTTTTCACATGCCTTTAGAAGATTGGTCCCAATATAGGAATGTTGCTTGCCCCGACATCTCTAAACCACCTCTGTAGTGGTTTCTCGATGTCTTAACATGCCGTGCGTCAGAATGTGTTTTGTCGCGCTTTTATGTCACACCGCTCTTGAGTAGTTTACAAAGATCTTGTGGGCTCCAGTGACACAAAACTTTTTGTCTCCTTCTCCACATGCCTTATTACTTCAAGTTTTGTTGCAAATGTCAACTTTGCCCTCTAGACATTCACAGTCATAACAACTCTCACAGAATTCAGTGGTTATTGTACTCTTTTTACTGGTTTCCTTTTTGAGCAAAATGTGCGAGTGCCAAAAGCACAAGCTCGGAGGAAGGGATCAAGAAGAAAGAAGGTGGAACCCGCGCACGGTGTGGTTGTGGTGGAACGCGAAGCAAGGCATCGGCGCTATGGCCGGTGGAACGGCAAGCAAGGCTTCATGGGTTTGGGTGGGCAAACCTTGAGCAAGGCTTCGTCAAGACTGTTGGTGGGCCCCGAGCAAGTCTTAGACAATGTGCCTGTGCTTGTGAGTGAGCACTGTGTGGCGCTGTAAGCACCCAAGCCACCACCGACATCTTGGGACCATGATTGGACTCTCCTCCTCCTCCAAATGTATGGCATCTTTGATTTGGCTTTTGTTCCTTTTGTTATGCTTTCAAAGCTTTTGTGTTTTTCCTTCTGCGGTTATGAAGAGTGGAACGCTTGCAAGATATGTTCTATTCCTTTATTTATTCCTTTTTTTTTACGACTGTGTGTGCGTCCTGTGCACCTTTTCTTTACTTTTGAATTTCTTTACTATTAAATAGTGTTCCGTAACGCCAGGCTCGACTCACTCTCAATTCCTACCGCCTCTCAGGAAGTCCATCGCCTAGGTGTGGCCTTAGCACCTGGACAGCGGTCCAATTCAAATTACAAGTTTGTTTTTATGGGATCTTTTCCAACCGAACCTGTGACTAACTTGTGACAGGTTCAAGTCCTGTAGTGGATGCCAGTTTGTCACAGGTTCGGTTGGAAAAGATGCCATAAACAAACCAACTTGTAATCTGAATTGGACCGCTGTCCAGGTGCTAGGGCCACACCTAGGTGATGGACTTCCTTAGAGGCAGTAGGAATTGAGAGTGACTTGTACCTGGCATTTCGAAACACTATTTATTAGTAATGAAATTCAAAATTAAAGAAAAGGTGCACAGGACGCACAAACGGTCGTAAAAAAATGAAAATAATAAAGGAAAAGAACATATCTTGGAAGCCTTCTGCTCTTCGTAACAGGGGCAAGAAAATCACAAAAGCTTTGAAAGCGTAACAAGGAGGGAACAGAAGCCAAATCAAAGACGCTATACATTTCGTGTGAGGAAAGTCGAAGCATGGTCCCAAGATGTCGGTGGTGGTCCCAGTCCCTTGCGGCACCAGTCGGAGTCGAGAACTTGTGGTGGCTTGGGTGCTTATAGTGCCGAACAGCGCTCGCTCACAAGCACATGCACATCGTCGAAGTTTGCTCAGGGCCCACCAACCATCTTGACAAAGCCTTGTTCGGGGTTCGACCTCCCACACCACTGAAGCCTTGCTTGTTGTTCCAACCACTGAAGCCTAGCTCTACGCAGCTTCCGCCTTCCTTCTTTTTTTCTTTTTCTTCTCTTCCGAGCTCGTGTTTTCGGCACTTGTGCATCTTACTCAAAACGGAATCCAACGAAAAAAAAAATCGTTCAATTCTGTGACAGCAACATGTAGGCCTATTTGTTGGTTGATTCTAATGTCAAATATCCATGATTGTCCACATTGGATATCATTTGCCTGCGGTGTGTTCTGCAGCCACAAACATCTGCCATGCCACCGCTATGCATTAGTGTTCAGCGGAGAAACCTGCTACGTGGCTTCAGAGCATGCAGTCATTAATTTCAACACTAGGGAATATGACAGTGATGTCTCGTGCAAATGGAGACCTCCGTTCCTACCCAAAAGCGTCCATAATGTGAGCTGTGCATAATAACAGGACAAAATGCAGGTATTTACCCGGTTGGTCCCCGAAAACGTTTTTTATATAGCAGAGTATCCATATTATTGAGACATGACTGTTTCCCCACCCTGCCCGAGTCCTACTAGAGCGACAAAGAGAAACACCTGACACTGATATGCCTCAAGACTGGATAATACGGCAAAAAACACAGACGAAATGAAGGAAGATCTGGGCAGGACACGTCTTAACTTTTAACTGAATAGTTTACTTTGGTAAAAAAAATATATCTACTGATAGGAAGTAACACATGCTGTGTGAACACTGTAAACCTGATTCGCATGGTGTGATTTTACTTGCGAGTTTGCTGTTGTGACGTCACTCATGCAGCGAAATATAGGCATGGGGGAAGCTGCAGTGCCTGACGTCACGGGTGTAAATTTGCAAGCGAAATTGCGCCATGTGGAGTGGGCTGATGCGTCGTCTGAACGCACTCCCCCAGAAACGAGCGTCATTGGCTCTGCAGACCGTGGAATTCTTTGTCATGTATTAGTAATGAGGGTGGGCTCACATGAGTTGTTATTCTAGGATTTCATCAAGAAGGCATTGTGAATTTTCCTCTTTGCTTTTGTCTTGTAGCAGCCCATGACACTAGTCTTTTTCTAAGTTGGACTTGCACTCACAATGGACACAGTGAATTGCTAGGTGACCTTCTGGATAAAATACCAGGGTGACAACTCTTGTCTGAGATGCACCCTTAGTGTCATTGTCTGACAGCATTTCACTCTCTGTGGAACTAGTGGCACTGGTTTCTGAGGAAGTGCATTGTGACCTTACAGTGTTCTGCCAGCAGGTGTCAGTTTTTATCTGTATAGATGCTCTTAGGGAGTCAGTTACTCAAGCTGCCACCAGTCGGCGCGCTTAACGGGCTGCCATAGCTGACCTTCATTTTGTCGCCGTTGCTTCGCATTGTGTGCTGCACTGGTCACCACCAGAGCTTTGTTTTCGTGTTATTTTACGTTCCGCGTTGAAGTCGAGTGTTTTCTTTAGGTCTTTTTGATATTTCAGGCTTTCATTTATTCATTTGATACCTATGTTTCAATATAGATGTATTTTCTTATTTATAGAATGGAATCGGACAGTGAATGGATCACGATACAAGATCATGGCCTAGGCTTCAGAGAACATGTAAGTTCATCACATTCTTTTGTTTTTGTCGCTAATAAAGGGCAGTCAACACCATTGCAACATATGAAAATATCAACTGACGCAGTGAGGCTATCTCCAGATGCCAGTCGTTGGTTTGGCACGCAAAACCCCCAAATTTTTGGCAGTGAGGCTGTCGCAGTCGTGCTTCTCGGTGCATGTGCGTGCTTTTAGACATTGTTTCCGTAGATAAAAGCCGGACCGCATGGAAGCGCTTTAGCAAGCAAGACGAGAGACAACGACGAGTCAGCAACGAAAGTTTCTCACTGCCACCCGTCGCGGCGCTCGGCTTTTGGATTTCTAGAAAACCGCATGAAAGCGATTTGGGGAGCAACGAGACAAGCGACTCGCTTCGCTTTCGCTCGATCAGTCGCGCGACGAGGCAAACCGCACGCAAGCGACCAAAACGATGAGCGACGTTTTCTAGAAATCCAAAAACCGAGCGATGCAACGGGCGACAGCGAGAAATCTTCGTCGCTGACTCTCATCGTTGTCGCCGTTGCTCGTCTCGCCGCTCGCTTGAGCACTTACATGCGGTTTTTTACTTACAGAAGCAATGTCTAAAGTTCGCACATGCAGCAAGAAGCACGACTGCGATAGCCTTACAGCGTCAGTTGAAATTTTTATGTGTCGCAATGGTGTTGACTGCCCTTATTAGCGATAAAAACAAAATGTGATGAACTTAATGGTCTCTGAAGCCTAGGCCATAATCTTGTATCGTCGATCCATTCGCTGTCTGATCCCATTCCATAAATAAGAAAATACAACAGCGATGTTCAAATGTCGATATCAAATAATTAAATTAAAGCCCGAAACATCGAAAGGACCTAAAGCAAACACACGATTTCAACGCAGAACGTAAAAGAACTCGAGAACAAAGCTCTGGTGGTGGCCGGTGCAGCACACAACGCGGAGCAACTGCGAGAAACTGAAGGTCGGCTGTGGCGGCAGGGTCACGTGACGTCAAGGTGGCGGCGGCGCACCCATGAAATGTTGCCTGAAAGGGTCTATATGTATTTTTGTTTTTTTATACGAACCATTCAGTTGAAGGTTATGCAGTGTTCTGTCCAGATCTTCCTTTGTTGTGTCTGTGTTTTTTCGGCATATTATTCAGTGATGAATAGCCAACTTGCCATCTTAAGCCCCAAGACCATGCAGCATGCATACCAAGATATCTTTTGGCAGGCTTGCAATAACTTGTGCTTTTTTCATGAGCCTCAAAAAATGGGAAGCCTGCCAAAGGTATCTTCGTGTGCATGCTGAATGTATTTAAGTCGTGTCAGGGTCGGTTGTTGTTCCTCTTGGTTGCTTTAGTAGGACTCTCATCCCATTTTACATTGAAAGTTTATAATACAATTTCACAAGGATATTGCTCACATTCATTGTATTTATTGATTCAATATAATCAAGTCAGACTGAATGTTTTTCTGATCTGATTTTCTTTTGTGTCGTTTTAATTACTAGGGAATTTGGTTTTTTGTGGGTTTATAGCTTCAGGGCTGTCAGTGGAAGTTGAGACCACTTTATATTGCAACCTTAGGTAGCAAGGTGTAAAGTTGGGCGAGTTGATTGGTGGTCATATTGAATGGGTTAAAACAGCGCAAAAAAGATGGACCAGTAAAAGGAAAGACAGCGCTGTGTTTGTGATTAAACATGAGGAAGATGCATAGAAAGGGGGGCGGACAACGAAGTTGTCAGTCTGTCCCCCCTTTCTCTGTGTCTTCCTCATGTTTAGTTACTGTTACCAACATGCTCGTTTTGTACGTAACTGTGTCTGTGTTTCCTTTTACTGGTCCTTCGTCTTTTTAGAGGTTGGTAACATAAATACCAAAAAGTACTTCTATGCATTTAAAGAAAAGCAGATAGAAAACATTGTCTTTACAGTGAAGTTGTACTTATGGCTTGGTTTTACTATCAAGAGAATCAAGAAAAATTCCCTTGCGGCAATTCAAAGTCTGCTTTCAAACGATCTGAGCAACCTTCCACAGTACTGTATGTTATATGTGGTGTTCACATTGAGGTGCTCTAACTGGCTTTTATTTTGCATTTACTGACAGTAGTATTCTACAAATGGAGGGAAATCATGTTTGTCACTGTCAAGTTCTGTAGTTTCTGCGTTATGTATTCTCCTGCAGTATGAAAGACCCAGTAGGAGCGCCTGGCCGAGGCAGTGACTGGTGTGCTCTGGGAGATCCCAATCTACCCAAGGGGGAACTCACTTAGTGCTCAGCTAAAGTGCAATGCACACTTATCAGTTTTTGGGTTCACGGTGGAGAGCAGTTCATTCACATTATGTCACAGCCACTAATTCTGAAATGGCTGTCCGAGAGAAACTGGCCCGAGTCAAGGCAATTAATTATTTTCACTTCTAAAGTGCATGGTGCATGCCATCCTTCTGATTAATAAATCCGCTCATCAAGACATTTTATTTTTCAAATATGAGACTCGGGTGCAACATTAATATTTGTGCCTGTTTTCAAATTTTACACCAGAAACAACTGATAACAAAAACAATAATGAGCATGCTTACTTCGAGCCTCCATGATCATATCTGTGGGCGCAATGCCGATAAAGCACGCTCTTAGTCTAAACCTAAACCAAAAACTGTCCGCAAGTTCAGGACCAGTTCAGCCCCGAGTGAGCGTCCTTTCCTCGAGGCAGAACAGAATCTCGTGGAGCGCACATAGCGCCCCCGACCACGGTCATCTCGGCCACGCGCTTTTAGTACGTCTTTTATATTGAAGGAGACTGAAGATACCACCAAGACCTTTTGGGTGGCCTTTCTGCTATTATAATTTAATTAGGAGCATGATTTATAGTTCATGTAAAACATATTTACTAAACATGCATCACTGGTTATCTTGTTCCTTCTCCAGGTGCTGCTATCCAGCTCTACGTCACAGCCATGAAGTGGCCATGGGGTGAACTATGTACAACTGCTGTCATTAGTACTCGAATCGGCAGAGCCACCTACTAGCTGTGAAGCCCAGTTGCCAGGCAGCAGATACTCGACCAGCAACCAGCCTTTGTCGCTCTAGTGGGACACGAGAGCGACAAACAGAAACAAACGACAGCTACAAGCCTCCAACCCATTCAGCATGCCCGTGGTGGTACTTTTGGCTGGCGGCGTTTATTCATTCGGTGCTCGTGAAATAAGCATGAGTGATTCTAAGCCAGCCAAAGATACCCTCGCGTGCATGACGCTTGTGTTTAAGCATAGCCTCTTTTATTCTACAAAGCCTGTCAAATCTGGAAAGACTCAGGTTTGAGACTTGTCGTCATTTGTTTCTGTTTGTCGCTGTAGTGGAACTCGGGCATAAGCTAGCACCATGTACTGAACATGAAATAAAAAAAACACTGTATCAAACTTGACTTGATTTTGCAGCTTCATTTGCATGCCAACTGCACAATAAATACAGCAGCTCGCGCATGTTTTCAACTTTCATTTTATTGTTTAAGTATTCTGAGAAAATTACTTTAGCAGCTCCATTAATCGTGGGTCACTAAATCCGGAACAAGGTAGCAACCAGTTTTCTTCTGCACACAGCACCAAAAATTGGAGATGTTTGACTCTATCATATGCCACAAAAAACATCCTTTGAATGACAACATAGACTTCCTTGGGAGAAGTCTGTAAATTCCCCGTATAGCCAAGATTGAATGACCAGAGAACTCCCACCCTGGCCCACACTGCATTTACACCGTTTTGCCAAGCTTGACTGACCACTGAACTGCCAGTGTGGCCCAGGATGCATTTAGACCGTTTTGCCAAGCTTGGCTGACCACTGAACTGCCAGCCTGGCCCAGGCTTGTTTTACGCCGTTTAGCCAAGCTTGGCTGTACAAGGAACCCCCACTGAACTGCCGGGCCGGCTAGCCAGGCTGGGGCTAGCTTGCCCCTTGGAGCAAAACGGTGCTTGGGCCAGGGAAACTTTCCTCGGCTGCCCAAGCCGGCTCAAGCTTGAGCCGGTGAATTGTGCTGCTTGGGTAGTGTCGTTTTTACTGAGGTAGCCTTTTCGTGCCTAATGTTTTCAGGCAGTAAAAAAACAAACAAAAAACACATGGGCGATTTTTCATTCAACTTTTATATTACGGAACTAAGGCCATAACCATTGCAGTTCGCCAGCCGTTAATCACCGCGGACTATACATTTTTAAATGTTGAAATCTTGCCTTGTGCGGACTATCTACACACTTAAAATTTTTACACCCTTATTCGTGTAAATGGCTCGTCCTCTGGCTAACGCCTTTATTCGTGTAAGGGTGTTAGCCGCCGGAGGTGGTGAAAATCGTGTTAACTGCTAACACCCTAAAAACAATATGGCGGCCAGTATGCGACAGGCGATACGAGCCTGGCGAGCCGTACGCGGCTTCTCGCCGGAGCAAGAGCATACGGCTCGCACGCTCGTTTGGTGTCATCTGTAGGCGCAAAAAACTTTCCAAACATCTCTATGTCCAAGCGCCAACACCGCGAATAATACGAGTAAGGCCGAAACCGCTGGAGACGGAACAGCCGAGACTGTCGCCGAAGTCTCGCTCGGCCTGCTCAATGCCGGTCGCATTTTCATCGCATTAGAAGCGCTTATAAAGAAGGGATAGCTTTACAAAACACTGACAGGCTGGCTTTATTGAACAAAACGCCCACTTGCCGTGGACGACAAGTTGACAACGAATCGCTCCGACACCCTCTGTCGACAGCGGCTAGGAGGTATCGCACTCGCGCTCCGTGTGGCTCTCGATTAACTATTGCCTGTGCTCACCTTTGTTACGTGCGTTATCCACTCATGAACGCTTGTGCGTGAACAGCGGCATTCAGCACCTAGAACACGCGCTGGGGAAGCCGCCTAACCTCCTTTTGTTGCAATCAGGCAGCATAACACGACGACACAGCTACCAGCGGAACCGAACAACTCGGAGCGATCAACACGACGGATGGACAATGGCATCCAGCCCTCTAATAGTTATAGACCACCAACCGGCACACTTTTCAAATTGGGCGGCGACAACCCCCATCTAGCGACGAAAAAGAAGTGATCAACATTTGAAAAAAGAAAACAGCTGATTTTTTGCTGCCCACCGCGCGGTTACATTCACTTACGACATGGACATACACACAACACTGTACATACACAAGGGCATACAAGCACTGATCAGTTTCACAATACACAACAAATCCAACAAATACTACATACATCCTACTCTTTTTTTTTTTTTTTTCTTTATTGCCTGCTCAGACAGATTTTTTTACAATACACACAAAAGGGAAAGGCTAAAGCACTTCAGCCGTACGAAGGCCGTGGCGGTTAAAAGCGTTTAAAACTGGCCAACTGATCCAACACTGGTAACCAGTCTGGAGGCTTGGCGAGGGCGCGATAAACTTCTCTTACATAGACAATGTTTTCAATAAAGTTTTCACGCACAGTGCGAACATTCACGTCTGCGTGTCGTAAACTCATTCTCGTCTTCCACATACTGTGGAGACTCAATAACATAATCATATCATACGGAATTTCATCTTCATTTTTCACAGCCAGATAACGAATACCGCGTGGGTTGACAGGTAAATCTTTTTTGAGGGTGCGCTGGAGGATGTCCCAGTGGAACACAGCGTCCCAACATTCGATAAACACGTGTTCTACGGTTTCGGCTTTTTTACACAATAGACAATTAGTGGACCAGGGGACAAATAAACCCTTTTCCTCCAGCCAAGTTTTCACCGGAAGAACGCCACAATGTAATTGAAAGAAAAAGGTTTTAACGCATGGCCTGACCGGCATTCTTTTCACTCTTTTTAGTACGTCTAAACCACCGCCGACACAGTATAATGATCTATACAATGGTATAGGAAACAAAACATCGACTAAATCTTTATACAATTTTTTCCTTGAAACTGTAGCCAAATATTCCATAGAAAAACGGACTTTCAACATGCGGAAAGACCATAAAACTTCTTTCATGTACCCATGAACACCTGCGCCTATTACAACACCGGATGACACAACAAATTCAGGCAGAAAACTTTGCAGGCGAACTTGAATTACAGTACGTAAGAAGGGGTCGTTTTGATCCCTAAGAAACATAAATCTCGAAACAATTTGCCTTATAAATAAATGTGCTAGCCCTAGTCCGCCACTTCGCACTGAACGAAAAAGATTTGTGCGGGCACAGCGCTCCCAATTTGAGTTCCATAAGAAAACAGCAAGAACTCTGTGGAACTTCTGCACATTGGCCCGAGACATATAGAGTACCTGTAAGACATACCAAATCTTCGCAATCAAAAAAACATTACACACAGTGGAACGCGCGAAAATAGATAAATCCTTCCCCCTCCACCCTTCCGCCTTTGTTCTAACGTTCTGAGTCTCTTCATTCCAGTATGAAGTACTGTCACGATAATGCACTAACGGCACACCTAGATACTTGGTGGGTAAACTCTCCCACCTAACATTCATAAAAACATTTGGTTTTCTATCCCAATCACCGTGCCAAAACCCTACCGTTTTGTCCCAATTAATGACACTCCCGGTTTTCGCACAAAAAGAAGAGGCAACCTTGACAATTTCGCGAATACTTTCTTGATCCACGCAAAGAACCGCAAGATCATCCGCATACGACAGGACTTTTACTTCATTCGTGTTTAGCTTAAAACCACGTACGTTATCGTTTCGAAGAAGTCTCAAACAAAACGGTTCTAAAAATATAGCAAAAAGCAAGGGCGAAAGTGGGCAACCTTGCCTAACTGAACAACGTATCTCAATGCTTTCTGTAACTCTCTTATTTACAACTAAACTTGTAATGCAATTTTTATAAGCCATCTTCAAACCTTCTAACAGAATGTACCCTACATTGGCGTGTTCCAAAAGACGAAAAAGTATTTGGTGCGAAACACGATCGAACGCTTTCTCAAAGTCGAGTTGCAACATTGCTACTCGGCCTTGAAAGGCGTCGCAGCATTCTAAAACGCTTCTAGCTACATGTATATTCGTGCAAATCGTACGGCCTTTTATGCCGCACGTCTGATGCGGCCCTACGAGTACTTTAATAACCCTTTGTAATCTTTTAGCTAAAATCTTCATGTAAATTTTATAATCAACGTTTGTTAAAGTAATCGGCCTGTAAGATCCCACTGACAAGAGTTTCACCGAATCATTGTACTTAGGGATAAGCACAGTGTGCGTCCTAAGAAAAGATAGGGGTAACATCTGCTTCTCATAGGCTTCGGTCACTACCTCATACAGCGCAGGCGCCACCGCATGCTTAAAAGACTTATAAAAGTCGGCACCAAGGCCGTCCGGCCCTGGGGTCTTTCCTCTCGTCAGCTCATCGATGGCAGCTTCGATTTCCGGCACGGTGATAGGCACCTCTAGGCTGTCGCACACGTGCTGTTCTAGCTGGGGCATCAAAAACAAAAAATCCGCATCGAACCCGTCGTCTACTGACGCGATACGCCCAAACAAATTTCGATAATGCTCCACAAAAGCCCTTTCAATAACCGCCCTGTCACGCGTCACCGTGGTTCCGTAACAGATTTCCCTGATATCGTTACGTTGCGCGTAACTTTTTTCGTCGCATAGTGCGCGCTTCGTCGGAGCTTCACCCATCCACAGCTTGTCGCTTCGAGCCCTTACTATCGCTCCTCTGTATTTCTCGACATCGATCAGTTCCAATTTACTTTTACATTCTTTTATTTCGCGCATAAATTCACCGGGATTTGCGCTCTCTAGTGTTACAAAACCGTTTAACTGACGCCGTAAAACATCCTCTTCTTTCTTTTTCTGATAGTTAAGGGTGCTGCTTCTCTCGATTGCAGCCATCTTTACTTCTTCTTTAAAAAGATCCCAACGAACAGCCCACAATGCATTATCGTTACCATATAAATTTTCAAAAAGAGTACTCACACTTACTCTAAAAGGTTCATCCGTAAGAATACTACTGTTGAGCTTCCATAGTGCCCAGTCCCATTTAGGTGATTTTGTCTTATTGCCAAGAGTAAACATGACTAACGCATGATCACTGAAAGACATGTGCTTAACAGAGTAATCGCTACAAAGAGGTAAAAGATCAAGAGAAACATAGACCCTATCCAGTCTCGCATGACTCCGGCCTTGAAAATGCGTGAACTGTACATTTCCCTGATTCATACAGGCCGCCACGTCTTCTAAGCAATGCCCCGAAACAAGGTCATTCAAAGAAAAGGAACTCGCGTCTCGAACAGGAGCATGACTCGCTCGATCTTGTGGCCTACAAACGCAGTTAAAATCACCAAGAAAAACAATTACCCGCTCGCAATCGAGATACGTGCTCAGGCTTTCAAAAAAAACTTTGCGTTCACCTTCGCGATTCGGCGCGTAGACACAGAGAACGCGCCAATCAGCGTTAGAAAAAGAAAAATCGCAGTAAACAAATCGCCCGGAACCACAAGAATGCACGGCTGTTTCTACCACTCCAATTGACCGCCGAATAAACAAACAACAGCCGGCGGAAAACCCAACAGCATGCGACACGCAAACGTTAAAATAATTCTGAAAAATTCGCACCATACGGTCAGTCTGTTCCTGGCTTTCAATTTTGGTTTCTTGAACGGCAATAATATCAAGCTCGTTCTCAGAAAATAAACGGCTCAACTGGCACTGCCTACGCCTGGCTGACAGGCCACGAACATTAATCGTGGCCACGCGTAAGGCTGCCTCGAGACGAACTGCCATTCAGGGAAAGGGAGACCGTATGGTGCCTACCTTAAGTTCTGAGAAGTTGGCCGTCCAACGAGCGGACTTCGACGTCCGAAAGCCACCGGCCACTCCAGGTTAGGGGGATGGTTGCGCCCCTTTCTGGTCCTTCACAGGAATGTTCTGTTTGACTTGGAGCCGCCTTCTCCAGAGGGGCGCTGCCTTGGAGGGTGGCTCTTCCTGGCTCGTCACGTTAGGGTCCCCGCTTCCGTCGTCCCGCGTCCTCTTCGAGGCCGCACCGCTTGCCGAAGAGTCCTGGTCTTCCATGGGCGATTCCCCTGACAAGTCAGGGGCGGTGACGTCGCTCGTGCCGGCGGCCGTGTTCCCAGGTCTCGACGCCTCGACGGACGGAACGTCCTGAGACTCGGCCCGGCCAGCCGTTCCAGCAACCGGCGTGGCATCGACTTCGGAAGGCTCCGCGACACCCTCGGGAGTGGCTGCTACGCTCGCCGTTGACGTAGCCGGGGACGCAGCCTGCTCAGCCTCGTCCTCATCCATCAGCAGCTCCGTGGACTCCTCAGTGACCTTGCTGGAGGCCGCACGGGCGTACGTCTTGACGCAGTCCCGGGCCTCGTGTCCAAAGGCGCGACACTCCGTGCACCGGGGAGCCCGGCAGTCGCGGCGAATATGCCCCGTGCGACGGCAACGGAGACATATTGGCGCCCGCCCGGGAACTACGACCAAAACGTTGCCTCCGCTGACACGGAGCTGGTGCGGGAGGCTCTCGAGGGCAACGCCCTCCTTGAGGGCCAGGCGCATAACGACGGTAGTGGAGTCGACGTCAACGAAGCCGTCGACCTTCCACTTCTCTCGGGAAACCTCCTTCACCTCCCCGAAAGGCTCGAAGGCTCGCCGTATTGAGTCCACAGGCGCGTCAAAGGAAACCCAGTGGAGCTTGACGCGAAGCTCCCTCCGGTTGGGGTCGACCGGCAGACACGTCTTCCCCTTCACCTGAAGACTCCCGGCTTGCAGCAGCTTCGCCTTGGCCTCCGGCGTCCGCAACTTGAGCAGCCAGACGTGGCTCATCTGGTAGGCTCCCAGACCCGCCACGTCTGACAAGACGCCCACCTGTTTCAACGGGTCCCGGAAGTCTTCGAGGCGGTACGGTCTCCCTTCGAGGTCAGCGTGAAGGACCACGCTGAGTTTCGCCGCTTCACCGGTGGGCAATGTCGGCAGCTGCAGACGATGCTCCTTCAAAACGGGGGCAACGTTATCACCGCGGCCGATAACGGCCGCCGCCGCTGGCGAGGAGCGATGCATGACACGTCCGTTCGCTATCGCGTCCGGAAGTGGAATCCCTACATACATCCTACTCATACAAACCAACAAGTGCCCCGAGCGGTATATATGCCCTCCTATTTCGCGCATCGGTTAGCCCGGTGACCACGCTGGTCTTAATCAAGATATGAAAAGATTACGCTAATTTTATTTTTCAATAATATTTTTTCTGCATTTGTCTTAGGTAGGTACACATATCCCTTAATAACTTCTTACAGCATAATGTATTATAATGATACGCGCCTAACTTATAATAACTCAACGTGAGTGACGAGAAAAAAAAAATCGTGTGAATTCTGTCTGGCAACCACACTCGCGGCGTGGTTGCTATGGCGACGCTGTCGGTACGCGCGCCGGCAGCCGTGCAGCTGGTTCGGCCGTTCGGCTACGGCCGAGTGCGCGAGTCCACGGTGAACGCCGCGAACGCAATCGAGAAAACAAAGCGTCGACTACTGAAGCTGTACGTAATCTAGTTTCCGCCCGTTCGCTGCCGAATTCTTCGTAGTCTTCTTCCGCCCGCTCGAAAGGGAGCAGCCTACCAGTCCGATTACCGCCGTGGCTTCAGTGGCTTCATCTTCGGAGGGAACTGTCAACTGAATTAGTTCCAAAACGCGGGTGCAACAGGCAGCGCAACGTGGCGCGGTCCACGCACAAAGTCGGTAAGTAAACAAAACACTCAATGCCGTTCCATTCTTTTTTTTTTTTTTTTTTTTCTACGGGGGCGCGCGGTGTTTCTGGGTGGCTCAAGGTATGGGAAAGCAACCGGAAAAATCGGCGCCTGATCGAGCATGGGGTGAAAATTTCAAGGCGTATCGTATGCAAACGACAGCGTTTGCCGGTGGAAGACTCGGTCGTCCGTGGCGAACGCATTTTTAGTATTTTTAAGGATGTTCTAGCTGCAAAAGAAAGGAGCGCCTTAAAATTTCACAAGGTAAAATACACTGCTGAGGAAACGACGCCCCTTTGCGTGCAGGCGCCGATTTTTCCGGCAGAGTTTAGCGCGCTGTGAAATGCAGTGTGCATTTAGGGAGAGTTTTGGCATAATATAATGTTGCTCATTGGAAATAAAAAAAAGAAATGCTGGCATCATATGTTTACAGACTCTTAGTTATTTTTGGAATCTTAAGTACCCTTTTTGTGGCAGGTATTGGACGCCAGCACATTTTACGTAGGAACGAAGAGTGGAATCGGGCCAATTCCCTTCCACATTAACATCAAATGAGTGCTGTGAAAGCAAAGAAGAAAGTGAGGGTGAAACAGTTCCTGCAGTAGTAAGTGCCAGAAACAAGAAAAGTGCCCCGAAGTGGAAAATATACTCCCTTGAAAAGGATCCAAAAGAAATAGAAGTTATCAGGTATACCGCCGAGCGTCACAGACCTGGACACTCCATTTCAGTTTTTTAAATGCCCATGCCCTGATCAGCTGTTTACAGCAATATTTGAGGGGACCATCCTGTATTGAACTCAATGCCACCATGAACACCATTTTCGGGTTCTGGTCACACCTCCACGCAGGATGTCCTGCTTCAGATCAAAAAGGATATCCTTGACAGAATCTCCTGTACGACAACGCAGGCGGTCCTGGCCCTGGATATAAAGGGCGCCTTTGACAACGTCAGTCACACGCTGGTGTTCGAGAACTTGGCCTCAACTGGGTGCGGGCCCTGGATGTATGATTATGTGCGGGACTTCCTGAGCAACTGGATGGCCACCATCGGAATCGAGTCCATCCGCACAAGCACCATCCCGATACCGAGCAAGGGCAATCGGCAAGGCTCGGTCCTGTCACCCACCTTGTTACCTGGCGATGTGCAAGCCGCCTCCTCTACTGGAACGGATTCCCCGGATGAAGCATACACTCTATGCCACTATATATGTGGACGACCTGACGATTTGGGCTACGTCGGGATCGGACAGCGGGAGGCAAGACTTCCTCGAAGAAGTCATTGAGACGGTGCAGAACTACCTCGAGGCCGGCAACCTCCAGCGCGTCCCCGATAAGTCTCAGCTGTTGCTCCTCGTCGCGGGCAAGCCAATTCCCGAAGAAGAAGAAGGCGGACATCCGCCTCACGTTAAAGGATGGTACCCCCGTGCCGGTGGTGAAGCGGGTTCGGATCCTGGGGCCTTCACCTCCAGCGGGACGGCGGACCCAAGTACACGGTCGACCGACTCGTCAAGACAACCACGCAAGTCATGCGCATGGTGAGAAGGATAACGAGTCACAGACACGGGCTCGAGGAGTCGGACCTGATCCGGCTGACCCAACCACTCGTCGTGAGCCACATCGCCTGCGCAAATCCGTATCTCAACCTGCTGTCGAGAGGTAAGGGCAAGATGGACGTGATTATTCACAAGGGGTACTAGCTGGCACTGGGGGTGCCGCCATACGCGTCGAACGCCAAGCTCCGGCGGCTAAGTGTAAACAACACCTTCCAGGAACTCGTCAACATGCACCTAGCCAGTCAGTGGGAGCACCTGGCCCTCACACTGAGTGGGCGGCATGCCCCGAGCTCGCTCGGCATCCCCATCCCCGCATCGCAATGCGAGGCTATCCAGCTGCTGCTGGCCCTTTGGGACAAGATCCAGGTGGCACCAATCCCGTGGAAGCTGAACCCATCTTTGCATCCAGGTCGCTGGATGGCTCCCGGTCCCTTGATTCCGCATGGTCCCGTCGTGTAGCATAGGGCCCCTGGTAGCAATTGGGCTAGCCCAGCATTTAAGTATGCTCCAGCCTTTTTGTATGTAAAGCAAAACAATTACTGCAACTGAATACTTCTTACCTGACAATAATCGTAGTTTGCACTGCTCAATGCCCTTCTGTTTTATCTAAAATACCGCAACTAAATACTTTGAGTACTGGTCGGAGCACTGCGGTGCAGGTGAAGTTTCTACTTCACCTGTTGCCCTTCTGTTTTATCTAAAGTACAGCAACTAAGTACTCTGAGTACCGGTCGGAGCTCTGCGGTGCCAGGTGAAGTTTCTGCTTATAAAAAAGTGTCTGCCCAAAAGCTTGCTTCGGTACTACAAGCTGCAACAGGAAGCCTGATGCAGAGGCTTTAAGAGCAAGCTCCATGCTTTGAATGTTGCTAAGCATGCGCGCTTGTGCAGTGCAACTGTCGTTCAGGACAACGTGCTCATTCTTGGCATTTCAGTTTCACTTGCACTTAAAGGGATGTTGAACCGAAATCTGGATTCCATAAAACACGGCGGCAAAAGCGTGTAACAAGATGCTACAAACACCAAAACATCACTCATACAGCGATATTTCGAATGGATGACCTTATTTTTAAAAATAGGAGGCGCATTTGACAGATTTGTTTGTCTTGTTTCTTCGAGAAGGAAAGGGAACGACCTCGCGTCTCCTCCACCTCGCCGCCTTGAAAGGGCGAAGCAGAGAGAGGAGAAAACGAGATATCTCGACGTCACGCGCCTCATCGGTCTCGTTCAATCTCAACCTCTTTCTCCAAATACGGCCGTCCATTCGAGATATCGCCTTGTGACTACGAGTAGTGTTTTAGGGATTGTAGCGTCCCGCCTACGGCTTCTGCATCGTTTTCTGGAATCCAAATTTCGGTTCACCAGCCTTTTAAAGGGAAACGGAGTGTGGCAGCGATGGGATGATTTCTTGTGTCAGCCGGAGTTGCCTACCATTACCACTGTAGGGCAGCAAAGGCTACACGCATGCAAGAGCGACTTTGAGAAGCGCTTTCGCAGAACAAGAGCTTGCGATAGAGCGTGTACTAGCTCGCACTTGTCGCCTTCGACCGCGCTGTCACCCTGGCAAGCCTTCGGCAACACCTTCAGAATGCCCGCATTCTTCAAGAAAGCCACAATGTTATGAATATACCACAACAATGCCTGGCTTTTATTTTTTTCTAAAAAAAGAGCATTTATGAAACTTTGAAAATGCAGCAGTGCACGCTCATTACCTTCGGTACTGCTTAGTACGTGCTCACTCACGCTCACCTTATCCAGGCTGAAAAGCTTGTGCTCGGACGGGGCATATTGAACACTGGTGGTGTCTTTTGACTGAAGTAATATACAAAGTATGAACAGGAGTGATAAAGAAACACAACATTTAATGCCGGTCATCTCCACTTTTAAAAAGTATCTCAACGTGAGATTAATTTGACATTTCGTAGTAAGGGTGATGAATTCCAGACAGGGTGACACAAATCGCTTTGATAAAAACGTAAAAACAAAATGTAACTACTCCATACAGGTGCCTAATACCTAGTTTGATGACTAGGAAACAACACGGAGGACTAGAGAAATGTGATGAATATAAATGAATAAAGCTGGTCATGAATTGAAGCATACTTAGGTATGTGAGCCACACAACTTGCAGCTGCCATCTCAAGAAAAACAAACAAAGCCTTTAATGATTTCGAAAATCGGAACAATCCTGGCAGGAGTTTCACAGACTTTGGCAATTGCACTATGTGATCAGCAATCAGGCTACAGGTGTTTTCTTGATTGTATTAATCACCTTGATTGCAACTGGCCATAGCTGTGAGTAGATTAGAATAAGACAAAGCCTCTCAAGAAGGCAGCTCGTATTGTACGTCTTCTGGCCATGGGCGAAGCCGAAAAGCCAGTAGGCCGCCATGACCACAGTAAAGCCTTCGAAAAGCCAAATGGTTCCCTCCTGCATATAAAAGCAGAATTGATTCAGTCAGAGAATAATAAAGGCCGCACTGATGAGTATGATTTTAAGCATGAAATGCTTTTAGCTCCCGGCCACCAAACTGATGACATATCTTTTTTGGGAACTAATGCCAAAAATCACTTCAAAACATCCCAGGTTTCGAAGTTGACTTTTGCGTTGGTTTTCTTATCTGAAACCGGCTTTGAAACCTACTGGGTCTCGAAGTCAGTTTTGGATCAGAAAGGTGTGCAGTAGCAGGGTTCAAAATTTGCTGTCAAAATTTTGTTTCCTTGAGACAAGGAAACAAAAAGGAACATACACACCACCGTCTCAAAACCAGCACAGCATACAGCTGTCATTTATTTCCACAAGTCTTCTTCCTTGTCATCCCACACGCTACACATGCTATGGAACCTATTCCTATACACACTATGAAACCTATTAATTCCGAACTACAGCTTTAAAAAAATTATCCAACATTCAAATTACTTTTTTGTATGCCATCTCACTACCGAATTCTAAACCAAGAGCGCATCATTCGTTTAAACCGTTTGAAGCAATCGCCTGACGAGGAGCCCGTTGTCGTCACGCTTTGACGGCGCGCTTTAGTTCACCTTTCTGCCGCTGTCTTGGGGGGGGGTCTCAGGCATCGTCCCCGCGCGAATATTACCACAACTGTTTAATTGATTGGTGCGGCACACAAACTTCTGTTCGGGCTGGAACTTGGTCAACAGTGTCTGAGATGAGCCCGACGCCCATTTCAGACGTCAAATAAACTTTCGAAATTGCTTTTATAATCTCTTTAAGAGTTTGAATGCAGGCGTCTATAATTCGCAAAATTTAGTGGCCGCGATTATGTCCTCTGTGACCGATTTGCAAAAATAAATGGCTTTACAGTAATGATTCAGATTGTGATTTATTGGGAATTAACCAGTGCTGTTAATAACATGCTCTGTATTGTCCGCTCTGCTGGTGTTTTTTCTGCCGTCATTGCATCCACGCAGCTTGAAAGTGCACTGCTTTATGCGACAGGTGGCACGCACACACCGAGGCACTCACTTCATAGCGTGGCATGTGGTGGCAGCAAAAGCCTCTGCCAAAAACATGCTAAGCACAGCATTTGTGGCGACAGAAAAGATACAAGGCTATTATCTTGTTCCCGAGAGTATAGTATGTTGCAGGTTAAGATGGTACGGTGAGGGGAAGAAGCTCCGTCTACACTCTTTTCACTTTAGCAGAAAGGATGTTATAGAGAAAAGAAGGAAACCGCCAATCGTGGCAAGCAAACCCTTTTCGGACTGGCAGAAGTGATGGGAGGCGCCAGGCAATGTAAAAAAAGGGGAAGGGGGCGGGGGGGTGGACTGCAAACGTGTTTACCAAGAATAAAAAGGGGGAAGAGTGAAAAGAGGTATTCTTCTGTAGATTCCTTTTTCTCCCAGAGCTGTGAATGTGCCATGGCCGGGCTGGGCTCAACTCAATGCCCCAAATCATATTTAAAAAAAAAATTATTGCCGGCAGAGTTTTGCGGACTCCTAAAATGCCTTTACAGAGAGGTTCCACAAACCCTCTTTCCAGAACCGTTGGCCTAAATTGCGGGCATGGGCACCTGCAGTATGTTTTGCAGGAAAAGGAGGGGGAGGGGGGCAAACCTTGTTTTCTTTTAAAGTTATAGGTTTGAAAGCTACACCCCTTCAGAATAATCCCGCCCCCCTTTTCCGCCACTTTGCTGACGCCCATGATTGTGGGCACCTCATCACTTACAAAATGTTTCCTAGGACCCATGTGTAGAAAGTAGGAGCCACCATTCAAGCCCCTGTCATGACTACAGTGCAGACATATCACAATAGCAGGGAAGAACAATAAATAATAATGGACAGTCTGACCGGAAACAATATTGGTACAGTTTCAGACTCGCTGCTCAGCTTGCCAGCTGAGCCAGGCTAGAAAAACGAAATTGGCAAAGTGAATGAGTTGCGAGTATAAAGATGCAACAACAAAACCCTACTGGCATTCTTAAAAAATGCTGGGGCCTTCTTGTCAATGGAAAAGGCACTCAGTAATTAAATCCAATACTCTTTCGGATAGTGAGATTGATATCGTGGTAAGGTGGGTGCTTGTCCCAAGCTCTTGTTTTAGCACCAGTGGGTGTCAAGTTACACACAGCCAGAAAACAAATCAGCATAGCCAAACGAAGCACAGGACAATTGCATCCGTAAAATAGCCGATGTTCCATATTTCAATTAGTTTTTGATCTCACTCTGCGCAGCACACAATTTGTAGCAGACGATTGTCCCTTTTTGGCTCTGTTCGCAGATGACTTGCCAGTCTGTTCGTCGTTTTGTTTCTGTCAGAGAATGATACCTACCTAGTAGCAAACAAACTCATTATTATTCCCTCATGTTAGCAGGCGATGCGTCTGGTAGCGGTATTTTATAGCGAGTTCGTTTCACACGCACTGGCACCGTTCGAGTTCTCTCCCAGAATGCATTGCACTCGCAGAGTGTTGCACTGAGAACTAGACTCAAACCAATTCGCCAAATGCACCAAGTGCGGAAGACTGATGCTGCCGCCATCTATGTTGTAGAAAGAATACCGACCTCAAACCGAAACTGGCGCCTTGCTGTTCGGAGTGATGGGTGGGAATGCGAGAGTACAGTCGCTACCAACGATTATCTACAAACGTTGGTCGCTGCAGCCTTTAGTTTATAGTTGCGATTACTTCAAGCAACACGGCCGTCATAGGGATAGTTACAGACGGCGTAAATTTCCGCAACCAGCTGTCTACAAAGCAGCTGGTTGCGATCTTTCAATTCTCATAACCGTTTACACTGAAGAAAATGGATGATGCTGTCCGAGCAGAAGCTTGATCCATTTCAGCATGGCATTATGCGTGGACCACTGAAAGGGTACACATTAAAACTAGTCTGCTGGAATACCCAGCAAAACTTTTAGATTTTGATCGTCATTACAGGTGGATCAGATATTAGCTTTGGTGAGGGCGTCGAGAACGAGAGCTTTCTCGAACAAAATATGACGGGGCAAGTTAGCTGAAGTAGGTAAATGTTAAACATGATGATGTTGCCCAAGCCTCGGGTAAAATCACTAAATTTAGCTTTCTCTGATGCTTATTGGGCAGTCAAAGTTTCTGCTGGGGCAGTTTTGTCGACAAATGTTCAATTTTTCACCCGCACACGTTGGTGATAAACATCTCGGGGGCCGCTGATGCATTTGTTCTGAGCATTTCTTTACACACTGGTATATTTCAGCGTTTTTATGGCAACAGAGCGACTTAAAACCTCCAAATAAAGCACAGTTTGTCAACTGCTTCCTTCATGAAATAGGAGACGCTCACAGTTCAAGCTCGCGTTTGATTCCGATGCCCGCGGGACGCAATTTCCATCAGAAAATCTACTTTTTTTCCTTTCAGTTCTGCGACACATCGTAGCAGACAAACTTTCGTCATCTGCTCCAGCACCTTGCCGGCCTAGCCGGAGCGAGGCACGACGGGATTGCATTTTGGCGCAATCTCGATTTTCTCAGTGCAGCGAGTGCATGCACGCGTGGGGTGTCAGCAATGAAACGAACTCGGAGGGTGCAACCACTTGTGGAGTGCCGGCTGAAACGAACCCGCTTCACGCTGCGAGTGGACACGCGTGGGCACGAGTGCCGTGAAACGAACTCGCTAATACTTCTTCAGTGCAAGCCGGTTGAGACCTCAATGACCAAAATCGGGCTCTCGGTGAGATGGAATGGCAAACTGAGAATGATTTCATGACCAGGGGCCAAACAAATAACAGGTGCATTGTATGGTGAGAGTATTAGCACCGAGAAGTTTGGGAGGCGACCTTTTACAGCGAGCCGGGGCGACATCCTGCTGAGGACAAAATTTACCCCCTCACTCGCCCTACAAAGGCCGAGACGGCGTTAGCTGTCAACATATTACTTTCGTTTTTTTTTTTTTTTTGTTTTTTTTTGTGCGCATTTTACGTAGGAAATGTGAATTATTATATGCGGCCTTATTGAGGTATGGTCTGTAGCTGCAGGCGAAACTTCAACCAACATTCCGAGCATGGTTTCCAGGGCAGACAGTGCATGAATCACAGATGGTATATGAAAAGGAAGAAATGCCACCACACTTGCAGGAGCATTGCAATATATTTACATCCTGCACAATCAACGCTGCTGATGATTTGAATAAATTAAGAGGTTTTTTTCAACTTTGTTTCTAAACAAAAACGTCTCAGCGAAAAAGCTGCACTCTGCTCGAGCAACATGTTAAATATATTCTGGGCCATGGGGAGAAAATTACAAGTGAGACCGCCCAAAGGCCTTTGACTTAAATGCCATTTGTATGCCCGCAAAGCGGGGTCTGATGTTCTCCTAAAGCGCGAGACAAATGGACGGCAGAATCGTCCGATCCGACAGTCCGAACGGCGCTCCGAATTGAGACACACGCACACACTTCCGATCTTGCAAGCGACACAACGATCCGTTCGGCTCCGCCCAGGAGATCCAACTTCCAAGCACTCCAGCGGAAATCCGCGTTCATAGATCTCTGGTCCCAAATTGATGGTTTAGCTCGCACGAGCGAAGCTAGGAGCTCGTTCTTGTTAGCGCGTGCATTCTTTGCCGGGGCCATCTTTCTCGAATGGATCAGCGGGATCCACGCGTCCGGCTTCCCGTCGCCCGTCCCGTTTTCTTATTCGTCCCGACAGACCAAGTATGTCATCATGACGTCCGCACTAGCTGTGCTGTCATTGGCTGGACGCATCCGACAATCCGTCCGCCGTGCAAAACTATCTGGCGCGTTTGACGCATGTCGGATCGCCGATCTGACGCCTGAAGCGACCAAATTTTTCGGATCAGGCAGTCGTACTGTCGGATCGGACGTCGGATCGGAGGGATTTTCGCGCATGTGTCTCGTGCTTAAAGGAGCGATGCAACAATTTTTGTACTGTGCACAAATACCGCTTAAAACGGATCCCTAACGTTAATGACCTATGAAACACGCGTTCGTTTTTCACCCCACGCAATAGAAGTCCCAGAAAAAAATTTAAGAGAAACGAGCAGCGTTCACCCCCTCAACTCGCAGCCAGAACAAGCGGCCACGTGATCTGGAGCCGATTATATGCCGCCAGTGTTGATCATAGCCACGCGCTGGGGTTGGCAAAGCGCAGGACACGCGCTGAGTTCCAGACATTGTTATGGCTCGGCTGTTGTCGTCGTTGCAGCGATTGGGCACGGGTCACAACCCGAATGCTTCTCGAGCTAGCAATTGTCACGAGCCCAAGTCGAGTGCCCACGCAATGCTCGGGTCCAATCTATGAACCGCATTCAAATATCGTCACTTGGGTGTACTGCGATCCCCGAGTTACGTCATCAAATTTTGCAAAGGAGAGATTGAATGAAAATGATCGCTTTTGTCCTTGAAATTACACCGCAACAAAAGAGTTTCTTGGCCAGTGGCGTTGCGTGTGAGTATCCTTGAGTCCCAGGTGTGCCAGTAAGCTCGTGTAGAGAAAAAAACATTCCAATTAAATATCGTTGCACAGCTCCTTTAACTCATGAATCTGCAAAGAACAGAATTTCAGTGTCTGAAACACTTACACCGCCGCTTCCACAACCCCTTGCACAACCGCCTTATATCGTGTGGAGGGGGCGGGGGGTTTCATCGACGGGAGTTGCCTCCACCGATAGCTTTCCATACTTATAACCCAATTATAAGGGTAAACGTGACAAACACGGTTGGAAAAGCTATGAAAATTCTGTCGGCATAAGTCTCACCCAGCGCCTTTTACACTGGGTAAACGAAGCCCCGCTTCTCAACGTGCTTACAGCTCACAACGGCCGATGTTGACGGTGCCTTTCCCATCCTTAGTCTGACTGTCCATGCTCTTTTTAATCTCAAAGTTTTCGGGTGGTAGAATATGATACCAGCTTCTTTTTGGAAATTGCATTGCAGCGCTGAACAGTAGGTCAGCATGATCACAAACCTCCGATCGCGAGGAAACGGGCGCAGGGAAGCCAGCCAGATGCCAGAACGCGAAGCGGAGTCTGTCACCAGACGTCACGGTACACCTGACCCAATCAAGATGTGGCGACCGCAGCGACACTTGTGTTTGCTCTGAAGACTAATAGTACTCCGTGCAAGCAATACCATTGATCTCCACGACAATTTGCTGGATCGCGTGTCTCCGCTTGGTCGTTGCAGCTCAGGTGCGGCCACCGGATGGCCACCTTGGGACAAAGATTGTCAGTCAACGTTTTGGAGCGTTGCAGAGGCTGGGCGGCAGTAAGCTGAAGACATGTTTTCTGCTCGTTCGTTGTCATTTACCGAAGAAGTTTGTTAAAACCCCGAACGGTGAGAATTGCGTTTGAGAACACGTGGAAATTTTTACGAAAGCTCAGCACCGCAAGAAAAAGGGGCAACTCGTCTAACGCAAGTCTTACCGTTCTGGCGGCATGATCAAAGCTTCCTTGGCATGCCAAAGTGCTGCATCTTTGTCTTCGCACGCTTGAATACCGATCAAGAATTAACGCCGTGTGGATTTGTTTCGTGAGTGCAAAGAGCATGAAGATGCATGTGCCTCTGGAGCAGCATTTTACTTTACTCTTACGACTGTATTTGTAACTTGCGGCACTTGCAGTCCAGAAGCGGGCATGATCCAGTGGCGACAAAGGAGGGGTAGGAAGCTATGGCGACGACGACAGATTGCACACAACCATATGGACGGGCCACGTTTGAAAAACTTCAGATATCGCCGCTTCATACTTTTGCCTTCGAAAACCTACCTTCTTCCACAGCATTGCTCTATTTGTGCTGTCATGTGATCCATTTAAATAGATTTGGAACATAGCCATGGTTAATCCATAATAGCAACCACCGATTTCGTTTCCTATTGATAGCAACTCGCTGGAACAGCTGGGTGATAGAGAAGACGCCTATGTGCGACATACCTTCAAAGCTCTGCCATGGCATCGATTCTTGATAAGTATCCAAGCGTGAAAAGGCACAGAGACGCAGCAGTTTGGCAGGCCCAGGAAGCTTTGATCACGCCGCAAGACCGGCGAGACTCGACGTTCGACAAGTTGTGCCTTTTTCTTGCGGTGCCGCGCTGTTGCAAAACATTTTATGCGATTTCAAAGGAAATTCTTATAGTTTACACATTGCGAGCGTTTGGCGCTCCTTTCACTAAACAGAGGGGAGCGCCGCCGGAGACTGACACTCGAGCGTGCTCTTCGTGCTCCGAGCATTTCTTGGAGCACAAGTGACTTCTTTGCGCTCCGTGATGTCACGTCCACAAACAAGATGGCTGTGCCATTGTTGAGATTGTTGAAACAAAAGGCGTAGCCGGACAGCTGCTCCTTTTCAGTCATTAGTGGTTAATCCAGCAGGTAAAAACAATTTGATTTGAAAGCCAAGACAGCAATTAGCATTCCGGAAAAGGTTTGTTCATGTGCCTTGCCTGAGAACAAAGTGATCTATCGAACGAGCGTGCTGATAGCTCGGCGACAGAAAAGTTGCCGGCCGAGAAGACAGTGGGACGGCTGCCCTTTTTAAACTGCTTAGTCCAGCTGCAGCGAATAAAGATACCTAGATTGGAAAGCCGAAGCATCAGTTAGCATTGCGGGAAAGGTTTGTTCGTGCATCTCGCCTGAAAACGAATTCGTCTATTGAACGGAAGGTTACCGACAGCACAGCGACAGAAAAGTTGTTGAGATGAGAAGACAGTCGGAGCGCTGCCCTTTCTAGGATGCTTTGCCCGGAGAATCAAGATACTTCGAATGGAAAGCCGAAACATCATGTTCATGTCTCGCCTGAAACAAATTGACGTGCTATCTATTGAACGACAGTGTTCCGGTATCGGCATAGCACATCAACAGCTCCCATCGCATTCCGTCTCGCTGCAATATGGAACCACGAAATATCTGGCAAGTGTGAGGGTTTCGTGCGTCGACAAACAAGTTCAAGAATGTTGTCTTTAATTCAAATATAAACAGCTTGCACGGTCAATGAATAGATCAGCCAAGGTGCCTTTCCCCGCACGTGCTCGAAGCGAGTCTCCAAACCTCTAAGAAATACTTAAACGTTCGTAGAAACTTCATAACGTCGCCGTCTCTTTTACTTTGTACCCTGCCGCTCTACACTGGCTTTAATTAATTTACCACCGAAATAATTTTGGCTTCTCCCACCCGTATCCACGGGATGCCAGGTTCGTCATAACCGTGCGGTGGGAAGGAGCTTGTGCGGCTTGTCAATAGATTCGGTGTGTCGCGCTCCTGTACGCCATGCGCCGTTTAGTTGCTGTGCCTGGAGTATGAAACTCGGAGCGTCAGAGTAGGGGTAAAGGAGTGTGGACTTAAAGGGGAGCTGCAATCATACTTAAGCGTCTACCTCTTTTGCGGTTTCCACGTCTCTTTGGGTTCGGGTAAGCCAGCGGGCACGGAGAGAATAACTAAATATCAGTGCGTCATATTTTAACCGGACGACGCGGAAACCTCCTCCACCTACGAGGGCGACCCGCGTTGCCGAAAGCGCGGAATATGTGATGTCTTTGGTCCTGGGCTTACTACTGGTCAGAGCCGCTAAAAGCTTTTTTTTTAGTCGATACAAAATATAAGTGTCGTGAACCGTTTCAATTATGTATGAAAGTAGTTTTTGTTCAGTATTTTAGATCAGAAAAGAAACAAATGCAGTTTATAAAGTACGGAAACAAGAAAAGACCCGTCGACAAACCCGCCACCAAGCGGTGAAAAAAACGGCGCATACAGTAAAACCTCGTTATAACAAAGTTGAAGGAGCGGTCGTAATTATTTCGTTATAACCATTAGTTTGTTATAGCCAATGTCCATTTCTTCCCACTATTAGCAAGCAAGGGGAATTATGATTGCTTTGTTATATCCTGTTTTGTTATAACGAGGTTTTACTGTACTAGAAAGGCGTAGTGGGATGAGGCTCCGACGAACAATGGGCTTAGAAAGGTCCCGGATGTACGCGGTGGCGCTGCGGTCGTATACTGGCTCGAGGATCCGACCGGTTCCGAGCGTTCCCAAGGCTTTCGGCGCGGGCTTGGCTGGCGATTTGACCCTTTGGCGGTATGGCAGCGCGAAGTGGCTCCCGTTCTGAACTGATCTTTACCCCGTGTTTACCGTCGTTTGTGGCCAATGAAGTGTTATGCCGAATTAGTCTTTAATCGCGCGGCAAATACAATGCGAGCTGCCCTGGCCGCCCACTTCATACAGCCTAGTCAACACGTGCTTTAGTGGCACCCTCTCGAGCCGTCAACACTGAGTGCGGCAGCCGTGAGCGCTCGATGAGCTCACTACTTCACGGCCACTCAAACCAGGACCTACGACGTCATGAAGGATGTTATTTTTTGCTTGTTTTTGTAAGTCTAATTTGCCTATAACTTTTAAAATAAAGCGAAATTGGAGAAAAGTTTCTTTAAATTACTACGTTCAGTGCGCTCAGGTTCGGTCCAAATTAAAAACCAGTCCAAAAGTTATTGCAGGGCCACTTTAACGCTCCCAATGACGACAAACGAGCAAAAAACATGTCTGCAGCACGCTGCCGGCCAGCCTCTGCAACGCTCCAAAAGGTTAATTTTCCGTGTCCCAAGATGGTCGTCCGGCAGCCGCAATCACGGAGCGGGGAAGCGCAATTTAGCAATTGTTGTAGAGATCAGTAAAAAAATGTGGAATGCATACCCTCCTAGCATCCATCAGGTAGGGATAAGCATTCTTTGCAGTCTATATGCCCATCAATATCAACACATGTAGCCATTTGCAGGCAGTCGCATCCTTTCGAAGATCAACCTGGCCTTCGTCAGGCACCAGCTTTCGCTCTCAGCACACAGCCACTGTTGGTGGGCTTCGAGGCTGCTCGCATCTTCACCCTCCACAGGCGGGGCAGCCCCGGTCTGTAAATGTAGAATATGAATATGGCAGTTATTATTTGATAACACTTTATGTTTTGGCCGTGTAAAGAAAATCTGCATTCCATTTTCGAACATATCTGTTATGAAATAACAAGGTCAGGTGGAACGGCTCGAGTTCGCTGACTGAAAGACAGAGGGCTTAGCCTGAACCAATATCCTAGCAGCCTTCGATATTGGTGTGGGGGGAGAGAAGGCTGAACCTCTAAAGATGTCTTCAAATGATTCTCTAATTGCTTAACTCCAAAGTTTCAGGCTGCTGCACTTTAACGTTCTGAACTTTTTCCAACATATATTTGCGCTGTCGCTAACCATGTTCCATTTGACAATTTTTTACACGCCCCTTCTCCTCCAATCAGAACAGCACGAGAGTCCGCCGTGAACAGACTTGGCATCATCGTGTGTCATATATCCCCGATGATTGCCTTCCCCACTAAGATGCATTAAAGCCAAGGCTCGAGCACAAGCTCATAGCATCGCTAGATGGTCGCACTGCACGAACCCTCGTGCAGCCTGAGTATCTACTAGTACTGGTAAAAGCGAGCGAGTTGAAAATGAATACTTAAAATCGAAAGAATAAAGCGCGAGGGACAAGCCCAGGACAACCACGTAAAGCCTGGTTCAAACAGTTGCGTTTGACCGCGTTGTGGCTGCGAGAAACCAGGACATCCCTGCTGCTTATATCGCGTGCCAAGATGATTCTTTGAATTGGAATCCACGCTTCATACGAAGCACAGATGTGCCGGTGACTCGTTTTCGGTTCTAAACGCAACGCAGGCAAACACACTCAAACGCAAGTGTCGGAACCGACCTTTACGGTACAGGCTCACAGTAAAGCTGTGAGCCCGAACCGTCTCGCACGTCTAGCCTTCGCTTTAGTACATCTCAGGATGAGACGGAATGTATCATAATAGAACCGATGTGGTCTCACCATTCTGAGCAGAAGTGCGTGAGTAACCGATGATATTTTCGTGGTCGCTTGCACGTAAACAACCAAGGAGCTTGTACACAACGCCGGCATTCATCTGGCTTGAAAACAACTTGAGCGTCGGCTTGGCTTGGATGTCAGCTGCCCATTGTGCTTACTTGAACTTCACGAAATCCTCTAAATTGAGCAGGCTGCTTCTTGACTTCTGCTGTCGGCGCTTATGTCTGCAATTCGGCGGTTTCCGAGTTCGACGATTCAGAAATCATGGGTGTACCACCGCAACACCCTCTTAACACGATTTCGGTAGCCGTAGGGTGTAAAAAGGATGTACGAAGGGTGTAGGCCTTTCCGTACACCCTTGAATATTCAAAAATCATGTAAAAATGGTGTAGGAAGGGTGTGAGCTCGGAAAAACACCCTTTTAACACGAACATGGGTGTTGAAATTTTTAGTGTGTATGGGTGCGGACTATACAATGTTTTGTATTTTCCTACATTGTTCACTGTGACAGGTCGCGAAGGATTTTATGAGTAACAGAGTATAATAATAGTGATTTATATGTGATACAAGCTTCCTTGCAAGCAAATGCAGAAGGCAGTTGTCAAGATGTGCTCTGTATGATCATTTTTACGTTCGGATTAGGCACTAAATGCGGATTATGCCCAGCGTGCGGACTATATGCAACGGGGGCGGACTATGTATACACCAACTCAACTCTCCTACGTCACGCCGCGGTGGTGGCGCGCCGGACGCACTTCCGGTCTGGGGCGGTGGGCAGAAGTCGCCGTGCCAGACATGCATTCCTGTGTTCCTTTGGAAGAAACGAGACAAAAAAACCTGCCTTCTCGTCAAAATGCTGCGATGGGAGCTTTACAAAGAGAGTCTGGGAAGGTTTGAAGATCAGTTTTCATGTGTTTTTGCACCCTCCGTTCGTCCGAGAACGTCGATAGCAGCCGTGAAAAGGGCAAACCTGACGCTGTCGAACTACGATTGCGTGTGCGGGCCACAATTTGTAGTCGCCAGATATATTTGCTTTGTTCCAACATGACCGAGAGAAAACCCCCAAGTTGTCCGGACCACCCACGGATTCAGTGCGTCTTCAAATTCACACGGCCGCCCGATCGTTCGAACTTTCGTCTGCTCTTTCAAAGTTGTCTGCTTTTTGTCGTCTGCTCGTTCAAACAAAAGCGGCCCGTAGACCAAACTTTGACCCGGTGATTGCAATAAGAAGTAATTGCAGGCCTCAAAAGACTTAAGTAGGCTCGGTGAAAGCAGTAGATACAAGATGTTGATCATTGGTACCGGTGGCCATCACCTACTTGTTACGCTTTGTCTGTTCCCGCCTCCGATTTTCAGTATCGACGTCGATCATCGCCTCTACCTTCTACACTTTTGCAGCACGAGGGTCGTCGCGACCGAAACTAGCTAGAAGAGTCTCATCATGGTTCTGTACGTCCATTCTGCGGCGGTCATGCAAATACATCGCCGCACGTCAAATTATTTATGCAAAGTTTAGCAGCGTAACGAGCCTTGATGATTTCGCTCAGGCGATTAAAGTGGTAAGACATTGCGATGAGGACGTAGTATCGACAACTCCAACGCGAAAAAGAGTATGCAGGCTCACACAGACGCCGACAACGTGACATTCGAATGGTTTGTTGACGCGGGACGCGGTGCTTCTTGCCCGTACTCCATTGCGCGTGCGTTCCAACTGTCGTCTGCTCTTTCAAACTTGGCTGCTTTTTGTCGTCAGTTCGTTCAAACGACAGCGGCTCGTAAACCAAACATTGACCCGGTAATTGCGATAAGAACTAAATGCAGGCCTCAAAACACTTTTGAAGGTTGGTTGGGGTAAGTCGGCTTAGTGTAAACAGATACAAGTTGTTGTTGATCATTGTTACCAGTGGCCATCATCGACTTGTAATGCCCGATTCTACTTGAGGTTTTCAGTATCGATGTCCACCATCTCAGCTACGGTCCACGCTTTTGCAGTCCGAGCGACGTCGCGACAGAAAATAGCGAGCAGAATCTCGACGTGGGAGTCAGGCTTTAGCGCCCATTCTGCGGCGTCCACGAATCGCCGCAAGTCACAATATTCACGCAAAGTTTTGCCTCGATAGTTTTGCTGAAGCCGCTCAAGTAGTCAGACATTGTTAGGAGGACGTAGAATCAACAATTCCAACGCGAAAAAGAGCACGGGGACTCCCAGCGACGCCGACAACAACGCAGTTCAATGTTTTGTTTATGGGCGACGGCGGGCTTCTTGCCCACCATCCACGGCGCATGCGCGGCGCCGGTGACGTCCGCTAGGGGCGCTCCGGTTTGTTTGTAAACATGAGTTGGTGTATAGTCCGGAAAATACGGTACATGGAATGTTTTAAATCTAGCACAAAATCTTCGAGTTTTCTTTTTCTTTTTTTTTAAAGCTAAAAATAATATACACATGAAGGCTACCTTTATTTATGGAAATGACAGGCCGGGATGTTGACCAACTCAATCTAAAACTTGCGTGTGACGGGGTTTGCGTACAAATAAAGAGTTTAAAAGTTAGCTAGTATTAATCAGCAATCTTAGCATATCATAAGAAATATCTGGAGTTGCACTAGAGGACTATGAACAATACTGCATTGGTTCAGCAAGCGTAGCGTGCACCAGCTTTCTTTTAAGTCTTAGCAAAAGTTAACTGTAACATCCTCTATTATACCGGGTTGCTTATCCGTCCGCACCGAACCGCACGCCTTTCTCCCGCAACGTGTCCAGGAAGCAGCAAGGGCGTTGCAGTGTCCAGGACTACAACCCTAAATCAGTGTGAGACCCCGGCCTTTACTCTGTCTTCTTTGCTCATCAGCCTTCGCTACTGCAATTAAAACATTTTTCGTTTTTTATTTTGCTTTTTTTGTGAAAAAAGAAACAAAAAGTGTCAATATTTTGTTTAATCTTGCATTCCCTACTGAAAAAAACCATTTGGCGCCTGAATGAAAATAAACGGGTCCATACCGGTAACAGTTTAGCCATAGCGGTCACCAGTTTGCCAAAGGGGTCGCCCGTATGGCTCAACGGGGTCCCCCGTTTGAGCCATAAGGTCACTTCCCAGGTAGCACACTTGCTTGGTTTAGCTGGGGCCAGGGTTGGCACTTAGTTGTGACAGCTTGGCCACGACTGCCCAGCCATTTACGTCTGTATGCCAGCCTGGCGTTTCATAGTCTTTCCTTGCTCCAGAAAGCCACGGAACTGCCAGGAAACGCCTACCCTGGTTGACCAATCAATTTCCTTGGTCATTGATGGCCAGTGTAAACAGGCCGCTGCCACTATTTGATGTACCCCGGCTGTCTATTGATTTTCCTCGGTCAGAGATGGCCAGAGTAGCAATGCCTCTGCCAAGCTTTGGGGTTCCATGGTAGTTCGGAGGAATTCCCTGGTCCGCTCAACACAAGCAACAGCCAATATTCAGGCATGTTGCCGGATCAAAGATAGGGTGAGCCAAGAAATGTCAGGGAATTGCCGCTATGCAATGTTCCGTGGCTCAAGCTCGTATTTTATCGGACCCAGAATGCCCGCTGAAAGCCACGGTTACTCTATAGTTCGTTTAAATATTTCCATTTTTTTTTTTTTAATTCGTATGAGCGTTCGCTTAACATATTTTTGGTGCTTTGTGGCAAGAGCCCTCGCACTAGAAAGTGACGTTTGAGTGGAAGAAGTCTGTTTTAGCTTGAGACATAAAAAAGAATACGCTTTTCCCATTGAAAAAGAAAAAAAAAAACTCTTTGAAAACAGTTTGGATATGAACTGGCCAAACCCGAAATGAACTGGTTGTAGTGGAATTGTACCGAACAAATTGGCAATAAAACTATCGAAATTGAACGCACTGGAACTTTATAATTTTCCCGCTTTTTACCGCGGCCTTTATCTACCCTGGCTTGCACGGAGAAGCAGCTTCAAGCGCAAATGCCCGAGGCCTGGAAAAGCGCGGGAAAGATCCCGCACCCTCCAGATGAATCACGCGCCTGGAATGCGCCAGTGCCCCGGGAGTGGGAATGATGCAGTCCACCCACGCGCAGCGCGGATGCCTTGAAAGAGAAGAGCTGCTCACGTGCAAGGACAGGGAGCGCGCGGGCCAATCACTGCGGCTCTCGCGTCCGCTCGAAGCGCGCAGTTCCGAAAACAAAAAAAAAAAAAAAAAAAGAAAACCGGATTTGGACTTAGAAACGCGAACTTGGGTCTTTGTTCGCGCTGCTGTTCTGCTTGGGGAGGTTGCAAGTTGCTGCACTCTTAGAAAAAAGGGAGAAGAAAGGTAGCAACAGCGACTGTTCCTCCTTGTTGCGGACAAGTTGCCCAGAGAAGGGAGGAACGGCAGTTCAGATGAAAGGAGGAGGGCGAGTTCCTCCTTGTTCAGTTGGCGCAGGGGTAAAACATCGCGCTACTGACTAAATGACCACTAAATGATCCCCAGAGAAGTGGGTTGTTGTTTTTTTTTTTTTCGTAAAGTTTTTTTTTTTTGTTTGTTTGTTTGTTTACCAAAACACACATAAAATAACCCAGACCGATGAAAGGAAAATTAAAGTCCTTATTATTCACCGAGACGTTTTCCTCCTCCAGGCAGACCGGAGAAAGCTTTCGCCCTCCCGACTCATCTTCTTTCGGTTTCGTTATTCAAGCACATCGCGCACGTTGTTTAATAAATTAATGTTGAGTTGATTGAGCTTCAGCGGCAGCGAAGGCTGCCTGTAATTCCGTCTTCTAGTCCAAACGTGCAGAACATTTTGGTTACATTGACGTTTTTACCACTAATTTTATGAAACGAGCTAACGAAGCCGCTAGAAACAGCGAAGTTCCGGAGCAGTGCCAGCAGCGCTACATACACTGGGTAAGCCGGCCGTCTCCAATTTGCTGGACACAGGCGGAACTACAGCAGCGAAACCACGAGGAACTGTGTCGACGTTTTCGACGTTATGGAAATCGCGGGAACTGCGTCCAAGGAAGGCAGGTTTTCCTGCCGGCTGCCTGGGTGCCTTCCGTGCTGAGTTCGGTTCCGTTGTCCCGTGCCGAGTGCCAAACCGGCGTTCAACGTGATTCTTCTGCGTGTCAGCAACATCGTCAACGTGGTTCTGTATTTCTTCGTGTCAGCGACATCGTGATGGCAGTGTTGTGGGTTGTGAACAGAAGACTGGAATTATCGCCGATGTGACCGTGTGTTCGCGTATCAGTGGTGTAACAACAAGATGAGATGACGTAAACTGTCGGGCATTGATGCCGCTAGTCGGGCCGTTATGGGAGGGGCCGGGGTGTCGCAGGATGACATTCCGCTTTACATTAAAGAGTTTAAAACCACTTGAGGGATTAGGTGCAGTCGATCGACGTGTGGATAGTCATGTTGGAACGCTGGTCTGAACGGTAAGCTCCTATCGTACAGTGGCCAATGTGACTGTCGGTCCCCGAGAGCGATTGCGCTCTGGGGAAAAGACTACACTACGAAAGTATGACGGAAAGTACGTATATTTATAATGGAAGTTTAGCATAAAAAAAAAAGACAGGCAAAATCGAAAAAAAAACAAACAAAAAACGCTATCCTTTATTTTACTGTTTAAATATATTACGGTTCCTGTAGAAACTGCCCTCTAAGTGGCGCGCTGGGATGAGCGCTAGAAGTTTTCGAGCTCGCAACGGCGCAGCTCCGTACACTTAAAGGCCCGTTCACACTTGCGACTTGGGACAGTCGCTGGAGCGACTAGCGACAAGCGACTGGCGACCACCAGAGTTCACACCTGATTGAGCGACCGACGAGTCGCCAGGCTCGCTGCCAACTAATCAACACCTTTTCGAGCCGGCTGAAAGGTTTTTCAGATCAAAGGTGCCGGCAGGAAATAACAAGAAAACGTAATGGTGCTTCGGAAACCGTGATATTGTACGTACCTGCCACGCCGAAAATGTCGCCGATCTCGTTTTAGGCCTGCAGCTTTTTGCCCCGATCCTTGTGGTCGGGGTGCCGCTTATTGTAAAGAAACAAATAGTCTTTGACAGCATTAATCCGCGCAGAACTTCATGCCAGTGACCGTCGCCGTGCGCGCGTCGCTATTTCCCGCGGGTAGCAGTGCCGGATGTAAACAAACGCACACATCACTTCCGACGAGACGACGAGACTCTCTGATTGGCTCCGCCGTCCAGCGACTCGGTTTTGCGACTTGAGAAATCGGTCAGGGAGCGACTGCCCAAAATCGGTCGCTACCGACCTGTTTTGGTCGCTCCGCGACTAAAAAACAGTCGCTAGTCGCTGGTCGCTCCAGCGACCGTCGCAAGTGTAAACGGGCCTTAACAGTTGTCGGAAGTCGCGGCTTTGACTGCATTCAAGTTGATCGAAAAGCGATTTCTGTGCCCGTGAAGCATCACTTCCAGCTGAGTGGATATCCGCTCTACAGAGATTAATTCAAGACGGCAATTGCAGCTTTGCGCGAACAGCACAAATAGAAAAACGAACACTACAATATAAATACTGGCCACGAAGGGCCATGCGGGAAAACAAACTCATGGCTTAGAACCACATTGGAGCGGCTCGATTTATTGGCTTTCAAATAATTATGGCATGATCGAGCGTCTTCTTTTTAATAAGAGATTCATCCCCTGAGCCATTAAAAATAGCCTCAGATGTATGACATTGCTGGAAAAAAATGAACATGTTCGGAATAGTTTTTTTGCTTAGAGAGTCACCGAAAAATTCCGTGCGTTCAAAACGACCACTATAAAAGACGGAAACGCAGGGCTCGGTAGTAGTGATCGGGGAAGTGTGCTGTTGTATTGATGTTTGTATGTGCGATGCCTGTGTATGCGTTCAATATATGTTGACCTGATGTTTGTAGTGTGCGCAACGTGTCTACATGTGTTAGAGATTCCGTAGGAAAGGAAACGAAATTGTGGCGTAAGGAAATTAAAATATTTTTTTGTAAAACATGAATTGGGCGGTACCTAGCGCCACCTAGCCTAGCTACGTGCGATTACTCTGCTTGACCCTGCCATCTGGTGGCAAGCGATTCAACATCCTTTTACGCTACGCGGCTACGCCCTAATTTCGTGTTACCGTGCTGAGATAAGCCAAGAGGTTGCTTCGGATTTGCTTTTTTTTGAGAGCGGCTTTGGTTTTGCGGGCGAATGGTTTTCACTCCTCCGTGATGTGCGGTTGACGCAACGGTTGACGAAGGAATTGTGGCTCGAGGAATAGCCAAGGTAGGACATAAAGTGCGCGAACTGAGTGCCGGTTGTCTCCGTTGAACATCGCAGTGCTGACGATGAGACGACTGAGTGACTGCATGCTTTCGAAACGTAAGTTTCTTTACCTGCAGGGGTAAAGAAACTTCGGAAATAAATACAGTTCGCGGAAAGCTCGTGTTACGTTTTTATTTCCTGCTCCTCTCGCTTCGTGCAATAGACTTAGTGTTCTCGTTAAGCCTTACCGAGCTCAATTTGCTCGATTCGTGGCCGCCATAATGAGATGCAGTCGACGGAGGAACTTTTCCTCCCCTGCTTAAGGGACGAAAGTTTCTCCCTTTCTGAAGGAACATATGTGTCAAGAGCGTTCCTCCCTTTAGGGAGGACTATACTGACCCTTTTTTCTAAGAGTGTGTGTTTGAATAAGATAGTTTGCCGGTGCCTTGAGTGCTGCCTCTGCCGATGGTTCCTGTGGCTGATGACGTCCTCCGCCTGAGTTCGCCCGAGTTCCACTCACTCGCGGGCGAAATGGCTGCATCCCAGAGCGGCGTGTTCGGAATTCGCTCCGTCCTCATTGAAACGCGGGCACTGGCTGTCACTGTCTCGGCGCCAGCGAGCCAGGTAAGCAGGCTCAACCATTTGGATTCATTTTCATAATCAGGGTCATGTGAAACCGAACCCTTTTGCAACCCCATTTGGAACAGCCATGCTAGTAATACAACCGCCAGTGTACACATTCAGCTTCAGAGGTCCTCTACCACAGTGGTTAACCACTGTGCTAGAATATCCTGCTGTTGCCCCTTCCTGCCTTCCTAGTCTGTCGTCCGCTATGCAACGTAAATGCTGAACCGCATGTAAGCGATTAAGCGAGCGACGAGAGTCAGCGACGAGCGGCGGAGATTTCCCACGGTCGCTTGTCGCATCGCTCGGTTTTTGGATTTCTAGAAATCGTCGCTCATCGCCTTGGTCGCTTGCTCCCGTCGCTTTCATGCGGTTTGCCGCGTCGCGCGAGTGACCGAACGACAGTGAAGCGGATCGTCGTCGCCTGTATCGTCGCTCGTCAAATCGCTTACATGCGGTTTCTACATAATTGCCGCGAGACTGGCACCACATATACGATTTGGCACACGCTTCCATATTCCCTTTCATACTGTTTATGATAGTGCATATTTTTTATTAGTGGCATTAGTTATTTACCGTTTTAGAACAGACGGGCGCAAATAAATCTGCCATGGTTCTAATTACTGATGTTTATTCTTTTTTCAGATGCCTTGCGGTACTATGTTAGCCACCACCGGAATCCCGACACTCCAGAAGATGTGGAGAATCTCGCCAACCGCCTGGGACACATGAATAATATCGTGCCAATTTTTTGCATTGCACGTATGTTTTTATGTTTATTTTCGCAGCCTGCAGTATGTATTTTTTGCGGAAATAAATTGAATTTTATTAATTTACGACGTGTGTTGTCAATATGACCAGTTAATCTGGTTTAACTGCATGGTGAAAATCTATTGTCTAGCCAAGCTTGGCTGACCACCCGGCCATTAACCTGGCCCATGCTGTATATACAATAAAGAGCCAAGCTTGGGGTACCACTGAGCTTCTCGCCTGGCCCAGGCCATAATTCCAGTGGCGAGCCAGTCCATGGCTACACAGGGAACTGCCGGTGGTCGCCAGACTGGCATAACAGGATGGGGCTGCCTAGCGCCATGGTGCAAAACAATATAGGCCCAGTGATACTTTTCTGGCTACCCAGTCTGGCTCAAGCTTGAGCCGGTCGTAATGCGCTGCTTGGGTTCTTTGGCAAACGGGTCACTCGTCGGGGCAAATGGGCGACTCGTTTGGGGAAGTTGTCGCACGTTTGCTCAAACCGGTGACCATGTGGCACAAGCGGGTGACCGGTGACCGTCAAACTGTACCGGTTTAATTAAACGGCTCTCGGGAGCCCGTTTGATATTGAACGTACAGATCGGCGGCCTGGTCACGCCTAGCTGTTTGAGCCTTGGCAGCCAATGTTTCCGGAAGGCTGAGAGTGCCGGTTCATTGATTTCAGATCGTCCGCGTAATGCAAGTAATTGTATTTGTATTTTAAGTGCGCTGATGTGCGCCTATACTGCAACTAAAACTAACACATTTTTTTTCTTCTTTTTCTACGTAAACGCGGCGACGTTCGTGAGGCAATATTTTTGACAACTTTAAAACTTCGTCCATCTTTTTTGCCTCAATGTTCTTATTCAGCTCGAATCTCTCTCGCAAAGACTCGACCGCATGAAAGAACGTACTTCTAGGTAGCTAAACTCGTGGAGCAAAACATTCTTCGCTTTTTCACGTAGCGGGGGTAGTGACCAAAAGAACGCCGCAAAGTTTCCTCCTCCCTGCGCACGCTCAACTTCGCAACTTTTGACGAAAAATCCCCCGCGATCCCTAGGCGGTGCACGAGAGCACGAGACAGCGCGGGGAGGCGAGCGTTCACGCCGCTCGCTGTACGTCGTCTTTGGGCTCTCTAGCGCCGACAATCCCGTCATGCCTCGCCCAGGCGAGGAGCGAGAGCAGACGACGAGAGTTCGTCTGCTTCGATGAGGCATTCGCACAGCGGAACTGAAAGAAAAAGTTGGTTTTCTGCTCGAAATCGCGTCCCACGGGCCACAAACTCAAACGCGAGCTTGAATTGTAAGCGTCTGATATTTCACGAAGGGAGGAATCGACGGCCCGTCTTTTATTTGCGAAATTTGAGTCGTTTTGTAGCCGTACAGACGCTGAAACCTACCAGTGCATGTGTAATGAAAGGCCCAGGACAACCACAGGGGCCGCGAGATCTAGCATCATTTGTGTATGGGTGAAAAGTGCAACATTTTTCGACAAAGCTCCCACAGCAGAGACCTACGACGCATTCACTCAGCGTCCGGGAAGGCTAAACATGGAGACGTTGCCCGAGACTCAAGCAAAGTCATATTTGAACGGCAGCTATCTCGCCCCGTCATATTTTGTTTTGAGAAAGCTCTCGTTCTCAATGCCAGGGAAATAAAAAGTCTTACGAAACGTATTGCTGGCTGTTCCAAAGAACTAGATTTAAGCCGTATACTTTCAGTGGTTCACTCATAATATTATGCTTAAAACGAAGCAAGCTCTTGCGCGTACAGTGCCATCAATTTCCTCGAGCGTATGCTGTTTTGTAGTCAACTGGTTTCGGAAACTTACGCCGTCTGTAGATATCTCTGACAGCCGAGTTGCTTAAGTGGAAGTCATCGCAAATGTAAGTTCCACGTTGCAGCAACCAACGTTTAAACGATGGCAGCGACTGCACTCTCGCATTCCCACCCATCACGTCGAACAAAAAGGCGCTAGTTTCGGTTTGAGGTCGGTACTTTTCTACAACATCTATGGCGACAGCATCAGTCTGCACTGGGTGCATTCGGCAAGTTCGTTCGGGGCCTGTTCTCCGTGCAGCACTCGGCGGGTGTAAATTGTAATGAATTAGAACTCTCACAGTGCAAGTCTGTATCGCGAATTGGGAGCCCGTCACTGGCCTCACCGGCGGCCATTGCTTGACGACAGGCAATATGCCGCGTCCTGTCTAGTTCCCCCTTCGTTTTCGTCCTTGTTGCTTTGGCCTTTTACATCATGAGGCAATACACGCAAGTCTAAGGAAGAAACATGCAAAAATTGGAAGCTTGTACGCGGTGCTCGAGGGCGAGCATTTTATGACGTGCTGCGATGATTATGTGGGGTTCTTGGAGATCAAATAGACATTCGTCAAGCGTTTGAACATCGATTAAGAAAGAATTGGCCAGAGCACGATTGACTTTACCGACGTCGCTTGCTTCGGTTGCTAAATAAATGGCACGTCGAGCGACTGAACGGCAGGCTCCGAGTTTCAGTTTGTCACGGAAGCCCTCCACAGGAGTTCAAAGAAAAAACTTTCACCATGAAGCACTATGTACAAGCGGTAAAAAAGATGCGAAAATCCCCAGTAAAGGCATTCCAAATTATCGTTTGCTGAGCTTTGATGACTCCGAAATCACGGATGACTCCACAATAACTCTCGGTAGCCCTTGTCTCATTAAACACATAACAGTTAACACCCAACAAAGTAGCCCTGGACCCTCAACCACACAACATTTAGTTAAACAAGATTGGTATTCTAACGCGTTTAATATTCTTGCCCACAATATTAACTGTTATCTGCAGAAACATGATAGAAGTTTCATGGTAGAGAACAACCTACTAACGTGATAAAATTGAGTTGTGTCATGCGATCACTGCCGGTGGTGCCGCTCGACCCCAGCAATACAGGCCTCTATCCACGATCTAGCCTCCTAAGAAATCAGTGGTGCCAGTGCTATTAGACATAAATCGTTTATTTGCATCGGTACTCCCATACCTGCCGGATGTAGGGACGAGGCGCAAAGCCGTACATCCGGCCAATATTGAAGCCGGTTTTCGGACGATATTGCCTCGACACTCGCCAAGAAGCAACGTGCTGTTTCGGCGACTCGTTTGTGTAATTTATTTTTTCAGTCATATTAACGGGTCCCGGGCCACTGTGTACACCCCAAAAAAGAAATGTACTGTGGTAATTACACCTTGAGGAGAAGCAGGTACGTAGCCAGATTTTCGTTTAAAGGGGGGGGGGGGGGGGCGATGACAAAGTGCTCTATGAGGGGGAGGGAGGAGAGGAGGCCCCAGCAAAATGGAAAATGTCGGGGGGGGGGGGGGGGGGCGGGAAGGCCAGGCCTTATGCCACCCCCCCCCCCCCCCCCCTCCTCCCCTTGGCTACGTGCCTGACGAGAAGAGGTATTGTAGTTTGACATCTTTATAAAAAGGTGTAGGCATTATCATACGTTTTAAGAAACGTGTTTAAAAAATCACACATTTTTAAAGGTGTGAAGTTTACATTTCTTTTATAAGGTCCATCGCTACACTTATTAGGGTGTTAGTTATGGGACACCCCACTTACATGTTTGAAGGTGGGAAAATGCTTAATGTGTATATACCTCTAACGGAAGACAATCTCCTTCATGTGATTACATCGCGTGCCGATGAAACGATCTGTCGATGACACGTCGGTCGATGAACTGATTTGACCGCCAATCAGTGACGACTGCCAGTAGAATTTCGGGGAAATAATTCTGCCGGCTGCCGGGAGACTCGACCCTACCCCGGTTCTTGTTTGTTTTCCAACATTCTGAATTGTATACCAGTTTATTAGTACCTCCTCGGATATTACAGAAAAAAAAAAAAAAAAAAAGCGATGGCAGCCGCAAAAACTCTGACAGCCCGGTTCACAGTCATGTGGGAGACTGACAGGTGCTCGTCAGTCGCCACCATGCCTTGAAAGCTACCGGTTCCGAAGAACCGGAGCGCGCAGAGAACTTGTTGTTCCACGGTCCGAGGCGGCGAACGAAGCTCGTCGCAGAGTCAACGCACAACGGCTTTCGGTAGCCGGTACTGTCGCCGAAAGTCGTCGTCGGGGAGTTGAAAGGCGTCCGCAGTGGTCTCAGTAGCGACGCCGAGGGTGGCGGAAGATAAGCTCGGCCGCAGCGAACGGCACCGCCATGTTGACAAAGTTTAACTTCGCCTCGATCCGAAGCGAAGATCTCGAGCTCAAACCACGGCTCTCGCAAAGTTCGGAAACGTCACTTTGACGTCAGCGACAACTTCGACAAACGAGGTTTCTTTTTTACACAAACTTCGGAGGGATTTTGAGCGTCAGCAGGTCGCCTAGGGACAATCTGCAAAGCATTAATTTTAGCTTGGCGTAGGGATGTAGGGACAAATGGGCGCTACGTCATCGGCGAAGCCGTTCAATCAGCGGGATCCTCGCGCCCGTCACGCGCCGCACGCGCGCCTCGATGAACTTTGCTTCGAATGATTGACACCTCGCTCGGCGCGACGTCAGCGTCGCGAGGGTCCAATTAGCGCGTTCCGCAACTTTCGGACACAAAAGGGAGTTTTCGCAGACCGCGTTGCACCCTCCGCTAAGCGTTCCGCAACGAAGAAGTTGCTACTGCGCCTGCGCGCCGATAGCGTTGACTGTGGAGTTCCCGCTATCGTAGCGGGTTGCGGAGGGACCTGCGGGACGGCGAAAACGATCTACGAAAACTCCCTAAAGTTGTGCTTGACGAGTTTAGCGACCCTAGAGTCCGTTTCACTTCATTTCAAGACGCGGCGAAGGTAGCGCGAACATGTGCCTGCAAGAACATCGAGCATTGCGAGAGCACGCCCGCCGTTGCAGCAGACAAATTACGAGCTCGTGCTGGGTGCTTTTTTGGCTCGGGCGCAAGCCGAGCTCATGGCCGACGCCATTTCCAGCGTGCGTGCTGAAATGCGCGCGTGTCCAGCGGTCCGTGCACCCTCTCCCCCAGCATTGACTGCATTGCCACAAAACGCCAACCGCAACTCTTTTTTTCTTTTTTATTTCTTTTTTTTTTTTATAGAATGCATGAGGAGAGGGTTGCGAGGGAGGGGTGTCGGGTGGCCGGTGTCTTGACCCTGACCTCGCCGTCGCCCCCTTCCTCCTCTCTGGTCGGCTCTGTCACGTGACGAGAGAGAGGGTAGGGCACGCTCCACGCTGATAAGCATAGCCAGATCCGGCTGCGCGCGCGTTCACAGTCGCTTGTTTCTTTGTCTGCTTGTTTTCCGTTGCAACTTCGTTTTTCCTGCCTGCTTCGATCTGTCGCCTTTCCCTGCGGTGTTATAAGAATGTCTCTCGACAACGTATGGGATGTGCACCAAATGTTCGAACAGTCGTACGTGTATATCGGCAACAAGCGATTCTTCAAAGAAGTCAGGAATTCTTGCGGTTTGGCTGGGTTCGGCAAATGACAGCTTGTGCGCCGCATCGTGTTGAGACTTCAACGAGCCTTCCTTCTCGCTTTTGTGTTTGTGTGGTTGTCCTGCTTTGACCGCGTCAACATTTACCTTGGATTACATCTTTCAAGTCCGCTATTTTTATGGTAAGTGCACTGCAACCTACGTGTTGGCAACGATTGACTGCTCTTCTACGCGTACTCTTCCAGGGTATCCGTAGAATCATGCAGCGCCAATTCACGTGGCAGCCGGGAGAATAATTTCCCGAAAATCTAGCTGTATAGTGTAGAATTACCTCGGTTCTTGTTTTGCTTTGTAATCTTCTCAGTTGTATAAAAGCTTAAAGTGCCTTGCACATTTCACAGATCGCTTGCACGTTTGTACTTGTCGTCAGAAGAGGTAATAAACTTCGAGGAGAATTGAAAACAATCCTTTGTGTCTGTTTTTCTGTCCATTTGCAAGCACCTACACGAGCGCATTTGTTCTACGCGTTTTCACCATGTTATAAATACGTTTATGAGTTTTGGGACGTCTTATATAAGTTTAAAATAACCAACCTCCCAGACGATACCCATTTAGGGATAGCGAATCCGAATGGCACGTTCAAACGTGTGGTCACGTGCCAGGTCGAACGGGCAACCGTATCAAACGGGCACCTGTATCAAATGGGTACCGTTTCAAACGGGTACCCGTATCCCATAATCACGTTTGATTCAAACGGATCGACAGGTTTGATTCGAACGGGTCGACCAGTTTGAATTTCAAAAGGTTTTTTTCAGTAGGGTTGGACCCTTTACCTTGCCCAGTCTGGGAATACCATGTTGATGCGGGGGTGCGGTGGCATCGTCCTTTTCTTTCGGGATTAGGCACTATATTCTTGTCTGGCTGCTTGCATCCTTTGCGATGATGCGTTTTCACTTGCGTCAGAATTCCTCACGCCAATGGAAAATCGACAGATCGATAACCCGTATGTTTTTGCTCCTTTTACGCGACCGGCGGCAGTCCTCTAAATTGCTTTCGGAGTGTCGCGTCTGCAGCAAGGACGCGCAAGATTGGTTTCTACGACGGCGACCACCCCTTCCCGTTGCTTACCTTAGAGAAGGGGTCAGGCAACACCTCAAAGACTAGGAAGGCCTCAGCGCTCTTACCGGCCGAAACAGAAGGCCATCGGAGCCGCTCTAAAGCACGGAAGAGAAGGAATACGCGGGGGGTTACTGTCATAGCAACGAGTTATTATTGATGCACGCGTGTTCATTGCCTTAAATGCCAACCGAGCCCGACCTTTGGGTTAGGAAGCTGGTTTTCTTAAACTGTCGAATTATTGTTTCATAAAATCAATGGTGTAAAATACAAGAAAGCTGTAGGTGTATAACTCTCGAGATAGGGTTTACTTTTAAGCCGGAAATTGTGGATGATTTAATTATCTCCGCAGAATGGATTATTTATGAAGAATACTTGCCAAGAATTACATGATGAATAACGATTGAAAACGGCATTTTACATCACAGCCTCAATACAGTTTACTTAGTAAACGAATGTAGTAACTGCATTCTTGCTTGAAGCTAAACAGTTCAGAAAGCTTCTTGTCAAGAGCTACTTGAATCTACACCACAAGTCAAGCTGAAATTATGACAGTGCACCATAGCGTAGGCGGGGATGCTTCAATGGAACCATGACCTGTGACGCTGTAGCCTCATCCGCGTGTGACGTCTCTCGAAGGATATCACTCTGCGTGAAGTGACACTCGCGCACTTGAAAAATAAATTTGCCTTCGTATAAATGACAACAATTTATGAGTACTTTGTATTTGGTTCCCACGTGTCAAACCAGGCCCAAATGATCCCGATAAATGTGTTCATGAACGAACACGCGAGTCAAGATATTTTCACGTGGACGTATACAGGGGGTGATTCCACGTCAGTTCATGCAATGATGGTCCGGGTCATAATTTAGATATTTTTGTTAAAAATATATATGAAAGCCATGTTCTTGGGAGGAACATTCAGCTAGATATGAACGCCGTAACAATTTTTTTCGCTGAGATATATAATAGAGAAGCTTGAGGCGTGGAAATTGAGAAGATTTCACGATGCTACTTTGCACAGTCGTCAATTCCTTATCGAACCTTTCACGGCACCATAACTTTTTTAATAGGTTTTACAAAGATTATACAACACATACATAAAAAATTAAAAATATCCATAAAATATTTCAAAGCAAACAAAAATATCAAACATGGCACAAAAACGCGTTTTAGAGACATATTCACAATTTTTTTGCAAATAAACCATCTTTCATAATACTTCACAAAACATATCAAAACGCGCGCATTTAAATATTCTTTATGAATATATAAAGATAATATGCCCACCCTTAAACATATTTTTGTTATCAACGCGGAAATTCGGCTGATTTCTCAAAATGGGGCAAGATTGGGCGTCGATATTTGAAAAACTCCATCTTTTATTTTCTTTAAACTCCCCTTGGCACTTTGCAGTGACTTGAACTAACCTGTGATGGCAAAAGATTGAGTAACATATGACCTCCAAGCGGGAAAAGCTACGACAAACCTTCACTCGGAGCGAGCCGACGTCTTCGTCATAGCGGCTTTGCCGCACAGCACCAAACGTTTGGGCGTTAGTTATGGCATGTATTTTATATTATTAAAATTCTTTTTTTATACGCGGTGAGTATTAGTGACATGAAAAGGAACTTTGAGCTGGAATACCATTAATTAGCTTACAATTCACAGGAATAAAACGGCCCCACTCTGCAAATTCGCTACCTATGCATCATACATAAGCTTAAAACTCTCAGTTGCGCGAATGGCCATGTATACATCTGGCCTCTCGGCATATGATGACTTTCACAGATGAGTTTCCTGGATTCCTTTGACAGGTTTGACGGTGGTCCACTTTGCTTGCTTCACCGCACGAAACTCTCGAACTCGAAGACAGTTGTGAGCACTGCGCAGAGTGGTTTGACGCGTTTTGCGAAGTGCTGAAGGCATGTAGTTCCCACCAGGAACGCAAGCGATTGTACGTGTGCTTCTGCCACCAATAGACCCTTTCCGGAATTCAGTGCCATCTGGTGACTCAAATGGCAGTTTACCTTTTACTATACTAATGGCGGCAATGAACCTGTGGTCTGCAGTATTTAATGGGGCACCGTCACTTAAAGGTCAGCGGTAAACGAGAATGTGCACTTCACTAAGATTATTTTTCAGTCTCTTATAATGTCGATGGCGAAACAAACGCAGCCAGTCGAAACGAAGCGGCAACCCACATAGGCGCCTTGATAGAGTCCTATACATCAAGGGGCTTTGAAGCCGAGTGAGTGCTACTAACAGATTAACTGGGACTGAGTTAGAAATGAACGCTTACGCAGCTCTTGCGTCCAATTCCTGCTTCACGTCGCGCTAAAATCTAGAATGTATAGGGCCTCGAATCATCTGCTTAGGAGCATCTTCAACTTCTTCCTTCATCAGTAAACAGAAGGCCGCCATTAGTATAGCACATATGGCGTTTTCAGATGATGATGATAGTGATCAAAGTGGTCAGACTAAATTCCGGAAAGGGTCTATCATCTTGAAGAAAACAATATTGCGTTTGGTGTCGGGTGCGACTGCCTACATGATTGATCAAACATGAAAACTGAAGCGCAAAGGTGGTGTTTGGGCAACCCCTGATCCCTACATGGGGAAAAAGGCGAATGCCGAAAACGTGGGGGTTGCAATTGAGTACTACACACGCGACGACCTCGCATGCTCTGTCCAAAGCCCCGACAAAAAGGACGTCGTCAAAGCCATGATCAACGACATGTTCAAAGTCGTAAAAAGGTTTATGACCCGCTCTATTAAGGAAGCTTACCAGCTGTTTAGGAATGACCTTCCCCAACCCGAACTAGGCATCTCCAAATTTTATTCCCTACGACCAAAATGGGTTAAAAAAAAAGTTCCGAGCACGAGGTTGGCGCATGCATATATTGCGTCAATTTTCAGTTGCTTTTAACGGCAATAACAAATGCCCCAAAGAAGACATTTACTGAAGACGACCTTAAGCGCATCTACCTCTTCTGCGCTCCACAGAACGATTGCTTTCTGCGCCGTTGCGAAAAGTGCCCAAAAACGCAGAGCATCTCGCTGCAGTCGCTTCATCTCGACGAAGACGAAGATATATGTTTCGCGTTATGGGACGCTCGCGAACTCGTCAAAAAGGTTATGGACATCTCTGCCTTCCTGCGGCAATAGGAGAGCGAAAAGTAGATGAGGCATTCTTACATCCTTGACCTTGAACGAAGCCTGATATACATGACACAAAAAGCGCCTTACCACCCAAGGCTCCACTACGATTTTGCGGAAAAACGGACAGTACTCTTTCCAACCGAAGTGCAGAGTTTTCATTGAAAAAAAAACTCAAGTGTCTCTCTTCACCAGTGTGGTTACGTCCACGCAAGGCACGCAAAGCTTTGCCGTTCTCACCGATGGTACACGACACATGACACAGCTCACGCTCTTCTAGCCACATAGGCCATAAAAGAGTATGTTAATGTTCATTTCCCAGTCTTTTCTGAACTAATTTTTGTATCAGACGGAGCGGCGGCGCATTTCAAGAATCGCTTCCAATTCCACGAATTGTCTCGGAAGCCGCACTCTTCGGCAAGATGGATCTTTTCAGCCACTGGACACGGAGAAAGCGCTTGTGATGAAGTAGGTGGAAGAACCAACGATCACCAAGTTGAGATCTTCGCTCAACTCAACGATTGCCACCGCTAAAGACTTTGTGGAAGTGCTACGTAAAAAAGTAACAAATGTCTGCATGTTCCACCTGTCTGTGGAACGGGTTCGAGAGTTTCGTGCGGTAAAGCAAGCAGAGTGGACCACCATAAAACCTGTGAGAGGAATCCAGGCTTCTCATCTGTGGAAGTCATCATATGCCGAGAGGCCGGATGTATACATGGCCACTCGCATAACTGAGAGTTTTAAGCTTATCTATGCATAGTTAGCGAATTCGCACAGTGGGGCCGTTTTGTTCCTGTGAATTGTAAGCTAATTAATGGTATTCCAGCTCAAAGTCCATTTTCGCGTCACTAATACTCAGCCCTTATGAAAAAAAGAATTTTAATAATATAAAATACATGCCATAACTAACGCTCAAAACGTTCGGTGCTGTGCGGCAAAGCCGCTATGACGAAGACGTCGGCTCGCTCCGAGTGAAGGTTTGTCGTACCTTTTCCCGCTTGGAGGTCATATCTTACTCAATCTTTTGCCATCACAGGTTAGTTCAAGTCACTGCAAAGTGCCAAGGGGAGTTTAAAGAAAATAAAAGATGGAGTTTTTTAAATATCGACGCCCAATCTTGCCCCATTTTGAGAAATCAGCCAAATTTCCGCGTTGATAACAAAAATATGTTTAAGGGTGGGCATATTATCTTTAAATATTCATAAAGAATATTTAAATGCGCGCATTTTGATATGTTTTGTGAAGTATTATGAAAGATGGTTTATTTGCAAAAAAAATGTGAATATGTCTCTAAAACGCGTTTTTGTGCCATGTTTGATATTTTTGTTTGCATTGAAATATTTTATGGATATTTTTAATTTTTTTATGTATGTGTTGTATAACCTTTTTAAAACCTATTAAAAAAGTTATGGTGCCGTGAAAGGTTCGATAAGGAAATGACGACTGTGCAAAGTAGCATTGTGAAATCTTCTCAATTTCCACGCCTCAAGCTTCTTTATTTTATATCTCAGCGAAAACAATTGTTACGGCGTTCATATCTAGCTGAATGTTCCTCCCAAAAACATGGCTTTCATATATATTTTTAACAAAACTATCTAAAATATGACCCGGACCATCATTGCATGAATTGACGTGGAATCACCCCAGGGCTATATGTGACTTTTTACACGGGTCTTATTTTTTTTAAATGCTTTACAGCATAAGCAAACGTGAGGAAACTTTGCGGCTGCCCAGTCGTAGTAATAGAATAAATTGTTTAATTAATGAGCCGTTAACCTTGCCACCTGGCACCGCACTCAACGTCATATCCGCCCGCACAAGGAATTACACTGGTTCTGTATAAACAGGCTGTTAAAGTACAGGTTGCTTCTCAAGTCCTTGACGTAAGCTGTCGAACTTAAACGACTGCTGACGTACTTTGAGCACATTGAGCCTTTTCTTGTCTTCTAATGACGCCCGACATGATGCTAACCGATGTAAGTCATTTGACGAAAGCTCAGAAGACTTAGAAAGCGAAAACTGTACAAGAGACTTGGCAACTGAAAACAAGAAGGAATTCTTCCCCTGGTGTGTTGAGACACTAGATTCTCCCTTGGAATGGCCCTTACAATTGAAAACGAGCATGTTGGTTTATTGATAAAAAAACTTGAATGTATAAAACGGCAAGGACGAGGACGGGAACCGGACATCTTTCATAGCTCTTGCCCACGCTTGCCGGTTACCGTCTTGAGGGAACTCAAACACATTCCCTTTTCGGTGTTTTTGAAGTGGCTGTAGCTCAAGATTTGTTCGGCATGACCATCCGCCGAACAAACACGCGCGCGTGTATAAGTTATCAAACCAGGCAGGGCAGACGACGGATGGAGAAAAACAAAGAAACAGTGCGAACAGCTCTGTCGGCTACCCTAGATTTGAATAGGGAGTATTCACTGGCGGGCATAGCTGTGTGCGGAAATGCTGAGCTCGTGCTGATGGCGAGCTTCCACAGTTCTTTTGCAACGTGCATTCCGCACCATCAAGATTACCGGTAATAGGAGCCTATTGACGTGAGCTCGTTCTGAGCATGCGCTCGAAACACCACCAACAAATAAGGCGTCCAGTGAATACTCCCTATAGTTATAGCGTAGAAATCTGGGCAAATGGGTGATGCATCGGAACGAGAATACAGCGCAAACAAATGACGGGTCAGTGGAAGAGTATACACACAGACAAGGCGCTGACTTACAACTAAAATTTAATAGGAAAAAAAAAAACATGAAGGCCGCGAAAAATCCGAGCAATCCACCATACCCACGTCAGAAAACACCGCGTTCCCATTGGCCGAGAGATTCTATCTCTTTTTGATAGAGGGCCACAAACGTGGCACCGACTTTACATCGTGATATATAAAATGCCTCCGTTATCTCCCTCGTCCTCTTGTTGTTCTGTCGCATCATTATTGTTGTCTCTTCAAACTTAGGGAATTCGCACCCATACCAGTCGCAATGAATCGCCAAATGCGCCGGCAAGGGACGACCCCAGAGATAATGCATGCTCCCTTAGTCTGTCGTGGACGCATCTACCAGACTGTCCAATACACTGCTTACCACACGATAGCGGTATTCTATACACAAGTCCCACTTCGCACGCTACAAACTGTTTTTTTTTGTGCTTCTTTTTGCATCGCGCTGCGTGTGCTACCTCCCCTATCAATTCTACCATACAACTTCTCCAGTTTCTTGGGAGCGGAGAAAAGAGCCGGGACTTTGTGTCTCTCCGCCACCTTAATCCTGTGGCTGACCTTGTGTACGTAGGGCTCCACAGAGCCTTGGCTCTGGGGCACCACTGCCGGTCTCACTCTCGGCTTGAACTTCTCTGGGACCACAGCAGTCCACCGAAGCGTTTGCAGCAGTGATTTACCCACTCCTGTAAGGAGTGGTGATAGATAGCCCCCCTTCTTCAGCCTGTTCACCTGGGATGCAAAACCCTTCACCATCCTGTGTGGACAAGACTTCGCCAAGGATGCGCGGAGACAGGTAAAAACTACACCTCTTTTAACCACCTTCGAATGGTTGGATCTGTAAGGGAGCAGACACTTTTTTGATCTGGGAGCATAACACCAGCAAAAATATTGCTGAAGCGATAGTGTAAGGTCCAGAAATTGCAAGTTATAATTTACAGAATCCTCCTTAATAAAGTCTAGCCCTGTGGAGCAGGCCATAAATACTCCCAACATTCTTTTATACAAAATCAGCTTTTTGGGACGCTTCCCGTGGGTGAAACAGCACCAAAGATTCACCCACATACCTGAAATTGCGCACAGCATCGGCTTCCAACATTTGTTCAATCCCTCTGCCCCTCTTTGACAGATAGATATCACCTTAGACTGGCGCCACGCTTTAGCCAATGTAGATACACTCATTCTGCAAATTAACCGCACCATCAAAAACAACATACATACGGAGAACCGAGATAGAAACACAGCAAATCTAAAAATCTTTCCTCGTCAATTCCGCAATCGTTCTGAAAGGTTTTAGAATTATTTTGTTAGAACTATGCTAGAATTAGTTTGCATTCTTACAGGTATTGGGCTTAGTGTCATCTACTGCATATTGTGCTTATCAAATTTTTAATTTTTCTTAGCCTTTTGCCCTGTGGGAATATGCAATAGTTGAAACGCATTTTGATCTACGCCTGGTGAATTTCTAGTTCACAATTACTTTGCAATGTCATATTTACAAATATATCGAATTTAAAAATAATGTATCTTGTGTTCTCAGCGTTACCTTTTTTTCTAGTTTAGATATCTTGTATTTATATTGTTATTTAGATTCATTTAGTCATTATTTTTATTTCATTAACTTATTTATATTCCACCCCCCCCCTTCCCCCCGAAATTGCAACATATTCCAAATCTGGATCTTAAGCCTTACCGATGACCTAGATTTAAAGGGCAACTCCGCCAATTCCAAAGATTTCGATCGAGAAAATGAGTGATTTCGGATTAAAAGCTCTAGAAAGAGACACTACGTCATTTCCCGACCGAAAATGTCAGATATGGTCCTCATATATTTTATATACGGCCAATATGATAATATAACCAGTCAAATATGGCCATATTCCGTCATATATGGGAGCAAATACGGCGGTATTTCGCCATATAAGTGGGCAAATACTGCCAGATGTGGCCATATAAGTCCGTAAATAGACCATATATAGCCCCTGATAATGATATATAAGCCCGTTTCGGTCGTGCAAGCAACAAGTCATATGTACTTGCTAAGACACTAGTTGATTGATCTACATTTCACGAGTCTCATGTAATTTGTTAACCACTGTTAACATCCTTAACGTGAAGTTATTCCAGGTATTTTGACCATTTAATGAATTGCGCATTTTGAAGGTTGAAAGACAAATGAAATTTGGTTGTATTTTTGATGTGTGACAATATGACGAAGTGCGATCGGAAAGCGAGTTAATCAAATAATGGATTTTAGTCGCAGCTCTTAGGCACCCGTTTCCGAGTTAAGCAGTGTCGGTGTCGCCCTCGGTGTAACCGCCCCGCTAAATTTAGCGAGAAAATGAATTGGTACGTACGTCTCGTGACGTCAATTTGCCCGCTAAATCTGGCAGTGAAATTAATTTTTGTTAATGTTTCCCCGCTAAAATTGAGCGGGTAAACACGAACCGTTAGCTTACTGAAGATGCAAGACGCGCTACTTTGTCGTCCCGAATCCTCTTCCCTTCGAACGGCTGTGAAGCCGTTGCGCCCGGAGTACAATACGCAGCTCTTTCGAAAACCGTTCGCGCAGCATCGCATCCGTTCGTTTACGAGCGTCGGCGATTCATCGTGTGCTGAAATTCCGTGGTGTCTTTTATGGTAACTCTTCCCTAAAAAAATTTGAAATTTAAAAACGCGAACCTGACAGTGTAGACATGAGTTTGAATTTATTGGTAAAAAATATATATATACATATTTATTTATCGATTTGTCGACATCGTGCACAAAAAAAATAGTCGTGTTTATTTTTTCATTTGAAATTATAATGTGAGTTATACGTTACAGCGTAAAACATAGTATCTTCAAACTCGCATCGTTTTAGGTCACTTTCAAGATGGGCAGCTTCTTTGGAAGTTAAAAAGCTGGACCTCATAGAGCCGTATGTTCACTCGGTATTGACAGCAGGCAGACTTGGGAGTAATCCGTTACAAGTAACGGAATTACTTGTAATTAATTACTTTTCTAGTAATTTTGTAACTTATTTATTTATTTATTCAAAATACCTCAAAGGCCCGGTGGGCATTACATGAGGGGGGGGGTTATTTTCCAACAAAGGCATATAGTACAACGCAAAAACATTGAAACAAAATAATAACTGAAATTAGAACATACTGATGTGCGACAAATGACGACAATAAGCACATGAAAATAACTAAAAGTAGTTAAATCAGTCATGGTAAACACTTTGGGACAAAATAACATAATACAATGCTAATACAACGGAGCACCGAAGAATGTCAGCTTGCATACTAGCCGGGGATGAGAAAGAAGTTAGTAAGTGCACTGCGAAACATTTTTGCATCAGATATGATGACAATGTCGTCGGGAAGACCGTTCCAGTGTTTGATGGCTTGAGGAAGTGGTGAGTTATTAAATGCTAACGTTGAACCAAAAAGGCGTTTAAAGCTTTTGCTGTTATTTTGACGATGTGACACTCTATTCGGTGGTTCTAAAAGTGATGAGCTGGAAAGACCGGGGTTATAATGCAACCGATGAAGTAAGCAAAGAAGTGCGATTAGTCGACGAGTCTCGAGGGGATGAATAGAGTTATTTTGCTTAAGAAGGGAGACGCTGGCAAATCGGGAATAAGATGATGATATGAATCGGGCGGCACGGTTTTGGACAGATTCTAACTGGTTAATTAAGTACTTCTGATGAGGATTCCAGATAGGTGAAGCGTATTCTAGTTTTGGGCGTACGTAGGTATTATAGGCTAGATGGCGTAGATGCGCGGGTGCGGCTTTTAGGTTTCGCTTTAGGTACCCGAGAGCACGTGACGATTCAGCAGTTGTAATGTTAATGTGGGTAACCCAAGACAGATTCGAGGTCAGATGCACGCCGAGGTACTTGTAAGATGAGACATCAGGCAGAGAAGCGTTATTTAGGGCATAACAGAAAGATGAGACTGAGCGTTTCCTAGTGAATGAAACCAGGTTACATTTATTTACGTTTAGTTGCATTTCCCATTTTACACACCAGTCGAGGACCTTGTTAATATCACTTTGTAGGATGTCATGGTCAGTTTGGTTGTTAATTTTTCTATACAACACACAATCGTCAGCGAAAAGCCGGATTGTAGATGACACGGTGTTTGGAAGATCGTTAATGTAAATCAGAAAAAGAAGGGGCCCAAGGACTGTGCCCTGTGGGACACCAGAGGTTACATCGGTAGTCGTAGAGTGAAAGTTGCCAACCACAGTAAATTGCTGTCTAAGGGTTAAAAAGTTACGTAACCAAGAGAGCGTGAGGGAATCCAGGTTTAGAGCAGAAAGTTTGGATATTAGGCGACAGTGGGGTACCCGGTCAAATGCTTTAGAGAAGTCTAGGAAAATAGCGTCGGTTTGAGAGCCGGAGTCCATGTTAGTATGAATATCGTGGGTGAACTCGAGCAGTTGTGCTTCGCATGAGTAGCCCTTCCGAAATCCATATTGGTACTTGTAAAAGAAGTTGTTGCTTTCAAGATGTCGTATGGAATGGGAAAATACTATATGTTCTAACAATTTTGACACGACACTGGTTAAGGATATGGGGCGATAGTTAGCTACAGATGATTTATTGCCAGACTTAAAGACTGGAACGATCTTCCCAATTTTCCAGTCCTCAGGAATGGAACAAGAAGACAAAGATTGTTGAAATAACAGGCACAGTAGCTGCGAAGAAATTTCACTGGTATTTTTCAGGATTTTAGAACAGATGTTATCAGCACCAGACGACGTGGATATATCAAGGTTACTTATAAGTTGACTAATACCGGAACTTGTGATAGAAATGGGATTCATGAATGGGTAATCAAAATCTGCCACAGGTGGAACGTTCGATTGGTCCTCTCTAGTAAATATTGATGCGAAGAATTCGTTAAAAACGGAGGGACAGAGAGCATCAGCTACAGGGTTCCCGGTATTATCGGATAAGGAAATAACCTGGTGAGATTCCTGCGGTGATATTATTTTCCAGAATTTTTTGGGGTTGTTAGTTAGAAGGAAGGGTAAGTCAAAGCCGTAATATTTTTCTTTGGCCAGGATAATAGTGGAGTGGTATTCTACCTCGCATTTTTTATAGTTTGCCCACGCCTCAGGAACATTTGACCGTTTAGCAAGGCGAAATAGTCTTTTCTTTTTTCGGCTTAGGAGTTTAAGGGATTTATTGAACCATGGTTGGTTGCTATTGGAGTGAATGTGGACTAATGGGACAAATGCATCGATTAGTTCAGATATTTTAGTCTTAAACAGGTGCCAATTTTCTTCAACAGTTCTATATTGAAATCCATCAGCATAAAATGGAAAAAAGAGAGAAAGTGCTTCGTTAATTGAGGGAAAGTCGGCTTTGTTATAATCACGAATTTGCTTAGTCATTGCTCGCTCTATATCGGTATGAAGATTAATGCTGACATTGATCAACTTATGATCACTGAAACCGGTAAAAAGTGACAATGAATGAACAGACTCGGGATATGATGTAAGAACTAAGTCCAAAATATTGTCGCCACGTGTCGGTTCATTCACAATTTGTACCAGGTTAAAGTTTTGACATACATCCAGGAAGTTTATTTCCTGCTGACCATGTGAAGTTTGAGTGGACCAATCAATAAGTGGAAAGTTGAAGTCACCAAATAAAAGCAGGTTCGCGTTTGGAAAGGCCTGGTGTAGGGCATAAAGTTGATCATGAAGTATGTTGATAAATTCGGGGCCACTGTCAGGGGGACGATAACACACACCCAGGATGTTCTTTTGGAATGAGGAATAAAAGCTAACCCAGATTATCTCTAAACTACAATCATTTGGAATCTCGTATGAAGGAATCTGTTTTTTAACGGCAATCAGCACGCCACCACCTCGCCTGTCCGGTCTGTCTCGACGATAGAAGTTAAACTCAGAACCATTATTAAGGATTTCTTTATTTTTAATATCAGGTTTCAGCCATGTCTCAGTAAGAATCGCGAGGTCAGTATCAGTGTCGTAAAGATAGGAAGAGAATGCATCGCGTTTCGGTATCACACTTCGAATATTTGTGAATGATACAGTAAGTGCAGGGGGCTTATGACGGGGAGAGAATTCGTCGAAACAGCACGTCGTGGGATCGGTGGCTTATTTTTCCTGAGCTATCTTGGCATGAGTTCAACGCAGTCTGAGTCAGGGTTGTACATATAGATAGTGTTATCAATTTTTAGTTTGTCAAATGATAGTCTAAAAGAAACGTTTTTATTCTTAGCGAATTCGATTAGTTTCCTCCTGCGTGGCGGACTGAGATAGAAAAGTCTTCTCCAACAGAAAAGGGTGTTCCTTTCAACTTAAAACCTGAAGACAGGATGCGGTCTTTTTCTTTGAATCTGGAAAACTTTACAATGATAGGGCGTTTTTTCACAGTGTTAAACTTTCCAATTCGGTGGGCTCTTTCGATACTATCTGGGTGGATGCCGATTTCGAAATGATGGGAACAAAAATCTATCACCTTCCCTTCGGACGAGGCCCATGTTTCATTTGCATCATCGATGATACCATAAAATAGCAGGTTAGACCGACGAAGCCGATTTTCAGCGTCATCGCATCTATATGCCACATCATGCAACTTTGAAGAAATGACAGTGAGTTCATCTTCGGAGGCAGGGGTATTCAGCGTGGCTTTGCATCTCGTCAGTTCGGCCTCCAACTCAGCAACTTTCGCAGTTAGTCTTTGTATCTGCCCGTCCGAGACTTTTTGTTGTTGCTTTAGGGTTTTTATTTCCGAGATAATTCCTGCCTGACCATCTTCTATTCTCTGAACGGTAGCCAATATTTTTTCCTGTATGCCCGGGCTGTCAGTGACAGGTCCGGGGTTAGATTCTACATCGCCCGCCACTAGCAGCTGGGAGTGAGACAACAAGGAAGCAAAGAAAGATTCAAATAATGCATAAACACATTGAAGAAAGGCTAGGGTGTCTTTGGGGCATGACACAGCAATCAGACAGTAATTACTAGATCGGCAACTAAGACTGGTGGTCCGATAACTAACCTGCAACAGCAGAAACGGTGAGCGCTCCATCTTGCGCGTGTCATGCCCCAAGAAGAGTGCGTTCGGGGCGTCCTTATATACGGCCCCGCCGGTGGCAGACGATCCAGGTTGCCTGCACAGTGTCGCCCAAGCATCCAGAACTGGGTTTGGTGTCGTCGTTGTGTTGAAGAAGTCGGTAGGGGATCTGGCCGTGTCGCGTAGTCCAGGCTTGGCGCCGCCGCACAGTGAATTCAGAAAGACGAGAACCTGCAACAGCAGAAACGGTGAGCGCTCCATCTTGCGCGTGTCATGCCCCAAGAAGAGTGCGTTCGGCGCGTCCTTATATACGGCCCCGCCGGTGGCAGACGATCCAGGTTGCCTGCACAGTGTCGCCCAAGCATCCAGAACTGGGTTTGGTGTCGTCGTTGTGTTGAAGAAGTCGGTAGGGGATCTGGCCGTGTCGCGTAGTCCAGGCTTGGCGCCGCCGCACAGTGAATTCAGAAAGACGAGAACCTGCAACAGCAGAAACGGTGAGCGCTCCATCTTGCGCGTGTCATGCCCCAAGAGGAGTGCGTTCGGGGCGTCCTTATATACGGCCCCGCCGGTGGCAGACGATCCAGGTTGCCTGCACAGTGTCGCCCAAGCATCCAGAACTGGGTTTGGTGTCGTCGTTGTGTTGAAGAAGTCGGTAGGGGATCTGGCCGTGTCGCGTAGTCCAGGCTTGGCGCCGCCGCACAGTGAATTCAGAAAGACGAGAACCTGCAACAGCAGAAACGGTGAGCGCTCCATCTTGCCCGTGTCATGCCCCAAGAGGAGTGCGTTCGGGGCGTCCTTATATACGGCCCCGCCGGTGGCAGACGATCCAGGTTGCCTGCACAGTGTCGCCCAAGCATCCAGAACTGGGTTTGGTGTCGTCGTTATGTTGAAGAAGTCGGTAGGGGATCTGGCCGTGTCGCGTAGTCCAGGCTTGGCGCCGCCGCACAGTGAATTCAGAAAGACAAGAACCTGCAACAGCAGAAACGGTGAGCGCTCCATCTTGCGCGTGTCATGCCCCCAATCTGTTACTTTTCTGAAAATGTGATTTGTAATCTAATTTCATTACTCTTTCAGTAACGCGTTGCTGAAATTACTGAAATCTCTTCGCTCGCGAAGAGATCTAGTTCTGGCGAAGGAAAGGAATTCACGAAAACCGCGACAGCCCAGCCAGAGCCCGTTTCTGGACTTGTTCGTACAAGCAGTCAGGCTGGGAGGGTTCGACTGTCTACATGAAGGCAACAAGCTTCGACTTGGAAAACGGACGGACTGCTTCGAGCGCACAAAAGAGCAGAAAACTAATGGCCCAAAAAACCATCGAGTGGGTGTCATGAAGAGTACGAACGTGGATACTGTGACCGTAATGCAGATGTCCGCTCGCCCCTCCCAATCCCCTCTTTTCCGTCCCACCCCCTGGGTGTTGTCCCCCAAAAACCAATCAGCATTTTTTTTGTCACACAAGACCGTCCTTTGTTTGTCGATGTTCTGCCTACACAAACCCATCCCGCTGACAAAAAAAAAATGTAACGAGATCTTCACCCTGTTCATCTTTGACAGCGCTGTGAAAGCTAAATACTGGCTAGACCAACCAGCTTTGTAGTTTCGGTCACTTGTCTTCGCACTAGCGGATGCGTAAGGCACAAACATAAGGGAAGCGATGGCAACAGCTCATTGGAACAGAAAATGAATGAAGCATCAACAATACTGTCAGTTTAAACAGTAACTTTAGACAGCAGGCGATAAGGTGGCCGGGGAGCACAGCCAAAAGGGATTAGGACTTCGAAGCTGAACCCATACTCCTAGAAACGAGAATGTTGGGGTTCTCGTCAGCGGATTGTGCCTACGGGAACTTACTCCGACATTTTAGGGAAAGAGAACACAGCCCGAGCGTTTTGAGAAAAAACAGTGGCTGACATGGACACAGTAGGGTGCCTCCACAGGAGTTAAGGCAGCGCAAGGCGGCTGTAAACGCGTGAGGTACATCGAAGCCTGCGGTTCACTGAAAATTGTGCTTTTTTAATATTTTCTAGACGAAGAAATCAGCTTGGCTGAAAGATTGTGGATGAATATTTCGTGTGAAGTTTCAGTTTTGATTAGTTTGATGACCAAGAAAAAAGATCAAGTGGGTCAAGGCCGGATAACAACCTTCAACAAGCGATACTCTGAAATCTGCCCAAACGCAAGTAGCGGATTCAGGTCTTACAGCCAGTTGGTTTTAGTGGCTAAGCCAGCCCCTATTTAGGCCATATATATCAACCGTAGAAAAACCACATCTTTAAGAGAGTCGTGCTCTAAAGTTTGCCGTTGCCATATTTCGAATGGTGTGCGTGCCTCCGCCACCCATATGCATTCATCGCATGTTCATAGGATTCAGTTCTGTCCCGGGTGGACAGCGCTAGATTCGTTCATATCGAACACCTGTTCCAGTCCTTTAGAGCTTTATAGATCCATCGTCGTAAAATGGGGCCCGAAATTCCCCCCACAAACACGCAGTAGATATTGCAGGTATATTGCGTGTTTCTTTAAAGTAACGCAAAAGTAATTGAGTAAAGTAACGAAGTAATTAATCAGTTACTTTTTACGGGGAGTAATTTGTAACGGTAATCCACTACTTTTTTAGGCCAAGTAATTGTAATTGTAATTAATAACTTTTTTGGAGTAACGGGCACAAGTCTGACAGCAGGGTAGACAGTACGCGTGTTTTAGGCCAATCGTGTCTCCGGTTAGGTTCATGGGACTACAGTTTAGAGTTTAGTGATAAAGCAGGACATCGCACGTGCCTGGAGCCCAAGGCCACACATAGCATTCACTGCACTGTTAACCTTGGGTACAGCTGACAAATGCGCTCGTTGTGGTCGCGTTGATGCCCCATAAGATAAGCCTTTTGTTCGCCAAACCCCGTTTTGCCCTCTCCTTCTCTCCTTTTCTCTGTCTTCCTAAGCTGAAAGCGTTGTAAAAGGTGTGTGGTCACGTGATTTGACGGATGACGCATTAGCCGTTGGCGATCTCGGAATGCGCAAGCACACCTTGGAATGCTTTTAGCCGGACATAGTTTGGTGTGTGAATCGCCATCTATGGCTGCTGCGTATGTCTGCTTCTGTAATATATTTCTTCAATGAAGCCCAATTATTTTTTGTGATGCGTTTAGTGTTCGGTTCTACAAACGACAGCTTGTGCTACATCGTGTTGGATCTTCACGGGCACCTTCTCGTTTTTGTGCTTGAGTAATGGTTTTGCCGTGGCCATGTCGACATCTCCCTTGGATTACACCTTTCAAGTCCCGTCTCGTCAACGTAAGTGCGCTGCAACCTACTTCGCGACAATTGATCGTTTTCCAAAGGTATTCTTCCAGATTACCTCTAGAATTCGGCCGTGTGTATCTCCTGGCAGTCGGGAGAATAATTGTGCAGAATGTTTCGGCATTGGTGCGATTGCGCTACAAGCAGAAAGTTGCCACCGACAAAGTTTTGACGTGTCGTCAAAAAACAACAATCACGCGTTCTAACATTTGACCAGCGGCTTTACGAGTCGCTTGTAGAAAGATTGTTGCAATTTTGCAAAATACTGGTAAACAACGCTAGGTTACCGTCATAATCTAAACCCTGAGATGAGGATAAATCAAATAACGGACAGCTCTCCTTGACTCGGGCTTTACATTATGATGTTTCTTAACCGGCTTGCCTACATACTTTCGCTCCTTGCAAGGGTTATCGTCTCGCGGACGGCACAAACCGATCCCCTGACGGCGGCGTCTCGGAGAGCTTGCACACGGGGCCGCCGCCGACCGATCGCCGTCTGGCCGGGCCCGCGGCGCGACAATCGCCCGTACTCTGCCGGGAGCCCCGAAGGTGCGCTCGAGGCGGGAAAAAAGCGTTATGTATCGATAGGCACAGGGCATCTACACCACGAATGGGCGAAAGCCGATGCAAAGGCATGCGCGAACGTAAACAACGGTAGAAAAGTGCAGTTGCTCGCCGCTATGAGATGCGTGCCGCAAACTCGGTCATCCGCGGACGTATCCCTCTCCTCCCGCTCGTCCTTTCTCTAACTTCACAGACACTATGTCACTCTGTCTTGCAGTTCATGCCGACGAAACGATCGTCGGGATACCGGGTAATTGCTACAGCCGAGCGCGGCACAGTTTACCGTTGCTCTCGCTGTGGAGGGTCGAAGAGTCAACCACTAGAATGGTGGATACCAGGTTTTTTTTTTTTATTATTGCAGATTTGTTTTAAAAGAAGCCGTGCAAGCTACACTTATGTGGTTTGTGCGAGTGAGTTATACGCCCAGGGGGACATTATGTAGTTTGCTAATCTTTGCGAAAAGACGGCTAATTAATTAAAATTCATTAATTAACTTTTAATTAGTGAAAATAGACATAGTTTCAAATAAAAACTTGCTGAACGTCGTCCAAAACCCTTAAAACAGTAAGATTTAGAAATACTTTGAGCGCGTGTGAAGCGCAGTATTGCGCTTAAGTTACCATTCGTGGACCAGGTACCAGGCTGGGGCTAGATAAGACATAGAAAAATTGCGCGAGCACCTTACCGAAACCACTAGCCTTGTACCTGCTTCACGAGTGGTAACTTTAGTGCGCGTCTCACGCTCTGAAAGACTTTCTGAAAAATGACTGATTTAGGAATTTTGGACGACGCCCTGCAAGCTTCTTATTGGAACCGTATGCCTATTTTCACTCATTGAAAAGTTAAATAGCGAATTTTAATTAATTAGCCGAGTAATCGAAAAAATTAGCCCCCCCCCCCCCCCCCCCCCACGTAACCTCGCCCTGGGCGTACAGCTCACTCGCAGAAACCGCATAAGTGTAGCTTTCATTACTTTTTAAGAACAAATCTGCAAGAAACAAAAAAAAAAAAACCTGATATAGGAGGCAGATATACCCCTATTTGGCACACCCAGATATGAATATATAAAAATTGGGCAGATCTGTCTAAATAAGGCTTATATAAACTGATGTGCTTGATATGGCCAGATCTGCTCAATTTTTATATATCCATATTTGTTTTTTGTTTTTATATATATATAAGCTTCCAGATCTGCCATTTTTGTAAGGGTTGATTTGCGAAAAACTGCATATATATATATATATATAAATATATATATTATTTTTTTTATCTAATGTTAAGCACGTGCAGATATCAAAACCGTAACTTCGACTCCGTCCGGCAACATTGGCCTCGGGTATCCAAGGAGATGGCTATCACGGGGGTGCATATTTTCGGCACCGATTTGAAGTCCAGGCGACGCGACCAGTAACGCCGCGGACGTCCAGATTCTATTTGGTCATTTTTGATGTAAACACGTTTTTTTTTGGACGCCGCCGACTGCATTTTGAAACGTCGGTCGGTCGGCGATGTACTCGTTGGTGTGTGTCGACGTGCCGCCTGTGATCGTCGCGTATCCAGAACCAGTGTTTTCCAATTTCGTTCGCCCGGTGCCGTCGGTCACTCCTATTGTCAAAGAAGATTCGTAGTGACTACGGTACCGTCCGACGGCACTTTTGCAGAGCGTTCAAGAACACTGCAGTTCAAGTGCCGTCCGACGGTATTCCTCCGACGGTTCTCCGCGTTAAGTTGCGTCCGAAAGTCTCGTATAAAATGAATTATCAAAACGTGATTTTCGAAGCTGTAGCGTGGCTCTGCGGTTAAACTGTCTGCCTCATACGCAAGCGGTCGTGGGTTTGATCCGCAGTGGAGGCCTACTTTTTTTTTTTTCGAACATTTTGTTCTGTTGGGGCATTTGGCGATATTTACATTTCTTTTTTACGACTAACACTGAAAAAAAGAAGAAATGCTGTCGACGACAGCGCTACAAGCGCGAGCTAGTTGCTTTGGATCACGCAGCTATTCTATGCAAGGGTGATAATCCGTCGGATTGCACACAAGTACAGCTCCAAACAAATGCGCACAAAATTACTGCGGCTGGGCTCTGTCGACTCCAGTACACGTGATGTTCATTTGCAACAGGAGTGACGGACGGCACTGGACGAAGCTTGAAAATGGAAAGCGCTTATTTTGATGTTCCTGAGAACGCGACGAGTACAGGCGGCAACGTTGTCATCACGTACCAGCGCGGACACCGCCGAGCACCCGGCCACACACACGCCGAGCGACCGACATTTCAAAATGCAGTCAACGGCACCCAAAGAAACCGTGTTGTTGACGTCAAAATAACTAGGACGTCAAAACAAAAGCTGTTATTTCGACATCCGTGACGTCATTGACCACGCCCCTTGGATTTCAAATCGGTGCCGAAAATACGCAGCCGCGTTTCACCCCCCCCCCCCCCCCCCCCCCCGCTAGCCCTCCGCAACGAAGAAGCCGCTACTGCGCTTGCGCGCCGATGTCCTTGACTGTAGAGCTCCGAGTATCCTAGCGGGTCGCGGAGAGCGTTGCGGCTCGGCGAGAACCATCTACGAAAACCCCCTAATGACGCCGGCTCTCGGCGCCGGATGCGGCTTCGTTGGCGGCAGTTGGCGTCGCGACCGCTGGCGCCATCTCTTGTCTCCCGTGCCAAACGGCGCGCTATTGTTTGAAGACCGATGGCAATTTTTTGCGTTTTCATAGACGTTAAGCCTTTCTCTTTTTTTACTTTGTTTCTGAGGTAAGGTCGCTCTTTGCAAATTTTGTAGAAGAAATGCACCATCTGTGGGCAACGCTGCACGACACCCAAGCGTGATCGGTTCAGAAACCGTTTTGCGGTCGATTTAAAGAGCCTGGCCGCTATTTGAAGCATACTGTACTGTCATTCAGCCTTCGTGGCCTATCGAATCACTCGTGATAAATACGTTCGAAGTGGCCTTACGCGTGGCCACGGTTAATGTTCGTGGTCTGGCAGCCAGGTGTCGGCACTGTTATTTTCTGAAAACGAGCTGGATATTATTTCCGTTCAAGATACGAAAACTAGCGGTATGGTGCGGCCTTTTCAGAATTATTTTAACGTTTGGGTGTCTCCCGCTGTGGGGTTGTTCTACGGATATTGTCTGTTTATTCGCCGGCAGTGCATTCATGCTCCTCTGGTCGTATTGTCTTGCGCGACGTTTTCTGTTTTAACTTTGTTTGGTGCATTATTTGTTTGTACGCGCGAAATTGCAAAAATGAACGCAATTCTTTTTTTTTTTTTTTTAAAATCTCGGCACGAATTTTAATTTTAATCGAGTCATTATTTGTCATGGGGATTTTAACTGTGTTTGTAGGCCAGAAAATCGAGCTAATCGGTGCTCCCGGTCGAAGTTCCAATTATTTTTGTTTGAACGATCTTGTTTCCGAGTATTTTTCTGAGGACGTTGCTGTTATTTGCTTTCATTTGCTTGACATTGAGTCAAGCAAATATTCAGTTCACGCATTTCCAAGGCCGGAGCCATGCGAGACTCGGTTGAGCGTATATCTCGGTCGATCTTTTGCCTCTTTGTAGTGACTACGTGGTTAAACATGTGTCGTCCAGTGACCATGCTTTAGGCATGCTTACTCTTGGGAATAAGTGGTCCAATCTTCGCGTTGGGATTGGGTGCTTTGGAAACTTAACAGCAGTCTTGTTAAGGATGAGCATTTTCGGGCTCATGCGAGCAAACGTTTTGAAAATTTGTACGAGGACAAGCGTACATTATGAGGGGGGGGGGGGTCTTTTTAAAGAAGTTAAAATGGTTGCCATTGAGAGTTTGCGTTAGTTTCTGCGCGGGGATTGTGACCAAAAATAGAGTGAGCAAGCCCAAAGGCAGCACGAAACAAAGCAGAATTAAAATTAACTGTTTGGCTATTTGGTTAAACATCTCAATTACAAAAGCGCAAAGGACAAGGACAGAACAAAGAATGAACAGGAGAAGCGCTTACTAACAACTGATCGTTTAATGCATGATAAAAGAAAGACGAAAATGAGAGGAAATTTACTAAATTAAAATGCCAATTGTATTCCCTCGTAAAATGATTAAAAAATTATTTGAGAAAAAAATTAACAGAATTAAGAGACTGATAGAAGTGTAAAAGGAAAGAAAAAAAAAAGCCAGATTAAGAAAAAAGCTAGAGGTGCCCTATCTTTTTCTGGGACAGTGAAATTGATGGTGTGCTAACGCACGTGTCTCCTTTTTCTATTATAGTTTTTGCCTCAAACATTTCTCTGGCTCTCTCGCTCCCAAAGCTTTTGAGTACTTTTGTTTGATTGAATATATGAGTGCATTTACGGTCTCTGGCATGTATGGCCAAGTGTCCTGACGGTGACGCATGCATGGAAAGATCGTGCTCTCGTAGTCGTACATTTACGGAGCGCCCAGATTGACCGACGCACGCTCTCCCAAATGTACACGGTATTTTGTAAACGACGTTGACGTTGCAGTTGATATATTTATGTGCGTGCTAGACCAATACCACCTAGGCTAGACTGAGCAGTGTTCCTGTCTTTCGTTTCGGAGTTGATTTTTGGACAGAATTTTCTAACTTTGTCAGGAGCTGATGTTACAACCTGTATGTCTTATTTAGACGCTATTCGTTTCAAGCTGTGTGATACTTTGTGTTGGTAGGGTATCACTGCCGGACGGCGTGTCTTATCTCTTCTTCTTTCATTGTGAGTCGTCAGGCTATCTGCTACATCTAATATTAAAGATGTTTCGGTGACCCCCTCGTTTTGTTACCTTTCGTGACGTCATTAACTTGTGTTCAACAAGTTCGATGGTGTTTGTAATTGGCATGGTAGAAGCCTGAAACCATAGCGCTCGCAAAGCAGCGCAGCCAACACCGTCAAAATTGAAGGTCTTCCATTCCTCTTATTTCCGTCCATGAGACATTCTTGGCTGACGTCATAGTCAGCATTCGGCCAATTGTGGTGGGCCGACCACAGCGACGCTTTTGATCCCTCATGTCGTCAATTGGCGACGTGAGCTATTGGCATAACTGCACAGCCGGCTGGGAAGGGGAAGCTTCCCGTATCGATGCAATTTCGGTGAAGTCTTTGTCAGTGACCACCACATTTGTGTCTGGTGCCCTCGCATTTTCCTGTACAAAAGTTTCCAGCAGGTGTGTAACAACATGCTGTTGCTCCGAAGCAACACTGGCATGGGCCACAACATTACTACGGCCAGAGCCGTCTTCCACGACGAAAACAAAAAAGGGCTTCCTTAGGTTGTTTGTCCGGTAGGTTGCGTCAAGAAGCAAAACTCCAGGAAAGAATGGGATGACCTGTTGCATGTGCTGTGTTTGGATGAATGGGATTGGCAGTTCTTGGTTCTTATCAGTGATTGGGATGACCTTGATATGCTCCTTGGAACGGAACTCCTCGATGACCTCCATAAGCTTGTTCGCGTCTTCTCTGCGGTTGTTTGCGTTTTTCAGGTTTTGAAGAACTTTGGCGACGATTCTTTTGCCTGTAATCAGTTCAAAAGAAAGAGATCTCAGTGAGCTTTTGAGACCTGAGGAATCAAATATAAGGAAATGGAATGAAATAGAAAATGATGGAATGGCTAGCTGTCATACTAGAACATAAGAAATAATTACCTGTCGTTTCATTCAGCTTTTGCACAACCAGACTGAGGAGAACTTTCATCTCAAGGAGTGGTTGTACGAATTGTTTCTCATCATCCTGAAGCCTGCGCGCCTCTGGATAGGAGTCGGAGATCTCGCTTGATGTCTCATGGTTATGCTGAACCACAATGCTTTTGATTTCCAGCTGCCGGGTCAATCTCTTAGCAGCGATGCTAAAAGATTTCTTTCTTTATTGTTCTGGTGAAGAAAAAACGATGGAAAGAACAGTTAGATTTAACGTGGTGCACTCATCTAGAAGTATACGGCTAGGATACCTATGTTTGGCTTTCATTACCTTCCTTAGCAAGGGCAACAAGAGTGGCGATGGCGCCGCTAACAGACCGATCTCACCAGCCAGTTTAGTTACGCCGCCGCTGCCGGAATGCATCGAGGGAACTTAAAGGACTGTTCAGACACTTGCGTTTGACTGCGCTGCCTCGAGAACCGAAAACGAGTCACCGTAACATCTGTGCTTCGTATGAAGCGTTGAATCCAATTCAAGGAATCATTTTGGCACGCGATGTAAGCAGCAGGGATGTCCCGGTTTCTCGCAGCCGCAACGTTGTCAAACCGTGTCAAACGCAACTGTCTGAACCAGGCTTTCTTTTCGTGGGACACCCTCCCTGCTATGCACGTGCAGAGCACGAGACGGCACGAGTCGCCTCGTGCACGGCCGGGTGCGTTTTGCAAACTAAAGTTATGGCGGCGTCACGGATGCGTGGATTGCTTAGTGAGGTCGGTCTATTGCTCAGACAGAACTGACACGGCCACTCGATCCCCCCTGTTGGTGCGGCCTGCCGATGTTTTTTCGAAAACAAAAGAGCGCGCGTGAGAGGAGAACTTCTCCCATTTTCCGTGGGGGCGCTGCACATCGGTGAGCGGTCTTTTGAGCTGAAAGCTATACTCTGTTTCACCTTATGTTGTTCCGCAGGAAAGGTTGTAAGCGCGAGCTCCTTGCTCTGGGGCAGATCTCGGCGGCACAAGCTCTCGTGCAGTAAGGGCAGCTGTCAACGCTACGAGCTCGCGCTTCCAGACTTCGCTGCGGTACAACATAAGGTGAATACCCAGATAAAATATCTGCCTGTCATTGGCTTCGCCGATACCGAGGTGCTGCCGCGGTCGCAGAAGGCAGCAAAACTCACTTTCCCCCCACCTATGCACCGCTGTGCTCGGCGAAAATATCGTAGTGTCACACTGTCACTCTGCGCTCGCTTGTGTGGTTTGTGTTGGCATTTTGGAAGCTGCCGGAAATGCAAATGCGCGCTCTAGTTTTGAGTGCCAGACGGCAATGAAATGTGCCAACTCCACTCGTGAAACAGGAAATCCTGCAGTTGATGAAGTACAATGAAGTCTCTTCCGAACTTGAGTTCGCATCGCTGACTTGCATGGCTGGCTACTTGGCCCTCGATCGCGAACAAAAGGTGACCATTTTTTTTTGTAGAAATTGACGTAATTTCAAAGTAATTGCTGAAACATTCAACCTAGCAAAGCAATAAGAATTTCTGAGTAAAAGCAAGGAAGGCTAATGTGTAGAACACGCTAAACTTTTCAGGTGACGTGTCCTGAATGCAAGCGCAACTTAAGGGAAATGCATCGCATGACGGAGCATATCAGTCCATGTTTAGCCTTGACCAAGGAGGACTCAGCTATCCACGACCTGAAGCTGTCTGGCTGTGCAAGCTCGTCTGCACCTTTGTCGAGAGGGCTCTACAGTCGGCAAAGATTCGTGGTTGTGGAAGGATTTGCAAGGTCCTCTCGAGCGCTGTGCTTCCAGACCTTATGGACTGCCCGCTGATGTGGTGTGTTAACTGCCGAGACCCCTACCACAGTGAAGAGCTCTGCGAGCTCTTTCTCAGAAAACTCCTCAGACCTTTTTTGGCAAACTGGGCTGGTGACCTAAACAGCCCACTAGAGATATATTGAGGCTTTCGCGGAACCTCTTTCCCGAAAGGTACTCCGCTTGTGAACTATATGACTTCATTGGTCTGTTTTTTGTGAACAATGAAGTGTATATTGCTGAAGTTATGCACGCGGAATCCAATTTTATATTGTCCTTCACAGATGAATAAATGGCACAGCTCGCGCGTGCTCGAGCGTCGGTTAAAACCGGAAATCAAACGGCCTAGCTATATCGAACTATAACTACTATATTACAGTGGTAATAGAAACGGGGCAACAGTTACGGGAACAAGAAAACGACAATTCGTTAATACTGCCAGCAGAATGCAGCTTTAACGCGGAACCTGCAGCTGAGTGACCTTTTCGCAGAAAGAATCATGTGCTTTTATTCTACACAAATTTGTCACATCATTCATGCAATCAGGCACTCGTTTCAGTTGAGACTTGCGGCTTCACGAAAAAAAAAAAATCTAAATAGCCACACCGGGCCGGGCCGGGCGTACTGCTCCTCTCTCACTATATTTCGTCTTACCTTAGCATGGACTAACCGCGAACGCTGTGCTAGCGCGAGCGGCTATAGCCTTTACTGCCTTGACTGGAGCACTTACTCCACGAGCGCTCATGCAGCCGCCGAGGCTTCCTTTGAAGCAACTATTTCGCGCCTTTAGCACGCGCGGCTAACAAATACATAGAGTACATAGAGAAACGAAGTATAGAGTTCCTCGATATGCTCCCTCGAAAGGAACTCTGTCTCTCACCGATAACGAGCACCACAGCTGGCGCTGCGGGGTAAAGTAGAACTATCGCTCTCACCGGCGGAGTGAAGCATACGGCAGGCCGCTCCCAAGGGGTGTCCTAATCGAGTGGCCGTGGAACTGATAACCAATCAGCGGTACCACCGCACTACCAAAACAATGGGCTTGCAGAAAAATGTTCATTAGTTCAAGGTATGACTTACGTACCTTTTATTCGGACGAATCCCCGTGCCGGTCGTCCTGTGACGTCCACCGTGCTTACACGTGAAAGTCGCGTTAGCAAACTGGAGATTGCTTTCAAGTTTCACCGCTTCAACTGTGAGGGCATTGACGACGGCCACCGATTTAGTTGTCTTCTTGACGAACCAACTGTTAGCATTCACTTGGAACAGGTGAAAAGCCTTATCGAAATCCTGGTACGACTCGAACCTTTTTCCGAGTCTGATCTCCATGACTAAAAGCCGCCGACGCCTATGGCCGACACCCGTCGCAATATGCGCGAAATGAAGCGAGTGTGACAAACATCCGCGAGATGGCAGTCCGCATCTGTGGTTTGACAAGCGTCCACGAGATGGCGCCACGCCGTCCTGCGCTGCGCATAGTAGGGAGGCTGTAGTGAGGGTGGGCGCAACTCAAAACCTGGAGAGCGTTTGCAATTTAATGGCGGCGCCTGAGGGAGAGGATTCGAGAAAGGATATGCGCCAGTGTTGCCTGCAAGAGAGCAGGCGCCCGCTCTGTTGCAACTCTGTTGCTCCATGCGCCTTTCCTCCTCTCGCCTCCCATTGCAAGCAACGAGCGCCTTGGCGCAGCCTCTCTCGCTTTAATTAGACATGAGGAAGATACATAGAAAGGGGGGACGGACAACGAAGACTTCCAACTAGCAACAACATTTATTGACCCGAAGTTTGCATATATAGGTGAAGGAGGGGAGGGTGAAAGACGCTACACTGGAAAGTGGGAAAGCGATGGGGGAGAGTGTAGAGCCAGGGAAATGAGGGACGATCCCGTGGGGTAGATATCTAATCGCTCGGAGCCGCTGAAACGAGGGACGTCAGCTCTGGCCCCAGGAAGTTTATCTCCCTCCTGGATAAGCCTATGGACGGGGATCCGAAGTTGCTGCGACTGTAGTGCATGGCGAAGGCCTCCATGATCTCTCGTCCGTATCTTGAGGCGTGACCTCCAATCCTGGTGGTCGAGGGAAGGTCGGCCGAACAGGGTTCGCTGCACTCAGAGGTGTGTTTCGCAATCGGGTGGTAACAAATCTCCGAAGTGTCGGAGGCGGCTTTCTTGATCTCGTTTGCATGTTCCCTCACCCGATCGTTTAGGCATCGGCCCGTCTGTCCGATGTATTTAGCACCGCAGGACATGGGAATCGAATACACGCACTCTTTGCAGCAGGTTACATAATTGGTCTGGTGCTTTTTCTGGCACGGGGGCGCTGGACCGGGGTTGTTGACCTTTCTACAAATAGAAGCTAATTTGAACTTGCAGGAAAATACAACGTTGGTGTTGAAGCCGAGCGCAATAGATTTCAGGCGATGTGAGGTGTTGTGTATGTAGGGGATGCACGCAAAGCGTGACTTAGGAGGGAGGGGTTTGGACTTCTGCCCCGCGACAAGTCTTTTGATTGTTGTTTCAATCAGGTCTCTCGGGTATCCTGCCTTTATGAGGCGACTAATCTGCTTGGATAGGCTGGGGGCGGAAAGGTGCTGACAGGATTTAACCTTTGCCGAAGCAACTAGATTTCGAACGATCCCATTTTTTACATTCCTTGAGTGTGAGCTGTTGAAAGGAAGAACGGGCTTAGAGGACCTCTGCTGGTGAGCCCAGCAGATACCTTTGCTAGTTGGGACCAACCTGAGATCCAGGAACTGTAAGCCCTCAGGGGAGGGGGCCTCTTTGGTGAACGTAAGCCCATGTGAGTTCTTCTGGAACACGGTCTCTATGGCTGCAGAGTCAGAGATGGCGGAGTGTAGGATGAGATAATCGTCAACATAACGAAAAACCTTCGCATCGGGAAAATCTCGTTGAAGGTCCGCCTGAACTTTGGCGTCAACATAAAACAGGTAAATTTCGCTGAGGACGGGAGCCAAGCAAGACCCGATACAAACGCCGGCCCTTTGTATGTACACTTTACCCTCATATTCAACAAGCGTTGATTGGAGATACAGTTGTGTCAATTCGAGAAATGAGGACAGCGAGACGCCACATGAGTTTTGAAAGTCTATGACACCTGTCTCGTGGATGGCGTCAGAAATGAAGCCCAGGAGGGTCTTCACATTTAGGCTATAGTAGAGATCTACAACATCGAGCGAGAACGCTCTTACAGCTTCAGTGCCGGCGTGTAACTCGTCCAGCACGGGAAGGAGATCTTCCGAATTCCTTAGTCTGAAGGGTTGGGGGAGCTCTAACGTGCCGAGATGTTTCTGCAGAAACTTCGCCAAAGGCCTCTGCCAACACCCCGTCTCGGATACAATGCTGCGGAACGGCACGCCTGGTTTGTGGGTTTTAGCGGAAAAGAAAATAGAGAGGTATTGCTTCGCTGGAGCAAGAACGGCACTTTTTAAAGAAGGGAGGTTAGATGAATCGCACATTGCCTTCACCCTGGACCTGAGGGATCCGGATGGCCGCGTTTTGAGGCCGATAAAGTTCTTCTTTAGGGCCTCGTCGGATTTCTCTTGCATTTGTTGTTTGTTCAGGATGACGAACTGACCCGTTTTGTCAGCTTGAAGTAAACTCAGCTCACCGGCCTGAAGTTCTTTGATGACTGGCGTAGAGGCGTTTTTGGCTCTCCTGCTCCCCCCGTGGAAGCACACAGCCCTTGTACCAGCACCGACAAAGTCTTGACGGCTATCCTCCGGGATCTTGGCGGCGATCTCGTACACCGACGCCAGTTCGTCGACTCTGGAGCTGTTCACGGGTGGGGCAAATTTAGGTCCATGGGCGAGCAGGCTTTCCGTGGCCGGAGACAACGTAACCCCTGACAAGTTGATGGGGGGCTCTGGTTGGGCCTTGGTTGACACGTCTCCACCGTTCCTCAGGTGACGGAGAAAATGGTTCCAGGAGTCTGACAGCAGGGTGCTGGCCGACTCCTGTAGAAACCTGAAGGCTGCATGGCGATCATAGTTGGGTCCCAGGTGTCCGCACATCACGGAGGGCAGGAGTTGCTGCATGACTCGGAGTTCATTAGAGATCTCGTCCCGAGCGATCTGCATCACCCTGTGGTTTGCTTGCCAGTTGCTTGAATGAAATCCCATGATCTGCTTGATGGATCCATGTGGGACCTTCTTGCGAATTGAGTATCCCAAAACACGCAGACGTAAACGTAAGAGTGTCATCTTGGAGAGGAAAACTGCAGCTTGGAAGAATTCACCAGGATCAAACTCCGAGGTCGGTTGCTTGGGACAAGACATGAGAGCTCACGTGAACGAATTAAGTACAAAACGAGCGTGTTGGTAACTGTAATTAGACATGAGGAAGATACATAGAAAGGGGGGACGGACAACGAAGACTTCCAACTAGCAACAACATTTATTGACCCGAAGTTTGCATATATAGGTGAAGGAGGGGAGGGTGAAAGACGCTACACTGGAAAGTGGGAAAGCGATGGGGGAGAGTGTAGAGCCAGGGAAATGAGGGACGATCCCGTGGGGTAGATATCTAATCGCTCGGAGCCGCTGAAACGAGGGACGTCAGCTCTGGCCCCAGGAAGTTTATCTCCCTCCTGGATAAGCCTATGGACGGGGATCCGAAGTTGCTGCGACTGTAGTGCATGGCGAAGGCCTCCATGATCTCTCGTCCGTATCTTGAGGCGTGACCTCCAATCCTGGTGGTCGAGGGAAGGTCGGCCGAACAGGGTTCGCTGCACTCAGAGGTGTGTTTTGCAATCGGGTGGTAACAAATCTCCGAAGTGTCGGAGGCGGCTTTCTTGATCTCGTTTGCATGTTCCCTCACCCGATCGTTTAGGCATCGGCCCGTCTGTCCGATGTATTTAGCACCGCAGGACATGGGAATCGAATACACGCACTCTTTGCAGCAGGTTACATAATTGGTCTGGTGCTTTTTCTGGCACGGGGGCGCTGGACCGGGGTTGTTGACCTTTCTACAAATAGAAGCTAATTTGAACTTGCAGGAAAATACAACGTTGGTGTTGAAGCCGAGCGCAATAGATTTCAGGCGATGTGAGGTGTTGTGTATGTAGGGGATGCACGCAAAGTGTGACTTAGGAGGGAGGGGTTTGGACTTCTGCCGCGGCCATCCGGATCCCTCAGGTCCAGGGTGAAGGCAATGTGCGATTCATCTAACCTCCCTTCTTTAAAAAGTGCCGTTCTTGCTCCAGCGAAGCAATACCTCTCTATTTTCTTTTCCGCTAAAACCCACAAACCAGGCGTGCCGTTCCGCAGCATTGTATCCGAGACGGGGTGTTGGCAGAGGCCTTTGGCGAAGTTTCTGCAGAAACATCTCGGCACGTTAGAGCTCCCCCAACCCTTCAGACTAAGGAATTCGGAAGATCTCCTTCCCGTGCTGGACGAGTTACACGCCGGCACTGAAGCTGTAAGAGCGTTCTCGCTCGATGTTGTAGATCTCTACTATAGCCTAAATGTGAAGACCCTCCTGGGCTTCATTTCTGACGCCATCCACGAGACAGGTGTCATAGACTTTCAAAACTCATGTGGCGTCTCGCTGTCCTCATTTCTCGAATTGACACAACTGTATCTCCAATCAACGCTTGTTGAATATGAGGGTAAAGTGTACGTACAAAGGGCCGGCGTTTGTATCGGGTCTTGCTTGGCTCCCGTCCTCAGCGAAATTTACCTGTTTTATGTTGACGCCAAAGTTCAGGCAGACCTTCAACGAGATTTTCCCGATGCGAAGGTTTTTCGTTATGTTGACGATTATCTCATCCTACACTCCGCCATCTCTGACTCTGCAGCCATAGAGACCGTGTTCCAGAAGAACTCACATGGGCTTACGTTCACCAAAGAGGCCCCCTCCCCTGAGGGCTTACAGTTCCTGGATCTCAGGTTGGTCCCAACTAGCAAAGGTATCTGCTGGGCTCACCAGCAGAGGTCCTCTAAGCCCGTTCTTCCTTTCAACAGCTCACACTCAAGGAATGTAAAAAATGGGATCGTTCGAAATCTAGTTGCTTCGGCAAAGGTTAAATCCTGTCAGCACCTTTCCGCCCCCAGCCTATCCAAGCAGATTAGTCGCCTCATAAAGGCAGGATACCCGAGAGACCTGATTGAAACAACAATCAAAAGACTTGTCGCGGGGCAGAAGTCCAAACTCCTCCCTCCTAAGTCACGCTTTGCGTGCATCCCCTACACACACAACACCTCACATCGCCTGAAATCTATTGCGCTCGGCTTCAACACCAACGTTGTATTTTCCTGCAAGTTCAAATTAGCTTCTATTTGTAGAAAGGTCAACAACCCCGGTCCAGCGCCCCCGTGCCAGAAAAAGCACCAGACCAATTATGTAACCTGCTGCAAAGAGTGCGTGTATTCGATTCCCATGTCCTGCGGTGCTAAATACATCGGACAGACGGGCCGATGCCTAAACGATCGGGTGAGGGAACATGCAAACGAGATCAAGAAAGCCGCCTCCGACACTTCGGAGATTTGTTACCACCCGATTGCGAAACACACCTCTGAGTGCAGCGAACCCTGTTCGGCCGACCTTCCCTCGACCACCAGGATTGGAGGTCACGCCTCAAGATACGGACGAGAGATCATGGAGGCCTTCGCCATGCACTACAGTCGCAGCAACTTCGGATCCCCGTCCATAGGCTTATCCAGGAGGGAGATAAACTTCCTGGGGCCAGAGCTGACGTCCCTCGTTTCAGCGGCTCCGAGCGATTAGATATCTACCCCACGGGATCGTCCCTCATTTCCCTGGCTCTACACTCTCCCCCATCGCTTTCCCACTTTCCAGTGTAGCGTCTTTCACCCTCCCCTCCTTCACCTATATATGCAAACTTCGGGTCAATAAATGTTGTTGCTAGTTGGAAGTCTTCGTTGTCCGTCCCCCCTTTCTATGTATCTTCCTCATGTCTAATTACAGTTACCAACACGCTCGTTTTGTACTCTCTCGCTTCCTTCTCGCTCCGAGAATTGCAAACGTCGAGCGGAGAAAGCAAAGTTGCCAGACAAGCAGCAACGTCTAAGATGGCGGAATTTACCATTTTTCGCGTTAAAAAAATACTTAACGTATCGCAACAAAACTGGTGGCTATGGAAAAGTAATCATTTATACCTCTTGTAAATTATTCAAGCACCTTAATGGGCTTTTATGACCCGAGTTAGGAAAGAAAACGACCCTTTGCCCCATAGACTCCCAGCAAACTTTAGCAATTAAATGGCGTCCATGTCCCGTGATCGCCGATCTAGCAGTTGCACCCACCCTCACTTGAGCCTCCCTAGCGCATAGCAACTTCTGGTGGAGCTGCACTACGTAGTGCATATAGCATTGCTATTTATGTTTTCCCACTCATTTATAGAATGTTTCACCTCCTGCGCAGTTTAATTGAATTCAAACACCTCCGTTAACGTGATTTAGTTATAACGATAAGAATGTGATGGCGCAGACCCGCAGGTGTAGATTTACCATTTTCTTGAACCACCCGAGACCAGTCTTGGGTAGGTTACTTTTTAAAAAGTAATTCGTTGCGGTTACTTTCAGAAAAAGTAGCGAAGATAGCTTACAGTTACCGCTACAAAAGAGTAACTCGTTACAGTTACAGTTACTTTTAAAAAGTAACGACGTTACTTTTCAATTACTTTTCTATAACATAAAAAATAGGAAAGACTAGAAAAAGCCTCTCACCAAGTTTTATTGCATGAAATTAAAAAGTACGCTTTTTACTTTATATTGTAACTTGGCAGAAGTTGTTTCTCGAAAATTGTTTTTGAAAATTTCCAGCCAGAGTAGTGACGCAAATCAAAATACGAAACATGCGCATTGCGGAGTACTGGCGCTAATCAAAATACGAAGCATGCGCAGCACCCTCCGCGTGTATTGTTGTTTCACGGTTGATTTACCCGATTAAAAAGCGTTTTTTTACAGAAAAAAGAAAAACTACAACATAGATAGTGCTTCAAGACACAAAGATGCAAGTCACAAAGTACAAGCGCGTGCGCAAAGATAACTAGATTTTTTTAATGAAATCTACACGTGGCTATATTCCGGTCGTGACTCGTAAGAAAGAACGTATTTACAAGTTTTTGCAAGGCCAGCTTGACACTCGAAATGTCCGAATAGACGTTTTGAAAAGTGTAAGGGATATCTAAATTGGTAGCCTCGTTCAGTCATATATTATTCACAAAACACTCAAACGTAACGACAAAAGTAACGTCGTTACTTTCATCGTTACCTCGGAAAAAAACAATAGAACTACAGTTAGAAGTTACATTTGGAAAAAAGTCACTCGTTACAGTTACAAGTTACCAAAAAACTAACGAAATTACAGTAACGCATTACTACCCAAGGCTGCCCGAGACTGGGCGGAGGGCTAAGGACCTTCCAGTTCTCCATCCAGTCTGGGGTGGTTCAAGAAAATGGTGACTTGGTCTGCGATTTTCACTGACCCCTGTCATTTCTGCAGAGAGTAAACCAGTTCCTTACGTTGTAGGATGATTTGCAAATTTTTCCTGGGCGACTGTATTTTCCTTTCAATGCGCGTGACAGTGGAGTAAACCTTTTCCGACTGCGGGCCTTTGAGGTTGTTTACATTTAATTCAAACAACAAAGTAGAAAAAAAGGAAAAAAGTCGAGTTCGACGAGTCCTGCTTTCAAAATCTATTCCGCAGGCTCGGCGAACATTAGCTGAACTGACGATCGTCATGCTAAGTTTACTCATTAACTAAAGTTCCTTAATGAACGTTTTAATAATTGGATTTAGGGTTCATTCTGGAATTTTACTCTTGACGGCATTTAGTACTAGAAACCAGACCTATTGAGAGAATTTGACAAAAAGGTCATGCGAAAAGGTCATGCAGAAAAATAAAAAAATATACGATTTTTTTTTCTTTTTCTTTTGCCTGATTGAAAAGTTACTTGCCAAAAGAGCGTAGCAAGTTCTGCCCACAATGAGGTTTTGACGAGGGCCGCGGTCGTTTCAGTCATGTTGTCACTTCTGTCGTCTGCGCATCTGCCAAGGACATATGCTGCCAAGATCGTGACGACGTGCCTGAAACGACGACGTCACCCTTCCAAGTGTCACTGTGGGCAGGATTTCAGTCGCCGAAAAAACGCAGAAATTGACCATACGAGAGATTTCGCACCCTACTATATCACCCCATCTAGAAAATGAATATTCCTAATTTCTTGTTTTCCTGATCGACCTGTGAATACAAGCATTTTTAAAAGTACGTGTTGCGTGGCAAAAAGTCGAAAAAAACACACAAAAAACAACTAGATATATTTGCGCGGTGGGACCAAGACAAGGAGGAGGCGTCGAATGACGAAAGCTATGGCTTCTGAAAATACTTAGCGAATTCAGTCACCACTAATATTTTCGCGAAAATATTGTCATTCATTCCGCTCATTTAGTTGTCGCGGCAGCACAGGTGCTCAACACAACGCTCTTGTCTGCACCTCAGACACGAAGCCAGGGGGGTTGGGGGGCTTCCTCTCTCTCCTCCCCCTCGTACAAGATTTTGCCATGGGCGGCTTCCCCCCCACCTCCCCCCAATCAAAACCCTGGCTACGTGCCTGGTGCAGCAGCTGAGACGCGAGCGTAACCCCATCGTTTTTCTTAGATGACTGAGAACCTCAGGCAAATGGTGGCGGTCGTGGCCACCCATGTTGAAGTCATCGTCGCCCACCTCCCGGATCTCAACGCAGAGATGCGGGACCTGGCCAAGGAGAAACGGAGCCCGGTCAGTTCGCAAGTGGGGTCCACCACCGCCCGGGACCAGGCCCTCAAGGAGACCTAACTCTCCCTCACCTCCGCCATGGGGCCACTGGTCTCCCTCCTGGAAACGAGTCTTCTCCTCAATGCCTAGAGTGGTCTTCTTCTCAATGCCTAGAGGAGAAGACCACAAGGAGGGAGGTGGTAGCTGAGCGCCTTGGGGCGACAGTTTCTCAGATAAGGCGGCTCGTTGTGATGGCCGCCCGCAAGCCCCGCAAATGTGCCATCGCGAGGGTCGCCCAAGAGCTTCGCCAGATGGTGGCGGAAGACTCCGGGCACGAGGACTCCTCGGAAGCTCTTCGGGCAATCGTTCCTCGTGAACTTAGAATGAGGAACGAGACCCTGAAGGCGCTTCGCGAGGCAGGGCAGCCCTCTCCTCCGGCTGAGGAACCTGGTGCCCTAAAGGCGTGAAACTTCGCCACGAGGTCCACCTCCCGGGAGACCAGTGGCCAGAGTCATCGGAAGCCCTTCTACCCCAGGGGCGCCCTTCGCGTACAGAGGATACCGAGGTAAGTCTGAACCCCCACATCCTGAACTAAAAAAGTAAAAACTACATTTTAGACAAAAACCCCGAGACTGCGGGAAAGGAAGGACAACACAACACGAAGTCTCAAACATAGCTGTGTTCGAGACTTCTTGTTCTGTTGCCCCTCCTTCCCATCAGTCTCGGTATTTTGTGTAAAACGTTAAACCTTCACCAGCTTGTGTGTAAAAGCTACAGTTCACTTTCCCCATTTAGAACCTAGTCTTCCTATAGTCCGTTGCAGCTCAAGAAGGTCGGGCGAGGATAAAACGGGCCGGGGACATTTTATAAGGGACATCCGGGGACATTTTATCGAGGTTTTGAGTGCACGCACCAAAGCTTTGTACAAGCAGTTGTGAACTTGACAGTAAGTGCGACATAGGCTGAAGTATAAATACTAGTTCCGACGAATGGTACTTACCTTTGTTTAGAGCGGGAACGATGCGAAACCTATGGAAGCACTTACTATCAAGTCCACACACCCGCCATTGCCCACCCAAGTCATGTAACCCCTCTCTCCTCATTACAGGTTGAGGGTCCTCCTGAACCTCTTGCCGTAGGGAGTGACGAGCCACGGCCACCCCCTTTTCCCCCAGGGAAAAAAAAAATAAGAAGCGAATAATATTCGTTTCTATGAAAGCTGATGTCATGCATTTTCTGCGCGTGGGAGGCTCGCTCTCGCTGGCAATCGTATTGCAACGAATCCTTCAAAGGCATCACCTGCTGTCATCTGCCTTCAGAGCAGCTTTGAAACGTTGATGCCGGTTTTTGAACTTGATGCTTTCATTATAATTACTTCCTTTAGCCAGCTAATTAATTCAATCTTCACGAACCAAAAAAAAAAATCAACTCACCACGCAGACGTGGACGAGTACACCTGTATTAAGGTAAAACAATAGGAAAAAATTTGACCTAAAGTAAATTGTGGGGAAGAGATTAAAACTCGAAGCAACTGGAGAAGGTCATGTGTCCTAGCCATTTCAACGTCCATTTAATGCAGCTATTGTGAACATTCAGAAGAATTCGCTATTGCCGGGCAATATCAACGAATCTCTTCAAAAGATATCGCTGATATGAGCGTTGTTTGACTGTTCTCAAGTATACATGAATGTTGATTTAAAAACCGAAAGTGTACATTGCGCCGTTTATCGCCAATTATGCGAAAGAAAATAATGTCATTCTGACATTTGATTGTTAATAATCGAAACCGATTATTGAATACATTAAAGTGTGGCCATATATCGGGTTAAAACATTTGGTCGAAGATGCCAATTAAAATCTTTCTGAGAACCAGCTGAACGCGGACCCCGCTATTTTTAGTAAAATACGGTGATCTCGGCGCGCGGCAGGCAAGCGATGAAATATATGAAGACCGGTGTTGCCGTCCTGTGTGGATATGTATACTTCTCTTTCTTTAGTTAACTGGCTATTCATTTGTATACGCGTCCTCCAAATCCAATGGCCTTCATATCTTAAAGAATAGCGTTGTGTTCTACAAAATCAAATACCGACGTTATGTCCACAAAAACAGTTTTTTTTATTTACTACCTTCATTTGTTCAATGCTAGTTACTAAGTCAATAATGTTGTCAATGCTGCTGCTTCCGCATCGAAATTCATTCAAGGACGAAAGTTATAGATCTCTATTTTGTAGATCCCATTCGATACGGGTAAGCAGCATTCGCTTCATTACTTTGCCTATGCAACTTGTTTATGCTATCGGACGGTAGGAGTTAATGTCTAAAAATTCAAAACTATTTAGCTCAAGGACTAGGCTTGAAAGGGTTGCCAGAACGTGGCCCTCCGGGAAGTCATCCCTCCCGTGGCTTCATATGCCCTCACAAGCGCCTCTATGCCGTCTTTATTAGGTATATTGGTGTACAGAGCAGTTACATCCATTGTTACTACAGAAGCCTCTCTGGGTATTTTAATTTTAGAAATTTTTTTGACAAAGTGAGTGGTGTCACAAATGTACGATGGGAAGGAAGGTGGGATGTGTCTCATGACGTTATCAACGAAACTAGAAATTGGCTCGCTGAGCGTTCCTGAGCCCGATATAATGGGGCAGCAGGAATTCCCTTCTTTATGGATTTTAGGTATCATATAGAATCGCCCAGGTTCGGTGTGTTTAGCAGTTAGCCCCCGTAAACTTTTGTCGCTAATTTCATATTGTTTCTCTAGCTGGATAAGTCGCTGATGTGTAAATTCGGCATGCTGACTAGTTGGATCGTTGTCTAGATGAAGGTTGAATTTGGCATCATATAGATGTCTATAGCCTTCTTTTATGTAATCCGAGATGTTGAGTATAACTATGGCGCCCCCTTTGTCAGCTGGTTTGATTATAATATATTTTCTGTTACCAAGATCCTTAAACGCGTTCGGGAAGCGAGAGGTGATAGTGATGCGGTTGCTGATTTCTATAAGCTGACAAAATGTCCTCTTGGACCGCCTGAATATAAAGGTCTAGATGCTTCTCTCTGTTGGGACCGGGAGTCCAGCCGGACGATGTCAAAGGCACAGGAGATGCGCCCCCCCCCCCCCCCCCCCAGCCTCCCTGGTAGGGCTTTTCAAAGAAGAATTCCTGAAGCCGAAGGCTTCGTGCGAAATTATCGAGATCCTGGAGGGGCGTGCAATTTTCGCGGTCAGGCAGAAGTTGAGATCTCTTGAGAGGAGTGACTCTTCGTCGTGTGTTAGCTCTACACTGGAAAAATTAACTATGTTGCTACGATCAAGAGAGATATTATGCATGTCTCGTCCACTCACCGTCCTTAGAGTATCTTTCACATTATCCCTATCTAGAATTGTATTCTTTGCCTCCCTGATGATCTCAAGTTTCTTTTCTTCAAATGATTTCAGTGCTGCGGTTTCATGCGGTGACAGTTCGTTGGCGCGAAGCAAATTACTTTCAACCTATGAACATTCGTCGAAGTTGTCCTGGCAGTGATTTTTAACTATATTACTAAATCGAGAGAAGCATTCGTAAGCGCCGCCTGCCATTTTTATTTTTTATCTCTTTCGGAGCGATTTGACATTCTAGGTAAAAGCCTTTTTTTTTTTTTTTTCTTGTAAACCCTTGGAGCAATGCGCGCGTCGAGGCAAGTCTGAAGGCATGCGGCATGTGACCCGTGGCGTATCCTTTGTCCGCTAACTTCCTAATTTCTAAAAAAAATATGTGGTGAAAAGTTAACAGGTATCTCACTCAAAGCAGGAGGAGCTTGTGATGTGCTAGGCGGAGACCGTCAATCTTGTGACGAGCAGAAAGCCGCGCTGTGAGGCATGCGCAGATTGTAGCGCGCTTCAGGGGCAGGCTCGGCGATCTGGCTCCTCTGTCCGGCAGGGCGTTCGCCGGCGTCGCCTTCTAAGCAATTGGCGCCTGCAGTTTTGCGGCTGCCTCTCCGTTTTCGTTCAATCAAATTTTGCAGTGCTGTACAATTTTTTTTTCCAGGCCAGGTTTACGCCGGAGGCTTATGCTTCGGGCTACGCCCGAAATAATCGGCTTTTGTGGCGATAACTGATAGAGTCTATCGTGGGGTCTTGAAGGAGCCAGGTGCTTTGAATTAACATATTCCCTTGACGTCATGGGCCACTTGATGTAGCCAAGGTGTGTCTATATTTCGTAAAATGTACCCAGTCTTAAAAAAAGGTTTGTCTCAAGCCGAAACGTCGACGCACTCTAGGAATAATATGTTTTACAAACTCCAACAACCGTCTCAAGTGCGTTTTATTTCCGTACATAATTTTCGTCCTTCTGCGCTACGTTTTCTCTCTCCCTCTATATATTTATGTAACTCTAGGGAACCACTCCAATGAATCGAAGGATAAATGTTTTAGAGACTCACCGAAAGTCAAAATAAACAGCGGAGCCAAGATCCTTGCTCCGCCCTTTTATTTTATATATATATATATATATATATATATATATATATATATATATATATATATAGAGAGAGAGAGAGAGAGAGAGAGAGAGAGAGAGAGATAAGCGGATTGGGCCAAAAGCGGGGATTTAACCCGCAGCCTTGGCCTATCTGGGGCGACGGCTTATAGATTAGACCATCCCGGCCACTGGTTTCGGCGGACTCAATGTTTGACCAGCTCTCTGTGCACTGTTAGTTTCGAATCCGCTCAACTGGGTAGACGACAGCCGCTGCTGATTTAAGGCCCATGATAGTTCCGAGTTGCGGCACTGACGTGGCACGTCATTTCAGCTTGGAATGGTCGGAACGGGTCCGTCTTCCAAGGTGTCTAGGGAACCACCCCTCACCATATGGGCAGGCTGCACCGTATATGCAATGGAAATGAGTGAAGATTGACAAGTGCAGCCGTGGTAATATTGCGAACGAAGAGGAGAGGAAGTGATTATTTTTATTGCATTGAGGATAGGGAAAATAACAGAGCTGGCGAAGATTTGGCGCGGTATATAAAATTCCATTGTGCTGCGGCAAGGTTTACATAGGCCAGACCGGGAGGCGTTTGAACAAACGGTTACATGAACATGATTTATCACTGGGTTCAACAATGGGAGCACATTTACACATTCACTGCAGAGATTGCCGTTTCATTCCCAACTTTCAAGGCACTACAATCATTGGGAGGGGCAAAGAAATGGTGGCGAGGGAGGTACTGGAAGCATACATGGTAAAGAAGGAATGTCCTGATAAGTGTATTGGTCAGCCCTAACTTTTCCTTCACAAAAAAGAAGTGGACTTTACTGACACGTGTGGTGGCCGAGTCATTGCTGACTATAGTCACATTTATGCAATATTTGTGGCTTTTGCTGTTTCTATTTTTCGTTTTTATTTTCCAATAAAAATGACAGCGTTTCCATGTGGTGAATGATGCTGATTGACGCGAAGCTCTGGTGGTGCTGATGATACTGATTTTATTTTTCATAGGTAGTGCTGATGGTGCTGATTTTATTTTTATTGCTCATAGGTAGTGCTGAGTTCCGGGTTGCGTTTCGACTTCATTATTACTGCTTTATGGTCGGTGAAATGCAGAGCCAGTGGTTCTTCTAGCGGATCATCATGAAACGCATCGCCACCGCTTAAATCAACGGTCCATGTCAGAAAGAGAATGTGTGGTATAGAACGTGGCATTTGAGCATTTGACCGCAGCGCCCTCTCGTCCATAAAAGTTGAGCCATTGCATGCAAAGTTTAACGCGATTATATACGCATTTTACCACAGCGCCCTCTGCTGTATTGTCGTTGAGCGGCTACATGCAACGTTTCAACCATGACAGAAGCCCGAGCTCTTGAGTTACTACCACATCTCAGAGCCCCCTACTTGTCCGGAAGTCGTGGCCGAGTGGTTAAGGCGATGGACTAGAAATTAATTAGGGTCTCCTCGCACAGGTTCGAATCCTTTCGACTGCGCAAACATTTTTTTTTCTTTTTTTGTGAGCACGGACGCCAACCGGCCGGCTGGACGGACAGACTGACAAGGCTAGACCCAATGGAGCTCGCCCCTAAAATTCAGTTGATAGTCAGCGCTCGTCCTGTTTTACCCCTCCGTATTCGTGTTTTTTGTGCGCTTTCACTACTTTTCAACATTCTAATAATAGAAGAGCCCAGCACGTTTCGAGCTTCACTTGTCGCTCCTTGCAGGTAATTAACCGAAACGTTTGTGCGTGTGTGCGTGTGTGCGTGCGTGCGTGCGTGTGTGCGCGCGCACGTGTGTGTGCGCGCGCGTGCGTGTGCGCGCGCGTGTGTGTGTGCGCGCGTGTGTGTGCGCGCGCGCGTGTGTGCGCGCGCGCGTGTGTGTGCGCGCGCGTGTGTCGCGTGTGTGTGCGCGCGCGCGTGTGTCGCGTGTGTGTGCGCGCGTGTGTGTGTGCGCGCGTGTGTGTGTGCGCGCGCGTGTGTGTGCGCGCGCGTGTGTTGCGTGTGTGCGCGCGCGCGTGTGCACGCGCGCGTGCGGGTGAACGCGCGCGCGCACACACACACGCGCGCGCACACATTCGCGCGCGCGCGTGTGTGCGCGCGCGCGTGCGTGTGTGCGCGCGCGCGCGTGTGTGCGCGCGCGCGCGTGTGTGCGCGCGCGTGTGTGTGTGCGCGCGCGTGTGCGTGCGCGCGCGTGTGCGTGCGCGCGTGTGTGCGTGCGCGCGTGTGTGCGTGCGCGCGTGTGTGCGTGCGCGCGTGTGTGCGTGCGCGTGTGTGCGTGCGCGCCTGTGTGCGTGCGCGCGTGCGCGTGTGTCTGTGTGTCTCTGTGTCTGTGTGTGTGTGCGTGCGTGTGTGTGTGTGTGTGTGTGTGTGTTTGTGTGTGTGTGTGTGTGTGGGTGGGTGCGTGCGTGCGTGCGTGCGCGTGCGCGTGCGCGCGCGTGTGTGTGTGTGTGTGTTTTTTTTGCGAGTTTTAATATATATTGCTGTTTGTCCCCCTTTATACAAAACCCGCTGAAGGCGATATAAGGGTACAATAAATGAAATAAAATGAGGACGCAGGACTGGACAAGAAATGTTGTGGCATGAAACGTCTTTATTAAAGTAATGGTTTGCGACTCCGCCGGCTGCGGGTCTTGCTGAGTAGGGGTAGGAGAGGGGGTTCAAGGAAAGTGTTCCGCAGCGAGCACTCCCATTCCATTCCAACTTTATTCCGGAATATTAGTTTTCGCTACTTCAAATACTTTCAGCTCCTGGGAGCAGATACGCTGGGCATATTCCCACTCCTGGAATGGCTGAACCGCTTCATTCTGTTCCACTAACTTTGTTTATGTATCACGTGGTGCATTCACAGCGATATGTTGGCGGAATAGCTGTAGCGTCCGCTACGGCCCATCGTAAGGAGAAACGCAGTTCAGGCACTTACGAACGAGACTCTTAAACCGGAGTAACACTGATTATACATCATATAAAGATTCCAACGCAAGTCACCGCGAGATCAGTGCTTCGAATGCAGCATGGCGACGAGGTCAAGGAGAAATTTGACACGCGGCATTCGAACCACAGATATGGCGGTGACCAATGTCTGCTTACTGTCTTTTGCATGTGTATAAACATGTAATTCCGGCTTTAAGGTAATAATCAGCTTGCGGCCCTATGTGCGACGGAAACATGAGCACGCTCGCCTCTTAGGCGTGAATACCTGCTTTCAAGAACGGCAGGCGGCGTGTCTTTGTCCTTGCCTTGTGGCTTATGACCCGTGCCTGTAATGGACCATGGTCGCGGCAGTTGCTTGTCGCCTCTCGGGCGCCAGGAACGACCTCTTCTCCGTCTACAACTGTTTAGGTTCGCTTGCATGATTGGGAGCGTCATTTTAATCCACGAAGGAGCATGAGCAGTTTAAACAATTGAACCATCAGCAACCAGTTAAGTGCAGTGATGATGTTTTAGCAGCCATTCCGACCGAGCTCTAGCCTTATGTCAGCAAGTTCCTTGTGGTTTGAGTTGCTCCCTCTTTTAAATCTAGGTCTTCTGTAGAGGTCTCCAAATGTTTCGGCTCAGGGGTCAGACTTGGAAGATGTTGCAATCTCGGGGGGAGGGGGGAGGGGGAAGAGAAGGGGGAAGGGGATATAAATAAGTAACTAAAAAAATTAAATCTAAATAACTATTTAAATACCAACACATAAACTAGAAAAAAGAAGATAACTCCTAGTATGCATGCATAAGTTTATATTCGATATGTTGTTAGTAATGACATTTCAAAATAATTCTGAAACAGAAATTCTCCAGGCATAAATGAAAACACATAAGAACATTTGCATATTCCCACAAGGTAAAGGCCGAAGGAAAATGGTAAATCTGATAATAACAATACACAATAGAGGACAATAAGAACGATACACGTAAGAATGCAAAGTAATTCCGACAAAGTTTCACAGACTTTAATCAGGGACGACAAAGAAGGATTGCTGGTGATCACAATGTGCCATAAATGATATGGCGAACGAACACCCATTTTGATGTAGATTACTCTCAATTTTTATATCCTCTCTTGCGCCTTTGGTGGGTGTCATGGCACCGTTTCTTTCATCTTTTTCCACGCTCGCATGTTTTTATGTTATAGCAGTAGGCCACGGGCCAGGCGTCACTTTAAAGACTGCGGCCATCTGCAGGCGGGCAGACGTAACTCCTGCGCAAGATGGATCTGGGCCGCGGGTCGCGTTTGGAGACCCCTGACTCAACACCTCCCAGAGTAGGAAGGCCTCAGCGCTTACGAGTCAGGATGGAAGGATGGCGGAGACAGACCTATGTATCTTTTAACGTTTTAAAACATTAGACACGAAAGCTACTTTCCTGAAAGTGTCCACTGCCATGCCGAAAAACGATTTCTGTCTGCACTGTAAGACGGAAATTGAAGATCATGACTTTGTCTTGACTTGTAACGACTGTCAGTTCAGCTATCATATTGGCAATTGTTCCGGTGTGTCAGAAATCTCTCTTAGAGGTAAAAAATCGGGGTTCAAAGAAACGTGGAAATGTCAGACGTGCCGGGGATCAAAGGCAAGAACCAGGAGCACTCAGGACGATAAGCAGTCGCTCGAAGAGCCGTCAGACGTGCAACGACAGCTAACTCAAATAATGGGGATGTTGACAGTACTTGCACCACTAAAGCAGCAAGTAGACGAGTTGGTAGAAATAAAAGAAACTGTGATGCACACTGAAAAATCGGTAAAGTTGATGTCGGATAGTTATGATGAAGTACTGAAAAAAATTAAGGAACATGACAGCGACATCAAAGAATGAAAAAAGAAAGTAAACGAACTAGAGCAAGAGCGAAAGACTGAGGAAACTGCCCAGATAAAAAAAGAAGTAAACAGGCTGGAGCAGTATGGACGAATGAATAATCTCGAAGTACACGGACTCGCTGAAACACCAAATAAAAATCTGCAAGATAAACTGAACACGATCGCTGATAAAATCCAAGCGCCAAGGTTGAGAAAGGATAACGTAGAGGCTATTCACCGCGTGCCAAATAAAGCAAAAAAGTGTCCATGGTTATCGTGCGCTTTGTTAACCGAAACGATCGAAATATGTGGCTTCAGAACAAGCAGAAGTTAAGGCTCGAAGCAAGTGCAGATAATGTGTACCTGCAAGAGAACATGACTGCGTCAAACAGGAAACTCTCCTATGATGTCAGAATGAAGGACGAGTACCTTGGTTACAAGTTTATGAGGCACAAAGAAGGAATTTCGTACGTAAGAAAACAAGAATGCGAAGCAACTATTAGAATCGAGCATGAAGCTGACCTAGCAAAAATTAGATAAAAATTGCCTAAACTGAAAGCCGTGTTTTTCTTTTTACTTTTTTTAACTTATGGCAACTTTTACATGTACCACTAGTGGATCTAAATGAGCATGGTCTTTACAACAGTTTTCTTTTTAATATATGCTTTGAGAAAAAGAGAGGGAAGTTTTCTGCGATTCATTTCAATATAAGAAGTATAAAAACAAGACAGATGACATTGACATTTTTTTTTTTTGACTGGCTATGTTTACGTTTTGAAGTAATGTTTACAGAAACATGGCTCACGGAAAGTGATCACGCGCCTTATTTTGAAGGCTACAAATGTGAAAGCCTTCCAAGAACGCAAAAGCGAGAAGGTGGCATTACGATTTATGTTAAGGAAAACATCTCGTACCACGTTGTTAAAGAATTTTCAGTTAATAATTCTTATGTTGAATGTTTGGTTCTGTGCATAGGAAAGGCAGTGATTGTTGTTATGTATAGACCACCAACAGGAGATAGAGGTGATTTTTTTAATTTTTTGGAAAACTTGTTTATTTTTCTTGTTAACTACCAACTACCGTTTATTATCATGGGTGACGTAAACATTGACATGAACTTAAAAAAAAATTGCCGCCATAGAACTGTCTGATATTATAACGTCCTTCGGATGTAAAAATACGATATCAATACCCACCAGGATTTCTTTAGGGTGTGTATCTTTACTCGACTTATGTATAACAAATATACACGACACTGACTTCAGTTCTGGTTTGTTTTCCAGTGATATTAGTGACCACCTACCTATATTCATTTTAACTTCCTTGTCAAAAAAAGAGTGAACAAACAAAATACCTTTTCCTTCCTACCGCAAAATAAATGAAAAAAGTCTCTCCCACTTTTCTGCCTTGATTGACAGCGCCGACTGGGGCAGCGTTTATGTAGAAGCGAATCCCTGAAGTGGCATATAATCACTTCTCAAAGATCTTTAAAATATGCTACGACAATGCATTCCGCCTTATACAATCCAAAAATAAAAAGCAGAACGTGAAGAAGCTATGGATAACGGAATGTCTTTATAAAAGAATAATGGAAAAAAAATATGCACCATGACTTCGTCAAAACACGTAACCAGCAACTTCTGATTCGGTTTAAAAAAGAAAGAAATTAACAGCCGATGTAAAAAAAGCAAAACGTGAATATCATCAGAATATGTTCAACAATATAAGAAACGAGCCGAGAAAGATATGGAACGCAGTGAATGATATCACAAATAGAAAATCTTTTTTCGCGTGTATAGATGAAATTATTATCGATAATAAGAAGTTTGAAGGGAAAGATCTTGCAAATATTATTAATGCACATTTTGTCAGTGTGGGTGAAAGTGAAGAAAATGACGCGGGCAATTTCGTCATTGACGGAACAAAGCCTTTGTTGAATTTTATAATGTTTAAGGCAACTACGCCAATCTAAATTGAAATACTGATTAAAATATTAAAAAATAACGTTGCCGCCAGTATTGACGGTTTTAAATCGGTTCCAGTGGAACATGTCTCACAATCACTTAGTCACATTCTGTCATACATAAGCAATAGCATGGTACTAACAGGTATATTTCCGAACGCGTTAAAAAATGCTAGAATTAGCCCAATATTTAAAGCCGGGGAAAAAATAGTTTGTACAACTATCGACCGATTTCCATTCTGCCAATTTTTTCTAAAATATTTGAAAATGTAATTTACACTAGATTATTGCCATTTTTTAAGTATAATGTAATAAATGAGGCACAATGTGGATTTCAAAAGCAAAAATCTACAGACGAAGCTCTACTTCACATAGAAGACAAAATTATCAGGAATATTGAAGATAACCATTATACATTAGGTTTGTTCTTAGACTTTACAAAGGCTTTCGACACAATACCGCACAGTATCTTACTGATTAAGCTTCAATATTATGGGATACGTGGTGTGGCATTGAAACTAATTGAAAGTTATTTAAAGAATCGATATCAATATGTGCATTTAGATAAATCAGACTCTGATAAGCTAGAAGTACGACACGGAGTGCCACAGAGATCCATTTTAGGCCCTCTGTTATTTCTTATCTATGTAAATGATATGGCAAGCATGCAGGATTCCCCAGAATTAATTATGTACGCAGATGATACGAACGCGTCCTTTAAAGCACGATCTAAAGATACATTAGAAATATTGGCCAACGAATATTTGGAGAAGCTGGCTAACTGGCTCAAGCGTAACAAAGTACAACTTAATGCTAAGAAAACTGAATACATAATATTTCGTCCAATAAACAAGCAAGACAAAACTTCTATATTTATTAATTTTGATGGAATACGTTTAGACCAGGTCAAAGAAAAAAAAATCCTAGGCATATGGTTCAATAAAGATTTCAACTGGTCGACGGATATACAAAAACTTTGTTCTGAACTATCTAAATCGATAGGATGTATATATGGAACTCATAAACTGCTACCTCCATGGTTAAAAGAGGATTTGTATTATTTTTTTATGTTACTCAGAAATAGCATACAATAGCATATGGGTATGGAGTACCACAGCTATGACGAACTATAATAAAATAATAGTCCTTCAAAAACGAATTCTTCGGATACTCGACAATTTTCAAGGTAATTGGCGAGATTTGCGTACGGATCCACTGTTTAAAAAAATCACTATGCTAAAGGCTAACAAAATATATAGCTTTAAATTACTTCAGCTTGTCCAAAAAGACAAGCTATACCTAATCCCGAAGACTCTTAGCTCAGATCACGCACTGAGAAAACATATCTGGAAAAAACCCGAAGTAAGAACCAATTACGGCAAGCAACAATTGGATTATCAAGTTTTTTCTTTGCTAAACAAAATTGAAGCAAAGGTAAACTTTCACTGTTCCTTTCCGATTTTCAAGAGAAATGTTAAAGAACTCCTGGTGGAGAGTGATATCGTTTTTGAATGAGGAACATAATGTGAAAATGTCCTTTTTTGATGTAACTAGTATTCTCCTTTCAATCGTGTTAAATCTGGTACAAGTGCTTATTTTTAATTTGTTTGGTTCTGCATGTGCATTTGCAGATGTCCTGTTTTGCGCTGTACTGTAAAGGGAGGTACACTCTAAAAAAAAAGGGTATCACCTTACACCCTTTTGTCCCATATAATACACCCCAAAACTTCATTTCGACGTACAGCGCCCTATAGTCGAACAGACGGCACCAAATTTTACCCGGGGCTTGATAACGGTGCGATATAACTTATTGAATTGCTAAAGTATGTATCAAAGACCAAAGAAGGAAAACACGGAGCTTTTGCAGTACGGCCAAGAAAACTGCGATAATCTTTTTTGTAGTCAATAATACGTACATCAGCTATCTTAATAAGTTGTTCCACACGGCTATCAAGCTCCTCGTAAACTTTCTGGCCGCCTGTTCGATTATGGAGCGCTCTACGTCGAATTGAAATTCGGGGGTGTATTATATGGGACAAGGGGTGTAATAATACACCTTTTTTTCTGAGAGTGTAGAGGCCTCGTCAAGCTGCAATGGCAGCGTTTTTCTGTACCTCCCCTCTTCCCCTTGTTTGAAGAGAAATAAATGAAAAAAACGACACTATCGGATGTTTTTCAACAAGAGGATTGTATTGGAGGCATTACATTTAAAAAGTTATCTAGCTAATCTGCGTTAATTAGTCAATTTGGCACATTGCATAAAAATAACTTGACTTGGTCAATCGAACAATACTGGGACTGCTTGAAACGCGTAGCGCGCACCATGCTCTTTTAAAGTCTCGGCTCAATTTCGCTGAAATACCCAGTATGTCTTTTTGTTTCGTTTGCTGTCAGAACTAAATGAAATCGGTGGTTTTCCCAACTCATTATATTTCTAGAGATGCAAGACACGACAAAGAGGAATATTTTTTTTAATCTCAAGTTTGCATACATGTGGCTGCTCCCTCACCACCCGACGTGCAGTTGAGGATCACGAATGACAATTCTAGGAAATCGACTCCTATTGCCCTCTTAGTGTGGCGTTACAGATAAACGGATTGTAAGTTCGAAACACAGGCTTTCCACAAGTTATCATGAAGGCGTGAGCGCAATCGGGAGAAATCCGTTTCGATACTACATGTTCAAACCATTCTTCAAGGTCCTCTCTTACGGAAATTCCTAGCAATCGTTTTTGACGTTCGGTCGGAGTACAGTTTTCACGGATTCTAATCCATTTCTTATGCTTAATGATTAGTTCCTCTTCTTTTTTTATCATATCATCTTTCAGGCCATCGACTATACTTTTCAACTCGGTTTTTCTCAACCACAAGTCGCATCCTATGAAAAAAAAAGAGACAACAATTAATTGTGAAGATCGTACAGACAGTTTTGGGCGACTGGGAAAGAACTCAAACGTGCGAAAGCAAGTAACTCCAAGTGAAAACAAAAGTCAGTGTCAGCGCAGAGGAGCTTGTAAAAATCATAAATGTAAAATAAAAATTTTATTTGTCAGTCAATTCGTGCCCTGTGTACCCTCCCTCTGCTTGGCTCTGTTTTTAGCGCGTTGTTTTTACTTTCCCTAATCGCGTCGTAACACGAATCGTTACAAAGGTGAACAAGCTTTAGATAAGTAAAGTTTTTTTTAATGTTTTTAAACCCCAGAATCGTGTTGTTTCACCACACAACAAAAGAAAACATGAAATTATTATTGAATGGGTATCCATTTTCTCTTGAAGGTGAGAGGCAAGAATGGGCATTGAATAATTTTATTTTATAATTAGAGCTCAGCTGACTTTTCTGACATAGCGTCTTGTAATTATATCTGTATAGTTTTTGAAACCATTAATGTTTCGTGTTTTTTTATAGATTTATTTGTATTGTGTCTAGACATAACCAAGGCCATATACTAGTGGTGCACACTCCTACAGACACATATACTTTTATGAGCAAACACGCAAAATAACATAACACAGAAAATCCGAACACTGGTGTTAGTAAATGTGGAAGGTTAGTACACTTTTTAAATCCATCTCACTCCCAGAAATGTCAACAACCGCACTCATTGCATTATAATTGCTCTGAATTCGTAAAATGGGGGCAATGAACACATGTCGTGCATGCATAGAGCGTGTTGTCGAAACGACAATTAACACGAGGGACATATATAAACAACAGTGAAACAAGTATAGGGCAACGTATTCTGCTACGCATTGTTTTATACAAAAATACATAATCTCGCAAAATTCCGGCGCCAGTATTTGCAAGTTTCGCCGAAGAAACATTCAAGACTCGTTCACAGACTTGTAACCGAGTACGACCGAGAGAGACAAGGCCTTGTTTTTAAGCCTCTTGTGACGTCTTAGAACCGGATTCGTTGCTGCGGAATCGGTGCTAAAGGCTTGTTCAAACGCTTGCAACCGAGTACAACCGCGAGAGACAAGACCGATTTTTAAGCCTCTTGCGACGTCTTAGGACCAGCTCCGCTGCAGCGCATCCGGTCCTAAGACGTCACAAGAGGCTTAAAAGCCGGTCTTGTGTCTCTCGGTCCTACTAGGTTATAAATGTGTGTACGGCGCTTAAAGGGACACTAACACACACCCCCCCCCCATTTTTTTTTTCCTTTTTTGCCAGGCGATTTATTATGGTATCGGAATACTACCCAATTAATATTTGGTACAGTGTCACGTTATATTTTAATGAAGCCAAAAAAAAAAAAACGCAACTGCTTCAAACCGAAACCAAAGCTCCCGCAGCGCAAAGAGAAGTGGAGAGGAGTGAGTGGTGGAAGTCACGTGTTACAACCGACCATGCGGGATTTTTTTTTTTTTTACATAGCAGACGAAATGCGTTGCGTTGCGGGATCCATTTGCCGTGCGATTCCTTTGCAGTTATGTTTGTTCCACTCGCTGTTCTGTACTTCAAGCTGAGCTTTTTTGTACATTTAAGTGTTGGCAATTAGTAGTGAGTGCCCGTGGTGAATTCGCGTGATCGGCTCCGAGAAGAATACTCCCAAGATGTTGCGTGAAGAGTTGCCTCACATGTCCAGGTTCAGAAAGTGGCATTGTGCGGCAGAGTGCACAAGTTTCCGAAAGATCAACGGGTCGGGATCAGTGGCTGACTGCAATTCCTGTAGAACAGTTACGCGAAGCTCGGAAAGCGGACGCTACCCGATTCATGTGCTCCTTGCATTTTGTGGAAAGTTACAACATTGAGTTTGCAGGTGTCAAAAATGGAATCCCATACCAATCAGTTCAGCGACGTATCGTCCACAGTGATAATTGTAAAAAATATGTAAACATAGCGAAATGCTTGACAAAAAAAAAAAAAAGGGTGCACCCATACCACGGATCGAACCCGTGCCCTCTGCGTGTAAAGCGGACGCCTTTCCACTGAGCTACTGAAGGTTTCTTTTTTCTCTATTGCCTAAGCTGTTGAAGGATACCTTTCATGCGTAGTAATGCAGACAGTCGACTGTATGCCGGAAGTTTGCTGGCGATTTCCTTTCAGCACATGCTCCCCACTTGAAGTTGGTCAGCACCACGCATAGGCCACATTCGCACATCGCGAAGAAACCATACGGGTGCGTATTCAACTCGAAGTACGCACTTCGTGCTTGACGTTTGAGCGAGCGATTTTTTTAGCCACTAGAAGGGACGACGGCTCGGCGACGTCTTCGTGCAATCGGCTTGCTGGTCGGGCGTGTCGTGCGGGTTGAGTATCAGTTCTTTTGACCACTCTAAAATTTATCGTTCGAAGGAAGACAGAATTCGCCGGTACCGTGAACGACAATTCTGAAGGAGATGTCGAACGCCCGTCGTCCGCTGCCATCTGCTAGTCCCACGATACGCGAAACGACGCCACGGTGAGAATTGTGCAGTGAACGCACAGAATGCTTCCCGTTGTCCGTGCTACCTTTTTTTTTTTTTTTCAATCGACGTATTTGCAGCTTTTTGGAAGCCAAAAGAAATGGGTATCATATATTTTTTCTATATATAATATTGACTGTGTGCCTTCAATGACCCACGACTTTGATTAAATTTGGCGGTCACGTCGAAACTTTAGAAAACGGCCCGTGACCACGGAAAAGAGAGTGAGCGCTACTCAAACCGGCCAGTTCTCAACCGGCGGTTTTCGGGCCGAAAGAAACCGAATTTCGAGCGGAAAATTTTGTTGTGGGTAGTTGGGCTCTCATATGTCACGTACAACTTAAAACCTCTGCGAGTATAAATACCCTGTCAGTGTCCCTTTAAGAAGTCGTGATAGGCTTGACAACCGGTCTTCTTTCTCTCCGTCCTACTCGGTCGCAAGTCTGTGAACGGCGCTAAAGCGTTCAGGAAAAAGCGCCCCCACCCCCTCCCTCTTATCACTTCAGCTGAGTGATGGCAAGGAGGTGACCTCCTGTCCAGCGTTCGCTGTGCTGAAGGGAAAAGAGTTGGGAGGAGCTTCTCCTGCAGACCATTCCAAACTAGAGTGCCGAACTATAGTTACGAACGCACAATAGAGGCGTAAAGCCGGACGATACATGAAAGCTCTTTAAAATGACGGGTCAAGAGTTGTCCAAACAAAATACGTCAGAACTAGTGAAGCAACACTTCTCCGCCATATAAAGTCGAAGTCCGGCCGTCCGTCTTCTGTTTGTACGCGAACTCATGTCTGTTACGTCACGCCGCGGTGGTGTTGCGTCGGGCGCACTTCCGGTCTGGGGCTGTGGGCGGAAGTCACCATGGGGGACGTGCATTCCTGGGTCACTTTGGAAGAAACCGGACATAAAACCTGCCTTCTCGTCTAATGGACTTCTTCCAAAACCGACGCGCCCCATCGCGGCGAAATACCACGCAGTGCACTCTGGGAACTAGTTGGCCACTCAGTTTCGGTTTCGACTGACCAGCTGCATCTCATGCTATCACGCCGCAACCGAACGCGCTGCTTGCGTTTTCGATTATCTGACTTTTCACGAACGTACAATACACTCATTCTCGAGCGATACAAAACAAAGACCGGGGCACTTTCCTTGGTCCCCGAAACACCGGATATTGTGCGTGCGTATGCAAACGTAGTAAGTCGTGGCTTAGTCACCTCACCCCACGAGTGCATGTTTGAGCTCGATTTCAGTAATCCCGTCTAGTACTAGTGAACTACAACTGAAATTTGTTCATCTGGAGCCTTACACGTATTTTGTTAGCCAAACTGCCGCTTCTTGTTACTTCATTGGGCGAAAAGCAAGCCGCATCCTCACAGGGTATCAAAGTTGAGCCCAGCGTTTCCGCATGAACTTTTAAGGAAACGCAATAAATTCGACCTCACTACTGTTAAAGTTACTATGATGTCTTCCTCATGTCATCATATATCTCCCACTCAAATTTTATGCTGATAGAAGATTAACTTTTTGCAAACGCTGAGATCGGCTAGCTACGACGGAGGCCCAAAGCGTCCTCTACTAATCGCTAAGCCTTTTTGGACGAGCTTTTACTGACGCCCAAGATCTGTGCCTGAACTATGTGTCTGAAATTATCTCGGCATACTCAGGCAGGAGGAAAGCTAACTCATAACAAATATTATGGCCATTAGAAACCGTCAAACGCGCTTTGAATTCGTTCGTTTGGCGCACCGCATAGGGGTTCATGCCCGTCCGGCGCACTTCCGGCGCACGGTGCGACATTCTTCACACAAGTGCTCGACTTTTGCTTTCTTAAGACGGTCTGTATGTGCGAATTTGCCTATATGATTGCAGGATAACTTTATGCGCATACGCGATGTTGAATATTAGAGGAATGAAGCGGGCGGGGATTTCACATCGTGCAGTGCTGCGGGTCAGTACAGATAAGAGATGAGAAGTGTGTTAAAATTGAGCTTTTCAATGGCGGCTCCGAGTTTTATTTTACATACTCAGGCATATGAAGAAAAACAATAATTGCAAAAAGTAATATTTCGTCTATGGACGCACGAAACAAACAAACTTCTTGACCAACAACTCTAATGTAAAGGCGCGAGCTCGATGTATGCATACTTATTGATTGCTACAGCTTGTTGATTCGTACACAAGCAAGATCCCCGAGCTTCGCAGCGTCGAGATTCTCAGCACCGGCTCGTCCACATATACCTCAATTGGAACGCTAACAGGAAGGCCAAGTACAAAAATACAACAAGCGTGTGTTAATATACAAGCTATACGTCTCAGGGTTATGCTAAAGCTTCGATGTCTGGCCGTTTAGGTTAGTTTAGAGACCACAAATGACGCTCTCGGAACCAGAAAACATGAGATAACGGCCGTAATGGTCCACGCTCTGGGTATAATCTGTTGTCGACGTGTCAATCGAAACCGAAACCATGCCACTCTCCTCCTTGGCCAACTAGTTCCCAGAGTGCAACGCGCGCCGTGTTGCATGCAGGGCTTTATGGAAGTAGTCTATTGCTGCGACTGGGGCTGTACCAAAAAAGTCGGGAAATGTTTGAAGGTCGGTTTTCGTGCGTTTCCTGCCTGCTTGGTTCTTCCGAGAACGTGAATGGGGGCCGCGAAAAAGGAAACACAGACGCCGTCGGACCACGATTGCTTGGGCGGGAAGCACTTTTGATTGAATTCAAGGATACTTGTGGTCGTCAGATTTATTTGTTTTGTTCCAACATGAACGCGGGAAAACCGTCTTGTTGCACGGAGCACCTGCGGACTACGTTCAGTCCGTCATCGATTTCATACGGCCGCCTCTTCGTTCGACCTGTCGTCTGCTCCCTCAAACGTTTCTGCTTGTCGTCTGCTGGTTCAAACGACAGCGGCCCGTAAACCAAACGTTGACCCGGAAATTGAGATAAGAAGTGCAGACCCCGAAAGACGTTTAAGTTTGAAGGTTGCTTCGGGTAAGTAGGCTTGGTGTAAACAGTAGAGATAAGGAGATGTTAATAATTGTTACCAGTGGCCATCACCGACTTGTTGTGCCTGATTCACTCGGTCTGATTCTGCTTGCGACTTTCAGTATCGACGTCGACATCTCAGCTACGGTTCAAGCTTTTGCAGCCCGAGCGACGCCATGACTGAAAATGGCGAGCGGAACCTCACCTTGTGAATCAGGTTTTAGCGACCATTCTGCGGCGTCCACGCGGAATGAATCGTTGCATGTTACGCCAAGTTTTGCGGCGTAACGAGCCTGATTAATTTCGCTGAGGCCGCTCAAGTTGTCAGACATTGCCTGGAAGACGCACAATCAACGATTTCAACGTGAAAAAGAGCACGGGGACTCACACCGACGCCGGCAACATTCCATTCCAATGGTTTGTGTATGGGTGACGGCGAGCTTCCTGCCCACACCCCCATCGCGCATGCGTGGCATGGGTGGCGTCCGCTAGGGGCGCTCCGGTTTGTTTGTAAACATGAGTTGGTGTGTATATACACCAGGCAAACATCACGGCTCTCCTCCTCGCCTCATCCGCTTTCCTGTGACGTCGGCGCCTGTCCATCTGTTTCTGCTGCGCCCACGTAACCTTCCCTTTCCTGTTTTCGGGATAAGGCTTAACAGCAGCGGAGGCCTTAAGCGACTGACTGGCAGTCAGCAGAGCGTGTGGGTGACTGTCCGAACCCACATGATCAGCATGCACTATGCCTCCGTCAAGGAGAGAAGCGGACAGTAGCAAAAAACAAACTTTCCTCTCGGTAAAAATAAAATAAAAAAAAAACAACCAACAAACAAACAAAGAAGAAAACAGGCGGATGCAGATTGTCTTCTTGTTTGTTTCCGCATCCATGCGGATGCGGAAACAGGCGGATGCAGAACTGTCCTGTTTCGGCAGTATTTTATACGCGAAAACAAACCCAAAAGTCGCAAGCAAGCGCTAAGTTTAACACATGATTAATAAAGCTAAGAGATTAATCAATATAATTCCGTAAGTCAGGTAAATATTCACGTCGCAGTGGTTCATTGCCTAGTTTATAAACAATAAATAAATAAAAAGACGCACGATTGTTTTGTTATGAAGGTATAAAGTGTTTTTTTTTTTTTTTTACTCTTTAGACGTAATTTCGCAAGAACCCCGCATAATGAGATAGCAGATATGTCCTCCTGCAGCAGCTCGCGATCAGCATGTGATTGAATCCGACGAATAACAAATATAATCCCTGGAGAAGGGGAACAAGAGGGACAAAGGACAAACAGAAATCTCCAAACACTGCTAGGTGACTGGTGCGGGACCGAAAAAATCAGCCTGGTCCGGGCATCGAACTCGGGACCTTTTCATTAAAGGTGCAGCGCTCTACCAACTAAGCTAACCAGGGTTGAGACGTCAGTGGAGCAAACGGGATTTATCAACCGCCACCAGTCTAACACCAACAATGGTGAAGCCTGCAAGCTAAGGTTATGAATATAATTCAATTAAATGCAAAGGTGCAAGCGAGCTGGACAAGAACGACGAAAATAATTCCCGGAGAAGGAGAACAAGTGGAAGAAAGGACAAACACTCGCTTGCACCTTTGCATTTAATTGCATTATATTCATAACCTTCAATTGCAAGCTACACCCTTTTAAGTGTTAGACTGTAGCAGCTTATAAAACCCGTTTGTACTACTGACGTCCAACCCCTCATCAGCTCAGTTGGTAGAGCACTCCACTTGTGGTACTGGGTTCTATACCCGGACGAGGCTGATTTTTTCGGTCGAGCACCAGTCAGCCAGCTGTGCTTGGAGATTTCTGTTTGTCCTTTGTCCCTCTGGTTCCTCCTCTCCAGAGATTACTTTCGTCATTCTTGTCCAGCTCGTTTGCACCTTTGCATTTAATTGCATTATACTCATAACCTGAAATTGCAAGCTTCACCCTTGTCGGTGTTAGACTGGTAGCAGATGATAAGACTCGTTTGCTCTACTGACGTCTAACCCATCGTCAGCTCAGTTGGTAGAGCGCTCCACTTGTAATGGAGTGGTATCGGGTTCGATACCCGGACCAGGCTGGTTTTTTCGGTCGCGCACCAGTCACCTAGCTGTGCTTGGAGATTTCTGTTTGTCCTTTCTACCTCTTGTTCCCCTTCTCCAAGGATTATTTTCGTCATTCTTGTCCAACTCGCTTATACCTTTGCATAGAATTTCATTATACTAATTGAATCCGCTATAATATATTAATATCATGAGCGAACTGAAGCAACTTTGAATGTTTTACGCGAAGAGAGTGATTAATGGTAAAAATGTTAACAAGTAAGGGTCCGAGAATATAAATCCGAGAAGCGCCAGATGATATATATGATCTCAATAAGAGTGGTTGTTTGGGCGAGTTGGTTTGACATCTTATACAATCTTGTGCGCAACAAAGACGAGGACAAAAGCAGAGAAGAGGACACAACAAGGCGCAACTTTCAACTGAATTTTATTGAAAACGTGTTCCGGTATATCTATAGTCTCAACCATCGTTACAATGACAACAAAAAGACAAAAGTAAAGGAAAAAAACACCATGACAGAGCATAACTATCTCGTTCTCAGGAAAAACAATTCCTTCTCCGATAATGCGATCGACGGCATAGCAACACACATGTCTCCTAAATAATCAATGTGCTCGGCTTCTATGATTTCGTGTGTTAATCATAGAAGCCGAGCACATTGATTATTTAGGAGACATGCGTGTTGCTATGCCGTCGATCGCATTATCGGAGAAGGAATTGTTTTTCCTGAGAACGAGATAGTTATGCTCTGTTATGGTGTCTTTTCCTTTACTTTTGTCTTTTTGTTGTCATTGTAACGATGGTTGAGACTATATATATAACGGAACACGTTTTCAATAAAATTCAGTTGAAAGTTGCGCCTTGTTGTGTCCTCTTCTCTGCTTTTGTCCTCGTCTTTGTTGCGCACAAGATTGTATAAGATCTCAATAACCCTTAAATATATGACTGAAACCACAAACCTACCGGCCAACGGGATTTTCCGATAGCTTGTGCACTAAAAAGTCATGGGGCACCAGGTCAAGTGCATTACTCAAGTCAAAATAAATGGCGTCGACCTGTCCATGGTTGGCAACAATGAGGCCAACGTATTTCAAATATTTTTAGTTTGAAGACTTTTACTGTCAAGAAAACCGTGTTGCGATGCACTTAATATTTATTTGAAATAACCAGAAAGGTGCGCTTCTACCACACTCTCTAACAGTTTTGAGAATGTGGTCAGAACACATGCTGTTTGATTTTAACTCGAACAGTAATATGTAAACCAAACAAACGTGAAAAGTGCACTAATGCTGCCTGTGGGGATGAGTTCTAAAACTAAGGGGCTCATATTATAATGGGCTAAACGTCACGACAAGTGAGACAATCAACTAAAAGTAGTTAGGTGGATTTTAGTTAGTGATAATGAAAGTTATGTTTTAAATTAGAAACCTGCAGAGCCTCATCGAAAACTACTAAGTTATAAAATTTTAGATGGACGTATTGCACAATTAAAGTGCGGGTGTGCACTAAAGTCACCACCTGTGCAACAGGGGTAAGGCTGGCGGTGCGAAACGTGGGTGATTATCATCCGTGAAGCACAGCAACCAACTGCAGTATACACTCCGTGCGACGCGACCAGCGCGCCGCCGCGCGGCCATTACCGAAGGTAGGCAGTGAGAGCCCCAGCGAAACGAAACCACGCCGCGCACATCGGTACGCATTGAAGTCGGAGCGGTGCGGTTGCGCTGGTTTAACACCATGAACTGCTGCGGTGTTAAGTGCTCCGATAATTGTGCTTCGTATCTCGTGGGGACGAAGTTTTACAGTTTTTCACCTCGCCGATGTTTTGTGGGACAGCGACAACGATGGGCCCGTGCCGTACGACGCGAGAAATTTGGTCTCCCGATCATGTCTGCCACTGTGTCGATACGGCTGACATATTCTACACTGCCGCTTTGCGCTCTGCGTTTGTTTTTGTGTAGTAACGCCTACATATCTCAGTTCGTACTGAAATGCCATCCCACACTCGCGGGTATGTAGTGCGAATTTCGTTGAAGGAATGCCCTCCAAAGAAAATTCGTCCCCATCGTATGTGTCGATGATATTTCCGGACCAGTGTGACACGCAGTCTGTACTTCATGAAGAAATATTCGGACGGTACAAAAAGTGACAAGATAAACCTAAGGAAGACTACAATGAAACTTGGTATCACTGGACAATCGATGTTTGAGTACCGAAGTTAGGGGGTGTGCTCTCTTTTTGATCAGCCTCCTTTTGGATGTGGGAACGCTCACACCCCGAGTCTTGCAGACAATTTTTTTTTCTCGGCTTTAGAGCCACCTATCTCAAAGTTTTTCGAACTGGAAGTACCGTCCACTGGTCCCTTACTACCTGTAAAGTGTGCACCTCCCGGCCATGATGAATTGTATTCTCTTGACAGCCTTTGACGGTCAAAACCGATTCCCATTTAGTTACGCTGCCCAAAAATATTTCCACCTGGTTAAACTATGCCACCTTTTCTGGGTATAATAAGTGTTTTGTCAAGTTACGGTTGTCCAAGTACCTGTGTGCCGAAAATCAGCCCCTCGCACAACCAGATTACTACAAAGCCCTTGACAGCCAAACCGTGTGTTGGCCGGCAATTTGGTTTTCTCTGCTTTTAAGCCACCTTTCGTAAGGTTGTTACAATTGGAAGTATAGTGCCACAAGTTCCTTCCCACCTATAAAGCCTCCATCTCCTACGACGAGTGGTATTCTCTCGACAACTCTTTCACGGTCAAAACCGTTTCCCATTCAGTTACGCCGCTTAAACCAAATTTCCCGCTGAGAGCAGTTATAGTTGCGGCAGTCTTGCTTTTCGGAAAATTGCTCAGACCCCTTTTCGATCGCAACTAAAAAAATTACCCCTAACAACAACTCAAACTCAATATATAAGAAGCGGAGAAAGTATATTTACCAACAAGCTTGTTTTTAATGTTAATAAAGTTTTGTGAGCTACATGTGTTGTAATGCCCGAACGTCGGCCAAACAGCGTTTGACCCTAACAAATTGTTCCATGAGAAAGTTGTATGCGTCTGTTTTCGTCCCGAATTTGTGTTCACTTTTTTTTGATTGTTCAACTAAATGCCCTTCTTAAATCTGCCCCAGCATTAATGCAACGTCACCCTCTACTTATCGGCTCAAAAAGCAAAAGTTACGTCCGCGCGCGTTTCCGCCGCCACAGCTTCGCACGCGAAAAGGCGCCGCAGGCTGCTGAGCGCGCCTGACTGTCGAACACCAGCTCCTCCGCTAGCAGCGCTACGCGCGTCTTTCAAAGCGCCCCCTAATAGTTCTCGCGCGGAGCGTATACATGGTTTCACCTTGGCTTGTCGCAGAGCGAAAACTACGGCACCTTCGAACCAATCAGTGTGACGGCTGTGAAGATTAACAGCCCTTAAAGGCCGACGCACAGACTTAGTTCCCTGCAGGGAAATTGATCCTCTTAGCGTCATACTTTCGAAAACTGAGAGGGGTGCCATGTTGGGGCATGTTGCAAAGGTGGACTTGATACGGGAAAGAATGCAGTGATAAAAAGTGGAAAGCGTGAAGTGCACGTCGGCCTTTAACAAAGACATGGGGGCGAGAGCGTAACCCAAGCAGATGGAGAAGAGGGGAACGAGGAACTGCATTTTAAGCCGAACCCTCTTGTCTCTCCCAGACGTCACTGTTGTCGCCCTGGGAAATTAGCCCGTCACTCAAACTTTGTACAAAAGCGTTTTTTTCTCTCTCTGCTGCTCATGGCATTGACAGCACTGCGCGCAACTTCGACTAGCAAGTGGTAAAGTCACGTGTCTAGCTTCGACGCGCTGATTGGTTCACTCGGACCGTAGCCTTCGCCGTTTGCCAAGATATGGTGAGATTTTTCGATAGCCGGGAGGCTACGATAGCCGATGGTGTTTCTTCATAGAATAAATCTCCATGTTATAGCCTACGCAGGATTTTCAGTTTTAGGTGTTCATTGGCAGAGACGATGCATTAAACATCTATTAAGGATTCCTGCACTATTGCCTACTTTTTATTATCAAATTTAGGTCATTCGGAGAGGCCTTTTGTACTTGCAAGTCTCCAACTTCGCATCAACTTACGTTCGAATTGCGTTGCACTAAAATTTTAATGTATTAAAAATCACACACGATACTTTCAACATGAGACATTTCATTGCCGTCCTGTGAAGTTACCTTTTTTGTCCAAAATTGAACAAATGTTTAATGTGCACGACACTGGGCACTGCATGGAACACTCCTTTTTAGTTGGAACAAAACTTTGATGCCAAGAGCGCCCCTGTTTCCATGGACGTACCAATTGATATAACCCTTCGAGGCACCGACGATTACCAGCGAGTTTAGAGCACAACCTCAGTAAACTAAACATGCCCGATAACGTATGGTTTATCTTACACATATAGTACGTGTCTAAGCGCGAGAAGCAACACAAAATAAATCTGTCGAAGTACGCCTCTTACACAGTTTGTTAAATTCTAAATTCCTGTGCTAGGCAACTTTGATTTTTATGTTTCTTCTTCCGCTATAAATCGAACTGTACTGCTTTCCTTACAACTTAAATTAGCGGAAAACAAGACAGTGTTACATTAACCTTGCTGAAGTTTTGAAGCCCTTACCTCCATCGGCTGCGGCACTCCTAAGAATGTAACATTGCGGCTCGCTGTATACCACATACATGTCCATATACTGAGGAATTTCCGAAAAATGGAACAAGTCGTCTAGGATATGTTCGGTTAAACGAGATTCTGGTGCACTCGACTGAGGCTTCGCAGCAACACCTGCGTGGGAAAACCATTTTTACAATGAAATTGATAAATACCACAAAAACAAAAATGCTCCAAGTTTGTCGAGCATGAAACCTTAACTTACCCATGTCGGGAAAGGGAGTACCTCTGGAATAGCAGGTGGAGTTATCATACTGAGCGTACGTGTAGCTTCCTGGGGGAACTGGAGTAGCACTTGGGAGTGTTCCTGGTTTTGGGGTACAAAATCACTGTATTGGACTTTCAAAAGAGTTTAGACGATTACGCAGCTAAAATCTTCCGTCTGCACACTAATACTGACCTAGCAGTGAAGCAAAGCAGCAAAGTAAGTGATCACAACTATGTACGTTACTGTAATTAGTAACGTTTTTGAAACTAGTACGCTAGAAAAAAATGCTCGTAACTATAACTGTAACTTGGTTATTACTTGTAACTTGGCACAGTTGCATTTAACTCCGAATTTTCACTTTTGAGCATCACCGCCGAACACTTTAAATCTGCAGAAGCACCTGTTGGTGAGAATGCTTGACTTATTACTAGATTTATTTTATATGACCCTCGAATTTCGTTAATTTTTAGTGATAAATGTAAAGCCTGGCTTGGACTCAAAATGACACTAAATTATTAATGGGGTGCTTCCTGGTCAGCACTCTTGCAATTGAAGCAAACGGTTGCCACTTTCAGAAATTTGACATATGAGACGATTGTCTGAAACAGGCTAAAATATAACCGTAATGTAGTAAATACAGCACGTACTATGATGTTGAACGAAACCCGCTAAAGCTTCTTCGCTGCAGCTGTTCGCCAGTGCAGAACAAAATGACATGGCGTATTTAGATTCAAATAGAGCGAATGTGAACAAGTTTTAATGCAAAGGCGCCAGCGAGCTGCTTAAAAGCTGTCATGTTTAACCCTGGAGAGTTGGGAAAAAGAAAGAAAGGACAACAGGAATCTTCAAACACAGCTCAAGTTTTTTTTTACGAAAGACAATCATAAATTTCCAACCAAGAGAAAGAAAACCAAACAGACCAAAAGAAGACATGGAGGACAGAGATGACGTCAGGCGTAACAAACCAAGAATGCACGTGTCCAAAGAGGGTACGCATCAACCTCCAAAGCAGATTCCGCATCATAGAGATGATAGATTGCACCGTGCGACGGACAAAAACTGAGGACATAGTCAAAGTGAATAACCCAATGATCACGAAGCAACAAAAGGAATGAGGTCAACCAACTACTAATGGAACCAGAATAAAACGGCTGTAATCAAGAGACGGTTTCGCGCAGTTGTCTAGGGAAACCAACATGTCGCTAAACAATAAGCGTACCCATCAATCCTAACCGACTATTTCATTGAACGTTTGAAACACTCCCTTTCCCTGTGGTGCACTTCAGTATTTTTTTTCCAAACAACGAAACACTTGCTTCAGCAAAGAGAGGATTCCCGAATTCGGAACATTCGGATTAGCTTTTCACCGTTCGTTTCTGTTAAATTAAGTTGTGATTAAGACACTTAGCCTTCTGACCCACATAGCAAGAACCACACTTCACAGGAATAATGCAAATTACACCCAGATTGCATTCGACCGTAGGGTCCCTGATTTTTGTTACAACCTCCCTTCAGTGGCAAAAAAGGTGCAAGCCCGTCGAGCCGAAAATCTCGTTTAAAAACAGCTGTGGCACAAAGCTTCCGTGCTGGTGCCTTAGGTTATGAGAGACATGCAAATAGGACAAACAACCCTATTTTTTCTGCTCGGACGTACTTCAGTAAGTTAGAGTTTGTCAGCAAACAATGGATAACCGAAGAGAGGAACTCCTTCCTGTGGTCAGCGAAGAAAAATACCGAGACGAATGACGAGGTGACGAAACAAAGAATAACTGAGGAAACTGAGATGTTTAATGGGGCGAACTTGTGCCCAAAACAAAAATGAAAGCCGTTTACAAATCCCTGTAACGCCGAATCGGAGCGCAGCTCTTGAGGAGGAGTAGGGAAGGGTACTGAGGGGGGTCACGTCATCTGCGGGTAGTCACGTGATCTCGGGGGGGGGGGGGGGGGGGTCACGTGACCTCGGGAGGGGTCTCGTGACCTCGGGGGGGGGGGGGGGTCGTTACGCCGACGCCGACGGCGACGCCGACGCCGACGGGGCTCAGGCTGGAAACGGGCCCCTAGAGCTGCGCTCTAAAAAGAAACAGAAGATAACATCAGAGCGTCGCGGGCGTCGAAGTCGGCGTAACAGAAGCATCGAACGCATGGGGCGAGACTGACTGCGGCTTGCCGCGCGAAGCCTCTTTTGTACGCGCGTGGGCTTCTGGAACAACCGGCGTAAAAGGTTCGGCGCGTAGAACATTCTAACCTCGAATCATTAACATAGCTTCCGAATTCACCGGAACACCGCATTGCAGTGTCAACACAAATGCGACTCCGCGGCCTGGCATCGAACCCTGGCTTTTTTCTTCGAAGGCAAGCGCGATAACTGCTAGGCCACGAGCGCTCTTTTTTATTGTCGGTCTTTATATGTACACTACAAAAGAATCAGACTGTTAAATTCACTTCATGAAGATCACTCATGCGCGATTGTAAAATTTAAAAATATTTCAAGGTCTCAAGTACGTCTAGAATTGACAGCCAATCAGGCGCACAAACCAAAGTGACGTATACATATTTTAATGTGCAGATAGATTCTATGGAATAGATAAGTACGGGTCGGGCATCCTAGGCCACAAGCGCGCTGCCTACTTGGTCAGCTGCTCGCGCGGTAATTATGCGGAGGGCAAGTTCGTCTGCTTCTTGCGCAGGGGGTAGGGGTGACGTCAGAACGCCAAGCCCTTATTGGCTGATCGCGACCCCCTATCTGAGCGTCGTCTGCTCCCTTGCAACGTCGTCTGCTCGCAACGTCGTCTGCGTCTGTCTTACCTTTCCTGCGACTTTCGGAAGTGCAGAGGCCACATTCACGAAACGATCTTGCGCCAAAAATGTGCGTAAGACAAAACTGAAGAACAAATTCGTATTCACGAAACGAAATTTTTGTAAGTTTTGCGCAGGTTACGACGAAATCTTGCGACACCTCCGAAGCAGTCTTACGCACTTCTCACGATCAAATCAGCATGGCCGACAGCGTTTCTCACGCGTCGTCTGCGCTTCTCACGCGTCCCGACTTCAAGCAGCAAGAAAAAAGTAAAAAGTACTTGAAACATACCATGACGAACAAAAAGCTAGATCCACAAACACCCGGGAAAAGCTCCAACAACCACGATTCCTCCGAACGCGACCAAGCGAGCACGGCAGTTAGGCCTAGCAGGCCTTCCGCGACTCGGCGACCGTCTGCCCACGACCGGCTGGCGTGCTGAATGGAATATGCCCGCGCGACCCTTGTGAACCCTTCCCGTATTATACATTGATCGCTGACCTCAATTTTAGATTAAGAGGTCAATTCCTTCCTCTTGTTATCTCCTTGTTTCCCGAGGCAACGGTGACTCTCGCCGGTGAAAAAGCGGTGAGTCTCCGACAGACGCAGGAAAGGTAAAGCAGCCATCGCTTTGACTAGCACACGTAAAGCAGACAACGTTAACTGCGCCATCGCCGACGCCGTTAAAGAGTGAGTGGTCTCGCCGCACACAAAAGGAGGGAAAAAGTATCTGGGAGGGAACTTGCGGACACTAACACGCTCACCTCTCGGTTCTTAGCAAACAAACCTCGGCTCCTCGGAACACCTCACCAGTGAGTCCTTTAACTTCCCTCCTTGATGCGCGTCTGCTAGTTGTTAGACAAAAACAACGTACCGCTCGAGTTATTTCGTCTGCCCTCTCTGAAAGGCGAAGAAGTCGTGCTCGCTCGTTAAAGCCTACACTTCAAAAAGTCGCTGGAAAGGTAAGACAGACGCAGACGATGTTGCGAGCAGACGACGTTGCAAAAGAGCAGACGACCCTCAGATAGGGGGTCGCGATCAGCCAATCAGGGCTCGGAATTCTGACGTGACCGCTACTTCCTTTCTCATGCGCAGAAGACGAAAATGAGCCCACTTGCGAGGCGTGTACGAAGCTGCTCTTTCAAACCGGCGCCCAAGCGGTGAGAACAAGGAACCTTGAGTCAGTTTGTTAGCACAGACTGGATAACTCCCCGCCTTACTGAATGACAACTTAATCTAAAGTGCAATGGCTCCCCTTGTATTTCCTCACTCTGCAGGGTTAAAAATGTCACATCTGAACATATATGTTTTCGAGAAGTAAGTGACGCGTAGGCAATCACAGCACTATTGGCCATACGTCACGGGATTGCTTACAAGGAACCACAACGTAAAAAGAACACTCCGGTGAGCCTAAGCAGAGCGGTAACCGACGTTTTATTAGGGGCCCAGATCGTTCAGGGTCTTTTAATTTCACATATGGTACCTTTGAGGCGTTTCCTACTGGTGTGTTTAGCGTCCTATCTGGCCCATGCATACGAAGTGGTAAACAAATGACGTCACAGAAGCCAGACTGTCCTGCTGTCAGATGTCGCGATCCTGGCGGTTGATCGTAGAAATGCTGGCAAAAAGCAAGAGCCAACGCGAGCACCGCTGTGTCGCGGCCTCCCAACTTCTGGCTACCGACGCTTCCATAGACTGCCACACTGGAGAGCGATCTCCAGGAGAACAGGCGACTGGCACATCCGCCACCGCTGCTGGGACATTTCCAGGATCCTGGCCGGCGACAGCACGGCAGTTGTATGGGGTTATCAGGCGGAAATCGAGGGACCACTTTTTTACGCGGTTTAAACCCACCATTCTGAGACATGTCCCAGACACCGTTGTTCCACTGAATTTCCAAGTGAAACGGTGACTGCCGCTCTGCTGAGGCTTACCGGAGGCTCCATTTCACCTTCGTGCTAGCTTCGAACACAAGTGCGCTTGTTGTGTAAATAACTGCGATGTTATTTGTTTAACAATAGTGAATTTACGGGTAATTGACTGTTGACCGACATGATAAAAGAATAGCACGAAAAATCCGAGACACAGGAGAAGCAAAACACGAGACGATGTTGCGGTTGGGAGGTGACTATCTTAGGTTCGGAACCAGGAGTCAGGGTTGTGGCTCGCTGATCGCATAGCCCCGAAGAAACAGACCTGGAGTGGGATTTCTGATGTATAACTTTTATGTGCAGACTCAATATACAGATATCATGGTGGACTGGTTATTCGGCGTCCTCAGGCTTCCTGAAGCCATGTGATATAGCCCTCCGAGGGCGGGAAGGCCCGCTGAGCGAGAGGAGCCTTCCCCGGAGTTCGAGTGTTCACGTGGTATTCGAATTGCGGGTGCGGCTGATGCGATTGCCCTGTGTTCTTTCAGCGAGGGACAGATGAAGCATGCCGTAGCTGCTCTTGCCATGCTCCGGTGTCTGATCCAAATTGTCGACGCTTTTGCCGTTCGAACTAAAACACAACACCGACAGACCCACACAGACACACGCACAGACATACACACGCGCACCGGGGTTTCTCCTTGTGAGGGCTGGCGTTCCCAGATCATCTCGTGGCTTCGGGAAGACTTTCGTTTTGTGTTTAGAGCCCTCAGCGTGGGCCACCACCGCCCCGGTGTCTCAAGGGCTGGTCTCGGGGATCTGAGCGTGATTCTCCCTAGCGTCGTGGGCCCGTGCCAAGTCGAACGCGATTAGAAGCTTTGATGCCGTTGACGATAGGTGAAGGCCATCTCCAGGACGGAGCCAGGAAGGTAGTCGCAACAACAAGCGCAAACTTGCAACTAAAAGGTTTATTGAAAAATTGCACCGAGCAAACGTATCGCACGCACGTTCCAGCTGCCTTCACGAGTAAAAACTACCCAGCGTCCGTACGAAAAAACCGACGAAGTTACCTTCATAATTAAAGGCGGCAATAGAAATAATGTCATGATTCATGCACGCGCACTACAGATTAAATAGCATCATGACGTAACGAAAAGGGCGCTTATATTTCAGGAAAAACAAACCGCAATATGGAAACATATTTGGTTTTCGTACGCAACCAAAAGATACACGGGCCCTATACCTGACCAATTAAATCGTACTCTTTTTTTATCAAAATAAAACGATGCGATTTAATACACGAGCCTTGTTCACAATGGTGTAGAGCCGCTTTTAGCATCTCCTTTTCCAACCTTCCTTTACTACACCCCGTCACATGCACGCCGTTGAAAAGAGGTGACCATCCACAAACTTTGCCATGAATTGGCAGCTGTGAATCAAAACAATTGATAAGTGAAATCTCGAAATCTGTCATTAAGACAGCATTCGGTTTGAGCTATATACAGCCTACCACAACTGAAATGGATTCTATAAACTACTTCAGTGGCACAGGGCAATGTTACTGGTTGAGACCCAAAACAGGGCTTACGATTGGTTCTGACCGGTGACGGGGTATTGTGTTATTTTCAGCAGTGCTCTTTTGACAGAACCTTACACTTCAAATCAGGCTGCTACTCTGCTGCTCTCCTTTAGTATAGTTTGCCTCTTAGTTCTCGGCAGTTTATTTGTCGAGGATTGCGTGGTACGAGAGACAGTGTACTCGCAAACGACGCTAGCTGGTATTTAAGCCAAAGAGATAATGAAGACTCAAACATGAAGATGCTACCTAAGCTCCAGGTGAATTTAGCAGGCTTGGCACTCATAGAAAGTAGAAAAACTTAAGATTGAAGCATCAAATGCATTTATTCTCAGATTCCCTTTTTGGCAGGAACATTTGTATGAGAAATGTATTGCGTAACGTTCTGGTGTCGTAAAAAACTTCATTCAGGGGAGTCCGGAAATGAAACATCTTTAAAAAGAGTTAACATGCTCATCATAAAAAAATTGCAAAAAAAAAAAAATTACGCCTTTATGATTAAACCTTAAGTCTAAAAAAGAAAGAAAAATAACCTGTGAAATGCTTTTGTTATTCTGGGTGTAATTGCATTTTCTATAGAAGTGCCTTTTGTATATCCAGCTTAACTTGCCCTAAGGGCATTCGCCTTCACATAAAAACACAACATTTGTGGAATCCAATTATAATTTTTCTTCAAAACATTTCGTAATGAAGCCACTTTTTTTAAGCTAGGAAACGCAGGGTACTGTAGAATCGGTCTCGAAGGGTAAGGCTTGGGATTTAATCATTGCCAATAGGGCTTAAATCGCACTAGAAATTGGAATCAATTTGGAAGAAGGGTTAAAAAGTTGACCCTCTCAAGCCGCATCCCCCCTCCCCTCCGAGTGTTACATACCATTCAAGCTGGCCCGTATAACGTTTTCAAGCGGGTAGTCAGTTTGACTTAGAGCTCTCACTTGTACTGTGGGATTCTCGCTGAAATATAAAGAAAACATAATTACCAGCAAATTAAATATTAAAATGTATATTGTCATTAAGACAGCACGTGTACATCGCTCTTCTGCACATGTTACGTCTTTCCATTTGTTCGCCGCGATTTAGTGATGGGTGAATTAGAAAAATGAAGCCGTTTACAATTCCCTGTAACGCCGAATTGGAGCGCAGCTCTTGAAAAGGAGGGAAGGGTACTGAGGGGAAGGTATACCCCTCCTCCCTCTTCCTCACCTTGTCACCCTGCCTGCTACTCCGCCACGGGGGACATGTGGCCTCACGTGGCCCCCGTGTGGTCAGGTGACCCCCTCTGAGGTTAGGTGACACCCCTTGAGGTCACGTGGCCACCGTGAGGTTAGGTGACCCTAGAGTTCCTGTATAGGCTCCCTGCGGACCGTAGGTAGCATATACAGGAAGTCTAGGTGACCCCCCCCCCCCTGAGTTCACGTGGCCCCAGTGAAGTCATGTGATATGACGTGACCTCGGGGGGGGGGGACGTCACGTGACCTCACGGTTACGCCGACGGCGACAGCGACGGCGACGGGGACGCCGCTTAAAGCGCGGTTCAAACAGACTCGGAATACGAAATCCGCGGGCCGGAACCCGTACTGATGTAATCACTTCCGGCCACTGTTTACGGGAGCTGACCGAGCTGACTTCACGGTTTCATTTGAACGGCGCGCGGCACGGGCCCCCATATACGGGAACTGACGTCACGGCGGCTCCCCAGGCAACCAATCAACGGCTGTCGTCAAACGGGGTCGTCGCCGCTTGCGCGGGCGCGCTCCGTCTAGATCGGCATTGGCGCGTCGCTTTCTTTCGTGATGGCATCGTCTCGGCAGGATCCCGGCTACGAAGCTCGAATTGCCTCACGTATGAACCTTAGTGTAGTGAGGTACGTCACAAATGCAAGAACTATCAACTGGCGTCGGCTGACTACTTTCGCGGCTGCGTGTGAGCAGTACCTACGGAGCGTGAGGAAACAGAAAAAGCGAAAGGCCTTCCGCGAGCTCCTGAAGTCTCGAAAAACGCTCGGCGAGTATGCCACCATCGTGGGACATATCTACAAAGACCCCGACGGCCGGGTCTTCTTCGAGTGCTTTCGAATTCCACGAGCCAAAGAGGGTGTGCTGCATTTTATTTTGGATTATTTTCATGTTATATATAGTGGCGTTCCACGTGGGCCCACGCGTCGCTTGCAGGAATACTCACCTGGAGCGTGCGCTCCCGCAGTGAAACCACGTTTATATAATTTTAAACGCGGCAGGATGAAGAGAGCAGCTCTGGTAACAGTCACAAGCTTGTCAGATATTACTGCGTCTATGCTATAAAAAATAGCAATGGCATGCACATGTGAAGCTCATACGACATACACTGTTCACTTAATCTGGTCACGGTGTTTTGCTCCCTTGAGTGCATCTATGACGTAAGCACAACGGGCTTCCTTGTCCTTTGTGCTAGCTAGGATGTGTGCTTACAAGCTGCTTGTGAGTGAATTCTGCACGAAAGCTCACGCTGCAGAGCCCAGGGATTTTGGATTCAATCCCCACCCCTGCCCGTTTCGACCTGGATGAGCATCGTACCAGCAGACGTTCCTGTTTTAATACTGCGTGACGGGTGTTAAAGACCCTAGGCTAGCGGTCATACAGTACTGCCTAAAAACTCTCATCCAGAGCGGGTACCGGTGTCGTTGACCTTTTTAACCTTTTAAGTGCCGGGGGGGTGCAGGGCAGGGGGCAGGGCAGGGCAGGGCAGGGCAGGGCAGGGCAGGGCAGGGCAGGGCAAGCATGCCCTCAAAACCGGAAGCGGAGCACATTTGATTATGAATAACATCCCACTGCCTTTCCGGTCTCTTTGCAGCCAGCAAGCCAACCACAGCCTGCCTCTACAAATGGCCTTTCTGAAGGCCACTCATATTTAAATTGAAGCTGCCGTTTCATCGGGTTGGAACCATCTCCCGTTTCCCCAAAACCATGTGAATAAATTATTGAAAGCAGTATCGAACGAGCTGAACATTTCTAAAGACTTGCAACTGAACTCGGCATTGCTTCTTTTGCTGTAGATCCAGGGGTACCGCTGGACTAGCTGAATTCAACTATAGGTTTTCTCGGGAACATCAGACGCTGCGACAACTTCAGCCCTCTTCGCGGCAGCGGTACTCTCCTTTGCAGCTTGAGCAGCTTTCCTCGCGTCGGAGACGGGCGGGAAGTTCGTCGCCGCAGCCATTCTTGAAAGCAAGCACGGAGTGTCTGAAGCATTTGCACGCGGAACCACGTGAACGCCATTGGCAAGGAGGGCGGAGGAGGGAAGCGCGCCGCGCTGATGGGCCGTGGAGAAAATACGGAAACCTACGTCAAGACCCGGGAAAATTTTTCAACTCTTCACTTCCATTGCCTGAAGCCGTAATTACGTCACCGCCCGTACGGAGAGAGCGCTGATGTCACTACGTGTTCCGGCGCCCGTCTTTGTATTCCGCGTCTGTTTGCACCGCGCTTAAGCCGGAAACGGGCTCCTAAGAGCTGCGTTCTAAAATACCTCACTGTTAACGTTTGCAAGTACGGCCCTCTGGGTGCCGCCCTCTTGCTGCTTGTGTGGGCAGATCGACTGATGGTCAAGCACTGCTGAGGCGTCTCCACGGTTTCCAGACTAGTTCCTAAACAAGATGGATGGATGGATGCTAACGGCTGTTCCCTTCATATCGGGCGGTAGCTTGCGCCACCTAGCCGAGAAGTTAAAAACAAAAACATTATTTCTTTCCTTCGCCAATTTGCTTTCCCTCTGCAATTTCGTAACTCTCACCAGGCGATGTCTGATATCAACAAGGCGTTTTCCATCCACCGTGGCCAGACTAGATTTCGAAGCGGGGCCGCTGGCGAACGTCTATATAACGCGCTAATTGATCGGCCGAATAAATTGATTACTTCTGACTGCCTGACAGTAATATCATGTTTTTTTTTTATTTGTTCGTTATGTTTTCTTCTTTCTGCTGTTTGTACCTTACTAAGTGTGATTCTGTTCAACGGTCTGACACCGCCACATTGCACCAAATAATATTCGTGACTGGTAAAACAATTTGCCCGCAAGACTAGCCGCTTTAGCGATCATAAAAAGAAGCCTTAATATTCCAGAATGTTTCGCCGTTTCAAATACGATTCGTCGCCTTTCAGCGCGCACCGTACCGCTTCCCCAACTATACTCTACGAGGGTGCCGCCGTCTGTTGGCGCCTTCAGAGAGGCTCGTTTTGCTGACATTCCGGACGACGGACCAGCCACCGAGGAGCGAGCCAAAGACGGCGACGGTCATCGCCTGTGAGCGCGCAGGCGGACTTTCAAGAGGGTCGCATCGCAGTCATCGGCAGCCGTGTGACACCCGTTTGAACAGCTTCAGAGTGCGCTCCACGCCGTCCCTCTATCAGCCGCAGGCCTGCCTTCACCGCACTGGGGCGTCCGAAAGCTGAAGCTATTGGGCGGGAACGCTGGGGACCACCATGCGAACGCCCTCCAAATGAAGTCCCCGGGGCCGCAGAGCAGGCTTATGAGCAGTGTTGTAGGCGTTACCAAAAAACAAGTAACGAAATACGTTACTTGCAATGAAAGGAACGCGTTGTCGACCTACGTTACGCCAAAATAAAAATAACGCGTTGCCGTTGCCGTAATTGTTAAGAACCGACGCACGTTATTTTGGCGTAACTTTTTTAATTATGAATTAACGCGACTTACTCTCCTCACGGTACAGGTAAGCCTACGCATTTGCGTTCGCAAAAACATAAGGTCAACCCAGAAATTCAATATAATTACCACATCTTTCTTTACATTTGCACAGAAATCTTCACAAAAAAAAAAAAAACGCAAAAAAACCGCAAAAAAAAAAAAATTAGGACGCTTTCTCGCTTAGAAACACGAAAATACTAGAGAATAATTTTGCTCAAGTCTTGGGAAGATACTTAACGAGTAAGGTTACTGTTACCCGTTAGTCAGAATAAGTAACGTAAGTAATCTTATGAATGACTAACGAGTACGTTACTAAGTTACCAATAAAAGTAACGCATCACCGGTATACCGTTACAAATAATGAGTTACCGCCAACACTGCTTATGAGCCACTTTCGAACTGCCGTCAAGTGCGCTCTCCAAGGAGTATCCCACTCCGATGTTTACCCAACACTTGTTGCAGTCCGCGACTCTTTGAACGCAAAAGCACTGCGCCACGTTTTAATAATAATAAAATATGAAAACGAGGGTGAAATTGCGTTTGGTCAATTGCAGATATTTTAGCTGCCATCGCTGATCAAAAAAAAAAAAAAAAAAAAAGGTCTTGGGTGCGTTGTGTGCGAGCTTCTAAAAACTTAAGATATCTCGGCGAATTTTCTCTTCGAAGAATAAGGTCAATGCCCTCGTACGCTTCGCTAAACGGCTCTATTTAAAAAAAAAAAAAAATTATCAGAGAGCCGTTTTATTACTTCAGAAACTTTACCATTTGCAAAAGGTCTCACAGGCCACCACAGTTAGCGCTCAATTGATGACGTCATATACAGGAATTTTGCCGACATTAGGAAGAAAACTCAAAAAGGTTAACGTTTTTTAGGTTTTTTCCTTTGTTACCTCTTCAGAAAAATTACACGGTGGCAATGTTGAGGACGTAACCTTGAAAGGTGCAAATGGCCTTTCTGCTATCTTTATGATCGGGATGAAGGTTTTCAGTCGGCTCTGTTTTGTATGAAGTGGACTATATCACATGAAGCCGACAAAATTACCGTTGGTTTTCTCGAAAAAAAAAGTGCGTCTTTAAGCCATTTTTTTTATACTTAACGGCTTTATAAGGGCACGTGAGTATACGAAATAGTTGAAACTGACATATCTTAAAGGGCGGTATACTAATTTTGATGGAGAATTGCCGCCCCGTATCAATATTTCCTGTCTTGGGGCACCTTTTAGAAAGGCAACTTATTTTCAGTGATGACTAATATTTTTGTACAACCCCCCGTGATATCCGAATCGTTATACGGTTTTGTAGCTTGTAAGGGTACGCTGTTGTTCTTACTTGACGTCGAATATTATTGTTTTTGGGCGTGTCAAAAGCCTTTGATACCGTCAATCACTCTATTCCGTTGCGTAAATTATAAGCTTGAGTTTTGGGGACCCTTTTATTCACTACTGTCAGATATTCATTTTGAAAAACAGCGCGAATACCACACGGACAAGAAGGAGGAACACACAGGACGAGGCGCTGACTATCAACTGTCTATTCAGAACACATACATAGAAATTCACGCGAGGTCGGCTTCTTCTTTTTCCTCTTCCAGTCTTTTTCCTCTTCCAGTCTTTTTCCTCTTCCAGTCTTTTTCCTCTTCCAGTCTTTTTCCTCTTCCAGTCTTTTTCCTCTTCCAGTCGCTGTTTTTCAAAATGAATTCATACCAACTCGCCCAACTATCCATTCTAGTAAACTGTCAGATATGTTGTCTGGACTATCACCGCGTGTGCAAGTGCGTCGGGAAGTGAATAACCTTTGTTTTCTGCAAGCGGCGGTTCCGCAGTCTTCTGCGCCATCGCCCCTTTTGTTTATATTTCGTGTCAGCTTAAGTTCGGGCGCAGCTGACGCTACGAGCTAAGAAGACCAGAAGAAGCCGCGTCGAAAGCTCAAGTCACTGGGCCTTTTATGTTTGTGATTGGTTAAACAATGATAGAACACGTACCTAAACACGATGAACATCTTGATGCTATCTTTTTTACGCAGTCTGGATGGTGCCATCAGCTGGTAAAGTCGGTTGTGTATGGACATAAGGTAAAACGAACTATAACTTTTATGTCGACGATCTTGTTTCTCTCATTTCTGGATGTATGTGTTATCAAAAAGCTGACGACGCTTTGCTGGTTTTTCGGCGTATAAAAATTGATAGCGCCCTTAATAATTTGGAAACTAATGTCAATAAGGTTTAGCATAGGCATGTAATCTTTTGAAGGTGAATTTGGCGAGAGCTAACTTAACGCACTTCCGTAATCCTCTAAAACTCGGTTTCATAGAAAGGCCCTTTTTCCTGCTCGGTGTAGAATATGACGGTATTTGTGATCGTATTCATTAGGTCGGTGGCACAAAGTAGGCAGGGCTTATGTTTGAACACGTATACTGGAATGAGTACATGGCCCTCAACTGTGGTGCCTTGCGAAACATGTCCTTTCTCTTATATAATATTAGAATTTTTGTTTCCTTTGGCGTCCCAAAAATTCTAGTTTCTGCCTTGGCATACAGTGTACTCAGGTACGGGGTGACTGTGTTTGCCCACCGTGCAGGGCTGCGGCATGCCGAAGTGAACAATATTCTCAAATGCATTTTGAAAAGTGTGGCATATAATTCAGTTTTCTTTAACAGCACAAATATTCTCAGCGATATCGAAATGTAAAATTTGTATTCCTTATTCCGAAAAGCAGTCGTACTTCAGTATTTTTGAACGCAGAACTATTGCTTCCTATGAAGCGTCTCGCACTTTAAGACAGGCCGTCCATTTTAAGCAACCTCGCTGTTTCACAAGGTATGGGATGGGAACTCGAGCTTATAATGTTGCGGATATTCTCAATCAGCTCCCAGCGTCTGCCTTCCTTTTAAATTCGAGGACAAAACTAGAAAATGGCTCTGCTTCTCTATGTTGGACAGAGTGTTCGTTTGATTTCCGGTTTTTTATCAGCTTTCAATTCAATGTTTTTAGTGATGTTGAATTTGTTTTTGAATCAGTCTTGGACTGAGTGTTTCTATTGATCTTTAGTTAACGTGTGGTATTTTATTTGTTTTGTTTTATTGATGGCTCGTTCTTTGGTGACTTCCCGGGTGGGATCCCACAAGCCAATATAGGATTTGCCGGAGCCGTCAGCCCTCTTTGACCACAACTCTTGCAATAAATATTATTATAATTATACTATGATAATTATAATATAATTATTTTTTTGTTTGTAATAATGCTATTTATAGTAAGTATAATTTTAATTATAAGCGGCGAATACTCTTTGAGGTATGGTGTCACGTCCGGGGTCCCTAAGAGGCCGGTGCTGGGGGCTCTATTTCTTTTCTATTTTGTCAATGACGTGTCTAAGATTACCTCTAATTATTTAGTCTAGCAATATCCAGATGATATTAAGATATTTTATGAAATTCGCAGTGCCAGTGATTGCAGGATGCTTCAGGAGTATCCCTGTTCATTCTATTATTCGTGTATGACTAATAACCTCATCTTAAATAAGGCTAAAACTAAAGTAATGTCCTACACGAGAAGAACGCACAGCATATGTTTTCCCTACAGTATTCACTCAGAGGTTCGAAGTCGTGTTAGCGAAGTTGGAGACCTTGGTGTGATATTTGTTTCTTCTCTCCACTGTGACGCACACATAAATCACATGAAAATATCCGTCTTGCGTACTCTGTATGTTGCCGGTAGGATGTCTATAAAGTATTTTCGAACCCGAAAACATTCTTTGTTCTCTACTGCGCGTTGGGTTGATCCCATCTAGAATACACCTCGGTGTTCTGGTACAGCATCTGTCCCAGCAGTAATTACTTTAGGCTAGAGCGAGTGCAAAATAAATTCCTGTCAATTTATAGACGTAGGTATACATCGCAACACTCTTAGCGCGAACACGACATCGGCGCATTTCCGCAATTTACTTCTAAATAGGATTAGCGAGCACGAAATTTTATCGCTTACAATATAGAACTAAATGAGCTCTTTCCCTAGCAATAATAATTTGGATGACATCCTTTGGTTTCAAAAAGGAAAGCTGAAAAAACCGGCGATCTCTTCTTCGCGCTAACAGTATCGCGCTCTGTACTTTCGCGATAACTTATGTTTGTTACGCCATGGCTGTTTGATAAGCGCCCTGCATTTGTTTAGCTAACATCAACGCCGAGAAAAAGCTGATCTTTCATTTTTCTTTCAAGCCATTCACGGCTTTACTGACTGTCCTGACTTGCTGGCTCAGATATCTCTTGGGGTTCCACAGACGGCGACCCGTGCGCGTATGCCTTTTTATGTTCCAGTCGCGTCAAGTGTACACAATCCAGTGTTTCGTGAGGGAAAGACCTATCCTGGTCTTGCCAGTCACCTGGCTATCTTTTGTGGAAGTAAAAACTTTTTTTTAATACTTGTGTCTGTTGCATGACTCCAAGTAATACTTTCGTAGAAGTTTGTCGTTGATGCTGCTTCTTATTTCCCCCGAATATGAAGGTGTCGCTGTCTTTTTAGGCATATATATTTTCACTGATTGTATTGCCGATGTGCAACTTTACCTTACTATAAAATGTTTATGTCTTGTCTTAATTTTTTATTGGGTTATGCATTTACCACTTCATCTGTGTTAGATATAGAAAGTGTTTGGGTGTGCTAGTACTAAAACCGAAAGTTCGTTCCGAGACCCAAATAAAGCCGATTCTTGATTCTCGATTCTTGATTATTATTAGTATTATTATTATTATTAGAAAAAGGAAGAAGAGGTGTCCGGGTTCGGACGTTCGTTTCGATTGCTCGGTGCCAAATCTCTTGTTTTACCATTATCCTCGACGACCTGAGTCGCTTGGAAACGTCTGCCAGTCTACGCCAAGCAGAGTGGGTGTCTGAGGCAGTCGCTTGACGTCGTTCCACCTACAAAAGGCCAAGAGATCCTCCTGAGGCGGCGACTGGATCACCGGCACGATCGCCGCCATGTTCCCAACGGCCGGCCTCTTCCAGTGAGGTTACCTGAGCGGGCTCATTACAACCGGTGAGCAATCTGACCACCACATTCCAGCCCTGGCAATACCACGAGCCTGGTCATTTATCAAGACCGGGTATACCACCGCCTTTACTGCCCTCGGCTGTGTGGCTAGGCTTGCCGGGTTTTCGCGTAATCGGGTCCGTGCTCGCTCTCATCGCAAGCCAATCTTTGCGGTGTGCTCATAAACAAACAGTGGCTCACGTTTCCAAGAACAAAATGATAAAGTAGGGGAGGATCTTCGGACAGCAACCTCCAAGTTTCATGGCCTCCTCCCAAGTGCCTCTCGCCGGCCTCGCCTACTGACTTCGACTGCGTCGTTGCGACTTCAAGTCGCCATAGTGCGCCGCTTGATTGAGCTTCATTGTGCGCGTGGTGGGCCTGTTTACCATGCCTCCCACTAACTGCTCAAAGTGCCACGAGCTTGTAACGCTTGATGGCAGATACCTGACCTGCGCGAGTTGCTACCACCTTGGCAAGTCATGCGCCGGTGTTTCTGCGAGCACATTTAAGTCGATGAGTGAAGCGAAGCGAGGGCAGTGGTCCTGTCAACTATGCCGCGCCTCTGTCAGTGAGTCGGTTGAAGAAAGCTTGGAAGCGGACTCACAGTCAGACTCCCCGTCATTCTCGGCCCAGCTAGCTGAGGTAAACAAAAAAATTGACTTACTTCTTTCCCTCAAGAGCAGCGTGGATTCGCTTGTCCAGCTTCCGGCGAAAGTCGATGAGCTACTATCGCTCAAATCCGCTGTACATACCATTGAGAAATCCGTTAATGACGTCGTCAAGTCAGTGGACTTCTTCTCCAAGCAATATGACTCCCTGCTCAAGCATGCGACTGCGAATGATGCTGTTATTAAGGAGCTGAAATCCGAGGTGGGGTCTTTGAAGTCCTCATTGTCGGTGCAGTCTGATGAGATCCAACGGCTCCGCTCTGAGCTAAATAACTCTGAGCAGTACAGTCGTCGATCGAATCTCGAGATTCATGGCCTTCCATGTAACCCTAACGAGGACCTCCCATCCATGCTAGTTGATATAGCAGAAAAAGTCGGCATCTCCGAATTCAGATCCTCGGAAGTTGATGCGGTTCACCGCTTGCCCTCTTCGCGTGGCACCATCCCCGTCGTTCTCGTTAGGTTTCGCACAGTGACTACTAGAGACCGTTGGTTGAGCTGCCGTACCTCGCTGGGTGCTCTTGCGCGCGAACGGAAGCTGCCGAGACTATTCTTCAATGAGAATCTCACTCAGACGAACAGGGAGCTCTTCTGGAAGGCCCGATCAAAAGGCAAAGAGAAGCAATATCGCTATGTTTGGGTAAGAAATGCCAACATCTACGCTAAAAAGACGGAAGGTGCCCCTCTCGTGCGCGTTAATTGCATCAGTGACCTCGAGCTCATTGTCTAGTTCTTATGGCCTTCACATTTTCTGACTGCCAAGATCTCACTTCCATTTCGTGTCACTTTGACTCCACAGTTAGTGGATTTACTCTTTTTCACACTAATATTCGTACTGTTAGGAAGTATTGGGACCAATTTTGCATTGTCACCAATTCTATGAAAGATCTCGCTGACGTTTGGGTTTTAACTGAGGTTAATGTGCCATCTACATCTGTTGATCATTTTTCCCTTCCTGGATATCGAGAATTTTTTCATACCCGTTCGGGTAGGACAGGTGGAGGTATCGCAATATTCGTCAAAGAATCATGGGTTACAGAACTTTTGACTGTTACATTTGTTCACGCAGAGTGTATCGCCTTAAAAATTTCCAACTCATTATACTCGGTTACATTACTTGCCGTCTATCGCCCTCCATCTGCTAGTGTTACGTCTTTCTTAGAAGAACTGAGATCAAATCTGGCTGAATTCAGTATCGCAGAACAGTTTTGCGTACTCGGCGACATAAACATTGACACTCTAAAACCTGCAAAGACAACCGTGTGTGACTACCTCAATATTCTTTCAGAATTCGGTCTTGACTGTACTATACAGGCTCCTACCAGAGAAGAATTTTTTAATGGGCGTTTTGTTTCTGCCTGTCTTGACCCCATCAATGTACGGGCCTACGGACTTATAGTTAAATCTGCTGTAATTTCGCAAAAACTTGCCGATCACTACTTCACCGCGGTTCAGTTAATTTCAAATACCCCTTCTAAATACGTTGGCCTTGAAACACGACAAATAGAAGTTATCGATCGACACTTATTCGATAAACTAATTTCTGGTTATGAGTGGGACATCTTAATGCGATCTTTCAGTCAAGAGGAGCTTTACTCTAAATTCATACACGTATGGCAAAAGTTTACAGGGCTCAGTAAAAAAGTTGTTACCTTAAAAAAGCGTCGCGCGGAACACTTGTGGTTGAGCAATGACATAATCGCCGCAATTAGGTACAAAGAGCTCTTGTGGATGCGTTGCCGGCGCTCTCCCGATAACGTGGATCTTCGAATCAAGTTCAAAAGTGAACGAAACCGGGTTACCGCACTCATTCGCTCAGCCAGGCGAAACTATGTTAAACAGAAGCTGGTTGGCGCGCGTTCCGATTCCCGCGTCACCTGGTCTGTCGTTAACGAACTGCGAGCTGAACACAAAGCGAAACACTCTGTCGATGAGACGATTACAAAGTATTTTCCTGGTAACCAGCATTCCACGGCTAATGCATTTAATATTCATTTCGGAAATACTTCAAGTGTCTCACGAGACAGTGACTACTGTCGCTCTGCGGTAACTTCGAAAAACGCTTCATCTGCCTTTCTACCTGAAATAACTGAGGAAGGACTATATAGTATGCTCTGTAGTTTCAAGCCTGGCTTATCTCCCGGTATTGATAATATGCGGATGGCTGATTTGCGTAGAAATTATAAGTCACTGAAGAGTCTAATTTTGAATATATTAAACGGTATTATAACATCCGGTAATATTCCTAACGATCTTAAAACAGCAATCGTCAGGCCCTTATATAAAAATGGAGACCATGGTAGAGTTGACAGTTATCGTCCCATCTCCATCCTGCCTTCATTGGCGAAGCTCTTAGAAAAACACGTTTTCTTGGTAATGACAGCTTTTTTAGATAAATATGATTTACTGTCGCCACAGCAGTACGGATTTATTGCGGGAAAGGGCACACAAGCATTGCTCGAAGATTTTTCCGACTTTCTTCATAGTGCATTCGAACACAACCTTTTCACATGTGCGCTTTTTCTGGACGTGTCTAAGGCTTTCGACTCGGTGTCCCATAAAGTTCTTTTAAGTAAACTATACAGTCTTGGTTTCAGAGGCCCCTTTTATGCATTGCTCGAGAATTTTTTGTTAAATCGCGCGCAGCTCGTCCTCATATGTAACATTCATAGCGCAAAAATGCCCCTTAGGGCTGGCGTTCCTCAGGGCTCCATATTATCACCTCTTTTGTTTAACATTTATGTCAACGACCTTCCGCAGGCGATAAAGTACTGTAAAGTGTTCCAATACGCCGATGACACACTTTTGTTGTCCAGACATATGCGTTATCGTGAGGCTGTTGATTTGCTCCAATTAGATGTATTACGGGTGATGGACTGGCTTTCGGAGAATGTCATTCGGATCAATGCTAAAAAAACGCAGCTGATATGCTTTCGTAGTCCGCTAAAATCGATTCTCTTAGACAAACCCCTGTTTTTGCACGCGTCAAACTGTGTATCCTGCAAGTGTGTGCCGATCGACTATGTCAACACCACAAAATATTTAGGAATTCACTTTGATTGTGATCTATCGTGGAACTCTCACCTTTCCTACATTTTTAACAAGCTACGAGCCGTCTCCTGCACCCTCTACAACCTGCGCATATTTCTTCCGATGTCAACGAGAAAACTACTGGTGCATGGGCTCGTGTATAGCTTACTTCGGTATGGGATAACTGTTTTCGGACAATGTACGGACCAATTAGACTCTAGAGTGAACTCTTTACTTAGAGGCATTTTGCGAAGTGTAGCATATGGCTCGAGTCTACAATCATCTGATAACCTGTTTAATGACCTCTCTCTACCTACATTTCGAGCACTATTTTGGCAAACTGTAATACTCAGACACTACTGGGATAGCACTTTTAAAACCCCCAACAATGTATGTCGTGCCCTTCGAGATCCGACACCATTTAAACCGATGCGCATCAGTACACACTTTGGGAAATGCATCCGCCTATATTACGTACCTCACATTTTTAACAGCCTTCCCTCTGCGCTAATTGATGTCACATCTCGAGGAGGTTTGAAACGCCAACTAAACGCATTCTGTTCAGAAATGAAATGATGTATTTATGTGCCGATGCTATCTTATTTTGCTCCCTTCACTTTTCGTGAACTATGTGCATTGTGCCGTATAGTGCTCTGCCTGTACATATTCCCCTCTGTCAAGTGTTCTGGCTCTCTACTTGTACATATTCCCTTTTGTCACGTGTTCTGGCTCTCTGCTTGTACATATTCCCTTTTGTCATGCGTTCCGACTCTCGGCCTTTTCTTCTTTTGATCTAGATGTGTATTGAATTTAATATTTTAGGGACTAGTCTTACAAGCCTTTATGGCTTTGATGGTCCCGTTATTGTACGTTGATATACTTAAAGCACCAGCAATAAATTATTATTATTATTATTACTATTATTATTACTATTATTATTATTATTATTATGCCAGTACCAAGACCGACATGTTGTTCCTGGGCACTATATTCAAAATTGATTGATTGATTATTATTAAGATTAGTAAAGTACTTACTATTTTTGTGTGTTTAGATTGTAGAATGTGATTCTGTAATTGGCGGTTTTGTTTGCTCTGTCTGTGATATTTGCTGTTGCGTGGACACATCTCTTAAAAACGTAAATTTGCGTGCGAAACATCAGGAAGTACGTATTTTTCGATGTTTCTTCCAGGACCTGCAAACGTCGAAACGAAACATGTCATTATTTCTCCCATTATTAAAAGAAGACGCATGGTAGGGCCAAATGAAAAGGGCACTCACTCAGATTTAAGCATTCGTAAACTATCGACAGTAAAAATCAGGCATTGCTTACCTTATATCCAGTAACGCTCATGCACGAAGTAAGGATCAAATCGAACACCTTTATGTCTTACATTGGTTTCAACATGATTACAACGTAAATGGGGACGGGTCATTGCATTACTGACAAGCGCGTATTTGTGTGGCCGTACAACGTAAATATGTGATATAAAAAAAAATTCTGCCTGGACGCAGCGAATCTTAAACATCTCCAGGACGCACAAGAAAGGTACGATTTTTTACGTAGTACTAAAATGTATAACCCAAAATTTAATTTGCGTTCGGCCATCCCATGTTTCTAGGCGACGACAGTCTAGACTTCTGTTTTTTTTTTCTTTTTAGGTAAGAAAGTAATATGGTAGTTCAGAAAATGCTCAGATAATGGAAGTTTTCTTTTTTTATTTTGTGCTCTTTTATTCTGCGTCTATTACAGTTGTCTTTGTTAATTATATAAGCGACCTTGTGTACAAGAAATGGTTATCGATCTTGCATGTAACGAAGGCGGGGGGGGGGGGGGGGGGTAGGGGGGGGGGGCTGCTGTTTTTTTCCGGTGACCGCTCAGCTGGCGGCACTTGCAGCAACTAATCTTGTCACTGGGCGACATGGAACGGTCTGCCGAACGCAGGAAACTGCTCGTACGTGTCGGTCCTGCTCTGGTCCGCACATCCGCGATACAAAAGATCACTCGCTTTTTCTTTTTCCTGGATCTCTTTTTATATTAATTGCGTCAGCATATATTGACCTTATGCATGGGGCCGTCTTTGGTTTGGACGGAGTGGTTTGGACCGGACTGGACTTGCTCTTGAGGCTGCCGCGCGGTTGCCGTAGTGCTCTTTCACTCCGTTCTTTCGCTCGTTACTCCCACTTTCCCTCTTACGTAATTTGGAGAAATTCAGTGGCGTACCAACTTGGCTTTGAGTGGGGGGGGGGTGCTCTTTGTAGCCCTTTGGCGCCGCCGGCCAGTGTTTGCCCTGCCCAGTGGCGGCTGTTTAAGAAAGGGGGGGGGGGGGGCGGCAAAACACATGCCTTGACCCCCCCCCCCCCCCTTCTTGAAAACTGGGGGGGGGGGGAGCGTTTCCTCGCCCCCCTACCTCCCCCGAGATGACACACCCCTGGAAAGTGTCTTCCCGCAGGTTTCCAATTAGGCGGCGCTGCTGGCATGCGCTCATCATACGATGCATTCTAAAAAAAGCCCGTACGTCTACTTTACCGCACAGTACTCAGAGAGCCAAACACCGCAACCTACGGAGGCACCTCAGCGAATGACGAAGCCGAAACAGATGTTTACACCAAAAAACGCAGTCTGAGTTGGGACATTAATAAATGCAAGCGTGACGTTTTGCTTTGCTTAATGTCACAGCTCAGACTGTGTTTTTTGGTCTAAACATATGTTTCGGCATCGTCATTTCCAGAGCTGCCTCCGTAAGTTGCGGTGATTGTCCCTAGGAGGTGTTGTGGGGGAAAGTAGACGCACGGGATTTTTTTAGAGTGTGGCTCAGGGACGTCAAATCGTTTCCATTCCTCGGTAGGCACTACGTACGCGACAACGCAAGAGCCAGGGGCAGCGACGACGCCGGTTACTCCAAACTGCCTGCACCCGGGAGGAAAGATTGGCTCTCTGAACACAGCCGTGTCCTGACTCTTGCGAGGTTGGAAATTCCATCCTTCTCTAAGTCGAAACCTTTGAGCAAGATGCTAAGTCATGTTGTCGAAAATCAGCAACAATTTCGGCGTCATTTAACCTTGTTTTTTCGTAATGATTGTTTTTATTTTTAATTTCAATCACTATACATTTTTGGCGTTTTAAAAGAGCGTGGGAGCAGCTCCCGGCTTTGAACGCTAGCCCATAGCGCTTGCAGGACGCCCCACGTAACTATATCAGTTACCGCGAATGCCGCCAGTATTGCAGCGGTGCGAAAAAACTTCACCCTCCCGCGTTTTAGACAAGCCAGATTAACACTATATCTGTCATACACTCCACAAAATCCAATGCGTGTACTTTCCCGCAAAGCACTTGGTAAAGTCAATCGCCGCATTCTAGAAAGGCGCTTGGCGAATGACGAGGAAGATATGTCTGGGCGTACAAGAACCGTCTGCTCCATGAGACTAAAAGCTTAATTGCACGATGCATCTTTTTATCGCGCCACGGTTTAGAGAAAACCGAGATTTCGCAAAGTCGGCCTTTTTACACGGGGAGTTTGACGGGTGATTGACAGGCCTTGGTGAGGTTCTAAGAATATATTGCTCCAGAAGCGTGGTGCGCACGCATCTTATCTCGCAGTTGCACCATTTTTCGGTCGCGTTAACACGGTTCATCTGTTTCCCGAAACCTAGTTTCGCGACACATGATTCGCCAACAAGATGCATCGTGTGAATAGACCTTAAAACAGACACTACACTGCAGATTTTTTTTTATCAAGAGATTTTGTAAGTTTTGACATTCGCCAATCGTTTTCCGCATATTGCATTGATTTTCTCTACCAAAAGCTTTGCAGGAACGTAGATGCACCATATTTCTTAACGTTGAATGTCTTCTGAAATCAAGCATTATATTTGCCACTTTATTTGATTCTTCATCGTCTAGGGGACATCATTGAAGTGGGGTTTCGGAATACAATACAGTTTTTCACACACAAAACATAATTTGAAAGCACAGTTTTTGTTTTTTCGAAAGTATATCTTACATACAGAAATGATGTGAACGAGACCTAAATAAGAAGACATATTATAACTCTGAAGAAGTTAGAAATCTAACAAAAAGGTAGAAAACGCTGAATTTAAAGTGCCTTTGATGATGTATTCTGGTAGAGAATTCCAGTCATGAATCGATCTTAGAAAGAAGTAGCTCTTGTACAACGTATTGGACGCTGTTGTAAGTTAGCAAGCTGTCCAATTTCGTGTTCCTTTTTGACGTAGTTTGAGAAACATTGTCGTTTAAGTATCAATAATTGTATCAGCGGAATGTTTGAACACGTTCGTTCTGCACAGCTACTCTTAACACTTTTTTGAGCGGTCTCGACTGACGGGATATAAAGTGGGACGCAGCATGTATTTGTCTTTGTCCCTATCATACGCCGTGTAAATAGCTCCTATTAACAAGCTGGACAAACCCGAGAAACCAAATGGATAATTTTCTCTACAAAAGGCACCGAACTGCCTGTCAATCTCTCAACTTAGCGGGACGACGTGATTCCTTTGTAGGACTCAGGATTGGTACGGTCAGGCTGTACGCAACGTTCGCAATAAATTGCAGGTTCGGGGAGATACAGCACACTACACCACTGGCATCATCCATTCACTACTTCTCATGGAAGATCACCAGATGGGTTGTTTCGTGTGCGCAGTATACGGGAAACAAGCCTATAGAGAACGATATGCCAGATGGGGTGGTTATGTTGCAACAATCATAAAAATTACAAACACGCTTTTGTCAAGTGCTTACTTATCCCTTGAAAAAGAAGTAGTTTGTGGTTTGAACGAATGACGTGGACCAGGGAAAAAAGGTTTCTTTTTATATCGAGGATGGAGCGAAAAGGCGGTCTTGAATAACACTGCCACAATATATTTTCCAATGTAAATTCCCCTTTTAGTCAATCTTACTATTTCCTGTGAAACTTAGCCGTCGGATCAGTTTAGTCGAGTGCTCTGAAGCTGCATATCGTGAACCTGCTGGTTATGAACACAGCTACTGGAGGCAGTACTGAGTAGCGTCTGTACCCGCTATGAGATATCTTATTGGACTGGGGTAAGTTTATTGTTTTGGTGTATTTATATTTCTTCTTTTAACCCTATCTCTTTAACATGAAAGGTGTACACGATACACACTTTGTTACAAAAAAGAAACTGCAAGTATTTTAATATTTGAAACGATAAAACACGGCAGAGCGATGGGAACTTTTCTGGTTTCTGTGACGCAACCTAGACCATACATGGTATGTGTATCAGATCTTATGTTATTGTCTAGTTTCAGCCAGATGAAAAAGAGCAGTCTGTAAACCTCAATAAACTAACTTTTTTAGAAGACAAACTAGGTACATCGTGTCAGAAGTGACTCGTTCCGCAAAAAGAGCGATAAACTAAGAAGGAAGCCGAACCATGGACGTGCTCAAGCCTTCCGAGGGCCCGAACTTGAGAGGAAACGTACCGGAACAATGGCAATGGTTCAGACAACATATGGACCTGTACCTAAGGGCGACAAAGACCACCAAGCGAAGCAACGAACAAAGGGCAGCCATCTTGCTTCATGTGGCGGGACCAGATGCCATCAAAGTCTACAACACCTTTACCTTCGGACTTCAAGAAAATCAGGAGTACAATATAGTACTGAAGACGTTTGAAGAGAACTGCATGCCCCGAAAAAATAAAACATTCGAACGGTATGTTTTTTGTTTGCGAAAACAAGAAAGCGGTGATCAGGTTGAACAGTTCCTGCGAGAGCTACAACTGAAAGTGAAATCGTGCAAATTTTTCACTTTGTCGGACTCCATGGTACGAAATCAAATCGTATGTGGGGTAACAGACAAAAACTATGAGAGCGTTTGTTGCGTGAAGATGATCTGACGTTGGAAAACGCCATACAGCTCGGAAAGGCCTATAAGATTTTTCAGGCAAAAAATGAAACTCTCGGCGGTCCCCGACGTGTCAACGCGGTAGACAAAAGAAGAGAGCGGACATGCTTGAGCGGAAGGTCCAGCTGACGAGAAAAAACTTGTCCTAAGTGCGACCGCAAGCACGACCCACGGTAGTGTCCGGCATACAAGACAAAGTTCAACAAGTGCGAGGATGAAACACTTCGCTGTGTGTTCCAAAACGAAGGCGTTGGTAGATGACGTAATAGAACGGGACGACAGCGACTTCGGCGTTCTTCAAATCAGCACATGGAAGACTAAAAAAACAGAGCAGTGGCTAATGAAGGCCCTTTCAGAAAACAAAGAAGTAGACCTTAAAGGAAACAACGCTTACATTGCGTACTTCATCGTGAAAAAGGGGCGCATAGCTGTAATGGGATTAGCAGCTAGTGAACTCATGGGGCTGGTCCAGTGGGTGCACACGTTGGAAGAAACTATGGCCCAAGAAGTGGAACAGTTGTTTTCTAAGCTGTATAAAGGAATGGGGTGCGTGGGACGGGAGTGTACGATTGTCCCTAAAGAAGGAGCAGAGCCAGTTGTTCAGCCGACGAGAAAAGCGCCACAAACTCCGAAAGGCCAACTCAAGAGAGAACTCCAGAGAATGGAAGAGATTGGAGTCATCATTAGTGTCAATGTACCTACTGATTGGGTAAGCCCCATTGTCATAGTCAAGAAGAAATCAGGTGCTCTTAGAATCTGCATTGATCTAATATCAAAGGCAAGTGAATGAATGCATCAAACGGCAGCACTACTGAATACCACGCCGTGAAGATTTCGAAGCAGAATTGGCAAATGTCAAGTTCTTCTCAAGGCTGAAAGCAAACAGTGGTGTATCTGGCTTATCATGTACAACACCTCGCATGACAAGGCACTAGCCATGCTCAGTGCGCCCGGTGCTATCTGATAAACACCGCCGACGGCCATTAAATTATGTTCTTGTTGCTCTGCACACGATCCTGTCGACTGACTCTTTATCTTCAATGGTACAGTGGGTACCACTAAATACCACTAGATCGGAAGGCATCTTGAGGGTGCACGCTTGGTACGCCATTTGGACGTTACCGATTTCTGAGACTACCATTTGCCATCTCATCCTCACTTGAAGTCTCAGGTCAACGGATCAGGACCGAGGTTTTTGATGAACTTGAAGGGCTAAGAGTGGCGTTGATGATGTACTCGTATGGGGTTGCTCCATGGAACAGCACAACAAGAAACCATAGAACAGCCTGAAGAGAACACTAGCTAACAAGCCAGTGTTAGCATGTTTTGATTCCGAAAAGACGACAAAAGTGACAGGTGATGCATCGCAGTATAGATTGGGAGCGGCACTCCTACAGCTCAATGATACAGAGTGGCGTCCAGGAGCATATGCGTCACGAGTCATGACAGAACCTCCAGGTAACATCATCGGAGCCTTTAAAATAAACATGCCACAGCCGTGGATTGGCTGTGAGCAATTTTTTGGGGACCCGGGTTTTTCGTCACTATTCATTTTAATCATGCAATCATGATATTGGTCTTCAGTTAGAATGAAAAGTAAATACCGTATTTTCCAGGCTGTAGTCCGCGGACCATACATGTTTAAAAGTTGAAACATTGGGCTGCGCAGACCATCTACGCGTGCGGACTATGCAGGAATTTGGTTTCTCAAGATCGTTTATTATTACCAGACGTGACAGATCTATTGAATGAAAGAGTATGTTAGCTATTATTTATCTATAATACTAGCTTTTCTGTGACGAAAAGGTTCAAAGTGTGCCGTCTATCAGACGATTTTCGTGTCGACTAAGCACCAAATGCAGACTATGCACGCCGTACGAGCTATGCACCGTGTGCGCACTATCTAAGCAAAAACTTTTATTTCTGACCCCAAATTCACGTCTGTGTTCGCGGACTATAGCCCGGAAAATACTGTATAATGGGGATGATGGACAACTCTGGACATGCGCTTTATGTCTGATATGAGCAATAATTACATTCATCTGAAGAGTACCTCTTTCTTAGACTCAGTCTAGCGTGTTCGATGTTGAGGACGGAAGATATATGGTGCGGCCGACTTCGCACTTAAATGTGCCCCGAGGAGTATTGAATAGGTCGTGTTTGCTACCCGTGGCGAACACGCAGATAATGTACCGCCCACCCTTTCTCTCCTTTTTCCATGACGGCTCTGAACTACAGAAGGTGATTGTAAGCTCATTCATATCGTTGCTCGTTGAAAAAAAAAAAATGTTCGTCGTCCTTCGTCTTTAGTTTGTTTTATTCTTTCTGTGTCAGTCAATTTTACCAACACGCTCTTCAGGTAATGCGAGGTTTCTGAGATTGCCTAAATATGGTAATAACTCCCTTTGCTGGCTCGAAGCATCCCAAAAATCCCCAGACCATTACGACGCGCAGCCAATTTCCTGATTTAAAAAAAAAAATTGCAGGAGACATGCTTAAGCTTCGCTTTTAAAAGTGGAACGCGGTAGCTGAACAGATAGAGTCGCGCTCGTTCCCAAGCCGTGCAGCGCGTCTGCGTGGCCTAGTTGGTATCTTGTCTGGCGTCTTTTGACATCACGTGTGACGTCACACGTAACGTCTCACGTGATTGCGATGTCATGACCTGTCGACCATAAGGATTTTTCCGTCCCACCGACACAGACGCCGACGCCGGCACCGGATTTTCTGCTACACGAGTTCCTAAACGCTGTCGCGTTAAAAAGTAAGCAAAGATCGCATCACGCCGAAGTCATCTCCGGTGATTGGAGGATCATGTTCTGAAACGAGGACCACTGTCAGCCAATCGCAGCGAAATATCCTCACTGTCTCCGACCGGTAGAATTGCGGAGTGATATGTCGAATGCGCGCGGCTCGCGCTACAATTCAAGCCAGGGAGCGCCCGCTCGAGCACTAACGAGCAGACACATCACTCGCAAAAAAGAAAAAAAAAAAAAACAAAGAAAACAAAAAAAAAAAAAACATAACGCGTTGTTTTTGGATGATTATTTCAGTATTATGTTCCCTCTCCTCTAAAAAAGGAACATTTCTATCCACTCTTTTTTGCTTTTATCATCTACAAAAGCACACATGTTTCATAGCATTTGCAACCTCAACAAAACGCAGTGTTTTCACTGGTCACATGTCGTCCTGGCTGCCGGAACAATGCTCCTTCTGTCGCCGGGCATGACCTCGTTGTGTTCAATCCTTCATTGCTTTTTTAATAAGGAAAATGGTCGCACATCGGTACGATTTATGGATTTCTAGGATGGACATAGACCGCAGAGTAAGTTGTCGCCATATTTAGGTTATTTTATTTATTTATTTATTTATTTCAAATACCGCCAACCCTTGCGGGTTATAGCAGGAGTGGACACAGTAATACATCAAACAAGATACAGGTGACACAAGAAATAATACATAGAACAATCATTCTCACAGGTGCAACTACTCGTCAGCAAACCAGTTCATCAACTTTTCTTCAAATTCTTCAACAGACGTGACGTCCGAAAAAACATTTGGGGGTAATCGGTTCCATTCTTCTATTGTTTTCACAAGAAACGAATATTTAAAAATGTCAATATTGGGCATAAATGGGTCAACTGACCATTCATTGTTTAGTCGTCGAGACCGTCTTCCAGGAGATCTGATATAAGTTTGTGTGTCAATACGAAGATATTTAAAATACAACAAATAAAAAAACTTCAGCTGCGCAATTCTTTGTCTTGACGCTAAGGACGACAATTGGGCTTCCCTCAACAATGCCGAAACAGACTCATGTCTATCGTATTTAGAAAAGATAAACCTGGCTGCTAGCCTTTGAATGCGCTCCACTTTATCTATTTGAGTTTGTGCGTAGGGGTCCCATATTATCGATGCATATTCCAATGTCGGGCGCACTAGAGTTTTATAAACGTTGTTACGGATATCGGAGTTCGTCCCTCTTAAAGATCGCCTCATAAAACAAAGTTTCCTATATGCTGAATTACATACATTTTTAACGTGCGTATTCCAGCTGAGATCACCCGAGATAGTAATACCAAGATACTTAATAGTGTTAGAACGTTGCAAGACTACACCATTTATTTCATACAAAAATATCAACGGAGACTTCTTTTTGGTTGTGCTTAAGACAGTAGTTTTATCAAAATTAATTCGCATATCCCATTTTTCACACCAGTGAAATATAGTCGTCAAGGAGTCATTCAATAATTCGTGATCATCTACAGTTACTAAGGGGATGTAAACCAAACAATCATCAGCAAACAAACGCACTTCTACAGCTGGGTCGATATCTTGAGCGATATCGTTAACATAAACCAAAAACAAAACTGGCCCCAAAACAGATCCTTGGGGTACGCCAGACGTGACCGGTAAAACAGATGACGCATGACCGTCAATTTCAACGTACTGTGTCCTATCAGATAAGTATGATTTAATCCAGAGAACCAAGTTCTTATCAACACCAAGAAGCAATAACTTTTCAAGTAACCTTGAATGCGTGACCCTGTCAAATGCTTTAGATAAGTCAATCAATACAACATCTACTTGGCCACGTACATTTATCACTTTTCCAAACTGATTAGTTGATTCAAACAACTGGGTGATAGTCGATAGCTTGCTGCGAAAACCGTGTTGTTTATCATAAAAAATGTTTCTGTCTTCTAGAAAATCAACGAGATGTTTAGAAATGATGTGTTCGAGCATTTTGCAGCTTGTTGATGTCAACGATATTGGCCGGTAGTTTTTAACTTCAAGATGGTTGCCCGATTTGTGAATGGGTACAACTTTGGCAATTAACCAATCCTTTGGTAAGCAACATGTATTTAGTGACTGTTGAAAGATAATGGTCAAAAAACGTAAAACCGGTTCGCAGTAACGCCTCAGGAATTCATTTGGGATTTTATCTGGTCCCGGTGATTTTTTATGTCAATATTTAGTAGTAAGGCCCTCACTCCCACGTAAGTAATTTGAATAGGCTGTGTTTGCAGACTGGGTTCATTGTCAGTCAGGTCATTTACAGATGTGCCCGCTGAAAAAACCGAGTGAAAGTAGCTATTGAATTCGTTTGCTACGGTAAGCGGATTATCGCATATAGCACCGTCTACATAAACTTCTTTTATAACTTTCTGCTTAGGGGACAGATGCTGCCAAAACTTATAAGGCGACGTTTTTAAAATCGTATTCATCGTATTAGCAAAGTAGCTAGTTTTGGAATCTTTGAGTTTCTTTTTCACATCACTGCTTAAAGAACTAATTGCTAATAAGTTCCGGTACTTACACAGTCTCTTACGTTTTAATCTGCGCTTTAAGTGGATGGTCTCACGTGTGACCCAAGGATTTGTCTTATTAATCTTTTTTATTCTCTGAGGAACATACGCTTTTAGACAGTATACCCCTTACAAAAATATGTATGGACACTTCTTGGACGTTCTATAGAGCAGCGTCCATAGGAAGAACAAAAGGCGTCTATAGGCAGACCACGACCTCTGTTGCCTCCGTGAAGTCGTCCTATGGCTGCCCTATAGAATATTGGCCAACGGACGTTCTATGGACGTCCTATTCTATGGATGATGTGTGGTCATTCTATACCCTCCCTATGGTAAGACGCCATATAGAGTCCATAGGGACTCTATAAGGTGTCTACACAGGGTCTTTACGGTGTCTATAGGGTGCCTGCAGAAAACCCATACGAAGTCACAAGGAGTCCCTAGGGAGTCCAAAGGGAAGCCACACAAGGTCTACACGGGGTCCTCATGGGGTCTGCAGAGAAGCCATACAAGGTCTACAGGGAGTCCCTACAGGGTCCGCAGAGAAGCCACTCAGGGGGTCTGCTACGGGGACCGCACCGACCAACGTTTCTAGAGCAAGTCAGTTGGGAAACGCTAAAGAGCTTGCTCTGAAAAAGCGGCACCGATCTGTACTCGAAAACTGAACTAATTGTGATCGCAACGCCACCATTCCAACCGCAGCGGCCATTCGGACAACTGCACGACCGCGTGTGCTGGTTTAGGACTATCGATATTCGACAACATGTGACTGTTCTGCTTTGGCTTTAATCGGCCACTTCGGCGCCGAAACATATACGGTAGAGAGGGGTTTCAGGGATGCCAACCCCCGTCTCCCAGGCGGACGCGCCGCGAATTGCAATCGAAGTTAGGAAACACCCAAGTTGGGACGCGCTACCTGAAGTCGCCGGTGAGGCATGGCTGTAAAAATAAATATTAATTGTGCCGCAAAACCCTGTAAGCTAAAAGTGTATGCAAACATCACGCCCTGGTCATTTTGTACTATCTCCAATAAAGGTTTCTACAAAAAGAGCTTTTTCCCTTTTGTTTTTACGCAAAAACGTGTTCTGTAAAAGTCATTTTAAAGAGTGTAGGGTCCTTAGGGGTCTGCAAAGAAGCCATACAAGGTCTATAGGGAGTACGTACGGGGCTCACAGGGAAGCCATACAGGGTCCACAAGGAAGACATACAGGGTCTACACGGGCTCCTTATGGAGTCTGCAGAGAAGCCATACAGAGGGTCTGCACGGAGTCCTTACGGGGTCCATAGAGATGCCACTTTAAGCGATGGTGGTACCGCGGTGTGAGAATCGCGCTCCCTAGCTCCTGGATGATTGGCCTCATAATAAAATGGCTTGCCTACACTTTTCAGACGTGAAAAAAAAGTAAGGTTTTGATACTGCGCGCATACAGCATAACTAGAATTACGCGTCGCGCGCAGACCCAGCCTAGTATACCGCTGTCTTACGACGATCATCTAGATGACCGCAATTTTGATAGGCACCAGTGCGCCCCCTATGGGTTGTGAAAGTTGCGAATATCTACGGGGGCCGCAGCGACCCACATTTATCTACCTCCCACTGAGAAAGTAAAAACATTATTCCGGCACCATACTAAACACTTGCACCTCCACGAGGAATATACCCTGAGGTTGGATATGCCTCCAGACATCAATGTAACATATTGATACCCGGAACTTAATTAACAACTCTTTAACTCGGACACCTCGCTACACCTAAAGAAAACGTCTACCCGGCATCACTTTATTAATGTACCAATATATGGCTCACACCATAGAGAGGCAATAGGATGTCCATAGACTCACCAGGTCCATAGAACGGAAATAGGAAGGAATGAAAAACTTTTTTTTTCGCGAAGATCTCTATAGCGTTGTTGTGTCCATTCTGTGGCAAACCAGTGGTACATAGAGGGTCTAAGAACTGTCTACAGGAATCCATAGGATGGACAAAGGGGTAATAGAACGGCAAAAGTATGGACATAGGACGTCCATACATATTTTTGTAGGGGTATAGTTTACTGCTTCCTTAAAGTGATTCCAGAGGCTTTCAGCGTTAGCGTCCTGGCGAAAAGAATCGAGAGAATAATCCAAATAATCTAAGACAGTTGTGTCCTCAGCTTTTTCAAAGTTGTAAACGAGTGCCGTATTCTTTTTCTGTTTTTGAGGGGGGCTATTTTATGTTACCGTCACACGCACCAGCTTATGATCTGAAATCCCGTCTACAACAGACACCTCGTACTCACGAAAGCACGTCGAAAGAAAGCAGAGATCTAAACTGGAATTTTGTGGCCCACACGTTCTTGTGGGTTCCCGGACTATTTGATCGAGGCCGTGTTTTAACAATATTTCTAGCATGTAATCATCTTGTTTCCCACCTGACTCTTCGACAATTTTTTCGTTCCAATTAATGAGGGGGAAATTAAAATCTCCAAGAACTATTCCTTTAGTGCGTTCATTAGCATGGAGTGTCAAAAAATCATCAATTTTTTCAATAAAATTGATGGCCGAGGATGGCGGTCTATATACTCCGCCGACCAGAATGTTACAATGTTTTAAGAATATCTTGCACCATACACTCTCATGGTCTGGGATATGCGTTACAGCCTGATCCCTGAAGGACCGCTTTATAAGCAAGGCAACACCCCCACCTCTAGTGTCTCTGTCGCGCCGCAAAATATCGTAACCGGGAGGGAATACTTGGAAATCTGATACGTCGTGACGCAACCATGTTTCCGTTATCACTACAAGATGCGGGTCATAATCGATTAAAACAGCTTCCAGTTGGTCAGTTTTATTCATAACACTTTGCGCATTTAGCGTGACTATTATCAATCTTGAAATCTACTGATGTCATTCTTTTTCCGATGCAGACGTGGAACTGGCCGTGTGTGATGTGTTTAACTTTACCCTCCGTTCTTTTTCAGAATCCCAAACGTATGCCACGTCATCAACGTAAAGTCTGTCATTAACAAGTTTAACCCTTACTCCTCCCAGTTTTTCGTCGTGTGCTGACTTCCACAGTTTCTTCCTCGTCTGCAACGTTTCTTTTGAAAAGTCATCGGAGATTGACACTGCAGTTCCTTTTAGTTTCTTACAGTTTTTAAACACAGACGGTTTTTCATTATAGTTGAATACCCTTAGAACTACTGGTCTATTTTTGCCTTGGGTGATCCGCCCTATTCTGTGAATTCTTTCGACTGATGTTAAGGACACACCCAGTTGCCTGTTAAAGACGTCATCGAGCACCTTTTGTTCCAGACTCCTTTTTGTTTCTCCAGGTTCCTCGTGAATGCCGAAAACTATAAAGTTGTTCCGGCGGGATCTATCTTCAAATTCAACAAGCCTTCCGTGTTGGTGTACAATAGTGTTCTTCAATGTACTTCGCTTTCCAATTCACGAATTTTGTTTCCATTTTCGGTAACTGTACTTAGAACCCCGCTCAACCTATCTTCAATGCTCTTGAGTGTCTTGCTTACATTAAGGTTGTCAGTTTTAAGCTCCTTAATGTCATTGGCTATTTCAGTCTGTTTTTTTTCAATATATCCTGTAGCCTTCCCATAGTCTCCTTATCGAATTGCAGTTGGCATATCAGAAACCTTTTCAGGGCACCTTTAAGGCCGGTTCTCATATGCCGAAGCGCTGATGCAACGATGCTAACGTGTTGTCAGCTACTTATCGTCTGCCATGAGCAACGGTTTTGACGGTGGGATGCAAAGCTGAAGAACGCTCAGCACACGCTTAGCGCGAGGTCAGCGCTATGCTTGTAGCGCTACGCTGCATGTGTGAACAGGCCATTAAGTGAACACATTCTGTTCATTCTCGTGCCGCGGAGCTCGTTGCGATGAGTAGCTCCATCGTGTTTGTTGGTGTCGATCACTGATCTCTAATGTAGTAGGCTGGATCGCGGATCTGGAGCCCGTCGTTGTCGCCACCGTCGGCCATTGCTGCAAAGCAGGCAATACACTCAAGTCTATGGGAAAAACGCACAAAAGTATGAATATTGAAGCATGTACGTTGTGCTCGGAGGCGAGTATTTTATGGTGCGCTGCGATCCTTATGTCGGGTGTTAGGAGATCAAATTTGTATTTGCCAAATATTCGAACCCCGACTAACAAATATAAACGTACCGGACCACCTACGGTTAAGCTGGCAAGCTTGCTCTTCTAGTCGAGCAAACAAAGGAAGTAGCCGTCAATGAGGCCGTCCTCGGGGAACCCCAAAAGTTAATGTATGACAAAGAAGTTCCATATCGACAGCGGCTTTCCGGGAGTGGGCGAAACCTTCGAGCTTGTCGACTGCTAAACCCAACTCAACGAAACCACCACCGACTCCGCGATACCTCTCGCCTCATTGAGCTGCACTACAGCGGAGTCACTCTCGACCACAAAATATTTATTTATAATAGCTGCGAGGGCTGTGAGCTTTAATGTTTGTACGCAAGCTATTTGACGGGCTTATTGAAAAGCGGCCAAAAAGTTTCAATGCCGACAAAAGCTTAGAAACGGGAAAATGACACTGTTTCTCGTTCTTCTCATAGAGTCCCATGCATTGGCTTGTGTCAATCAATGGCCGCCGGTGGCAACTCTCGGCCCTTGCTGCCGTGGCCACGATCTGCGGTCCAGCCTACTACAATAGACATCAGTGGTGCCGAGTTTAAACTGACAGGCGCCACAGAGCTCTGTAGTGGCCATCCGTTCGAGCATATTGTTACCGAAATCGCAAATCTCCCTTTTTTTTGTAGTTGTTTGTATGCTTACTAGGTGGAGCAAGCAGTAGTCCAATTTTATTTTAGCGTTTTCTATACGTCCACTTACTGTGTAAAGAAACTATAACCACTATGACCAGTAGGAAAGTAACCGCGTACTAAAATGGCGCTGCCAACGCAGCCACTCAGTTCTTTGGCAGCCTCTTCCAAAGACCGATTCCTACGAAAAAAGCACCGTTGCTTACGTTCACACAAAGCACTAATGAATACGCCGAAACCTCGCGTTTTCGTGTCTATCGCTGCTTCTTGCGTGAAAGAGGTGAGAATTACTGTCGGGAACGACGCCCGGGTCGGTGTCGGAGCGATTCGTCGTCGCTCACGGGAGCCAGAGTTTAGTCAAATATTTAAGTCCCCCGGGCGATAATATATTTTATTTGAAAACTGTCCGGTCTTGGCGAAAATGCAGCCGGCATGGGTTCCCGAAAGTCGGCTGAACCGTTACGCCAATTGGAATTTGTGCACAGAGAAAGATGTGGCTTGATGCAGTCTCTTCCAATGTCGCGTAATATCCGTACTGTATACGGTGTTGGTGCTCGTGGGTGGTTGTCTGCGGCGGTTTAGCGCGCATGGAAGACTAAGGATAGCCGTGTGCAACCTAGGCTTTCACGCTGGCGAAAAGAAGTTTAAAGCGCTTGGCCTCACTCCTAACTGCTGCCTCACGTCAAGCGGCCGCCATTTTACGAGGACATCGCAAAAAGCAGCCTATGCAGATGTGGGATCGCGGAAGGAAGTACACGTTCAAAGGAGGTTATTTTACTTGAGACCTCGCGCATAAAAAAAATACACCAAGCCATACGTGCCCGCCTTGTTACAACCGTTTGCTCGTCCAGAGGTGTCGATGTTTGCTAACGGTGTAGTCTTTCTGCGCCCGCAATAACCGCGCTAAAAGTCTGTGCGAGCAGAGCACGAGGTGGCACTAGCTGTCTCGTGAACTGGCGTCTGCCTCCTATGAACTAAAGTCATGGCGGATCACGGAAGTGGAAGCGGATCCGCAACCGGAAAGCGGATCCGCACGTTCTCAACCGCAAAGCCGCTAGGATCGAGCGGTTGGGGCGTGTTTTTGCAGACCGCTTTGGAATCGATTTCTCCCGACCGCTTTCGCGAAGTGCGAAGCGGCAAAAAATCTCAACTCGACGGTGACGTGACGTCGGTGGCTTTCGGAACAAGATGGCAACTGTCGCTGGGGAGGCGTCCAACGCGCTGCAGTCCTAGCGTCGAAGCAGACAAATCAACGGAGAAACGTGATGTTCACGTCCGTCACTTGAATCCGCCGCGAAAAGAATTGACTCGTAATCTTAGCGGTCTTCGCTCCGATAATTAAATTCGAATAAGAGTTTTTTTTTTTTTTTTTTTACTCGAGGTGTCAAAGTTGTTGCCCTCTTCCTCGTTAGTCTTTGCCCGCAGAAGATCAGAACCCGCCCCCAATCGATCAAAATGGCAGCTTTTGTAACCACTAAGAAAGTCGGGTGAATTACTGAAAGCTTTCGACACTGTGCTTGACCACCACGAAGGTGTCGTGAGCCCTTTTTCGAAGACGTCGTGAGCCCATTAGCGTAGCCAACGCATTACAAACGACCTGGCAAGGTGGCTGCGCTATTTATTTTATTTATTTATTTATTTATACCACCGGCCGCCGTAGGGCAGCCAAGGTAGGAGGGACACATGGATCAAGTTTTTACGAAAAAGCAAGCACAGAGTGCGGCAGCGCAGTAATACAAAACAAAAAAAAAAAGAAAAACAAGAGAAAAAAACATTTTACATATATGATCCCAAACACACAAAGAGCAGAAAAATATTCGTTTGAGGGATATCAAGGCCTGAAACCTCAAAACTTTGGTAATTCGTTTATCAATGCTAGAAACAACGTTAAACAACTTGAAGAGACAATTTGTTCGGGTAACGCATTCCAGGCACGGATAGTACGAGAAAAATAAGAGTATATTTGTAACAGTCGGGCTTGCACTTTATTTCAGTGATTGATTTACTGTGTTTATATCTTGTGACCCTAGATGTGTTAAAGTGAAAGTAATCTAGATAATCTAAGTTGTAGTTCCCATTTATTAGATTAAAAATAATTTTCAGTCGATCGATCTTCCTACGTTTTCTAAAAGCGGAAGGCCGGCCTGTACATAAAGCTCCGAAATCGAGGTGTTTCTGCCATGCTTGTTAAATATAAATCTTAATGCCTTCTTCTGAATTCTTTCTAATTTTTTAATATTACATTTTGTGTAAAGATCCCACACAGCGTCGGCATACTCGAGTATAGATCTAACAAACGTTTTGTACGCCAATAGTTTCGTTTTGCTCGAGCAGTCCTTCAATTTCCTTTTTAATGCCCTTAATTTATTCATTGCTTTTCGGGAGATAAAGTCAATATATGAGTTCCAACGCAGATCTGAAGTTATGATTAATCCTAGGTATTTTATTCACATACGGTATTTAAAGCGGTTCCGTGAAGAGTATAATTAAAATTCAGTGGTTTTTGTTTCCTAGTCATCGTCATATGCGCACATTTTTGGTTATTTAGAGACATTTGCCAATCATCACACCATTCTGAGATCATTTCTAAACTTGTTTAAGACTACTTGGTCATTTGAGCATTTGACTTGCTTACAAATTATACAATCATCGGCAAATAAGCGAATTTGAACGGACCTGTCCACTGTAATGTCATTTATAAAAATTAGAAAAAAGTAGGGGTGCAAGAAATGATCCCTGAGGAACTCCAGATTCTACTTTTGATGTGGATGAACGGGAATCCTGTATTTGTACAAACTGTTTTCTGTTATTTAAATATACTTCTAACCATTTTAATATCTGTTCATTGTTTAATAAGGATCTCAGTTTGAAGAGTAGTTTTCCGTGAGGCACGCGGCCAAACGCTTTTGCAAAATCTATAAAAATTACGTCCGTCTGATATCCGGAGTCGATTGACTTTGTGAAATCATTCACAGTGAGCACCAGTTGCGTAACTGTAGATACTGTAGACAAATTACGTCTAATAGCGTAATTGATAAATTACGCTAGGTCGACCTGTAACGTTTACTACTACCAAAAGGAATAAGGGGACCTACTCAAGAAATGAAATGTGCTTGTATGGCAATGTATAAGAAATCCATATGGCTTTTATTTGAGCTTAATATCAAACACGTAGTCTTGATCGGCGTGCGAGTGACGAGAGGAGAGTCCGCCACAACGAAGCCGCGACCGACTAGCACCAAACACATTCCCCCGCACCACGGTTCACCAGTGCCGCTCACAGCTCCGGAAATGATAACAGCAAACAATGCGATGCAAAAACTGGCCCTCTATTTCAATAACAAGGTCAGCTGCTTATGCGGGAAGACCCACTTCGAAGAAAGAGTCGTGCCGTTCTCTGCTGAGTCAGCAAGGCGCGCCCACGTCTGGCTGGGTTTTGCTTGTGTACGAAGTCGGGAAAATCGCCGGTGGGTTTTGTGGTTCTATGTCTCTTTTTCCACTGCCGGAAACTCGTAATGCGTGCGGAAAACGACAACCCACAGAAAATCTTTAGAGTGCCAAAATAGCTCTAGTTTGGCTTGGGATCTCGGATTAAAGTTAACTTTGCCCATGTTGAATTAACCTGAGACTGGGGTAGACAAGAAACGTCAGAACGTAGAAGAGAACGAAAATAGACAGGACGTCGTCTCCAACTCGGCTCAATGACGTCGTCCTATTTTCTGTCTTGTCTACGTTTGCATGTTTTTTCTTTACCACAGGTCAATTCAACATGGTTGATAATCAACAGCTCGCCTGCACCCTTCTTATTTTTTCTCTGGACTTTGGATTTAAAAACCAGATTGTCCAACACAAGTGTAAAAATATCGCATGTGATCGACGAGAAACCACCAACCGCGTCTCGGTGTGTCTGAACGCGGTCACTCTGAACCTTATTCGGAACCGCTTCGCAAACGCATCTCAACCGGCAGTGTGATTGCGCCACTAGTGAGATCGGTCTATTGTAACCATGGAGCTAGAAAGAAGAGGAGGCGACATCGAGGTTAAACTAAACGATAAAATAGAGAGTTTTAGCAGATCGTTTTTTCGCCCCGATAACGACACCCGATAGCGATGCGATGCATGACCAAGGCCGCCGGAGGGGAGAGGAGGTATCCTAATCGGGGCGAAAAAGCGATCTGCTAAAACTCTCTAATACCAAGTGAAGCCGGAAGTTGAGGACGTGGTCGGTGGAACGCCCCCAAGGGAGACCAAAGTCACACCAGGCCGCTGCTGGCCCCAAATAAGTCCTCCTTTACGCCCAAAAGCTTCTTTAAGTTTCGGTTAACGTTGAGGGCGCGTCTTTCTAAACCGGAAGTTTCTAACGCATTCACCTCTGGTGGCGTCATGTCACCTCCAGAAGACCAACTGATTAAAAATTTAACGCACTACCGAGCTTTCTACCCGTTCCAAGTATTTCTAATATTTACTCATTTAGCGGTTTTCGTCGTTCGATGACATTCAGATGATCTCTGATTGGAATCATATACCTATCTTCAATCATTAAAAAGTTTATCAATATAATTTTCTTAAATAACTGAGTTATCATGATAATTATCGACCTATATAATATTTCCCATCGACCGTATAACTCGCATGTAAAGACCGCATTAGTGTAGCTTGCATGTCTTTTTTTAAAACATATCTCTAAGTCCTTAAAAAACAGCCTGTATTTCTTAATCACGTACCTGCCATGCATCTTGCAGGGGCCCAAGTTCTGCGTCGTTGAATGTAGGGTTGTTTTCTGGGTTTTTTATGGTCATATTTCTCGTCCAGGAAAAGCTGGGTCCCCAGCCTTCCGTTGTGTGCCACACCAAGGTCGCGACGACGCACGCCAACAACACAGCGTACTGCGGGCCCATTGCAGAGGAGGCTATCCACATTCGCTGCTGCTTCGAGATCGACTGAACACTGCCTAAGTTATATAAGAAGTTTGTATTTTTTTTGTATTTTTAAAATACAGCTGTACCGGATCATAGCTGACGTGTTTGACATGACTCTGTTAAGAGCAAAGCATTGTTTTTAGAGCGCCGTTGGTTGAGTCATGAGCGACTTCACAAAATCAGTGGAACAGATGTTCGTCATACACAACAGAATACAAAAAAAAAATAAAATAAGTAGCGTTTCAAAGCGATTATTAACTTCATTTTTACCGACGCCCTCGTCGTTTTGGTGCCTGTGGTTGAGGCAGACACTAACGCATGTAACAGCATTGAAGCGACATAAACGACAAAGTCACATTTCGCTGCACGCGTCGTGGAAATAAACCCAAAATTTAACTGACGCGATTAAGAAAAAAAAAACTGACTGTGCGGCAGATGGGCCTATTCCAGATCAAGACAATCACCCACTTTTTATTGCACCCCGGCTTGCACTGGTGTGGGGAGTTTATGATAAGAACAAAGAAAACGAAATACGATGTGGCCAACTATAGACACTGACGTCCTAGGCAACGCAATGCGTGGCCGGACCCAATAGTCTTATTATCGCCCCGAAACCTATTAGATTTCGGGATTTTTTTATAACAACGCCCAATTAGGAATCACAAAGCGAGAATAGTGAGTGTAGAAAGTCACACGTCTGGCGTTCTTTAAGCCGTCAGTGACCATATATAGGATATCCCAAGTCACCAGGCTCGAGCTAAAATAGACTGTAAAAATCGACGCCTGCATGTAGCAATCTAAACTTTTCGTCAAAGGTTTATTACACAAGTCATATTTTTCTATTGGTAAAATTAGAACGCGTAGCTCCCTTTCTCTAAAAGAATAGGGCGAAGAAACTTGCCAGGGTCAACGGCGGACTGCGACGCAGACGACGAAGTCGACTTGAGGGACGCGTTTGGCGCTCGCATTAATAGATGGCGCTAGCTCCTCACTGAGACTGCTCGCAACCACCGTGGTTTATTAAAATAAACATAGCCTTTTTTTTAAAGTTCATTTGGTTTAAAAGTTAACGCAGACAATCAAAAAAAGAAAAGTAAAAAAAAGGCGTTGCACAACGACGGCGTTTTTGCTCCGAACAGACTTCGCTAACGTGTCGTCTGCTCTCTTTCGCTCGTTGGCTACACCTAACATTTTTAGATAAGCTTAGCTACGGAATTGCTCAGAGACGCTGCATGCACGAGCAGTACCCCCCTCACTCACAACGACTCGCCTCCCGTCGTTCGACACGCCGGACGGCTACTTTGGTAACTGCAGTGTGTTCTATGGGATACGTACGTTTCGAAGCGTATCGTCTAGGTGGCGTTTCACCGCACTCCGTGGAGCACACAGTTCGTAAACGAAAATCTAGATGGCGCTTCGAACGACGGGAGGTGGACTAAAGTGAGTGAGGGGGGGTAGGTGGCAGCCTGTTACGCGGGAGTTCCACAACTGAGTTAATCTAGTAACTTTGGCTACACCTTCGGACACTGCTCCCGACTCCATCTATCGATACGCGCCCCGAACGCGCCCCGCAACTCGGTTCGGTCACCTGCGCCGGCGTCCTCCGTTGACCAGGGCAAGTTTCTTGGCCCTATTTTTTTACAGAATGGGAGCTACGCTTTGTAATTTTACAAGAAAAATCCGACCTGTTAAATACATCCTTGACGAAAAGTTTAGATTGCTTCGTGCGAGCACCAATTTGTACTGTCCATTTTAGATCGAGCCTGGTGGCTTGGGACATTCTATATATATAGCTTATAAAACAGTTATTAGGTCAATAACAGAATAATAAAACATAATTTGGATCTTTTGTATAAAATCATACCCTAAGATTTTGGCAAAGGCTACAAGAAATTCGTAAAGCCGGGGTCACACAGCTCATGCATCATGCGAAAGACAGTCTTATAATACAGTTAAGTCGAAGTCAAACAGATATCTGTTGCGCTTCTCGTTTAAATTAATTATATTTTGGATTTTATTATTTTCGTTTAGTTGTTTGGGCCGTTCGTCGTTCCTTGTGATTACTTTTATAATATTGTTGTATAACACCTTTCAGAGCCTGCTTGCGTGATTAAAAGAATTGTGAAAACAACGAAAAAATGAAAGACGTTTACAACTTCCTTTAACGCCGAATTAGAGCGCAGCTCTTGAGGAGTAGAAGGGGAGGGTACTGACACAAAACTTGGAAGTATAAAAAGGCGAGGACGAAGATGAGGAACAGGACATCTTTCATTTTGCAACAACATAGAATGGCACAACGATAAAACCGCCCCCCCCCCCCCCAAAAAAAAAAAAAAAGGTTTCAACATTTTCAAAGAGGGAAAGGAGATACTTTTTTAAAGGAAAGAGAATTTACTGTGAAAATGACAGTTTAAAAAGCACTGGCGTCGCGACGATGTATTACAAATCTAGTTTTCTCTGATTACTTAGGATTCGACCTTTGTCATTGTCAATGATATGGAAAATGCAGCGCTATGTCCTGTGGTTCCTTCTACTTCGTACTGGTCTTTGCACTGTTTTGTTTTTATCATGAAATATTGTTTTTTACAACCTCGAAAGAATAAAAAAATGTCATATAAATATAAAAGTTTAAAAATCTCTAGCATCACGACGATGTGTCTGTAATCTAGTCATCTCTGGAGTTAGGAATTCGACCTCTGTCTTTGTCAATGATAATGAAGGTGCAGAAACGTCGTTGTTTACAGTCCCCATGGCAAATGAATCAATGATTTCTCTCCCAAATTTGTTTTTGTGCCCGCCCAGTATTCTAATAGTAGAGAATTATAAGGAGAACCGGCGGTGAACGATAATTGGGTGAGACGACTCATTTGAAGCCTTTGATGCATCCAAGTTGTGTTCTCTGAGTCGATAGTTGACGAATCTCCCGGTCTGTACAATGTACTGACTGCACGCTAAAAAGAGTCTGTGGGTCTACTTCCACGCACAACACTCGTAGAACCATTCAGCGCAACTTGCGGAGGCAGCTCAGCGAATGACGATGCCGAAACATATGTTTAGACCAAAAAACGCAGACTGAATTGGGAAATTAATCAATGCAAGCGTGAGTTTTGCATTGCTTAATGGTACAACTCAGACTGTGTTTTTTGGTCTAAACAAGGCTGTCGAACCGGAACCGAACCGAACCGAAAACCGGAACCGAACCGGTACTTTTTCCGGAACAGAACCCGAACCCGAACCGTTATATTGTTATTGCGATGAATCCGAACCGGAATTGAACCGGAAAAAAAATAACGGTTACCGGCTCATGTCAAAACGGTTCGGCCACGCGCTGTTGACAATGAATGTGCTATCAATGCCATTTGTTTTTTAAGTGCCGTCAACTGACACACACCTCACTTACATATTTTTCTTCTCCACTCAGTCTTAGGAATATAAACGCTGCATCCATGAATCTTGACAAACGCTGCATCCATGAACCTTGACATATTAACCAGTATTGCGCTGGTCGCGGCTTGCACGTAAAAAAAAAATTAAAAAGCTGTGCAAAAAAAAAAATCGCGTCACGGGATTTTATTTTTCTACAATCTCGGAAATCCTAAATGCTGCTGTGTGCTCATTTCATAACACGTTTCTAGAACGCACGAGTTCTTGAAGCTTGCTTCCATCGGAATGAGAAAAGAAAAGGCTGTGGAGTTTGATAATGTTTGAGGGAGAGAAAGAAATCTTATTTACAGTTGAAATGAGCATTCATGAATTATATCTGCTCTTCGCTGCCCCAACCACCGGTCAGAGTATATCGAACTAGGAAGTGTCAAGATTTACATGCCGTATTTTTTCGTACCGGAAACTCGATAAATGCGGGGAAAAAAAAACAACAGGGATACAAACCCTAGTCGCTCGCGGAGAAGCCAAGCTGCGCTCTTTTTCGAATTTGACAAAAGATCTGCCGAGCTTCTGTTGCTTCCGTCGCCTGCCCAGCGTAGTCATGGGACTCAAGCAGGCGTGTGCGCTCAAACCAACGCTCAGCAGACGCTGGAGTTAGCGCCCGTGACAGACAGCCCTGTCATCAGACAGGAACAGAAGTGGTTACCTTCTCCCGCATCCCTTTAGACGTCCAGGTAATATAGTGCGCGGTGTAGTTAGTTTTGAGCGAGTGGCGGCCGCTGACGAAAGCCAGCACCACGATGCATCCGGTTTCGTATAGGCACTTAGAAGCTGACATATATGTGAGACAGCGAACTCTTCTATTTTAATATTTATCCTATTACGTCCTTCTGGCGTTGCGTTCGGTGAAGTGTTTTTCATGTTCCGTATCTTGTTTAATGAAAACTTCTTTAAGGGTCTAATTTGAGTTACCGAAGACTAGTTCAAATAAAGAAAGCTGTATTTTCTCCCCACTGTTCCTTCAATTGCTTACACGCCGAGGTGGCGGGATAGTTAGCGAGTTCTACTTGTAAGTAGGTTTGTAAGGAGGTCGCGGATTTTACAGCTACTGCGTCGGACCCAATTGGATGAAGTCCGAATGCGTAAACGTCGGTGAGGCAACCTTTGAGTGCACATAAAGAAACCATTCCTGGTAGAAACCCCTGAGCATTACACTACGATGTATCCCGTTTCGTATGTGCTGATTTCAGATGTTTTATTTGTAATTTATTTTGATGTTGCAATTTGTCATTTATAATTTCTGAACCGGTTCGCGAACCGGTTCGCGGATCGAATTAATGGAACCGGAACTGAACCGGAACAAAATAAACTTACCTGAACCTGAACCGTAACCGAACCCGTATTTTTTTCGGTTCGACACACTGGTCTAAACATATGCTCCGGCATCGTCATTCGCTGAGCTGTTTCCGTACGTTCCGCTGATTGGCTCTCCGAGTGCTGTGCGTGAAAGTAGACGCACAGACTTTTTTTAGAGTGTGCCACAGCTTAGTGGAATTGAAAAAACCTCTCTTTTTTCGCATTCTACGAACTTTCTGGCATGCATTACATTGCACCCTCAAGGACTGTCTCTCCCATTGACGTTTTTACTCATCTCTTCTAGGCGGATACTACAGGAAAAAACAACACTCGTGTCGAACTTGGACGCGATAGATCTTAAACGGTGCGCGGAATTGTGTGTGTAGGGAATCACAGCGAAACGACTTTCTTTTTGGAAACAGATTGCCGAAGTTGTGGTTTGAGAAGGAACCTCAAAAGGGGGGGGGGGGGGGGGGGGGGGGCAAGGTCGGTCAGCAGGAAAGCCTGCTTTTTCCAACCTCTGCTGGTGCATCTTGATGCCACTTCCAGAGAAATGCGTGCACGACTTGGAGAATGAGGGCTTGAAAAGTGACCTTACTATGGCATGCTTAACTGACTTGGAGTGAGCATTGGTGAAAGACAGGACTGGCTTTTTCGACCTCTTCTGGAAGGCCCAACAAACACCCGAGGAATGAGGATGTAATTCTAAATCCAGGAATTGTAATCCTTCCGTAGAAGGAGTTTCCCGGGTAAAAGTTAGTCCCGCCACAGAGTCTGAAAACTTCAAAGATGCTGTCAGCGGACACAGTGTCTGGATAAATGACCACGTAATCAATAACGTACCTAAACACTAGGCAACCCTGGAAGGACTTGTCCAACTGACCGTCGTTAGCCCTGCCAAAATTATCAAAATTATCTAGAACACTTCTCAGCTAAAACGCCAATGAGACTGTCAAAGAAAGGTCCGTCACATTTTTTACATCGGATAAGTTCTTACAAATCCGGCACTTCTGTATGTCAATCTGAAAAGTGGAGGTCAATTCAACAATACAAATTAAACAATAATAAATCAGATCAAAAGTCTTACAGAAGTTTAGTGATTTCTCAAACAGATACAGGGAGCTAGACAAAACCTGCCTTCCAAACAAGCTGTATATCAGGAACAAGGTGTCCCTCATCCCAGTAATTGAACATCCCGCTGCTCATAACAAACAAAATAATCAAAACGAGGGCTCCCGCTTTAGTCACCCTCCTCTACACGCAAGTTCATCGTTGGATGGCACCTTTCCTCCGATTCACAGTAGGGCTCCTCATTGGAGGCGCTATAGAATGTGTCGTCTTTAATTGAATCTTCTTAATCCAAGTCGTCTTCTGAAGATTCAGACAAGGAGGCATCCTGTGCAACAAGAATGGCGTCAATTTATGACGCAGATATAGCACAGTTGCACAGCATCAACAAACAGTCCTTGCACTACAGGACTCTACTCTACCACAAATGTAAAATTAAACAGAACAATAGACGATCTGAGAAATTCCGAAGAACCAAGGAACATGCCGCTATTGTAGTCACACGCACTCGTCGTGAGTATAAAACAATTTCGAAGTAGAAGACAAAAAGAATTCCACGACGAATGCTCATGAAACGCTGTACTCTTTTGAGACATGTTTCTGAGGGTAAAATCGCTAAAAACAACGGACAAGTAAAAGAAACGTACAACACAAAATGCGTGTGTTGTACGTTTCTTTTACTTGTCGTTGTCTTTAGCGCTTTTACCCTCACAAACATGGATCACATACTAGCCCAAGTTCATACGCTTCTACTCTTTTGAGACATTCGCTTTAAAAATTCATTTTGCAGACGCAAGCATGTGCTGCGCTGCAACTACAATTTCTACAGGAAGCTTGGTGCTTAGGTAATTTAGCACAGGGTCTATTATATCACGCTAGGGAAGGCAGAAGTCTTCATACATGAGTTGCTGGCGTATGCGCCTGGGCCGCCGTCTCGCAAGTAAGCATTTTGTTACCGCAGTCTACTACGTCTATGAAAAGCACAGAAAGAACTCGGCATTTGCGAATGCATGCACTCGCGACCAAGGGCACATATTCAACATGGCCAACCCTATGTTGGCTTTCTGCACCGAAGCTGCATTCGGGCCCTGGTAAGTGTGTTTGAATCAAGCCTCCACAGCACGGCGCGACAATCAAGGGACATGAAAGTCACGGTACTCTAACCAACGATGCCAGATTAGTTTCCAATGAAGCTTAGCAGACATCCACCAGGTGCAACTTTATATTAGTTTTATTGGTTGAAAAATTAGCTTTCCAGCGCTTAACATAAAGGCTCTTTTTCCTCTTGCTTTCGATTTCTCGGCATTCAAAGTCGCATACGTTCGATAGAGGCATTGCCAACCCCTCCGGGTGCTTACATATTTTTCCTTGGATGTCGTTATCTTTATAACATTTGTTTACTCATAAGGAATCTGGAAACACAGTGGCTTTTACGAAATCCGTCTCGTGTTATTAAACCTATGGGTGCAGTCAATTCTGATATGGAACTAACTCCTCAACTTTCTGAAAACAAAGCCAGCAAAAATACCGTAGGCAGGTCGCACCCTCCGGGATTTCGAGGGTGGGGAAGCGAAGCGCTAGGCTTCAGATAAATTAACCGCACGATCGTGCAACAACATCTGTACCCACGCATCATAAGGTTTTTGTTACGAATTTATGAAAACGTAATAAGTAGAAAAACTAACACATTGTGTAGCGCTGTCGGTGCTGAATGTTATTTTACGCGCGCACATGTGCTGCCTTTAGGGAAAAGTGTAGTGAGTTTGTTTGTTTGTTTTATTATACAATAATATTTTTTTGTGCACAGAGCTTGTTTGCGAAAAATATTCCAGAAACTACAGTACTGGACAATTGCTGACTATTAAAAGTGAGTTAAAAAAAAAAGTAAAACTATATGCTAATTTCGCAATTTCGTTTGCTTTTCAGGCCGCCTGATTTTGAAAACAAATAGGCGGTACTCTACTCGCGTCGTGGTCTAGCATGCTGAAAAATGGCGTCAGCTACGCAACTGTACAACACTGGAGCGCACGACACAAAAGCGCCGACATTAGAGCGCTGCGACGGTAGCGCGCGCGACACAAGATCGCAGCGACATTAGCACGCTAGTCAATCGAGCGCCCGTCACAAGAGCGCAGAACCAGTCCAGCGCGAGTGGCCCGACCTGACCGACCACATCTTTGGACATCACATGTTTTATGTTAAATTAATGGGAATTTACGCCGCGGCATTCAGCAAAAATAAAAAAAAGCTGACTTACGAATCTTAAAATCAATCCTTTAAATATACTACCCGCGGCATTATCCTCGTGTAGATTTTTGGTATCTATTTATGTCTAAAGGTTTTACCTTCAAACTTTTATTACTGTTTGTGCTACGATTTTTTCTTGGTTGGTATTCCTATAATTCTGAATCGAAGCACCCTTGATTTACCCTAGAAGATTGAACTACTTTCTAAAAACAAAGGTGGAGAAGCTACGGTTCTGTGGAATGCAAAGAACGGACAAAGTGATAGACAAGTATGTTTTTTTTTTTTTAGACTTTTTGAGACATGCAGAACGGGTATTGCCTTAAGATTGTGCTCCATCATCAACAGAAGGTGACGTTGTTACCGCACCCGACGCGTGAACGAATTAAGATTTTGGAAAAAGAAAACTTCTCAAATATATTTCACAAATCTGCAGAAGAGGTTTTCCTCTATCGTAAGAAGGTGAAGTTTTGCATCCGATAAAATTGCGCTGCGCTTTCCTTCGATGAGTTTTTTACTGATACCTTTTTTTTAGTGGTGAGCCTTCCTCGTTATGGTCATGGGCGTCACAAAAATGATATGAGGAACTTCTAAATAGCCAGCAAATAGTTCGGAGCCCAAATTCCTGTGAGGAATAGACCCAATATAGCAAGAAGTAACCTATTTATAGTATATCCGAGAGGCGCACGGGGGATCGGTGGCCGAGTAGTCTAGCGCACACCAGCTCGGAGCACGTGGAGTGAAAGCTCGCGCTGCAGAACCCAGGGTCCCTGAGTTTAATCCCCAAATCTGCCCGTTTCGATCTGGATGAGCATCGTACCGGCGTACGGTTGTGTATCACTACTGCGTGGTGCACGTTAAAGACCCCAGGCTAGCGGTTGTACTCCACTGGATAAATTGCTCATCTACAGCCTCTACAGACGCCCACTGAGACAGACTAACTTCCGGCTGTATAAACATACACACAACAATTTGGTTTGAGAGGCGCACCGCAGCACCGTCAAGAAATCTTAGTCTGGCTGCTGCACCCAACTGGAGACATACCCGGTACCTATGTGCCACGCTCCCCTGCCCCTTTTTTTCTCCGGTGTCGCTAAACAATTAATTAGAAAGGGTCGTACCAGTTTTATTTTAATTTTTTTTTATTAAATGCATATTCAATCAATGAGAAATAGACCCTTTCCGAAATTCAGTGCCATCTGGTGGTTTGTAAATCAGTTGAGGTTTTGCCATATCAATGGCGGAAATGAACTTGTAACGGCACCATCACTTTCGCAAGTCAACGGCGCGCGAGGAATTGTTCAGTGTGAGTTCTTTCTCGATCACTTTCAGTTCGATGGTGACCAAGAACCTGGATTCAGGACAAAGCCCCAACCCACTCAGATGCCTCAAGAAAATTCTATACACCAAAATCCCTTAAAGCCAATTGTGTGCCGCCCACAGATTGACTGAATCTGAGTTATTAGAAATAAACACTTACGTAGCTCTTGTGTTCCAGTCCCACTCCGCGTCGCACTGACCCGCCGAATGTACAGGCCTCGCATCATACCCTTAGGAGCATCTTCAACGTCTTCTTTTCTCAGTCACTAGAAGGTCGCCATTGGTACGGCACAGATGCCGTTCCACAGATGATGATAGTGATCCAAGTGGCCAGACTGAATTTCGGAAACGGTGTATTATAAGGGAGTTTTAGAATAGCGCACGCCAAAGCTTTGCGTGCGCAAAGAATAGCGTCGTCGCCACTGCGCATGCTCCGAACGCAAACCAGGTTTTGCGCTTTGCGTGCGCAATTTTAGCGCGCGCTATTTCTCGGAAATAGCGTGCGTACGCAAAGAGTCTTTGCGCTTCTCCAACTAGGATTCGTGATGAGAAGTTGGCTAAAGCCAAGACGAGCACAGTTTAAAAAAATGGCGGCTTCCAGGATTATGTTGGCGGCTGCTTTGGGGGCGTTGTGAGTGCGACGTCGGCGGCATCCTCGCGACTGCAATTTTCAATACGGGACGACATTGTACTCGGTTTGGCAGCGATCACCGGAAACTTGATGCTTGCGACGCGCGAACATTTCCCGGCGAAGGAACGATGTGCGAAGGTCAGTACCCGAGACCTCTCTTGCCGAGGCGACGCAAGCGGACACGACCGGTCAACCGCTCGCGTCGCGTTCTCATGTTTAAACAAATTAAAATGCTACTCTGGACCAAAAAAAAATAGTTTTTTTTCTAAAGTTACATTATTTCGTGTGTGAAATAAAATTTTTTACTGTATCTTGGTGGCGTCGCAAGCTCCAGATGCTTGGGCTTTTGCGTCGCGGCGGAGAAACGCTATTCTAAAACTTCCTCGCGTCGCGTGCGCTAATACAAGCGCTAAATTTAGCGCTTGCGTACGCTAAAATTGCGTACGTTATCCTAAAACTCCCTATAAATGCTCCGATGCGATGAGTCGCCCACTTTTGTTCTGTTTGTGGAGCCGCAGATACATCACATATTTTGCGGTGGTCGCTCAAATGAGGTGCGCTCTCGTGTCGCGCGCTTAGCTGGTCATGCGCTCTCGTGACGTGCGCTGTAGTGTCTAGCCTGCTGCTGTCGCAGCGCCCTTGTGTCGCGCGCTCAAGAAACGCTCTCCCCATCTACACATATTACCTGCGAGGTAACACAAGCGACGCATATTTTGCGGACTTTCCATGCGTTTTTTCACGGCGACATCTGTGCACTTTATGGAACCTGTAGTGCGTAATAAATGCTCAGAATGAACCTATGACTCTGAGAAGTCGGCGCTACTTGCATTGCCCATGTTCGCTGGAGGTCGAGGAATCCTATAACCTCTGTTACTACTAACAATATTTCTGGTAATACCTACATTTATCAACATTTTAGTAACCAAATGATTACATATTCACTTTAGTAATTTTGAAACAGTTTTCTTACACATTTGCATTACAGATTCGCTGTAATCCCTTGCATTTTATTTTTTATCCCCTTTTTACCCCCTCCCCCCCCCCCCCCCCCTTTCCCGAAAGGGTGCTGATTTTGGTAAAGTCTTACCCAGTGGCGCGGTCAGGAGCTTTGACCAGATCAAAAGAAGGTTTGTCACTTTTCGGTTGGACAAATCCTTTTTTATACAGCCTAACCCCCGAACATTTCTTTTTTTTTTTTTTTTTTCTTTGCAGGCCGTATCGAAGTAAAAAAATCTAATAAGTAGTTCTAAAAAAAAAGTGCGGACAATATATATCTGCTTTTTTTCTTACCCTTTGATTATTCTTTGCGATCGAAAACGGGGAGAGGAGGACACAAAGTGATTGTGAGCCTCATTCATAAACTCGAGGCTGTAATTGCAGATATAGAAGAATGGGCAGTGTGGCCTCTTAGTTATAGTTGCCACGACCATTTTCATGCAGTCACAATAAGAGAGGACGCTCTGTTTGTGTACCCTAAAATCCACTAAAACCGATGTGATAAGGTGTTGAATCCACCACAAGCATCCTCGTTCGTTGCTGCACATATTTCTAAAACACTTCCCTTCCTCTTTAAATAATTAAAAGCGCCGAAAAAGACAAGGACAAAGAAGTGGAACGACGCAAGGCGCACTCGCAACTGGGTTTATTTCGAAAAGTACATGCATTTATAGGCCCCCGAACCCTGTCAGTCATCAGCGTGTCCCTCGCAACGCTTCTTTCAAATATTGAAACTCACTCTTTGACAGGGCGAGTGACGCTTCGCTTACACACTCAATGCCCTTATCCCTAATTGCATACGCCTCGAGCAACTCTCTGCTTGTTCGGTCGCGATAACGAGCCAAAATCTTAATGTCATGTAGCACTGGCGGCGCTGCGTACATTGGCCAGACGGGCAGATGTGTGAATGACCGCGCCAGCGAGCATGCGGCTGCCACGCGAGCCAGCCCGTCTGGCCATCTCACCATTCATTGTAATAGATGCCCGTGTACGCCAGTGCTACATGACATTAAGATTTTGGCTCGTTATCGCGACCGAACAAGCAGAGAGGTGCACGAGGCGTATGCAATTAGGGATAACGGCGTTGAGTGTGTAAGTGAAGCGTCACTCGCCCTGTCAAAGAGTGAGTTTCAATATTTGAAAGAAGCGTACGAGGGACACGCTGTTGACTGACAGGGTTCTGGGGCCTACAAATGCATGTACTTTTCGAAATAAACCACAGTTGCGAGTGCGCCTTGTGTCGTTCCACTTCTTTGTCCTTTTCTTTTTCGGCGCTTTTAATTATTTAAAGAACCATGAACCAACTAGATCAACTTTCCACTTTGCTGCAATTTATTCCCTTCTCTCACGCTGGAATCACACTGCTCACACAGCATACAAAAGAGAGCCTGAAAACACGAGTCATCGCAATCTTCGTAATCCGAATGCCGCCTGTCAAGTTTACTCTTTAAAGGGGTAGGGAAAAAAAATTTCAGCGCTCATTTTCTAACTTTAATGTGTTGCACGTCGCACCCTAACCTCAAAACCACCAGTCTTCCGTTGAAAAGCACGAGAAAACTAATTTTAAAGCTAAATAAACGACTTTCAATGTGCACCTGGTAGATGCACGCGGAGCCTATTTGGGAGGTAGTCTAGCAACGTTGTGGAATCTGCTACGTAGTCGTGACGTAGAAGATTCTTTCGGAGCAGCGCCGCTCTTTGGCATTTCAACGTTTTCCTAGCTTTCCTCCTGAACTCACAAATCGCGTGTTGTACCAAACGGTCCAAGAAGACGGAAAGGGAGGACTCCTCTCTTTCTCGGACCCTCGTTCGTGCAACCGGAAACAACCATTCTCCCCCTAGAAGATTAGCCCGTCCCTCAAAACTCGAACAAAAGTCGCTTTCCCCACCCCGTTCAGCCCTAAGCTGACAGTGTTGTGGAAGCTACGTGCTCCATGGACCAGCCACACGCTCGTCACCCCATGGGTACTTCGAACGGCTCGGTTGTAACCAGAACGCTGACAACGCCATCAAGGGCAAAGCTCATAACAACGCCTGCTTTGCTACTCCACGAACGCGGGAAATCTTTTCTTTCTGTTTTTGTTTGCGCCGGATATCCCACGACGCATCGCGCTCTCCGTTCGCTTCTCTTCGAGCGCTTGCTTGAGTGCACCTTTTGGAACGAAAAATATAGCCAGTCGTTCAAAATACAAACGTGCGATTATCATTTACGGTTATTATCCGTCATGCTTGACTCATTTCCGAACAAAATCTGAATATTTCAATTTATGTTTCCGAACCTCTTTAACACTCATTGCCAGGCGGCACTCAGAGCACGGATCCTGCGGTGATTCGCGTTAGAATCTGTGTGCAGACTCTTTCGTACGACGTATAAGCAGTGTGACACCTACTTTACAGAACAGGGTGTGTTTTTCTTTGCTTCGTCTTACCTTAATGTATAAATATTTTATGAAGTTATTTAAAGCTACTTGCACTCTTGTAGCCCTACTTCTAAGGTTGTTCCACTTTAGTCGTGAATTCCAGTCAGGTAACCTGCATCCGAGCCACCCTTTTTGGTCATCACCTTTTTGCGAGCACTTTGGAAATGGTAATAGTCTTTTGTCCTCTTATATTACCCAGCAGGACCGAGATTTACTCAAAGGCGGGTGCTTACTAATAAAAAAAAAAAAAAATGGTAGCTGACGCAGGCTGGAGATTCCGGGCTTGAGGAAAAAGTGGAACTCGTGAGTGGGGCTTACTATTCTGCACAATTGTACGGAAAGAATTACGAGTAACTGATTACTTTTGATAAATTAGATTTTATTATAAAACTTTAACGCTTCAATAAATTTTTTATGCGGTAGCGTTCGCTGTAACTCAATTACTGTTTATCTGTAATCAATTACAATAGTCAATTATATGTTTCCGAAAGAGCTAAAATTATTGAGTTGAGTTTTCTGTACGCAAAAATCGCTATGTGTGCCCGTACGTCACTCGTCTCTGTCGCACCAACCTTGGACAATGTTTTTGACCCCTCAATAACCAAAAAAAGATACTAAGATACCAGAAGGATTAGAATGTCAACGTGCTCCGCGGCGTTTTGATGTCGATGTGTCGAAAGTGCCTCGCTTCTTGTGTGCGGGTTGTTGGTATCCGGGTTTGGCCATGGCAAAGACGACTGTGTTCTGAACTTTTGCAGAAACGTGCGAAAATGACCGACGAGGACATCCAGCGACAACTGCTGTTGAAGCTTAAAGAGGCATTAATGACAAAAAGAAGCAAAATGTAACCGCTTTGAGCATATGTAGGAAATTTTAATTTCGTAATAATAATAATAATGCTTTATTTGATTCGTGCCCCGGAACAACTAATAGGTTATAATTCGGTGGCACATAAAATATAATGCAAAAGAAAAAATCCCTAAATATGTCTGCCACTGTTAAAAAATACGTTGAGGGTCAATAGCCGAAAAAGTATAGACGAGGCCCTCGTTTAAAGGACAAAAAGTCTGAAAAAAAACCAATATCAACATGAGGCAACAATTCATTACCAGGAATTCGCATCCACACCAATGGTGACAATTGCGATTGCAAAGAGGGGTTCAAATACACTCGTTCCTCCAATTGCACGAACTGGCACGTTAAATCCCAGCGACGTCAACAATTCACTCCATATATAGCCGTGAACAACTTTATGTTAAATAAAACATCACGAGCAGTCCGTCTTTTTTAACAAGTTACGCAAGGAAGGTTATCTAGAAAGCACTCATAGTAAAAATTTAAAAAATGAAAAACGGTTCGGTGTATTGTGATTCTGGTGTATTGTTTGTGGTTCGGTGATCAACCTTTGTGGTGGTGGCGACGTTCGGGGGAGGTGTACATAAGGCGTAGAAGCAATAAAGTTTTTAGTTGAGTTTGGGACGTTGTCTGTCCCATTTTTTTCCTACTACACGAGTTTCCGTTTTTCGAACCACGTCTCAGGTTTCAATCATCATGTATAACATCTACAACTTCCCGTAACGCCGAATTAGAGCGCAGCTCTTGAGGTGTAGGGGGGAGGGTATGCTCTCCTACCTCCGTCACGTGACGTCCGACGGTCACGTGACGTCACATGATCCTCGGGACGTCACGTGACCGTTGTGACGTCACGTGACGTCACGGTTACGCCAACGGCAACGGTGACGCCGAGGCCGCTCAAGACGGAAACGGGCGCCTAGGAGCTGCGCTCTAAAATAGAAAATAAAAAGGCCCGCGGTACACCTAAGCACTTCTTATGAGTTGTGAATGCGAAAGACGCCACTCTGCCGCTCTTCGCTACCTAGTTTATTCTGCGGCGTACATCACGCTGACTTTGGGCGTAGAACGGTGGAGACGCTGCCTCGCAGACCGGCAGCGCCATCGGGTGTGCGACCGTTCAAACTGTCGTGTGCCTTGCCGCACGAGGAACGAACAGACAGCAACCTAGTTCCCAGCATAACGAACCCCTTGGTTTAATCCATGCGTCGTGTATATTGCCACGCGCCGTACAACCGCTAAGAGGCGAGCGAGTGCGGTGATCAGTGATAATACAACAGTGTGGTAACACATTCAGGATGACACAACACAAAGTGACGCGCAGCGGCCAATGGGAGCCTCGTCGACGCGCGCCTGCCAATGGGGTCGAAGTGTAAAAGGTGCCGTTGGCTAGCTTTGCGCGTGGTTTCATTAAGGTGCCGTTTTGCATAGCTTCAAAGCTGATGACGTCGGCTCGCTCCATAAGACAGTTAATGCTTTCGCATTAAAAAGAAGGATTAAAGTACTGTCCAGAAGCCATCTTGTATTCAGGCGCCGCCTGAATTGTGGAACATTCTTCTAACATGTTTGTTTCCAACTTTCGGCTGTCTGCTGCGTTCACTATGATGACATTCCACATACGTTCAATAGAACACCCGGTATTCTTTGAGTGCCGGTTCTTTCGATCGACTTGCAGTCTGATGTTAGAGACAGCTGGAAGTCGCGATTTTCTCTGATTATTCGATATTTGATCTTGTCCGACGAGGAGGATAGTCTTCTGCTCGGAGTCCACACTCGTTTATAATATGCCGAATATAGTGAGGGTCATCAGTTGTTTATATGGTAATATCCTTTGCATACGCCGTATAGTAGAGCCTTTTGGTCTCACGAACGGCTGTGATTTGTTTAGGTTGAAACCTCTCGGGGAAAGCATGCGAGTTGTAATTCTGTCTCGCGGATATTTCGAACATGAGAAGTTAATCAGCCAATAACTTCGTTAGACTTACCTGCACTTTGTGCAACGGTGCAGAAAAAACTAAGGCAAGTCTATTCAGTTATTAACGTTAGGGAATGATTCTAAGTAGTGTTTAGCGGAAGAAGAAAAAATATGGAAGCCGTTTACAACTCCCTGTAACGCCGAATTAGAGGGCAGCTCTTGAGGAGGAGGAGGGAAGGGTACTGAGGGTCACGTGTTCTCGGGGGGGGGGGGGGGGGGGTTGGTCACGTAACCTGAGGGGGGTCATGTGAACTGGGGGTGTGGTCACGTGACTTTGGGGTCATGTGAACCCCTGAGGTCACGTGACCTTGGTGGGGTCACGTGACCTCCGCTGCTGCATTGCATCGAGAAAGCTTCAGTCTTTCTGGACGTGTCCGAACCTCGCTGAAACTCTGCGCGTGAAGAGCACGAGACTGTACGGAGCGTCTGAGGCACTGCCGCCTGCCTCTAGTGAACAAAAGTTGTGGCGCCGAACACGTGGTGAGATCGGTCTCCTGCGAGTGAGCGCTGGATGGACTGTGGAATTAAGCACGTGTGAACTGTGATTTTTGTACACTCTGGAAACGAGCATAGACCTTTCCAAGAAGTGCTCCTGGCAGTTTTCCTTTTCAGTGTTCGTGCGTATGGCGCGTGATTTGCTCGCTTTCCGAAGCGACGAACATGCGCGAGCTGGGCTGAGGGGATGCACGCTGGGTTGAGGACTTGTAAATATTGGAATTGTGGATACTCTGTTTACCCTTAAGCTGAGACTGCAGCCCAACCCTTAGCAAAAAGAGACCGTACTTCAAACGAAGTTGAAATATATTGAATACGAATATTCATTTTGTATTATTTTGGCCGCACTCGAAGTACGCGCGTAAGGTATTCAAAATACATTATAAATATGAATCAAAAACTGTTTTAGATATACCAAAATTATTATCCCTTCACACTCAAGATGCCATTTGTGCATTACAAACCGGTTACACAATTTTTTATTTTTTTTTTATATTTTCGATTTTGTCAGAAAGTGGTGTTCCTGTGGAATTTGAAGGCACTACTAAATACATCTCACAAAACTACGTTAGAAACGAACACAAACACAAACACCATGACGCACTGAACAGCTCATTCACAGTCCCGTTGACTGGTCTAGAGCCTTATATAGCCTACATATTGAAGGTAATCATATTTTCGGTGACCACCTCTGCGCTTATTAAGGTTCCAAGTATTCGATCTTCTCCTCGGGAGTCTGTCAAAGGGGAAACAGTGTTTGGAAGTTCGTGGACGATATCTCTTACTAAAAAGCATTGGTACAACTAATAACAATTCGGCGCAATCCCTAAAACAATATCCACACAAACGGCTCATAACATACATGTTATTGCTTCTCTGCGTAGCATCACTCAGGACGAGGCGAATCAAGGCAGTTTCTTCACTTTAAAATACTGTTAATTACTTTATTTTCGTGACCTAATTCTCGCAAAGTTCGCGAATCGCCTACAATTCCGAAAAATAGGTCCCGTGTACAATTCCGGAAAAATGTAAAAACACTAATATCTATATTGCGATCTTAGCGCGTCGCGAAAATTAGAATTTGCGAAATATTCCAAAACTCCAACTTTGACCTAAATTGCGAAATATTGAGCCCGCGAAAAATAAGTATTTTACAGTAGTTATTTCGCCTTTCCTTTTTAGTAGTAGACTATTTAATATGGTAGTTAATGTCACTATATTGAAGTCACTATTCACATCACGTACAATAGTGAGTATACACGTTCAGTGAACTAACTTTGTGCTAACAAAACCACGCCAAACGTACCCGTTCACAGCACCTGCTGAAGCTTTCCAGCATCAGCAAATATTGTCGTTGTAGTTCCCGAACCCCGTTTGTGATTGGTGTGCAAGGAACTGATCAGGTGTGTTCTTGATAGAAAAAAGGAAACAATAACATAAACTGGGCTGATTTATCAGTGCGATGCTGCGCAATTCAGTTGACAAACTAATCAAATGTTGTATTTAGGCGCTTCAGTGCACTCCATATTTGCTTGAAGTGAACTTCTAGAAGAGGAGCTTTTCAATATTTTGGTAGTTTAAGTCAAATTATCAAAGTATTGCAGACAAAAGGTACTTAGAGTATAACACAACAGTATTTACGATTTTCAGGTATTTAAGAGTATTCTGCACGTATTTTTGATTGCTCCATTTTTTAGGGTTGGAGCATATTTTGCATGAATTAAATAAATATTTCAAGAAATATATGTGAAATGTATTTTGTTCTTATTAATTTAGTATTTACATATTTCAAAACGCATGAAGGGAACTTCAAATATAGTTTAAGTAAAGGTAGTTTAAAAGGATTTTTAGAAGTATATTTTAGTACTAAGTAAAAAAAAAAAGAAGTTTATATTTCCGGTCTATTTTTCGTGTACTTACAATCATGAACTGTATTTCAAATACACTCATATTAGAATCTGATATATTTCAAACGTATTAGTTTTCGCTAAGGAAAGATACAAGCGCAAGCTAGACCGTGCTCCTAGCTTTGAGACGTGCATTTCTATTGCGAGCGGTGGTTCTGCAGAAGATGACTTCAAAGCAGCGGAATTCCAGCTTTCATGCTCGTGGCAATGCCTGCAGTCTCAGCCTAATGGCCCTTTCTCAATGCAGTAAAGTGCTGATGCAACGCTGCTCACGTGTCGTCTAGGGTGCCTCAATGACCTTCTGTTTAGAGTAATGCCACCCTTTGTAGTACCCGATGCCGACAGCACGCGTTCACGGGGAACATACAAAGAAATCGACGATAACAAAATGTCGCCATAGCACAGTCAGCGCCACAGACGCGTGCAGGGACACGCTCTTTCACAAGCTTCTGAACAAAAAATGAATGTAAAAGTGGGAACAAAATTGCCAGATGTCTCCACCCTAAGTAAAGCGCACATGAAGGCACCCTAGTGTCGTCAGCTACTGATCGTCTGCCATGGGCAACAGTTTTGACGGTGCGATACAAAGCTGGTTTAACGCTCCCGTCGGCACGCGCTTATCGAGAGGTCAGCGCTACGCTTCTAGCGCTCCGCTGCCTGTGTGAACAGGCCTTAAACATCACTAACAGGTTAAATCAGTTTTTTATTATCCGAAACGATTGAAAACGATGCCTAAACGTTACCCTCAAGATTCGATACATGGGAACTCCGTATTTATGAAGTAAAAAAACAAATCCCAAAGCCGAATTTGAAGTTGCAGCGCGATCCGTGCCATTGCAGTGACGTCAAAGATTGAGCCGTCCTGCGAGTCGAGTTTCTCTGACGCCTCCGAACCGCCCCGACCCGAAGTGTCTTGTTCGCCCGAGTCCTGCGATCGACCGCTCTTCTCCATGTCTGCCGTCTATCGCTGCGAACAGACGAAGCTTCAGCGATATCAACTTCAATGAAACGGTGTGAGCTTGAAGAGAACGCGCAGCGGGCTTTTTGTGAGCGACATGAGGAAGAACCGGCGTCGCGCCGGTTCTGTGTGAAAGGCTGCCATGGAGGAGTCACAACCGAAACTACGGTACACAGATATCAGACCAAACCTAGTTGTTTTAACCGTTTCGCGATTTCCTTTTTGAAGTCTGAGAGGTCGCCGGGCACCTAAAAGGAGAACTTCGTCCGATTTCCCGACTCTGCGATCACCCTCAGTGCTACACGTGCGGAGCGCCGCCAGCGCAGCCATGTTTTCCGAGTAAGGATAAAAAGCCAGGAGGCGACATCACTCCGGACTCCGATTTTCGGTATTTCCAAAAGGTGATCCGTTGTGCGTTTGCAATTATGTTAAACACATGTTTTGCGAATTCTGTTTCTAAATATTATGGAAATATCGCTTACACAGCTTCTGAATTTTATAATTTTTGACGTCACAAATAAAAAGAGGTGAGCAGGTGGGAGGAGGGAGAGCAAAATACCAAGCATAAAAAAGCACGCGCGTGCGTGGAACTCTTTTTTTTTTAGCGTTGTGCAATAGGTTTGTGCGTCTATGTCTTCAATTCGGACGGTAGGAATGGTACTCAGGCATCTCTGAGGAGCTCCCCCTCCTGCGCTGAGGCCGAGGAAACGGCGATAGCTTTAGCCATACTGACCACCCAGTATACAGCATGCTTTGATTCCAGTACCAGGGTTACACACATAAGTGATTCTCAAGCCGCGTGCGGGGTCTGGACTGGAAATTTTCTTTCCACCTGGAGCAAACCTAATTCTATCCAACTTCGAACACACAAGACTGCCACTGGTACCGATAATCTGGACACCCAGCCATGCCTCCCTCCCGAACAACGCTAGCGTAGACGCCCTAGCCCGATGATTAACTATCCAGAGTTTGCATAGGGAAGGAAGGACAGTCTGGGACAACACTAGCCGCGGGGACTAGCAGGAACGCGAACTTCAGACACCGCACCTAGAAACCTTCAAACATGTCACCGAGTGCCACTGCTCGAGGCGAAAAAAGTACCCCCGCCGCCTTTCCCCAAGGAGCTTAACAGGCAGGAAGCATCTGACTGGAGGAAACTCCAGACTCACTCCTTCCCGAACCTTCTTCACATTCTTCGATTCTTACCTGACAGGTACCGGAGCGTATGCCCAGGCTGTCAATCACCTGAACCCTCCATCTACCACTGTAGCGGTGGTCTGCGGTGCCTTGGACTCAAGGACCTGACCCGAGGGGCTTCATCACTGAACAGACCCGATTAAAGTTTTTACTACTACCACCACCTTTCCTAAACAAACGTAGTTTCCCACAAACAACTGCCGCAAGTATCCGCATTCGGAATCCACTTCCTTGAACCACCTCAGACTGGGAAGAGCTGTGCGGGTGCTTGTTTTCGTAGCTGGTTATACTGGCCTAAGATTAGCCTCTCACATCAACTATGCTGCTTGATCTGGATTGATTTCCTGGTTTCCACGTGTTGATGCTGAATAAAATGTTGGCTCCCGTAACAGCTGCCCGCTCCTTTGTGAATTCTGAAACCGTCGTTATTGAAACCACGGTGTCAATACCAGGAAGATGCCTACACAAGTAAGAACTTGCGCGCCGTTTGGCTGGAGGCGATCAGGGGATCCGCAAGCCTAAAGCTTATCTAGCTATGTTCCCGTCACTTCACTTCAAAAGTTAAATAGCTTTCGTTTTTCAGTGCACCTAGCCTTCAGTGCACCAGCAGAAAGGCCTAGACAGATAAACTTGTATCCCGTTCACCAAGCAAGGAACCCACTCCCCCCCTCCCCCCTCCCTGGCTGTCGCCATGTTGAACAATTTTGACCACTAGACACGTGACCGTACCAAATCCTGGTGCTTTTTCAGAAAATCAAGCCGAGATTTTATTGCGATTGCTGTAAAAAATATGATAAACTATTTTTCAATACTGTTAGCCCCAGAGGTGATGTCTAGCTCTGATAAAAACCCAAAATACAGCACCGCGGCTGACGGCAATTAGGGGAGTCATTGCCAAGCTGCACGAGTTATTGTCGTAAAATCCCATTCGGACTTAAAACAAAGGAAACATAACTTATCTCGTCGGTACTGTTGTTAAAGATAAATAAGAAATTATCTGCACGCGGTACTTTGTTAAAATCTAAACATAAAATTATAAGCTCACGTGTCTAGTGGTCAAAAATGTGCAACGTGGCGGCGGCCGGTCCGGGGCCACTTTCAGCCGTCAGTTTACCGCTGTGAGCACCTCCTTGGTCATGACGCTCAATCACCTTTCTCGCGCGTGCCAAGAGAAAAAAAAACAACAACAAAAAAACAAGAGCAGAAAAGCTGAAATGACTGCATATTTATTCTGCTGTTTTTTTTTTACTCCTCCCGGTCACTTTTTACCGCAAATCGACAGAAGCTGACAGACGCATGTATTGGACCGTAGCTCATGCATGATGAAACGCTGAATGACACTCTCATGGTCACGTCTTGGCAGCGTTGAAGAAGTTTTTTAACAGGAGCAGAATAGCAGATGGTAGAGCAGCTTCCGTGTCCGCGTCTCACTGGCATTGCAAACAACGATAGACGGTGGTGAGATAGTAGGCGATGCCGGAGACTGCCGCGTGTCTGCTCGCACGACTCGCAGGCTCAGTCAGATGCCAGAGTTGACACACCGGATCTCGCGAAAGGGAAACACTAGGCTTGTTAGCGTGATGAACCGAGCAGCCGAGCCAATCCACTAGTAATGGGCGGGGCCACTTGGTGGGATCCCATACTTTGAAAGGGATTCCATACTTAAGCGCCATCAATCTCCGTGCGAGTGAAGCGCGCTCGGTGCGCCGAACATGATGTGGTGGCCGCGTCGGACAGAGTCATCACCTAAATCTGTTTCTTCTACCGTGATCTCGACTTAAGCTGGAACGCAGTATCGGAAGCCGGCCCAGGAGGTGTCCCCGCTGGAGATGAAAAAAACTACCCAGTGCGGTACCCGTGCTAGACATGTTCCTAACGTTCGTCGCGCAGTAGTGGTAGGCGACGGCACGCCGATACGCCGGCACGTGTGGGGTGGAAATTTAACCTAGGGCAGGCCGAGCCCAACCTTCACCTCCGCACGGCAGCTGCAGATGGAAGGCACTGCCTCTTCTGCTGTTTACGAGCTTCCGTGCGTAAACACACACGTCAACTGATTCTCCGGAGAACCGAAATCCTGAAGTATTTTAGCATTGTTGGGTCTGACGTGATTTAGGTGCCGCAGCGGAATGCGGACGATGGCGCCGTCTGATTGGCGTGTCTATTGGCGCAACTCCCACTAACTCGATTGTTTGAGTCGTCGTCCACCGTTCGATTTAAAGAGATTCAAGTATCATCTTATAGCACAAAATGCTTTTTAACGAAAACCCCCATTGCCAAATGTCTTGGATGTCCGTTCGTTCGTCCGAGTATTTCCCGCTAAAGTTAGCGGGGAAACTTCAGTAACGTGGCCTAAGCCCTAATTCAGTTTCCCCGCTAAATTTAGCGGGAAACGTGATGTCACGTGACCTGACGACACGAGACCTACAGAACAATTAATTTTCCCCACTGAATTTAGCTGGGGAATTGCCGTCACGTTACCTATACACCAATTCAGTTGACCCTTCAGATTTGGCGGGGAAATTGATAAAAATATAGATCCCTCTTCATTCCCCGAAACGACTGTTTAATGTGTGCTAAGGAAATTTAATTGATAGTTTTCCGAATACCACATTCTATGCAGAGTAGGACTTTGAAGATAGAGATCGCCGTCAAATATCTCACACAAAGGAAGCTATGCCTTAAACATTCACAGGGTCACGTGGCACGACCATGCACCTTTGATGATATTTTAAGATCGCGGCGTGTTACCGGGATATTTCTTGTCGATTTTAAAGCGATCCTGAGGACTGAAAGAATCCGATATTTGATAGAAAAAATGCACTAATTTACTTGTTTACTTCCATATGGTTGTGTATGTTGAAGTGAAGCAAAACATGTTTATTTTTTATAGAAACCCTAATTACGCATTGTCATCTTTGTGTATTTTCATTTTAAATAGGAATACATTTTTCATTTGGCTTAGATTTGGCATATTCGTTCTTACGAAATAAACAGCAGCGAATCTTTATATTGTCACGGATGAAAAATGGCAGACAATAAATAGCTGAAAAACTTAAAGCATAAAGGGGGGGCCGAATTTGTGCCTATAAACTTAAACGAACCCGACGGCAACTGTCTTATGTTGCCAGTCACTGTTGTCGTTTTGCATCGGTGATATCTGTCCAGTCTGAACAGTTTTTCTATCTGAAAATACGACAAAGCCGACGCGCTGTGTGCATTCCCATACTCGGGAAGCAGACGATGCAGGCCTGCGTTCGTCGGTAGTTACCTGGGCAGAAGTGGAGAAGTGGTCCGTTCACACATGATCAGACATGATCTACCTTTGAGCATGTTGCGACGGCTTCCAACCCGCTCCGGAGCAGCACATCTTTTCCTACGCCGTCACAAGAGGTTTAGATACAGGTCTTGTCTCAGCCGATCCTGCTCGGTTGCAAGTATGTAAACGGTCATAAAAATTAAAGCACCAGTGTCATTACGTAATGTAAAGAGGATACGGATCCATAGAAGTGAGGATAACGTCCACTGCAACGGAATAAAACGTGTTTTCAAAAGAGCGTTGAAGACTTTGCGGCGGCGTCTTTTGTAGAAGTCACCATGTTACGTATTTTTCTTTGGGCCACCTCAAAGCAGAATTGACGGCTGTTTAAATGGCAAAATGCAATTTTGCACAAATTTACTTTTTTTTTTCTTTTCTGCAAGATATTTAGTTGTACGGCCTGAAACCATTTTTGTATACTGTATACCTACAGGGCTGTCAATAGGAGTATCTCAAGTCTCATGCAGCGCACCCTACCAAACTAAACCGACAACACCTTACACTTTACGACGGATAACCTAGTCCGTGAAATACATGTCTGCTACCCGGACAAAAAATTCCGCCTTGTATGGACGCCTGGCCACCAAGGTGCGGAGGCAAATGGGACAGCCCATCGTCTCATCCGCGAAAACTCCCCGGGTCCCGTGACGTCATGACCGGCTATCTACTCAGTAGGCTCAACAAGGAAGGCTCACCGAGCCCTGCGGAAGTCGAGGTTAAAAGAAAAACGTGAAGAGCGGACCATTTGCCCTCACACTTTAAACATCATGTCTACGCAACTATCCTCCCTCGTGAGGCAAGCCCAGACCAACTCTCTTCCATCACACCACATCTTCCACAACATCTACAAATCATTTCTTGGGAGGAACGGCTGGCAACACCCACAGGCACCGACATACCCACCGCACTAGGAGCACTAATTAATCACTCCGATCCCGTTGCGGAATCCATCCGAGAAACGCAGGCCGGACGGGCCGTCCGGACCAGGATGTAGGCCCCTAATCAAAATAGTTTTGCTTTTTTGCTTGTAACAAAACTAAAAATATGCTAATAGGCTCATATATTCCTTATTTTTAAAAATGCTTCGAGTATACCAAATTTCATGACCATGATCCTTAATACGTAGCAATTCAAATACCGTATGGTTTTTAGGCAAAAATATTCCAGTGTTCTGTAAAAAAAAAAAATCTTTCTTTTCATCAATTTTTGAACGACTCCTTGTTCCACCTCCCTTCTACTAGTTTAAACCGCCATCAACCCATGAACTTTGTTTTTCGTAAAAAAAATATGTTAGAGGTGCGCCAGAAACGTTACGGTGAAGAGCCATCAATTTTATTTTAGGAAACGGAGGTGGCCATGGGACCTTTGGCTAGGCATAGAGAAGTCCTAGTCACTTGATGCCGCCCGTCGTTTAGCCATCGCGTTTCGAGCCGCCCTTAAGTACAAAGGGCACAACGGGCCTGCTATTGCTATGCGCTGGCGGCAGCTCCGATTATTCCACGATACCCGCAGTTTCTTCCCTTGCAGCCGGAAAGACGGACAAGGGGAAGCGGCAGAAAACTCCGTTCTTTCTTTGGACCTAATCGTGTCAGCTATCGTCGCAGGGGGAGTGCTGTTCGGCGAAGAGGCGTTAAGAAGCGACGCCGGGTTGTGGTGCGACAGTTCAAATTCAAAAAAATTGTTTTCTCGCTTTAAACAAAAATTACTTTGAATAAGCTTTCAGAATCAAATGATCATTGATAGTTCTTCCAAACCCACCATATTGTGTATTTTTACTTGGACCACCTCAGGGTGAAATAAACGGCTGTTTATGCGTCAAAACGCACAGTTTTGCAAATTCAGGATTTTTGTTTACTGTGAAATATTTAATTGAGCGGTTTTAATTTTTTTTTTATAAAGTATATACCTGCAGGGCAGCCGGTAAAAGGTTCTATTAAGAGTCGGGAGAAATTAGATATTTTTTAATAAAAAAAGGTAAAAGTTTCCAAGATTTTAAATTTTTCAAAAACTATTTAATTTAAACAAAACTTCACAAGCCCAACCACATTGTAAGTCAAAATCCGTGCAAATTTAAGAAAAAATATTGTTTGGTGTTTCACTAAAAAGCTTATTTTTTATCAATTGCCGAGTGATGCCTATAGTTTCATGCAGTTTTTAAAAGATCACACCGCGCTCACGTCATCAAAAAAGCTTTTTCGCCAACAATATTTCGTGGCATGGCTACAAACGTTGGGACAAAAGTCCATGGTTCTTTTTTTTTTATATTGGAAGGGGTCGAGTGCAACGTCTTGGGCGTTTGGCATTGAACAGCCTATCTGTGCCGTTTAAAAAAATATTTTTTGTTTCATTTTAATGTTTCTTTTAATGTGAGCCTAGCGGAAGCTTGAAGAGCAGACTCCGTGCTCTCAGAGCCTCTGCCAAGCACTCGCGCTCGTACAGTGCAAGCGCTGTTGAAGGCCACATGATCGCGCTTGTATCATCGGCTGTGTCTTGACTTAAAGGGATTGTCCGGTCAAATTTTGTATTCGAAGAAACAGTTCAATATCATTGTTACTGTTTCGAGACGCATCGCACGTGCAATATCTGAATTTTATATGCTCCTCTGCGTGAGTAATTGAATTTATGCTGCTCCAATTGCATTCTATCGTAAACGCTGCTTTCGTTGGCAACATTGAAGCTGTGACGTCACGAAACACAAAGCGAGCATTTTATTCGTGTCGCTTGCCTGCAAGTGAACGCCTCAGCATGGTTCATTTTTGTTGTTGTGCTCGACTTGTTTTGTGGTTGGGTAAGATTTTTGTTGCGCGATTGGGTGCCACAACCACCGGGCAGCACATGCGAGCCAAGACATGACATTCCACACTTTTCAGCAAGACGTGCAGTGACGAGCGAAGTGGATCGTCGCCTTTCGTAGGGACTGGGTTCTCGTCAAGACCGAGATCCCGCTTATGGAGCCATCATCTCACAGAAAAGAGCTACAAAGCGAGCTCTAAGCAAACAGAAGGCTCGTAAGCCTAGGTTTGATGCTGTGCCAACGATATCAAACTACGTATATCCACTCCTTGCCCAAATCGGATCATTAAATGTATTACGCAGCGATACCCAAACCAACAGCTAGGCCATCTGAAGACGATACCAGAAGTTTTACTTAACACGCGTTCAGGCCGATTCTGTTTGACCCACGTGTGAAAATGGAACGGTATGAGGATTCACCAAGCTCGTCCAAGTCAAGTGACGACATGCATTTGAACGATTTCCGCGGGCCTTCGACCCGCGGAAATCGCCTCTGAGGGAGCGACCCGCAGCCTCATCACCGATCCAGTAGATCCTCCGATTTGTGTAACCAGATGCCGCTTCGTGTACCTGGGTGCCTCTCCAGAAGCGAAACTTGCATCTTTCGCTTTGCAAGCACCCCTGGTTTGATCGGTGGCCGTCGCAGTTGTGTTTGCGCGAAACGGTATACGTTTGCTCGAAATTTGCGTCTGTCCGCGAGTAATTTCCTGCTAAAAGGCGTGACTTCTTTTGCACCATGCTTGGGAACTGCAATAAAACAACCGTGTCTTAGTTGGGTACAGCCTAGGAGACTATGTACTTCGAAACAAACTACAAGACATCCATCGACCAACGCTTGTTTTCCTGACCACCCAACAAACCTTTGCGCTTTATGACGTCACGCAGCACCTACGGATGCGAGCCATCGACACTGGCGAAATTCGGGGTGCAGTTTCGTACATAGGCTCATGAAAGGTTTAATTATTAACGGGAGATCATATATCACAAAAAAATGACGTTTGTCTACATCAACGCTCCCTCGACGTAACGAGGGCAAGAACTTAAGTACTTCCGGTTTCGACCGGACAATCCCTTTAAGCTGAAGCGCAGCACAGCAAGCCGTCCCACCAGGTGTCTCCACCGGAGGTGAAAATCCTAGCCAGGGCGGTACCCCTGCTAGATGAGGTTTTAACATGCGTCGCGTAGTAGAGGTACACGACGGCACGCCGATAAGCCGGCACGTGTGGGTATCGAACCCAAAACAGCCGTGTTCAATATTCACTAGCGCACGGCAGCTGGAGATTGAAGGCACGGCGGCTGGCACATAGTAACGCACTGCTGTTTACAAGCTGCCGTGCATAAGCACACACGTCAACTGATCCCCAAGGGAGCGAAACTCCCGAGGTATTCTAACATTGCTGGGTTAGGCCTCAATTAGGTGCAGCAGCGGAATCCTGACAATGGCATCGTCTGATTGACGCGTCTATAGGGGGATATCGTGATAGGCGCAACTCCCACTCACTCGATCGCTTGAGTCGTCGTCCACCGTTGTACATTAAAAAGATGGAGGGATCATTTTATTGCATGAAATTTTTTTTACGAAAACCCCCACTCCCAAATTTTTGGTCGTCCGTCCGTTCGTCCGAGCATTTCCCGCTAAATTTAGCGGGGAAATTTCAGTGACGTGACCTATACACTAATTTTGTTTCCCCGCTAATATAGCAGAAACTTTACGTCACGTGACCTATAAACCAATTCAGCTAACCAGCCAAATTTGGCAGGGAATGTGATAAAAATATAGGTCCTTCTTAATTCCCAAATGTGATTGTTTAATGTGTTCTAAAGGAATTTAAACAATATCTTCTCGAGTACGACATTTCAGGCATTTTAGAACTTTGTAGATAGAGGTTGCTGTCAACTTTCTTGCACGAGGGGAGCTTGGTCATGTGGCACGACCACACACCTTTAATATATTTTAAAATCGATGCGTGTAAAACAAATTGGTTGTATTGTGTGTATGTTCTACAGCCCAGTAATTGGCATGCCTCGACGGGAGACGAGTCTCCCAGCTGTCGATGAAAAATCTAGCCAGTGGGGTACAACCGATAGCCTTGGGTCTATAACGTGCATCATGGAGCGGTCATACACAACCGTACGATGCTCATCTAGATCGAAACGGGCAGGGGAGGGGATTGAATCCTGGATTGAGGGTACTGCAACGCGAGCTTTCGCTCCACGTGCTCCGAGCTGGTGTGTGTGCTAGCCCTCTTCGCCACAGATCCGAAAAAAATCCGTCTGTTCCTGGCTTGGTACCAGCACCAGGCAGATTTGTTCGGTCGCGCACCAGTCACCTAGCTGTGTTTGGAGATATCTGTTTGTCCTCTGTCCCTTCTTCCCCTTCTCCGGGAATTATTAGTCATTGTAGTCCAGCTCGCTTGCACCTTTGCAAGGATTGAATTATCATTATATCAATCACGGTCGCCGGAATTCTCGCCGACTGTTTCGCCAAGTGTCCAGATTAGGACCCCAGGAGAAGGAAGCTAGCGAAAGCTAGGTTTCATTTGTTGATGGACTAACTTTTAAAAATCTCAGCTTCTAACCATATTCATTTTTGCGGTGGGCGATTCAAACAACCCAAATGTACAGTTACCCCACATTGCACGATCGTTTTGCAAAAACCTACGCGTTTTAGTATAACAAATTTCCTCGTTCGAACTTAGCAACAGTTGCTTCTCAATATTGCTGTCCGCAAGACCAGCAAGAGAAGAACAGGGTAAGGCTTTTGGAATGTCAATTTTGAAAACTACCAGTCCTTCTTCGTGAAGGTTGGGTTCGTTGTTCAGTCTGAAGGTGATGGTCCAGGGGAGAGGGACTAAGTTTAAATTTTGTGCATCTTTTAAGTTACCAATGTTCGGGTTACAAGGGTGCGTTCAGTGTCTGGTAACCTATTCTTTTTTTGTAACTGTACGTCTCTTTGTGGAATTTCACTGATGGCTGAAGTCGGTTTTAGATTACTCGGTGTATGAGGATTCGTGGAAGCAAAGAAAGTAGTTGAGTTTGAGACCTTCCTATTTCTGTCCTCTCCATCCACTAAAAGTTGTGCTTTTCGCACCGCAGTCCTGGCCGCTACAAAAAGAATCAATGTCCACTAGCTCTCCTGTGCCCGACGGTTACCAAGCGAGAATCCCACAATAAAAACCTTAGGAAAACTAGCAAAAAAGTCAACGAGACACAGCTTTTCGTAATAGTGTTGTTTTTATACTTTTCAGAATTTCCTTTAAGAAATAAAAAAAAAATTACCCCCACTGGAAAAAAAGGTACGCTATCTTTTTTTTCATTTCAGTAACAGTGCAACGAGTTCCCGTTCCAGTTCCACCAATACAAAATGTGACGGCGGCGTTCCTTCATTTTTCCTAAAAGGAACTCATTCCAGGAACGCTGTTTCTTGTAACTCCGTTCTGTACAACACTGGCTGAAGTAGAGTAAAGGTCCGTTCACACATTTGCAACCAAATAGGATCGGCTGAGAAAACATCGACCTTTAAGCATCTTGCGACGGTTTAGGACCTGCTCCGCAGCACCACATCCGGTCCTACGCCATCGCATGAGGCTTAAAACCGGTCTTGCCTCAGCCGGGCCTACTCGCTGGCAAGTGTGTGAACGGGCCTTAAAATTAACGCAACAGTATCGTCACAGATACGGATGCATGGAAGTAAGGATAACGTCCACTTCAACTGAGTAAAACGTGTTTTCAGGAGAGCGCTGAAGACCTTGCTGCGGCTTCTCACTCCGTTGACGCTTGTTGGCGAACGCCGGCATGCGTCGCCCACAAGGCGAGCGTCTAACAACATAAAAAAACTCATCGTTAAAAAAAAAAAAAAATTCTTAGCAAGAACGAAAATTACTTTTAGAATTTTTTTATAGGTTCACATAAAGTAAATTGAACTTTTCGCTATTTCGAAAGTTGCGGGCATCATCGCCCACACTGCTATTTCATGCTCTGGATAAGGCCGTTTCTGTATAAAGATATTGCCGTTTCCTTAAAACTCAACAAAAGAAGGCTTTCAAATTTAACACATTAAATTTAATTATTTGTTATATGAGATCAAAGAAGAAAAGTATTAAAGCTAACACCCAGCTCCAAGTTTAATAAAAAGACTAATAAAGGAATCTTATAATGTCTTCTTTTCTTGGGCCTCCTATTTGGACACAAAATGGCGCCCTCCTGTGTTGGTATCTTAGTGTAAGATCGGGAATAGTATTCAATAATTAAGCGCTCACTTAAATGCGTATGGTAAGGAACCGTTTTTTTCGCATTTTTTTTTATGACTACCTGAGTTTTATGCAATTTCCAAACATGTAGTGCGTGATATATCAGCAAAAATCAAATGTATTTTTTCACAAAAACACTTTTTTTAGTTCAGAGGCTTCTTTATCTATATTAACTTTACAAAGATATCCCAGAAAAGAAATAAAATATTGCCGCGTCTCTGTTGGCATGGAACGATCCCTAGAGCAGGCGTCTCCAAACGGTTTGGCTGTAGGCCCGATCGAGGCTCTATCACTGTCTCGAGGGCCCGAAAAATAATTAGGTAAATATAAACGGGGAAAATATAAATAAATATTTCTAGGTCTATAAGCATTTAAATACAAAATTTGAAGTGAGAGTAAACATCACAAAAATAATCGAAGGTGGGCGAATACATACATACTTTGTCATCAAAATACATATTCAGCGGATTATGCCATTACACAATAATTGGAGCCCAGAAAACATACCAGGCATAAATTAAAGGGCGTAGCAACTTGGGAACGCCCACACAGGGCAGAAGACTAGTGACAGTGATAGAACTAATGCTGAAAATATGCAATAGGTACACCATGGTACAACACAGTATACCTAAAACCACATTATTTATAGGAACATAAATTAATTTTAACCTATATAGTTACACAAATGTGAAATCGGGTATTAAGAGTGTCGATGCTGCTGATGACAACGTCCAATGGACCATGTGCAAAACCGAGGCGCCCTTAGCGGCTCAGGTGCATTATGGGAAACACTTGTGAATGAGGATTTTAAGATTTTAGTTTCGGTTTTGTGCATCGGACCGCGAACCTGTACTACGCCCCTCAGCGCAGCGTACCTCTTCGAGACTTCCTAGCTTTACGTATGTGTGCATGTGATGCAGTATATATACTTTTCTTTCGTGACTTTATCAGACGGTAACTGATTCAAGGCGAAGGCAAGCCACATCGCATCAACGAAACTAAACCTAATCTCGATCGGCCAACATTGCTCTACACACCGACTCCTTGTCGGTGTTTGTTTTCGACTTCGAAAGACTTGGAGGATGGCCAGCAGCAAGATGAGCATCGTGCTTTCCCAATGTCTTTTGTAGTGTTTTATCCTCCTTTCTTAATCCATCTTCTCCATTCACTTTCATTGTCCCGATTCATTTGGCCACGCGCTGCCACCTCGTCTTCCTCCTTCCTGAACTTGCCGTGGTTAGCCTTCGCCTTGGATCAATTGCCGCCTGATAGAGTCAAAAGAAGAGAAGTATACTTCCCACATCACATGCACACCGCAGACTTGTACGTAGTTCAACTACTCTACTCAAGTTACTGTAGTTTAACTACTTTTCTGTGTAGTTTAGTAACTTTCAATTACATTTTTATTTCGGTAATTCGTAGTTTACTTCATTTACTTTTTTTAGTAACTTCTACTCAAGTTACAAATTACTTTTGAATGTTAGTAGTTGTTTTGCCTATCAACAAACATTCCTGCACAAAGGAGATACGACGTTCGAATATCACCTGGTATTTGCAAAGAGGGGGAAGCATGTGGCGGAGGAAAGGGGGGGGGGAGAAAATGGTTTGGAGAGTCCGAAACCCCCCAAAATTTTCACAAGCGCCCCCCCTCCCCCTTTCACTGGTACGAGACGCACGGACCAAACAGACACGACGCAAGGGAGGCCGAGTAACTGCGTGATTTGCGCCGAAGACTGGCGTTTCTCAGTCTCCAGAAGCTCAAGGAGACTTCACCTTTTGAAGAAAGGACTGGTCCCCGCTTCTCCCCAACGTAGACACTCTCGCCCGCTACAGGAGGTGCACACATTGCATCCTTACTCAAAGGAGGCAGCAAAATGCAGCACCTGCTCTGAAACTCATCTTGTATTCCCGCAATTTGTGCTGTACTCGAAGAATCGCGTGCTGAAGTGCAACGCGAAGATTACCGTTTTGCGTTGACTTTCCCCCAAAACTCAGAATATGCAGATCTTCAATGATTTTTAGATCGTTCGAGAAACCTGTAGTAATTCCCCCAACGTTTTTATATTAAAATAATGAACAAGCAGTGTAGGGAAGTACACTATGTACATGGTACTTAAAGTACTACTGTATAGAAAAATCTTACTTAACTTGAAGTAAATTCTATGAACATGTACTTGTATTTTCCGAGGAAAACTAAACCTCCAACTTCAATGTACATTCCCCGAATTTGAAAACAAAAAATGGCGGTATCGTCGTGTGAAAACGCGCTCTTTTGAGACATCATCTGGTCGTTTCTCTGAGTGATGTAATTGAGGCTGTAAGACCGATGGAAATAAGTGCCTTTAAGTTGATTGTGTAAAACGAGCGAGAGTAAAACAACTACTCTGCGGCGACTTAACCATATACACTATTTGCTGCATATCCGTAAAAAACTGATGCACCTCTAATTACCCCTGGAGCAATGTATACCAGTTGAAAAGACACTGTACAGGGAATGAAAGGGCATCATCAAAGATTGTGTTAAAGGTACTTGTACTTTAACTTGAAATGCATTTATATGTTACTTCGAGTACATTGCACCCGGTGTACTTACTACTTTACTTGAAGTACATAACCTCTAATTTACTTTGTACTTTATTTCAAGTACTTTTTAGATGTACCTTACGCAACACTGCAAACAAACCATACTGTGTAAAAATTCAAGCTCAGGCAGTGCTAAACCTCAAAGTACAAATGACACATTCGTAGTACATCATTGACCAAACAAACAAGAAAGTACAAAACAATTAGGCACGCAGAAGCAGAACCAGCTATCAAAGCATTTTTGTGAAAAAAAAAAAAAAAACAAGCGGATTCATATTTGGCTAGTACAATTTCGCTGGCGGATCAAACAAAACCTTTGTACTTTCTTTCTACCATAAAAAACACGACTCCAAAAGTAACTTCAAAAGTAATTCGCTACTTTTTAAGGTAATTAGTAATTCGCTCAGTTAATTTCTATTTGAGTAATTTCTACTCTACCCAAATTACTTTTCACGTCAATACTCAGTATCTTAGCTTAATTACTTTTTGTTGAGTAACTTGCACATGTCTGCACGTAGGTCACCCTACAAACCTCGACGAGGAACGTGCATTTTAAGAAATGCTTGCCCGTCTACTTACCTGCAAAACATTTGGAGAGCCAATCTCTGCGATTTACGAAATCAGCTCAGCAAATCATCAGGTGAAACATCTGTTTATACCACAAAACTAAATCTGCCCTGGGGCATTACGCAATGCAAGCATGACGCTTCGCAATGCGTAATGTCACGGCGCAGACTTTATTCTGAGGTCTAAACGGATGTTCCGCCTCGTCATTCGCTGAGCGTCTTTCGCAGATCGCAGAGATTGACTCTTTGAGTGTTTGAGGGTACGTACACGCGCAGGGATTTTTCAGAGTGTGGCGTTGAGTAGCGTGGTGCAGGTCCGTGGTGTTCGCTTTCGGCTGGCCGCGGTCCGATGGATTAAACCGAAACAAAAATTTCGGTGACAAATATTTCCCAGAATGCACCTGAGCCGATAGGGGCGTGTTAGTTTTGCGCATTGACCATTAATATTTCGACGAGAGGACATGTCTTACGGTAGGCAGTTTTCTCACGTTTTTTCTCGTATTTCGTTTACGCGGTTGGTGCGCGTTCCGGCGCAGTTTGCTTATATTTGTGCCGGTAGCAGCGTGCCTGCTGGAAGCGAGCCGCGGGCCGGGAAACCTCTGCCCTGGTGTATATATTTTATGCTAATACATGTTCTATTCTTTAGGGGGCAGACAATTTCGCCCAATCATTAGCGTTAGAGAGCATACGCAACCAAGATTTCCAGTTGCTGATACAATGTAAGTTTCTCAATAACCTAAGCAAAATAATTGTGTAAAAAAACGAATGAAAGATAAGAAAGCTTTAAAATGGTAGGATAACCACATATCATCCTAGTGATAATTTACATTCAATAGTCATTTTCCATGAACAGATTTTTACTGCTGCCTTTTCGGAAACACTGAGGTCAACCGGTGCTCTAGATATGACAACGCAGTGCCGGACATTTGGGATTTGGAATTTTGTTCCGGCCCGACAAAACCGTTGGTGAGCTTCGGTTCAAGCCAAGCAGGAATGGAATTCTCAGAGCCTTATACATTTGGCAAGGAAAGACTTTTAACTTCATCGATAAGTCGACAGTTGAGGTCTATGATCCCTTCGTCGTTCTCGCGTAAGCTAAACCGTCTTCGAAGATTCGTGAAAAACAAACCGCACGTAGACCCCTCCCTCGGGTAAAGGAGTGTGAAATTATGCAATACCTACCATGGGAGAACATCACCGAGGAAAGCAAAGGCAGCGACACTGACTGTGACGTAACGCCCGCCGATCCCATGCACGCCCGTATTGCATGGGCTGGGCGGTATTCGGTTGAAGTCAAAAGTGCTGGAGCAATGTGCCGTTCATCTACCTAAGTCGGTTACGTTAACGCGCCGCATCCTGATACTGAGGCTTGCCGACCGTATTAAAGTTTCAGATTTAACGCGCAAAGACATTTCCCGCCCCATCAATGGCCAAACGGGAACTCATCTTGCTAACGAGAACTAACGAATTAGCATTCAACCTCCCGTGAACATTGTCTCCACTGACTTTTGGGATTCGTCACTTGTCCATGAATCCTACAAACTACGGAAACAATTAAAGGTTCAAATGCAACCATAAAATTTCAGAATTTGATACTTATAGAGCCGTAGCGGTTAATCAGACTCCAGGTATTATATACAGCATGGAAGAAGGGAAGATCTCTGAAGCCTTTATAACTAACTTAGGGTGTCGCACGCAACGCAATATAAGTGCTGAACTCCTCGGGGTAAAAAGACGGGTGGCTGTTGTAACCTTTAACGGACAAGATATCCTTAAATTTTTGACATATTAAGTCTGCATGACAAGACGTGGTGGTATCTCTTAAATTACGTATCTAAATTTTTCTGAATTTTCAGGTTTTTTCTTAATATTTTTATTAAATTCCTTAGCCATTCAAAAAGTGGAAAATGCAGAGGACGAGGTTGCAGCGATTGTTCGGGCTGTTCCCATTTAATGCGGCGAATAAGGTATTGTGTTGCGTTACCAAGCTATGACTCGGGCAACTGACACTCAGTGCGAAATCCATCCACGCCGCAGACTCCCGCTTCGTTCCGTGTCACTGTGCCAATTACATAGCACACTTTCCTCAACTTAGCCAACTATTGGACGATTCCCCTGCCAATTTCTTGGCTTTTGCAAATGTTTTTTTTTTCAATTTCCTGAGTATTTCAGGTTTTAGAGGCTGGTACACACCCTATGACTCAAAACTTCTGGCCTGCGCCACATGTCACCATTTGGGCCAGAAACAAGGCACCTCTTCGAATAATGATGTCACGACGACCCGATGACTGAGCGCGCAAAAGGAAACTACCAGGCCCTAAATGCCCGAAACACGACTCAACCATACGTCGTAACGCTAGTCCCTGGGGCCTGGACGGACCGAAACCAGCTTCGACCTCAGTGCCTCTTAGAGAAATAAATTAACGTGTTTTTTGTCCTTCTTTTTGTGTCTGCTGTGATAACTCTTTTTAGCTACTGTCGTTGGTGCACGAACTTGCAGATTCGTCGGACTGTGGCAACGACCATCATCAACGACGAGTCGGCAAGCAGTGCCGCACTATCATTGCCTTCATACGATCCTTTGAACATGACGTAAGGCGCTAAGAGGCACCACATGGTGAACTCTCTGGTAGCTCTTCAATGAAACGTCGCTGAGTTTACCTTCACGGTAAACTTCAAAACACCTATATAGATGTAACCAAACTTTTACCACTTTCTTTGAAAAATAAAAAGTTTTTTCAAGGTGCACGTTTGTAAGCCATACCTACGGTAAAGGGTGCCCAGATCTTTGAGCACAACCCAAGGTTATTCAATTCAGAAAATGTTTTATAGGACATATGTTCCATTGCACAATAAAGGTGTACGAAAGGAAAAAGTCAAACTCAATCAACACTGTGATAATTAACAAATGGACATCCCAGCCAAGCTTTGACTTGCAATAAAAACAGATTTGTATTATCAGTTGCTCCAAGTAAGTAATAAAAAAACGCTAAAGTTAGAAGAGGCACGAAATTCGCTGTAGCCCCATTTATGGATTTAAAATTCCATAAACACTACAAATAAATAGATACTGACTCAAAACAAAGTTTTTTTTTCTTAGACAAACTACTATCGCCCAGATGTTTCAGTGGCGCCCTCTAATGGTTTCCGCTCGTGACTTGAGGACAAGTATTTTCCTCGTCTGGACGTCAAGAATTGTATTCATGGCTACTTAATTAATATCAGTTACGAACTAAGCTTGATGGAGCGTGCAGAAAGTACGATAGAAGCTTGAAGTCGTCGCATTATTAAAATAACACCGTCAGTTAATAAAGACATCATTGTGAGGGTTTGCCCAATCACGGAAGCCGATCACAGAGACGCTGTTTAGTTGCCAGTGTCACCAATGACCCATCCTGTTTCTTTTTCTTCGAGTGAGAAGTTCCCTCTGAGTAATATTTTTGTTTAGAAAGTCTTTTTTTATTTTTTTCACCGTATTCTTGGCTGTTACACAAAAAGATTTTTTTAACGCCAGCTCACCCTCTTGCATATTCACTCTCTTTTCGTAAGATTATATCTGTTCACAGAGAGATGTCCCCTTTTTAATCACGATTTGGTGTGTGCAGTTCACTTCGGAGTCATCTGTTACTGCTGATTCCAGGTGTGCTGCGATACCATGCGGACGTTATCTACATGTTTCGCACGTAGTTCTGTTTTGAACTACCGGATTCTGGTCGTCTGCCAGGACTTGCAACTTCCAGTACTCATGTCTCAAAGTTTCGGGTCCCATGGCAACTTGTGAAAAAAAAGGAGGATAAAAAAACAGAACTAACGCGTGATGCGTGGGTTAAAAGCGTACACGTTTGTATCTAAGCGGTATCTGCTGAAAACACAAAAATCGTTGCGCCGCCATGTTTTATATATTCAATTCCCTTTTTCTGCGGAAAGCAATTTAGGAATTACTCAGCAAGCAAGTGCATTGCTCCAGGATTTATGCGGCTCTCGGCTACCATTTAACAATTACAATACATCGTCATGATTGTGCACGACGTCTTTGAACTATATTATTGTTCAGGATTGGCTCCTTGGTGGGCGTTGAGTGACGTGTGCAATACATTCACCTTGTGCAATGTGGAAATGTTGTCAGTTTGTTTTTTTGCTGCAGCTGCTGCAGCAAAACGCACTATGTTCATTCCGCTGTGCTTGATCACGACTTTTCAATTTAGTTAGCTACTCCACCCTGAAGTTGATAAGATATTTACCAGATATATCCGTTGAGCTGGCAACAATTCAGAGGCAGTGTGAGGACAATGAAAATAGGCTGAGGAGATCAAATTTGTCGATTTTGTGGTGCCCATATAATTCAACCGCGATTTGGGCTCAAAATAAAAGTCGTCGAGTTTTGCACGGAAAAGTTAGGTGTTCAGTTAGACACGTAAATCTTGAACGATGGCATCACCTAGGAAGATATTAGCCAGACAAAAACAGGCCTATCATCCTCAAGTTTGCCAGATAACATTTTTGCTCCGGAATTTAAAATAGAAGATAACCCCTTTTCTGTACGAGAGGATTTTACTCAGTTTGTGCGACTTGCCCGCAGCAACCTTTTTAAGCGCGGGAGAAGTCTGAATGTACCATTTAAAGTTCGTTTTGAGAATCTACATAATAATAACAACCGTTTTTTCTTTCATTCGGAGTCTCAGTCTGTTGTTGAACTATTCTAACCAAGGGCCTGTCCCTATAACAGACATAGGGCTCTACCTTCCCCTCGTCATGCCGCAGCGCGCGATAAAAACCAAGAATTTTCTCTCCTTTTCACAAACATCCGCAGCATCATGTCAAGCCGAGATAAGCTTCATAGCGTACTGGAGCACAGTTCATCAGATATAATTATCCTAACAGAACGTGGCTGAAACCCGATATCGAAGATAAAATATTTTTCCGACTCATCTTAACTATAACATATTCAGCGTGATCGGCTCGGCAGACGGGGAGGCGGTGTGCTCATTGCCATAAAAAGACAAATTTCTTCTTCCGACATCAGTTTAATGAATTATGGCTCAGAACTGTTTTGCATATGCGTTTGTACATCATTTAGTAAAGTGGTTCTTGGTGTCTGTTATTCGCCACCTGATTGTGTTTCATCCTTTCATACCGAACCATACTCAGTCCTACTTGATGTAAAAAATCGTTTTCCAAGAGAACCGATATCGTATAATGTGGTGACTTCAATGTTTCCCTTATTAAGTGGTGAAACCTATCCTCGGGAAGCGCTGCAGCTAACCTGTTCCTGGATATGTGTCTCACCTTAAACTTTACACACGTAGTCGAACAACCTACTTGTTCAGATAACATTCTCTACTTGATCCTAACAACATCATGCCTGATCTTGTCAAATCGATACACTACAGTGACGGGCTCAGCGACCATAAGCTTCTTCATATTGACCTGTCACTACCCGTCCTTGTGAAACATCCCATTTGCACACTCACTCACGATTATAACAACGCCGACTCTGAATCGATAAACCGTGAGCTGACCACTTTTTTCGAACACTTCAATGCGAATTTTTAATGTTGGGCAGTAGAAGATAATTGCGTGTCATTTAAAATTAAAATAAATAATCTCGTAAATATTTTTGTTCCCACTGTTCGTATACGCACCGACTCAGCTAAACCATGGTTTACCAAAACGCTGCTCTCCTTAAGTAACAAGAAAAAAAGACTCTTTGCAAAAGCTAAACATGTTAGTACGACACAGGCCTGGGATGCTTATAATTCCGCCCAACATACACATAACCACAACCTTAAATTGTCAAAGAAAAAGCTTTTTTTTTATTATGATTTACCTTGCATACTCCGTAGTAATCCTAGAAGGTTTCGGAATTTAGTGTCGCCAAAGAATGTCATCTCTACCATCGGTCTTACTCACGCTAAATGTGACCCCATTGCTGAGAGTGACTGTCCAAAACTTTTTTACGAATACTTTTCATCAGCGCTTACTAACGAGTGCTTGGACTCTGTCCCCACTTTCCCTGAAGAGCTTCACGAGCGCATGCATCCTATTAATGCTAACTCCGCCGGTATTAAAAATTGATTGATAAAATAAAACGTACTTCATCCGCTAGAACCAATAACATCAACACTAAAAGTTAAAAAAAAACACCAGTGTTATTTCTAGGAAGTATTTGAAACTCATCATTAATCAGTCATTATTTCAAAGCTGCCTTCCATATGACTGGAAGTTTGGAAGGGTTATCCCAGTCTTTAAACAAGGCAGCCGCTGTTCCGCATCTAATTATCTGCCTATTTCTCTGATTTCCATTTCATCCAAACTACTTGAGCATATCCTCTACTCAATTATCATGAGGCAGCTATCATCACATTCCTTTTTTTTTTAAACAGCAGTACGGTTTTCAAACGAGACTTTCATGCGAAACGCAGCTCTGCGACTTCATCCTTGATTTGCACTCTAAGCTTGAATGTCTTGTCCAGACTGACGCAGTTTTTCTTGACTTTTCCAAAGCGCTCAACCGTGTCCCCCATCCAATGCCTTCTTTCTAAACAATCATCGATTTGCCTCGACCAATTAACGTTTGCATGGATTCGTGACTTTCTTTCTTCCCGTGTGCAGCCAGCGTGCATTAACGATCATAAATCTTCCTGAATAAAGGTATGTTCTGGTGTTCCCATGGGTCCGTCCTTGGGGCCTTACTCTTTTTAATATATATTAATGACATTCCCATTGGGATTTATTCAAAAATACGTCTTTTCGTCGACGACTGCGTCATCTAAAACAAAGTAACATGTGTTCAAAATAATAACCAGATTTAGGAAAATCTAGATAAGTGACTGACAAAGAAACAGCGCACCCTCAAAAAAACTTTTTTTTGAGGGTGCGCTATTTTCTTGTCAGTCATGAACAACCAACTCGCCCGAACCTCCATTTTACTCCAGATAAATTAGCAGCAATTGGTGCAACTAGTGGATAATGTCATTAAACAAGTCAAAATGCAAACTAATTCCCTTCACCAGGAAAAAAAAACCTGTCATTCGATTACTTCTTGGAGTCCGATGTGATTGAGATCGCTATTGAGTATAAATACCTCGGTGTAAGACTAACATCTGACCCTTCCTGGAATAACCACATCGAAGCCATTTCTGCCGATTCATCTAGAACTCTTGGACTAATAAAACGTAACTTAAAAAGACCTCCACCCTTTGTCCGTAAGCTGGCCTTTGGCACCTACGTCAGACCAAGATTAGGATATGCCTCAACCATATGGAATCCCCATCAACTATACCTCATCAATACCCTAGAGACAGTACAGAACAGAGCTGCTCGCCTCATTTCATCCACTTATGACTTTTCTTTTAGTGTCTCAGCAATAAAAACTAAACTAACCAAGTCCTCTTTGCAGCTTCGCAGGAAAGTCTCTCAGCTGTGCCTTATTCGCAAAATCTGCTACCTCATTCCCGACCTTAAAACCACTTTGTTATTAACCCCCCGACCGAACATCATCTCGCCTCAACAACGTCTGCACCATCAAGCGCATTTCTAGGTCTACTAACGCTTTCAATCGGTCACTTATTCCTCAAGCCATTAGCGACTGGAACAGTCTCCCATCCTACATTGTCACCATCTTGGACCCTGCTGATTTCTCCTTTGCAGCAAAACTACACCTTTCTTGCCATTAGCCCCAATCTTGTGTAATTTCTTCGAGTTCCTCGATCGTATCATGTTTGTGTTTTGGCTTTTATAATCTTCAAATTCTGATTACGCCCCCCCCCCCCCCATTTATCAAATGCCCTTAACGGGCCCTTAAGCTGAAATAAATAAAAGAATGAATGAATATATGAGACTGCGGGATATTCCTGGAGTATTTCAATTCTTCTCTCCTCTGAAAACAACAGCATTGCGTATTTTTATTATCGCAAACGACTGGAAATGATTCCCAGGGGTCGGCCAAAAAATTTAAATCTTGGGAACGACGTAATTCGGAGGAAAAAAAGAATATTAAAATAAAGGTCTCTCGCCCGACATAAATTGCGCAGTTGGCAATATGGTGTAGAGCTAGAACATACAGGTGTTAACTGGACATGGGTTCATGGTGTGCCGGAACAGGTAGTCGATCTTTTGAGGGAGCCAAACAGAAAGATACGTCATTTTAAAATCACACTCTTCTATTCTAAGAGCGTACGGTCCAGAATCTTTCATAGAGGAAAGCCGGAAGTGTCTAGCAGGTGGTTAGTGACACTGATCTCTATGACAATTGCTGGATCGCGTTTGCCCGCTCCGCGAATGCGGTCACTGGCGGCCATCTTTAGGTAGAGTTATATCACCTCTAGCCACTGTAAGCTGCTGCAGCCGCTATCATCCATCCATGGCAGATAGCGTTTTGGCAGGTGGGTTGGCAGGCTGCGATCAAAATAGCGTGGGTGATATTGCGTGCTTGATTAAAATTATTTGACGAAACATGCTTTTGAAACCCGGCGTGAACAATAGTCCGGTTTTTGAGGACCTGGTAAAAGTTTCACGAAATCGCAGCACCGGGAGAAAAGCAGCACAGCACGTATCGAAAGTCGCATCGAAAGAAGCATCGAAAGCAGACGACGGTACGGAGTCTGCTTTTGATGCGAGCTGCGCTGCTTTCCCCCGGTGCTGCGCTTTCGTAGAACTTTTGCCGGGTCCTCAAAGATGAGGCTACCGTTCACGCCGGGTTTCAAGAATCTGCTTCGTCGAACAACTTCAATCAAGCACGAAATGTCACCCACGGTACAGTGTACTAGATCTACGGCTATTTTTATGGCAGCCTGCCGCCATTGCGCTGTCCGCCATATTACTATGATGGCTAGAGATGATATAACTCTACCTAAAGATGGCCGCCAGTGACCGCATTCCGGTCCATAGGAGGAGCTGGTCAAACGCGATCCAGCAAATAGACATAGAGATCAGTGGTTAGTGATCACAAAAAAAAGAAAGAACGCGCGTCAAAACAAGCACGGTCAAAATTTTGCGACTGCCCAGTCAGCAACTAGGCCCTTGCGTTTGTTGCGGGTAGCAAAGTACTCGCTCAGTTTTGCCCTGCCTCAAGCCGGTAGAAAATAGAAAGACGAGTTGTTTTTGTTTTTGCAAAAAAGTACTTGTCTTCTTAGTTTTTGTAATTGTTTTGAAACACATGTTTATTGAGTCTAATACTGGAAAGTGAGAAAAGGAGAATCGATGGGAGGCTGCCTTTACTCCAGGGCTTCAGCTGCCTTGGACGCTGTCGCTGCTCTTGTCTCAAGCAGTCGCTGTTGGCTCAGGGCCTCGCTGCGTAACGCGGCTTCTCATCGTTCCTTCGTCGGGATGGTGAACGGAACTATTCTCTATTCACCCTTCATCCTGGGTGATTGAGGAATCAAACCCAGGGCTTCATGAATCTTCAGCCCCAGGTTCAACCACAGGTCCAAGGGGTGACATTTTTCCTTATTACATGAGCCAAGGGGTAGACATAGGAAGGGAGATTTACCATGTGCCCCTTTTATTCCCTTATCGCGTGCATGCATGAATATGTCGCGGTACGAGCCGCTCATTGGATTGCCGTGGTTTTCGCTACGCCTCGGCAAAGGAACAAGTGGTCTGACGAGGAGGAAGCTAAACAGATGTGTCGATGTGATGAGTATGACCACTTATGTTTGAAGAAAAAGAGTGAATATTTGACGCTCGAGCGGTCACTGTGGTGTCTGGAGGTCCGGAATAGAACGATCATATGCAAGCGCGGCTGACACGATACTGGTCGTTTTAATCTTTAGTAAAAATCAGTGAAGAGGAAAAAAATACAGAACAAAACGAAGTGACCGGAAAGTAATTAATTAAGAACGTACATTTCCACCTACCCATTTTAAGAAAGTAAATAAAAGGAAGAAAAAAGCCCGAATAAAGTAATTCACTAGGTTAAAATGGAAGGGGACGTTAGAGAGAAAGTAACGGAGAAAGGTAAACCAAGGGTTCACAGAGAAAATAGAAAATAAATAAGAAAGAAAGAAAAGTTCGAACATCCGAATTGAGTCAGTTTTTCATCTCGGAACATCGTCCACAAACCGCGCTGGCGGCCCCGTTCCCGCCGTAGTTGGTTCCCAGTGGGAGATGGCGGCCGACGAGCTGACCTCGTCAGTTTCCAGTCTGGGGATGGAGAACCAGATGATGTCTATTGCGTCTGCTGGCCATGCTGGCTCCGCCAGCCCATTTGCGCAGTCGGTGGTTGCCAGCGGTGATGGTAGGCTGACTTTTGGCAAAGCTTGCCCTTTGGTACCAGGATTCTCAGGTCCAAACCTGAGGAAGCCGGTTCTAGAACTGTTTCTAGCTTTGAAGCATTCCATACTCTGGCACCTTCCATCCTAAATGTCTAGTGGCCGACACGCTCGACAATCCGAAGGGGACTGCTGAAGGCAAAGAATTCTTTCGGAACGAATCCCGGGTCCTTCGCTCGGACCAGGTGTCCGACCTTGAACTTCGGTGATCTAGCTCCTCTCTTTCTGTCGGTGTAGGCTTTGATGTTATCGTACACGTCGACGAAGTCGCTGCACTTCCTCAAAGGTATTGCGTAGAAACAATGATGATCAGAGACCGAAGATGTTCAGTCGGGTTCGGGGCTTGCGACCATGAAGTAGCAGAGCAGTAAAAAGCCCTGTTTTCGTATATGATGTGCATATGTTATATACGCGTAGGTAATCAACTACAGCAGATTATATCTGCCGTTTCTCTCGATTCACATTGGATGAACCCCTTGAGTGTTCTGTTTAAACTTTCAACTTGCCTGTTGGCTTGCGGGTAGTACACGAAATTCAGATGGTGTTTGAGTCACCAAGAATATATAAAGTCTTTGAATGGTCTAGAAAAAACCTAAGGACCTTTGTCGGAAACTAGGCTCATTCGTAACCCTTGTCTGCAGAATACCAAATGCATGAATTATGTGACTCTTGTGGTGGTGCCATCTGAACAGAATTGCACTTCTGGCCACTTTGAAACATAATCTGTCAGGGTTATGGCGTTGTGGCCTGATGGTTCAGCACTCTCAAAAGGAATCAGGATGTCTTGTCTGCCGTAGTCCTGTGTGGTTGTTCTATTTCAGCCATCCAGACACCACATTTTTTTCTGGCGGCGAAGATGAAGGGACTTGGAGTCAAGCCGTCTCAAAACTTCTTTACAAACCATGGACTACAGTAATTCCGCGGGAGCGATGGATTTCGCTGTTCGAATGCTACATAGGGCATCGGGTGACCATGCACTATCTTCGAAACGCCACCGATACCTGATCCTGCACTGCCTGGGATCTTGGGGACAATGGGTCTTCAACAACGTGCCTACCTACAGCGCTGTCGCTGTGCCGTCGCCAGCAAATACGTCAGCGACAGCCACTTCTGGAACTCCGACAAGGAATGTCTACCAGAAGGCTGACGACGCCCTTAGCTCGCACTTCAAAAGTTCGTGTGACGTCAGGCTGGAGCGTCGCCGCTTCCGACGGCGCTAGCAACAGCCCGAAGGGTGCTTGTCGGATTACTTCGCTGTCTTTCGAGACTTAGCAGGCCCGGCCAACTTCAGTTCTTAACTGGACGAAAACATATGAGAAGAGTTCATGGCTGGAGCGCAGTCTACAATTCGAGAACGGCTGCTCCTGGAAAGCACCCTTCCCTTTGAGCAAGCTATTCAAATAGTCCTGAACATTGAAATGGTCATGGCCGAAACCAAAGAGATAACCGTTACCAAAGAAAAGCAACTCACGTACAACGTCACGCACGCCGGTCGAACCGTTGACCACCGCCAACGACCTTCACGTGCTTCGTCTTCCCGCCAATGAATGGGGCGTCCCTTTTGTCTCAAGTAGAACTTAGTTTCTCGATCCGAGGTGTAACGACCAGCAATCGGCTTCGTCCCTTGCGCTCGAACCGCCGCGCCAAACATTTCAAACGCGAGCACCTAAGCGGCGCGAGACTGCCTACCGCGAAAATCGATTACAGGAAAATTGTTAATTTGGGGTGGACTAAAGTAACGGGGGGTGGACCGCTGTCAGAGCTGCGACACGTGTCCTGCACGAGAAAGGGCATGCAACGGTAGCGGCCCGATTGGACACTTCCCGCGCGTGTACCGCCTCAGGCACCGACCTTTCCAAGGAAAATTTCACGTGAGTATCCAAGAAATCTTTTCGGACAGACAGGATGACAAGAAACAGGTTTGCAATGTATCTACGCCATCCCGGATTAGAATTTACATCAACGTAAGCATCAGCAGTATACCACTTTTTAGGTAAAGGCACGTTAGTGTTCATCGTCAAGAAGGAAATTTTTCAATATCATTTCCATCATCCCACCGCCGGTGACTCCACTCAATATATTTCGGCAACGTATGGAAGCCCTGGGCACGTTCAACAGAACAGTGACGTTCAATGATTGTTCAGCCAGGGTTCTGTTTTATATAGCCAATGCCGGCCCATGATTGTTGGGGATGGATGCCGTAACATCTCTGAAACTTCAGATTTAAAGTTCAACAATCAACTGTCTTTATATGAAGGCTGATGTCTGGACAGAAACCTCCAAACAGGGCTTTGAGCTTGACTTGAATCTAGACTTATCATCTTCGGCTCGCGGCTCTACAAGACTCCCTGAACATCACGACGGGCAGACAACATGGTCTACAAAGGCACCTGCACAAGCCACAGAGCGAGACGAGATTTCGGACTCTATAGCGGCTGCATGGATGTCCCTGCCTTCAACCCCAAGAATCTGCAGCTACGTCTGATGGACTTCTGACACAGGTTGTTTCTCCAGGCTTTGAGAACGTGGCAAAACTCTAGTTAACGTTACCAGACTTTCCAACATCCTTGAAGGACTAGAATCGCGTGTTCAATCCAGAGCTGGGTCACGTGTAACGTATACACTCACGAGGTGAAAATCCTGAAGTCAGTTTCACCTGTGCAGCTTAATATGCATCGCATTCCATTGATGGCTTAGCCTGTCACCAATGAAATCAAAAGCCTTGAGGCAGCGGCGGTAATTGAGCGCATAAGTGCTTCAGAATAGGTTTCACCCATTGTTGTGATCCAAAAGAGAGATAGATCAATCCGGATCTTTGAGAATCACCGAGTAGTTAATAAAGCTGTAGTCACTGGCAGTTATCCTCTTCCTCATGTTGAGGACCTTCTAAATGCGCTGCATGGCGCGAAAGGTTTCTCCAAATGGGAATTTCCGTCAGCTTATCACCAGGTCACACTTCACCCTGAGAGCCTAGACTTAACCGTGTTTAAAACGCACGAAGGACTATTCCGCTTCGTGCAAGTTTGTTTCGGCATTGCATCTGCTCCAGCATCCTTGCAGAATTTGATGGCAACGATTCTAGAAGGGCACGAAGGTGCCTAGGTTTACCTAGACGATGTCATAGTCATTTGAAGAACTAGAGAAGAACACCTGCAGCAATTCAGCCATTTCCTCCACCGTTTCGCTGAAACTGGACTCAAGCTTAAAGGTGTCATGAAACGGTACGGGGTTAGAATGTTCATGAATTAGCAGAAGCGTACTGGTCCTAGCCTGGCCCAAGTATACTCGAGCAGACCGCCACTGGTTCATAAGGTTCTTTTACGGGGCGAAATTGCGGGCATAAAGTGGTATTATTTCATTCACTCTTGTCTTCACAAAGATTGATGAAATAAAGGTAAAAAAGCTATGCAAATGTTTTTATTCTTTTTTTTTCTGAGTTATGGTTAGCGATTAAAAGAATCTTCGACGTGGTGTGTTGAGATTGCGGTGCTATACGTGCAACTCAAAAATCAACCAGTTTCGAAAATATTTCGCCGACACAAATTTTCGTAGCCCGTGGTGTAGTCGATACCATGGGGTGAAGCATTTGTGAGACAAATTTGTCGTGAATATTTTGAAATCTCGAAATTGGCGAAAAGTAGGTCTTAATGAAAACCAAGTTGTTTACCGTATACTCCGTTCCGGGTAACTTCGCAGACGACAAAAGCTACGACTCCTGCGACCCAATACGAGCTCTCAGAGCCTACTGCGCGTCCTCCCGGGGCTATATTGCCACATGGCCGCACCTGCCATGGGCCATCGTGTAGGGGAATAAACCTCGCCTGCCTAGAGGCAAAAGTAGTATAGGTAGTCCTGAAAAAAATCCAGCTATGTAATTACCTAAAAATTATATTAAAATTAACGACCAAACTGCCCAAAGGAAGGACTAGAAAACATTAAAAAAGTATTCATACGTAATTACAAATTGTAATCTAATCTGAGGAATTCAGCACTCAAGTTTGGGCAACGGAAGGGTAACGCTCACGAAATAGATCCACGTACCGACTCGCCAGCGTATATCCCGATGTCATTCGGATGAGCTGCTTAAAGGGACACTTACGGGGTATTTATGCTCACCAAGATTTCTAATTGTACATGAGATATGAATTCCCAACTAAACAGGAGACAATTCGCGGCTCAAAATTCGTTTTCTTTTCGCTCTAAAACCGCCGATCCAAAACTGGCTGGTTTGAGCCACGCGCCATCACTTCTCTGGTCACGTGCCTTTTTCTGTGGTTTGGACACTACCACCAAAGATAATCAAAGTCGTGGGTCATCGAAGGCAGACACTGGCAGTACTAAAAATGGACAAAAACAAAATATGATACCCATTTTCTGTGGCTCCTAAAAATTTGCAAATAAGCTGATTGAAAAAAAATGTTGCACAGTCAGGTGATTTCCGGTAAGTTTCTCCTCTATATTTCTTCTTCCTCCTCACCCCAGTTTCGGTATCGGTTTTGAGCAGTCGCGTTTTTTTTTTACTTTATTCAAAATCTACATGACGCCGATGCGAAATATTGCTTGGATAGTCGTCTGTCACCCTAACGAATCGCCTGGCAAAAAAAGAAAAGGAAAAATAATTTCTGGAGGTTGTCAGTGTCTCTTTGCTTTAAAGGTACTTTGAAGAAAAAAGCTTTTTAAACAGTCTGGTAGGGACACGCGTGTCAAGAAATGGATTTTACGCGAAAAAAAATTCTAGCACAATATTGGCGGCGAGAAATTTCTTTGAAAAGTCCGCGCTCAATTTACATGACGTCATGGGTCATTCCGGAATGATCATCTCGGCCATTCGCTCTTTTCACATCCAGGCGGCCGAAATGCCGAAAGAGAAAACAATTGGAAAGGAGAAGACTGCGGACTAAATCGCGGCTTGCACCGTCAATCCTCTGAAAACATTTTTTTTTGCGTAAATTTATTTTTTACACGCGTGTTTCAACCAGACTGTTAATTTTTTTTTTCTTTTCAGGGGCTATGTTTTAGGACATTTTAAAAAGCCCGGCACTGTCGAATTGATCAGATGATTCTGCTGATGACGATAACGTCTGCTGAATCACTGGTTCACGAATGATTGGAACTGCACACTGTGATGTTGACGCAAGATCCATTGAATCCAAATCTCAACTCCTTTTTGAGAGGCAGGTAAGCATCGCATTTGACTGTCGCTATACGCAGCTTTAGGTGATTTAACCCACCTTGGATTTTAGGATTTCCGCAGCAGCAATCACGCTCGGAAAAAAAAAACTTACAGAGAGTGAACGGTATCGCTGCGGGTGAAAGAACAAATGGTCCCGGAACTATTGGTCCCGGAACAAATGGTCCCGGATTAAATGGTCCTGGAACTATTGGTCCCAAGTACAATATAAGAAATAATGGTCCCGTAAGAAGATTGTTTGAAAACGAAGATATACCATGCAATACACTTCACCTGCTATGCAATCAGTAATTTCCTGGTGAAATAGGGATCTCGTTTATATTTTGAGGCAGGTTACTTCGAAGAAAGTGGTCGGTGTCGACCTTAATTTTATTCAAAATCGTGAAAATATTTTTGAAAAGAATACGGTCCAAGAGTAATCTTCTAGCTTTTAATTTATTGACCTTAGACGATATTATAGGAGTTATTACGGGTCCACATCACTTGAGCGAACGACGTTTGATCAAACATTGACATCTGAGCAAATCGACGTTTTAGTGAATGACGGGGGCGCGTATTAACCCACCCCCGCGCTATGCTTATACTCCGCTTTGCAGAGAGTCTACGGTGGCTTATTACAAAATTGTTAACCAACTTGTCCCACCCGTAAACGCCGCCTCGCGGCGATCGACTATTTGCTAAAGTGTGTTTCGGTGAACTGTGGGTGTTCGCAAAAACGTCAGTCGATCAAGTGAGAGCCTCTCCTTTTAGACATACTGTTGAAGCCATGAAACTCGAATTTCTTCCATCTCGTCATGACGCGTAGTGGTAGCACACATATCGAGCGGAGCTCGATGCTTTATAGGTGCTTTATGTTTTTAAAGCGCAAAACATAGCTACGCTTCCCAGAAAATTACAAAAACCGTTCGAGTTCGTGCGACCGGCAGCGTCAAAATTCGGCGAGTCATATGGGATTTTATCGAATTTATCCGAAGACGCAGAAGCCACATTGGTAAAATATATCTGGGACCATTTTTTTCCTAGTTTGTACTTCGGACCATTAGTTCCTGGACCATTTATTCTTGGACCATTTTTTCCGGGACCATTTGTTCCGGGGCCATTTTTTCCGTTTCCTTTCTCCCTCATTTTGAACCTTAACTTTATGCCTCTTCTTTCATGCTCATCCTGAAAGCGCATACAATCCAGTGATGTAATAAGACGAAATGAAATGAGAGCCACATACATTCCACATACAATCCCAGATTAACAAACCGCAATCCAGCAGGACGTAACACACCGCCAATACTGTTTTTCTTCTGTGGTGAGCTTGATGGATGGCAGACTGACACACGTCTCTTCATTTTCTTCGATCGCCATGGTCCCCAGCACTTCTCGTGTTTACGGGTTTTTGTATGCTGCAAGGATGGTATCATGGTAATGCTGTTGAAGTCTGCGCTGCATTTGCAGTAGCGTCAGTGAGCTGGTAGATTGCCCGCCGTAGTTCCCTTCAGAGATGCTGAATGCTCACGTCTTATCATTAATACATCCGCCAGTTTGGCCAATGTGGCTTTTGGCACATAATAGAGGAATGTTAGTAACAACCCTTGTTTGACATGGATCATATGAGAGATGCCTCAAAATTTCCTTTCATTGAGTTTAGGTTTACTTAGCGGCACATGGAGTACGCTTTGTTTGGTGAAAAGCTCACCCCCCCCCCCCTATTTGGTACGCCAATGCCTGTGGAATGCCGCAGTCAACATGCGTGGCGGTGGCAAGCGAGCTCCCATGACAAAAGAGAGCGGGCCTCAGCGTGCCCATGAATATTGGCGCCGCGGATTGGCTGGGCTCCTAGTATCGGCCCGTGCAAGCATCTAGTTGTTGGTCTCTTCGAAACAGTTAGCGTCTGATAGCTTTACGCAGACCGCCGAGTGGCTTTGGCGATTCCCGCCCGCACCTCGCGACAGCTCTCCCACGGATTTGAACAACATAAATCCTTATCAATTATATACATGCTTGTGCGGACGCACACAGCATTTCTAACTGCCTGTTCTGCACAGTTTTTGTTTTTATTATTGCCTGTTATAATTAAGGAGCGGAAAGTGAAGAAGGCCTAGCTAGCTGTAGATGACTCCCGAGGAGAAATAAGAACGGAGATGAGAGGTGACTTTTACCAGAATATATTCGAAACCTAGAACTTTACGAGATTTCTTATTGAGTAAGAACTTCTATCTAATCACTCTTTAAAATTATTAAATAAAATAAAAATTCTAGTCACCACACCTGCTTCTTTGTACCCGAAACGCTTGTTAAAATAACATTTGAAAGACCTCACTCAATTGTTCCAAATTAGCAGGTCTCGAATGTTTATCCATTAGAATTAGATAAACATTTATTGAATCAAAATGAAGCAAAGTGAGAATCTAAAGGTGGCCACACTTCAATTCAGCGCCGAAACGACTTTGTAAACAAATACCGATGTAAATAGGTGCAGAGGTATAATAAGGTGGTGAATTTGTTTTATAAATGTATATACTGATTTGTTCAATACGTAAGGGAGTATAGAAACGAAATTCTACATTTTTTATACTTTGATCGCGTGTAAACAACAAATGATCTTTGGGCCAATGCCGTGTTTATTTTAAGAAGATGAAGAGGATACCGAAGAAAATTTTTCTTATTTTTTATTACACCTTTGTTGCATTCTTTATAAACGCCTTACTGGCATATTATGCCATTAATGGTTTTGCACAAAAATGCCCAGCGTTGATTTGTTAATAGGCAAAACAAAATTAAGTTTCTTGTTTTTCTTTACTTTAGATAGCTTACATTTTCATTCAATAAATTCACACTGATGTGCTATATTTGCACTGCAATCGCGAGATCTTTTTTTAGAGCGCAGCTCTTAGGCGCCCGTTTCCGGCTTGAGCGGCGGCGGCGTCGCCGTCGCCGTCGCCGTCGGCGTAACCGCGCGGTGCATTATGGATAAAATTTCCTGAAGGAACCCGAGGTCCTCCCGAAGGACCTCGGGTTCCTTCGGGAGGACCTCGGGTTCCTTCGGGAGGACCTCGGGAGGACCTCGGGTTTCTTCGGGAGGACCTCGGAAGCACCTCGCGTTCCTTCGGGAAGACCTCGGAAGGACCTAGCGTTCCTTCGGGAGGACCTCGGGAGGACCTCGGGCTCCTTCGGGAGGACCTCGGGAGGACCTCGGGACGCCATCAGTGACGTCATCAGTGATGATGACGGTGACGATGCGGATGCTGACGACGTCATCAGTGACGTCACTGATCACGTCATCAGTGATGATGACGTCATCGTCACGTGACCCCCATCCCCAGGTCACGTGACTCCCACCCCCCAGGTCACGTGACCCCCACCCCAAGGTCACGGACCCCCCCCCCCCTTCCGAGGTCAACTGACTCCCCCAGTACCCTTCCCTCCTCCTCCTTAAGAGTTGCGCTCTAATTCGGCGTTACGGGTAGTTGTAAACGGCTTTCATTTTTTAGAGCGCAGCTCTTAGGGGCCCGTTTCCGGCTTGAGCGGCATTGGCGTCGCCGTCGCCGTCGGCGTGACCGCGCGGTGCATTATGGGTAAATTTCCCCGCTAGATTTAGCGGAAAATTTTCTCCGCTAAATCTAGCGTAAAAATTTTCCCCGCTAGCGGAAAAAATTCCCCGCTAAATCTAGCGGGAAAAATTCCCACTAAATGTAGCGGAAGAATTTTCCCGCTAAATCTAGCGGGAAAATTTCTCCGCTAAATCTAGCGGAAAAATCTAGCGGGAAAAATTCCCCGCTAAATCTAGCAGAAAAATTTCCCCACTAAATCTAGCGGAAAATATTCCCCATTAAATCTAGCCGAAAAATTTCCCCGCTAGATCTAGCGGAAATATTTCCCCGCTAAATCTAGCGGAAAAATTTTCCCGCTAGACTTAGCAGAAAAAATTCCCCGCTAAATCTAGCGGAAAAATGTCTCCGTTAAATCTAGCGGAAAAATTTCTCCGTTAAATCTAGCGGAAAAATTTCTCCGCTAAATTTAGCGGAAAAATTTCTCCGCTAAATCTAGCGGGAAAAATGCCCCACTAAATCTAGCGGAAAATTTTTCCCGTTAAACCTAGCGGAAAAATTTCCCCGCTAAATCTAGCGGAAGAAATTCTCCGCTAAATCTAGCGGAAAAATTTTTCTGGGGGGTCACGTGAGCCCCCAAGGTCACATGACCCCCCCCCCCCCCCCCCCCCCCCCGCCCCGAGAACAGGTATTCCTCAGTACCCTTCCCTCCCCCTCCTCAAGAGCTGCGCTCCAATTCGGTGTTACAGAGACTTGTAAACGGCTTTCATTTTTTTCTTTATCTTTTTTACCATTCGAACAGTTGGTCATAACCATTTTCATATACACCCTTTTTCAGTGGCACTGAAAAAAGTACTACAAATGTATGCTGCTTGCTCTAATGAGGTATGGCATGTTCTTACAAATGTCTCACACTCCGATGGTGATAGCGAGTTAATTGAGCAGACTGAATTCCGGAAAACGTTCCAAACTATCAGGCAGAAATTACTTCTTTTTGGTCACCCTACCAAACTTCAATGTCTAGAAAGAAGAAAACAAGAAAAAAAAAAAAAAAAAACGGCTCTCGGGGAGGGGGGGGGGGGGCAGAGGGGCTTTAATTCCCCCCCCCCCCCCCCCCCCCCCCAAGTCTCTGCGCCACTGACCCTCTATAAGTTTTCTCCTAACTTAATCAGTGGCATGTTGCCTTCGTAGAAGACAAGTAATGCTGTTGCAATTCGATGTTTGGCCGCAATCTGCCGTCAACCGCCGCAGAAACGCAGCCCCCTTGTTTTAATCACACCAACTCTTTTTAAGTCACAAATGGTAATTAAAAAAATGCTGCAACATTTTCAAACCTTTTTATTGTTATAAGACCGACACCAATTCTTTCAAAGGTATTCAGTGCTAAAGTATGCTTTTTTATCACTAGCCTTAGTTTTCGAAAATGCAGGCAGTAAGATTTCTTCTCGAGATATCAGGCGGCAAAGTGTCGCGCTGATTCCTGCTCTTGTAAAATACCTTTTTTCAGTGTTTGCATGACTCCCTTAGATACTGCACCGGTGCACACTCACGAAGAAACCAAAGACTACCTCGAAAAGCACGTGGTTGATGGTTGGAGGGCGAGGTCTGATACAGATCCGGGAAGCGCATTTGCTGACATTATTCTGTTAATTACTTCCGTTTGTGTCACCTGATGCGGCATTTTCTTCTTCACTCATCTTGTCGCAGATTTGCTTGTCATAAATTCGGGATTTCGGATATCCGCAGTTAAGAAGATATGCGTATCGACAGTTGGACGGAAGTTTCTTAAATAAGGAATCGTACAAATGCGTTGTCTGATCCGCATTTTCAGACTCCTCCTCGTTTTTCTCACTTTTTTCTTTCTGTACTTCGGGAATTGACACAATTTCCTTTACCCAATCTTCCCTTAGCCAGAATTCACAAGCTGAAAAAGAAAGACAAAAGCAATATTTTAAGACAAAGGGCATTTTAGTATATAAAAGTTCGCTTATGATAAAAAAAAAATTAAAAACAGGCGTTTTAAAGGTAAAAATATAATTACAAGTTCGTCCAACTTCAGCATGTTGAATGAAGAAAGAACGAGGGAACACCTTTTGAACTTTGCACAGGTACAAAATAAAAATCAGATTCAATTTTCACGAAAACAGTGTAATCGTTTACACATGTTTTCAAACGTGGGGTACTGACCATTCAATTGATTTTTTTTTTGCGAGTTTCGCCTTTATGTTACCCAGTGTAGCTTTTCCTGCGAGCTTTTGCGATCTTTAATGCAACCCTATATCACCGGTGTCGTGCTGCTTATAATCCGATCGAGTTTATTAGGCCGCATTTTCGATATAGGACTGATTATTAAAATCAAAACAAAACTTGAGCACGATGGCTGCCGACTGGTCTTCCGGTCTACCTGCAAGAAGGAGTTTTATTTTCCTCAGTTGAATAAGTTTCTACAAGTAGAGTGGAGATAATGAGCTGATCATAATATCAGAAAAACCGAAGCCTAATCATTTATCCTTGTTTTTTGTCTAAGTAGAAATAGAATACTAAGATCAAACAAATTGACCGCTGGTCTCAGCTACGAAAACTGTTTCTATCCTTGTATTAGGGGCGTTGCACTACATTATGTCAATCGGCTGTCTTATTTTTTATATCAGGTTTTCTTAACAGAAGCTTCGACTATTGGCTGTAGCCGGGTGGCACCAAATTCAGATCTCCAAGCTTCATGGCCCATGATATTCGGACCAGGAGATTCATATATACATATCTTATAACCTGTAGTGTTTTCCGGCCTAATGCTACCTTGATTACGTACTTCATTTATGTTTTGATTTTTTTTATACTTTAGTCGGGACAAACAAAAAACAATAGGAATATCTTTTCATTTTATCACTGGACGAACATGGTCGCTACAGAAGCGTTAGAACTACAATTCTTTGCCAGGTTCGTGGCTGAGTGGGCACCATTTTGAATCTATGCGATTTCAGCTCCCGCACTTTTTTACTCTTTACATTGACCTTTTGGAATGCATGACAATATTCACCAACCGTTGATCTCACAAGGGCTGCTCTAGACCCTAGTATGAGTGCGCAAACCTGCCTGCGTCCGCTTAAGCGACGCATCCAAAGGACGTTTTCAAGCAGCCGCACTTCAAGAGCTACCCTGATCACCGTGGAATGAAAACGCTTTGTTTTGGAGCCAGTCTGGACACTGCGGGTGCGCCTCAGCAATGCTTGACTATCAGACAATTTACCCACACCATCAGCCAGATGGCGGGGCCCAGAGCTCGTACTTGCAAATGTGTATAGATCCTTCCACTAATCACATTCTGCGCGCTGCCATCCCAAGTTGTGGAACGCGTTCTGAGCGCGCGCAGTTGCTTTCTTCTGCAGAATATCAGATGACGCGTATGCGTCCACATTCCAATGACTCGGCGTTTTTAGTCTGGGTGATAAGTGCTGGAAAGTCTATTGGCCTTTCGCTTTTGTATAAGAGGGCTCTCGCCTCACTCGTGTCAGTTCATTCTGAAGATGCCACATGCATAGATAGCGAAACGTCTATTTTTTATATCGTTGTTGTGTCGAATCGGAGTGAGCTTTTTGCACTTTTCGTCCATTGCTTCAATGAATTCTTCCGACCTTTGGCAGATTTTTGCACGCATTGAACGCTTAGTTGTCGGTTTCTGGACGCCACACGACTCGAAAAATGTTTGAGTTGGTATTAAGGGTGGAACGACTATGAATATATCGCTGAAATGCATGTTTGGGCTAGTCGGTTGATGGAGCATCTTGGTTTAAAACTGCGCGACAAAACAAGGACAAAGTAAAGACGAGACAGAAGACAGTGCCGTAGTCGGTCTCGTCTTTACTTTGTCCTTGTTTTGTCGGGCTGTTTTAAACCAAGATGTTAAATATCTTGCATTAAAGCTAGACCGCGTTCATAAACCGGCACTCTGTTGGCTGCTGTGAAAATCCTGCAAAATGGCGGACTAAAACATCAACGTCACGGCGCACTGGAAAACACACACCCACTAAAAGGTAATGATCGCAGTGACGTAGCACTTTCGACGCTATTTGATTGGCTCGTCGGCTCGTAGTGTCGGACGCGCTCCGACGTTCGCTATCTTATGAAATGACTTGCACGTTCCTCGATGCAGTCGCTCCGCCATTGTGCAGTGGCTTCGACCCTCTAATTATCGTCACGTGACTTTTGAAAGTGGTCTATAGGCCTCCTGCGCTGAAGCTTTGAACAAACTGTAGCGCCCTCGTTTTGGGTAGTACGAGCTCACCTAATTGAGCCACGCACTACTTATGGCACGTTGGTTGAGCTTTTTTAATTCTTTCTGGTGCTGAAGAACGAAAACACAGCTTTGGACGCCAGAAATTGGCCAGACTCAACGCCACAAGACAATCAGAAGAGCCAAATTCATGGCACCACCGCTAGGGTGCGCGTCTTTTATCTCTGGGGGGGGACGTCAAAACACCTGTGTCGCGAAGCTTTCTTTTTTCTTTTTCTTTGTCATGTCTACTTTGGAACGCGTGAAACGGCAGTTGTTGGCTCACGCTCTTAGCGTCTTAGCTTTGACGGCGTTCGAATTTTGTTGTTTCCTTGTATTTTTATCGTGATCTCGCGCACCGTACCAGGGCAGGCACGCTTCTGCATGCATGACAGTTTGAGACGCTAAAGTTTGTACTACCCAAAACAAGGCCTAACAAGTACCTTTTCGCAGCACCCCCTGGGCAACGCAGGAGGCCCATAACAGTCAAGCTGTATTTGGCTCACAAATCGGATTTCTGGAACTTCTATTTGTCCAACAAGGCGGTAAGTTGGGCTAGTTGGTTTAACATCGTCAAACGTGAAAACAGCACAAAAAATTGAACAAAGGACAAGTGAAAGGAGTGCACGGACAAAGCGCTTTGTCCGTGCACTCCTTTCACTTGTCCTTTGTTCAATTTTTTGCGCTGTTTTCACGTTTGACGTTCTATTTGTCGTCGTCCTCACGAAAAAAAAAAAAAAGAAACTTCAGTCAGGTTGGGTCATGCGTGTCAAAAAATTATGCTACAGGAAACAAAAAATTTAGAGCAATATCGACGGTGCGAGACGCGATTGAGTCGGTAGTCGCCTCCTTTCCGCTTGTATTCTGTCTCGGCATTTCGGACGCGTGGAAGAGGTAGGATCGGCTTGACCATCACAATGAGGTTGAGAGAGCGTAGGACCATTCCGTGACGTCATAGCTGCGGGCAAAATTTAAAAAAAAAAATAATCTCGCCCCGTGAGTGTTGATTCAATTTGTTTTAACTTTTTTTTTTTTTTTACACGCGTGTCAAAACCCAAACTGTTTAAAAATAACTTTTTTAGGAGCTTTGGAAGTGTCCTCTCAAATTTTTCTTTCGTGAATCATTTGGTATAGGCCCTATTGCGGTTTACAAACATAAAGTGCCACCTCCGTCCCAAGCGATTTCCGGTCGGAACGTCTTTGCAAACCTGCTGAACTTGCTTATGTCACCAGTGCTAAAAAGCTGGGATACTACACAGACAACAAAGCTGGAGATTTAACAAGGTGAATTCGGCTGTACTCTATTAAATCTTGGGGGAAACAATATGGTTTACAAGAATACTCAAAATATTTTAACAGATCTCGCACTCGTGCGTTGTTTGGCGTTCATATGCGGAATTTCTGGTTAAACGTTTCGTCTACGTTTCAATCACCGGTGTTAAAGGGATACTTCAACGAAATTTGAAATATAGCCGTCGTGTTCAGAAATAGGGTGAATATGATCCACAATATTCATAAACGACATTCGCACGTTTGTATTTTGAGCCTGACGACTGTATTTTTCGTTATAAGTGCCCAGGGATGGGCAGTATTCCAAATACAAGTATTTGAAATACACGTTTCAAATACTTTGTGTATTTTGCATTTCTATTTAATTACAAATTGGGTAATGTATTTGACGTGTGTCTTTAAATACTAAGACGTGGGTATTCTTTCTCCTCCGGCTTTATTTTAAAGGCACTGTTCAGAGCAGGAAGAAAATTATGTTCTGCACCGAATGCAGTGTCTCTCAATCAAGCTCAAGCGTTTAGTGACTTTGTGACTACGGTGTTAGTGCAGCGCAAGAATAGTGACGAAATCGACGTTCACAGGCAGACTGGCTAAATAGGTGCCTGTGACAACTGTGATGCGTGGGTCGTCCAGATTTTCTTAACTGGTGCGAGTTGCAACAATAAAAAATTCTCTAGCTAGTGCTACGCGCCTTGGTCGTCTCGATTCTTTGTTGGTCTATACCCAAATGTAATTGAAAAAAAAGCTGCTTGAAGCTCTGTACTTTTTTCACCTATTACGTCCAAGCTGATTACATTTTTTTGTGATAATAGGGAGTTTTCGTAGACCGCGCTGCCCCCTCCGTTAAGCGTTCCGCAACGAAGAAGTTGCTACTGCGCCTGCGCGCCTATAGCCTTGACTGTGGAGTTCCCGCTATCGAAGCGGGTTGCGGAGGGCATTGCGAGACGGCGAAAACGATTTACGAAAACTCCCTAATATTTCTATTACGTTACTAGAGCCTCGCACGCTAACTCCCGAGTTTGCGATGCAAAATTGAAATGAGATACCCAGAAACCCGTTGCAGGTGCTCTGAAGTCGCTGACGCAAATTTTGAGGAATGTATTTGGAAAAGTATTTGGAGGAGACCAAATACATTTGGTTGTATTTGTATCTTGTACTTAAATTCTTTTTTAGAAATGTAGTTAAATTTGTAATTAAAAAAATTTTTGACGAAGTATTGTGTATTTGTATTTCGATACATAATTGCATGTATTTTGCCCATCCCTCTAAACGCCCACTCTGGCAAGCGCTCCGAGAGCAGCCAGCGGAGAGCTCGTGACATTGCCGCAATTGTGACGTAGATTGTCTCGGGACGAGCAAAGCTGCGGCGAGGCTGACGTAGAGAGGATGTCTTAAATGGAAAAACCAGTGAGTGCGCAGGCGAGCTGGTGGATGTTGATCATGAAGTAGAAAACCAGAGACTGTGGTAAAAGCGGGGAAACTTGGTCCAAAAAGAAAGACAGAAAGCCGTTTCAGCCACCAAAGCGGGCGAAGCACACCAGCAATCGGGCCACCGCAACAAGCCCATTGCTGCTTTCGTATGAATTTTCAGTAACGGGTCATTCTTCTATAATCTTGTAGAGGCACAATAGCGACGCCTGGGACACACAAAAGAGATTCTCGGGAAGAGGGGAGTCCCTACTTCCCCTCTTCTCTCATGGTGGCAGGAGGCGAGACGGTAGGGAATTGTAGTAGACCGTTTTTCTCCTCCGCTACGGTACCCGTGAAGAGAACGCCGCAGCTGCGCATGCGCGCCTTCAGCCTTGTCTGCGTAGTTCGAAGTCTTGTGGCGGATTACGGAGCGCTATCTGGGTGCTTAGCGGGCTGCGAAAAGGGTCTAGTACAATTCCTCATTTATCGTAACTACCTCGGAAGGTTCCTATACAGGCATAACAAACGAGGCGTAAGCGACATCCACCAGGTGCTCCTTGGTAATCGTTTCATTTCTTTTAAAATTCCCTTTTGTGTCTTTTTCAACAAAGAGATAGGTGTGTGTGATGTGATCATGCTCCCATGATCGCAAATAAAGCAAAAAATAAGCGTCCAAATTTCGTTGAAGTATCCGTTTAATTGATTGATCGAAACGTTTATTTATCCATTTAAAAGGGCCATTCGATCCTATTTAAGCGTATACCTTTTTTGCGGTTTGCACGTTTCTTGTGGTTCGGGCAATCCACCGGTCTTGCGGGTAAAATGTTTTCGAGTAATGTTTCTGCACGTGTGGAAGTTTAGGACGACGTCTAGGACGACGTCTAGCGCGAAGATAAGGACGACGTTGAGAACTACGCCTAGGGGACGACGTTAGGACGTCGTTGTGAACGACACCTAAAGGACGACGTTTACGACCTGTACGACGACTTTTAAGACGACCTCCCGGACGACCTTAAGGTTAACATCTAGGACAACGTCTAGAACGAGACCTAGAGGACGACGTCTAGGACGACGTCTAGGACGACGTCTAGGACGACCTCTTGGACAGCCTCAAGGAGAGCCTCAAGGACGGCGACCCGAGAATGTCTAGGACTACCTCAAAGTGCCGGTTGACTACGCATACCCCCCCCCCCCCCCCCCCCCCCCGAACCCGCTGCGCCGCCAGTAGTTCGGCTGGCTCCTTAGCAACGATGACGCCGTTGCGTGACCTGTCGCTGCCTAAGGGAATCTAGCTGCCGTTTCGCTGCTACAGATGGTTACAGGCAACGCCGGCTTTCCTTCATAGGACACTTAATGCTTTCACATTAAAATGGTCTTATATACACGAACTCATCTCTGTTATGTCACGGCGCGGTGGTGGCGCGTCGGGCGCACTTGCGGTCTGGGGCTGTGGGCAGAAGTCCCCATGTGAGACGCGTATTCTTGCGTTCTTTTGAAAGGAACTAGACAAAAAACCTGACTTCTCGTCAAAACGACGATCAAAAGATTCAAGAAAGGTTTCAAGGTCAGTTTGCATGTCCTCGGTTCGTCTGAGAACGTGGATATGTGCCGTGAAAGGAAAAACCAGACGCCGTCGGACCACGATTGTTTTGGCGAGAAGCATTTTGGATTGAATTCACAGATACTTGTGGTCATCAGATATATTTGTTTTGTTCCAGCATGAACGCCGGAAAACCGTCAAGTTGTACGCACCACCTGCAGACTCCGTTCAGTGCGTCTTTTCATGTTCAAACGGACGCCTGATCGTTCGAACGGTCGTGTGCTCTTTAAAACGTTTCTGTTTGTCATCTGCTCTATTAGGCGATCTCAGCCCGTAGACCAAATGCTGGCCTGGTACTTGCGATTAGAAGTAAGTGCAGTCCTCAAAAGACTTAAGTTTGAAGGTTGGTAAGCAGGCTCGATGTAAACAGCAGATACATGATGTTGATCGTTCTTACCAGTGGCCATCACCGACTTGTTAGGCCTGATTCACTCGGTCTCATTCTGCTTGCAATTTTCAGTATCGAAGTCGACCATCTCAACTATGCATGGTTCACGCTTTTGCAGCCCGAGCAACGTCGCGACTGAAAATTGCGAGCGAAATCTCATCATGCAAATCTGCCTTTAGCGTACATTCTGCGGCGTCCACGCAGATTGAATCGTTGCGTGTCACATTATTCACGCGAAGTTTTGCGGTGTAACGAGCCTCGGTTCGTTATTCGAACGCGAAAATGGCAAGGCGACTCACACCGACGCCGAAAACATCGCATTCCAATGGTTTGTTTATGGGCGACGGCGAGCTTCTTGCCCACACTCCATCGCGCATGCGCGGCGCGATTGGCGTCCGCTAGGGGCGCTCCCTTTCGTTTGTAACCATGATTTGGTGCATTTTGCAGTGGGCCATCTTTGCAGGTGATACCACAGCTTCACTGCCCAAGCATCTTCAAAGCGTGGATTGGAGCCAACTTATTTAACAAATGAAATAGCTTTCTTTTTGCGATTCGGAAGCGTTTTTTTTTATATGAATTGCCGTGGTGTGTGACATCATTTAATTATACTCACATTCATGGCCTAAACCACCTTGTAGTGATCTCAATATATAACAAAAGGAATTGTCGAATGACACGTATTTTTCGGAATGTCCACTCAATGGTCGTCGCCAACATTCCTTGTGATCTATGGTGCACACGCTTGATACGCAGTTGAAGTTGAAATCGAGATTATAGCAGGCTCCATTTCGTGATGTTGCTTTACGCTGAGGCTTGTCTTGGGAGAAAAAGATTAGAGAAATGTATTTTTTTTTGTTGAATTATGTGGTACATTGTGAGCTCGACACCGTGCACACGGTTCGGGTTTTAGGCAGAACCTGGCGTGTGGCATTAACGCCCAAGGTAGCACTGGAAAATTAGAAAATAAATGCCAGAAACAGCTAAATTTGCAGTCAACAATAAAGGGGTGTCAGCAATTAGACAAAACAAGTAAAGAACAAAGAAAATGAGTATGCACCCAAGAATGATAGAACCCTTTTAAAAGTTTGCACACTTAAAGCTGCTGGGTCAACTATCTTAGTACGCCGTTTTTTGAGCACGTGCTCTGAGCTCATATAAAAGACGAGTGCTTCGTCACCGTTCCGCGAGGACACGAATTAAATCCCACGGTTCGTGCTCAAAAAATGGCGACGGCCAATGCTGCTGTGGTGAACGTTTGAAAAGAATGTATTGCGCTGGTCATTTCAGGCCCTAATATACTCCGACGTCGAGTGTAGCAAGAGCGGCGAAGCGCAGCGCACACAGACATTCATTGGTCGCAGATATCGAGTTCCTGCACGCCGTCCAATGAAACGAGCGCGTACTGCGCTACGCTGCGTTCGCTTCGCCCAACGTTGAAGTATAACAGAGCCTTTAGACTAAGGCCGTCGAATCAATGTACCGAGGTGAAGACGCCATTGAGCTTTCTGGTTCGTGGAAGTTGGTGGCAGAAATCTTTCACGTGCACGGCCCCAATAACCTTGAAATAAAAAAGCTTTCTGCGCAGCATTTACATTATAAGTTAACTGCCACTCGTTTTTCTTCTGTCTACCACAAATATCTAATAGCTTCTTACTCCAGGTTTTAATATTATATACTTTCTGTTCCCCATACCCTACACGAAGACTACGTAGGGACTGGAACTAAATACAAGAAGGATTTAAGAAATAAACAGTAATCGATTATCCACTTACACTTCAACTTACAGGGTTACACGAGACCGCTGTTACGAATCGTGCTCTCGCTCAACAGGCACTCCAGCAAGAATGGTACGTCTCAAATTATGCGAGGAGCGCCAGCTTGTCCGCGTTTGTCAAAAGTTACTCTTTATGGGCTAGGTCTTGGCTTTGAATTGGGGAAGCCTTAAAGCAGGAGAGTCAAACCGAGCACAATACGTAAGTCCTGCGACCGCTTAGAAAGATTGAGAGGAGCTGTAATTAAAAAAAATAATAGCACCGCTGCGCGCACGTCAAGCATCCGCGAACAAAAACTCCTCGACGGTAACACGAATTGCTTTAATAGCAGACATCCACCATTTTATTGCTCTCAAGTGCTGCGCTGCGACTTTATTATAAAAAATGCTTGTACGTTTAGGTAATCTGGGAACATTTAGTGGCTTTAGGGTATTGCGAGAAAAGGTTCAAGTGCACTTTAGACATTGTCTTTCTGTACATGTATAATCAAACCTAGAATAATAATTTCATAACACAAGGAAGTACAATCTCATAGAAAAAAAGCGTAACTCTTTCATAGGTTGTATATAACTGAACGTGCGTACATTTTGAAAACAAAAACAACATATATAGCAAAAATATGTTGAATGATTTCAATTTAGTCGTACGCATGAGTAACAAAATGTTACGCCTCAAACCAGAATGATGGTTTGTATGGCAACGTTTTGGTAGCGTGAGGGACTGGCATATTTTCAGCGATATCATGCTGGTTTTAAGTGTACCGGTTTTATGTGTACCGCCAGAAGTTATATAGAAATCAGCTCAGTGGCGTCTTTTTAAACTAGTATTAACCCCTCTGCGTCTACAGAAGTTATTTAAAGAAACATGCCACTGCAGTAAACCACAGCAAAACCCACCCTCTAAGCAAATATTAAAAAAGAAAAAATACTTGCACGCTGCCTCAGCATTTAACATATGTGACGGGTTAACTAAATCAATGGAGACACAATAAACATTTAAGACCAGTATTGTCACTCAGCGGATGGCCCGTTAGAAACTTAGCAATAAAACTGTGGTTAATAAATTCATAAATAGCTTCTGCACTTATGGTGCACGTCCCGACAACAACTGGTTCGCGCACGCTTGCCAGATATCGTGCGATGACGATGTCAGCGTTAATTATTACTATAAACATATAAGATACGTACCCAGATGCATAATATTTTCAATGCCATAATCCTTTTGTTTTACAGCTTGAACAAATTCTGTTTTTGATTTCCTGTAGCACAAGATTTGATAAATTACTATTTGTAGAAATCATGTTTACATACATAACACTTGGCGTGAATTTACGGGGAAATAATGAGGTCGGTTAAATATTTTAGACATTGTATATTTAGTCTATCCAAAACTCAAAATTCAGAAATATGGAGGGTAAGCAAAAGTCGACGTCAAGCTAACATTTAGCACTTTGCCTACCTTCAGGCTAACGAAAATTATTTCAGCAATATGTGATAGACTTAATGCTTATATGTATGAACGCGTAGCTAGAACTTTTTTTTTAAGTTAACAGCTATTTGTCTTTATTACGAAAAAAGGCATGTTGTATTTAAAAAAAAAGCAATACACTCCAAAATAAGATAGACACAGGCACCTGAAAATTAGTGACCCCGACTATTCTTGGAAACTATGTTAGAACCGTGAGATTCTTAGCCCTAAACACTCTGCTCATGCTTGTTCTATGAACATGCCACGTATGCGAATTGGTTATATTTAAGAATGTATAAACAAGACTGTTTGCCATTTGGAAGTTTATTTCGTGTGATCGATTGTGTCATTAAGATCGTCTGGCGGGCTAGTTGCTTTTCCGTATTGAGATATTGAAGCGTGAAACGATGATGATACGAGGGAGAGAGGAAAGAGCGCTATTTCCTGCCTCCCTCGTGTTTCCTTCCTCATCGTTTTGCGCTTTAATATCTCACTTTTGTCAATTGTAGCCAGCTCCCTCTGGGAGCCAGCGATTTATGTCTGTTTTCCGAAAATGGCCCGTTTTGGTTTCTTCGTGCAGAGTGGTGTGTGCCTTTTTGACGTATTTTTTTTTTTTTTATCATGCCCTATGAAACTAATTTTTGTTTAATTTCGTGGCCCGATCGATAGGGTCCCATTGGTGCTTTGAGTGAGTAAAGATTGTACACCTTACAGGCGCGGTGCGACGATTTCCGGGCTTTGGCCAATTAACCGCCAGAAATAGCCCGTGTCACCTATCTATTAAAGAACATAAAGCCACTTATGCTTCCGCGCTAGTTTTTCTTTAAAAAAAAATTAGAAGAATCGAAGGTCGCAGTACCCCTCGACTCTCAACCCGTCTTTTGAGTGGCGCCACTTGTAGTAGTACTACCTTGTCTCCCGTGGGTTTGGGAACCGAGCGCTGTCATTTTTTTACAGATTAGCGTCGCCGAAGGTTGCGGCCTGCGATCGAGTCACTAGGCGGTTGACCAAGGTGCTGAAGCCGACTGTAGCAGCAGAAGAGAACTGGTTTTGTCGACTTATGTGTGCTCACAATGACAAGGCACCACCCCTCCTATAACTGCCACACCTGGCCACAAATCAACAAATTATTCGACATCCATTATTCTTTTTTTTTTCATTCATGCAGCAGTATTCAAATATTTCAGGGGAAGGGATCGCGTTTTCCCTCGCTTGTTCCAAGTTAGAGTTATCGACTTAGTATGGTGGGCAAGTGTTCCAAAATGCCCCGCTCGCGCAATACAACGCGAAAAGGAGCACGCCAATCAAATCAAATGGCTACATTGGTTCAGAACAAAAGCACGTGATTCTGTTTCGGGGGTAAAGAAACGTACGAGGTGCGCGAGGAACACACGAACTTTCACGGCGCATACGCCGATACACAATCAAGATACAGAACTATCGCGCACTTATAATAAATCGATCAGTGTCCTATACGCACTATGTTATTGAAGAACATCGGAAGATGATATGTCGAAATTTTTAGACTAAATGAACTGCACTGAACTGATCTGATGAAATAATCATTATGTAGCCGCCCAAAAGACCAAATCCCAGAGGGAGCCAGGATTGGAACTTGTAGCCTCATAATTAGCGGCCAGGTATGCCAACCACTCCACCACACCGCCTTGTCCTTTTGGCGTTTCCAATGTGTCTTATGAGAGCGCCGAACGGAACCGACCCATCTCACCAGGCGTTCGGCGCATGCGTGAAGCCACCTTAACGTGCAGAGCTCCAGCCAGGTTCGGGCACGTACTGAAAGACTAAAGTTCCCTCGATGCATTGCGAGAATGGTGGCGTAGTCAAACTGGCTGGTGAGATCGGTCATAGCCTCCTGTATACTCACAAAGCTTAGCAGTTCGATGACAAAGCCAACTTTTACACCCTCAGTCGGGTGAGGAAGGAAGAGCCTTGCTTATTACCTCCTCGAGGGAGACAGACACTGGCACCCCCAGTGCCCGGTCGCAGATTTGGAGCGCTAGTATCTGGTAGCAGAGAGCATTTCCCGGGGAGCCTGTAGTCAGCTCACTGAATTTGCAGCGGCGATGACCCGAAACATGGTTTTTAAACCCGACGAGAAAAGAAACGATAGCCACAGGAACGCGAGAAGCAAGAGAGGACAATGCATCGCTCGGGACAACTGTGCTTAGGCGTCTTGCCGCATCGGGCCGCGCGTTACATGCCTCTTTTCTGCCGCTCTACCTTTTCGATTTTTGCGGCCGCGTCTCGTGGGGATGTGCCAGGCTTTGTCAGTATAAAGGAGGCTATGGATTGGCGTATTGCAGGAAAAGAGAGGTGTTCTGGAAGCACATGCCACCGCGTGGAACGCGATACGCAAATCGATGACACGTAACACGCGCTTGTGGTGCTTCAGAGGCTCTGTCACTCTTTGTCCCGCCACGTTTACACGCATAATTTCTTTTTAAACACAATAAAATCGTTTTCGGGAATCAAAAACTACGTTTGAATATATCGCGGGTCATTTTCATCTCTGTATGGTCCCTAAAAAAGAAATAATGGAAAACATGCCGACGAAATAACGTTATTAAAAAACAATTGAGCACGAGTCACTCATCTGCATATTTTCTATTATTTGTTCGTTAGATACACGTAACATGATGCTAATGTCCCGAAGATCGTATTACTCATAGTTTTTCTGAGAGAATATATCTTGTCAGCTTTAGTTGCTCATATTGCAAAGATTCCATACTGCAGTTGGCTTGTCGAAACGCCTGCTTTTTTTGTCTAAAGCGATGTCTGTTACATGGTGAAAATGCAATTAATGCAAAGGTGAAAGCGAGCTGGACAAGAATGACGATAACAATTCTTGGAGAACTCAAACAATGGGGAAAAAGGAAAAACAGATATCTCCAAAACACAGCTCGGTTACTGGTGCGCGACCGAACAAAATCCGCCTTGTCCTGGTATCGAACCAGGGACCTCTCGATTTTGAGCGGAGCGCTCTAATAACTGAGCTAACCAGGAATTAGACGTCAGTAGAGCAAACGGGTTTTGTCACTTGTCTTGTGTTTTGGAGATTTTTGTTTGTCGGTTGTCCCCCTTAATTGTTCCCCTTCTCCAGGGATTCTTATCGTCGTCTCTTACGTGTTTCTTTAATCCGGCCACGTATAATAAGGATTTGCTTGTTCTCGCAGCTTGTGCATTGTCGTCGAAATAAATTGCTGCCATCTGTATTTACAACGGTAATCCCATATATGCTCCGCGCAAGTGCATATGCGGGACTAAGACGATGTCACAATTTTGCCATAATAATAATCCTATACTATTATCAAAAGCTTTTTGGACTTTTGTGTGCATCTTATTTCTAAGCCCCAGTATACAGTTTGAAATAGTATTTATACCAAATTAATGACTAACGAATAAACTTATTCGAGCACTCTATCGTACTTCATTGGAATTCTTAGGCGGATAATTATCGGTTTTTGAAAAGGCAACTGACCACTTCAGTGGACACCAAAATGCCATGTATAAATGGTTGGAGATTTTATTAAACCGTTTATGTTGAAGACACTGTGAAACAATGAAAATGCTTACATTTTTTTAGATGTTGTGTCGTACCATTTTGATGTGTATTTGGCACTCTTCAATGTTTGATTGAGGTCACTTGTTTGCACTTGGAGGCATCTCAAATTTCTGTAATACGCTTGGGTCCCCAATCCGCTACTATAAATGAGATAATAGGTCTGGTTCGCCGTACTCTTGATTGTCTGAAAATATATTAATATTTTTTGTAATTCTCTTTACGTAAATTAAATTCTGTCCTCTAGATTAGCTTTGTATGTATGACAAAATCCGTAATGTGAAGACAGTTTTATTCAAAGCTAAGCTAAAGGTAAGAAGACTAGAGATAAAATTTGGTTGCGTTCATAATAAATTGTGATGAACGTCGTCGGAATGCACGCTCCACTTTTGTCCATGTCCTCTACGAGTGAAAACATTTCATTGATTCTCCCGAAGAATAAAAGTGAGCAGTGTATAGCCGATGATGGACTAAATAGCATACTAAAAGGCTTACAAGGAATGCGCGTGCCTGTAAACGTAACATTAATAAACACAATTGTTGGAAGAAACGAACGAACAATCAATTTTGATATTAAGTAAGAACAATGGCAGCGGTATTTTAGCTGGCAACCTAAAGAATAAAACAAACTCGGGACGGGAGAATACGTCCCGAGTTTGCGTTATCCTTTCTGTTGCCAGTCAATGAAACAAACACGCCCTTCAGTTAATGAGAACTTTGGTTTAGCTTCATACAGCATTCTTCATTCAGCTCGTTTTTGATTTAGGAATATTGTCATCACGTTTTCTTTTATCATCCTTGAAAATTCGTGCCACATAAAAAAACAATACACCAATCCGCCGCCAAAAACAAAACAAAAAAAAAGACAAAGCTGAAGTGTCTTTTTTTTTGTTCCTACGGTTCAAAACTACACATTTCCGAAGGCTCAGACTTCGCCCAAACGTAGCGGAAAACGATATTGAAAAACAAAAATTGTAACTAATGGTCTCCGGATATAAATTTTTGAGGTAATTGACTGCAATCGTTTTACTATGCAATGGGGTTTGCTTTCAGCAGGGGCATTATTCGGGTACATGTATTCCTAAGGTCATCTGGAAGTCATCTCCTTACTAATATAAACAGTTTCGTGGCTAAAACAACAATCGCTTCATGACGAGGCAGATGGCTAATATTGTTACGAAAATGGATATCCCCGGTGAAAATAAATCATACCTCCCATGCATCCTGCATCACGCCAAGGTCTTTCCTGTTCAGGTCAGGATTGTTGTCCGGTGGTCTCTCCCAGCTTTGAAACTCTACGTCGGCGTGCGCCGCAAAAACGCTTAGACAGAACACCAAATGTTTCAAAGCGAGCATCGTTGACGACCTCTCAAACGTCGTTGCAATATCGGCAAACGTGTTCGCCTTATATAGTTTCACCGACGACGTAATTCATGGAAGAATCAAAATTTATTTTTATTTTTGTTGCAAAAAAAGCACTCAGTTATCCGCAGTTACAAAAGTCACGCTCTCCCACCTTTTTTTTTTCGAACTGGGTTGGTGTGTTTCCTCCTTTATGCTGTCAGGCAATGAATCCCCCGCTTTCAAGTTTAATACCGTAGGGCCCGGCATGAGATCATGCACAACAGCGAATCCGGAAAAACAACTCAATCCTGCAGACTGCTCTGCACACCGATGCTGTTCTCATCATCTGCTTGCCGCTCGGTCGGCTCGAGCGGCTACGTGAGGTTTAGACTACATCTACTGCGTGCCTGTGATCTGTTTCGTCTGCCCGTTGTAACGGTTTCCTTTCGATAAGTTCGTGGAACACAATGAAGTATTTGTCTTTTACGAAATGGTGAATTTAATGAGATTTTGATATTTGTTGAGCATGAATCGCTAAAAACGCTTCATGTGCAGTTTATTCATTCCTGAAAGGAATGCTTTATTGTCTTGTCTTTTCTTACAAGGCCTTCTGTTTTGCACCAGTGTTGACGAAATGGCGTTCCAAAAAACAACCTTCCTGGAGCGCACTACTTTTAGGAGGATCGAAAAAAAGCGCCGTTCCACCTTGCATCATGGAACCGATTCGGGAACTCACTACGCTTTCGAAAAAAAATGAAAGAAGGAACGGCAATTTTTTTAAAATGTATATTCTAAAATTTATTTAACCATATGGTAGAGATCTATAGTCGGTGAGAGTTTAAGAGTGAAGTGGCAGCTCCTCCCTTCTCTTTCCACATCAGCTGAGCGAACGTTTGAGATGAGGCTACTTCCTCTCAACCATTTACTCTTCTAATGTGGAAAGATGAGAGGAGCTTCCATCTCACACTTGACTTGTCACCGACTACAAGCTTTTTATTATCGCCTATTTCAATATCCGATTTCAATGTATTGGGCAGTGTCCGAAAGATAGTCGAATACAAAGAACTGGAAGAAATGTGACCCTGACGTTGCGATGTTGTCTAACCAACTCGCCTGAACACTATTGCTTCTTGCAATTTGATACGTAGTTTGACTTGCATTTATTTTCACTTTTTTGCTTTATTTCCATTACGCATTATCTAGTACAGTACCTTAGTTAAATACGCAATTGTGCCATTAATTTAACGACACGTTCCATTTTACAAATGTAACGAGAACTAATTCCTTTCTAACCCTTGTAACTTGTAACGGGAACTCGTTCCAAAATGGTGAAGGAACGAGAAAAGAAATTTCGTTTTTTTCTTGGAGGAGCTTGTACGAAACTTCCTCGCACTGTCTTTTTTCTGTTATGTGTAACCGACTAGCCTGTCAGTTCGTTTGAATGTTTTCATTAAAGGAAACGAAATTTTGCGGGCTTTTATTTTAGGCTAATTATAGAGAAGCTTGCAAAGCGAATGATGTAGGAAACATTTTAGTTGCGTGTTTCTCAACGCGCTCTATAACTCTTCATGTGACACCTCGGCTCTTAAACGAAAAATTAAAAAAAAATAGGTACTTAGTCTTAATTAACTAAATAACTAGGCGCACGAAAAGAAAACTCTGCACGTTCTCAAACGTTTGCTAACAACATACAGTTAATCTCACTGTCGATGAGCGATCCTTTTTTCTTTTAAAGTTCGGTGCAAGTTTTTTGGGGCACCCTGGGTGTATATATATATATATATATATATAGCAATTTCTAATTTAGCACTGACAGTGTCCTAATTAAAAGCAAAAACATTACTAGGACTCACTGCAAGGAAATACCTAACGGAATCTATGCTCCCGAAAGCCATGATATTTCAAGATATGCACCTAAACTCTGTTTAGTCACGGCGCGGTGGTGGCGCGCCGAGCACAGTTCCGTTATGGGGCTGTGGGCGGAAGTCACCATGCGGGACGTGCATTTCTGCGTTGTTTTGAAGGAAACAAGACAAAAACCTGCCTCCTCGTCAAAACACTGCGACTGGGGCTGTACCAAAAGAATCGAGAAAGGTTTGAAGGTCACTTTTCATGTGCTCGGCTCTTCCGAGAACGTGGATGTGTGCGGTGAAAAGGGAAAACCAGATGGCGTCGGACCATGGTTGCTTGGGCGGGAAGCACTTTGGATTGAATTCACACATACTTGTGGTCATCAGACTTATTTGTTTTGTTCCAACATGAACACGGGAAAACCGTCAAGTTAAAGGACCGCCGGCAGACTACGTTCAGTACGTCTTCAAGTTCAAACTGCCGCCTGATCGTTCGAACTGTCGTCTGCTCTTTCAAACGTTTCTGCTTGTCGTCTGCTCTTTCGGACGACACCGGCCGCAGACCAAACGTCGGCCCGGTAATCGCGACAAGAAGTAAGTGCACGCCTCATACGACTTTAAAGTTTGAAGGTTGGTTGCGGTAAGCAGGCAGGATGTAAACAGTAGACACAAGGAGATAATGATCATTGTTACCAGTGGCCATCACCGACTTGTTATGCCCGATTCGCTTGGCTCGATTCTGCTTGCGATATTAAGTATCGACGTCGACCCTCTCAACTGTGGTTTAAGCTTTTGCAGCCCGAGCAGTGTCGCGACTGAAAATTGAGAGCGGAATCTCATCATGCGCATCAGGTTTTGGCGTCTGTGTCCGGCGTCCACGCGGGATGAATCGCCGGATGTCACATTATTCATGCCAAGTTTTGCTGTGTAACGAGCTTCAGTAATTTTGTTCAGGCCGCTCAAGTGGTCAGACACTGTCAAAAAAAGACGTAGAATCAACAATTCCAACGCGGAAAAGAGCACGGGGACTTAACCGACGCCAACAACGTCGCATTTCAATGGTTTGTTTATGGGCGATGGCGAGGTTCTTGCCCACACTCTATCGCGCATGCGCGGTGCCGGTGGCGTTTGCTAAGGGCGCTCCGTTTTGTTTGCAAGCATTAGTTGGTCTATAATACACTTCAATGTTCTGTCGAAATCTTCCTGTGAATTATTTCTAAGCTCTGCATTTCTCTTTGACCGAAGTGCCGATATGAAAACGTCTTTCTCGCACCGCCCTTTTCCTGATGGGGGTGTAATAAATTATTTTGTACAAATTCAACGGCGCAGAAGGTTTACCGCCGTAGCACTCGTTCATAGTTTGAAATATATTCCTGTAATCCCTTTTAATTTCTGGGACGTTCATGCCGAATCCGGCTTCGTCCCGTCCACTCCACAGAAAGTCACACACCAAACACCCCTGAAGAAATCACTTTGCTTTAGCTTATTCATCATTAGAGCTTACAAGAGTATTGTATTTCGTGTACCCTGAAATATGTTACGCACCGAAAATGGTTGGTAAAAAACTGCGACTTTGCGTAAAAAGCGATATTTTTTTCTTCTTGAACAAGTGTTTTAGTTGTCCAGTTCAAATATTTAAATTTGAAGTCTAAAATCCCAGAATGTTAAAATAAGAAATACCATTCAGTTCAAAAAGCGCTTATATGCCATAAAAAAGAAAGGGGATTAGGAGATTGCAACTGTGGTTTGACTGACCTGGACGTACATGTCACGATACTAATGAAAGGAGAGAATTAGTGACCAGTAATTGGATCTAGATGAAACCGTCCTGCTTGGTCTCGCAAAACTGATCTTCCTTAATGACGCAGTTGCAGCTGTCGCAACGAGATTAAAATACGGCTATGTTTGTTAAACTTATCCAGAGGGGGCGCCATACGTGTCAAAAAGCGCACGCTTTTTTTAGTTAATATATGAGTGCAGGAGATCTGTGAGAATTTAATTGTTACATTGATATCTTACTAAAAGTAGACAATTATCGGCAATGTCACGTGATGCGGCAATAAGCGAACAATAAAGGTGTTAAATGTTGCTTGATGAAATTCCTACCCTCCTTAATTAACGACGGTTTTTGTTTAGCCAACCTTCCGCATTGCTGCTGGCTCGACTCACGCTCTGGTCATCTGTAATTTGTTTAATTAATTTTATTCTTCAGTGCTGTTTTATTTCCCTTTTCTCTTTAGTTGAAGTGCCACGATGAGACAATTTTGCCTACAACGATAGGTGGCGGCGGCCACTCTTTCCAATTCACAGGAATATACTCTGAGGTTGCGACCGTCCAGCAGTCCTAACTACGCAAATGTTGTCGCCTCCGAGGCTATCTTTGCAACCGTACTACCCGTATGCCTCACTCTGCCATCGTTATGTACAGGGAACTAAAGTCACTCGATAGAGGCAGCAAGTCATTACTCGATCACGCACGTGTCGCGTGTACAGATGGCGCTGTTGTAGTGCCACGCATGCCAGAATCGGAGCTTCATTTCACGCGCCCGGCGTTCACAGAGAGATAGCTCGGCATTACGTAAGTCGATACGATGTGCAGGGGTCGCGTGAGAGAGCCCACTCTGCTATTGTAGGTTTAATTCATTAAACTCATACCTGTGCTCATCAGGCGTTAAAAGGCCTAAAATTGTAATTTGTTGCAGATATGCGACGGTTGCTCGCCTATGGCGCCCGCGTTCGACACTTAGGGTGCAGAAATGGCGTGAAGAAACTCGGGCAGGCTACGAAAACAAGCTGATGCTGTTTGGTGCATGAAAAAATAAAGTTGAAAGGCTGCCACAGCTGCTAGAGGAATGCGCCTTGAACCGGTCAATATTATCTCTTTTGTGTTGTGTAGGTTTCTCCCTCTCTTTCCTTCGTCTCTTTTGATTTGTGACGCCTATATAAGCACCCTTCGTTGTCAAATAAAATTCAGCTGTGTTTGAGACTTTGTGATTGTCCGTCCCTCATCGTCCCAGTCTCGGCGTTTTTCGAAATGTTTAACCACCACCAGCTCGTTTGTGCCCTTATTTTTTGTTCAGTACTATCTCTTGCTTTTGTGGCGGTATGATGCTAGTCAGGAAGCATAATAGAACCATTGCCAACCTTTTTGATCGGAGCGTCTCTAAGTTTAATGGCAAATGGTCAGTGCAGACTGTGTGTGGCGTTATATGCTAAGGAGACGGCCAGTGCGCTGTCATCATTGCTTGCACCAATCATTGGTCATCAATCATTGGTCATACATTTGAAGGCACCCCGAAAGTTTTGTATGCATGATCGCCTTCTGATGCTGCTACATACATATATAGGATCGACGTTGGGCTCTTTACTCCGCCGACATGGCTGCGGCTGCTGCTAAAGTCTCCAATGGAAACTCTTCGAAACGAGGCATCGATTTCAAAAATGGGCCTACATACTTTGAAGTCCACATCCCTGTACCGACAGTTATCCTTCCCGCGACAGAATGCGTGGCTGAGCGCATTTCCTGTTACTTGTCGTTTTAGATTTCATTCATCGGCTGCTCAGTAGGAGACAATGTTAATTCTTACAAGCATTACCCTGACGAGTAACCTTCAAAAATTACTTCATTTTATATCCTTGCGTCGCTTCCACCCACGAGTCAACCTTAACGATATTACATTAAAGGGTCCTCTAATAATTTTTGAACTGGTTTGAAATTTGCATCGAAACAGGCTTCATAAAAGGTGGGAATAGGAAGGAAGGACTTTTTTTTTTACAAAAAATTCCCATTATTTTGGGAGTTACAAGAAAATTAAAATTACAAATACAAGCAAAACATTATCCCTCTTTGACGCATGGGGAAAAATTCAATTATTGGACGGTTGAAGAAAAGCGGCTGGCGAATTGCTGTAGGATAAGTTCATGGCTTCTGCACTGACGGGGCACACATCATCACCCTATCCCTCAGGTTCCGAACGCGATCGGCGTTACAGTTAAACCTAGGCTGTTTATACGTTAACTTACGTAAAGGTTTTCCGCGCCAGTGAATATTAATAGGAAGTTTTAGTAGAGCGTTTCCGCAGCCCGCTAAGCACCCGGGTAGCGCTCCGTAATCCGCCACAAGACTTCGAACTACGCAGACAAGGCTGAAGGTGCGCATACGCAGCTGCGGCGTTCTCTTCACGGGTACCGTAGTGGAGGGGAAAAGGGTCGACTACAATTCCCTACTGTCTCGCCTTCGACCACCACGACAGAGGAGGGGAAGGAGGGACTCCCCTCTTCCCGAGAATCTCTTTTGTGTGTCCCAGGCGTCGTTATTGTGCCTCTACAAGATTATAGAAGAATGACCTGTTACTGAAATGAATACGAAAGCAGCTGTGGGGTTTGTTGCGGTGGCCCGATTGCTGGTGTGCTTCGCCCGCTTTGGTGGCTGAAACGGCTTTCTGTCTTTCTTTTTGGACCAAGTTTTCCCCGCTTTTACCACAGTCTCTGGTTTTCTACTTCATGATCAACATCCACCAGCTTGCCTGCGCACTCACTGTTTTTTTGTTTTGTTTTTTCAATTTGGACATCTTTTTGACGTCAGCCTCGCCACAGCTTTGTTCGTCCCGAGACAATCTACGTCACGATTGCGGCAATGTCACGTGCTTTCCACTGGCTGCTATCGGAGCGCTTGCCACAGTGGGCGTTTATAACGAAAAATACAGTTGTCAGGCTCAAAATAGAAACGTGCGATTGTCATTTATGGATATTGTGGATCGTATTCAGCATATTTCTGAACACGACGGCTATATTTCAGATTTTGTTGAAGTATTCCTTTAACACAGCTGATTGAAATCTAGACGAAACGTTTCACCAGGAATTATCCACATGACCGCCAAAATAACGCAGGAGTTCGAGATCTGTTAAAATGTTTCGAGTATTCTTGGAAACCAACTTGCCCGCTCCAATATTTAATAGAGTACAGCCGAACGCACCTCATTAAATCTATAGCTTTGTTGTCTGTGTAGTATATAAGGTTTCTACCACTGGTGACATAAGCAAGTTCAACAGGTTTGCAAAGACCATAGAGTTGTTATAATATACACTAGAAGTTCAACTGGCGCTAGTGTCTACGCGACTTCCTTGACGCAAATTGAAGCAGACAGCAACCAGTCTACTTTTGTGGTGCTCCTGTGCATTCCTATGGGAAAACGCGCGTGCATTTTGTTTCTTCGCACGGAATATTGGTTATTTGGGTCGTACCGAATAGTATACACCTTGATTAGCACTGTAAAAGTGTAATTGCTTTAGTTAGCACATTTTTCTTCATCAGTGAACGATGTTTAACTTCGCTACATTTCAGTCCAAAACATGTGTTCCGCAGCAGGTGTGTAAAAACAAGCGACGATTCAAAGCAAAATTACAACCTAAAGGAATATAGTGTGCGTTCAAGGCTCGCCAGCATTCCGGTGACGCTTATATATTGATTATATGCCAGTCCTGTTACTACATGAAAATGATCCCGTCGTGCCCATGAGTGGATAAAAGCATTCAAAACGCAAAGAATAAAGTATGTCGGCTATGAAAGATGCCTTTACGTATTGTTTTCTCTGCCGGGCGGCTTTTATCGGGCACTTGTTCTCAAAGATTTCGAGCCTGCGGGTGATATTTTAAAGGTAGAACTCGCTCAGAGCACAAAGAATAAAGTGATACTTACCTATTTAAAATCTGATTATATTACGTGGCCTTCAATTAATTTTGATCTTACGTGCACGGGGATCGTTACTGATCCAGTGTTACTGCGTAGTTCTCGCCGTCTACCTTAATTTCCAGATGTCCTTCGTTCGTTTCCAGTGTATATCCCTCATGCTGAAAAGCGCCAACATCGTGTTCGCGCTAACAGTGTCCGACAGTGCACATAATCAGAATCAGAATCGGTTTATTGTTGTCCCAGCGCCAACATGGGACAAGGAGGGGGGGAGGGGGGGGGGGGGGTGTCGGGGGGCAAGAAAAAAAGCTGCAAGTTTGCAGCTTGACGGGCTCCGGCCCCCCAAAACACAGGGCCAGGGCGGCCCTATCATCAAAAACACACGTACGGAGGCGTTTTAGCACCGTTTTTAATGCGATGAATTTGAAAGAAAAACGCCGTAACTGACCAATTACTTCGTCGGCCTGAGTAAGACATGTTTCAAGCTAATTAGTACGTACGAATTCTTCGGGATATTTGCTCTTATGATCCAGCGCAGAGAGAAAATGCACTCGCTTTTTCCCATAGAAATGTATTCACCGCATTCGGTGGGAGTTGGTACCACGAGGGCGCCACAGTATTTGGTGCCCCAGGAGACTTCCTGTAGTGTATTTATTTCTTCTTCAGTAACCCACAGCGATCGGAATACAAGATTTTCCTTCGGAGAGGTACCTGTAATAGGCTTGTAAGACCCTACACGCTTTGTAGAACGTAGTACAAATAACAAAATGATGTGTGACAAGAGGAAAAGAAGAAGAAAACCGGAAACGCGCAGGGGTCCGCCGATAGTGGGCGGCAGCGAGCTGGTTTGCAAACAAACATTGGTGAATTACCGGAAGTCAATTTCCGACTGTTTGCTGTCTTCTTGAATTTGCGTCAGCACACTAGCGCCACTTGAACCTCTAGCGTACATTATAATAACTCTATGGCAAAGACGGTCGGACCGGAAGTCGCTTGGGACGGAAGTGGCATTTTATGTTCGTACACAGAAAAAGTGTTCCATACCACATAATTGACGAAAGAAAAAAATTAAGAGGACATTTCAAAAGCCCATAAAAATATATTTATTTTAAGACAGTTTGCTTTTGACACGCATGTAAAAAAAGTTAAAAAATCGAACAATACTGACGGCGCCAGATTATTTTTTTTTTTAATTTTGCGCGCAAAGTCCATGACGTCACGTAATGGTTATACGCTCTCTCAACCTCATCGTGACGGCCAAGCCGATCCACCTCTCCTCCACGTGCCCTAAATGCCGAGACAGAATACAAGTGGAAAGGAGGTGACTACGGACTCAATCGTGTCTCACACCGTCGATATTGCTCTAAATGTTTTGTTTCCGGTAGAATAATTTTTGGAAAGCAAGTCCCAACCAGATTGTTTAAAAAAAATGGTGTTCCTTTTCAAGTGCCTTTTAAGACTGCTTACGTGTAGGACTGCGAAAGCATTGTAGTCCCGCGGGTGAAATGTTTTCGAGTGATGTTTCTACACGGTATTAAAGGTTTTGACGACGTATAGGACAAAGTCCGGGACGGCGTTTACAACGACCAGTAGGACGTCCTCGAGGACGAAATCAAGGACGGCGTCTGGGACGGCGTCTAAAACGACTTCTGGGACGACCCAAAGGACGACGTCTAGAACGACGTCGAGAATGACACCTAGAGGACGACGTCTAGGACCACTTCGAGGACGACGCCTATAGGTCCACGTTTAAGACGACCTCAATGACGACCCCAAGGACGGCGTCGTCCTCGAGCATACGATGGAGCGGCATAACGTCCGGCCAACGCATACCCTCGTCCCCCCTCCCTCCCGTTGCGCCGCCAGAAGTTCGGCTGGCTCCGTAGCAACGATGACGCCGTTGCTATGGAGCCACATGACGCCTCGCAGCCAATGGGAATTTAGGTGCCATTTCACTTCTAAAGACGCCGGCTTCGTTCCATGGGATAGTTTGTGCTTTCGCAATAAAAAGCAAATGCACTGTACCAAAAATTTTTATATATAAAAGGCGTGCCATCACTCCCCAAGTCGCAAGCTGCCGTCGCCTCAGTGAGCGCTACGTGCTTCGCATTGTTATCAGGAGAGCCTTATCATTAATTATGTGGTTCGGAGGCTTGTTTTCTGCTTGTTTTTAATTGAAACGAATGCTGTGCTCTATGTTGTATGCGTGATATGCACTTTTCGCTTAAATCGCTGACGGTTTATTTTTTTTTTTGTGAGGACGACCACACAAAGAAGTTCCAGAAATCAGATTTGTAAGCGAAATACAGCTTGGCTGTAATAGACCACTTTCAAAAGTCACGTGCCGATTATTAGAAGGTCGGAGCCACTGCACAAAGGCGGAGCGACTGCATCGAGGAACGTGCAAGTCATTCCATAGATAGCGAACGTCGGAGCGCGTCCAACACGACGAGTCGACGAGCCAATCAAGCAGCGTCGAAAGTGCAACGTCACTGCGATTAGCACCTTTTTTTAGTGGGTATGTTTTTTCCAGTGTGCCGTGACTTCGAGGTTTTAGTCCACCATTTTGCAAGGATTTCACAGCTGCCAACAGAGTGCCGTATTTTGAATGGGGTCTAGCTATAAGCAAATTATTCAACGTCTTGGTTTAAAACAGCACGAGAAAATGCAAGGACAAAGTAAAGGCGAGACCCAGCACTGTCTTTTGTCTCGCATTTTCTTTGTTCTTGCTTTGTCGGGCAATTTTAAACCAAGATGTTCTATCAACCGACTAGCCCAAACATACATTTCAGCGAGATATTAAAAGTCGTTCCACCCTTAATACCAACTCAAACATTTTTCGAGTTACGGGGCGTCCAGGAACCGACAACTAAGCGTTCAATGAGCGAAAAAATCTGCCAAAGGTCGGGAGAATTCATCGAAGCAAAGGGCGAAAAGTGCAGAAAGTTTACACCGACTTAACTCAAGTAAGGTATAAAAGAGAGACGTTTCGCTATCTATGCCTGTGGCATCTTCAGGATTAACTGACACGAATGAGTCGAGAGCCCCCTTATACACAAGCGATAGGCCAATAAACTTTCCAGCACTACCACCCAGACTAAAAATGTCGAGTCATTGGGGTGTGAACGCATAAGCGTCGTCTGATATTCCGCAGAAGAAAGCAACTGCGCGTGCTCAGAACGCGTTCCACAACTTGGGATGGCAGAGCGCAGAATGTGATTATTGGAAGGATCTATACACATTTGCAAGTACGAGCTCTGGGCGCCGCCATCTTGCTGCTGGTGTGGGTAAATCGTCTGATAGTCAAGCGTTGCTTAAGCGTACCCGAAGTTTCCAGACTGGCGCCAAAACAAAGCGTTTTAAATCCACGGTGATCAGAATAGCTCTTGAAGTTCGGCTGCTTGAAAACGTCCTTGGGATGCGTCGTTTTCGCGGACGCAGAAAGGTTTGCACACTCACACTATGGTCTAGAGCAGCCCTTGTGAGATTAACAGTTCGTGAATATTGTCAAGCATTCCAAAAGGTCAAAGTAAAGAGTAAAAAAAGGCCGGGAACTGAAATCGCATAGATTCAAAGGCAGTGCCCACTCAGCCACAAACCTGGCAAAGAATTACAGTTCTAACGCTAGTGTAGCTACCATGTTCGTCCAGAACTAAAATTAAAAGGTATTCCTATTGTTTTTTTGTTTGCCCCGACTAAAGTAGAAAAAAATGAAGATATAAATGAAGTACGTAATCAAGGTAGCATTAGGCCGGAAAACACTACTGGTCATGACATATGTATATATGAATCTCCTGGTCCGAATATCATGGGCCATGAAGCTTGGAGATCTGAATTTGGTGTCACCCGGCTAAAGCTAATATTCGAAGCTTCTGTTAAGAAAACCTGATATGAAAAATGAGGCAGCCGATTGGCATAATGTGGTGACACGCCTCTAATACAAGGATAGAGACAGTTTTCGTAGCTGAAACCAGCGGTCAATTCGTTTGATCTTAGTTTTACTTTATTTTATTGATTTACAAGAAACCCTGCAGCGCCGAAGCGTTAGAGCAGGGGAGTGAGATAATAATACAATCAGACGTCAGTATACATCATCACAGTACACTTCAGTAACAAAAAAAAACACAAGAAATCCACACATTATAACCTTTTTTTTAAAGTAATACTATATCAGCGGGTGCACACTTTTGAACTCATTATCACAGGATGTTTACACGTCAACATAACACTGTTCAATACTGCATGTACAGATTCACAATTCATTCAAGAGTTTCAAAAAAGTTTCATTATCAACCGATACCATATCTGCAGGCAATTCATTCCATTCGCCTATCGCTCTTGGAAAAAAAGAAAACTTCATGTAGTTTGTCCGGCATTTTATTTCACGTATTTTCTTGCTATGATCCTTTCTATTTGAGATGTAATGAGGCGTTTTCAGGTATATAGATTTATCAACCCCAGTTAAGTTATTGTATATCGCATGAATAAGTCTTGGTCTGCATTTCCTGCGTCTGGTATCAAGATGCTCCATTTCAATACAAGCTTTCATCTGCGTTACACTTTGAAACCCAGAATATTTGTTAAGGATAAACCTTACTGCCCGATTTTTTACACCCTCAATCCTATCCATCAAGTATTTTCGGTGCGGATCCCATACGGCGCTTGCACACTCTAAATTGGGTCTTACCAATGCACGATATGCTGCTTCTTTTAGAAGTTGGGGAGCTGCACGCAGGTTTCGGATAACTAAACTGAGAATTTTTCCAGCCTTATTTGATATCATATCTATGTGATGATTAGAGGTCAAGTCTTGAGAAAAAATAAATCCCAGATATTTAAACTCTGACACGTTTCGAAGGGGGTCCCTTCCAATAACGTAAGATGAATCAAAGTACTTTTTTTTTTACTAAATGTCACATGAACGCATTTCCCTACATTTAAACGTAGCCTCCAGTTCTGGCACCATATACTGATACAATCCAAGTCCTGTTGCAACTGTAGTACATCGTGAGTGTTTCTTATTACGCTGTAAATAACGCAATCATCTGCGAATAGCCTGATGTTAGAAAGGACACAGGATGCTATATCATTAATAAAGATTAAAAATAATAGTGGTCTCAAAACAGATCCCTGAGGGACACCCGAAGTTACGTCTACAAATTTTGATTTTTTCCCCCCTAGGGCGACACATTGTTTTCTTTCACTTAAGCAATCTTTTATCCATGCGAGTGCAGTACTATCAATATTAAGTGCGCTCAGTTTATGTAACAACAAATCGTACGAAACGGAATCAAATGCTTTACGAAACTCCAAAAAATAGCATCAGTTTGTAGCCTATTTCTATTTCTATTTCTACTTAGACAAAAAGCCAAGGATAAAAATATTAGGCTGCGCTTTCTCTGATATTATGATCAGCTCATTATCTTCACTCTAGTTGCTGGAGCAGATGCGATGTCGAAATAAACTTGCACGAAGCGGAATAGGCCTTCGTGCGTTTCAAACACGGTTAAGTCTGGGCAGCCAAGATGTATGACCTGGTGGTAAGCTGACGGAAAGTCCCATTTGGAGATACCTTTCGCGGCATGCAGCGCAATTAGAGGGTCCTCAACATGAGGAAGAGCATAACTGCCGATGAATGCAGCTTTATTAGCTACTTGGTGGTTCTCACGGATCCGGATAGACCTGTCTCTCTTACTCCGCTTGTTTTCTTCTCCTGGGGTCCTCATCTGGACACCTTGCGAAACAGTCGGCGAGCTGGACAACAATGACGATAATAATTTCTGGAGAAGGGGAACAAGGGCACTAAGGGACAAACGCATATCTCCAAACAAAGCTAGGTGACTGGTGCACGACCGAACAAATCCGCCTGGTCCTGGTACCAAACCAGGAACAGGCGGATTTTTTCGGATCGGTGGCCGAGGGGGCTAGCACACACCAGGTCGGAGCGCGTGGAGCGAAAGCTCTCATTGCAGGACCCTGAATCCAGGGTTCAATACCCTCCCCTGCCCGTTTCGATCTGGATGTGCATCGTACCGGCGTGCTGTTGTGTATCACTGCTCCGTGATGCACGTTATAGACCCCAGGCTATCGTTTGTACCCCACTGGTTAGATTTCTCATCTGCAGCTGGGAGACTTGTCTCCCATTTGAGGCAGCCAATTTCTAGGCTCTAAAGCACACACACTACAACCATTTTTTTTTTTTACACTCAGCGATTTTAGAAAGTTATCAAAGGTGTATGGCCGTGTCGCATGACCTAGCTCTTCTTGTGCAAGAAAATTGACAGCGACCTTTATCTCCAAAGTCCTAAAATACCTGAAATGCCGTATTCGAGAAGATATTGTTTAAATTCCTTTCGAAAACATTAAACAGTCATTTTGGGGAATGAAGAGGAACCTATATTTTTATCATTTTCCCCACCAAATTTCGCCGGTCAACTGAATTGGTTTATAGGTCACGTGACGTCCATTTCCCATGACGTCAATTTCCCCCTATATTTAGCGGGGAAACAAAATTAGTGTTTAGGTCACGTCACTGAAATTTCCCCGCTAAATTTAGCGAGAAATGTTCGGACGAACGGACGGACGACCAATAAATTTGGGAATGGGGGTTTTCGTTAAGAAGCATTTCATGCCATAAAATGACACCTCCATCTTTTTAATGTACAACGGTGGACAACGAAACAAGCGATCGAGTGAGTGCGAGTTGCGCCTATCACGACATCCCCCTATAGACGCGTCAATCAGACGACGCCATTGTCAGCTTTCTGCTTCTGCACCTAAGTGATGCCAAATCCAGCAATGTTAGAATACATCGGGAGTTTGGCTCCCCGGCGGATCAGTTGACGTGTGTGTTTATGCACGGCAGCTTGTAAACAGCAGTGCGTTAGCATGTGCCAGCCGCCGTGCCTTCAATCTCCAGCTGCCGTGCGCTAGTGAATATTGAACACGGGTGTCCTGGGTTCAATACCCACACGTGCCGGCGTATCGGCGTGCCGTCGGGTACCTCTACTGCGCGACGGATGTTCAAAACTCATCTAGAAGGGGTACCGCACTGGCTAGGACTTTCATCTCCAGCGGAGACACCTGGTGGGGCGGCTTGCTGTAGTGCGTTTCAGCTTAAAGGGATTGTCCGGTCGACACCGGAAATACTTAAGTTCTTGCGCTCGTTACCTCGAGGGAGCCTTCATATAGACAAACTTCTTTTTTATTTTAATGTATGATCTCCCATAGAACAAAGAATATAGACAGACAAAAAAACTCACACATTCTGTGCGTGAAAAAAATGCGTCATTAGAAGCTATTGAGGCAGCACGGGATGGAAGGGAGTTCCAATCGCACGCGGTCTCTACAAAAAAAGGAGTCTCGCAGTACGTCACCCTTAAAAGGAATTTGTCTAAATTTTAACGCATGGTCGTTCCTCCCGAATACGTAAAAAGGCGGTTTCATATGTTTAGCCTTTTCTGTACCGGTTTTGCCTTAATAAATATCGTGAAAAAATTTAAGACGGAGCTGTTTTCTGCGATCTTTTAATAATTGCCGCTTAAGTTTATGTTTCCACTCAGTCATACTTAGTAGCCAGTCGTAATTACTTAAAACAAACTTCAAAGCCAGATTTTTTATTTTGTCAAGCTTTTGTATAGAAAAGGCGGTATAAGGGTCCCAGACAACGCGAGCATATTCCAGAATAGAACGAGCTTGTGGAAACTAAATTGTTTCTCTGAGCGACTGAGGAACAGTATTGAAATTTCAACGCAGAAAATTTAGCATCCGTGAGGCCCTCGAGGAAATATATGGTCAACATGCGCATTCCAACGTAGGTCGGATGTAAAGTATACACCGAGATAATTAAATTTATTCAGGGTTTCTAAAAGTTTCCCATTTAGCGAATAACGAAATGCTGGCAGTAAAACCTTCCTTGTAAAAGTGACATGTACAGTTTTTCTTACGTTAAAAGACATTTGCCATGACTGAGACCATGATTCAATGCTGTCCAGGTCCTTTTGCAAAATCGCACTATCTTGCGCATTATTAATCTCTATATAAACAACGCAATCATCCACGAACATTCGAATGGTAGAAGAAACATCAACACCAATATCATTCATGAAAAAAATAAATGAAAGCGGTCTTAGAACCGAGCCCTACGGCACACATGAAGAGACGTTGGACATTTGCGATAGGAAGCCATTTAAAACCAGATACTGTTTTTTGAACGACAAATACTCACGAATTCAGTTACACACCTTGTCATTTGGTTTATAAGCGTGTAGTTTAGAAATTAAAAGATCATGAGGAACGACAGTAAAAGCCTTACTGAAATCAAGAAATATACTATCAATACTTCGTCGCACGTCGATTGCCAAAGAAAGGTCATGAAAAAATTCAACTACTTGCGTACTACAAGAATATCCCTGCCGGAATAAGTGATGCGACGGATGAAAAAGGTTAGATGCGCTAAGATGAGACATGATATTACTATATATAGAATAGGTTCCATTACCTTGCATGAAATACTTGTTAAAGATATCGGTCGGAAGGTTTCGACACTGGCTCTAGAACCACTTTTATGCACTGGCATTACTCGTGCAAGCTTACAGTCTAAAAAAAGCGAAGGTTCACATAGCGATTTTCGCAACAGTACGACGAAATATAGGCATAATGAACTTGAACAAGATATGAGAATACACCCAGGAATATCATACAGACCAGTCGATTTGGTTGTATCCAAGTTACGCAATTCATTAAGAATTCCAGGAAGAGAAAATTCAACTTCAGGCATGACGTTGGTTGCCACTGGAAAGTTAAAATCTACAGTCCTTTTCTGCGAAGGTGTAAAAACTGACCGAAATTATAAATTCAAATCCTCGGTTTTTTCGTTATCACTGTCGACGAGAGCATCGTTATGTTTGAGGGTCGGGACGGAAAAATTGTTTCCCGTTTGATCGGACATATTTCCAAAACTATTTTGAGGAACGCGTAAAGTTATCTTCTAATTTACCTAAATACGCTGCTTTAACCTGTTCCAACCTGACCCCGTACTACTCCAGCCAAATCTTTCAGTTTAGCAAGGTCAGTCAAAAGCCGGGTTCTACGGTAAGTGACGTAAGCTCTTCTTTTCTTGTTGACTAAGCCACGCAATTCTCGCGTAAACCACGGCTTGTCACGCGCTCGTTTTTGTGTTAGCATGCGCGATGGGACACACTCGTCGCGCAAGCTAAAGATTTTTGTTTTAATTTGATTCATAACTCATTGACATTTAAAGACTCGGACAAAGTTTCGAAACCCGGAAGTTAAGATTCCAGCGCGGAGTTCATTTTTGATTAATCAGTTCGGTCATAAAACAACACTCCTTTTTCACATGATTTGTTTTTGCTCGAACTAAAGTTTACTTCAGACACTATAGCTCTATGGTCGCTAATACCTGGAACGGTATGAGTATTTTCAACAACCCCAGAAGTGTTACAAAACAGAAGACTCAAGATGTGGCCCGTGTCGTCATTTCGTGTCGGTTGAGTAACATATTGCACTCATGAAAAAACGTCCAGCCAGCTAAAAAAACTCCGTATACAATTCACCACCAACTGTTCTTCTGAAGTTCGCATTATTTCATGCAATATCTGGCAATTTAAAATCGCCTCCAATAATAATATGATCGCACGAGATCGTTTCAATCGCATTTGAAATACCCCTGATAGAATTAGGCGTTGAAAATGGTGGCCGATAAAAAGAACCAACGGCTAAGTACTTTCCATTGGTATGTATGTTTATACATACCAAATTGTTGTATGTATGTTTATACAGCCGTAAGTTAGTCTGCCTCAGTGGGCGTCTGATGTCTCAGCTGTAGATGAGCGATTTAGCCAATGCGGTACAACTGCAATCCTGGGTTCTTTAACGAGCACCACGCAGTAGTGATACACAACCGCACGCCGGTACGATGCTCATCCAGATCGAAACGGGCAGGAATGGGGATTGAACCTGGAATCCTGGGTTCTGCAGCGCGAGCGTTCGCTACACGTGCTCCGACGTGGTGTGAGCTAGGCCACTCAGCCACCGATCCCCCCGTGCGCCTCTCGGATATACTATAAATATGTTACATCTTGCTATATTGGGTCTATTCCTGACAGACATTTGAGCTCCGAACTATCTGCTGGCTATTTAGACGTTCCACATATAATTTTTGTGATGTCCATGACCGTAAAAAGAAAGCCTCACCGCAAAAATAAAAAACAACATAAAACTATTAGTAAAAACTCATCGAGGGAAAGCTCAGCGCAATTTTATTGATACAGAGCTTCACCGTTTGACGATAGAGGAGAACCTCTCCTGCAAAATTGTGAAATATATCTGAGAAGTTCTTTTCTCTAAAATCTTAATTCGTTCACGCGTGTATACGGTAAACCCGTCACCTCCTCTTGATGATAGAACACAACCTTAAGGCTATACCCGTTCTGCACGTCTCAAAAAAAAAAAAAGAGTCTACAAAAAAAAAAAAAAAAAAAAACACTTGTCTATTATTTTGTCCGTTATTTGCATTCTACAGAACCGTAGCTTCTCCAGGTTTGTTTTTAGAAAGTAGTTAAGTCTTCAAGGGTCAATCAAGGGTGCTTCGATTCAGAAATATAGGAATACTAACCAAGCAAAACTCGCAGCACAAACGGAAATAAAAGTTCGAAGGTAAAATCTTCAGACATAAATAGACGCCGAAAACCTACACGAGGATAGTGCCGCGGGCAGTAAATTTAAAGGATTGATTGTAGAATTCGTAAGTCAGCTTTTCTTTTTCTTTTTTGAATGCTGCGGTGTATATTCCCGTTAGTTTCACAAAAAAACGCGTGATGTCCAAAGAAGTGGTCGGTCACGTCGGGCCACTCGCACTGAACGGGTCGTGCGCTCTTGTGACGGGCGCTCTAATGACAAGCGCGCTAACGTCGTGGCGCTCTAATGTCGGCGCTCTTGTGTCGTGAGCTCTAGTGTTGTACAGTTGTGTAGATGACACCATTTTTCAGCATTGTAGACCACGACGCGAGTAGAATGTCACCTATTTGTTCTCAAAATCAGGCGGCCTGAAAAGAACAAAAAAAAAGTCCGAAATAATACTTTTTTTTTAAATTCTTGAACTCACTTTTAATAGACAGCGATTGTCCAGTACTGTGCTTTCTGGAATATATTTCGCAAACAAGATCTGTGCACAAAAAGAAAAGTATGATTGTTAAATATTGCACAACAAATGAAAAAACAAAAAATAAGGCAGCACATGTGTGTGCTGCCTTGTTCTTTGTGGCAGCACGTGTGTGTGCTGCCACAAAATGTGTTAGTTTTTCTACTTAACACGTTTTTCACAATATTTGTGAAAACATACGTGGCTACAGATGTACTACCACTGTTGCACGATCGTGCGGTTAATTTATCTGAAACCTAGCGTTTCGCTTCCCGACCCTCGAATTCCAGGAGGGTGCAACCTACCTGCGATGCGATATGTTTGCTCACTTTGTTTTCAGAAAGTTAAGAAGTCAGTTCCATACCAAAGTTGACTGCACCTAAAGGTTTCATAACACGAGACGGATTTCCTAAAAGCCATTGTGTTTACAGATGCCTTATGAGTAAACAAATGTTACAAGGATAACGAACATCCAACGAAAAATCTGTAAGCACCCGGAGGGGTTGGCATTGCCTCTATCGAACGTTAGCGAATTTTAATGCGGAGAAATCAAAAGCAAAAGGAAAACGAGTGTTACAAAGGAAGACAGCGGAGAAGAAGAAGAAACGTGTTTGTGCACTGCGTACTTTGATTATTTATTGTCCTATTCTCAGGTTCCGACCTTATAGGCCATCAATGTTTCAGTGCGGGCAGTTAATTGACAAACATTGAAGCTTAGATTATCTCAAAAATTAGATGCTGACCTCTATCTATACTTCTGTTAATCTTAAGGATCGTTCAGCAATTCTTTCAGGCGTAACAGACTTCCAGCATAAGTGACATTTCGGCAGCACATGGCGCAAATAAGCTTTTCAATCAGGTGAGCTTTAAGAAAGAATCAAATGTTGCAGAACCAAAAGTGAAACGAAAAATATGCAGATTTTATGGTGTCGCCTGTCTAGGTTACGTCACCAGTTCGTTATTTCAATTAGTGCGGACATAAACAAAAGGCTATGACGGAAAAAAATACAAATTTCGAACCGGCAGGCATTTAAATGTCTATTGCGCATTCCAGCGCCCCTTCTTTACAAGTTTGTTGCCTGTTAAAATATTGTATCTTGTTCGTCGTTGTCCTTTTTTTCTTAGTTTGTGTATGGTATTCTTATCACAAACGCGAACTTTTAAGGTGGGCTCAAGATTAAACTTCTTTATATGTTATTTATCTGTTTTGTTAGAACTTAATGATATGTTAAACTTTTGTAATTGGAATCGTTTGTTTTGTTATTACTACAACCTGTTGTGTATCGTCATTTTTGAAACTACGTAAACAACAGTCTTGTACAAAAGCCAGTACTCTAAATAAAAATAAATAAATAAATAGTTAGATATTACAACTGCAGCGTATGAACACATTTAAATTTGTAAAACATTAAAGCGAATTTAACGTTTAGACAGCATGTGTATAATTTTGAAAGAATATGGTGACATTGGTAGCCAATATAGGCGATAAATTTAGTCAGTGCAGAACGACCTCTAGCCTAGGGTCTTTAACGTGCATAAAGCCGTAGGGATACAGGACCGCACCTCGATACAAAACTGATCCGGAATAAAACGCGCAGTGGTGGGTATTGTACCAAGTATCCCTGCTAAGGTGTACTGGAACTGGGAGGTGGGCCGACCGCGTTGGCCTCTCCCAAGGAGTTGGGTGTCGTGCGACCCAATTCTCCCGCAGGGGCCTGAGGTGGCGCTGCCAGTCACAACGGGGCCAGGAGTCCGGTCGGGTTGCGTTTAGAGAGGCTGACTTGGGGACAGCCAAAACATTTGGAAATGGGGGTTTTCGTTAAAAAGCATTTCGTGCTATAAGATGATACTTCAATCTCTTTTATAACGAACGATGGACGACGACTCAAACAATCGAGTTAGTGGGAGTTGTGCCTATAGACGCGTCAATCAGACGACGCCATCGTCCGCATTCCGCCGCGGCACCTAAATCACGTCAGACCCAACACTGCTAAAATACTTCAGGATTTTGGATCTCCGAAGAATCAGTTGACGTGTTTGTATACGCACGGAAGGTCGTAAACAGCAGAAGAGTTCGCATATACCAACCGCTGTGCCTTCAATCTCCAGCTGCCGTGCGGAAGGGAAGGTTGGGCACGGCTGCCTAGGTTCAATCCCCACACGTGCCGGCGTATCGGCGTGCCGTCGCGTACCACTACTGCGCGACCCATGTTAGGAACATGACTAGCACAGTTACCGCACTGCCTAGTTTTTTCATCTGCGGCGTGGACACCTGGTTGTCGGCTTCTGATACTGCGTTTCAGCTTAAGTCCAGACCAGGGTGGAAGAAACAGATTTAGGTGATGACTCTGTCCGATGCGGCTGCCACAATATGTTCGGCACACCGAGCGCGCTTCACTCACGCGGACATAGATGGCGCTTAAGTACGGGATCCCACCAAGTGACCCCGCCTAATACTACTGGATTGGCTCGGCTGCTCGGTTTAACGCGTTAACAAGCCTAGTGTCTCCCTTTCGCGAAATCCGGTGTGTCACCTCTGGCATCCAACAGAGCCTGCGAGTCGTGCGAGCAGACACGCGGCAGTCTCCGGCATCGTCTGCTGCCTCATCACAGTCTATCGTTGTCTGCAACGCCAGTGAGACGCGGACACGAAATCTGCTATTCTGCCCTGTTAAAAACTTCTGCAACGCTCCCAAGACGTGACCTTGAAAGTGGCATTTAGCGTTTCATCATGCATGAGCTACGGCCTAATATATGCGTCTGTCAGCTTCTGTCGATTTCCCGTAAAGAGTGACCCGGAGAAGGAAAAAAAAGCAGCATAATAAATACGCAGTCATTTCAGCGTTTCCGTTGGCACGCGCGAGAAAGGTGATTGAGCGTCATGACCAAGGAGGTACTCAGAGCGCTAAACTGACAGCTGAAAGTGACCCCTAACCAGCCGCCGCCATGTTGCATAATTTTCACCACTAGACACGTGACGTTATAGTTCTATGTTTAGATTTTAACAAAGACCCGCGTGCATATAATTGCTTATTGATCTTTAATAACAGTACCGACGAGATAAGTTATGTTTTCTTTGTTTTATGTCCGAATGATTTTTTACGACACTAACTCGTGCAGCTTGGCAAGGACTCCGCTAGATGCCGTCAGCTGCGGTTCTGTATTTTGGGTTTTTATCAGAGCTAGACATCATCTCTGGGGCTAACAGTATTGAAAAATAGTTTACCATGTTGTTTTACAGCAATCAAAATACAAATCTCGGCTCGGTTTTGTGAAAAAGCACCAGGATTTGGTGCGCTCACGCGCATAGTGGTCAAAATTGTTCAACGCGGCGGCGGCAGGGAGGGAGGGGGGAGTGGGTTTCTTGCATGGTGAACGGGATACCAGGTTATTGCTCTAAGCCTTTCTGATGGTGCACTGAAGTCTAGGTGCACTGAAAAATGTTAGCTACCTAACTTTTGAAGTGAAATGACGGGAACATAGCTAGATATACTTTATGCTTGCGGATTCCCCGATTCCCTCCAGCCAAAGGGCTCACAAGTTCTTACTTGTGTGGGCATCTTTTCGGTATTGACACCATGGTTGCAATCACGACGGTTTCCGAATTCACAAAGGAGCGGGCGGCTTTTACGCGAACCAACATTTTTATAGAGCATCAACACGTGGAAATTAAGAAATCAATCCAGATCAAGCAGCATAGTTGACGTGAGAGGCTAGTTTTAGGCCAGTATACCGAGCTACGAAAACAAGCACCCGCACAGCGCTTCCCATTCTGAGGTGGTTCTAGAAAATGACTCCTCCCCCCAGTCTCAAGTTCTCCACACAGTCTCAGGCGGTTCGTGAAAATGGCTTCCGAAGGCGGGTACTTGCGGCAGTTGTTTGTGGCAAACTACGTTTGTTTAGGAGAGGTGGTGGTGGTGGTAAATACTTCAATTGAGTCTGTTCAGTAATGAAGCCTCCCGGGTCAGGTCCTTGAGTCCAAGGCCCCGCAGGCCACCGCTAACCGTCGAGCCCGTTCAAGCGGCGCTAGCTGCCCCTCGGGCCGTGAGCTTAGTAGAGCGGCCTCGCAGGAGGTTGTAGTGAGGTTAGGTACGGGCATGACTCCTATCCCGACAGGAGGGGGACATGCCCAGGTACAGTGGTAGATGGAGGGTTCAGGTGATTGACATCCCCGGCATACGCTCCGGTACCTGTCAGGAAAGAATCAATGAATGTGAAGGAGGTTCGGGAATTAGTGAGTCTGGAGTTTCCTCCATTCGGAGGCCTCCTGCCTGTTAAGGTCCTTGTGAGGGGAGGGGGGGGGGGGGGCGGTACTTTTTTCGCCTCGAGCAGTGGCAGTCCGTCAAGTGATTGAAGGTTTCTAGGTGCGGTGTCTGGGGTTCGCGTTCCTGCTCGTCCTCGCGGCTAGTGTTGTCCCCGAGTGTTGTCTCTTCCCTATGCAAAGCCCGGATAGTTAATCCTTGGGCTAGGGCGTCTACGCTCGCGTTGCCCGGGAGGGAGGCATGGCTGGGTGTCCACATTATCCGGACCAGAGACAGTCTTGTGTGATCGAAGTTGCATAGAATTAGGTTGCTCCAGGTAGAAAGGCAGTTTCCATCCCAGGCCCTGCACGCGGCTTGAGAATCGGTTATGAGGGTAACCGTAGTACTGGAATCAATGTCTGCTCTATAGTGGGTGGTCGATATGGCTAAAGCTATCGACGTTTCCTCGGCCTGAGCGCAGGAGGGGGAGCTCCTCAGGCATGCCGAATTGCCATTCCTGCCGCCCGAGTCGCACACCGCGTCGCATTTGCCACCAGAGGGCAAAGAATAGGAAGTAGCGTCCGTATAGTGTACGTCATGGTCACCATGATATCCTCTACGTAGGTACCGGACCCTTGCGAGTCTCCTGCCCGCGTTAACTTGCGAGTGCATATTCTTGGGGATGGGCATTACCCGGGCCCTCGCGGCGATTGCCGGAGGCGCGGATTTCCGCCCTCCCTCCTCAAGGGAGGGCTGAAATCAGCCCACCCTTGAGGGTGGGCGCAAATCCTAGGCCGAACTAAAGCCGGGAGGGCCCTACTTCGTAGACTGGGCTATCGGACTCCGGACTCCTCAAGCGAGGCCGGAGTCCGATACCCCATCTAGGAAGTAGGGCCCTCCCGGCGTTAGTTCGGCCTAGACGGGTTTTCTGTCCAATCGACTGTGCCTCAGTTCGCGCCTCTATCGTGTTGTGAAATCCTAGTTGGAGTAGGCGCTCGGTCAAAGTGTGTTGCGGAAGGCCAATGGCCGTCTTGACCGCCATGCGAAGAGTGGCGTTAAAAGCATCGATTTCTTTTCGGCGAAAATTTGGGAAGGGCGCTAGTAGACTATGCGACTGACCAGCAGAGCCTGAACTACACTAATTGTGTCTCCCTCCTTGAGTCCTCTACGCTTGCTAGTGACCCTTCGATCAAGTGGGCAACCTGTGGCACTGTTTGCGCAGCACTCGGACGCTAAACGATGATGTGGCGTCTGCCTGTAGTTGGAGGCCTAGAATTTTGAGTGTCTCCGAGCTCGGGAAGGTTGAGGAGATCTTCCTCTAAACGCCTCGGTGAATGCAAAACGACTAGCACTATTGAAAATAGACGAGCTTGAACAGCTGTCTCGTTGAGAACTCGGCAGACGCCAGGAGCCATGGTTCCTATCATTTCACACCAATGCGGAAAAGGCGGTTCTGGGATAATTATGAAAAATATATAGTGACTCTAGATTTTTTGTTTCTCAATCAATAATACTGTTAATAAAAGTGGTATTAAGACACAGAGATGATTATGAGATTATGAAATTTAGTAGAAACGAAGTGACATTTCCATAATATTTAAAAACAGAATTCGCAAAACATCTCTTTAACGTAATGGCGAACGCACTATGGATCATCTTGTTGAAATACCGAAAATCGGAGTCCGGAGTGATGTCGACTCCTGGCTTTTTATCCTCACACGGAAAACATGGCGGCGCTGGCGGTGCTCGGCACATGCAGCTCTGAGGGTGATCGGCGATTCGGGATATCGGACGAAGGTCTCCTTCTAGGTGCCCGACGCCCTCTCAGACTTCAAAAGGAAAATTGCCAAACGGTCAAAGCAACTGGGTTTGGTCTGATATCTGTGTACCGTAATTTCGGTTGACACTCCTCCGTGGCAGCCTTTCACACAGAACCGGCGTGACGTGACCCCTCACGACGTGGTTCACAACGAATCCCCAAATATGTAAGAAAACTATTTTAAAACTACTCAAACAAATATGTAATCATTTTGTTACTAAAATGTTAATAAAAGTAGGTATTACGAGAAAATAGCGTTACTTGTAACGGAGGTTATAGGATTACTCGACCTCGAGAGAACATGGTCAATTCAAGTACCGCCGACTTCGCAGTCTTAGATCCATTCCGAACGTTTATTGACCACTACAGTTTCCATAAAGGGCACAGATGCAGGCCGTGAAAATACGCATGCAAAAGACGCAAGATATGCGTCTGTTTGCGTTACCTCGCACGTGAGATGTGTAGACGGGGAGAGCGCCTTTAGAGCGCGCGACACTAGAGCGCCTACATTAGAGCGCGTGACGCGAGGGTGCTGCGACAGTAGCGCGCTAGACACTAGAGCGCCTGTCACGAAAGCGCATGTCACGAGAGCGCACCCCATTTGAGCGAGCACCGCAAAATATGTGATGTACCCGCGGCTCCACAGACAGAACAAAAGTGGGCGGCTCATCTGATCGGAGGATTGGTGATTTCTAATTGCTTGAATATGCATATAATAAAAAATAAAAATAAAACGGGTACGCCTCTTTCTAATCATGTGTTTACTGACACCGTAGAGAAAAGGGGGCATAGGAGCGTGGCATATAGGTACCGGGTATGTCTCCAGTTGACTGGAGATATCTTCACAGTGCTGCCGGTCGCCTCTCAAATCAAATTGTTGTGTGTATGTTTATACAGCCGGAAGTTAGCCTGCCTCGGTGGGCGTCTGGTGTCTCAGCTGTAGATGAGCAATTTAGCCAGTGCGGTACAACCGCAAACCTGGGGTCTCTAACGTACAACGCGCAGTAGTGATACACTACCGCACGCCGGTACGATGCTCATCCAGATTGAAACGGGTCGGGGCTTGATTGAACCCAGGATCCTGGGCTCTGCAGCGCGAGCTTGCGCTCCACGTGCTCCGAGCTTGTGTGCGCTAGACCAGTCGGCCACCGATCCCGCCATGCGCCTCTCGGATATACTATAAATAGGTCACTTCTTGCTATGTTGGGTCTATTCTTAACAGGAATTTGGGCTTCGAACTATCTGCTGGCTATTTAGATGTTCCTCATGTAATTTTTGTGACGTCCATGACCTTAACGAGGAAGGCTCACCGCTAAAAAAAAAACTGAAAAAACTATAAGTAAGAAAAAAAAAGTGGAGTTGTTTTTAGAAAGTAGTTCAATCTTCTAGGGTCAATCAAGGGTGCTTCGATTCAAAAATATAGAAATGCCAGCAAAAAAAAAAAAAAAAAATCGCAGCACAAACGGAAATAAAAGTTCGAAGGTAAAATCTTCAGACATAAATAGACGCCGAAAATCTACACGAGGATAGTGCCGCGGGCAGTAAATTTAAAGGATTGATTGTAGAATTCGTAAGTCAGCTTTTCTTTTTCTTTTTTTTCGAATGTTGCGGTGTATATTCCCGTTAGTTTCACAAAAAAACGCGTGATGTCCAAAGAAGTGGTCGGTCAGGTCGGGCCACTCGCACTGAACGGGTTGTGCGCTCTTGTGAGGGGCGCTCTAATGACAAGCGCGCTAACGTCGTGGCGCTCTAATGTCGGCGCTCTTGTGTCGTGAGTTCTAGTGTTGTACAGTTGTGTAGATGACACCATTTTTCAGCATGGTAGACCACGACGCGAGTAGAGTACCGCCTATTTGTTTTCAAAATCAGGTGGCCTCAAAAAGAAAAAAAAAAGTGCGAAATTAACATATACCTTCCTATATTTTTCGTTTTTTTTTTTATTCTTGAACTCACTTTTTATAGATAGCAATTGTCCAGTACTGTGATTTCTGGAATACATTTCGCAATCAAGCTCTGTGCACAAAAAAGTAACATTGTTTAATAAAACAAACGAACTCACTACACTTTTCTGAAAAGGCAGCACATGTCCGCGCGTAAGATGATATTCAACAGCGACAATCCCACACAATGTGTTAGTTTTTCTACTTAATACGTTTTTCACAAAATTCGTAACAAAAACCCCAGGATGCGTGCCTACACATGGACTACCATTGTTGTACGATCGTGCGGTTAATTTATCTGAAGCATAGCGTTTCGCTTCCCCACTCTCGAACTCCCGGAGGGTGCGACGTGCCTACGATATTTTTGCTCGCTTTGTTTTCAGAAAGTTGAGGAGTTAGTTTAATATCAGAATTCACTGCACCCAGAAGTGTAATCACGCGAGACGGATTTTGTAAAAGCCATTGTGTTTACAGATGCCTTATGAAAAAAAAAAAAAATGTTAAAAAGATAACGAACATCCAACGAAAAATCTGTAAACACCCGAAAGGGTTGGCATTGCTTATAGTACGTATGCAAACTTGAATGCGGAGAAATTGAAAGCAAGAGGAAGAAGAGCGTTATGAGGGACGACAGCGGAGAAGAAGAAAAAAACGTGTTTGTGCAGTGCGTACTTTGATTATTTATTGTCCTATTCTCAGGTTCCGACCTTATAGGCCATCAATGTTTCAGTGCGGGCAGTTAATTGACAAACATTGAAGCTTAGATTATCTCAAAAAATAGATGCTGACCTCTATCTATACTTCTGTTAATCTTAAGGATCGTCCAGCAGTTTTTTCAGGCGTAACAGGCTTCCAGCATAAATGACATTTCGGCAGCACATGGCGCAAATAAGCTTTTCATTCAGGTGAGCTTTAAGAAAGAATCAAATGTTGCAGAACCAAAAGTGAAACGAAAAATATGCAGATTTTATCGTGTCGCCTGTCTAGGTTACGTCACCAGTTCGTTATTTCAATTAGTGCAGACATAAACAAAAGGCTATGACGGAAAAAAAATACAAATTTCGAACCGGCAGGCATTTAAATGCCTATTGCGCATTCCAGCGCCCCTTCTTTACAAGTTTGTTGCCTGTTAAAATATTGTATCTTGTTCGTCGTTGTCCTTTTTTTCTTAGTTTGTGTATGGTATTCTTATCACAAACGCGAACTTTTAAGGTGGGCTCAAGATTAAACTTCTTTATATTTTATTTATCTGTTTTGTTAGAACTTAATTACATGTTATATTACTGTAATTGGGATCGTTTATTTTCTTGTTACTACAACTTGTTGTGCATTGTCCTTTTTGAAATCGCGTAGACAACAGTCTTGCACAAGAACTAGCACTCTCAATTAAAAAAATAGTTAAAAAATTCAAGTTCAACATGTGAATACATTTAAATGCGGAAAAACATTAAATAATATTTGGAACCAGGCAAGAACCAAGCGAATAAATCGTATAGACAACATGTGTTTAATATTGAAAGAACATGGCGACATTGGTAGCTAAAGTAGGTTTTAAATTTAGGCAGTGCTGTACGACTTCTAGCCTAGAGTCTTTACCGTGAATAAAACTGTAGTGACAGAGGACCGCACCTCGATACGAAAATAATCCGGAATAAGACGCGCAGTCGTGAGGATTGTACCCAGGATCTCTGGTAAGTTGTACTGGAACTGGGAGCTGGGCCGACCGCCTTGGCCTCTCCAAAGGAGCTGGGTGTCTTGTGACCCATTTCTGCCGCAGGGGCCTCAGGTGGCGCTGCCAGTCACAGCGGGGCCAGGAGGCCGGTCGCGTTTCGTTTAGAGAAGCTGCATTTTCCATTAAAAAATATTAGAATGACCCCTATATAACATAAATCGTTTACGCTCACGCAAATACAGAAGGAGCGTGTATGGTCACCCCTTGAATGGAAGACATATTGCCGGGATGTTTGTTGGTCCCTGTTTTGATAGTGTTAAACTTGTGAATAAGGTACGATTCTTTTTGTTCGCGATCTGGGTTGCTTTTGAATTCGGACTGTAAAAATGTGACTTGAAGCTTATCGAATGAATTTTCTGAATCGCTAACATGTTTTCATGTTTTCAAACGAGAGTGTGGGCCTTGATTTTGCATGCGACTTGTGATTATTAAACCGCAATCGGAAAGGTGTCCCTCTCTGGCACATGTACTGTGCGCCGCGAGGGCTGCATTGTAAAAGGTATACTAAAATACTGGTGTCGCAATTTAAGCCGCCATAGATTTTGTAGGTGAAGTTGGAGTTTGTACTTTCTATGGAGGTTCGCGGTGTTACGTGTGGGCAGACTCCATTTCCCGACTTTCCTCATGGCCGACACCCAATGCTCTCAGTGGCAGTTGTCTTGGACCTAACTAAGGAATTCAAAACTTATTACTATCGCCCCACACGGGGGACGATAGTAATAACTTTTGCGAGGCGTTCACATTGTTGTAAAATATTCGAATGTTTCCTTAATATGGCGGTGACATTCGGAGACTTATTGCTGAAGGTCAGCACGAGGCTGGCCTGTCGGCTTGTTTCCGCTTGGACACCGCTGTCACCTAACAAGAGGTCGCGATCGTGTGCGCACGCCATGCTAATTGCGTCATTTAGGATACTTCCGGGTACTTCTGTTTTTTTAGAACCTCGTGTAGTTGATTAGTGTTGGAGTCAAAATCATCGTTACTAAAACATACACGTTTAAACTTGTGAGCCTGGGTGTACGGGATATTGGTTTCGGCAAAGTCGAGGATGACAACTGTCGAAGAGAAAATATGTCTGACTGTCCGTGGGCATTCGATACAGTTAAGTGGCCATAGTTGTGTCCTTAATTACTACTCTAACGCCTAAGAAATCAACGTCAGCTTTCGAGTAACTGTGTGAAGCGAATGGAATGGTGCCCGGAGTTAAAATCTGCGATAAACTTGAGAAGCTCGTTTTCTGCGTGTGACCAGATGCAAAATACGTCATCAATGTTCTACAGAAGGTATTTCTATAGAACACAGGTAGGAGCGGGCAGGATGCGAGAAACGTCGATTCTAGGCCACCCATAAATATATTTTCAAAGTTCGGGGCCATTTTCGTGCCAATTGCGGTACCTCTAGACTGAAGGAAAAAATTTCAGTCGAATTCAGAAGTGGAGAAAGAGGTAGACGTTTATCAAACAATCATATTAACCAGCGCCTGGTGCTGGTTTGCTACATTGTGAAATTAACGGAAGCGAAAATCATAAAAATGGAAGAGAGAAAGGCAAACAGAAAAAGATAGAGGGAGAAAACACACAAAACCAAAGTATTAATTAAAGAATTAATTAAAAGAAACGACTAACGAAAATATTTCAATGGGAATTTTAATTGGCCATTGCTGTTTTTCTACTCCCCTACAGTTTCTTCTGTAAGCGAGTAGCAGTTACAAAATTCAGCAGAGCTTTTGTAGCTTTATACCCCTCAGCAGCAGAAATCCATGGACCAAGCAGAGTCAAATGCTTACGTCTTGTTCATTTTGTAGCGTCAGGTCTCTCTTCACAAGCTCCCTTTCACGGCTGTAGTCCTTGCATTCACACAATGCATGTTCGATGTTATGGGTGACTCCGCACGAATCACATTCAGACGACTCAGCTGTACCGATTTTCTAAAGGTAGCTAGCTGTTGGTGTATGCCACATTCAGTCTCGAGCGATGCAGGACCGTCTCGGCTGCCTTTGGTAGTCCTTGTGGTGCCCGAAATACAAGTTTGGGATCAATATTGTAAAGATAGGAGTAATGATATCGAGGATTTTTCTGAAACGAAGACGCTATTCTTGGCCAATATCTCTAATCAAGTTATTTTCATTTGACCTTGATAACAGAATTGACACAGTAATAGCGCTCTCATGAGCGTTTCGAGCGGCTCTGTCAGCGATAATATTTCCGGTTATACCACAGTGACCCTGTATCATAAAGTGGTGCCCTTTGCATGAAGCTTGGTGAGCTGCTTCCAGAATATCCTGTGCGAGTTGCAAGTTCGGGCTACATTTCTTCATCGCAGAGAGGGTGTGTACAGCAGATTTAGAGTCCGCAAAGATAGCCCCAAAACTAGGATTCTTGTCTCCCACGTGTGCAACAGCTGCTCGAATTGCTGGGAACGTGGCTCAACCTTGCTAGTATGCATGCGTCCAGAGCCGGAATGTAGGCTCCCAGGGTTGATGATGCGGACATTGAAGATCCGTCGGTGAAGACATGTCTAAATGAGGCATAAGTTCGGTTTATCTATTCCAATACTGTCGCTTAATCACGGCGGCGGGCATTGTTTTCTTCGAGCGATTCCCGGAATACTCGTTCTGATTTATAAGTCAGGGTAGTTCCATGGTCGATAGCTCGGAATTACCGCAGCTTCAAAAGAAGTGGGGATGTAATCCCTAAGAGCAAGATAACTTGTGCAAATCCAGATGATGGTCTCTCTGTTAGAATATTTGTGAGCTGATGCTTATACGTACAAGATTTATGACGAAGATGAGCTCTTACCATTTCTTGCGTTCTTAAAACGGCTGGTGAAATCGCTCGTGCTTCCGCAAGTGATCCCAAATTAGAAGTGTCTTTCGGCAGCCCTAAGCATGTGCGAAGATCTTGCGCTTGAATGCTCTCGAGTTCTTTTAGAAGAAACTTTTAGACTTCATGCATAACAGGCAGGCTGTAGCGCAGAAGTCCGAGAAATAAGGCATTATAAAGGGCAAGGAGTGCGGAGAGAGAGCATACCCATTTGGCTCCACTAATCATCCTAATTATATTGATGAAAGACGAGAGCTTCTTTTTACGGCGTTTTACATGGGGGCTCCAGGTCAGCTGCCTATCGATAGTGGCTCCCAGAAAAGCATGTTTGTGACATATGGAATTTCCTTTCCGTCTATTTCAATTGGGTATTTGTCCGTGTGTGTGTTTTTTTTTTTGTCAATACCATCGCCGCTGACTTGTCCGGCGATATGTGCATACCTCGCAGGTGTAGGTACGGTCCGGTAATGTTAATGACTTTCTGTAGTCTTGCTTTGTTGATGTACAGTGATCTACTGCAAGTCCAGAAGCAGATATCATCCGATACGCAGTTCTCATCCGAGAAATGCTAAAAAGCATATGATGAGGAACGCCTCCTTGTGGTACTCCCCTATTAATATGAAGATGACCGGTGTTGCCGTAATGTGTCGATATGTAGACTTTTCTTTCCTTTAGGTAATTGGCTACCCATTTGTATACACGTCCTCCAAGTCCAATGTCCTTGATATCTTAAACAACAGCGTTGTGTTTTGGACAATTAAATGCCGATTTTACGTCCGCAAATACGGCTGTTTTTTTTCTATTTACTACCTTCATTTGTTCAATGCTAGTTACTAAGACATTAACGTTGTCAATGCTGCTCCTTCCGCGTCGAAATCCATTCATGGACAAAGGATATAGATCTCTACTTTCTAGATCCCATTCGATACAGGTAAGCAGCATTCACTCCATCACTTTGCCTATGCAACTTGTTCATACTATCGGACGGTAGGAGTTAATGTCTAAAAATTCACAACTATTTAGCTCAAGGACCGAGCTCGAAAGGGCAGCCAGAACGTGGCCCTCCGAGAAGTCATCCCTCCCGTGGGCTTCATGTGCTCTTACATGCGCGCCTCTATGCCGTTTTTATGAGGAATATTGATGTACAGAGCAGTTACATCCATTGTCACTACAGAAGCGTCTCTGGGTATTTCAATTTTAGAAATTGCTTTGACAAAGTGAGTCCTGCCACGAATATACGACGGGAAAATAGGCGGGATGTGTCTCATGAGGTTATCAACAAAACTAGAAATTGACTCGCTGAGCGTTCCTGAGCCCGATATAATGGGGCGGCTGAAATTCCCTTCTTTATGAATTTTAGGTAACATATAGAAGCGTCCAGGTACGGCGTGTTTAGCAGTTAGCCCCCGTAGAGGTTTGTCGGTAATTTCATCTTGTTTCTCTAGCTGGATAAGTCGCTGATGTATAAATTCGGCATGCTGACTAGTTGGATCGTGGTTTAGATGACGGTTAAATTAGGCATCAATTAGCTGTCGATAGCCTTCTTTTATGTAATCCGAGATGTTGAGTATAACTATGGCACCCCCTTTGTCAGCTGGTTTGTTTATAATACATTTTCTGTTAACTAGATCCTTAATCGCCTTGCGTTCGGGAAGCGAGAGGTTATAGTGATGCGGCTACTGTTCTCTATAAGCTGACACAATGCCCTTTTGAAGCGCGTGTATATAAAGGTCCTGATGCTTATTTCTGTTGGGACCGAGAGTCCAGCCGGACAATGTCGAAGGCAGAGGAGATGCGCCTTGGTGGGACTTTTCCAAGAAGAATTCCAGAAGCCGAAGGCTTCGTGCGAAATTATCGAGATCATGGGGGAGCGTGAAATCTTCGGGGACGGGCAGAAGTTAAGACCCCTTGAGAGGAGCGACTCTTCGTTGTGTGTTAGCTCTACAGTGGAAGAATTAACTATTTTCCTACGATCAAGAGAGATATTCTGCATGTCAGGTCCACTCACCGTCGTCGGGGGATATTTTGCATTATCCCTAGCTAGATTACAATTCTTTACCTCCCTGATGATCCCACGTCACTTTTCTTCAAATGATTTTAGCGCTTCGGTTTCATGCGGTGACAGTTCGTTGGAGCAAAGCAAATTACTTTCAACCCTTTGAACATTCCCCGAAGTTGTCTGGCAGCGATTTTTAACTATTTTTACTAAATCAAGAGAAGCACTAGAAAGCACCGCGTACCAATTTCTTAAATTGCTCTTGGAGAGGTTTGTCAAACTAAATGGATTTTTTTTTTGTAAACTTCTGAGAGCAATGCGCGCGTCGAGGCAGGTCTGAATGTATGCGGCATGTGACTCGTGGCGTATCCTTTTGTCCGCTAACTTCCTAATTTCATAAAAAAACATGTGGTAAAAAGTTAACAGGTATCTCAATCAAAACAGACGGAGATTGTGATGTGCTAGGGTGAGACCGTCAATCCTGTGACAAGCAGAAAGCCGCGCTGTAAGGCTTGCGCAGATTGTAGCCCGCTTGAGGGGCAGGCTCGGCGATCTGGCTCCTCTGTCCGGCAGGGCGTCCGCCGGCGTCGTCTTCTAAGCAATTGGCGCCTGCTGTTTTGTGGCTGCCTCTCGGTTTTCTTTCAGTCAAACTTTGCAGTGTTGTAGAAATTTTTTTTTTCCTGGCCAGGTTTACGCCGGCGATTACCATTCTGGCTAGGCCCCAAATCAGCGGCTTTTGTGGCGTTAACTGTGTCGAGTTTATCGTGGGGCTCTTGAAGGAGCCAGGTGTTTTGAATTAACACATTCCCTTGACGTCATGGGCCACTTGATGTAGCCAAGGTGTGTAAATATTTGCTAAAATGTAACTCGTCTTCAAAAAGGTCTGTCACTCCGAAACGCTGACGCACTTTACGAATAAAGTGCGTCAACGTTTCAAGAATGTCGTCGCAAGCGCGTTTTATTTCCAAAGCCAGAATAAACAGCGGAGACAGGATCCTGACACCGCCATTTGTTTATTTATATATATATATATATATATATAGATATCTAGATAAGCGGATTGGGCCAAAAGCGGAGATTTAACCCGCAGCCTTCCCCTATCCGGGTCGACGGCTTAGTGATTAGACTATACCGGCCACTGGTTTCGGCGGACTCATTGTTTCACCAGCTCTCTGTGCACTTTTAGCTTTGAATCCGCTCAGCTGCGTAGACGACAGCCGCTGCTGATTTAACGCCCATGATAGTTCCGAGTTGCGGCACTGACGTGGCACGTCATTTCAGCTTGAAAATGCCGGAAAGGTCCCATCTTCCAAGATACCTTGGGAACCAGTCCTCAACATATGGGCAGGCTGCACCGTATATGAAATGGAAATGAGTGAACATTGACAAGTGCAGCCGTAGTAATATTGCGAACGAAGAGGAGAGGCAATGATTTTTATTGCATTGAGGATCGGGAAAGGGAAAGAGAGATAGCAAACAATTGGCGTGATGCATAAAATTCCATAGGGCTGCGGCAAGGTTTAGATAGGCCAGACCGGAAGGTGTTTGAACGAACGGTTGCGTGGACATGATTTATCACTGCGTTCAACAATGAAAGCACATTTAAATATTCATTACATAGATTGTCGTTGCTTTCCCAACTTTCAAGGCACTACAATCGTTGGGAGGGGTAAAGAAAAGTTGGGGAGAGAGGTACCGGAAGCCTAGATGATAAAGAAGGAATGTCCTAATAAGTGTATTAGTCAGCAGTAGATTTTCTTGACAGGTGTAGTGGCCGAGTCATTGCTGACTATTCATATTTGTGCAATATTTGTGGCTTTTGCTGTTTCTATTTTCCCGTTTTCATTTTACAATGAAAATGACCGCATCTCTACGTGGTGAATGATGTTGATTGGGGCGAAGCTCCTGGTGGTGCTGATGATACTGATTTCATTTTTCTTAGGTAGTGCTGATTATTTTTATTGCTCGTAGGTAGTGCTGAGTTCCGGTTTGTGTTTCGACCTCATTATTACTACTTAATGGTCGGTGAAATGCAAAGCCAGCGGTTCTTCTAGTGAAACATCTTGGATTCGCTAGAAGTCGTGGGAACGCACCTCAACGGTCCATATCAAAAAGGGTATGGAACGTGGTTATATACGCATTTGAGCATTTGACCGTAGCGCCCTCTCGTCCATAAACGTTGAGCCAATGCATGCAAAGTTTAACGCGATTATAAACGCATTTGACCGCAGCGCCCTCTCCTGTATAGACGTTGAGCGGCTACATGCAACGTTTCAACCATGAAAGAAACCCCAGGTCTTGAGTTACTACCGATTCTCGGAGCCCCCTACTTGTCCCGCAGTCGTGGCCGAGTGGTTAAGCCGATGGACTAGAAATCCATTGGGGTCTCCCCGCACAGGTTCGAATCCTGTCGACTGCGCGAACATTTTTTTTCTTTATTACGTGAGCACGGACGCCGGCCGGACGGACGAACGGACGGACGGACGGACAAGGCTAGACCCTTAGGAGCTTTGCCCCTATAATTCAGCTGATAGTCAGCGCTCGTCCTGTTTGCCTCTCCGTCTTCGTATTCGTTTCTTTTTTCTTTTTTTTTTTTTCTGCGCTTTTACGACTTTTCAATGTTGTAACAAAAAAAAACGCAGCACGTTTTGAACTGCACTTGGCGCTCCTTGTAGGTAATTAACCTAAACTGTTTTTTTTTTTCTGTGTGTGTGTGTGTGTGTGTTTTCTTTGCGAGTTTTAATATATATTGCTGTTTTTCCCCCCGATATAAAGCCCGCTGAGAGCGATATAAAGGTACAATAAATAAAACGAAATGAGGGCACAGATCTGGACAACAAATGTTGTGGCATGAAACGTCTTTATTAAAGTAATGGTTTGCGATTCCGCCGGCTTCGAGTCTTGCTCAGTAAGGGGAGGAGAGGGGGTTCAAGGAAGCAGTGTTGTGCAGTGAGCACTCCCATTCCATTCCAACTTTATTCCGGAATATTAGTTTCCGCTACTTCAAATACTTTCAGCACCTGGGAACAGATACGCTGGGCATATTCCCACTCCTGGAATGGCTGAACTGCTTCATTCTGTTCCACTAACTTTGTTTATGTATCACGTGGTGAATTCACAGCGATATGTTGGCGGAATAGCTGTAGCGTCCGCTACGGCCCATCGTAAGGAGAAACGCAGATCAGGCACTTACGAACGAGACTCTTAAACCGGGGTCACAGTGATTATAGATCATATATAGATTCCAACGCAAGTCACCACGAGATCAGTACTTCGAACGCAGCATGGCGACGAGGTCAAGGAGAAATTAAACAAGTGGCATTCGAATTACAGATATGGCGGTGACCAATGTCTGCATTACTGTCTTTTGTATGTGTATAAACATGTAATTCCGGCTTTAAGGTAATAATCCGCTTGCGGCCCTATGTGCGACAGGAACATGAACGTGCTCGCCTCTGCGGCGTAAATACCTGCTTTCAAGAACGGCGGGCGGCTTGTCTTTGTCCCTGCCTTGTGGCTTATGACCCGTGCCTGTAATTGACCATGGTCGCAACAGTTGCTTTGTCGCCTCTCGGGCGCCTGGAACGACCTCTTCTCCGTCTACAACTGTTCAGGTTCAGTTGCATGATGGGGAGCGTCATTTTAATCCTCGAAGGGGCATGAGCAGTTTAAACAATTGAACCATCAGCAACCAGTTAAGTGCAGTGATGTTATTTTAGCAGCCATTCCGACCGAGCTCTAGCCTTATGTCAGCAAGTTCCTTGTGGTTTGAGTTGCTCCCTCTCTTAAATCTAGGTCTTCTGTAGGGGCCTCCAAATGTTTCGGCTCAGGGGTCACATTTGGAAGATGCTGGAATCTCGGGGGGAGGGGGGGGGGGGGGATCGAGAGAAGGGGGGAAGGGGATATAAATAAGTAACTAAAACAATTAAATAAATCTAAATAACTATTTAAATACCAACACATAAATTAGAAGAAAAAAAAAGATGATAACTCCGAGTACGTATATATACATAACTTTATATTCGATATGTTGTTAGTTATGACATTTCAAAATAATTGTGAAACAGAAAATCGCCAGGCAATGAAAACGCATAAGAACTTTTGCATATTCCCACAAGGTAAAGGGTGAAGGAAACTGGTAAATATGATAATAACAATACACAATAGAGGACAATAAGAACGATACACATAAGAACGCAAAGTAATTCTGACAAAGCTTCACAGACATGAATCAGGGGACGACAAAGAAGCATTGCTGGTGATCACAATGTACCATAAACGATATGGCGAACCCATTTTGATGCAGAATACACTAATTTTTTATATCCTCTCTTGCGTCTTTGGTGGGTGTCACGGCACTGTTTCTTTCATATCTTTTTTTACACTTGCGTATTTTTACGTTAATAGTAGTAGACAGCGGGCCGGGCGTCACTGTAAAGACTGCGGCCACCTGCAGGCGGGCAGACGTAACTCCTCCGCAAGATGGATTTGGGCCGCGGGTCGCGTTTGGAGACCCCTGACCCAACACCTCCTAGTGTAGGAAGGCCTCAGCGCTTACGAGTCGGGACGCAAAGATGGCGGAGACAAACCTATCTGTCTTTTAACGTTTTAAAACATTAGACACGAAGACTACCTTCCTGAAAACGACAGGATGAGATGTTTTTCAACACGATGTTTGTATTGGAGGGAGGCGCACAAAATTACATTTAAAAAGTTATCTAGCTAATCTACGTTAATTAGCCAGGTTGCACATTGTATAAAAATAACTAGACTTGGCCAATTGAACAACACTGGGCCTGTTTGAAACGAGTAGCGCGCACCGTGTTTTTTTGAAGTCTCGGCGCAAGTTAGCTGAAATACCCAGTGTGCCTTTTTGTTTCGTTTGCTCTCAGAACTAAATGAAATTGGTGGTTTCCCCAACTCATTATATTTCTTGAGATGCAAGACACGACACAGTGGAATATATTTTTTAATCTCAAGTTTGCATACATGTGGCTGCTCCCTCACCACCCGACGTGCAGTTGAGGATCACGAATGACAATTCTAGGAAAATGACTCCTATTGCCCTCTTAGTGTGGTATTACAGATAACCGGATTGTAAGCTCGAAACACAGGTTTTCCACAAGTTATCATGAAGGCGAGAGCGCAATCGGGAGAAATCCGTTTCCATACGACATGTTGAAACCATTCTTCAAAGTCCTCTCTTATGAATATCCATAGCCTTTGTTTTTGATCATCTCTCGGAGTACAGTTTTCAGGGATTCCAAGCCATTTCTTATTCTTCTTCATTAGTTCCTCTTCTGTTTTTATAATATCATCTTTCAGGTCATCCACTATACGTTTTAACTCGGTTTTTCTCAGCCACAAATCGCATCCTATGAAAACAAAGAGACAACAATTAATTGTGAAGATCCTACAGACAGTTTTGGGGGACTGGGAAAGAACTCAAAAGTGCGAAATCAAGTAACTCCAAACGAAAACGAAAGTCAGTGAAAGCACAGAGGAGCTGGTAAAAGTAAATAATGTAAAATAAAAATTTCAGCTGTCAGTCAACTCGTGTGCTGCGTACTACTCCGTCTACTTGGCTCTGTTTTTGGCGCGTTGTTTTTGCTTTCCCTAATCGCGTCGTAGCTCTAATTGTTACAAAGATGAACAAGCTTTAGATAAAGCGTTTTTTATGTTTTTAAACTCCAGAACCTTGTTGTTTCACCACACCACAAGAGAAAACATGAATATATTCTTGAATGGGCATCCATTTTCTTTTGAAGGTGAGAGGCAAGAATCGGCATTAAGTAATTTTATTTTATAATTAGAGCTCAGGTGACTCTTCTGAAACAGGGTTTCGTATTTCTATATGTATAGTTTTTCAAAACAGTATGTTTTAGTTTGTTTCTTTCGAAATTTGTTTGAATCGCGTCTAGACATAACCGAAGCCATATACTAGTAATACACACCCATACAGATACATACACTTCCCTGAAGAAACATACAAATAACAGAACACATAAAATCCCAACATTGGTGCTAGTAAATGTGGAAGGTTAGTACACTTTTAAAATCCATCTCATTCCCGAAAATGTCAACCACCGCACTCACTGCAGTATAATTGCTCTGAATTCGTAAAATGGGGGAAATGAACACATGTCTTGCATGTATAGAGCGTGTTGTCGAGACGGCAATTAACACGCGGGACATATATAAACAACAGTGAAACAGGTATAGGGCAACGTATTCTGCTACTCATAGTTTTATACAAAAATGCATAATCTCGCGTAATTCCGGCGCCAGTATTTGCAAGTTTAGCCGAAGTATCATTCAAGGCTCGTTCACAGACTTGTAACCGAGTACGACCAAGAGAGACGAGCCCGGTTTTTAAGCCTCTTGCGACGTCTTAGGACCGGATTCGTTGCTGCGGAGTTGGTGCTAAAGGCTCGTTCAAACGCTCGTAACCGAGTACTACCGAGAGAGACCAGATCGGTTTTTAAGCCTCTTGCGACGTCTTAGGAACGGATGCGCTGCTTTGGAGCTGGTCCTAAGACGTAGTAAGAGGCTTAAAAACCAGTCTTGTCTCTCTCGGTCGTGCTCGGTTATAAATGTGTGAACGGCGCTTAAAGGCACACTGACACCCCCCCCCCCCCCCCCCCCCCCCCAAAAAAAAAAAATTGTTTTTTCCTTTTTTGCCACGCGATTTATTATGGTATCGAAATAGTACCGAATTAATATTTTGCTACAGAGTCACTTATTTTTTTTTAATAAAGTCAAAAGAAAAAAAAAAAAAAACGCAACTGATCGAAACCGAAACCGAAACTCCCGCACTGCACAGAGAAGTGGAGAGGAAGGAGTGAGTGGCACAAGCCACGTGGCAACCAACCATGCGGGTTTTTTTTCACTTTTCTTCTTTTTCTTTTTGCACTTAGCAGACCAAATGCTTTGCGATGCAGGATCCATTAGCCGTGCGATTCCTTTGCAGTTATGTTTGTTTCGCTCGCTGTTATGTACTTCAAGATGCACATTTAAGTGTTGGCAATTAGTAGTGAGTGCACGAGTGCCGTGGTGAATTCCTGTGATCGGCTCCGAGAAGAATACTCCCAAGATGTTGCGTGAATGTCTGCCTCACATGTCCTGCATCTGAAAGTGGCATTGTGTTGCAGGGTGCACAAGTTTCCGAAAGATCAACGGGTCGGGATCTATGGCTGGCTGCAATTCCGGGAGAAGAGTTAAAGCGAAGCAAGGAAAGCGAAGCTCGGAAAGCGGACGCTACCCGATTCATATGCTCCTTGCATTTTGTGGAAAGTGACTACATTGCGTTCGCAGGTGTCAAAAATGAAATCCCATACCATTTAGTTCTGCGACGTATGGACCACAAGATTTTTTTTAGTGATAATTGTAAAAAACAAAATTGTAAACATGGCAAAATGCTTGACACAAAAAAAAAAATGGTGCTCCCACATTTGGGATTGAACCCGTGTCCTCTGCGTGTGATGCGGACGACTTTCCACTGAGCTACTGAAGGATTTGTTTTTCTCTTTATTGCCTGAGCAATTGAAGGATGTCTTTCATGCGTAATAATGCAGCCAGTCGACTGTATGTCGGAAGTTTGCTGCGGATTTCCTTTCAGTACATGCTCCCCGCTCAAAGTCGGGCAGCACCACGCATAGGCCACACACGCACATCGTAAAGAAACCATACGCGAGCGTATTCAACTTGAAGTACGCACTTCGTACTCGACGTTTGAGCGAGAGATTTCTTCAGCCAGGAGAAGGGACGACGGCTAGGCGACGCCATCGTGCAATCGGCTTGCTGGTCGGGCGTGTCGTGCGGGATGAGTATCAGTTCTTTTAACCGCTCTAAAATTTCTCTTTCGGAGGAAGACAGAATTCGCCGGTACCGTGAACGACGATTCTGAAGCAGGTGTCCAACGCCCGTCGTCCGCTGTCATCTGCTAGTCCCACGATACGCGAAATGACGCCATGGTGAGAATTGTGCAGTGAACCAAGTGATCGCACAGAATGCTCCGGTTGTCCATGCTACCTTTTTTTTCAATCAGCGTATTTGCAGCTTTTTGGAAGCCACCAAAAATGGGTTTCATATTTTTTTGCATTTCTAATATTGACTGTGCGCCTTCAATGACCCACGACTTTGATTAAATTTGGCGGTCGCGACGAGTCTTTAGAACACGGCCCGTGACCACGAAGAAGAGAGTGAGCGCGACTCAAACCGGCCAGTTCTCGATCGGCGGATTTTGGGCCGAAACAAAATTTCGAGCGGCAAATTTTTGTTTTGGGTATAGTTGGGCTCTCATATGTCACGTACAACTAAAAACCTCGGCGAGCATAAATACCCAGTCAGTGTCCCTTTAAGACGTCGTAAGAGGATTGAAACCCGGTTTTCTCTCTCTCCGTCCTACTCGGTCGCAAGTCTGTGAACGGCGCTAAAGAGTTCAGGAAAAAACGCCCCCCACCTCTTCACACTTAAGCTGAGTGATGGCAAGGAGGTGACCTCCTCTCCAGCGTTCGCTGAAGGGAAAAGAGTTGGGAGGAGCTTCTCCTGCAGACCATTCCAAACTAGAGTGCCAAACTATAGTTACGAACGCATAATAGAGGTGTAAAGCCTCACGATATATGAAAGCTCTTTAAAATGACGGGTCAAGGGTTGTCCAAACAGGATACGTCAGAAATAGTGAAGCACCACTTCTCCGCCATATGAAGTGAAGGTTGAAGTCCGGCCGTCCGTCTTTTGTTTGTACACCAACACATCTCTGTTACGTCACGCCGCGGTGGTGTTGCGTCGGGCGCACTTCCGGTCTGGGGCTGTGGGCGAAAGTTACCATGGGGGACGTGCATTCCTGTGTTACTTCGGAAGAAACCGGACAAAAGCCTGGCTCCTCGTCTAATTACCGCGACTGGGGCTGTACCAAAAAAGTCGGGAAATGTTTGAAGGTCAGTTTTCGTGCGTTTCCTGCCTGCTTGGTTCGTCCGAGAACGTGAAGGGGGGCCGCGAAAAAGGAAACACAGACGCCGTCGGACCACGATTGCTTGGGCGGGAAGCACTTGGGATTGAATTCAAGGATACTTCTGGTAGTCAGATTTATTCATTTTGTTCCAACATGAATGCTGGAGAACCGCCTTCTTGCACGGACCACCTGCGGACTACGTTCAGTGCGTCTTTGATTTCGTACGGCCGCCTCATCGTTCGAGTTGTCGCCTGCTCCCTCAAACGTTTCTGCTTGTCGTCTGCTCGTTCAAACGACAGCGGCCCGTAAACCAAACGTTGGCCCGGTAATTGCAATAAGAAGTGCAGACCTCACGATATGTTTAAGTTTGAAGGTTCACTCAGGTAAGCTGGCTCGGTGTAAACAGTAGATATAAGGAGATGTTGACAATTGTTACCAGTGGCCATCACCGACTTGTTGTGCCTGATTCTCTCGGTCTGATCCTGCTTGCGATTTTCAGTATCGACGTTGACATCTCAGCTACGGTTCAAGCTTTTGCAGCCCGAGCGACGCCATGACTGAAAATGGTGAGCGCAACTCACCATGTTAATCAGGTTTTAGCGTCCATTCTGCGGCGTCCACGCGGAATGGATCGTTGCATGTTACGCCAAGTTTTGCGGCGTAACGAGCCTGGTTAATTTCGCTGAGGCCGCCCAAGTTGTTAGACATTGCCAGGAAGACGCAGAATCAACAATTTCAACGCGAAAAAGAGCACGGCGACTCACACCAATGCCGGCAACATCACATTCCAATCGTTTGTTTATAGGTGACGGCGAGCTTCCTGCCCACACCCCCATCGCGCATGCGCGGCGTCGGTGGCGTCCGGTAGGGGCGCTCCGGGTTGTTTGTAAACATGAGTTGCTTTGTACATACACCAGGCAAACATCACGGCTTTCCTCCTCGCCTCATCCACTTTCCTGTGACGTCGGCGCCTGTCCATCTGTGTTTGCCTCGCCCTCGTAAGCTACCCTTTCCTGTTTTCGGGATAAGGCTTAACAGCAGCGGAAGCCTTGAGCGATTGACTAACAGTCAACAGAGCGTCTGAGAGACTGTCCGAACCCACATGATGAGCATGCATTATGCCTCCGTCAAGGGGAGAAGCAGACAGTAGCAAAAAACAAACTTTCCTCTCGGCAAAAAAAAAACAAAAAAAAAACAGCAACAACAAAAAAACAGACGGATGCAGATTGACGCATTTCATATGGCGGAGAAGTGTCGTTTCGTGCGTCCTGGAAGTGTCCTGTTTGGACAGCGCACGCGAAAAAAACCGCGAAAGTCGCAAGCAAGAACTAACTAAATTTAACACATGATTAATAAAGTGATTATTCAATATAAATCCGGAAGTCAGGTAAATATTCCCGTCACAGTGGTTCATTGCCTAGTTTATAAAAAAAAAATAAAAAGGCGCACGATTCTATTGTTATGAAGGAATAAAAAAGTGTTTTCTTTTTTACTGTTTAGACGTAATTTCGATTGAACCCCGCATAATGAGATAGCAGATATGTCCTCCTGCAGCAGCTCGCGATCAACATGTGATTGAATCCGAGGAATGACAAAAATAATCCCTGGAGAAGGGGAACAAGAGAGACAAAGGACAAACAGAAATCTCCAAGCACAGCTAGGTGACTGGTGCGCGACCGAAAAAATCCGCCTTGTCCGGTTATCGAACTTGGGACCTCTCCATCACAGGTGGAGCGCTCTACCAACTGAGCTAACCAAGGGTTAGACGTCAGTAGAGCAAACGGGTTTTATCAGCCGCCACCAGTCTAACACCAACAAGGGTGAAGCTTGCAAGTTAAGGTTATGAATATAATGCAATTAAATGCAAAGATGCAAGCGAGCTGGACAAGAATGACGAAAATAATCTCCGGAGAAGGAGAACAAGAGGAAGAAAGGACAAACATTCGCTTGCACCTTTGCATTTGATTGCATCATATTCATAACCTTAAATTGCAAGCTTCACCCTTGTAGGTGTTGGGCTGTGGCAGCTTATAAAAGCCGTTTGTTTTACTGCCATCTAACCCCTGGTCAGCTCAGTTGGTAGAGCGCTCCACTTGTAATGGAGTGGTACCGGGTTCGATACCCGGACCAGGCTGATTTTTTCGGTCGCGCACCAGTCACCTAGCTGTGCTTGGAGATTTCTGTTTGTCCTTTGTCCCTCTTGTTCCCCTTCTCCAGGGATTATTTTCGTCATTCTTGTCCAGCTCGCTTGCACCTTTGCATTTAATTGCATTATACTCATAACCTGAAATTGCAAGCTTCACCCTTGTTAATGTTAGACTGGTGGCAGATGATAAAAGCCGTTTGCTCTACTGACGTCTAACCCCTGGTCAGCTCAGTTGGTAGAGCGCTCCACTTGTAATGGAGTGGTACCGGGTTCGATACCAGGACTATGCTGATTTTTTCGGTCGCGCACCAGTCACCTAGCTGTGTTTGGACATTTGTGTTTGTCTTTTGTCCCTCTGTTCTCCTTCTCCAGGGATTATTTTCGTCATTCTTGTCCAACTCGCTTGCACCTTTGCATAGAATTTCATTATAATGATTGAATCCGCTATAATATATTAATATCACAAGCGAACTGAACCAACCTTGAATGTTTTACTCAAAGAGAGTAATTAATGGTAAAAATTTTAACAAGTAAGGGTTCGATAATAGAACCCCGAGGAGCGCCAGATGATATATCTGATGTCGATAATCCTTAAAGATATGACTGAAACCACAAATCTACCAGTCAACGCGACTTTCCGATAGCTGGTGCACTAAAATGTCATGGGGCACAAGATCAAATGCATTAATCAAATCAAAAGAAATTGCGTCGACCTGCCCATGGTTGCAACAATGAGGCCAACGTATTTAAAATATTTTTAGTTTGAAGATTTTTACTGTCTAGAAAAAAGTGTTGCGATTCACTTAATATTTATTTCAAATAACCAGAAAGGTTCGCTTCTACCACGCTCTCAAACAGGTTTGAGAATGTGGTCAGAACACATGCTGCTTGATTTTAACTCGAACAGTCATATGTAAACCAAACAAACGTGAAAAGTGCCCTAATGCTGTCTGAGGAGATGAGTTCTAAAACTAAGGGGCTCATATTATACTGGGCTAAACGTCACGACAAGTCAGACAATCAACTAAGACTTGTTAGGTAGCTTTTTCGTTAGTGATAATGAAAGTATGTTTAAAATTAGAAACCTGCAGAGCGTCATCGGAAACTACTAAGTTATAAAATTTTAGATGGACGTATTGCACAATTAAAGTGCGGGTGTGCACTAAAGTCACCACCTCTACAACAGGTGTAATGCGGGCGGTGCGAAACGTGGGTGATTATCATCCGCGAAGCCCAGCAACCAACTGCAGTATACACTCCGTGCGACGCGTCCGGCGCGCCGCCGCGCGGTCGTTACCGAAGGTAGGCAGTGAGAGCCCCAGCGAAACGAAACCACGCCGCGCACATTGGTACGCATTGAAGTCGGAGCGGTGCAGTTGCGCTGGGTCGACAGTATGAACTGCTGCGTCGTTAAGTGCTCCGATAGTTATGCGTCGTATCTCGTGGGGACGAAGTTTCACAGTTTTTCACCTCGCCGATGTTTTGTGGGACAGCGACAACGATGGGCCCGTGCCGTATACGACGCGAGAAATTTGGTCTCCCGATCATGTCTGCCACTTTGTCGGTACGGCTGGCATAACACTGCCGCTTTGCGCTCTGCGTTTGCTTTTGTACCAGTAACGCCTACATATCTCAGTTCGAACTGAAATGCCATCGCACACTCGCGGGTATGCAGTGCGAATTTCGTTGAAGGAATGCCCTCCAAAGAAGGTGCGACCCCATCCTATGTGTCGATGATATTTTCGGACCAGTGTGACACGCAGTCTGTACTTCATGAAGAAAGATTCGGACGGTACAAAAAGTGAGAAATATAAATCTAAGGAAGACTGCAATGAAACTTGGAATCACTGGACAATCGATGTTTGAGTATCGAAGTTAGGGGTGTGCTCTCTTTAAGATCAGCCTCCTTTTGGATGTTGGAACGCTGACACCCCGAGTCTTGCAGACAAGTTTTTTTTCTCGGCTTCAGAGCCACCTATCTCAAAGTTTTTCAAACTGGAAGCACCGTCCACTAGTCCCTTACTACCTGTAAAGTGTGCACCTTCCGGCCATGATGAATTTATTTTCTTGACAGCCTTTTACGGTCAAAACCGATTCCCATTTAGTTACGCCGCCCAAAAATATTTCCACCTGGTTAAACTATGCCACCTTTTTTTGGGTATAATAAGTGTTTTGTCGAGTTACGCTTGTCCAAGTACCTGTGCGCCGAAAATCAACCCCTCGCACAACCAGATTACTGCAAAACAGCTGACCGCAAAAGCCCTTGACGGCCAAACCGTGTGTTGGCCAGTGACTTGGTTTTCTCTGCTTTGAAGCCACCTTTCGTAAGGTTGTTTCAATTGGAAGTATAGTGCACTAGTCCCTTCCTACCTGTAAAGCCTCCATCTCCCACGATGAGTGGTATTCTCCTGACAGCCCTTTCACGGTCAAAACCGTTTCCCATTCAGTTATGCCGCCCAAACCAAATTTCCCGCTGAGAGCATTTATGGTGGCAACCGTTTGCTTTTCGGAAAATTGCTCAAACCCCTTTTTCGAGTGCAACTAAAGAAATTACCCCTAATAACGACTCAAACTCAATATATAAGAAGCGGAGAAAGTATATTTACCAACACGCTCATTTTTAATGTTAATCAAGTTTTCTGAGCTACATGTGTTGTTCTCGTCCGAACGTCGGCCAAACCGCGTTTGACCCTAACAAATTCTTCCATGAAAGAGTTGTATGCGTCTGTTTTTGTCCCGAATTTGTGTTCATTCTTTCCGATTGTTTAACTAAATACCCTTCTTAAATCTGCCCCAGCACTCATGCAACGTCACCCTCAACTTATAGGCTCAAAAAGCAAAAGTTTCGTCCGTGCGCGCTTCCGCCGCCACAGCTCGCACGCGAAAAGGCGCCGCAGGCTGCTGAGCGCGCCTCACTGTCGAACACCAGCTCCTCCGCTAGCGGCGCTACGTGCGTCTTTCAAAGCGCCCCCTATAGTTCTCGCACGGAGCGTATACATTGTTTGACCTTGGCTTGTCGCAGAGTGAAAACTACGGCACCGTCGAGCCAATCAGAGTGACGGCTGTGAAGATTGACAGCCCTTAAAGGCCGATGTACACCCTTAGTTCCGTGCAAGAAAATTGATCCTCTTAGCGTCATACTTTCGAAAACTGCGAGGGGTGCCATGTTGGGGCATGTTGCAAAGGTGGACTTGATACGTGGAAGAAGGCAGCGAAAAAAAGTGGAAAGCGCGAAGTGCACATCGGCCTTTAACAAAGACACGGGGGCGGGAGTGTAACCCAAGCAGATGGAGAAGAGGGGAACGAGGAACTGCCTTCTCAAGTCGAACCCTCCTGTGTGTCCCAGACGTCAGTGTTGTCGCCCTGGGAAATTAGCCCGTCACTCAAAATTGGTACAAAAGCGGTTTTTTTCTCTCCTGCTCATGAAACTGACAGCACTGCGCGCAACTAGAGACCGGCAACTTGTGTAGTCACGTGTCTAGCTTCGACGCGCTGATTGGTTCACTCGGACCGTAGCCTTCGCCGTTTACCAAGATATGGTGAGAGTTTTCGATCGCCGGGAGGCTACGATAGCCGATGGTGTTTCTTCATAGAATGAATCTCCATGTTATAGCCTACGCGGGATTTTTAGTTTTAGGTGTTCATTGGCAGGGGCGATGAATTAAACATCTAATAAGTTTTTCTGCACTAGTGCCTACCTTTCATGATCAAATTTCCCGTACGATATTGTCAGATATGGCCCTGATATATTTTATATAGGTTCAGATATGATAATATAAGCAGTCAAATAGGGCTGTATTTCGCCAGATATGGGAGCTAATACGGCCGTATTTCGCCATATAGGTGGGCAAATACTACCAGATCTGGCTGTATAAGTGCGTAAATACGTCCATATATCACCATATACGCGTGCAAATATAACGCCCCTGATAATGATATATGGGCCCGTTTCAGTCGTGCAAGCAACAAGTTATATGTACCGCTAAGACACTAGTTGATTGATCTATATTGCATGAGTCTCATGTAATTGGTGAACTATTGTCAACATCCTTAAAGTGAAGTTGTTCCAGGTATTTGGACCAATTAATCAATTGCGCAATTTGAAGATTGAAAGACAAATGAAATTTGGTTGTCTGTTTGTTGTGTGACAATATGACGAAGTGCGATCGGAATGCGAGTTAATCAAATAATTTATTTTAGTCGCAGCTCGTAGGCACCCGTTTCCGAGTTAAGCTGTGTTGGCGTCGCCATCGGTGTAACCGCCCCGCTAAATTTAGCGAGAAATTGAATTGGTACGTACGTCACGTGACGTCAATTTTCCCGGGAAATCTGGCAGTGAAACTAATTTTTTTTTTCATGTTTCCCCGCTAAATTGAGCGGGTAAACACAAACCATTAGCTTACTCAAGATGCAAGACGCTACTTCGCCGTCCCGAATCCTTTTCCCTTCGAACGGAAGCCGTTGCGCCCGGAGTACAATACGCAGCTCTTTCAAAACCGTTCGCGCAGCATCGCATCCGTTCGTTTGCGAGCGACGGCGATTCATCGTGCGTTGAAAGTCGGAAAATGTGCTGTCCGTGGTGTCTTTTATGTATAACTCGTTCGTAAAAAAATTTGAAACAGTGTACACATGATTTTAAATTTATTGGTAAAAATACATTTATATACATTATTATTTATCTAATTATTTGTCGACATCATGCACAAAAAAATAGTCGCGTTAATTTTTTTCATTTAAAATTATAGTGTGGTTTATACAGCGTAAAACAGTATCCTGAAGCTCGCATCGTTTTGAGTTCAAAAGCTAGACTTCATAGAGCTGTATGTTCACTCGGTATTGACAGCAAGGTATACCCTACTGGTGATTTAGGCCAATCGTGTCTCCGGTTAGGGTCACGTGACTACAGTCTAGAATCTGGTGACAAAGCAGGACATTGCACCTGCCTGGCGCCCAAGGCCACACATAGCATTCACAGCACTGTCAACCTTCGTTACACGTAACACATCTCCTGGTTGTGGCCCTAAAAATAAGCCTTTTGTTCGTGAAACCGTTTTGGCCTCTTCGATCCTTTTCTCTCTCCCTAAGCTGAAAGCGTTGTAAATAGTGAGTGGTCACGTGGTTTGACGATTGACGCATTAGCCGTTGCCGATCTCGGAATGCACTTAGCCGGACCTAGTTTGGCGTGTGAATTCTCCCTCTGTGGCAGATGCGTATGTCTGTTTCTGCGAGCGATTTCTTCAAAGAAGCCCATGAATTTTTTGTGATGCGTTTAGTGTTCGGTTCTACAAACGACAGCTTGTGCTACATCGTGTTGAATCTTCACGGGCACCTTCTCGTTTCTGTGTTCGAGTGGTGGTTTTGCCGTGGCCGTGTCGAGATCTCCCTCCTACAACACATTTCAAGTCGCGTCTCGTCAACGTAAGTGCGCTGCAACCTACTTCGTGACAATTGATCGTTTTTCCTAAATGTATTCTTCCAGATTACATCTAGATTTAGGCCATGTATATCTCCTGGCAGCTTGGAGAGTCATTGTGCAGAATGTTTCGGCATTGGTGCGATTGCGCTACAAGCAGAAAGTTTCGATATCCCGCCGACAAAGTTTTGACGGGTCGCCGAAAAACAACAACAACGCGTTCAAAAATTTGACGAGCGGCTTTACGAGTCGCTTGTAGAAAGATTGTTACGATTTTGCGAAATACTGGTAAACAATACTAGGTCATCTGCGGGCGTATCCCTCTCCGCCCGCTTGTACTTTCTCTAACTTGACGGACATTCTGTCTCGCGGTTCATGCTGACGAAACGATCGTCGGGATACCGGGTAATTGCTACAGCCGAGCGCGGCACAGCTACCATTGCTCCCGCTGTGGAGGGTCGAAGAGTCAGCTACCAGCACGGTGGATACCGTTTCCTTTTTTTTTTTTATTCTTGCAGATTTGTTTTAAAAGAAGCAGTGAACGCTACACTTATGCGGTTTGTGCGAGAGTGATACGCCCAGAGGGACGTTATGTAGTTTGCTAATCTTTACTATAAGCCGGCTAATTAAATGAAATTCATTAATTAACTTTTAATTAGTGAAAATAGACATGGTTTCAATTAGAAACTTGCTGAGCGTCGTCCGAAACCCCTAAACCAGTAATTTTTAGAAAGACTGAGCGCGTATGAAGCGCAGCAGTGCACTGAAGTTACCGCTCGTGGGCCAGGTACAAGGCTGGGGCTAGATAAGAGACAGAAAAATTGCGCGGGCGCCTTACCGAAGCCGCTAGCCTTGTACCTGCTCCACGAGTGGTGGCTTTAGTGCGCATCTCACGCGCTGAAAGACTTTCTGAAAATGACTGATTTAGGAATTTTGGACGACGCCCCGCTAGCTGCTTATTGGAACCGTATGTCTATTTTCACTAATTGAAAAGTTCATTAGTGAATTTTAATTAATTAGCCGAATAATCGCAAAGCTTAGCGCCCACGTAAGGTCCCCCTGGGCGTATAACTCACTCGCAGAAACCGCATAAGTGTGACTTTCATGACTTTTTTTAAGAACAAATCTAGAAGAATAAAGTAAAAAAAAAAAAAAAAATCAACCTGATATGGCAGGCAGATATACCCCTATTTGGCAGACACAGATATGGATATACAAAGAACATTGGGCAGATCTGGTTATATAGGGCTTATATAAACTGATGTGCTTGATATGGCCAGATCTGCCCAATTTTTTATATATACATATTTTTTTTTTTATATAAGTCCAGATCTGCCATTTTCGTAAGGGTTAGGTCATTCGGAGGGGCCTTTTGTACTTGCAAGTCTCCAACTTAGCATTAACTTACGTTCAGATTGCGTTGCACTAAAATTCTTAATGTATTAAAAATCACACACGATACTGTCAACATAAGACATTTCATTTCCGTCCTGTGAAGTTACCTTTTTTGTTCAGAATTGAACAAATGTTGATTGTGCACGACACTGGGCACTGCATGGAACACTCCTTTTAAGTTGGAACAAAACTTTGATGCCAAGAGCGCCCCTGTTTCCATGGACGTACCAATTGATGTAAGCCTTCGAGGCACCGACGATTACCAGCGAGTTTAGAGCACGACCTCCGTAAACTGAACATGCCTCATAATGTATAGTTTATCTTACACATATAGTACGTGTCTACGCGCAAGAAGCAACGCAAAATAAATCTGTCGAAAAATGCCTATTACACAGCTTTTTAAATTCTAAATTCCTCTAATAGGCAACTTTGATTTGTCTGTTTCTTCTTCCGCTATAAATCGAACTGTACTGCTTTCCTTACCACTTAAATTAGCGGAAACCAAGACAGTGTGACATTAACCTTGCTGAACTTGTAAAGCCCTTACCTCCATCGGCTGCGGCACTCCTAAGAATGTAACATTGCGGCTCGCTGTATACCACATACATGTCCATATACTGAGGAATTTCCGAAAAGTTGAACAAGTCGTCCAGGATATGTTCGGTTAAACCAGATTCTGGTGCACTCGACTGAGGCTTCGCAGCAACACCTGCGTGGGAAAATTCTTTTTACAATGAAACTGATAAATACCAGAAAAACAAAAATGCTCCACTTTTGTCGAGCATGAAACCTTAACTTACCTCTATCGGGAAAGGGAGTACCTCTGGAATAGCAGGTGGAGTTATCATACTGAGCGTACGTGTAGCTTCCCGGGGGAACTGGAGTAGCACTTGGGAGTGTTCCTAGTTTTGGGGTACAAAAATAATGTATTGGACTTTCAAACGAGTTTAGACGATTACGCAGCTAAATGTTCCCTGTCTGCACACTTATACTGACCTAGCAGTGAAGCAAAGCGGCAAAGTAACTAAGTACAACTATGTATGTTACTGTAATTAGTAACATTTTTGAAACTAAGTACGCTAGAATAAAATGCTCGTAACTATAACTGTAACTTGGTTATAACTTGTAACTTGGCAGAGTTACATTTAACTTCCGAATTTTCACTTTTGAGCATCATCACCGAACACTTTATATCTGCAGAAGCACCTGTTGGTGAGAATGCTTGACATATTACTAGATTCATATTATATGACCCTCGAATTCTGTTAATCTTTAGTGACAAATATAAAGCCTGGCTTGACTCAAAATGACAATAAATTATTATCGGGGAGTCTGCTGGTCAAGCATTCTTCCAATTGAAGCAAACGGTTGCCACTTTCAGAAAGTTGACTCATGAGACGATTGTCTGAAATAGGCTAAAATGTAACCGTAGTGTAGTAAATACAGCAAGTACTATGATGTTGAACGAAACCCGCTCAAGCTTCTTCGCTGCAGCTGTTCGACAGTGCAGAACAAAATGACAAGTTTTAATGCAAAGGTGCCAGCGAGCTGCTTAGGAGCTGCTATGTTTAACCCCAGAGAGTTGGGATACAGAAAGACAGGACAACACGAATCTGCAAACACAGCTGAAGTTTATTTTACGAAACACATCCATAAATTCACAACCAAGAGAAAGAAAACCAAAGAGACCAAAATGAGACACGGAGGACAACGATGACGTCACGGGTAACTAACCAGAATACACGTATCCAAAGAGGGTACACATCAACCTCCAAACCAGATTCCGCATCATAGAGATGATAGATTGCACCGTGCGACAGACAGAAACTGAGGACATAGTAAAAGTGAATAACCTAATGATTACCAAGCAAGAAAAGGAATGAGATAAACCAACTACCAATAAAACCAGAATGAAATGGCTGTTTTAAGAGACGCTTTCACGCAGTTGTATAGAGAAACCAACATGTCGCTAACACAATAAGCGTACCCATCAATCCAAACCGACTATTTCAATGAACGTTTGAAACAGTCCCTTTCCCTGTGGAGCACTTCACTATTTTTTCCAAACAACGACACAATTGCTTCAGAAAAGATAGGATTCGCGAATTCGGAACATTCGGATTTGTTTTTTTCACCGTTCGTTCCTGTTAAATTAAGTTGTGATTAAGACACTTAGCCTTCTGGCCCCCACATAGCAACAACCACACTTCACAGGAATATTGCAAATTACACCCAGATCGCAATCCACCATAGGGTCCCTGATTTTTGTTACAACCTGCCTTCAGTGACAATACAGGTGCAAGCCGGTCGAGCCAAAAATCTCATTTAAAACAGCTGTGGCACAAACCTTCCGCGCTGGTGCCCGCACCAGAGGAATGCCCAACTTGGGCAAAGGTATGGCAAACATAAGGGCCCAACTTTGGCGCAGTTATGATTTTACAACATGGCAATCGTCAGTGCCAAAGTACGGTGCCTAACTATAGTCGTAGTTGGGCGATCCTAGGGCATGCCAAAGTTTGGCTTTTCTCTAGCCCGCCACAGGTGTGCCAAAGTAAGTGCCAGACCTGAGCCATAACTGCCGCAATAAATCTTAATTTGGCGATTCGGGCCATGCCGAAGTTTGGCTTTTCTCTGGCCACCCACTGAAGTGCAAAATAAGTGCCAAAAGTAGCAAAGAAAGCCGAGAGGCGTGCCCAAGTTTGGAATATCTCTGGTGTGTCCAGAAGTGCTCTTTCACGCGCCCCAGAAGAGAATTAAACTAAATAAGCGCTGGGAACACGATTGTCAGATGTCATCACTTCCGTTCCCAAGCAGCACGACAATACTTTGCGGTATCGTGCCAGTACCGGCCGAAAGTCGGTTCCAATATCGCTGAAATGTTCAGTTTTGCACCACCGTTTGATATCCGGCAGGTATTGCCGTACAGCCGTTTTGCCCCAGCCTACACTGTTAGCAAGTCCCGTGTATTTGGCGAATATTTGGGGTGAAAAACACGTTATTTACACAAATTACCATACATTTACACGATGAGTAACGGATAATTCGTTCAGAAATCATGCGAGGTTGTAAAAAACGTGTTTTGGTTCGGTCATACACGCATAACCGTGTAGCCGACCTCGATAACACGCACCGCCCCCGGCGACGACCGCGGCATTGCCGGCTATCGAAGCACCGGAATGCTTGGGGACACACTTAGAAAGGACCGTCCAGACAAATGCCGCGGAAAGAAACATGTCTCGGAGGCAGATATGCACCAAAAGCAATTGCGCCATGTCGCAGGACGTTGGCGAAACCCGCGCTTACCGTGCTCACCGCCATTTTCTGGTCGATGGCAATGCGGCTTCCCTCATGTCGCCCATGTTAGGGGTCTTGATAATAGTTTCTTACACACCACAAATAAAGTCATGGGTCTAATTATTCGTTCCAAACAGTTAAAATGGATATAAAAAGCGTGTCCTCGATGTGAACACGTGACATTGCAGTTGGTTTCGTTTTTGCTTCAACCTTGAACTGCAAACGATCTGGCCAAGGCGCAAGCGCCGATGTACGCTGGAAGCAAGAGCCTGTTGGCTTTCGCTGTTTTTGTTTGACCGGAGAAAATCTGTCAAGTACGCCTGGCGCCGCTACTGTTTTGGTTTGACGGGACGCGAGAAGCTTCGCATAGAGCTTCGGAGTTTGCGAGCACATAGTGAAGACGTGACCGGAGAAGTGCCCCTGTGATGTTCCTGGAAGACGGAAAGTACCATTCGTAATCGTCGTGTGTGCTTTGAAAGCGAAGGGAGTCACAGGGTCGACGAGTTCGCAACCACAAGCCAAGGTTCACGACAGCGCGGCGTTGACTTCGGCGATCTCGTTTTGTTTGGTGCAACCCGGCGATGCGAAAAAGAGCTGAAACGTTCGTCGTGTGTGGTGCGGTGCTTTGTATTCCGGGTCTGTTTGAACCACGCTTTTAACACAGAGCGCAAATTGTTTGTTGCGGGGTGGAGGTTCAACGGGTACAGTCCCGTCGTCGTCAGCTGATCCGGTCCAGCCGGGAGAACGCAGCGAGCGTTTTTTAAAGTAAATCTTCCTTCGTTCCGTTTCAAACTGTGGAAGTATCCCGACACATACCGTCAGTAAGAAGCAGCGGGCGTTTTCAACAAAATTACGTCGTTTTAATTGAATAATGGACTTCGGATTGTTGTCTTAAATCTGTCGTTTTTTATGCTTCGTGTTGGACTGCGTTTGCACAGCGACGCATACCGCTCGAGTGAATGATTCGGTCCTGCAACGAGTTAGTTGCGCCAATCATGCGGCGTGAATAAATTAGGGCAAGGTTTCCTACCTGCCCACAGATGCATGTACTGAGACAATTTTTTACGTTGTGAAGGTGCTCTTTCTTTATTTCGGAAGAGGCGTTGGTGCATTTATTATGGTATACAATCACTTGAGAGTGAAGAAATTGGAGAGCGAGCAAGCTTTCCCAACTTTGTCTCTTTCTCTCTGGCACTGCCCTGTTTCAGTTTCAGTAGGCATATCTACTAGCAGGTACAAACTGCTCTAAAGCTGGTAAAAAACGGGAAGCTTAAGACGGTGCGGACTCCGTGTTTCGTGCTTTTCGCAAGGTGACAGGGTAAATGCTTTTGTGAGATATGCCGAATATGCAAGCGATTTTCTTATGCCCGTCGTTTGCGTCTCTCCAGCAAAACGAATAAGATGATCTACTACAAAGACGCAATCACAAGCCAAGATTTAAGATAGCAGTGCGTTTGCTTCGGTGATCCGTGTAGCTGTATTTTACCCTGCTCTTTGCAACACCGTGTCATGACAAAGAGCTGGAACGGTCACGGTTTGTGCTGGCCTCCCGGTTGACAGAAACCTGCGTCGCCCGCATCGGCACCGAGTGCGCTTGGGCTGTTGATGCTCAAGCCTTTCATCCGCGGCTTGTCGCCAGCTCATCCTGCTGCTCAACGGTGAGAAAGCGGCGAGAGTAACCTCGGAAGTGAATGTAAATCCTAGTTCATTCAGTTATCCGGTGTTAAAGTGTGGAAGATGTCCAACGTCTACTGAGGGCGGGAACTGCGAGCGTTTTACCTTGCTGTTATAACCGAAACCAGACCAACGAGATAACTGCCTTGCGTACTATAAAATCACGGAAGCAATAAGTTTCAACAGGTCGAGTACGTCACCGGGGATGTAGGCGAGACCGTGCACACTGTTTAAACGCTTGCAGTATCCACGAGTGGTACCAGGAAAGCGACGTCAACAGAGAAGGAGCTCGCGATTCAGCGTAATGCACTGCTACGGGCCCGTGTATCTTCAAAGTTCGGGGTGGTGGCAGTATAAAAAAAGACGCATCAGCGCCCCACACCAGTGTTCACGAATAACACCGGTCACGAATTCCCAAGCCCCACCGCTCCACTCGACACCGACACGACATACGACAACAAACTGCATCAAAACGCCCCAAAAGTGAAGGCGTCTGCTCCCGTACTGCAACAAGCGGAAGTGAAGTGTTGGGCGGATGTCCGGATGTCCTTCACAGAAATATGTGAAAAATGTTTTGCGCAAGGATCATTTTCATTTATTATTGTATACGTAATGACAAAATCCCAATAATTTGTTTTCCTATCTGATTCAAGCTGTCGGAGTGCTCATAACACTGGTCAAGCAAGAAAATAACAAAAATTTGAACTTTTTCATGACCGGTTTAAGATTTATTGTTAACATATCGTTATTTATTGCAACGGACTAACATTATAGATTTTTCCTCCATACTTTTTAAATGCAAACAGTTCTAACACACGGCTGTCCATTGCGCCGTCTTTTGTGTATTCTTCTATAAATCTGTAAAGGTCAGCGACCAAAGAGCTCACAGACACATTTCAAGCTTATATGCGCCGCGGGGAGAAATGGTTATCGAGTAGGAAGTGTCGGGCATAGTGTCGTTGTCGTGTTTGTGTACATGTCGGTGCTGTGTAGTACGTGGTACTGGTGTTGCCTGCGTTGTATGTAGGGTTGCGGTGTAGTCGTGGTCGTTCGCAATGTTAACAGACTCGTCTATTTTTTGAAATACAGGCTGCTAGAAATCTCGATAGGTGGCGCAAGTTACCGCCCGATTCTAAATAGTTTGCTCAAGTTATTTATTCATGTGAGTTCGGCATTCGGTTTTTTTTTTTTTTTTTTTTTGGAGGCATGTTGAAGCTACCGACGCCGCCGACCGCCGACAACGCACGTACGTACCTTTGCAAGTAGCTGCGTCCGCCGCTTGGAGACTTTACTGTGTATAAAAGACATCGAACGAGAACTAACGCGCCCTGTGTGCTTTCGATTCGGCTGAAACGCGCGCGGCTCGCTGGACTCGTCTCTCGCCTGTTCTCGGCCGCTGGCCGCCATGTTTCATAAGGAACACGCTCGAAACGTTTTTGCGGAAGGCAGACACGGTGTAGCGTGTTAAGTTTACACAGCACCTCATGTGTAGACGAAAAACACAGATGGCCTCGTGTAAAACGAACACGTTTCGACGTGTCCGCTATGGGACAACGGTTTACACGTCTGGGCGTGTTATTTTTGCTAGCAGTGTAGCGTTCGCGCAATATTGTGTGAATACTCTACGATGCGTCTGCTCCGTATTGGCTGAACGTCATGCAAGTATGTGTATGTTGCATATAATTTGTTGCATATCCAATCACATATACGGACAAACACATTTTTTTCGATCGCTCCCAGGAGTTTATTAAACCACTATCATTACACACAGTGTATTCTCGACATATTTACAATGGTCACACTTCTCTGTAAAACGAAAAGCAAATTATAAAATAGAATTAACATGTTGTCCTCATGCCAAGCAAAACTCATCACACAAAAAACCGCGGAGATTGAGAGGAAAGCAGGACTACTATCAGAAGCATGCTTGCAGTGTGCTTACTAATAAAAGAGCGATATCATGTAATCCTTAATAGATGTATGATCCAACTCAGTACACCCCACCAACACACTCGAGAAAGAAGGTTGAGCACATTCAACTGACGTCTCGTCGTCGGCGAAGAGCAGTTTTTGTCAAAGCGTGTCGAACAAACACATCACAAGAATTCCACGAACTCGGGTGAAAAAAATGGCTGTTACCGAAAAATTGGCATTGACGTATTCCGGCCGTTTACGACGAAAAAGACACGGCCGCGTCTGCAACGCACGAAAGCAACAGAATACAGAAGAGCGCATTTCGAAAACCGGACCTACGTGGCCCACCTATTTCTATGACTAGGCAAACGGCGAAAACGGCATCCCCAGAGATCCCATCAACGTGACACGGAGAGTCACGTGACAAATTTTCGTCCAAACGTTTCTGTCTTACGCGCCCTACGTAGAGAGGTCACGCCGGGTCACGCGTTTCGTTCCAACATTTTGATTTGCTTAAAGCAGCTGTCGCGCTCGCTGACAGCCACACGAAGACACAAAGGTAAGTGGGGAGAAATGGCAAAAGACGAGGTCGAAGGGGCATCAACAACGGATGAGAGGAAAGGCCGCTTCTGCCGGTGACTTTGCCGCCTCTCCTAGTCTGTCAGCGTTCGGCTTCCATTGTGGGCCTCAGAAAGATCATCTTCTTTCTTGCGAGCGAAATGGAAGGGGTGCTTATGCCTTGCGGGCTTGTCGCCATCCGCTCCCGTCTCGCTCGCAGTGGCCTCCCATGGCTGTCGTGCCGGCGAAATTAGGAGCGCAGCCGGGACATTTTCTCCCGTGAATGACGATCGGGTGCTGGGAATCCGAAGCAGCTCTTTCGGCGTCCATTTGATGTTCTCGGAGTCGGTCGTTGAGGTTTGCCCGATGTACCTAACCCCGCAGGACAGGGGGATCGCGTACACTTCCTCCGCTTTCTCTCCTTCCCCGAAAATTTTTCTTTCCCGTACTTGAACGGAGCGGGCGGGCTTTGAGCTTGAAGCCGAAAATAAATATTGTTGAAATTGAAAGATTGTCCCGTTTGTATCCTCCGTTTTTTCCCTCCACTTCCTAAATTTTTAAAAAGTACCAACACGCTAAAATAGTACAAGTTCCGGGATTTCATTTTAATTCCCCAAGTGTGATGCGGAAGCCGCGACACGGAGCCCCGGTCGTTTCCGCTCTTTGTTATTGCTAGGATTTGACAGTGCTCAATCACAATGCAAGACACACACAGAGCAACGCTCGCTTTTGCAATGCACCGCTAGCACGATGGCAGCACTTTCTGTAAAGGCGCAGTCACACTGGGGTTGCTTTCAATCGCGCGATGCGACTAAATCGCATCGCAAGAAAAAGTAATTAGATCGTCACTCTGGCGTGCGCGACGATCTAGTCCAACGCCTTCGTTGGCGAGTCGCTTCTCAAAAAACTCTTGCTCCGAACGCCATTGATTGGCTCAACCTCTCCGCGACTAGAGCGCATCGCAAAAAGTCGGCTCAGCAAGCGACTGCTCCAATCGCGTCGCTCTTTGCCCGCGATGGTCGCTTTTGCGATGAAAGTTATCGTGCGACTAGACCGCATCGCCGGTGGGAACGCGCCTTAATGTTGAACCAGTCTCACGGCGCGTCCCCATATTGACGTGTGTACTTACGCGCGAGTACAACATCCGGCACAATTTGCGTTTGCAAAGCCTGGTCCAGCCGCGTCCAAACATTCAGCCAACCTTTGTACTGGGGAAATCAAGAGACACCCAAAATAAGATAAACTGGCCAGCCGAATAAAACTTGATGTCTATTTAATTAAGATGAAGACCCCCCGCGTACATCAAATACCTCATCAGCCGAACTTCAAGGCAGTAAGCCTAGTTCTGGCACTTGTTTGGCACTTTGGCCCGTAGCTGCCAGATGACAACCGAACTATAGGGAAGCTAAGCCTAACTTTGGCACTCGTTTGGCGACTTTGGGCCCAAAGATGCCAGATGTCAACCGAACTACAAGGTAGTAAGCCTAACTCTGGCACATCTGTGGTGATTTTGGCCCGAAGGTGCCGAATGACAGCCGAACTATAAAAAAGTGAAGCTTAAGTTTGGCACTTGTTTGGCGAGTTAGGGCCAAAATACCCAGACTGTTGCCAAGGGAGGTCAGGTTTGGCTCTACTTTGGCTTCTTCGGGCATTTCAATGCCCTAAACTCCCAGACAAAAGCCAAGTTTTGGCCCATAACTCGGTGCTACCTGGGTTAGGTTATGAGAGACATGGAAATAGGACAAACAACCCTACTTTTCTCTGGACGTATTTCAGTAAGTCAGTGTTCGTCAGCAAACTATGGATGACCGAAGACACGAACTCCCTCCTGTAGTCTGCGAAGAAAAATACTGTGACGAATGATGAGGTGACGAAACAAAGGATAACTGAGGAAACTGAATTGTTTAATGGGGCGAACTTCTGCCCAAAACAAAAAAGAAACAGAAGAAAACATCAGAGCGTCGCGGGCGTCGAAGTTGGCGTAAGAACAGGATCAAACGCATGGTGGGAGACTGACTGCGGCTTGCCACGCGGAGCCCCTTTTGTACGCGCTTGGGATTCTAGAACAATCGGTGTAAAAGGTTCGGCGCGCAGAACATTCTAACCTCGAATCATTAATTAAGCTTCCAAACTCACCGGAACACGACATTACGGTGTCAACACAAATGTGACCCCGTGGCCAGGCACCGAACCCTGGCTTTTTGCGTAGAAGGCAAGCGCGATAACCGCTAGGCCGAAAGCGCTTTTTTTATTTGTCGGTGTAGATATGTACATTACAAAAGAATCAGACTGTTAAATTCACTTCATGAAGATCACTTATGCGCAATCGTAAAATTCAAAAATCCTTCAAGGTCTTAAGTACGTCTAGAATTGGCAGCCAATCAGGCGCACAAACCAAAGTGGCGTATACAGATTTTAGTGTTCAGATAGATTCTGTGGAATACATACGTACGGGTCGGGCATCCTAGGGCCACGAGCGCGCTGCCTACTTGGTCAGCTGCTCGCGCGGCAATATGCGAAGCTGCTCTTTCAAACCGGCGCCCAAGCGGTGAGAACAGGAAAACTTGAGTCAGTTTGTTAGCACAGACTGGGACAACTCCCCGCCTTACTGAATGACAACTTAATCTAAAGTGCAATGGCTCCCCTTTTATTTCCTCACTCTGCAGGATTAAAAATGTCACCTCTGAACATATATGTTTTTGAGAAGAAAGCGACGCGTAGGCAATCACAACACTTTTGGCCATACGTCACGGGATTGCTTACAAGGAGCCGCAACGTAAAAAAGACTCTCCCGTAAGCCTAAGCAGAGCGGTAACCGACGTTTTATTGGGGGCCTAGATCGTTCAGGGTCTTTTAATTTCACATATGGTACCTGGAAGGCGCCTCCCACTGGTGTATTTAGCGTCTTATCTCGCACATACATACGAAGTGGTATCGAAGTGGTAAACAAATGACGTCACAGAAGCCAGAGTGTCCTGCTCTCAGATGTCGCGATCCTGGCGGTTGATCGTAGAAATGCTGGCAAAAAGCACGAGCCAACGCGAGCACCGCTGTGTCGCGGCCTCCCAACTTCTGGCTACCGAAGTTTAAATGGACTGCCACACTGGAGAGCGATCTCCAGTAGAACAGGCGACTGGCACATCCGCCACCGCTGCTGGGACATTACCAGGATCGCGGCCTACAACAGCACGACACTTGTATGAGGTTATCAGGCGGAAATCGAGGGACCACTTTTTTGCGCGGTTTAAACACACCATTCTGAGACATGTCCCAGACACCGTTGTTCTACTGAATTTCCAAGTGAAACGGTTACTGCCGCTCTGCTGAGGCTTACCGGAGGCTCCATTTTACCTTCGTATTAGCTTCGAACACAAGTACGCTTGTTGTGTAAATAACTGCGATGTTGTTTGTTTAATAATAGTGAATTTGCGGTTAATTGGCTGTTGACCTAAATGGTAAAGGAGTAGCACAAAAAAGCCGAGACACAGAAGAAGCAAAAACAAGACGATGTTCCGTTTGGGAGGTGACTATCTCAGGTGCGGAACCAGGAGTCGGAGTTGTGGCTCGCTGACCGCATAGCCCCGAAGAAACAGGCCTGGAGTGGGATTTGCAAGTATAACTTTTATGTACCGACTCAATATACAGATAGCGTGGTCGGCTGGTTAATCGACGTCTTCGGGCTTCCAGAGGCAATATGATATAGCCCTCCGAGGGCGGGAAGGCCCGCTGAGCGAGAGGACCCTTCCCTGGAGTTCGAGTGTTCACGCGGTGTTCGAATTGCGGGCGCGGCTGTTGCGATTGCGCTCAGTTCTTTCAGCGAGGGACAGATGAAGTATACCGTAGCCGCTCTTGCCATGCTCCGGTGTCTGATCCAAGGTGTCGACGCGTTTGCCGTTTGAACTAAAACACAACACCGAAAGACCCACACATCCAACGCACAGACATACACACGCACACCGGCGCTTCTCCTTGCGAGGGCTGGCGTTCCCAGATCATCTCGTGGCTTCCGTAAGCCTTTCCTTTTGTGTTTAAGAGCCCTCAGCGAGGACCACCACCGGCCCGGTGTCTCAAGGGCTGGTCTCGGGGATCTGAGCGTGATTCTGCCTAGCGTCGTTGGCCCGTGCCAAGTCGAACGCGATTAGAAGCTTCGCTGCCGTTGACGACAGGTGAAGGCCAACTCCAGGACGGAGCCAAGAAGGTAGTGGCAACAACGAGCGCTAACTTGCCACTAAAAGGTTTATTGAAAAATTGCAACGAGCAAACGTATCGCACACAAGTCACAGTTGTCTTGAAGAGTAAAACTACCCAGCGTCCATACAAAAAACTGACGAAGTTACCTTCATAATTAAAGGCGGCAATATAAATAATGTCATGATTTATGCACGCGCACTACAGAATAAACAGCATCATGATGTAACGGGAAGGGCGCATAAATTGTATGAAAAACAAACCGCAATACGGAAACATTTTTGGTTTCCCTACGCAACCAAAAGACACACAGGGCCTACACCCAACCGATAATATCGTACTAATTTTTTATCAAACGAAAAGATGCGATTTAATACACCAGCGTTGTTCACAGTGGTATAGAGGCTCTTCTACCATCCCCTTTTCCAACCTTCCTTTACTACATCCCGTCACATGCACGCCGTTGAAAAGAGGTGAACATCCGCAAACTTTGTTATGAATTGGCAGCTGTGAACCTAAGCCATTGATAAGTGAGGCCGCGTGCTCTCGCAATCTGTCATCAGGATAGCATTCGGTTTGAGCCATATACAGCCTACCACAACTGAAATGGACTTTATAAACTGCTTCACAGGCAAAGGGCAATGTTACTGGTTGAGACCCAAAACTGGGCTTTCGATTGGTCCTACCCGGTGACGTGGTATTGTGTTATTTACAGCAGTGCCCTTTTGACAGAATCTTACACTTCAAATCAGGCTGCTACTCTGCTGCCCTCCTTTAGTATCGTTTGCGTCTTAGTTCTCGGCAGTTTATCTGTTGAGGATTGCGGGGTACCAGAGATAGTGTGCTCACAAACGACGCAAGCTGGTATTTAATGCTAAAGAGATAATGAATTCTTAAAGAGGAAGCTGTTACCTATGCTCCAGGTGAATTTAGCAGGCTTGGCACTCATAGAAAATAGAAACACCTAAGATTCAAGCATCGAATGCATTTTCTTTTTGGCAGGAAATTTTGTATAAGAAAATGTATCGTTTAACGTTCTGGTATCGTAAAACCTTCAATCAGGGGTGACCGGAACTGGAATATCTTTAAAAAACAGTTAAATTACTCATCATAAAAAATAAAAAAAAACTCACGCCTTTATGATTAAAACTTAAGTCTAAAACAGAAAAACAAAATTGTGAAATGCTTATGTTGTAATTGTATTTTCTATAGAATTGCCTCTTCTATATCTAGCTTAACTTGCCCTATGGGCTTTCGACTTCACATTAAAACACAACATTTGTGGAATCCAATTATTATTTTTCTTTAAAACATTTCCTAATGAAGTCACTTTTTTTTTTAACTTAGGAAACGCAGGATACTGTAGAATGATTGTAGAAGGCTAAGTCTTTGGATTTGATCATTTCTAATGGGGGGCTTAAATCGCCCTAGAAATTGGAATCAATTTGGAACAAGGGTTAAAAAGTTGACCCTTCCAAGGCGTATCCCCCCTCCCCTCCGAGTGTTACTTACCGTTCAAGCTTGCCCGTATAACGTTTTCTAGCGGGTAGTCAGTTTGACTTAGAGCTCTCACTTGTACTGTGGGATTCACGCTGAAATATAAAGAAAAATTAATTACCAGCAAATTAAATTTTAAAATGTATATATTGTCGGCGCCTCGTTTTATCGCACGAATTACGGTCGCAGCAGGACGAGGACCACCTTGGTTTTCTGCCTGTTCTAACGCCCCTCTCTCTTTCTCAGCCAGTGTTTCTTTGCAATACGAGCTAGATGACAAGGCCTGTATCTTTCCCCTCATACGTCATCACTAGTGGCTACATGCAGTGCCGCTTGCCTCGAGTCAGCATCACCGCCTGCGCCTCTTGCAGTATCTCACAACCAGCGTGACCCTAGCACGCGACGACGGTCTAAGATGGATTCATCTGGCGCCCTGCGGCGACTCACGTCGAGCGTCAGCGTATTTGCCGCCTAGGGCGGTTCGGCGATCCGTAATGGCGTAACGCGCCGGTGTTGTCTTCTTGTTCTAGGCGGCATTGCTCTTTCGGCACGTCGAGCACGCGCTTGCATATACTCAGCGCATCGCCGCTTCTCTTATGGCGAATTCCACTGGTCGTTTTGGAGCTCGCCGGGATCGACTTTTCTGGAGCGAGCCATTTATCTGGGCGATCGGGATCGAAACCGACGTGTTTCACAGGTCGTTTTGGATTAGCTCCCGCTCCAGATCTCGATCTGGATCCGAGAAAAGTCGCTCCCACAATTTCGGCGGATTCAACCGGAAGCCAGACGGGCCAGCCCTTGCCGCACCCGTGATTTCCCTCCTCGTGGTGCATCTCGCCTGATCTCACCCATCTCGCCTCAGAGGAAGAAGCACGTCGCGGGCTGGGCTCCTAGATTGTCTCGACACCAGAAGAATTCATAATGGCCGCTTGCTTACGCTTTGGCTCGACAGCCAGTTCGTTTTCCAAGAAGGAGAAGAGAAGTTATTTGCCGCGCTACGGGGATTCCGGAAATCTTTTGCTAGAAGCGCCTGAGTCATTCCTGCCGCTCGTGCGGCGAACACGTGTTAGCGCCGCGATTGCGAAAACGACTTCGAAACAACCGCGGCGGCCTTGGAAAGGGGATTCCCGGGCAGTTGAATGACGGGAAGGCATCCGCCGATCCCGGAGCAGTGGTCATGTTCAACTGAGGATCCGTAGGCGGCGCGACCCACGTTCGGATTGTGTGCTCCAGTCCGGATCTGGTCAACTGATCCCGGCGCGCTCCAAAACGCCCAGTGGAATTCGCCATTAGGTTATCTAGAAAAAATGAAGCCGTTCACAACTCCCTGTAACGCCGAATTGGAGCGCAGCACTTGAGGAGGAGGATGGAAGGGAACTGAGGGGAGGGTATACCCCTCCTCCTCACCTCGTCATCCTGCCTGCTACTCCGCCAGGGGGGACATGTGGCCTCACGTGGCCCCCGTATGGTCACGTGACCCCCTCTGAGGTTAGGTGACACCCCTTGAGGCCACGTGGCCACCGTGAGGTTACGTGACCCCCCTGAGGACACGTGACCCCCCTGAGGCCACGTGGCCCCCGTGAGGTCATGTGATATGACGTGACCTCGGGGGGGGGGGGGGGTGTACGTCACGTGACCTCACGGTTACGCCGACGGCGACGGCGACGCGACGCCGCTTAATGATACGTTTACACTTGCGGATCCGCCAGCGGATCCGCCCAACTTTTGCCGCTGGGGCGAAACGCTGGGCGGAAAACGCGGCGGCGAGCCGTATAGGTCCGGGATCTATTTCTGCCGCCGAACGAGGCGTTTCGCTGACCGGATGTGACTTTCTTGCGCAGCGCGACGCTGCCTACGTCACGAGTACGCGTTCTTCCGGGAGCAGCAACGCCCGGGAGAGAGAGAGCCGAGGCGGAAACTCTCGCGCCTTCTCGTCATATTTGACGGGACGTTACGGGAACCGCTGCCGCAGCCGGCGCTGCCGCCACTGCTCGAAGGAAATAGATGTAAACACAACCCGCTCGTCGCCGCCGCCGCCGGGAGCGGATCCGCTCCCGCGGCAGCGGATTTCTTTTCAGGTGTAAACGTACCATAAAGCGCGGTTCAAACAGACTCGGAATACGGAATCCGGGGGCCGGAACCCGTGCTGACGTAATCCCTTCCGGCCCCCGTTTACGGCAGCTGACCGAGCTGACTTTACGGTTTGATTTGAACGGCGCGCGGCACTGGCCCCCGTATACGGGAACTGCCGTCACGGCGGCTCCCCAGGCAACCAATCAACGGCTGTCGTCAAACGGGGTCGTCACGGCTTGCGCGGGCGCGCTCCGTTTAGATCGGCATTGGCGCGTCGCTTTCGTTCGTGATGGCGTCGTCTCGGCAGGATCCCGGCTACGAAGCTCGAATTGCCTCACGTATGGAGCTTTGTGTAATGAGGTACGTCACAAATGCAAGAACTATCAACTAACGTCGGCTGACTACATTCGCGGCTGTGTGTGAGCAGTACCTGCGGAGCGTGAGGAAAAAGAAAAGCGAAACGCCGACCGCGAGCTCCTGAAGTCTCGAAAAACGCTCGGCGAGTATGCCACCATCCTGAGACATATCTACAAAGACCCCGACGGCCGGGTCTTCTTCGAGTGCTTCCGAATTCCACGAGCCAAATAGGGTGTGCTGCTTATTAATTTGGATTATTTTCATGTTGTATATCAAGTGGCGTTCCACGTGGGCCCGCGTGTCGTTTGCAGGAATACTCACGTGAAGCGTGCGCTCCCGCAGTGAAACCACGCTTATATCATTTTAGACGCGGCAGGATCAAGAGAGCAGCTCTCGTAACAGTCACACTCTTGCCAGATTTTACTCTGTCTATGCTATAAAAAAGAGCAATGGCAGGCACATGTGCAGCTCATACGACACACTCTGTTCACTAAATCTGGTCACGGTATTTTGCTCCTTTGAGTGCATGTATGACGGAAGCACAGCCGGCTTCCTCGTCCTTTGTGCTAGTTATGATGTGTGCTTACAAGCTGCTTGTGAGTGAATTCTGCACGAAAGATCGCTCTGCAGAACCCAGGGACCAGCCGCTTTAGCGATCATAAAGAAAAAGCCTTAAAATTCGAGAACTTTTTGCCGTTTCAAATACGATTCGTCGCCTGTCAGAGCGCACCGCTTCCCCAAATATACTCTACGAGGGTGCCGCCGTCTGTTGGCGCCTTCAGAGAGGCTCGTTTTGCTGACATTCCGGACGACGGACCAGCCACCGAGGAGCGAGCCAAAGACAGTGACGGTCGTCGCCTGTGAGCGCGCAGGCGGACTTTCAAGAGGGTCGCATCGCAGTCATCGGCAGCCGTGTGACACCCATTTGAACAGCTTCACAGCGCGCTCCACACCGTCCCTCTATCAGTCGCAGGCCTGCCTTCACCGCACTGTGGCGTCCGAAACCTGAAGCTATTGCGCGGGAGCGCTGGGGACCACCATGCGGAGGCACTCCATATGCAGTCACCGGGGCCGCAGAGCGGGCTTATGAGCAGTGTTGTAGGCGTTACCAAAAAACAAGTAACGAAATACGTTACTTGGAATGAAATGAACGCGTTGTCGACCTACGTTACGTCAAAATAAAAATAACGCGTAACCGTTGCCGTTATTGATAAGAACTGACGCACGTTAGTTTGGCGTAACCTTTTTAATTATGAATTAACGCGACTTACTCTCCTCACGTTACAGGTATGCCTTTGCATGTGTGTTCTCAAAAAACATGAGGTCAATACAGAAATTCAATATAATTACCGCATATATTTCTAGATTTGCACCTAGTTACTCAGAAAAAGAAACGCAAAAAATCGCAAAAACAAATATAAAGACGCTTTGCCGCTTATAAACACGAAAATACTAGAGTATAATTTTGCTCAAGTCTTGGGAAGATATTTAACGAGTAAGGTTACTGTCACCCGTTAGTCCGAATAAGTAACGTAAGTACTGTTTTGAATAACTAACGAGTACGTTACGACGTTACCTATAAAAGTAACGCTTTACCGGTAACACCGCTACAAATAACGAGTTACCGCCAACACTGCTTATGAGCAACTTTGGAACTGCCGTCAAGTGCGCACTCCAAAGAATATCCCACTCTGATGTTTACCCAACACTTGTTGCAGTCCACGAATCTTTGAACGCAAAAGCACTGCGCCACGTTTTAATAAAAATAAGATATGAAAACGAAGGTGAAATTGTGTTTGGTCAATTGCAGATATTTTAGCTGCCATCGCTGATAAAAAATAAAAAAAAGAGGTTTTGGGTGCGTTGTATGCGAGCTTCTAAAAACTTAAGATTGCTCGGCGAACTTGGTGCTGCGAGGAACAAGGTCAATGTCCTCGTACGCTTCGCTAAACTGCTTTATTTTAAAAAAACGTTATCAGAAAGTCGTTTCGTTATTTCACAAATTTTATCATTTGCCAAAGGTCTCACAGGCCACCACAGTTAGCGCTCAATTGATGACGTCATATACAAGAATTTTGCCGACAATAGTAAGAAAACTCAAAAAGCTTAACGTTTTTTAGCTGTTTTTTTCTTTGCTACCTCTCCAGACAAATTACAAAGTGGCGATAGTCAAAAAAGTACCCGTGAAAGGTGCAAATTGCCCTTCTGCTAACTTTATGATCGGGATCAAGGTTTCCACTCGGCTCTGTTTAGTATGAAGTGGACTACATGACATGAAGCCGATGAAATTACCGTTGGTTTTGTCGGAAAAAAACTGTGTCTTTAAGCCATTTTTTTATACTTAACGGCTTTATAAGGACACGTGAGTATACGAGCGAGTTGAAAGTGACATATTTTTAAGGGCGGTAGACAAACTTTGAAGGAGAATTGCCGCCCCGTATCAATATTGCTTGTTTTGGGGCGCCTTTCTGAAGGGCAACCTATTTTCAGTGATGACAAGATTTGTGTACAACCACCCCATGATATCAGAATCGTAATGCGTTTTTGTACCTGCGAAGGGTACGCTGCTGTTCTTAGTTGACGTCGAAGGTTACTGTGTTTGGGCGTGTCAAAATCCTTTGGTAACGTTAATCACTGTATTCCACTGCGTGAATCATAAGTTTGAGTTTAGGGAACCTTTTATTCACTACTGTCATATATGTTATCTGGACTGTCACCGCGTGTACAAGTGCGTCGGGAAGTGAATAACCTTTGTTTTCTCCGAGCGGGGGTTCCACTGTGTTCTGCGCTTCGCCCCTTTTATTTATACTTCGTTTCAGCTTCAGTTTGGGCGCAGCCGACGCTACGAGCTAAGGGGACCAAAAGAAACCGTTTTTGTTTGTGATTGCTTCAGAAACAATAGAACACGTACATGAACACGACGAACATCTGGATGCTATCCTTTTAACGCTGTCTGGATGGTGCCATCAGCTGGTAACGTCGGCTGTGTATGCACATAATGTAAAACGAACTATAACTTTTATGTCGACGTTCTTGTTTCTCTCACTTCTGGATGTATGTGTAATCAAAACGCTGATGACACTTTGCTAGTTTTTTGGCATATAAATTTTGATAGCGCCCTTAATAGTTTGGAAACTAATGTCAATAAGGTTAAGCATAGGCATAGGCATGTAATCTTTTGAAGGTCAATTCGGGGAGAGCTAAGTTGACGCTCTTCCGTAATCCTCTAAAATTCGGTTTCATAGACACGCCCTTTCTCTTGCGCGGTGTAGAATATGCTCCGTATTTGTGATGGTATTCAATGGGTCGCTAGCACAAAGTACGCAGGGCTTATGAATGAACACATATACTGGAATGAGCACATGGCCCACAACTGTCGTGCCTTGCGGAACGTGTCCTTTCTCCTATATAATAATGAATTTTTGTTTCCTTTGCCGTCCCAAAGATTCTAGTTCGTGCCTTGGCGTACACTGTACTCAGGTACGGGGTGTCAGTGTTTGCTCACGGCGCAAGGCTGCGGCATGCCGAGGTAAACAATATTCTCAAATGCATTTTGAAACGGGTGGCCTATAAGTCAGTTTTCTCTAACAGCACGAATATTTTCAGCGATATCGAAATGTCAAATTTGTATCGCTCATTCCAGAAAGCAGTCCTACTCCAGTATTTTTGAACGTAGAACTCTCGTTTCGTATGAACCGTCCCGCACTTTAAGACAGGCCGCCCGTTTTAAGCGTCATCACTGTTTCACGAGGTATGGGATGGGAACTGAAGCTTATTATGTTGTGGATATTTGCAATCAGCTCCTAGCTTCTGCCTTCCTTTTAGATTCCATGACAAAACTAAAAAATGGCTCCGCTGGTGTATGTTGGACAGAGTGTTCGTTCGATTTCCGGTTCTGAATCAGCCTTGAATTCAATGTTTTTCCTGATGTTGAATTTGTTTCTATTGCTCTTAATTTAACGTGTTTTATTTGATTTGTATCGTTTTATGGCTGGCTTGTTTTTTTGGTGATTTCCCGGGTGGGATCCCACGATCCAGTATAGGATTTGCCGGAGCCGTCAGCGCTCCTTAACCACTGCTCTGGCAATAAATATTATTATAATTTTTTGTTATCATCATAATATAATTATAATATTTTGTTTGTAATAATACTATTTATCGTAAGAATAATTTTAATTATAAGCGGCGAATATTCTTTCAGATATGGTATCACGACCAGGGTCCCTCAGAGGTCGGTGCTGCGGCCTCTATTTTTTTGGTCAATAACGTGTCTAAGATTATCTCTAATTGTTTAGATTTGCGATATGCAGATGATATTAAGATATTTCGTGAAATTCGCAGTGCCAGTGATTGCAGGATGCTTCAGGAGTATGCATGTTCATTCTATAATTGGTGTATGACTAATAACCTCATCTTAGATAAGGCTAAAACTAAAGTAATGTCCTACACGAGAAGAACGCACGGCACATGTTTTGCCTACAGTATTCACTCAGAGGTTCTAAGTCGTGTTAGCGAAGTTGGAGACCTTGGTGTGATATTTGTTTCTTCTCTCCGCCTTGACGCACACATAGATCACATGAAAATGTTCGCCTTGCGTACTCTGGGTGTTGCCGGTCGGATGTCTATAGAGTATTTTCGAACCCGAAAACGTTCTTTGTTCTCTACTGCGCGTTGGCTTGATCACGTCTGGAATACACCTCGGTGGTCTGGAACAGCATCTGTCCCAGCACTAATTACTTCAGGCTAGAGCGAGTGCAAAATAAATCCCTGTCAATCTATAGACATAGGTACACATCGCGACACTGTTAGCACGAACACGACATCGACGCATTTTCGCATTTTACTTCTAAATAGTATTAGCGAGCACAACATTATATCGCTTACATTATAGAACTAAATGATCTCTCTCCGTAGCAATAATAACTTGGATGACAACTCTTGGTTTCAACGAGGAAAGCTGGAAAAACCGGCGATCGCTTGTTCGCGCTAACAGTATCGCCTTCTGTACTTTCGCGATAACTTATGCTTGTTATGCAATGGGTGTTTAATAAGCGCCCTCCATTTTTTTAGCTAACACCAACGCCGTGAAAAACCTGATCTTCATTTTTCCTTCAAGCCATTCACGGCTTTACTGACTGTCCTGACTTGCTGGCTCAAATACCCCTTAGGGTTCCACAGACGGCGACCCGTGCGCCTATTCCTTTTTATGTTCCAGTCGCGTCAAGTGTACACAGTCCAGTGTTTCGTGTGCGAAAGGCCTATCCTGGTCTTCACTCTAAAAAAAGGGGGTGTAGACGTTACACCCCTTGTCACGTATACGACACCCCAAAACTTCAGTTCCACGTACAGCGCGCTGACGTTGCACTGACTGCCTCAACTTTTCGAGAGGGTTGATGACGGTGCGATATAACATATTAAACAGCTAAAGTATGTATCATAGTCTACAGGAAAATAACACAGATATTTTGCAGTTGTGCCTAGGAAACCCCGATAAATTTTTCGCAGTCAGTCACACTTACATTAACTATTTTAAAGATTTGTACAACTAGGCTATCAAGCTGCTCGTGAAATTTGGTAGCGTCCGTTCAACGTCAGTGCGCTGTACATCCAACTGAAGTTTTTGGGTGTCGTATATGTGACAAGGGGTGTAATGTCTACGCCCCATTCTTTTAAAGTGTTGCCAGTCACCTGGATATCTCTTGTGGAAGTAAAGGTTTTTTTAATACTTGTGCCTGTTGCATGACTCCAAATAATACTTTCGTGGAAGTTTGTCGTTGATGGTGTTCCTTAATTCTGCTGAATATGAAGGTGTCCCTGTTTTTTTAGGCACATATCTCTTCACTGATTGTATTGCCGATGTGCAACTTTACCTCATTATAAAAGTGTTTATGTCTTGTACTAATTCTTTATTGGGTTATGCATTTACCACTTCATGTGTGTTAAGTATAGAATGTGTTTGGGTCTGCTAGTACTAAAAACGAAAGTTCGTTCCTCGGCACCAAATAAAGCCGATTTTTGTTTCTCGATTCTTGATTATTAATATTATTATTATTTTTTTATTATTATGCCAGTACAAACACCGACATGTTCTTCATGAGTACTATAATAAACATTGCTTGATTAATTATTATTAAGATTAATAAAGTACTTACTATTTTTGTTCGTTTAGATCGTACAATGTGATTCTGTAATTGGCGGTTTTGTTTGTTTTGTCTGTGATATTTGCTGTTGCGTAGACACATCTCTTAAAAACATAAATTTGGGTGCGAAACATTAGGAAGTACGCATTTTTCGATGTTTCTTCCAGGACCTGCAAACATCGAAACAAAACATGTCATTATTTCTCCGATTATTACGACAAGAAGGATGGTAGGGCCAAATAAAAAGGCACCCACTCAGATTTAAGCATTCGTACACTGTTGAGAGTACAAATCAGGTGTTTCTCCACTTTTTATCACAGCGAAGTAACGCTCATGCACGAAGTAAGGAGCAAATCGAACACCTGTATATTTTTCATTGGTTTCAACATGATTACAACGTAAATGTGGACGGGTCATTGCATTACTGACAAGCGCGTATTTGTTTGGCCGCACAACATAAATATGGGATATAAAAAGATAAATTCTGCACGGACACAGCGAATCTTAAACATCTCCAGGACGCACAAAAAAGGCACGATTTTTCCGTAGTACTAAAAGGTATAACCCAAAAATTATTTGGCGTTTAGCCATCCATGTTTCTAAGCGATGACAGTTACTGAGTGTCTAGCGCTCCGTTGATTATGCTAACTCCTAGTTCAGACTTTTGTTGTTTGTTTGTTCTTTTTGGGTAAGAAAATAATAGGGTAGTTCAGAAAATGCTCGGGCGATAATGGAAGTTTTTTTTTATTTCGTACTCTTTTATTTTGCGTCTATTACGGCTGTCTATGACAATTATATGGCAGGTCTTGTGTAACAGAAATGGTTATCGGTCTTGGATGTAACGGTGACGGGGGGGGGGGGGGGGGGGGGGCGTGCGGCTTCCTGTGGTGACCGCTAAGCTGGTGGCACTTTCAGCAAATATTCTTGTCTCTGGGACGACATGGGACGGTCTGCCGAACGCAGGAAACTTCCCGCACGTGTCGCGCCTGCTCTGGTCCGCACATCCGCGATGCGAAAGACCACTCGCTTTTTCTTTTTCCTGGGTCTTACTTTTTCTTAGTTGCGTCAGCATATATTGACCTTATGCGTGGGGCCGTCTTTGGTTTCGACGGAGTGGTTTGGACCGGACTGGACTGACTCTTGAGGCCGATGCGCGGTTCCCTTCGTGCTCTTTCGCTCGTTATGCCGACTTTCCCTCTTACGTAAGAAGGAAAGAGTCAGTGGCATACCAACTTGCTTTTGAGTGGGGGGAAAACCAATCCCCCCCTCCTTTTCCCTCCTTTCCCCTCCCTCCCTCCCTCTCCTTCGCTCCCCCTCCCCCCCCCCCCCCCCCCCCAGGGCCGGGGGGGGGGGGGGGCGGTGCTCCTTGTATTCCTTGGGCGGCGCCTTCCAGTGTTTGCCGAGCCTACTAGCGGCTGTTTTAGAAAGGGGGGGGGGAGGGTGGAGCAACACATATGCCTTGCCCCCCCCCCCCCTTCTTTCAGAGAACTGGGGGTGCCGGCGTTGCCCCCCCCCCCCTGGGATGATACGCCCATGGAAAGTCTTCCCGCAGGTTTCCAATTGGGTGGAGCTGCTGACGTGCATTCATCGTACTATGGCACCGAATCGTCACATAGTATCGTTCCCTCGGTAGGCACTACGTACGCGACAACGTAAAAGCCAGGGGCAGCGACGACGCCGTTTACTTTAAACTGCCTGCACCCGGGAGGAAAGATTGGCTCTTCGAAGACATCAGCGTGCGAACCGTAGGTGGCGATCGACAGAAGCTGTGGCGGCTGCATCGGAAACCGCCGACGCCCGGAAGAGCAGACTGGCTCTCTGAACACAGCAGTGTCCGGACTGTTGCGAGATTGGAAATCCCATCCTTCTCTCAGTCGAAACCCTTGAGCAGGATGCTAAATCATGTTGTCGAAAATCAGCAACGATTTCGTGGTAATTTATTCTTGTTTTCTCGTAATGACTGTGTTTATTTTTACTTTCAATCTACATTTTCGGCGTTTTAAAAGAGCGTGTGAGCAGCTCCCGGCTTTCAATGCTAGCCCAGAGCGCTAGCAGGACGCCCTACGTAGCTATATTAGTTACCGCGAATGCCGACAGTATAGCAGCGGTGGGAGAAAACTTCACCCTCCCGCATTATAGACAAGCCTGATTAACCCTATCCCTGTCACACACTCCACAAAATCCAATGCGTGTACTTTCCCGCAAAGCACTTGGTAAAGTCGATTGCTGCATTCTAGAGAGGCGCTCGGGGAATGACGAGGAAGATATGTCTGGGCGTACAAGGACCGTCTGCTCCATGACACTAAAGGCTTAATCTCACGATGCATCTTTTCATCGCGCCACGGTTTAGAGAAATCCAACATTTCGCGAAATCGGCCTTTTCACATGGGGAGTTTGACGCGTGATGGACAGGCCTTGGTGAGGTTCCGGGAAAATATCGCTCCAGAAGCGAGGCGCACACCAAATCTTTCTCGGAGGTGCGCCACTTTTTCGGTCACGTTAACACGGTTGATCTGCTTCCCGAAACCTAGTTGCGCGACACATGATTCGCCAACAAGATGCATCGTGTGAATATCCCTTAAAACGAAATCTAGAATGCAGTTTTTTTTTTTTTTATCAAGAGATATTGTAAGCTTTGACATTCGCCATTCTTTTTCCGCATATTATATAGACTTCCTCTACCAAGGGCTTTGCAGGAAAGTAGATGCACTATATTCCTTAACTTGAAATGTCTTGTAAAATCAAGCATTAGTTTTGACACTTTATTTGTTTTGAATAGCCTAGGGGACATCATTAGGGTGACCACCTTCCTACCGGTGGAATGCGGGACACCCTGACCGGGGTACGGGGGGGGGGGGGGATTAAGGGAAATTCACCGATGCGCACACCCCGAAATTTTGTGCTGCCCGAAAGCGTGTTATACACCTGGAAATTGTACGCGGCAATTAAATTAAGATAAATTTCACTCACATTGATATACTTTTGTTTATTTGTAATGGTAAATATTTTATTAAAAGTATCCAAGTTGAAAACATAAATTTCGACAATGCATCAATAGGAAATAAAAAACAGTAAATATTTTTCTGCTTATTGTCTCCTGTCGATACTTACTCTTATATCAACATGCTCCTACACAAAAATGAAACTTTATGTTGTTGTTTTTTTGACCGTTGTGAGTTGCAAGTTTTTTGCCTTCTGTAACCGTCTTCACTAAAAAAAAAAAGTTTTCCACAACATTTCTTTGCACGATACGTATGATTTCCAACTAATTACAATAGTGTATTTTTCAGCTTTTGGCGAGCAATTTTCGCTTGCAATATCTTGCCACCAAGAGGAGAGGCACAACGGCGCATGTGCGTCAGTCTCCCGCAAGAACGACGGTTGTTTCCCGCAGTGCTTGGCAAGAAAATGACATACCATAGAGATTCACACATTTATGAGCGACTTCCGCGGTTCTCCATTGCCCGTTGTTCGGAAGCGCCATAATTTGCGCAGTGAATGTTACGACAATGTGAAATGCGGGACATTTTGAAGATTTGGGAATTTCTTGCGGGTCGCGGGACACGAGCCCTCAATGCGGGACAGTCCCGCGAGTCGCGGGACGGGTGGTCACCCTAGACATCATTGCAGTGGGGTTCGTTAAACAATACAGTTTTTCACACAAAGACGAAAACATTTTTTCAAAGCACAGTTTCTTTAAAGGGCAACTCCACTGCATTTTTACAATTATTGGGTTATAATCTATTTAGTCGAAGTCGGCGACCCTGAATCATGAGATATAATTTGTTTTCCGGTAGTGCGTATAGTTTTGAAGATATCGCGAATCCAAGTATCGTTACGGCGGCACGGCGAAACCGAAACTACCGGCTGAAGCAGCCTGGCAACACTGATACTAGTGGCGCGTCGTCGGCATGACCTAGTTTTGGTCCCGCGCTCCCGAGCCGACGCACCGACAATGTCGACTCAGTCGCACGTGGAGTTTCAAAACAGAAGGTAAGTGCGCATTCTCTTTTTTACCGCTTCACTTTGTTAATATGCATCTAAAGTAGTAAGTTTTAGTTTGCATTTATAAATTTTCCGGCCAAAAAGCGAATCCGACTGCTATAAATATGACGCGGTCAGTGCCGGCGCAGCGTGACTGTATTTGTTTCTTGCTCGCGGACCGAGAGAAAAAGGAATAATGGGAGATATAGGGACATATGTATCCACAAGCGGTCTAAGTTGCTAAGCTAAGGTGCCTTTATTTGCACGGTAGTTACATCAGCCGGGACCTCCTGCGTCCGGCCGATCGTGCTGGAGCAGCCGGCGGACGGTACGGGAACAGCGACGGCATCGCATCGTTCTTCAAAGACGCGTGTTTCGTGGAGAAACACGCAACAGTCAGCAGCCGCAGATACCGTGTGTAGGTGTCTGACGTAAAGTGCTGGGAGCAGAGCTTCGCGTTGGAGCTCGAAGTCGAAGGTCTCCCGAAAGTATATCAGGCGAACGGCACCGACTCACACCTTGTGCCTCTTCCGGTCTCTTGGGAACTTGTGGAACCGCAGCTCCGGGTTGCGCACTGGATTGTTGGTGCAACGCACAGCACTACAAGTCGTGCTCGACATTGCCCAACGGGAGTCCGTCGAGTCTCTCCGGCTCCACGACACGCGCGTGAGCGAGCAGCACCGCTTCGCTCTCTTCCGCGCTGTCGCGAAAGCAATGCTGGAGTTAAATGAACTGCCTGGACGCCAATAAAAATAGGAGAACGCAGGATAACGCGGTAAACACCTCTTGCCGTCAGCAGAATCGCAGAATTTCACGGGAAACGAAGCGTCCGCGGCGTTCGTACGAGAGCGGAGGACTAAACCTACGTCATTGCCCAGTGTTGCTTCACTAGCTCACCCGGTGCCAGCGTTGCTCACCCGCTTGCGGGCCGCTAACCGGGCCGGGAGAACATTTTTAATATTGGTTTTAATCGGGCATGCGGCGTCGGTTTGACGGGATATTTTGGGTATGACCGTATTTTGCCCCCCTAAACCGATATCAATCATTTCGATAGGGTCGACTTTTTGAGTGGAGTTGCCCTTTAAGTATATTATACTTACAGAAATGTTGCAAACGAGATGTAAATAAGAAGACATATTATAACTCTAGAGAAGTTAGAAATATAACAAAAAGGTAGGTAACGCCGAATTCAAAGTGCCTCTGACGATGTATTCTGGTAGATAAATTCAGTCATGAATCGATCTTACAAAGAAGTAGCTTTTGTATAACGTATTGGACGCCGTCGTAAGTTAGCAAGCTTCCCAATTTTTTGTTCCTTTTTGACGTAAAGTTTGAAAAATATTGTCGTTTAAGTATGAATAATTGCACAAACGGAACGTTTGAATACATTCGTTCTGCGCAGAGCTACTCTTAAACCTCTTTTGAGCGGTCTCGATTGCTAAATATGAAGTGAGACGCAGCATGTAGTTATTTTTGTTCCTATCATAAGCAGTGTAAATAGCTGTTATTAACAGACTGGACAAACCCGAGAAACCCAACGGATAATTTTTTCTATACAAAAGGCATCAAACTGCCTGTCAATCTCTCAACTAAGTGGGACGACGTGATTCCTTTGTAGGACTCAGGACTGGTACGGTCTGGCTGTAGACGACGTTAGCAATAAATTCCAGGTTCGGGGGTATACAACAGAATGCAACGCTGGCATAATCCATTCACTACTTCTTAGGGAAGATCACCTGATGGGTTGCTTCGTGTTCTCAGTGTACTGGAAACAAGCCTATGGAGAGCGATATGCCATATGGGGTGGTTATGTCGCAAAAATCATAAAAATTACAAACGCGCTTTTGTCAAATGTTTACTTATCCCTTAAAAGGAAGTAGTTCGTGGCTTGGTGAATGACGTTTACCAGAGAAAAACAAGTTTATTCTTATAATCGAAAAGTCGGTTTTCAATAACACTGCCACAAAATCTTGTTCAAAGAAAATGCCCCTTTGAGTCCTGTGGTTTTAGTCACCCTTACTATTTTCTGTAGAACTTAGCCGTCGAATCAGTTTAACCGAGTGCTCTGAAACTTCATATCGTTAACCTGCTGCTTATGAACACAGCTACTGGGTGCAGTACTGACTAGCGTCTGTAACCGGTATGATATACCTTATTGATCTGGGGTAAGTTTATTGTTTTGTTGTAGTTATATTTCTTTTAACCCTATCTCTTTAATATGAAAGGCGTACATAATCCTTACTTTATTACAGAAAAGAAACTCAAGTATTTTATGATTTCAAATAATAAAACACGGGAGAACGATGCGAACTTTCGTGGTTTCTGTGACGCATCCCAGACCATACGTGGTACGCGTGTTACATCTTATGTTATTGTCCAGTTTAAGCCAGATGTAAAGAGCAATCTGGAAACCTCAATAAACCAGTTTTTTTAGAAGACAAACTCAATACATGGTGCCAGAAGTGACGTGTTCCGCGAAGAGAGCGGTAAACTAAGAAGGAAGCCGAACCATGGACGTGCTCAAGCCTCCCGAGGGCCTGAACTCGACAGAAAACGTACCGGAGAAATGGCAACGGTTCAGAAAACGTGTGGAACTGTATCTAAGAGCGACAGAGATTACCAAGCAAAGAAACAAACAAAGGCCAGCAATTTTGCTTCATGTAGCGGGACCCCATGCCGTCAAAGTCTACAACACCTTTACCTTCGCACTTCAAGAAACACACGACTACCAGACAGTACTGGAGAAGTTTGAAGAGAACTGCATGCCCCGGAAAAAGTGAAACATACGAACGGTACGTTTTTCGTTCACGAAAACAAGAAAGCGCTAAGCCGTTTGAACAGTTCGTGCGAGAGCTACAACTGAAAGTGAAATCGTGCAACTTCTCTACTTTGTCGGGCTCCATGATACGAAATTAAATCGTATGTGGGGTAACGGACAAAAACTATGAGCGCTTTTGTTGCGTGAAAAAGATTTGACGTTGGAAAAGGCCATACAGCTCGGAAAGGCCTATGAAGTTTTTCAGGGACAAAATGAAATTCTCGGCGGTCCCCGACGTGTCAACGCGGTAGACAAAAAGAAGAGAGCGGACATGCTTGAGCGGAAGGTCCAGCCGACGGGAAAACAATTGTCCTATGTGCGACCGCAAGCGCGACATACGGAATTGTCCGGCCTACAAGATAAAGTTCAACAAGTGCCAGGATGAATCATTTCGCTGTGCGTTGCAAAACCAAGGCTCTGTTAGATGATGTAAAAGAGCACGACGACAGCAACTTCGACGTTCTTCAAATCAGCACATGCAAGACTCAAAAAAGAGTGTAGGGGCTGGTCAAGGCCCTTTCAGAAAACAAAAAAGTGGAACTCAAAGGAAACAGCGGAAGCATTGAGTACTTCATCGTGTAAAAAGGACGCCAGGACGTAATGGAATTAGCAGCAAGTGAACTCCTGGGGCTGGTTCAGCGAGTGCACACGGTGGAAGAAACTATGGCCCAAGAAGTGGAAGAGATGTTTCCTAAGCTGCTTAAAGGACTACGGTGCGTGGGACGGGAGTGTAAGATTGTCCTTAAAGAAGGAGCAGAGCCAGTGGTTCAGCCGATGGGAAAAGTGCCACAAACTCCGAAAGAACCACTCAAGAAAGAACTCCAGATAATGGAAGAGACTGAAGTCGTTACCCGTGTCATTGTACCTACTGATTGGGTAAGCCCAATTGTGATAGTCAAGAAGAAAGTAGGTGCTCTTAGAATCTGCATTGATCTAACATCCAAGGCAAGTGAATGAATGCATCAACCAGCGACACTACCAAATGCCACACCGTGAAGAAATTGAAGCAGAACTGGCAAATGTCAAGTTCTTCTGAAGGCTGGATGCCAATAGTGGGTACCAAGAAATACTACTAGATCAGAAATCGTCTCCAGTGTGCACGTTTGGTACGCCATTTGAACGTTACCGATTTCTGAGACTGCCATTTGCTATCTCATGTTCACCGGAAGTCTCAGTTCAACAAATCAGGACCGAGGGTTTTGATGGACTTGAAGGCTGGAGTTGATGATATACACGTATGGGGTTGCTCCAAGGAAGAGCACAAAAAACCATAGGACAGCCTGAAGAGAAGACTGGCTAACAAGCCAGTGTTAGCATTTTTTGACCCCAAAAAGACGACAAAAGTGACAGGTGATGCATCACAGTATGGATTGGGGGCGGCACTCCTACAGCTGAATGATACAGAGTGGCATGCAGTAGCCTATGCGTCATGAGTGATGACCGACTGTGAAGTGCGATATGCTCTAATAAAAATAAAAAAGACGCTCTCCATCAAGTCCGCCTGTGAGAAGTTCTATGACTTTATTAATGGTCGCAAATTTACACTGGAAACCTAGCATCGACCATTGATGTCAATAGCAAAGAAAAGCATTGGAAACATGCCACCTCGGCTGCAGCTTTATTCGCCTGATGAAGTTCGTGTTTGACCTGCGCTATCTACCTGAAAAGAACTCGGTGCTAGTCGACACGTTGCTTCAAGCACCAGTGAAAGAGGCGAAAACGAAAGTGAAAGATTTAAATGATATTGAAGTACACGCTGTCAGCATAGTGTCCGTAACACTGAGTCAAACGACACTTCAGAAACTGCAAGAGGTCATGGAGAATGGTGACGAACTACAAAAAGTAACCGCACGCATCTACCAGGGTCAAGAACAAAAGGGAAACCTCAAGGGGTGTACATCAAATTTGACTCTGGTCCACGGTGTCCTGGTAATGAGCTCAAGAGTAGTTGTTTCTAAGGCTTGCCTTACAGACATACTGGCAAGACTGCACAAAGGACACTTAGGCGTGAGCCAATTCTGGCGAAGAATGAATGCCGACATGGAGCCATACATATCAAAATGTGCAGCTTGTAGAACATCTGAACACCAGCAACCACCTGAACCACTCATCATGACAGAAGTCCGTAGTAAAGGGTGGGAATCGTCGTACCTTGTGATATACGACGCCTACTCCAATTGCCCTGAAATATTTCAGGTAACAGACTAGTGTTGCTGCAGTAATAGACCATGTGGCAAGCATTTTTGCCAGGCATAGACATCCGCGGGATGTCTGATATGAGCATTATTACATTCATCTGAAGAGTATCTCCTTCTTACTCTTAGCCTAGCATATTCGATAATGAGGATGGAAGGTATATGGTGCGGCCGACTCCGTGCTTAAATGTGCCCCGAGGAGGCTTGAATAGGTCGTGTTGGCTATACGTGGCGAACACGCACATAATACACCCCACACCCTTTCTCTCCTTTTCCATGACGCCCCTGAATTGCATAAACTGCTTTTAAGCTCATTCATGTCGTTGCTCGTTGAGAAAAAAAAATGCTCGTTGTCCTTTGTCCCTAGTTAGTTTCATTCTTTCTGTGTCAGTCAATTTTAATAACACGCTCTTCAGTTAATGTGATGTCTCTGAGATTGCCTTAATATGGTGATAACTCCCTTTGCTGTCTCGAAGCATCCCAAAAATCCCCATATTATGACGACGCGCAGCCGATTTCCCGATTTAAAAAAGAAAAATTGCAGGAGGCAAGCTTAAGCTTCGCCTTTAAAAGTGGAACGCGATAGCTGAACATATAGAGTCGCGCTCGTTCCCAAACCGTGCAGCGCGTCTGCGTGGCCTAGTTGGTATCTTGTCTGGCGTCTTGTGACATCACGTGTGACGTCACACGTAACGTCTCACGGGACTGTGATGTCATGACCTGTCGACCATAAGGATTTTTCCGTCCCACCGACACCGACGCCGACGCCGACACCGGATTTTCTGCCACAAGAGTTCCTAAACACTTTCGCGTTAAAAAGTAAGCAAAGATCGCATCACGCCGAAGTCATCTCTGGTGATTGGAGGAGCATGCTCTGAAACGAGGACCACTGTCAGCCAATCGCAAGCGAAGGATCCTCGCGCCTCCGATCGGTGGAACTGCGGAGGGATATCTCGAATGCGCGCGGCTCGCTGCCCATACTGCCCGGACTACGATTCAACCCAGCGAGCGCCCGCTCGAGCGCTAGCGAGCACACACATCACTCGCAAAAAAGAAAGAAAAAAACATAGCGCATTGTTTTGGGATGATTATTTCAGTATTATGTTCCCTCTCCTCTAAGAAAGGAAGATTTTTATCTACGTATTGTTGCTTTTACCATCTACAAAAGCACACATATTTCTTAGTAACAGCATCTGCAATCTCAACAAAACGTCGTGTTTTCATTGGTCACATATCATCCTGGCTGCTGGAGCAATGCTCCCTCCATCGCCAGGGATGCACTCGTTGTGTTCAATCTTTAATTGTTTTTTTTTTAAAGGAAATCGGTCGCGAATCGGTACGAATAATGGATTTCTGGATGCGCCTAGACCGCAGAGTAAGTTGTCGCCATATTTAGGCGATCTCAGAAACCTCTTAAGGGCATCTTTAAGGCCGGTTCTCACAGGCAGCGAAGCAAAAGTCAAATTGGACGTTTTTTAGTGATTTATACAGCGTAAGGTTGGTCTGCCAGTAGGAGCGACACTGGTTTACACTGTAGATGAGCAATTTTGCCAGTGCAGTACGACTGCTAACCTGGGGTCTTTAACGTGCTCACGCAGTAGTGATGCACGAACGCACGCCGGTACGATGCTCATCCAGATCGAAACGGGCAGGGGTGGGGCTCGAACCCAGGATCCCTGGGTTCTAGCAGCGCGAGCATTCGCTCCACGCGCGTCGAGCTGAATGTGCGCTTTAGCCCACTCGGCCACCGATCCCCCCAACGAAGAAACGCGATGTTCACGTCCGTCACTTCAATCCGCCGCGAAAGGAATTGACTCGTAATCTTAACGGTCTTCGCTTCGGCAATTAAATTCGGGTAAGAGTTTTTTTTTTATTTATTTTTTTATTCAAGGTGTCAGAGCCCGTTGCCCTCTGCCTCGTAGGTCTTTGCCCGTAGATCAAAACCCGCCCCCAATCGATCAAAATGTCAGCTTTTGTAACCACTAAGACAGTCGCGTGAATTACTGAAAGCTTTCGACACAGTGCATGACCACCACGAAGGTGTCGTCAGCCCATTTGCGAAGACGTCGTGAGGCCATTAGCGTAGCCAACGCATTACAAACGACCTGGCAAGGTACCGGCGCAAGCTCGACCTGTAACGTTTACTACTACCAAAACTAATAAGGGGACCTACTCAAGAAATAAAATGTGCTTCTATGACAATGTATAAGAAATCCATACGGCATTTATTCGAGCTTAATGTAAAACAAGAAGTCTCGATCGGCGTGCGAGTGACGAGAGGAGAGACCGCCTCCAACGACGCCACGACCGGCTTGCACCAAACACATTCCCACGCAGCACGGTTCACCAGTGCCGCTCACAGCTCCCGAAATGATAAGAGCAAAAAATGCGGTGGAAGAACTGGCCCTCTATTTCAAAAACAAGGTCAGCTATTTATGCGGGAAGGGCCACTTCGAAGAAAGGGTCGTGCCGTTCTTTTCTGAGTCAGCAGGGCGCGCCCACGTCTGGCTGGGCTTTGCTTGTGTACGAAGTCGGGAGAATCGCCGGTGGGTTTTGAGGTCCCTGTCTCTTTTTCCGCTGCCCGGAACTCGTAATGCGTCGCACAACGACAACCCGAAGAAAAATCTTTAGAGTGCCAAAATAGCTCTAGCTTGGCCTTGAATCTTGGATTAAAGTGGACTTTGGCCATGCTGAATTAACCTGAGATTGGGGTAGAGAAGAAACGTCAGAACGTAGAAGAGACAAAAATAGACAGGACGACGTCTCCAACTCAGCTCATTGAAGTCCGTCATTTTCTATCTCTTCTACGTTTTGATGTTTCTTCTTTACCCCAGGTCAATTCAACATGGTTGATAATCACCAGCTCGCCTGCACCCTTCTTATATTTTCCTTGGACTTTGGTTTAGAAAACCAGGTTGCCCAACGCAGGTCTCAAAATATCACGTATGATCGTCGAGAAACCACCAACCGCGTCTCGGTGTGTCTGAACGCGGTCACTGGGAACCTTATTCGCAACCGCTTCGCAAACGCATCTTAACCGTCAGTGTGATTGCGCCATTAGTGAGATCGGTCTATTGTAACCATGGAGCTAGGAAGAACAGGAGGCGGAATCGAGGTTGAACTAAACGATAAAATAGAGAGTTTTAGCAGATCGCTTTTTCGCCCCGATAACGACACCCGATAACCATGCGATGCATGCCCAAGGCCGCGGGAGGGGAGAGGAGGTATCCTAATTGGGGCGAAAAAACGATCTGCTAAAACTCTATAATACCAAGTGAAGCCGGAAGTTGAAGACGCGGTCGGTGGAACGCCCCAAAGGGGGACCAAAGCCACACCAGGCCGCTGCTGGCCCCAAATCAGTCCTCCTTTACGCCCAAAAGCTTCTTTAAGTTTCGGTTAACGTTGGGGGCGCGTCTTTCTAAACCGGAAGTTTCTCCCGTATTCACCTCTGGTGGTGTCATGTCGCCTCCAGAAGACCCGAATGATTGAAACTTTAGCGCACTACCGAGCTTCCTACCCATTCCAAGTATTTCTAATATTTACTCATTTAGCGGTTTTCGTCGTTCGATGACATTCAGAGGATCTCCGATTGGAATCATATATTTATCTTCCATCATTAAAACGTGTATCGACCTATTTTTGTTAAATAACTGATTTATCGTGATAACTATTGACCTATATAATACTTCCCATCGACCGTATAACTCACATGTAAAGACCGCATTAGTGTAGCTTGCATGTGTTTTTTTAACACATATCTCTAAGTCCTTAAAAAAAACAGCCTCTATTTCTTAATCACGTACCTGCCATGCATCTTGCAAGGGCCCAAGTTCTGCGTCGTTGAATGTAGGGTGGTTTTCTGGGTTTTTTATGGTCATATTTCTCGTCCAGGGAAAGCTGGGTCCCCAGCCTTCCGTCGTATGCCACACCATGGTCGCGACGACGCACGCCAACAACACAGCGTACTGCGGGCCCATTGCAGAAGAGGCTATCCACATTCGCTGCTGCTTCGAGATCGACTGAACACTGCCTAAGTTATATAAGAAGTTTGTATTGTTTTTGTTTCTTTTTTAATATACAGCTGTACCGGATCATAGCTGACGTGTTTGACATGACTTTGTTAAGAGCAAAGCATTCTTTTGACAGCACCGTTGGTTGAGTCATGAGCGGCTCCACAAAATCAGTGGAGCAGATGTTCGCCATACGCAACAGAATATAAAAAAAATATACCAGAAGTAGCTTCGTAAAGCAATTATGAACTTCGTTTTTACCGACGCCCTCGTCGCTTTGGTTTCTGCGGTTGCTGCAGACACTAACGCATGTCACAGCAGTGAAGCGACATAAACGACAAGTCACATTTCGCTGTACGCGTCGTGGAAGTAAACCCAAATTTTAACTGACGCGATTAAGAAGAAAAACTGTACCTGTGTGGGCGGATGGGCGTATTCCAGATCAAGACAATCACCCACTTTTTATTATAACCCGGCTTGCAGTGGTGTGGGGCGTTTATGATAAGAAACAAGAAAACGAGATACGATGTGGCCAACTATAGACACTGACGTCCTAGGCAACACAATGCATGGCCGGACCCAATAGTCTTATTATAGCCCCGAAGCCGATTAGATTTCGGGATTTTTTTTATAACAACGCCCAAAAAGGAATCACAAAGCGAGAATAGTGACTGTAGTAAGTCACACGTCTGGCGCTCTTTAAGCCGTCAGTGAATATACATGGGATGTCCCGTGTCACCAGGCTCGAGCTAAAATAGACAGTAAAAATCGACGCCTGCATGTAGCAATCTAAACTTTTCGTCAAAGGTGTATTATACAGGTCAGATTTGTATTTTGGTAAATTAGAAAGCGTAGCTCCCTCTCTGTAAAATATAGGGCCAAGAAACTTGCCAGGGTGAACGGCGGGCTGCGACGCAGACGACGAATTCGATTTGATGGACGCGTTTGGCGCTTGCATTAATAGATGGCGCAAGACTGCTCGCAACCACCGCGATTTATTAAAATGAGCATAGTTTTTTTTAAGTACCTTTTATTTAAGAGTTAATGCAAACAATAAAAACAAAACAATGTAAAAAAAGAAAAAAAAAACGTGTTGCATAACGACGGCGTTTTTGCTGCAAACGGACTTCGCCTGCGTGTCGTCTGCTCTTTTTCTCTTGTCCGGTACACCCAACGTTTTTAGATTAGCTTAGCTACGGAATTGGTCATTTACGCTGCATACACGAGCAGTACCACCCTCTCACACCACGACTCGCCTCGCGTCGTTCGACGCGCCGGACGGCTGCTTCGGTAACTGCAGTGTATTCTATGGGATACGTAAGTTTCGAAGCGCAGCGCCAAGATGGCGTTCCACCATACTCTATGGAACACACAGTTCGTAATAGAAAATTTAGATGGCGCTTCGAACGACGGGAGGCGGACTAAAGTGAGTGAAGGGAAAGAGGGGTGGGGCAGCCTGTTTCGCGGAAGTTTTTCAACTGAGGTAATCTAGTAACTTTGGCTACACTTTCTGACGCTGCTCCCGACTCCATCTATCAATACGCGCGCCGAATACGCCCTCGATTCGGTCGTCTGCGTCGGCGTCCTCCGTTGACCAGGGCAACTTTCTTGGCCCTACTTTTTAACAGAAAGGGGGTACGCTTTGTAATTTTACAAGCAAAATCCGACCTCTGAAATACATCTTTGACGAAAAGTTTAGATTGCTTTGTGCAGGCACCGGTTTCCACCGTCCATTTTAAATCGAGCCTCGTGGCTTGGGACATTCTACACATAACTTATAAAACAATTTTTAGGTCAATAATAGAATAATAAAACGTAGCTTGGAACTTTTGTATAAATCACACCCAACGATTTTAGAAAAGGCTACAAGAAATCCGAAAAGCCGGGGTCACACTGCTCATACATCATGTAAAGACAGTCTGCAAACACGAGTCACTGCAATGTCCGTGGTTCGAATGCCGAGAGCTTAAGTTTCCTCCCTGAACTCAGTGCCACTCGGAATTCGAAGCACGGATCTCGCGGTGACTCGCGTTTAAATTTTTTCTGCTGTCTGTTTTTTTTTCTTTTTTTTTTTTTGGGGGGGGGGGGGGGGGTGTACAAGCAGCGTGACCCCGGATTTCCGTTTATGTTTTGAACGTAAAAGCTGAGATTCGTTGCTTATCTAGCCCACAGAGCTGGTATTCTATTACTGACCAAAAAGAAATGAAGTTTGCAGACTTAAATTTGTGCGGCCAAATATACGTGTTCGTTTAATAATAAATCTCGATAATTACGTCCCATTTTCACGAGGGTATTCGACGAGACCACGGCAAAGATTTCTTTCATATTTTTGGTACATATCGTAATATTGGTTTTAAATTTTCTTTATTCCACAAATAGTGGAGGCGTGGAATGGACTTTCCTGAGTTATGATACAGTTAAGCCGAAGTCAAAACAGATATTTGTTGCGCTTCTCGTTTAAATTAAATATATATTTGACTTTATTGGTTCCGTTCAGTTGTTTGGGCCTTTCATCGTTCCTTCTGATTACATTTATTATATTGTTGTAAAACACCTTTCAGAGCCTGCTTGAGGGATCAGAAGAATTGTGAAAACAACAACAAAAAACGAAAGACATTTAAAACTTCCTGTAACACCGAATGAGAGCGCTGCTCTTGAGGAGGAGGAGGGAACGGTACTGATACGAAACTTGAAAGTATAAAAAGGCGAGGACGAGGACGGGAACAGGACATCTTTCATTTAATAACAACATAGAATGGCACAACAATAAAACCGCCCCCCCCCCCCCCCCCCCCTATGGTTTCAACGTTCTGAAAGAGGAAAGGGAGATAATTTTTTAAAGGAAAGGGAATTTAAGGTAAATATAAAAGTGCAAAAAGCGCTGGCGTCACGACGGGTTATTACAAATCTAGTTATCTCTGATTACTTAGAATTCGACCTTTGTCATTGCCAATGATAATGAAGGCGCAGAAATGTTGTTGTTTACAGTCCCCATGGCAACTGAATCAATGATTTCTCTTCCAAATCTGTTGTTGTGCCCGCATAGTATTCTAGTAGCAGAAAAATAAGGAGAGCCTGCTGTGAACGACAGTTGGGTGATACGACTCATTTGAAGCCTCTGATGTTTCCAAGTTGCGTTCTCTCAGTCGATGGTTGACGCATCTAACGGTCTGTCCAATGTACTGACTGCCACAGCTTAGTGGAATTGAATAAACCTTTCTTTTTTTCGGATTTTACGAACTTTCTGGCATGCATTACATTGCACCCACTGGGACTGTCGCTACCACTAACGTTTTTACTCATCTCTGTTAGGCGCATACGACAGGAAAGAAAAACACTTGTTTCGAACTTGAACGCGATAGATCTTAAACGGTGCGCGGAATTGCGCGTATGGGAATCACAGCTGAACGACCTTTCTTTTTGGAAACAGATTGCCGAAGTTGTGGTTTGAGAAGGAACCTCTCAAGGGGGGGACAAGGTAGGTCAGCAGGAAAGCCTGCTTTTTCCAACCTCTGCTGCTGCATCTTGGTGCTACTTTCAGAGAAATGAGTGCACGACTTGGTGAATGAGTGCTTGAAAAGTGACCTCACTATGGCATGCTTAACTGACTTGGAGTGAGCATTGGTGAAAGAGAAGACTGGCTTTTCGACTTCTGCTGCAAGGCCCAACAAACACATGAGGAATGAAGATGTAATTGTAAATCCAAGAATTGTAATCCTTCCGTAGAAGGACTTTCCCGGGTAAAAGTTAGCCCCGCCGCACAGTCAGAAAATTTCAGAAATGCTGTAAGCGGACACAGCGTCTGGATAAATGACCAAGTAATCATCAACGTACCTAAACACTAGGCAACCCTGGAAGGACTTGTCCAACTGACCGTTGTTAGCCCTGCCAACAAACAGAAATATTTCACTAGGGACAGGTGCACGGCAAGAGCCTATACAAACTCCCTTCTACTGCCTGTAAATATTTCCTTCGTATTCTAGTAAGTTGGACAGGAGGTAAATATTTATCAGGTCGGTGGAGCCCTCAACCGAAACACAGAAGGAATTTTGAAAGTCGCAAATTCCGTGTTCATGGATCGCATTAGTCACATAAGCTGAGTTTTGGTTCTAGGCTGTAATACATAGGGAGGATGATATTAGACAGATGTTTTTGTAGATAACGACCCAGAGGTTTTTGCCAACAGCCAATTTCTGAAATTAGGCTTTTGAAGGAAACTGCATACTTGTGAGTCTTTGCAGTAAAGAACACAGGCAAATACTGTTTGGCAGGACTGCCGATGACGTTCTTAAGAGAGGTTAGGTTCAAAGAGGAACAAAGTTCCTTTGCCCTCGAGCGCAGTCTATCCGAAGGTCTATTAACCAACATGCTCGTTTTCAATTGTAACTGAGAGGGCGGTATGCCCCTCTTCCCCCTTCCTTCCTTCTCCCTCCTTATTTCCTCCTCCTTCGTCCTCCTAAGTAATTAGAAACAGCGCGAAAAAATACGACGTATTTTTGCGCGCCGTAATTAGCACAACTTTGCCCGCGCGTGATGTCATATATGGTTAAGCATGTCAACAAGTTCGTGGATTGCGTTGTGGGTGTCATCTACAAAATTCCATTGCCATGCGGACGGGTTTATATAATCGGGACGCTGCGTCAACGAGAGAATGCGTGAGCATGCGAATTCCCTGCGGTCAATGACAGGAAGTCACTTATACGTACATTGCAGAGACTGCCAGTGTCACCCCGTCTTCCAAGATACCTTAATCATTGGCAGGGGGCGCACAAAAGCGCAAAGAGAGGTGCTGGAGGCGCATGCTATCGAAAAAGCTGGCGCGCGGCACTGCGTCAGCCAGCCTTTGGTTTATCTGCACAAAAAAGAGATCGAATTTATAGATGCATGGTAAGCGACACGCCATTGGTTGTTTCGGCGTTGGTTCGCTGTATGGTGTTGTCTTGTTTTGAGCTGTTTTTTAATAAAAATTCAGTTGATAGTCAGCGCTTATCCTCTACTCTTCTCTCGTTGTCTTCGTCTTTTTACGCGCCGTTTCCAATTACCTAAGTCATGAACCAACTCGCTTGCATCGCCACATTAATTCGTCCTCCTCCCGTCCTCTGTCCTCCTCCCTCCTCCTTTCTCCTCCCCTCCTCATCCTCCTCCTCTTCATCTCTCCTCTTCCTCCCCCTCCTGTCGACTGGACGTTTCCCATAATGCAACGCGCGGGTCACGAGTGAGACCCGCGCGTTGCATCGTGATTCGTTTCCCATAATAATAGAATAGAAAGGAACAGAAAAATGTAACCCGCGGAGCCCTCGTGACGTCACTCGTGGCCCTCGTTACGTCAATCATGACGTCATGTCTTGAGTCATTATGGGAACGTCCCCTAATGCAACACTCGGGTCACGAGTGAAACCCGCGCGTTGCATTCTTGGACGTTTCCCATAATGCACCGCGTGGTTACGCCGATGGCGACGCCGACACCAACGCCACTCAAGCTGGAAACGGGAGCCTAAAATCTTTGTTCTAAAACCCCTTAGGTGTTGCTGTCAAACCGCAAGCTAAAAAGTTTCGGAGACACGCCGAGGAGGACAGCATGTACGTAGTCCGAAACAAATGATTCAATAACATTAAAATATAGCCAGTTGAGCAATGCAGACACACCCTTAAACCCTCTGCAATCACCCTGTGGTGCAGCTTCATACATGTCACGAATTGCACTTTTGATTGTCTGACATCAACTACCTCTGCAGATACTGTAGAGCAAATTGCACTGTTAACGAGAGATCAAGGGTGCAGGCATCAACTGTAACCGTGACAGGAGTTAAACTGCATCGTGTTTCGCGGCAAAGGATGGGCCACCGTATCCACACTGCAGCATACTGCAAAGGCTTTACTTAGCACCTCAGTGCCGTTGTGCTTCCATACAAAGCCCTAATCACACAGAAGCTTGCACTGTTGCACAAAACGTTTCATGTACAGCTCCATCGGAGGGTGATTCTTTCCGAACCACACACTAGAAAGAGTGACGTTTCTCAACCTCTTAAAGAACGATATTTCATTAACAATAAGTTGAAGTGGCCAGATGGAGAAAGTTTTTATTTTTATAGACTGGGCACCCATCTGTGTTGAATGTACAAGAAATGTTACTGGGATTGCAAGGAAACAATAACTTTTTAACAAGTCCTTGCACGTTAAAGAAGTCCACCACATATGTCAGAACATGTATTTGGTCGATTAAACCTTGCTCTCAAGAAGCTATTATAAGAAGAAAAAAAAACACTCTAGAACACTTCTCCGCTAAGACGCTAATGAGACTGTCAAAAAAAAGTTCCGTTACATTTCTTTACATCAGATAAGTTCTTACAAATGCGGCACTTCTCTATGTTCATCTGAAAGTGGAGGTCAATTCAACAGTACAAATTAAACGATAATACATCAGATCAAAAGTCTTACAGAAGTTTAGTGATTTCTCAAACAGATACAGGGAGCTAGACACGACCTGCCTTCCAAACAAGCTGTATACCAGGAAGAAAGTGTCCATCATCCCAGTAATTGAACGCCCGCTGCTCATAACAAACAAAATAATCAAAACGTGGGCTCCAGCTTTAGTCACCCTCCTCTACAAGCAAGTTCATCGTTGGATGGCACATTTCCTCCCATTCACAGTAGGGCTCCTCATCGGAGGCGCCATAGAATGTGTCGTCTTTAATTGAATCTTCTTAATCCAAGTCATCTTCTGAAGATTCAGACAAGGAGGCATCCTGTGCAACAAAAATGACGTCAATTTATGACGCCAGATATAGCACAGTTGCAGTAAATTTGGCATTTGGGCTAGTTGGTAGTCTAACATATTGAGGTATTTAGCGCACAAGGTAAAGAGAAGAAGGACAGGACAGAAAACAGCGCTACTGACAACTACGTTTACTGATAAGAAGGAAAGAGAAAGAAAACACCCAAATAATCCGCCGCGGACTCGTGCATCTGCCACAGCCCCGTGAATGATAGCGGCTACTTCATCCAGGCTCGTGCGGGCCCTTCATTGTTTGTTCAAGGAATTCCCTTTCCTTGTTTGTTAGCGTTATGGATTAAACGCTAATACAGTTCCTGTCCTCACGAAGGATGTAGAAGGCCTCCAATACCTCGCGGGTCAATTTGTCTTTGTTCTTGCCCAAGATGTTGGTCTCACGGAATAATGGTCTGCACGCGCATTCCCTGCAATGGAGAGGAAGGTTTCCGCCCACTGCAGCCTTCAAGGAGTAATCATGCTCCAGGAGTCGGTCATTGAGGCATCTGCCCGTTTGGCCTATGTAGCTCTTCCCACACGAAAGAGGTATCGACCGTCACAAGAGCCCGTCACAAGAGTGCACAACCAGTCCAGCGCGAGTGGCCCGACCTGACCGACCACATCTTTGGACATCACGTGTTTTATGTGAAATTAATGGGGATTTACGCCGCGGCATTCAGGAAAAAAAAAAGTTGACTTACGAATTTTACAATCAATCCTTTAAATTTACTACCCGCGGCACTATCCTCGTGTAGATTTTTGGTGTCTATTTATGTCTAAAGATTTTAGCTTCAAACTTTTATTACTGTTTGTGCTGCAATTTTTTTCTTGGTTGGGATTCCTATAATTCTGAATCGAAGCAACCTTCATTGACCCTAGAAGATTGAACTACTTTCTAAAAACAAAGGCGGAGAAGCTACGGTTCTCTAGAATGCAAAAAACGGACAAAGTGATAGACAAGTTTTTTTTTTTTTTTTGTAGACTTTTTGAGACCTGCAGAACGGGTATAGCCTTAAGGTTGTGTTCTATCATCAAGAGAAGGTGACGTTGTTACCGTAGCCGACGCGTGAACGAATTAAGATTTTGGAAAAAAAAACTTCTCAGATATATTTCATAAATTTGCAGGGGAGCTTTTCCTCTATCGTCAAAAGATGAAGCTCTGCATCCAATAAAATTGCGCTGCGCTTTCCTTCGATGAGTTTTTTACTGATACCTTTTTTTAGAGGTGAGCCTTCCTCGTTATGGTCATGGGCGTCACAAAAATGATATGAGGAACGTATAAATAGCCAGCAAATAGTTCGGGACCCGAATTCCTGTGAGGAATAGACCCAATATAGCAAGAAGTGACCTATTTATAGTATATCCGAGAGGCGCACGGGGGATCAGTGGCCGAGTAGTCTAGCGCACAACAGCTCGGAGCACGTAGAGTGAAAGCTCGCGCTGCCGAACCCAGGGACCCTGAGTTAAATCCCCAAATCTGCCCGTTTCGATCTGGATGAGCATCGTACCGGCGTGCGGACGTGTATCACTATATTGCGTGGTGCACGTTAAAGACCACAGGCTAGCGGTTGTACTGCACTTGATAAATTGCTCATCTACAGCTTCTACAGACGCCCACTGAGGCAGACTAACTTCCGGCTGTATAAACATACACACAACAATTTGATTTGAAAGGCGCACCGCAGCACCGTCAAGAAATCTTAGTGTGGCTGCTGCACCCAACTGGAGACATACCCGGTACCTATATGCCACGCTCCCCTGCCCCTTTTTTTCTCCGGTGTCACTAAACAATTGATTAGAAAGAGGCGTACCCATTTTATTTTTATTTTTTATTAAATGCATATTCCATCAATCAGAAATCACCAATGCTCCGATGCGATGAGTCTCCGACTTTTGTTCTGTCAGTGGAGCCGCAGGTACATCACATATTTTGCGGTGGTCGCTGAAATGAGGTGCGCACTCTCTTGTCGATCGCTCAACTGGTCATGCGCTCTCGTGACATGCGCTGTAGTGTGGAGCGCGCTTCTGTCGCTGCACCCTCGTGTCGCGCGCTCTAGAGGCGCTCTCCCCATCTACACATCTCATGTGCGAGGTAACACAAGCGACGCATATTTTGCGGACTTTCCGTGCGTATTTTCACGGCGACATCTGTGCACTTTATGGAACCTGTAGTGCGTAATAAATGCTCAGAATGGACCTATGACTCTGCGAAGTCGGCGTTTTACTTGAATTTCCCATGTTCGCTGGGGGTCGAGGAATCCTATAACCTCCGTTACATTTAACGATATTTCTGGTAATACCTACGTTTATCATAATTTATTACGAAATGATTACATATTCGCTTGAGTAATTTTAAAATAGTTTTCTTGCACATTTGCATTACGGATTCTCTGTAAACCCTTGCATTTTTATTTTTTATTCCCTTTTTCCCCCGCTTCCCCCCCCCCCCCTTGCCGAAAGGGTGCTCATTTTGGTAATGTCCACTCAGTGGCGCGGTCAGGAGCATTGACCAGGTCAAAAGGAGGTTTGTCACTTTTTTCGGTTGGACAAATCCTTTTTTTATACAGCCTAATTCCTGAAACTTTTTTTTTTTTGCAGATAGTATCGAAGTAAAAAAATCGAATAAGTAGTTCTAAAAAAAAAAAAGGTGTGGGCAATTTATATTTGCTTTTTTTCTGTCCCTTTGTTTATTCTTTGTGACCGAAAACGGGGAGAGGAGGACACAAAGTAATTGTGTGCCTCATTGAGAAACTCGAATCAGTAATTGCGCAGATAGAATGGACAGTGTCGCCTTTTAGTTATAGTGGCCATGACCATTTTCGTAATGTCACAATAGGAGAGGACGCTCTGTCTACCCTTAAATCCACTAAAACCGATATGATATGGTGTTAAATCCACAACAGGCATCATCGTTCGTTGCTACACACATTTCTAAAACACTTCCCATCTTCTTTTAAGCTGGGGTCACACTGCTCACGCAGCATACAAAAGAGAGCCTCAAAACACGAGTCATCGCAATGTTCGTAATCTGAATGCCGTCTGTCAAGTTTACTCTTTAACACTCACTGCCATGCGGCATTCAAAGCACGGATCCTGCGGTGATTCGCGTTCGAATCTGTGTGCAGACTCTCTTTCGTATGACGTATAAGCAGTGTGACACCTACTTTAGAGAACAGGGTGTGTTTTTCTTTGCTTGTTCTTACCTTAATATAAGTATTTCATGAAGTTTTCAAAGCTACTTGAACTCTTGTAGCCCTACTTCTAAGGTTGTTCAAATTTTTTTGCGAATTCCAGTCAGGTTACCTGCATCTGAGCCACCTTTTTGGTCATCACCTTTTTGTGAGCACTTTGGAAATGGTAATAGTCTTTTGTCCTCATGTTTTACAAAGCAGGACCAATATTTGCTCAAACTCAAGTGCTTACTAATAAAAAAAAAAAAGTGGTAGCTGACGCAGGCTGAGATTCCGGGCTTGAGAAGAAAGTAGGACTCGTGAGTAGGGCTTACTATTGTGCGTAGTTGTACGCAACGAATTACGAGTAACTGATTACTTTTGATAAATTAGATTTTAATATAAAACTTTAACGCTTCAGTTAATTTTTTCTGCGGTAGCGTTCGTTGTAACTCAATTACTGTTTTCCTGTAATCAATTACAATAGTCAATTAAATGTTTTCAAAAGAGTTAAAATTATTGAGTTCAGTTTTCTGTACGCAAAAAATCGCCATGCGTGCCCGTACGTCGGTCGTCTCTGTTGCACCAACCTTGGACACTTTTTTTGACCCCTCAACAACAACAAAAAATATACTCAGGTACCAGAAGGATTAGGACGTCAACGTTCTCCACGACGTTTTGACTGCCGATGTGTCGAGAGTGCCTCGTTCCCTGTGCGATGCGGGTTTGCCATGGCATAGACGACTGTGTTCTGCGCTTTTGCACAAACGTGGGAAGATGGCCGACGAGACAATTCAGCGACATCTGCTGTTGAAGCTTAACAAGGTATTAATTTCAAAAAGAAGCAAAATGCAGCCACTTTAAGCATATGTATGAAATTTCCATTTCGTAATAATATAAATATTTCTTTATTTGATTCGTGCCCCGGAACAACCAATTTTGTTATAATGTGGTGGCACATAAAAATATAATGCAAAAAAAAATTCCTAAAGATGTCGGCCACTGTTAAAAATAACGGTGGGGGCTAATAGCCGAAAAAGTATAAATGAAGCCCTCGTTTAAAGGCTAAAAAATCTGAAAAAAAAAACACATCAACATCAGGCAACAATTCATTACACCAAATTTGCATCCACACCAATGATGACAATTGCAATTGCGAAGACGGGTTAAAATACACTCGTTCCTCTAATTGCACGAGCTGGCACATGAAATCCCAGCGACGTCAATAATTCACTATCTATATGGCTGTGAACAACTTTATGTAAAAAGAAAACATCACGAGCAGTCTGTCATTTTAACAAGTTAGGCAAGGAAAGTTATCTAAGAATGCACTCATAGTAAAAAGTAAAAAAACTGCAGACGGTTCGGTGTATTGTGATTGTGGTGTATTGTTTGTGGTTCGGTGATCAACCTTTGTGGTGGTGGCGACGTTCGGGGGAGGTGTATATGAGGCGTAGAGGCAATAAAGTTTTTAGTTGAGTTTGAGACGTTGTCTGTCCCTTTTCTTCCTACTACTCGAGTTTCCGTTTTTCAAACCAGGCTCAGGTTTGAATCATCATGTATAACATTTACATCTTCCCGTAACGCTGAATTAGAGCGCAGCTCTTGAGGAGGAGGGAAGGGAGGGCACTGAGGGGAGGGTATGCTCTTCTTCCTTCGTCACGCGAAGTTCGACGGTCACGTGACGTCATATGACCCTCGTGACGTCACGTGACCCTTGTGACGTCACGGTTACGCCAACGGCAACGGCGACGCCGAGGCCGCTCAAGACGGAAACAGGCGCCTAAGAGCTGAGCTCTAAAATAGAAAATAAAAAGGCCCGAGGTACACCTAAGCCCTTCTTATGAGCTGTGAATGCAAAAGCACGCGCGCCGCACGCTGACTTTGGGCGTGGAATGGTGGAGCCGCTGCCTCGCAGACACGCAGCGCCATCGGGTGTGCGACCGTTCAAACTGTCGTGTGCCTTGCGGCGCGAGGAACGAACAGACAGCAACCCAGTTCCCAGTAGAACGAACCCTTTGGTTTATTCCATGCGTCGTGTATATTGCCACGCGCCGAACTACCGTTAAGAGGCGAGCGAGCGCCGTGATCAGTGATAACACAACAGTGTGATAACACAGTCAGGATGCCACTACACAAACTGACGCGCAGCGGCCAGTGGGACACTCGTCGACACGCGCCGGCCAATGTGACCGAAGTGTAAAAGTTGCCGTTGGTTAGCTTTGCGCGTGGTTTCATTAAGGTGCCGCTTTGCATGGCTTCAAAGCTGATGACGTCGGCTCGCTCCATGAGATAGTTAATGCTCTCTCATTAAAAAGAAAGATTAAAGTACTTTCCAGCAGCAATCTCGTATTCAGAGCCGTTTGAATTGTGGAACATAATTCTAACATGTTTGTTTCCAACTTTGGGCTGTCTGCTGCGTTCACTATGATGACGTTCCACATACGTTCAATAAAACTCCTCGTATTCTTTTAGTGCCGGTTCTTTCGATCGACTTGCAGTCTGATGTAGAGAAAGCTGGAAGTCGTGATTTTCTTCGAATATTCGATATTTGATCTTGTCCGGCGAGGAGCAGACACCTTATGAAGATAGCCTTCTACTCGGAGTCCGCACTCTTTTATAATATGCCAGATGTAGTGAGGGTCATCAGTTGTTTATATGGTAATATCCTTAGCATGCGCCGTATAGCAGAGCCTTTTGGTCTCACGAAACGGCTGTGATTCGTTTAATTTGAAACCCGTCGGGGGGGGGGGGGGGGGGGGGGGGAGCAGACGAGTTGTAATTGTGTCGTGCGGATGTTTCGAACGTGAGAAGTTCGACTTACCTGCACTTCCTCCAACCGTTCAGAAAAAACTAAGGAAAGTCTATTCAGTTATTAACGTTAGGGAATGATTCTAAGTAGTATTTAGCGGAAGTAGAAAAAATAAGGAAGCCGTTTACAACTCCCTGTAACGCCGAATTAGAGGGCAGCTCTTGAGGAGGAGGAGGGAAGGGTACTGAGGGTCACGTGTTCTCGGGGGGGGGGGGGGGGGGGTTGGTCCCGTAATCTGAGGGGGGTCATGTGAACTGGGGGGTGCGGTCACGTGCCTTTGGGGTCATGTGACCCCCTGAGGTCACGTAACTTGGGGTCACGTGACCTCCGCTGCTGCATTGCATCGAGGGAGCTTCAGTCTTTCTGCACGTGCCCGAACCTCGCTGAAACTCTGCGCGTGAAAAGCACGAGACTGTACAGACCGTCTGAGGCACTGCCGCCTGCCTCTAGTGAACAAAAGTTGTGGCGCCGAGCACGTGGTGAGATCGGTCTACTGCGAGTGAGCGCTGGATGGACTGTGGAATTAAACACGTGTGAACTGTGATTTTTGTACACTCTGGAAACGAGCATAGACCTTTCCAAGAAGTGCTCCTGGCAGTTTTCCTTTTCAGTGTTCGTGCGTATGGCGCGTGATTTGCTCGCTTTCCGAAGCGACGAACATGCGCGAGCTGGGCTGAGGAGATGGCACGCGGGGCTGAGGAGATGGCACGCTGGGTTGTGGACTTGTATATATAGGAATTTTGGATAGTCTGTTTACCCTTAAGCTGAGACTGCAGCCCAAGATACAAGCGCGAGCTAGACCGTGCTCCTAGCTTTGAGACTTGCATTTCTAGCGCGAGTGGTGGTTCTGCAGAAGATGACTTCAAAGCAGCGGAATTTGAGCTCTCGTGCTTATGGCATTGGCTGCAGTCTCAGCTTAAAGGCCCGTTCTCACATGCAGCGAAGTGCTGATGTAACGCTGCTCACGTGTCGTCAGCTACTGATCGTCTACATGGGCAAAAGTTTTGACGGTGCGATACAAAGCTGGTTGAACGCTCCGGTCGGCACGCGCTTAGCGAGAGGTCATGCATGAACAGGCCTTAAACGTCACTAACAGGTTAAATCATTTTTTTTAATTATCCGAAACGATTGAAAACGATGACTAAAGGCCTGTTCACACATACAGCGGAGCGCTAAGTTAGCGCTACGTGAGCGCTCCAAGGAGCGCTCATGTGGCGCTTACAGCGCGTGACTTCGTTCTAATATAGCGCGTGGTTAGCGCTTTAGTAGCGCCTTGTTAGCGCTCCAGTAGCGCCTTGTTAGCGCTCCTATAGCGCCTTGTTAGCGCTCCAGTAGCGACATGTTAGCGCTTCAGTAGCGCCGTGTTAGCGCGTCATTAGCGCTTCTTCTAGCGCGATGCTGTGGATTAGCAGGTGCACTGCGGTTTCGGTTCCTGTGGTTGGGTGTGCATCAGCAGCACCATGGCGGACATGTGGGATGCTGAAATAGAAATGCGACAAATGCTCTTACATACGCGATTAGTGCATATCTGTGTGGACGTCTGGGTGCGCGAAATCTTTCGCCACCGAGATACCGACGGGTACTTGGCGAACCTTATTCCTAGGCTGAGGGACCGAGACACAGAGCTCTTTCGAAGGCGAGTATTTTTACATGCGTGTCCTTGAAACCAGCGTCACACATATCGAATTGAAAGCTATGAGGTCGTACCCAATCAATTAGTCGCTCAGAGTCCATGACTCTTGGTCGCCTGCCCGACCCTCTGCTTAGAGAGCGGCTCTTTTACTTCCTCTTATTTCAATGCCAAAGGAAAAACAACAACCAAGGAATCGCCTTGCACGCGCTAATCCACAGCAGCAAGCGCGGCACAAGGGGCGTGAGAGCGCTAACAGAGCGCTTCTGTAGCGCTAACAGAGCGCTAACAAAGCGCTTCTCAAGCGCTAACAGAGCGCTACATCACGCGCCAGGAAGCGCCACATTAGCGCTCCTTCGAGCGCTCACGTAGCGCCAAGTTAGCGCTCCGCTGTATGTGTGAACCGGCCTTAAACGTTACCCTCAAGATTTGAAACTTGGGAACTTTGTATTTGTGAAGTAAAAAAACAAAATCCCAAAGCCGAACTTGAAGTTCCAGCGCGATCCGCGCCATTGCAGTGACGTCAAAGATTGAGCCGTCCTGCGAGTCTAGTCTCTCTGACGCCTCCGAACCGCCCCGACCCGAAGTGTCGTGTTCGCCCGAGTCCTGCGATCGACCGCTCTTCTCCATATCTGCCGTCTATCGCTGTGAACAGACGAAGCTTCAGCGATATCAACTTTTTTGAAACGGTGTGAGCTTGAAGAGAACGCGCAGCGGGCTTTTGTGAGCGACGTGAGGCAGAACCGGCGTCGCGCCGGTTCTGTGTGAAAGGCTGCCATGGGGGAGTAACAACCAAAACTACGGTACACAGATATCAGACCAAACCTAGTTGTTTTAACGGTTTCGAGATTTCCTTTTTGAAGTCTGAGAGGTCGTCGGGCACCTAAAAGAACTTGTTCCGATTTCCCGACTCTGCAATCACCCTCTAGCTGTGCTACATGTGCGGAGCACCGCCAGCGCCGCCATGTTTTCCGAGTGAGGATAAAAAGCCAGGAGGCGACATCACTCCGGACTCCGGTTTTCGGTATTTTAAAAAGGTGATCCCTAGTGCGTTCGCAATTATGTAAAAGACATGTTTTGCGAATTCTCTTTTTAAATATTATGGAAATGTCGCTTACGCAGCTTCTGAATTTTATAAATTTTCACGTCACAAATAAAAACAGGCGAGGAGGTGAGAGGAGGGAGAGAAAAACAGCAAACATAAAAAAGCGCGCGCGTGCATGGAATTTGATTTTTCTTTTAGCGTTGTGCAATAGGTTTGTGCGTCTATGTCCACAATTCGGACGCCAGGAATGGGACTTCGGCATCCCTGAGGGGCTCCCCCCCCCTCCTGCGCTGAGACCGAGGAAACAGCGATAGCTTTAGCCATATCGACCACCCACTATGAGCAAACTTTGATTCCAGTACTACGGTTACCCTCATAACCGATTATCAAGCCGCGCGCAGGGCCTGGGATGGAAACTGCCTTTCTACCTGGAGCAACCTAAATCTATCCAACTTCGATCACACAAGACTGCCTCTGGCCCGGATAATCTGGACACCCAGACATGCCTTCTTTCCGAACAACGTGAGCTTAGACGCTCTAGCCCGAGAATTAACTATCCGGGTTCTGCATAGGGAAGGGACGACAGTGGGGGACAACACTAGCCGCGAGGACGAGCAGGAACGCAAACCTCAGACACCGCACCTAGAAACCTCCAATTTTGTCACCGAGTGCCACCGCTCGAGGCAAAAAAATACTCCCCCCCCCCCCCCCCCCCCCCCCAAGGATCTTAACAGGCAGGAAGCATCCGACTGGAGGAAACTCCAGACTCACTCCTTCCCGAACCTCCTTCACATTAATTGATTCTTACCTGACAGGTACCGGGGCGTATGCCCGGGCTGTCAATCACCTGAACCCTAAATCTACCACTGTACTTGGGCATGTCCGTCTCTAGTCGGGATAGGAGTCATGACCGTAAGCCTAACCCAACTACAACCTCCTGGGAGGCCGCTCTACTCAGCTCACTGCCCGAGGAGCAACTAGCGCTGCTTGAACCGGCTAGACAGGTAGCGGAGGCCTGCGGGGCCTTACACTCAAGGACCTGACCCGGGCGGGCGGGACTAATATAAAACCTGTATGGTGCAGCAAAAATAACTAATATAAAACGTGTATGGTGCGGCAAAAAAAAAAAAAACTAAGATGAAACTTGTGTGGTGCGGAAAAGAGAACTAACATGAAACGTGTACGGTGCGGTGAAATGAACTAATATAAAACGGCTTCATCATTGAACAGACTCAATTAAAGTTTTTACCACTACCACCACCTCTCCTCAACAAACGTAGTTTGCCACAAACAACTGCCGCAAGTATCCGCCTTCGGAAGACATTTTGTTGAACTACCTGAGGCCGTGTGGAGAACTTCAGACTGGGGGGGGAAGCCATTTTCTTGAACCACCTCAGACTGGGAAGCGATGCGTGGGTGCTTGTTTTCGTAGCTCGGTATACTGGCCTAAGACTAGCCTTTCACGTCAACTATGCTGCTTGATCTAGATTGATTTCCTGGTTTCCACGTGTTGATGCTCAATAAAAATGTTGGTTCCCGTAAAAGCTGCCCGCTTCTTTGTAAATTCTGAAACCGTCGTGATTGCAACCATGGTGTCAATGCCGAGATGATGCCTACATAAGAAAGAATTTCCGAGCCGTTTGGCTGGAGACAATCGGTTGATCCGCAAGTATAAAGTTTATCTATGTTCCCGTCATTTAACTTCGCAAGTTAACTAGCTAACGTTTTTCAGTGCATCTAGCCTTCAGTGCACCAGCAGAAAGGCTTACAGCGATAAACCTGTATCCCGTTCACCATGCAAGAAACCCACTCCCCCCTCCCTCCCTGCTGCCGCCGTGTTGAACAATTTTGACCACTATGCGCGTTACCGCACCAAATCCTGGTGCTTTTTTCACAAAACCGAGCCAAGATTTGTGTTTTGATTGCTGTAAAAAAACATGATAAACTATTTTTAAATACTATTAGCCGCGAAGATAATGTCTGGCTCTGGTAAAAACCCAAAATACAGCACCGCGGCTGACGGCTTCTAGAGGTGTCATTGCCAAGCTGCACGAGTTATTGCTGTAAAATTCCATTCGGACTTAAAACAAAGGAAACATAACTTATCACGTCGGTACTCTTATTAAAGATAAATAAGCAATTATCTCCACGCGGTACCTTGTTAAAATCTAAACATAAAACCATAAGGTCACTTGTCTAGTGGTCAAAAATGTGCAACATGGCGGCGGCCGGTTGGGGGCCTCTTTCAGCTGTCAGTTTACCGCTCTGAGCACCTCCTTGGTCTAGACGCTTAATCACCTTTCTCGCGCGTGCCAAGAAAAAAAAAAAAAAAACAGGAATGGAAAAGCTGAAATGAGTACATATTTATTATGCTGCTTTTTTTTTTTTACTCCTCCCGGTCACTTTTTACCGCAAATCGACAGAAGCTGACAGACGCCTGTATTGGACCGTGGCTCATGCATGATGAAACGCTGAATGCCACTTTCATGGCCACGTCTTGGGACCGTTGCAGAAGTTTTTGGGCAGGAGCAGAATAGCAGATAGAAGAGAAGCTTTCGTGTCTGCGTGTCACTGGCATTGCAGAGAACGATAGACGGTGGTGAGATAGTAGACGATGCCGGAGACTGCCGTGTGTCTGCTCGCACGACTGGCAGGCTCAGTCAGATGTCAGAGTTGACACACCGGATATAGCGAAAGAGAGACACTAGGCTTGTTAACGCGTTAAACCGAGCAGCCGAGCCAATCCAGTAGAAATCGGCGGGCCACTTGGTGGGATCCCATACTTTGAAAGGGATCCAAGCTTAAGCGCCATCTATCTCCGTGCGAGTGAAGCGCGCTCGGTGTGCCGAACATAAGGTGGCCGCCGCGTCGAACAGAGTCATCACCTAAATGTGTTTGTTCCACCGTGGTCTGTACTTAAGCTGAAACACAGTATCGGAAGCCGGCCCAGCAGGTGTCCCCGCTGGAGATGGAAAAACAAGCCAGTGCGGTACCCGTACTAGACATGTTCCTAACGTTCGTCGCGCAGTAGTGGTACGCGACGGCACGCCGATACGCCGGCACGTGTGGGGTGGGGATTGAACCAAGGGCAGGGGGGCCGCGCCCAACCTTCACCTCCGCACGGCAGCTGGAGATGGAAGGCACTGACTCTTCTGCTGTTTACGAGCTTCCGTGCGTAAACACACACGTCAACTGATTCTCTGGAGATCCAAAATCCTGAAGTATTTTAGCATTGTTGGGTCTGACGTGATTTAGGTTCCGCGGTGGAAAGCGGACAATGGTGTCGTCTGATAGACGCGTCTATAGGCACAACACCCGCTCACTCGATTGTTTGAGTCGTCGTCCACCGTTCGACATTAAAGAGATTGAAGTATCATCTTATAGCACGAAATACGTTTTAACGAAAACTTCGATTTCCAAATGTTTTGGCCGTCCGTTCGTTTGTCCGGGTATTTCCCGCCAAATTTAGCGGGGAAACTTCAGTAACGTGGCATGAGCACTAATTCAGTTTCCCCGCTAAATTTAGCGGTAAACGTGATGTTACGTGACCTGACGACACGAGACCTACAGAACAATTAATTTTCCCCACTGAATTTAGCGGGGAAATTGACGTCACGTTACCTATACACCAATTCAGTTGACCCACTAAATTTGGTGGGGAAATTAATAAAAATATGGGTCCTTCTTTATTCCCCGCAAGGACTGTTTAATGTGTTCTAAACAAATTTAAACTGATTGTTTCTCGAATACCGCATTCCATGCATAATAAGACTTTGAAGAAAGAGATCGCTGTCAAATATCTTACACAAAAGAAGCTATGCCTTAAGCATTCACAAGGCCACGTGGCACGACCAGACGCCTTGGATGATATTTTAAGATCGCGGCATGTTAACGGCGATATTTCCTGTCGATTTTAAAGCGATCCTGAGGATTGAAAGAATCCTCTATGGGATAAAAAAAATGCAATAAGTTACTTGTTTACTTTCATGGGGTTGTGTATGTTGAAGTGAAGCAAAACATGTTTTCTTTTTTTATAGAAACCCTAAATACGCATCGTCGTCTTTGTGTATTTTTAGTTTACATTGAAATGAATTTTTAATTTGGCTTAGATTTGCCATATTCGCTCTTACAGAATAAACAGCAGCGAATCTGTATATTGTCACGGATGAAATATGGCAGATAATAAAAAAACTTAAAGCATCAAGGGGGCCGACTTTGTACCTATAAACTTAAACGAACCCGACGGCAACTGTCCTATGTTGCCAGTGACTGTTACCGTTTTGCATCGGTGATATCTGTCCAGTCTGAACAGTTTTTCTATGTGAAAATACGACAAACAAAGCCGACGCGCTGTGTGCATTCCCATACTCGGGAAGCAGACGATGCAGGCCTGCGTTCGTCGGTTGTTACCTGGGCAGAAGTAGAGTAGTCGTCCGTTCACACATTTGCAACCGAGTAGGATCTGCTAAGACATGAAATGCCTTTAAGCATGTTGCGACGGCTTCGCACCCGCTCCGGAGCAGCACATCTTTTCCTACGCCGTCACAAGAGGTTTAGATACAGGTCTTGTCTCAGCCGATCCTGCTCGGTTGCAAGTATGTGAACGGTCATAAAAATTAAAGCACCAGTGTCATTACGTAATGTAAAGGGGATACGGATCCATAGAAGTGAGGATAACGTCCACTGCAACGGAATAAAACGTGTTTTCAAAAGAGCGTTGAAGACCTTGCGGCGGCGTCTTTTGTACAAGTCACCATGTTACGTATTTTTCTATGGGCCACCTCAAGCAGAATTGACGGCTCTTTAAACGGCAAATTCCAATTTTGCAGAAATTTAGTTTTTTTTCTTTCTTTTCTGCAAGATATTTGGTTGTACGGCCTGCAACCTCTTTTGTGTACTGTATGCCTACAGGGCTGTCAATAGGAGTATTTCAAGTCGCATCCAGAGCGCCCAACCAAACTAAACCGATACCTTACACTTTATGACGGATAACCTAATCCGTGAAATACATGTCCGCTACCCCGACAAAAAATGCCGCCTCGTATGGACGCCTGGCCACCAAGGCGTGGAGGGAAATGAGACAGCCCATCGTCTCACCCGCGAAATCTCCCCGGGTCGCGTCACGTCATGGCCGGCTATCTACTCAGTAGGCGCAACAAGGAACGCTCACGGAGCCCTGCGGAAGTCGAGGTTAAAAAAACAACGTGAAGAGCGGACCACTTACCCTCACACTCTAAGCACCATGTCTACGCAACTATCCTTCATCGTCAGGCAAGCCCAGACCAACCCTCTTTCATGACACCACATCTTCCACAACATCTACAAACGACCCGACTCCCCCACCCTCCCAAAATGCGGAGAATACTCTTTCATCCCTCACACTATACTGGTCTTGTAACCCACCCACCCTTCCCCCAACCCTCTCACATATCATTTCTTGGGAGGAATGGCTGGCTCCACCAACGGGCACCGACATACCCACCGCACTAGAAGCACTAATTAATCACTCCGGTCGCGTTGCGGAATCCATCCGAGAAACACGAGCCGGATGGGCCGTTTGGACCAGGACGTAGGCTCCTACACAAAATAAAGTTTTGCTTTCTTGCTTGTAACAAAACTAAAACTATGCTAGAATGCTCATATATTCCTTACTTTTCAAACTGCTTCGAGCATATCAAATTCCATGACCATGATCCTTAATACGTAGCAATTCATATACCATATGGTTTTCAGGCAAAAATATTCCAGTGTTCTGTAAAAAACTCTTACTTTTCATCAATTTTTGAATGACTTCTAGTTTCACCCCCCTTTTACTAGTTCAAACCACCATCAACCCATGAAATTTGTTTTTTTGTCAAAAAAATATGTTAGAGGTGCCCCACAAACGTTACGGTGAAGAGCCATCAATTTTATTTTAGGAATTGGAGGTGGCCATGGGACCTTTGGCTAGGCTTGGAGAAGTCCTGGTCACTTGATGCCTCCCGTCGTTTAGGCATCGCGTTTCGAGCCGTCCTCGGGTACGAAGGGCACAACGGGACTGCTATTGCTACGCGCTGGTGGCACCTCCGATTATTGCACGATACCCGCCGTTTCTTCCCTTGCAGCCGGAAAGACGGACAAGGGGAAGCGGCAGAGAACTCCCTTCTTTCTTTTGACCTAATCGTGTCAGCTATCGTCGCAGGTGGCGTGCTGTGCGGCGAAGATGCGTTAAGAAGCGACGCCGGGTTGTGGTGCGGGAGTTCAAAGTCAAAAATTGTTTTCTCGCTTTAAACAAAAATTACTTTGAATAAACTTTCAGAATCAAAAGATCATTGATAATTCTTCCAAACCCACCATATTTTGTGTTTTTACTTCGACCACCTCAGGGTGAAATAAACGGCAGTTTATGCGTCAAAACGCACTGTTTTGCAAATTCAGGATTTTTGTTAACTGCGAGATATTTATCTGAGCGGTTTAAATTTTTTTTCTCTAGATTATATACCTGCAGGGGCAGCCGGTAAAAGGTTCTATTAAGTCCCGGGAGCAATTATATATTTATTAATATAAAAAGTTAAAAGTTTCCAAAATGTTTAGTTTTCAAAAAATATTTAATTTAAACAAAACTTCACAAGCCCAACCACATTGTAAGTCCAAATCCGTGCAAATTCAAGAAAAAAATATTGTTATGTGTTTCACTAAAAAGCTGATTTTTCATCAATTATTGAGTGATGCCTATAGTTTGATGCAGGTTTTAAAAGTTCACACCGCGCTCACGTCATCAAAAAAACTTTTTCGCCAAAAATATTTCGTGGCATGGCTAAAAACGTTGCGGCAAAAGTCCATGATTTTTTTTTTTTGTATCGGAAGGGGTCGAGTGCAAGGTCTGGGACGTTTGATATGGAACAACCCATCTGTGCCGTTTAAAAGAAAACCTTTTTGTTTAATTTTAATGTTCGTTTTAATGTGAGCGTAGCGGAAGTTTCAAGAGCAGGCTCCGGGCTCTCAGAGTCTCTGCCAAGCACTCGCGCTCGTGCAGTGCAAGCGCTGTTCAGGGCCACATGCTCGCGCTTGTATCATCGCCTGTGTCTTGACTTAAAGGGATTGTCCGGTCAAACTTTGTGTTCAAAGAAACAATTGAATATCATTGTTATTGTCTCGAGACGCATCGCACGTGCAATATCAGAATTTTATATGCTCCTCTGCGTGAGTAATTGAATTTATGCTGCTCCAATTGTATTCTATCATAAACGCTGCTTCCGTTGGAAACATTGAAGCTCTGACGTCACAAAACACAAAGCGAGCATTTTAGTCTTGTCATTCGCGTGCTAGTGAACGCCTCAGCGTGCTTCGTTTTCGTTGTTGTGCTCGACTTGTTTTGTGGTTGGGTAAGAGTTTTCTTACGCGGTTGGGTGCCACAACCACCGGGCGGCACATGCGAGCCGAGACATGACATTCCACACTTTTCAGTGACGAGCGAATTGGATCGTCGCCTTTCGTAGGGACTTGGTTCTCGTCAAGACCGAGATCCCGCTTATGGAGCCATCATCCCACAGAAGAGAGCTACAAAGCGAGCTCTAAGCAAACAGGAGGCTCGTAAGCCTAGGTTTGATGCTGTGCCAACGATATTAAACTACGTATATCCACTCCTTGTCCAAATCGGATCAATCAATTTGATTACGCAGCGATACCGAAACCAACAGCTAGGCCATCTGAAAACGATACCAGAAGTTTTACTTAACACGCGTTCAGCCCGATTCGGTTTGACCCGCGTGTGAAAATGGAGCGTGATTAGGATTCACCAAGCTCGTCCAAGTCAAGTGACGACATGCATTTAAACGATTTGCCGTTTGCCTTCGACCCGAGGATATCGCCTTTGAGGGAATGACCCGCAGCCTCATCACCGATCCAGTGGATCCTCCGATATGTGTACCCAGATGCTGCTTCGTGTCTAGGTTCCTCTTCTGAGCGAAACCTGCATCTTTTGCTTTGCAAGCACCCCTGGTTCGATCGGTGGCCGTCGCAGTTGTGTTTGCTCGAAACTTTCGTCTGTCCGCGAGTAATTTCCTGCTAAAAGGCGTGACTTCTTTTGAACATGCTTGGGAACTGCATTAAAAGAACCGCGTTTTAGTAGGGTACAGCCTAGCAGACTATGTACTTCGATATGAACTACAAGACATCCATCGACCAACGCTTGTTTTCCCGACCACCCGAGAAACCTTTGCGTTTTGTGACGTCACGCAGCACCTACGTATGTCAGCCATCGACACTGGCGAAATTCGGGGTGCAGCTTCGCACATAGGCTCTTGGAAGGTTTAATTATTAACGGGAGATCATATATCAAAATAAAAATGACGTTTTTCAGCATCAACGCTCCCTCGACGTAACGACCGCAAGAGCTTAAGTACTTCCGGTTTCGACCGGACAATCCCTTTAAGCTGAAACGCAGTACAGCAAGCCGTCCCACCAGGTGTCTCCACCGGAGATGAAAATCCTAGCCAGTGCGGTACCCCTGCTAGATGAGGTTTTAACATGCGTCGCGTAGTAGAGGTACACGACGGCACGCCGAGAAGCCGGCACGTGTGGGTATTGAACCCTGGACAGCCGTGTTCAATATTCACTAGCGCACGGCAGCTGGAGATTGAAGGCACGGCGGCTGGCACATGCTAACGCACTGGTGTTTACAAACTGCCGTGCATAAACACACACGTCAACTGATCTCCCGGGGTGCCAAACTACCGAGGTATTCTAACATTACTGGGTTTGGCATCACTTAGGTGCAGCAGCGGAATACTGACAATGGCGTCGTCTGATTGACGCGTCTATAGGGGGATATCGTGATAGGCACAACTCCCACTCACTCGATCGCTTGAGTCATTTTCCACCGTTGGACATTAAAAAAATGGAGGCATCATTTTATAGCATGAAGTGCTTTTTAACGAAAACCCCCATTTCCAAATGTTTTGGTCGTCCGTCCGTTTGTCCGAGCATTTCCCGCTAAATTTAGAGGGGAAATTTCCGTGACGTGACCTAAACACTAATTTTGTTTCCCCGCTAAATATAGCAGCAAATTTACGTCACGTGACCTATAAACAAATTCAGTTGAACGGCCAAATTTGGTAGGGAAAGTGATAAAAATTTAGGTCCTTGCTCATTCCCCAAAATGACTGTTTAAATTGTTCTAAAGGGATTTAAACAATATCTTCTCGAATACGGCATTTCAGGCATTATAGGACTTCGGAGATAAAGGTTGCCGTCAATTTTCTTGTACGAGGGGAGCTAGGTCATGTGGCACGACCATACACCTTTAATAAAATTTTGAAATCGATGCATGTAAAAAAAATGGGTTGTATTGAGTGTATCTTTTAGAGCCCAGAAATTGGCTTGCCTCAACGGGAGACGAGTCTCCCAGCTGTGGATGAGAAATCTAGCCAGTGGGGTACAAACGGTAGCCTGCTGTCTATAACGTGCATCACGGAGCCGTGATACACAACCGCACACCTGTACGATGGTCATCTAGATCGAAACGGGCAGGGGAGGGGATTGAACCCTGGATTCAGTGTTCTGCAACGCAAGCTTTCGCTCCACGTGCTCCGAGCTGGTGTGTGCTAGCCCACTTGGCCTCCGATCCGAAGAACTGCGCCTGCTCCTGGTTTGGTACCAGGACCAGGCAGATTTGTTTGGTCCCGCACCAGTCACCTTGCTGTTTTTGGAGATATATGTTTGTCCTTTGCCCCTCCTGTTCCCCTTCTCCAGGAATTATTAGTCATTGTAGTCCAGCTCGCTTACACCTTTGCATGGATTGCATTATCATTATATATATCACGGTCGCCGGAATTCTCGCCGAATATTTCGTAAAGTCTCCAGATTAGGACCCCAGGAGAAGAAAACAACCGGAAGCAGGGTTTCATTTGTTGATGTACTAACTTCTAAAATCTCAGCTTTAACCATATTCATGTTTGTTGTGGGCGATTCAAACAACCCCGATCTACTGTTACCCCACATTGCACTATCGTTTTGCAACAACCACACGCGTTTCAGTATAACGATGTCCATCGTTCGAACTTAACAACACTTGCTTCTGAATGTTGCTGTACGCAAGACGAGCAAGTGAAGAAGAGGGTATGGCTTTCGGAATGGCAATCTTGAAAACTACCAGTCCTTCTTCGTGAAGGTTGGGTTCGTTGTTCGGTCTGAAGGTGTTGCTCAAGAAAGAAAGAATTAACGTTACATTTTTTTTGTATCTTTTAAGTGACCAATGTTCGGGCTACAAGGGTGCGTTCAGTGTCTGGTAACCTGTTCCTTTGTTTTGACTGTAGGTCTCTTTGTGGAAGTTCACTGATGGCTGAAGTCGGCTTTAGATTACTTGGTGTATGAGGATTCGTGAAAGCAAAGAAGGTAGTTGAGTTTGAGACGTTCCTATTTCTGTCCTCTCCTTCAACTAAAAGTTGTGCTTTTTGCAACCCAGTCTTGGGCGCTACAAAAAGAATCAATGCCCGCTAGCTCTATTGTGACCGACGGTTACCAAGCGAGAACCCCACCATATAAACCCTAAGAGAACTAACAAAACAGTCAGCGAGACCCTTCTTTTCGTAATGATGCTCTTTTATACTTTTTTTTTTAGAATTTACCTTTTAGAAATAAAAAAAAAATATTTCCACGGGAAAAAAAAAGTACGCTATCTTTCTTTTTGTTTCAGATACAGTTTAACGAGTTCCCGTTCCAGTTCCACCGATACAAAATGTAACGCCCGGCGTTCCTTCATTTCTCCTAAAAAGAACGCGTTCCAGGAACGCTGTTTGTTGTAACTCCGTTCTGTACAACACTGGCCTAAGTCGAGTAATGGCCCGTTCACACATTTGCAACCAAATAGGATCGGCTGAGACAAGATCAACTTTTAAGCATCTTGCGACGGCTTAGGACCGGCTCCGCAGCAGCACATCCAGTCCTACGCCATCGCAAGAGGCTTAAAACCGGTCTTGTGTCAGCCGGTCCTGTGCTAACGGTGTGCTAACGGAGTGCATAAGTGTGCTAACGGGCCTTAAAATTAGCACACCAGTATCAATACGGATACGGATGCATGGAAGTGAGGATAACGTCCAATTAAATTGAATAAAACGTGTTTTCAGGAGAGCGTTGAAGACCCTTGCTCCGGATTCTCACCCCATCGACGCCTCGTTGGCGAACGCCGGCGTGCGTCGCCCACAAGGCCAGCGCCTTGTGGACGACGCCTTGTGGCCCACAAGCGTCGCCTGTGGCCCACAAGCGTCGCCTGTGGCCCATAAGTGAGCTTAACTTTTTTCTAGTCTTCGCCTGAGAAGTTTTGGAGGTTTATATCGCCTTTAAAGTTTAAGGTAAACAAATGGCATATTGATCACGACATAGTGGACGACCCTAAGGGCATTGCTGGTACTCATAATAACTGCTTCACGTCGATCTTCAGCCTTGACAACAATCGAGGGTCGGTCCTGGCGGCTGTGGCGGGAAACAGGGCAGATAGTAGAAATGCTTTGCCGGATATAACGATTTCTGAGGAAGTTATAGTGAATTATCTACTGAATGTTGACGTTAAAAAGGCAGCTGAACCAGGCAACATTCCTAAAGCCTTTCCCAGAAGATACGCGGAATGGAGCGCCAATTACTTGGTTTTTTATATTGCCGCGCGCGCAGCTGGCCAAGTACGCAGCGCGCGCGTAGCCTCACGGTAGCCCACGCGAAAAGCCAGGGTTCGATTCCTGGGAGCGCCGTGTATTTTGTTTATTCCTGCAATTTAGCGTTCTGGAAAATTCGCAAATCCTGTTGCTTGTTCGAGGTCCAAATGTTCTACGCGTCGATCTTTCTACGCTGATTATTCCAGAAGCCCACGCATGTACATAAGGTGTTTAGCGTGGTGAGCCAAAGGCAGTTTCGCCCCAGCGCTCGATCCTGGGGTTTCGCCTACATCGACGCCCGCGACGCTCTCCTGCTTTCTTCTGTTTCCTTTTCCTTTTATTAATTTGGGTACAAGTTCGCCCCATTAAGCGGTTAGTTTACTTCAGTTTTCGTCGCCTCATCACTTGTCATTAGTGACAACATTCAGAAAATCTCTGAACACACCCTCTGTACCCTCCAAAAGGAAAGTCGCAGAAGTTATCCCAGCTTTAAAGTCTGGCGACTCAAGATTTGTTTCCGATTATAGTCCTATTTCTCTGCTTAGCGTGTGCAGTAAGGTGTTGGAGCATGTGGTCTTTAAACACATATCAACATATCTTGAACAAAATAATTATTTTACTAGTTTTCAACATGGTATGCGCCAAAACGTATTTACCATTACCCAACTGACAGAAACTGTGCATACATTTGCATCTGTGATTAATGTAAGAGAGCAAACTGATGTGATTTACTTAAATTTTTCGAAAGCGTTAGATCGCGTATCGCACGAAAAGTCGCTGATAAAGCTGTCACCAATGTTAGATAATCCTGCTATCTTGAAGTGCCTTGAAAGTTACTTATCTCTGAGACAGCAGTTTGTTCAAGTTGACACCGCATGCTCCGGTACCACACACGTAACCTGTGGCGTCCCACATGGATCGGTCCTGGGGCCTTTGCTGCTTTTAATATTCGTGGATGATATTTTTCTGGAATTACAGTAAAGATCCGACTATTTGCGGGTGATTCTGTTATTTTTAGAGAAATCAAAAGCTCTGCGGACTGTGAGGTACTAAACTCCTCGTTAGAAAAACTGTCTAGATGATGTGATGACTGGAAAATGTCACTAAATTTATCGAAGACTATATGTATGTCAGTTACTCGAAAAAAGGAGCCTATCACTTTTAATTATTTGATTTGGAACCACGTAGCCTTCAGAGAGTAAGTTCATATAAATATCTGGGGTTGACAATAACCTCTGATCTTAAATGGAATGTTCATATCAATCAAACCGCTAGTAAAGCAATACATAAGCTGGGTTTCTTGCGTAAGTATATGAGGAAGGCCTCGTGTGATACAAAACTACTGCCGTATAAAACTCATGTTCGGCCAGTGCTAGAATATGGCGGCGTCATTTGGGATCCACATGCCTTATCTTGTATTTCAGAACTTAAGCGAATTCAAAGACTAGCACTGCGCTTTGTGTATAATACGTATCTCTCATATGTCTCTCCAACAAAACTCTGTAATGAAGCAGGCCTGGAAACTCTACACGACAGAAGGAGAAGAAGCAGGCCTTAAATTTCTTTGCCTTATCGCCAATAATGAGCTTGGAGTAGAGAAAGATAAATATAAAACTTTTTTTTTGCCTTAGGTCTACCAGATACACACATAGCAAAACAATAAAACCATATAAATATAAAAACGATACATTTAAGTTCTCCTTCTTTCCTCGTACAATCATCGATTACAACAGCCCACCACCTGACGTAGTAAATGCTACCACATATTCAGATTTTCGCTTTCTGTTGTCGCAGCAAGCGCATCCTGCTTGCAAGTGTTTCAATGTTACAATCTCGCTAGATATTGGTAGTATCAATAAAGAAAGAAAAGGAAAAAAGAAGAAAAGTATTGTAGCTAACACCCAGATGCAAAATTAATAAAAAAACGAATAAATAAGTCTTATAAAGTCTTTTCTATTTGGGCCTCCTATTTGGACACAAAATGGCGCCCTTCTCTGTTCCTATCTTAGTGTAAGATTGGAAATAGTCTTCACTAATCAGGCGGTCACCTGAATTTGTGTGGTAAGGAACCGTCTTTTCGCAATGTTTTTTTTATGTCTACCTGAGTTTGATGCAAATTCCAAACATTTAGGGCATAATATATCAGCATAAATTAAATAAAATTTTTCACAAAAATATTTTTTTAGTACAGAGGCTTCTTTATCTATATTAATTTTACAGGATATCTCAGAAAAGAAATAAAATATTGCCCCGTCTCCGTTGGCATGAGATGATCCCTAGAGCAGGCGTCTCCAAACGTTTTGGCTTGGTTGCCGGATCGAGGCTCTATCAGCTGTCTCGAGTTCCCGAAAAATAAGTAGGTAAATACAAAGAAATAATTCGAGATATATGAGCACTTAAATACAAAATTTGAAGTTAGAGTAAACATCACAAAAATAATCGAAGGTGGGCAAATACATACATACTTTGATATTAAAAAATTCGAACATTAACCGAGCCCTTCTGTAGGGACCCAACGTTTCAAGGCCAATTCGGCCTCTTCATCAGGGGCGACTACAGCTATGGCCGTTGAGGAGCAGTGTCCTTTTCTTTTTCTTCTAGGGCGTGTGTCTGGTCTTCTTCTTTTACGGCTCTGCCTTTTTCAATATTGTGACGAACCCCATTCACATAGGCGGATGGTAAAGCCCCTAGAGATCTGTTGATGTTCTGTGGCGTTGTTTGAATATGCCATGATTCTAGGAACAGACTGTTCCTAGAATCATGGCATATTCAAACAACGCCTCTTTGGCATGACACAGCATGATTTGCAAATAATTACAATAGTTCATTTTTCAACTTTTTAAGAGCAACCTTCGCTCGCAATATTTTGCCAACAGGGGTAAAGGCAGAACGGCACATGCGCGGCCTACTCCTGCAAGAACAACGGTCGCTTCCCGCAGTGCTTGCATAGAAAATGGCATACCACCAAGATTCACACGTTTATCGGCGACCTCCGCGCAACCCCGTGGCCCCTTCTTCGGAAGCGCCATAACTTGCCTGGTCGAATGCTACGACAATGTGAAATGCGGGACATTTTAAAGATTTTGGTATTTCTTGCGGGACGCGGGACAAGAGCCCTCAATGCGGGACAGTCTCGCGATTCGCGGGACGGGTGGTCACCCTAGTGTTCTTGGCTACTTATTATCAGTTGCGAGCTAAGCTCGATGCTGCTTGTAGAAAGTACGACAGGGGCTTGAAGTCGTCGCATTGTTAAAATAACACCGTCAAAGTTAATAAAGACATTATAGTGAGCGGTTTCCCAATTAGAAAAGCCAATCACAGAGACGCTTTTTGGTGGCCAGAGTCACCAATAACCCCTCCCGTTTTTTTTCCTCCATTGATAAATTCCCTTTGAGTCATTTTCTTTGTTTACAAAGCCTTCTTTTTCTCACTTCATTCTTGGCTGTTACACAAAATGATTAACTAACGACACCTCACCTGCTTGCACATTGAATCTCTTTTTGTTAGACTATATCTGTTTACAGAAAGATGTCCCCTTTTTAATCACGATTTGGTGTGTGCAATTCACTTCGGAGTCATCTGTTACCGCTGATTCCAGGTGTGCTGCCATACCATACCAATGTTATCCACATGTTTCGCACGTAGTTGTGTCTTGAAGTGCCGGTATCTGGTCGTCTGACAGCACTTGAAACTTCCAGTACTCATGTCTCGAAGTTTCAAGTCCTATGGCAACCTTTAAAAAAAAAGAGGATAAAAAAAAAATCAGAACTTTGAGACTTGGTGCTTGTGCCTTTCAGTAACTAAGTCTTCGCTGGAGCGTGAAGCGTGGGTAAAAAGTGTAAAGGTTTGTGTCTAAGTGGTATGTGCTGAAAATACAAAAATCGTTGCGCCCGCCATGTTTTATATAATCAAATGCTTTTTTCTGCGGAAAGGAATTTAAGAATTACACAGCAAGCAAGTGCATTGCTCCAGGATTTATGCGGCTCTCGGCTAACATTTAACAATTGCAATACATCGTGATGAATGTGCACGACGTCTTTGAACTATATTATTGTTCAGGATTCGCTCCTTGGTATGCGTTGAGTAACGTAAGCAATACATTCACCTTGTGCAATGTGGAAATTTTAATGCAATTAAATTTTCTCAGTTTGTTTTTTGCTGCAGCTGCTGCAGCGAAACGCATTCCGTTTATTTTGCTGTGCTTGATCAGGTTGTTCATTTTCGTTAGCTACTCCACCCTAAATTTGTTCAGATATTTACCGGATATTTCTGCTAAGCTTGGAACTATTCAGAGGCAGTGTGAGGATTTGAAAATAGGCTCACGAGATCAAATTTGTCGTTTTTTGGGTGCCCAGATAGTTCAACCGCGACTTGGGGTCAATCCAAAGTAAAAGTCGTCGAGTTTTGCACGCAGAAGTTAGGTATTCAGTTAGACAGGTCAAATCTTGAACGATCGCATCGCATAGAAAGATATCAGCCAGAGAAAAACAGGCCTATCATTGTTAAGTTTGCCAGATTAAATGACAAAAAAGATACCCTTTTTTTTTTGTACGAAAGGATTTTTCTCAGTTGGTGCGACTTGCCCGTAGCAGCTTTTTTGAGTACGGGAGAAGCCTAAATGTGCCATTTAAAGTTTGTTTTGACAAGCCAGATATAATTAACAAACGTTTTTTTGTTGTTTTTTTGTTCACCCGAAGTACCAGTCTGTTGTTGAACTATTATAACCAGGGGCAAGTCCGTATAACAGACATAAGGCTCTATCTTCCCTTCGTCATGCCGCAGCACGCGATAAAAACCAAGAATTATCTGTCCTTTTCACAGACATCCGCAGCATCATGTCAAGCCGAGATAAGCTAACTGGACATGGGTTCATGGTGTGGCGGGACAGGCAGTCGATGTCTTGAGGGAGCTAAACTTAAAGATAGGTCATGTCAAAATCACAAAAAAAAAGAACAGGCGTCAAAACAAGCACGGTCGATATTTTGCGACCGCCCAAACAGCATCTAAGCCCTTGCGTTTGTTGCGGGTAGCAAAGCATTCACTCAGTTTCGCCCTGCCTCAAGCTGGTAGAAGGTAGTTGTTGTTAAACACATGTTTATTGAATCTAATAAAGAAAAGAGAGAAAAGGAGGACGATGGGACGCTGCCCTTACTCCAGTGCTCCAGCGGCCTTGGACGCTGTCGCTGCTTTTGTTGCAAGCAGTCGCTGTTGGCTGAGGGCCTCGCTGCGTAACGCGGCTTCCCATCATTCTTTCGTCGGGTTCGTGGACGGCACTATACTCTGTTCACACTTAATCTGGGATGATTTAGAGATAAATTAATTGAAAAGAAAAAAAAAAGAAAAAATCGATGGGTCGCAGTAGAGGAATCTAACTCAGGGCCTCATGAATCATGAACCCCAGGTTCAACCACAGGTCCAAGGAGCGACATTGTTCTTTATTGCATGAGCCAAGGGGTAGACTTATGAAGCAAGATTTACCATGTGCTCCTTTTATCCCCTCATCGCGTGCATGCATGGACATGTCGCGGTACGAGCCGCTCATTAGATTGCTGTGGTCTTCGCAACGCCTCGGTAAAGGTACAAGTGGTCTGACGAGGAGGAAGCTAAATAGATTTGTCGATGTGATGAGTGTGACCACTTATGTTGAATGAAAAAGAGTGAATATTTGACGCTCGAGCGGGTCACTCTGGTGTCTGGAGGTCCGGAATAGAACGACCATATACAAACGCGGCTGGCACGATATTGGTCGTTAAGATATTTAGTAAAAAGCACTGAACAGGGAAAATACGAAAGAAAACGAAGTGACCGGAAAGTAAATAATTAAAAAAGATACATTTCATCCCTCCCATTTCAAGAAAGTAAATAAAAGAAAGAAAAAAGCCCAAACAAAGTAATTCATTGCGTTAAAAATGGAAAGGGAGGTTAGAGAGACAGTAACGGAGAAAGTTCAACCAAGTGTTAACAGAGAAAATAGAAAATTAGTAAGAAAGAAAGAAAAGTTCAAATATCTAGTTTGACACAGTTTTTCATCTTGAAACACCGTCCCCAAACAGCTCTGGCGGCCGTCGTTCCCGCCGCGGTCTGTTCCACGTGGGAGGTGGCAGCCGACGAGCTGACCTTGTCAGTTTACAGTATGGGGATTAGGAACCAGATGACGTCTATCGCGTCTGCTGGCCATGCTGTCTCCGCCAGCCCGATTGTGCAGTCGGTGGTTGGCAGCGGTGATGGCCGGCTGACTTTTGCCTAAGCTTGCCCGTTGGTACCGGGATTTTCAGGTCCAAACATGAGGAAGCCGGTTCTAAAACTGTCGCTAGCCATTAGGCATTTAATCTTCTGCCATCTTCTAGCCGAAATGTCCATTGGCCCACATGTTTGGCAATCAGAAGGGGACTGCTGAAGGCAGAGGATCCTTTCGGAACAAATCCCGGCTCCTTCGCTCGGGCCAGGTGTCCGACCTTGAACTTCTCCGGTGTTCTCACTGCTCTCTTTCTGTTGGTGTAGGCTTTGGACTTGTATTGATGTTATCGTGCACGTCGACGAAATCGCCGCAGTTTCTCAAAGGCATTGCGTAGAAACAATGATGATTAGAGACCCAAGATGTTCAATCGGGTTCTGGGTTTGCGACCATGAAGTAGCAGAGCAGTAGAGAGCCCTGTCGTCGCATATGATGTGCATATATTATATATGCGTAGGTAATCAACTACAGCAGATTTTATCTACCGTTTCTCTCGATGAACATTGGATGAATCCCTTGAGTGCTCTGTTGAAACGTTCAACTTGCCTGTTGGCTTGCTTGTAGTACACGAAATTCAGATGGTGTTTGATTCCCCAAGTATTCATAAAGTCTTTGAATGGTCTAGAAAAAACCTAAGGAGCTTTGTCGGAAACTAGGCACTTTGGTAACCCTTGTCTTCAGAATACCAGGCGCATGAAATATGTGACTCTTGTGGTGGTGACATCTGAACAGAATTGCACTTCTGGCCACTTTGAAACATAATCGGCCAGGGTCATGGCGTTGTGGCATGATGGTTCAGCAGTCTCGAAAGGAACCATGATGTCGTGTCTGCCGTAGTTCTGTGTGGTTGCTCCATTCCAGCACTCCAGACACCACATTTTTTATGGCGGCGAAGATGAATGGACTCGGAGTCAAGCCGTCTCAAAACTTCTTTGACAAACTATGGACTACAGTAATTCCCCGGGAGCGATGGATTTCGCTGTTCGAATGCTAAATAGCGCATCTGGCGTCCATGCACTATCTTCGGAAGGCCGCCGATACCTGGCGCTGCACTGCCTGGGAGTTGAGGGATAACGGGTCTTCGACAACCTGCATTCCTACATCGCTGTCGCTGTGCCGTCGCCTGTAAGGACGTCAGTGGCAGTCATACTGGAACTCCGTCAAGGAATGTCTACCAAAAGGCTGGCGACGCCCTTAGCTCGCACTTCAAAAGGTCGTGTGATGTCAGGCTGGAGCGTCGCCGCTATCGACGGCGCTAACAACAGCCCGAAGAATCCTTCTCAGATTACTTCGGTGTCTTTCGAGACTTAGCAGTCCCGTCCAACTTCGGTCCATAACAGGACGAACACATACGAGAACAGTTCATGGCTGGAGTGCCGTCTACAGTTCGAGAACGGCTGCTCCTGGAAAGCACCCTTCCCTTTGAGCAAGCTGTTCAAATCGTCCTGAACATCGAGATGGTCATGGTCGAAGCCAAAGAGATAACCGTTACCAGAGAAAAGCAACTCACATGCAACGTTACGCACGCCGGTCAGACCGTCGACCACCCTCAACGACCTTCAAGTGCTCCGTCCTACCGCCAATGAATGGGGCGTCCATTTTGTCTCAAGTAGAATTTAGTATCTCGATCTGAGGTATAACGACCAGCAATCGGCTTCGTCCCATGAGCTCGGACCGCCGGGCCAAACATTTTAAAAGTGAACACCTAAGCGGCGCGAGATTGCCTATCGCGAAGAGCGATTACTAGCAAATCGTGGATTTGGGGCGGACTAAAGTAACTGGGGGTGGACTGCTGTCAGAGCTACGACACGTGTCCTGCACGAGAAAGGGCATGCAACGGTAGTGGCCAGATTGGACACTGCCAGCGCGTGTACCGCCTCAGGCACCGACCTCTCGGAGGAAAATTCAACGTGCGTATCCAAGAAATCTATTCGGACACAGAGGATGACGAGAAACAGGTTTTCCACGCATCTACGCCATCCCGGATTAGAATTTGCATCTACGTAAGCATCAACGGTAGACCACTTTTTGGGGAAAGGCCGTCAGCGTCCATCGTCATGAAGGAAATGTTTCAAAATCATTTCGATCATCCCACCGCCGGTGACTCCACTCAATATATTTCGGCGACGCATGGAAGTCCTGGGCGCGTTCAACAAATCAGTGACGTTCAAGGATTCTTCAGCCAAGTTCCTGTTTTATATAGCCAATGCCGGCACATCATAGTTGGGGATTGATGCTGTAACATCTCTGAATCTTCAGATTTAAGGTTCAACATTGAGCTGTCTTTATAAGAAGGCTGATGTCTGGACAAAAACCTCCGAACAGAGCTTTGAGATTGACTTGACTCTCGACCCATCATCTTCGGGTCGCGGCTCTACAGGAGCCCCTGAACATCACGACAAGCAGACAACACGGTCTACAAAGGCACCTGCACAGGCCATAGAACGAGAAGAGATGTCGGATTATATATCAGCTGCATGAATGTCGTGACTTCAGCCCCAGGAATCTGCAGCTTTGTCTTATGGATTTCTTACACAAGTTGTGTCTCCAGGTTTTGAGAACGTGGTGAAACTCTAGTTAACGTTACCGGACATTCCAACATCCTCGAAGGACTGCAATTTCCCTTTCAATCCCGAGCTGCGTCACGTGTAAGGTATACATTAACAAGGTGAAGCTCCGGAAGTCAGGTTCACCTGTGGAGCTTAAAATGCATCGCATTCCATTGATGGCGAAGCCTACAATAAAGAAATCAAAAGCCTTGAGGCAGCGAGGGTATCTGACCGCATAAGTGCCTCAGAATAGGTTTCATCCATTGTTGTGATCCAAAAGAGAGACAGATCAATTCTGATCTGTGAGAACCACCGAGTAGCTAATAAAGCTGTATTCATTGGCAGTTATCCTCTTCCTCATGTTGAGGACGTTCTAAATGCGCTGCATGGCACGAAAGCTTCCTCCAAATGGGACTTGCCGTCAGCTTACTACCAGGTCACATGTCACCTTGACTGCCTAGACTTAACCGCGTTTAAAACGCACGAAGGCCTATTCTGGTTCGTGCAAGTTTGTTTCGACATCGCATCTGCTCCAGCAACTAGAGTGAAGAAAATGTGCTGGTCATAATATCAGAGAAACCGCAACCTAATATTTTATCCTTGGCTTTTTGTCTAAGTAGAAATAGAATATTAAGATCGAACGAATCGACCGCTGGTCTCAGCTACGAAAGCTGTCAGTACCCTTGTATTAGAGACGTTGCACTACATTATGCCAATCGGCTGTCTTATTTTTCATATCAGGTTTTTTAACAGTAGATTGGAATATTAGCTGTAGCCGGGTGGCACCAAATTCAGATCTCCAAGCTTCATGGCCCAGGATATTCGGACCCAGGAGATTCATATATACATAATTTATAACCTGTAGTGTTTTTCGGCCGAATGCTGCTTTGAGTACGTACTTCATTCATGTCTTCATTTTTTTCTACTTTAGTCGGGGCAAACAAAAAAAACAATAGGAATATCTTTTAATTTTAGCACTGGACGAACATGGTAGCTACACGAGCATTAGAACTGCAATTCCTTTCCAGGTTCGTGACTGAGTGGGCACCATTTTGAATCTATGCGATTTCAGCTCCCGGCCCTTTTTTACTCTTTACTTTGACCTTTTGGAATGCTTGACAATATTCACGAACCGTTGATCTCACAAGGGCTGCTCTAGACCCTAGTATGAGTGCGCAAACCTGCCTGCGTCCGCGAAAGCGACGCATCCTATGGGCGTTTTCAAGCAGCCGCACTTCAAGAGCTACTCTGATCACCGTGGACTGAAAACGCTTTGTTTTGGAGCCAGTCTGGAAACTGCGGGTGCGCCTCAGCAATGCTTGGCTATCAGACAATTTACCCACACCATCAGCCAGATGGCGGGGCCCAGAGCTCGTACTTGCAAATGTGTATAGATCCTTCCAATAATCACGTTCTTCGCGCTGCCATCCCAAGTTGTGGAACGCGTTCTGAGCACGCGCAGTTGCTTTCTTTTGCGGAATATCAGTCGACGCGTTTGCGTCCACATTCCAATCACTCAGCATTTTTAGTCTGGGTGGTAGTGCTGGAAAGACTATTGGCCTTCCGCTTTTGTATAAGAGGGCTCTCGCCTCATTCGTGCCAGTTCATTCTGAAGATGCCACAGGCATACATAGCGAAACGTCTACCTTTTATACCTTAGTTGTGTTAAGTCGGAGTAAACTTTCTGCACTTTTGGCCTTTGCTTCGATGAATTCTCCGTACCTTTGGCACATTTTTTCACTCATTGAACGCTTAGTTGTCGGGTCCTGGACGCCCCGTAACTCGGAAAATGTTTGAGTTGGTATTAAGGATGGAACGACTTTTAATATCTCACTGAAATGTATGTTTGGGCTATTCGGTTGATGGAACATCTTGATTTGAAACTGCCCGACAAAGCAAAAACAAAGAAAATGCGAGAAAAAAGACAGTGCTGTAGACGGTGTCGCCGTTACTTTGTCCTTGTATTTTCTCGTGCTGCTTTAAACCAAGACGTTGAATATCTTGATTATTGGGGAGGAGATCGAACAGTCACGCCTCTAGCGGCACGCTTCAGCTGTGGGGGCAACAAACCGATTTTCCTTGTTTGTTTTTGATGAGCGATATCGAAGATGACGATTCGAAGGCCAGCATTGGTCAGAGCGAAGCGCTCGTGTCCAGGCCGTGCATGACGAGGTTCTATTTCTTTGCTATGCTGTGTTAGTAAACACCGGGCTGTGGGGACAACAACCTCGTTAAAGCGCCCTCTATAGTTCGATCTCCTTCCCAATAGCTAGACCCCATTCAAAATACGGCAATCTGTTGGCAGCTGTGAAATCCCTGCAAAATGGCGGACTAAAACCTCAAAGTAACGGCACACTGGAAAAAACACACCCACTAAAAAAGGTGCTAATCGCAGTGACGTTGCACTTTCGACACTGTTTGATTGGCTCTTCGACTCGTAGTGTTGGACGCGCTCCGACGTTCGCTATCGTATGGAATGACTTGCGCGTTCCTCGATGCAGTCACTCGGCCATTGTGCAGTGGCTCCGACCCTCTAATAATCGGCACGTGACTTTTCAAAGTAGTGTATTACAACCAAGCTGTATTTGGCTGACAAATCGGATTTCTGAAATTTCTTTGTGTCGTCGTCCTCACGAAAAACAAAAAAAATCCTGCAGCGATTTAGGCGAAAAGTGCATATCAGGCATACTACATACAGCACAGTATTCGTTTCAATAACAACCAAGCAGAAAACAAGCATCCGAACCACATAATGAATGATAAGGCTCTCCTAATAACAATGCCAATCACGTATTGCTCACTGAGCCGATGGTAGCTTGCGACTTGGGGAGTGACGGCACTAGCCTTTCATATATAGAAAGTTTTGGTACATTGCATTTACTTTTTATTGCGAAAGCACAAACTATCCCATGGAACGAAGGCGGTGCCTGTAGCAGCGAAATGGCACCTAAATTCCCAATGGCTACGACGCGTCAGTCATGTGGCTCCATAGCAACGGCGTCATCGTTGCTTCGGAGCCAGCCGAACTTCTGGCGGCGCAACGGGAAGGGGGGAGGGGGGGGGGGGGGGGGGGGGACGCGGGTATGCGGTGGCCTGATGTTAGGCCGCTCAATCGTATGCTCGAGGACGACGCCGTCCTTGGCGTCGTCATTGAGGTCGTCTTAGACGTCGTCCTAGGCGTTGTCCCCTAGGCGTCGTTCTCGACGTCGTTCTAGACGTCGTCCTTAGGGTCGTCCCAGAAGTCGTCCTAGACGCCGTCCTTGACGAAGTCCTCGAGGACGTCCTAGAGGTCGTTGTAGACGCCGTACGTGGCGTCGATCTCTTGGACGCCGTCCGGGACTTCGTCCTATACGCCGTCCGAAACTTTAATACCGTGTAGAAACATCACTCGAAAACATTTCACCCGCGCGACTACACTGCTTTCGCAGTCCTACACGTAAGCAGTCTTAAAAGGCCCTAGAAAAGGAACAATTTTTTTTTAAACAATCTGGTTGGGACATGCCTGTCGAAAAATTATTTTCCCGGAAACAAAACATTTAGAGCAATATCGACAGCGCGAGACGCGATTGAGTCGGTAGTCGCCTCCTTTCCGCTTGTATTTTGTTTCGGCATTTCGGGCGCGTGGAGGAGAGGTGGATCGGATGGGCCATCACGATGAGGTTGAGAGGGCGTATGAACATTCCGTGACGTCGTAAACTTTGGACGCAAAATTAAAAAAAAAAAAAAGTTAATCTCGCGCCGTCAGTATTGTTCCAATTTTTTAACTTTTTTTTTTTTTTTTACAGGCGTGTGAAAGGGAAACTGTCTAAAAATATCTTCTTTTACTGCCTTTCGAAGTGTCGCCTTAAATTTTTTCTTTCGTAAATTATTTGGTATAGACCTTTTTGCTGTTTCCAAACATAAAGTGCGACTTCCGTCCCGAGCGACTTCCGGTCGGACCGTCTTTGCCAACCTGTTGACCTTGCTCATGTCACCAGTGCTAGAAAGCTTAGATACTACACAGAAAACAAAGCTGGAGATTTAACAAGGTGCATTTCAGCTGTACTTTATTAAATCTTAGAGCAGGCAAGTTGGTGTACAAGAATACTCGAAACACTTATACGGATCTAGCACTCCTGCGTTATTCTAGCGTTCTTGCGGAGAATTGCTGTTGAAACGTTTTGTCTACATTTCGATCAGCTGTGTTAGAGGGATAGTTCAACGAAATCTGAAATCTAGCCGTCGTGTTCAGAAATAGGCTGAATATGATCCACAATATTCATAAATGACAATCGCACTTTTGTATTTTGAGCCCGATGACTGAATTTTTCGTTAAAAACGCCCACTCTGGCAAGCCCTCAGCGAGCAGCCAGCGGAGAGCACGTGACACTGCAGCAATCCTGACGTAGATTATCTCGGGACGAACAAAGCTGCGGCGAGGCTGACGTCGAGAGGATGTCCTAAATAAAATTAAAAAAAGCAGTGAGTGCGCAGGCGAGCTTGTGGATGTTAATCATGATGTAGAAACCCGAGACTCTGGTAAAGGCGGGGAAAGTTTGTCAAAGAAGAAAGACAGAAAGGCGGACGAAGCACACCAGCAATCGGGCCACCGCCACAAAGCTTATAGCTGCTTTTGCATGAATTTTCGGTAACGGGTTATTCTTCTATAATTTTTTAGAGGGACAGTAGCGACGCCCGGGACACAGAAAAAACTGTCTCGTGGAGAGGGGAATTCCTTCTTCCCCTCTTTTCTCGTGGTGGCCGGAGACTAGACAGTAGGAAATTGTGCTTAGTTCGACGTGAGCGCGTTGGTGAAGTTAAATAAAAACAGAAAGAATAAACATAGGGAGGCAAAGAACAGACCGTTTTTCTCCTCCGGTACGGTACCCGTGAGGAGAACGCCGCAGCTGCGCATACGCACCTCCAACCTCGTCTGCAGAGTTCAAGGTCTTGTGGCGGATTACGGAGCGCTACCTGGGTGCTTAGCGGGCTGCCGAAACGGTCCACTAAAACTTCCTATTGATATTCACTGGCGCGCAAAACATTTACGTAAGTTAAGGTATAAACAGCCTAGGTCTAACGGTCTAACTGCAGAAGCCATGAACTTATCCCACAGTCAATTGGCCAGCCGCTTTTCTTCAACCCTCCAATAATTGAATTTTTCCGCATGCGTCATAGAGGGATAATGTTTTGCTTGTATTTGTAACTTTAATTTTCTTGTAACTCCCAAAATAATGTAAATTTTCGAAAAAAAAAAAACATCCTTTTTTCCAATTTCCATCTTCTATGAAGTCTGTTTCGACGCAAATTTCGAACCAGTTCAAAAATGAAGGGAGGACCCCTTTAATGTAATATCGTTAAGGTTGACTTGTGGGTGGAAGCGACGCAAGGATATAAAATGAAGTAATTCTTGAAGGTCACTTGTCAAGGTAATGCTTGTAAGAATTAACATTGCCCTCCTACGTAGCACCGGATGAAGGAAATCTAAAATGACAACAGACAGGAAATGCAGGCAGCCACGCATTCTCTCACAGGAAGGACAGCTGTCTGTACAGGGATGTGGACTTCAAAGTAAGTGGGCCCATTTTGAAGTCGGAACCCTTGCGGCATTTTGAAGTCCATGCCTCGTTTCGAAGAGTTTCCATTGGAGATTTTAGCAGCAGCCGCAGCCATGTCGGGGGAGTTAAGGGCCCAACGTCGATATGTATGTGACACCATCAAAAGGCGATCATGCATACAAAAACTTCGGGGTGCCTTCAAAATGTCTGACCAATGATTGGTGTAAGCAATGGTGGCGGCGCACTGGCTGTCGACCTAGCATACAACGTCACACTCAGTCTGCACCGACCGACAAAGATAGAAATGCGCCACACATCCCTAAAGTTAGAGACGGCGCCATTAAACGGGTTTTGGCAATGGTCACCATTATGCTTCCTTTCCAGCATCATACGACCACGAAAGCAAGGGATAACACTGACCGGTTGAAGGCGCATTTCTCTAGCAGCTGTGGCAGCCTTTCAACTTTTTTTTCTTCATGCACCAAACGGCATCAGCTTGTTTTCGTAGCCTGCCCGAGTTTCTTCACGCCATTTCTAGACCCTAAGTGTCGAACGCGGGCGCCATAGGCGAGCAACTGTCGCATTTCTGCAACAAATTACAATTTTAGGCCTTATCACGCCTGATGAGCACAGGTATGAGTTTAATGGATTAAACGTATACAATGGCAGAGTGAGCTCTCCCAAACGCGACCCCTCCAGATCGCATTGACATACGTAATGCCGAGCTATCCCTTTGTGAACGCCGGGCGCATGATATTAAGCTCCGATTCTGGCATGCGTGCCGCTACAACGGCGCCATCTGTGCACGGGACACGTGCGTGATCGAGTAATGACTTGCTTCCCGTATCAAGTGACTTTAGTTCCCTCTACATAACGTAGCAGAGTGAGGCATACAGGTAGTATACGGCTGCAAAGATAGCCTCGGAGGCGACAACTTTTGCGTAGTCAGGACTTGGTATTTCCCTCTGAATTGAAAAGGATGGCTGCCGCCACCTATCGGTCGTGGGCAGAATCGTCTCATCATGGCGCTTCAACTGAAAATAAATAAAACTAAAAAAATAATCAAGAATAAAATAATCAGACAAATTATAGATGACAATTCCGCGAGCCGAGCCATCAGCAATGCGAAAGCTTCACTAAACAAAAACCGTCGTTAATTAAAGGGGGTAGGAATTTCATCGAACAGCATTTATCGCCTTTATTTTTTTGCTTTTTGTCGCATCGCGTGACATTCGCTGTAATTGTCTACTTTTAGTGAGAACTCAAAGTACCATTGAATTCTGACAAATCTCCTGTACTCAAATATGAACAAAAAAAAAAAAGCGTGCGCTTTTTGACACGTATGGCGCCCTCTCTGAATAAGTTTAACAAGCATAGACGTCGTTCAATCTCTTTCCGACAGCTGTCACTGCGTCATTGAGAAAGATCAGTTTTGTGTGTTTAAGCTGCACGGTTTTATCTAGACCTAATTCCTCGCCGCTAATTCTCTCCTTTCATTAGTGTGGTGACACGTACATCCACGTCAGCCAAACCACAGGCGCCATCTCCTAACCTCCTTCCCTTTTTATGGCATCTAAACGCTTTTTGAACTGAACTGTATTTCTAATTTTCACATTCTGGGATTTGAGACTTAAAATATAAATATTTGAATTGGACAACTAAAACACTTATAAAAAGAAACACACACAAAAAAACTTCCGCTCTTTACGCAAAGTTGCAGTTTTTTACAAACTACTTTTGGTGCGTTATGTATTTTAGTGGACACGAAACACAATACTCTCGTAAGCTCCAATGGTGAGTATACTTAGGCAAAGTGCTTTCTTTCGGGGTGCTTGGTGTGTGACGTTTTTTGGAGCGGACGGGACGAGGCTAGATTCGGCATGAGCGTAAGAGAAGGTAGAAGGGAATAGAGGAATATATTGCAAACTATGAACGAGTGCTCCGGTTGCTAAAACCTCCGCGCCGTCGAACTTGTACAAAATAATTTATTACACTCCCATCAGGTACAGGGCGGTGTGAGAAAGACGTTTGCATATCGGCACTTCGGTCAATGAGAAATTCAGAGTTTAGAAATATTTCACCGGAAGATTTCGACAGAAGAACATTGAAGTGCAGTATAGACCAACTCGTGTTTACAAACAAACTGGAGCGCCCTTAGCAAACGCCACCGGCGCCGCGCATGCGCGATGGAGTGTGGGCCATTGAAATGCGACGTTGTTGGCATCGGTGTGAGTCCTCGTGCTCTTTTTCGCGTTGGAATTGTTAATTCTACGTCTTCCTGGCAATGTCTCTACTTGAGCGGCCCGAGCGAAATTAGTGAGGCTCGTTACACAGCAAAACTTGGCATGAATAATGTGACATCCGGCGATTCATTCCGCGTGGACGCCGCAGAATGGACACCAAAACCTGATTCGTATGATGAGATTTGGTTCTCTATTTTCAGTCTCGACTTCGCTTGGGCTGCAAAAGCGGAAACCACACTTGAGAGGGTCAATGTCGATACTGAAAATCGCAAGCAGAATCGAGCCAAGTGAATCAGGCATAACAAGGCGGTGATGGCCACTGGTAACAGTGATCAACATCTCCTTGTGCCTGCTGTTTACATCCTGCCTGCTTACCCCAACCAACCTTCAAACTTAGAAGTCGTTTGAGGCCTGCACTTACTTCTTATCGCGATTACCGGGCCAACGTTTGGTCTGCGGCCGGTGTGGTCTGAAAGAGCAGACGGCAAGCAGAAACGTTTGAAAGAGCAGACGACAGTTCGAACGATCAGGCGGCCATTTGAACTTGAAGACGCACTGAATGTAGTCCGCAGGTGGTCTGTTGAACTTGACGGTTTTCTTGTGTTCATGTTGGAACAAACCAAATAAATCTGATGACCAGAAGTATCCTTGAATTCAACCCAAAGTGCTTCCCGTCCAAGCAATCGTGGTCCGACGGCATCTAATTTTCTCTTTTCATGGCACATATCCAGGTTCTCGGACGAACCGAGCACATGAAAACTGACCTTCAAACCTTTCTCGACTCTTTTTGTACAGCCCCAGTCGAGCTGTTTTGACGAGAAGGCAGGTTTTTGTCTGGTTTCCTACAAAACAACGCAGAAATGCACGTCCCGCATGTTGACTTCCGCCAACAGCCCCATAACGGAAGTGCGCTGGAAGCGCCATGACTGCGCCGTGACTAAACAGAGTTAAGTTCGTGCATATCTTGAAATATCATAGCTTTCGTGAGCCTAGATTATCTTAGGTGTTCCCTCACAGTAAGTCCTAGAAATGTTTTTGCCTTTATTTACGATATTGTCAGTGCTATATTAGAGATTGCTATTTATATATATATATACACACAGGGTGCCCCAAATAACTTGCACGAAACTTAAAAAAAAAAAAAGAAACGCGCAGCGACAGTGAGATTAACTGTATGCTGTTTGCAAACGTTTGTGAACGTGCAGAATTTTCTTTTCGTGCGCCTGGTTATTTAGTTAATTAAGACTAAGTAGTTATTTATTGTATTTTTCGTTGAAGAGCCGAGGTGTCACTTGGAGAGCTCTGGAGCGGTATTGAGAAACACCCAATTAAAATGGTTCCTAGATGATTCGCTTTGCAAGCTTCTCTTTTATTAGCCTATAATTAAAGCCCGCAAAAGTTCCTTTCCTTTAATGAAAATATTTAAACGAACTAACAGGCAAGTCGGTTACAGATAACAGAAAAAAGTCAGTGAGAGAAAGTGTTGTACAAGCTCCTCCAAGAAAGGAACGAAATTTCTTATCTCGTTCCTTCACCGTCTTGGAACGTGTTCCCGTTACAAGTTACAAGGGTTCGAAAAGGAATTCGTTCCCGTTACATTTCTAAGATGAACCGTGTCGTTAAATTAATGGCGCAATTTCGTATTTAACTCAAGTACTGTGCTATATAATGCGTAAATAAAATAAAGCAAACAAGTGAAAATAAATGCACGTCAAACTACGTTTCAAATTGTCAGAAGCAATAGTGTTCAGGCGAGTTGGTTAGGAAACATCGCAAAGTAAGGGTCACATTTGTTCCAATTCTTTGTATTCGACTATCTTTCGGACACTGCCCAATACCTTGAAATCGGGTTTTGAAATAGGCGATAATGATAAAGCGTACAGTCAGTGAGAAATTCAGAGTGAAATGGAAGCTCCTCTCACCTCTCTCCACTTTAGAAGAGCGAACGCTGGAGAGCAAGTAGCCTCATCTCAAGCGTTCGCTCCGCTGATGAAGAAATCGAAGGGAGGAGCTCCCACTTCGCGCGTAACCTCTCACCAACTACAAATTTCTACAATATAGTTAAATAAATTTTAGAAAAAATATTAAAAAAAATTGCACACTCACAACGTTTCTGAAAAAAAAAAAAATTTGCACACTTACAACGTTTCTGAAAAAAATTAAAGAAGGAACTCCTTTCATTTTTTCTGAAACGTTGTGAGTTCCCGTTGCAGTTCCATTGATGCAAGATGGAACGGCGGAGTTCTTTCGTTCCACCAAAATAAACGCGTTCCAGGAAGGTTGTTCTTTGGAACGCTGTTTTGTCAACACTGGTGCGAAACAGAAGGTCTTGTAAGAGAAGACAGAACAAAAAAGCATTCCTTTCTGGAATGAATAAACTGCACATGGAAAGATTTTAGTGATTCATGCTCTACAAATATCAAAATGTCATTAAATTCCTCATTTTGTAGAACACAAATACTTCATTCTGGTCCTAGAACGTATCGAAAGGCAACCGTTACAACGAACAGACGAAACAGACCACAGGCACGGAGTAGACGTAGTCTAAACCTCACGTAGCCGATCGAGCCGACCGAGTGTCAAGCAGATGATGAGAACAGCGTCGGTGCGCAAAGCAGTCTGGGAATGAGTTATTTTTCAGGATTCGCTGTTGTGCATGATGTCAAGCCGGGCCCTACGGCGTCGAACTTGCAAGCGGGGGATTCATTGCCTGGCAGCATAAAGAAGGAAACACACCCACCCAATTTGAAAAAAAGGAAGGTGGGAGAGCGTGACCTTTCTAACCGCGCACAGCTGAGTTCTTCTTTTTGCAACAAAAACAAAAAAAAAAATTTTAATTCTTCCAAGAATCACGTAATCGGTGAAACTATATAAAGCGAACACGTCTGCCGATATTGCAACTACGTTTGAGAGATTTCCAACGATGCTCGCCCTGAAACATTTTGTGTTCTGTCTAAGCGTTTTTGCGGCGTACGCCGACGTAGAGTTCCGAAGTTGGGAGAGACCACCGGACAACAATCCCGACCTGAACAGGAAAGGCCTTGGCCCGATGCAAGATGCATGGGAGGTATGATTTATTTTCACCGGGGCTATCCATTTTTGTAACGATATTAGCCATCTGCCTTGTCATGAAGCGATTGTTGTTGTAGTCGAGATCCTGTTCACATTAGTAAGGAGATTGCTTCCGGATGACCTTAGGAATACATGTGCCCGAATAATGCCCCTGCTGAAAACAAACCCCATTGCGTAGTAAAACGATTGCGGTCAATTGCCTCAAAAATTTATATCCGGAGACCCTTAGTTACAATTTGTTTTTATTTTTATTTTTCATTAACGTTTTGCGCTACGTCTAGGCTAAGTCTGAGCCTTCGGAAATGTGTAGTTTTGAACCGTTAAAAAAAACACACCACACATCAGCTTTGTTCTTTTTTTTTTTTGCAGCGGATGGGTGTATTGTTTTTTCAGGTGGCACGAATTTCCAAGGACGATAAAAGAAAACGTGATGACAAGAATTCTAAGTCAAAAACGAGCTGAATGAAGAATACTGAATGAGGCTAAAACAAAGTTCACATTAACTGAAGGGCGTGTTTGTATCATTGACTGGCAACAGAAAGGATAACGCAAACTCGGGACGTAGTCCCTCGTGCCGAGTTTCTTTTCTTCTTTCTGTTGCCAGCTAAAATACCGCCGCCATTGTTCTTACTTAATATCAAAATTGATTGTTCGTTCGTTTCTTCCAACAATTTTGTTTATTAATGTTACTTTTACAGGCACGCGCATTCATTGTAAGCCTTTTTAGTATGCTATTTAGTCCCTCATCGGCTATACACTGGTCACTTTTATTCTTCTGGAGAATCAATGAAATGTTTTCACTCATAGAGGACATGGACGAAAGTGCAGCGTGCACTGTGACGACGTTCATCACAATTTATTATGAACGCAACAAAATTTTGTCTGATAGTCTTCTTACCTTTAGCTTAGCTTTGAATAAAACTGTCTTCACACTACGGCTTTATTCATACATACAAAACTAATCCAGAGGACAGCATTTAATTTACGTAAAAAATTACAAAAATATTACTATATTTTCAGACAATCAAGGCTACGGCGAACCAGACCTATTATCTCATTTATAGTAGCGGATTCGGGGCCGGGGCGTATTACAGAAATTTTAGATGCATCCAAGGGCAAACAACTGACCTCAATCAAACATTGAAGAGCGCTAAATACACATCAAAATGGTACCACACAACATCTAAAAAAATGTAAGCATTTCCATTGTTTCATAATGTCCTCAACATAAACGGTTTATTAAAATGTCTAACCATTTATACATGGCATTTTGGTGTCCACTGAACTTTCCAAAAACCGATAATTATCCGCTTAGGATTTCTACTGAAGTACGATAGAGTGCTTGAATAAGTTTATTCTTTAGTCACTAACTTGGTATATTTACTATTTCAAACCGTATGCTGGGGCTTAAAAATAAGATGCATACAATTATGCATACAATAAGATGCATACATATTATCAAAAAGCTTTTGATAATAAGATAGGATTATTATTATGGCGAAATAGTGACATCGACTTAGTCCCGCATATGCACTTGCGCAAAGCATATATGGGATTGCCGTTATAAATACACATGACAACAACTTATTTTGACGATAATGTACAAGCTGCGAGAACAAGCAAATCCTTATTATACGTGGCAGGACTAAAAAAACATGTAACAGACGACGATAATAATCCCTGGAGAAGGGGAACAATTAAGGGGGACAAACGACAAACACAAATCTCGAAAACACCAAAGAAGTGATAAAACCCGTCTGCTCTACTGACGTCTAACTCCTGGTTAGCTCAGTTATAAGAGCGCTCCACTTAAAATCGAGAGGTCTTTGGTTCGACACCAGGACAAGTCGGATTTTTTTCGGCCGAGCACCAGTCACCAAGCTGTGTTTTGGAAAAATGTGTTTTCCCTTTTTCTTCATTGTTTCACTTCTCCAAGAATTGTTGTCGTTATTCTTGTCCAGCTCGCTTGCACCTTTGCATTGATTGCATTTTTACCAGGTAACAGACACCGCTTTAGTCAATAAAAAGGGAGGCGCTTCGACAAGCCAAATACAGTGTGGAATGTTCGCAAAATGAGCAACAAAAGCTGACAAGCTATATGCTCTCACAAAAACTATATCTCATGCGATCTTCGGGACATTAGCATCATGTTACGTGGTATCTAACGAACAAATAATAAAAAAATATGCAGATCAGTGACTCGTGCTGAATCGTTTATTAATAACGTTATTTCTTCAGCATGTTTTTCATTATATCTTTTTCAGAGACCATATGGAGATGAAAATGGCTCGTGATATATTCAAACGTAGTTTTTGACTCCCGAAAATGATTTTATTTTGTTTATAAAGCTCATAAACAAGAAATAATGCGTGTAAACGTGGCGGGACAAGTGTAAGAGGCCCTATGGAGCACCACAAGCGCGTGTTACGTGCGAGCAATTTTTATATAGCGTTCCACGCGGCGGCATGTGCTTCCAGAACACCTCTGTTTTCCTGCAATAGACCGATCCATAGCCTCCTTTATACTGACAAAGCCTGGCAGATCGCCACGATATGCAGCCGCCGAAAGTGAAAAGGTAGAGCGGCAGACAAGAGGCATGTAACGCGCGCCCCGCTGCGGCGAGTCGCCGAAACGCACTTGTCCCGAGCTTGCAATGTCCGCTTCTGCTTCTTGCGTTCCTAGGGCTACCGTTTCTTTTCTCGTCGGGTTTGAAAACCATGTTTCGGGTCCTTGCCGCTGAAAAACCTGTGCGCTGACTACAGGCTCCCTGGGAAATGCTCTCTGCTACCAGATTCTCCCGCTCCAAATCTGCGACCGGGCACTGAGGGTGCTAGTTTCTGTTTCCCTCGAGGAGGTAATAAGCAAGGCACTCCGTTCCTCACCGAGAAGGTGTAAAAGTTGGCTCCGTCATCGAACTGCCAAGCGTTGTGAGTATATAGGAGGCTATGACCGATCTCACCAGCCAGTTTGACTAAGCCACCATTCTCGCAATGCATCGAGGGAACTTTAGTCTTTCAGTACGTGCCCGAACCTGGCTGGAGCTCTGCACGTTAAGGTGGCTTCACGCATGGGCCAAACGCCTGGTGAGATGGGTCTGTTCCGTTCGGAGCGCTCATAAGATACATTGGAAACGCCAAAAGGACAAGGCGGTGTGGTGCAGTGGTTAGCATACCTGACCGGTATTTACGAGGCTACATGTTCGAATCATGACGCCCTCTGGGATTTCGTATTTTGGGCAGCTACATAACGATAATTTCATCAGATCAGTACTGTTCATTTTGTATAAAAATTTCGACATACGATCTTCGCATGATCTTCAATAACATAGTGAGTATAGGACACAAATCGCTTTATTATAAGTGCGCGCTAGGTCTGTATCTTGATTGTGTATCGGCGTATGCGCCGTGAAAGTTCGTGTGTTTCTCGCGCACCTCGTACGTTTCGTTACCCCCGAAACAGAATCACGTGCTTTTGTTTTTCACTGTTCTCAACCAACGTCACCATCTGATTGGCGCTCCCCCCTCGGTGCGTTGTATTGCGCGAACGGCGCATTTTGGAACACTTGCCCGCCATACTAAGTCGATAAGTCCGACTTGGTACAAGCGAGAGAAAACACGCCCCCTTCCCCTAAAATATTGCAATACTGCTGCATGAATGGAAAAAAAAGAATAATGGATGTCGAATAATTTGTTGATTTGTGGCCGGGTGTGGCAGTTACGGGAGGGACGGTGCCTTGTCATTGGGAGCACACATAAGTCGACAAAACCAGTTCCCTTCCGCTGCTACAGTCGGCTTCAGCACCTTGGTCAACCGCCTAGTGACTCGATAGCACGACGCAACCTCCGGCGACGCTAATCTGGAAAAAACAAATTACTGCGCTCGGTTCCCATACCCACGGGAGACAAGGTAGTACTACTACAAGTGGCGTCACTCATAATACGGGTTGACAGTTGAGGGGTACTGCGACCTTCAATTCTTTTAATTTTTTTTAAATAAAAAGTAGCGCGGAAGCAAAAGTGGCTTCATGTTCTATATTAGCTAGGTGACACGGGCTAATTCTGGCGGTTAATTGGCCAAAGCCCGAAAATTGTCGCAGCGCGCCTGTAAGGTGTACAATCTTTAATCACTAAAAGCACAGATGTGACCCTATCGATGGGGCCACGAAAGCAAACAAAAATTAGTTTCATAGGGCACGAGAAAAACAAAAATACGTCAAAACTGCACACACCGCTCTGCACGAAGAAACCGAAACGGGCCATTTTCGGAAAACAGACATAAATCGCTGGCTCCCAGAGGGAGCTGGCTACAATTGACAAAAGTGAGATATTAAAGCGTAAAACGATGAGGAAGGAAACACGAGGGAGACAGGAATTAGCGCTCTTTCCTCTGTCCCTCGTATCATCATCGTTTCGCGCTTCAAAATCTCAATACGTACAACCAACTAGCCCGCCAGACGATCTTAATGAAAAAAAAAGATCGCACGAAATAAACTTCACAATGGCAAACTGTGTTATTTATACCTTCTTAAATATAACAATCTTCGCATACGTGGCACGTTCATAGAATAAGCATGTGCAGAGTTTTTAGGGCTAAGAATCTCACGGTACTTACACAGTTTCCAAGAATAGTCGGCTCGCTAATATTCAAGTGCCTGTGTCTATTTTATTTTGGATGGTATTTTTTTTTTAATTCAACATGCCTTGTTGTATTAAAGGGACAAATAGCTGTTAACTTTTTTAAAAAAATTCTAGCTACGCGTTCGTACAGATAAGCATTAAGTCTATCACATGTTGCTGAAATAATTTTCGTTAGTCTGAAAATAGGCAAACTGCTAAATGTTAGCTTGACGTCGACTTTTGCTTACCCCTCATATCCCTGAATTTTGAATTTTAAATGGACTAAATATAAAATGTCTAAAATATTTAACCGACCTTATTATTTTCGCGTAAATTTACACCAAGTCTCTTGTATGTAAACAAGATTTCTACAAATAGTAATTCATCACTGCTTGTGCAACAGAAAATCAAGTACCCAATATGTTCAAGCTGTAAAGCAAAAGGATTATAGCATTGAAAATGCTATGCATCTGGGTACGTATCATATTTTTTTGTAGTAATAATTAACGCTAACATTGCCATCGCGCGATTTTTGGCAAGCGCTGTGCGCGAACCAGTTGTTGCCGGGACGCGCACCATAAGTTCTGGAGCTATTTATGAATTTATTAACCACAGTTTTATTGCCGAGTTGCTAAAGGGCCATCCGCTGACTGACAATAATGGTCTTAAGTTTTTATTGTATCTCCGTTGATTTAGTTACCCCTACATATGTGAAATGCTGAGGTAGCGCGCAAGTATTTTTTTTTTTTTATATTTGCGTAGAGGGTGGGTTTCGCTGTGGTTTACTATAGTAGCATGCTTATTTAAATAACTTCTGTAGATGCAGAGGGGTTAATATTAATTTAAATAGACGCCACTGAGCTGATTTCTATCCAACTTTTGGTGGTACACTTAAAACCGGTATAACCTTTCCAGAAGCACGATGTCGCTGAAAATATGCCAGTCCCTCACACCACCAAAATGTTCCCATTCAAACCATCATTCTGGTATGAGGTGTAACATTTTGTTACTCATGTGTACCACTAAATTGAAATGATTCAACATATTTTTGCTATATATGTTGCTGTGTTTGTTTTCAGACTGTACCCATGTTCAGTTATATACAACCCATGAAATAGTTACGCTTTTTTTTCTATGACATTGTCCTTCCATATGTTATGAAATTATTCTTGTAGGTTTGATTATACATGTATAGAAAGGCAATGTCTAATGTACATTTGAAACTTTTCTCGCATTACCCGGAAGCCACTAAATGTTCCCAGATTACCTAAACGTGCAAGCATTTTTTTTTTATAATAAAGTCGCAGCGCAGCACTTGAGAGCAATAAAATAGTGGATGTCTGCGATTAAAGCAATTCGTGTTACCGTCTAGGAGTTTTTGTTCGCGGGTGCTTGACGTGCGCGCAGCGGTGGTGGTATTTTTTTAATTACAGTTCCTTTTAATCTTCGCAAGCTGTCGCAGGACTTAAGTATTGTGCTCGGTTTGACTCTCCTGCTTTAAGACCTCCCCAATTCAAAGCAGAGGCCTAGCGCATAAAGAGTCACTTTTGACAAACGCGGGCAAGCTGGCGCTCCTCGCATAATTTGAGACGTACCATTCTGGCTGGAGTGCTTCTTCAGCGAGCGCACAATTCGTAACAACGGTCTCGTGTTATCCTGTAAGTTAAAGTGTAAGCGGATAATCGATTAGTGTTAATTTCTTGAATCCTTCTTGTATTTACTTCCATTCCCTACGTAGTCTTCGTGTAGGGTATGGGGAACAGAAAGTATATAATACTAAAACCTGGGGTAAGAAGCTATTAGATATTTGTAGTAGACAGAAGAAAAACGAGTGGCAGTTAACTTCTAATGTAAATGCTGTGCAGAAAGCCTTTTTATTTCGTTGTTATTCGGGCCGTGCACGTGAAAGATTTCCGCCACCAACTTCCACGAACCAGAAAGCTCAATGGCGTCTTTACCTCGGTACATTGGTTAGACGGCCTTAGTCTAAAGGCTCTGTTATACTTCAACGTTTAGCGAAGCGAACGCAGCGTTGCGCAGAACGTAGTCATTTCAGTGGACGGCGTGCAGGAACTTGATATCTGCGACCAATGAATGTCTGTGTGCGCTGCGCTTCGCTGCGCTTCGCTGCGCTTGCTGCACTTGACGTCGGAGTATAAGAGGGCCTGAAATGACCAGCGCAATACATTATTTGAAACGTTCACCACAGCAACATTGGCCGTCGCCATTTTTTGAGCAGGGACCGTGGGATTTATTCCGGGTACTCGCCGAACACTGATGAAGCACTCGTCTTCAATATGAGCTCAGAACACGTGCTCAAAAAACGGCGTACTAAGATAGTTGACCATCAGCTATAAGTGTGCAAACTTTTATAAGGGTTCTATCATTCTTGGGTGCAAACCCATTTTCTTTGCTCTTTACTTGTTTTGTCTAATTGCTGACACCCCTTTATTGTTGACTGCAATTTTAGCTGTGTGTGACATTTATTTTCTCACTTTCGACTGTGTTACCTTATACGTTAATGCCACACGCCAGGTTCTGCCTAAAACCCGTTCCGTGCGCACGGTATTGAGCTCACAATGTACCACTTAATTCAAAAACAAAAAAATACATTTCTCTGATCTTTTTCTCCCAAGACCAGCCTCAGCGTAAAGCCACATCAAGAAATGGATCCTGCTATAATCTCGATTTCGACTTTCTATGTGGAATTAAACCCTGCCTCCTACATCACAAGGAATGTTGGCGAGGACCCTGGAGTGGACATTCTGAAAAATACGTGTCATTCGACAATTCCTTTTGTTATATATTGAGGTCACTACGAGGTTCTTACGGCGATGACAGTGAGTATAACGAAATGATAACACATACCACGGCAAGTTATATTAAAAAAAAAAAAACGCTTTCGAGTCGCAAAAAGAAAGCTATTTCATTTGTTAAATAAGTTGGCTCCCATTCACGCTGTGAAGGTGCTTGGACAGCGAAGCTGTGGTATCAGCTGCAAAGATTGCCCACTGCACGATGCACCAACTCATGTTTACAAACAAAAGGGAGCGCCCCTAGCGGACGCCACCGGCGCCGCGCATGCGCGATGGTGTGCGGCCAAGAAGCTCGCCGTCGCCAATAAACAAACCATTGGAATGCGATGTTGTCGGCGTCGGTGTGAGTAGCCTTGCCCTTTTTCGTGTTCGAACTGTTGATTCTGCGTCTTCCTGGCAACGTCTGACTACTTAAGCGGCCTTAACGAAATTACCGAGGCTCGTTACACCGTAAAACTTCGCGTGAATAATATGACACGCGGCGATTCATTCTGCGTGGCCGCGGCAGAATGTACGCTAAAGCCCGATTCGCATGATGAGATTCCGCTCGCAATATTCAGTCGCGACGTTGCTCGGGCTGCAAAAGCGTGAACTGTAGTTGCGATGGTCAACGTCGATACTGAAAATCGCAAGCAAAATCAGACCGAGTGACTCAGGCCTAACAAGTGGGTGATGGCCACTGGTAAGAATTATCAACATCTTGTATCTACTGTTTACATCGAGTCTGCTTACCAACCTTCAAACTTAAGTCTTTTGAGGACTGCACTTACTTCGAATCGCAAGTACCGGGCCAGCATTTGGTCTACGGGCTGGGATCGTCTAAAGGCCGGTTCAGACACTTGCGTTTGAGTGCGTTTGACTGCGTTGCGGCGAAAACCGAAAGCGAGTCACCGGCACATCTGTGCATCGTATGAAGCGTGGAATCCAATTCAAGGAATCTTCTTGGCACGCGATATAAGCAGCAGGGATGTCCTGGTGCCTCGCTGCCGCAACGCTGTCAAACGCAGTCAAACGCAACTGTGTGAACCGGGCTTAGTAGAGCAGACGACAAGCAGAAACGATTGAAAGAGCAGACGACACTTGGAACGATCAGGCTTCCGTTTGAACACGAAGACGCACTGAACGTAGCCTGCAGGTGGTGCGTATGACTTGACGGTTTTCCGGCGTTCATTTTGGAACAAAACAAAAAAATCTGATGACCACAAGTATCTGTGAATTCAATCCAAAGTGCTTCCCGCCGAAACAATTGTGGTCCGACGGCGTCTGGTTTTTTCCTTTTCACGTCACATATCCACGTTCTGGGACGAACCGTGCACATAAAAACTGACCTTCAAACCTTTGTTGACACTTTTGGTACAGCCCCAGCCGCGTCGTTTTGACGAGAGGGCAGGTTTTTGTCTGGTTCATTTCACAACAACGGAAGAATACACGTCTCACATGGAGACTTCTGCCCACAGCCCTAGACCGGAAGTGCGCCCGACGCGCCACCACCGCGCCGTGACGTAACAGAGATAAGTTCGTGTATATAAGACCATTTTATGGGAAAGCATTAAGTGTCCTATGAAGCAAAAGGCCGGCGTTGCCTGTAACCGCCTGTAGCAGCGAAACGACAGCTAAATTCCCTTAAACAGCGACCGGTCATGTGGCTCTATAGCAAGGGCGTCATCGTTGCTGAGGAGCCAGCCGAACTACTGGCGGCGCAGCGGGTTGGTGGGGGGGGGGGGGGGGGGGGGGGACGCGGGTATGCGTAGTCAACCGGTACTTTAAGGTCGTCCTAGACGTGCTCTGGTCGTCGTCCTAGGCGTCGTCCTCTAGGACTTGTTCTAGACGTTGTCCTAGATGTCATCCTTAAGGTCGTCCTGGAGGTCGCCCTAAAAGTCGTCCTAGTTCTTGACATCGTCCTTCAGGTCGTCAACGTCGTCCTCTAGGCATCATTTTCAACGACGTCCTAACGTCGTCCCCTAGGCGTAGTTCTCAACATCGTCCTTGAGGACGTCGTCCTAGACTTTCATATGTGTAGAAACATTGCTCGAAAACATTTCACCCGCAAGACTATTACTCTCTCCGTGCCTGGTGGATTGCCCGAACCACAAGAAACGTGTGAACCGCAAAAAAGTAGACGCTTAAATAGGATCGAATGGCCCCTTTAAATGGATAAATAAACGTTTCGATGAATCAATCAAACGGATACTACAACGAAATTTGGACGCTTATTTCTTGCTCTATTCGCGTTCAAGGGAGCAGTATCACATCAGACACACTTATCTCTTGTTCAAAACGACAGAAAAAAGAATTTTAAAACAAATTGAACGATTAGCAAAGAGCACCTGGTGGATGACACCTCGTTTGTTATGCTTGTCTAGGAACCTTCACAGGTAGTGACGATAAATAAGGAATTGTACTAGACCGTTTCCGCAGCCCGCTAAGCACCCGGATAGCGCTCCGTAATCCGCCACAAGACTTCGGACTATGCAGACAACGCTGGCGGCGCGCATGCGCAGCTGCGGCGTTCTCTTCACGGGTACCGTAGCGGAGGAGAAAAACGGTTTACTACAATTTCCTAGTCTCGCCTCCGGCCATCACCAGAGAAGAGGGGAAGAAGGGACTCCCCTCTCCCCAAAATTCTCTTTTCTGTGTCCAAGGCAACGCTATTGTCCCTCTACAAGATTATAGAAGAATAACCCATTACTGAAAATTGACATAAAAGCAGCAATGGGGTTTGTTGCGGTGGCCCGATTTGTGGCGTGCTTCGGCCGCCTTGGTGGCTGAAACGGCTTTCTGTCTTTCTTCTTGGACCAAGTTTCCCCGCTTTTACCACAGCCTCCGTTTTCTACATCATGATCAACATCCACCAGCTCGCCTGCGCACTCACTGTTTTTTGTTTTTGTTTTTTTCATTTAGGACATTTTCTCGACGTCAGCCTCGCCGCAGCTTTGCTCGTCCCAGACAATCTACGTCACAATTGCGGCAATGTCACGTGCTCTCCGCTGGCTGCTCTCGGAGCGCTTGCCTGAGTGGGCGTTTATAACGAAAAATACAGTCGTCAGGCTCAAAATACAAAACTGCGAATGTCATTTATGAATATTGTGGATCATAGTCAGCCTATTTCTGAACACGACGGCTTGATTTCAAATTTCGTTGAAGTATCCCCTTAACACAGCTGATTGAAATGTAGACGAAACCTTTAACTAGCAATTCTCTATATGAACGCCAAAATAACGCAGGAGTTCGAGATCTGTTAAAATGTTTCGAGTATTCTTGTAAACAATCTTGCCTCCTCCAAGATTTAATAGAGTACAGCCGAATTCATCTCGTTAAATCTCCAGCTTGTTGTCTGTGTAGTACCTAAGGTTTCTAACACTGGTGACATAAGCAAGTTCAACAGGTTTGCGAAGACGGTCCGACCGGAAGTCGCTTGGAACAGAAGTGGCACTTAATGTTTGTAAACAGCAAAAGGGTCTATACCAAATGATTTACCAAAAGAAAAGTCAAGAGGACACTTCAGAAGCCCCCCAAAAAAGTCATTTTTATACAGTTTAGTTTTGACACGCGTGTAAAAAAAAGTAAAAAAATTGAAACAACACTGACGGCGCGAGATTAACTTTTTTTTCTTTTAATTTTGCGCGGAAAGTTTATGACATCACGGAATGGTCATACGCTCTCTCAACCTGATCGTGATGGTCAAGCCGATCCAACACTCTTCCACGCGCCCGAAATGCCGAGACAGAATACAAGCGGAAAGGAGGCGACTACCGACTCAATCGCGTCTCGCACCGTCGATATTGCTCTAGATGTCTTGTTTCCTGTAAGATAATTTTTCGACACGCATGACCCAAACTGACTGAAGTTTCTTTTTTTTTTTTTTTCTTGAGGACGACGACACAAAGAAGTTCCAGAAATCCGATTTGTGAGTCAAATACAACTTGGCTGTTATAGACCACTTTCAAAAGTCACGTGACGATTATTAGAGGTTCGGAGCCACTGCACAATGGCGGAGCGACTGCTTCGAGGAACGTGCAAGTCATTCCATAAGATAGCGAACGTCGGAGCGCGGCCGACACTACGAGTCGACGAGCCAATCAAAGAGCGTCGAAAGGGCAACGTCGCTGCGATTAGCACCTTTTTTAGTGGGTGCGTTTTTTTTAGTGTGCCGTGACTTCGAGGTTTTAGTTGCCATTTTGCAGGGATTTCACAGCTGCCAACAGAGTGTCGTATTTTGAAAGGGATCTATTCAACATCTTGGTTTAAAACAGCACGACAAAACAAGGACAAAGTAAAGACGAGACCGACTACAGCACTGTCTTCTGTCTCGTCTTTACTTTGTCCTTGTTTTGCCGCGCAGTTTTAAACCAACAATCTCCATGAACCGACTAGCCCAGATATACATTTCAGCGATATATTCAAAGTCGTTCCACCCTTAATACAAACTCAAACATTTTTCGAGTCACGTGGCGTCCAGGAACCTACAACTAAGCGTTCAATGCGTGCAAAAATGTGCCAAAGGTCGGGATAATTCATTGAAGCAAAGGGCGAAAAGTGCAAAACTACTCCGACTTAACAAAATAACGCTATAAAAAGATGGACGTTTCGCTATCTATACATGTGGCATCTGCGAATAAACTGACACGAGTGAGGCGAGAGCCCTCTTGTACAAAAGCGAAAGGCCAATAGACCTTCCAGCACTTATCACCCAGGCTAAAAACCGAGTCATTGGAATGTGGACGCATACGCGGCGTCTGATATTCCGCAGAAGAAAGCAACTGCGCGCGCTCAGAACGCGTTCCACAACTTGGAATGGCAGCGCGCAGAATGTGATTAGTGGAAGGATCTATACACATTTGCAAGTACGAGCTCTGGGCGCCGCCATCTTGCTGCTGGTGTGGATAAATTGTCTAATAGCCAAGCATTGCTGAGGCGTACGCGCAGTTTCCAGACTGGCGCCAAGACAAAGCGTTTTCAGTCCACAATGATCAGAGTAGCTTTTGAAGTGCGGCTGCTTGGAAACGTCCTTAGGATGCGTCGCTTTTGGGGAGGCAGGCAGGTTTGCACACTACAGCGATGTTCGCGGTATGCTGAAACTTTTATACTCACACCAGGGTCTAGAGCGACCCGTGTGAGATCAACCGTTCGTGACTACTGTCAAGCACTCCAAAAGGTCAAAGTAAAGCGAAAAAAAAAAAAAAAAAGCCGGGAACTGAAATTGCCTAGATTCAAAGACAGTACCCACTCAGCCACGGACCTGGCAAAGAATAGCAGTTCTAACGCTTGTGTAGCTACCATGCTCGTCCAATGCTAAAATTAAAACATGTTCCTATTGTGTGTTTTTTTTCCTCGACTAAACTAGGAAAAAAAATAAAGACATAAATGAAGTACGTAATCAAGGTAGCATAAGGCCGGAAAACAGAACTGGTTATGAAATATATATATATGAATCTCCTGGTCCGAAATTCATGGGCCATGATGCTTGGAGATCTGAATTCGGTGCCACCCGGCTACAGAAAATTCGTTGCCACCCGGCTACAGCTTCTGTTAAGAAAACCTGATATGAAAAATACGACAGTCGATTGGCATAATGTGGTGCAACGCCCCTCATACAAGGATAGAAACAGTTTTCGTAGCTGAGACCAGCGGTCAATTCGTTTGATCTTAGTATTCTATTTTTACTTAGACAGAAACCAAGGATAAAAGATTAGGCTTCGGTTTTTCTGATAATAGGACCAGCTCATTATCTTAACTCTACTTGTAGAAAACTATTCAACTGAGAAAAATAAAACTCCTTATTGCTTGTAGACCGGGGGAACAGACGGCAGCCATCGTGCTCAAATTTTGTTTTGATATTAATAATCGGTGCTATATCGAAAGTGCGGCTTTATAAACTCGATCGGATTATAAACACCACGACACTGGTGATGTAGGGTTGCATTTGAGAACGCAAAAGCTCGCAAAAAAAGCTACACGGGGTAACATAAATGTTAAACTCGCAAAAAAAATTCAATTGAAGTGCTCATTACCCTACGTTTGAAAACATTTGTAAACGATTACACTGTGTTTGTGAAAATTGAACCTCATTTTTATTTTGTTCCTGCGCAAAGTTCAGAAGGTGTTCTTTCGTTTTTTCTTCATTCAACATGCTGAAGTTGGGCGAACTTGTAATTATATTTTTGCCTTTAAAACTTGTTTTTAATTTTTTATCATAAGCGATCTTTTATATCGTAAAATACCCTTTGTCTTAAAATATCGCTTTGTCTTTCTTTTTCAGCTTGTGAATTCTGGCTTAGGGAAGATTGGGTAAAGAAAAATTTTTCGGTTCCCGAAGAACACAACGACGAAAGTGAGAAAAAAGAGGAGGAGTCTGGGAACAAGGATAGGACAACGTATTCGTACGATTCCTTATTTAAGAAACTTCCGTCCAGCTGCCGATACGCATTTCTTCTTAACTGCGGATATCCGGAATTTCGAATTTATGACAAGCAAATCTGCGACAAGATGAATGAAGAAGAAAATGGTGCATCAGGTGACACAAACGGAATTCACTAACAGAATAATGTCAGCAAATACGCTTCCCGGGTCTGTATCGAACCTTCCGCTCCAACCATCAACCACGTGCTTTTCGAGGTAGTCTTTGGTTGCTCCGTGAATGTGAACCGGAGCAGTATCTGAGGGAGTCATGCAAACACTAAAAAAAGGTATTTTACAAGAGCAGGAATCAGCGCGACACTTTGCCGCCTGATATCTCGAGAAGAAATCTTACTGCCTGCATTTTCGAAAACTAAGGCTAGTGATAAAAAAGCATACTTTAGCACTGAATACCTTTGAAAGAATTGGTGTCGGTCTTATAACAATAAAAACGTGTGAAAATGTTGAAGCATTTTTTTAATTACTATTTGTGACTTAAAAAGAGTTGGTGTGATTAAAACAAGGGGGCTGCGCTTCTGCGGCGGTTGACGGCGGACTACGTCCAAACATCGAATTGCAATAACATTACTCGTCTTCTACGAAGGCAACATGCCACGGATTAAGTTAGGAGAAAACTTATAGAGGGTCAGTGGCGCAGAAACTTGGGGGGGGGGGGGGGAGTTAACGCCCCTCTGCCCCCCCCCCCCCTCCCCGAAAGCCGTTCTTTTTCTTTTTTTTTACTTGTTCTCTTCTTCCTAGACATTGAAGTTTGGTAGGGTGACCAAAAAGAAGTAATTTCTGCCTGATAGTTTGGAACGTTTTCCGAAATTTAGTCTGCTTAATTCACTCGCTATCACCATCGGAGTGTGAGATATTTCTAAGAACATGCCATACCTCATTAGAGCAAGCAGCATACATTTGTAGTACTTTCTTTAGTACCACTGAAAAAAGGTGTATATGAAAATGGTTTTGATCAACTGTTCACATTGTAGAAAAAAAAAAAATCCCGCGATTGCAGTGCAAATAAAGGACATCATGATTTATTGAATGAAAATGTAAGCTATCTAAAGTAAAAAATAAAAATAACAAGGAACTTAATTTTGTTTTGCCTATTCACAAATCAATTCTGGAAATTATGTGCGAATCCATTAATGGCATAATATGCCAGTGAGGTGTTTATAAAGAATGCAACAAAGGTGTAATAAAAAATAAGGAATATTTACTTTGGTAGCCTCTTCAGCTTCTCAAAATAAACACGCATTGGCCCAAAAATTACAAGTTCTATACGCTCGATCAAAAAATAGAAAATGTAGAATTTCGTTTCTATGCTCCTTTACTAATTGAACAAATCTTTATAATCTTTTATAAAACAAATTCACTCACCTTATTATAAATCTGCACCTATTTACCTCGGTATTTGTTTACAAAGTCGTTTCGGCGCACAATTCAAGTCTGGCCTTCAGATTCTCCCTTTGCTTCATTTTGATTCAATAAATGTTTATCTAATTCTAATGGATAAATAGACAGTTTTAGTGGATCGTACGCGATAGCTTTGCGTACGCAAGGAACTTGCGGGTCGTGAGCGCGCATGCGCAGAACACAATAGAAGGGCTAGCGTATTGCGTACGCACGCAACGTTGGGGATCTTGCGTTGGGCTACCGAGCTTTGCGGGAATCTCTCGAGAGATCTCGGGCCCAACGAGAGCGCCAGTTTCAAGATGGTGGTTACCTCGACTGGCGCAGCAAGGACGACGTGGTGTTTTCGAAGATTAGTGTTACATTAAATTGCGTGGTGTTCTGCTCGGCAATTCTTTCCGGGACCTACCGCGGTTGAATCAGATCGCCGTGCAGCTGAAGGAGTGCACAGTGAATGTGTTCACCGCTCGCAATTTGCGTCAACGCTGCGATCTGCTCAACGCTAAGCCTACTCGTACACTTCATCGCCGACGGATGAACGATTCTTCAAGAAATCGCCGAAGTGGTCGCTATGCACGGGACATCAGTAGGTCATGGATCTCATGGCGCGATAGCATTGATGGAAGGTGCCGGTTTCCACGGGACGATTGACGGAGGCTCCGTGATCGAATTTGGCTACGCACTCGTACTCTTAGCCTCCCGATACCCCGCAGAAAAGCGCGCTTGACGAGGCAGCTGCGGCTTGGTTTAATTTGAAATAAAAGATTAGACACGTTATCGTTTTCAATATTTCTTTTGAGAAGCATGGAAATGAGAAGCACGCGGAGTGCTACGGCTCGCGCAAATCTAACCAAGATCACGCGAGGTGTTCGCTCGGAAACGTAACGCACGACTAAATTCGGTTCGAACAGGTCGCTTTTAGCGTACGCTATACTGTTGCGTATTGCGTACGTAAGAGCCAGCAACGCTATACTAAAACTGTCTAATATTTGAGACCTGCTAATTTGGAACAATTGAGTGAGGTCTTTCAAATGTTATTTTAACAAGCGTTTCGGGGACAAAGTAGAAGGTGTGGTGACTAGTATTTTTATTTATTTACTAATTTTAAACAGTGATTAGATAGAAGTTCTTACACAATAAGAAATCCCGTTAAGTTCTAGGTTTCGAATATATTCTGGTAAAAGTCACCTCTCATCTCCGTTCTTATTTCTCGTCGGGAGTCATCTACAGCTAGCTAGGCCTTCTTCACTTTCCGCTCCTTAACCATAACAGGCAATAACAAAAACGAAAACTGTGCAGAACAGGCAGTTAGAAATGCTGCGTTGGACCGCACGAGCATGTATATAATTGATAAGGATTTATGTTGTTCAAATCCATGGGAGAGCTGTCCCGAGTTGCGGGCGGGAATCGCCGAAGCAATTCGGTGGTCTGCGTGAAGCTATCAGACGCTAAGTGTTTTGAAGAGACCAACAACTAGATGCTTGCACGGGCCGATATTAGGAGCCCAGTCCAGCCCGCGGCGCCAATATCCATGGGCACGCTGAGGCCCGCTCTCTTTTTGTCATGGGAGCTCGCTTGCCACCGCTACGCATGTTGACTGCGGCATTCCACAGGCATTGGCGTACCAAATAGGGGGGGGGGGTGCGCTTTGCACCAAACAAAGTGTACTCCATGTGCCGCTAAGTAAACCGCAACTCCAATGAAAAAAATATTTGGGACATCTCTCATATGCCCCACGTGAAAGAAGGGTTTTTTCTAACATTTCTCTATTATGTGCCAAAAGCCACATTGGCCAAACTGGCGGATGTATTAATGATAGGATACGTGAGCATTCAGCATCTCTGAAGAGAACTACAGCGGGCAATCTACCAGCTCACTGACGCTACTGTAAATGCAGGGCAAACTTCAACAGCATTACCATCCTTGCAACATACAAAAACCCGTAAACACGAGAAAGGCTGGGGACCATAGCAATCTAAGAAAATGAAGAGACATGCGTCTGTCTGCCATCCATCAAGCTCACCACAGAAGAAAAACAGTATTGGCGGTGTGTTACATCCTGCTGGATTGCGGTTTGTCAATCTGGGATTGTATGTGAATGTATGTGGCTCTCATTTCATTTCATTTCATTTTATTACATCCTTGGATTTTATAGCGCTTTCGGGATGGGCAGGAAAGAAGAGGCATAAAGTTAACGTTCAAAGTGAGGAAGAAAAGAAACGGAAAAGAATGGTCCCGGAAGAGACGGTCCCGGAATAAATGGTCGAATAATAAATGGTCCCGGAACTAATGTTCCCAAGTACAAACTAAAAAAAAATATGATCCGAGATATATTTCGCCAATGTGGCGGATAAATCCGATAAAATCCCATAAGCCTCGCCGAATTTAGACGCTGCCAGTCGCACGAACTCGAACGGTTTTTATAATTTTCTGGAAAGCTTAGAAATGTTTTGCGCTTTAAAAACCTAGTGCACCTATAAAGCATCGAGCTCCGCTCGATATGTGTGCTACCACTACGCGTCATGACGAGATGGAAGTAATTCGACTTTCATGACTTCAACAGTATGACTAGGGGGGGACTTGATCGACTGACGTTCTTGCGAACACCCACAGCTCACCGAATGACATTTTAGCGAATAGTCGGCCGCCGCGAGGCGGCGTTTACGGGTGGGCCAAGTTGGTTAACAATTTTGTAATAAGCCACCGTAGACTCGCTGCGAAGCGGCGTATAAGCGCAGCGCGGGGGGTTGGTTAACACGCGCCCCCGTTATTCACTAAAACGTCGACTTGCTCAAATGTCAATGTTTGATCAAACGTCATTCGGTCACGTGATTTGGACCCGTAATAACTCCTATATTATCGTATAAGGTCACTAAATTAACAGCTAGGAGATTACTGTTGGACAGTATTCTTTTAAAAAATATTCTGACGATTTTGAATAAAATTAAGGTCAACAACCGACCACTTTCTTCGAAGTAACCTGCCTCAAAATATAAACGAGATCCCTTATTTTACCAGGAAATAACTGATTGCATAGCGGATGAAGTGTCTTGCATGGTATATCTTAGTTTTCAAACCATCTTCTTACGGGAACATTTTTTTTTACCTTGTACATGGGACCATTTCTTCCGGGACCAATACTTCTGGGACCATTTGTTCTTTCACCCTCAGCGATACCGTTTACTCGCTGTAAGTTTTTTCCGAGCGTGATTACTGCTGCAGAAATCCTAGAGTCCAAGGTGAGTTAAATCACCTAAAGCTGCCTAAAGCGACAGTCAAATGCGATGCTTACCTGCCTCTCAAAAAGGAGTCGAGATTTGGATTCAATGGATCTTGCGTCAACATCACAGCGTGCAATTCCAAGCATTCGTGAACCAGTGATTCAGCAGACTCATATGATATATCCGTCAGTGCCGGGCTTTTTAAAATGTCCTAAAAAATAGCCCCTGAAAAGAAAACAAAATTTAACAGTCTGTTGGGACCCGCGTGAAAAAAAAATTACACAAAAAAAGAAATGTTTTTAGAGGATTGCCGGCGCAAGCCGCGATTTATTCAGTAGCCTCCTTCTTTCCACTTCTTTTCTCTCTCGGCATTCGGGGCGCGTGGAGGAGAGGTGGACCGGCTTCGCCTTCAGGTTGAGGTAAAAAGAGCAAATAGCCGAGATGGTCATTCCGGAATGACCTATGACATCATAAAATTTGAGCGCAGAGCTTCAAATAAATTTCTCGCCGTCAATGTTGCGCTAAAAATATTTTTTTCGCTTAAAATATATTTCTCGACATGCGTGTCCCAACCAGACTGTTTAAGAAAACATTATTTTTTCGTTTCAGGGGCTTTTTAAAGCAAAGGGACACTGACACCCTCCAGAAATGCTTTTTCTTATTTTTTGCCAGGCGATTCGTTAGGGTGACAGGCGACTACCCAAGCAATATTTCGCTTCTTCGTCAGGTAGATTTTTAATAAAGGAAAAAAAAACGCAACTGCTCGAAACCGATACCGAAACTGGGGTAGGGAGGAAGAAGAAATATAGAGGAGAAATTCAAAAATATACGAAAGAGTCAGACGAAGAGGACGGACAGGACAAACATCTTCCGACTTTCAACACATTGAGGTCTTTATTGCCAGGCCGACGAGCAACGAGCTGCCGAATATTTGGGGAAAGGGTTAGTGGGAATGATTAGACCAGCGAGTGGGAGGGGGGGGGGGGGGGGGGGAGGAGAGAAGAAAAGGTGCGGCGCTCTTTTCATGGCAAAGGCCTCCAAAATTTCCCGCCCGTACCGGTTCTTGTGCGTCCCCAGGACGCGGGTGGTGGGGAAAGTGGGGGAAGACTGGGCGCATGCCCTGAGGTTCACCAGCATCGGGTGTTGTGAGTCCGCCTCATATTTGGCGATCTCCCGCTGGTGCTCTCGTATTCGGTCACTGACGCAGCGCCCTGTCTGCCCGATGTATTCAGCCCCACAGGAAAGGGGAACCGAATACACCCGACCGGTGGCGCAAGGGACAGAGGGCGCAACATACTTCTTGGAGCACACGGTCTTCGGGGGCGGGACGTTGTTGGTGAGGCGGCACATCGTGTTCAGCCTAAACGGCCATGTGAATCCGACTTCGGTGTCGATCCGTCGGGCGGCTGCTTTCAGACGGTGCGCGGTGTTGTGGTTGTATACGATGGCTACGAATTTCGGTCGAGCAGGTTTCTGGGGAGCGGGCCTCTCTGTTATTAGTCTTTTCAGTGTGGCCGACAGCAGGTCGCGGGGATATCCGGCCTTTATCAGTCGGCCGATTTGGACACCCAGGCTGGAAGCCGAGAGGCGATGGCAGGACTTGAAACGACCGTCAGTCCGGACCTTGACGGCCCTGACTGGCGGACGTTGACTCGGAGAGTTTTCGGGACGAGATGCCTGACCACGCCAAACGCCCCCCAACCTCCCGTACTTCCTTTTCCGCCCCCTTCGCTCTTTTCTTTGCTCTTCCCCCCTTTCTTCTCTCCTCCCCCCCCCCCCCCCCCCTCTCTCTCGCTGGTCAAATCATTCCCACTAACCCTTTCCCAAATCTTCGGCAGCTCGTTGCTCGTCGGCCTGGCAATAAAGACCTCAATGTGTTGAAAGCCGAAAGATGTTTGTCCTGCCCGTCCTCTTCGACTGACTCTTTCGTATATTTCTGAATTTATTACCAACGCGCTCAATCCAAGTTTAGAGGAGAAACTTACCGAAAATCACCTGGCTGTGCAAAATTTTGTTTTTCTATCAGCTTATTTCCAACTTTTTACGAGCCACAGAAAATGGGTATCATATTTTTTTTGTCCATTTTTAGTACTGAGTGTCTGCCTTCGATGACCCAGGACTTTGATTATTTCTGGTGGTAGTGTTTAAACCATAGAAAATGGCAGGTGATCAGATATAAGTGATGGAGCGCGGTTCACACCGGCCAGTTCTCGATCGGCTGTTTTCGGGCGGAAAAAAAACATTTTAGCCGCGAATTGTCTTCTGGGTGATTGGGCATTCATATGTCATGTACAATTAGAAATCTTGGCGAGCATAAATACCCCGTCAGTGTCCCTTTAAGCAACTCATCCGAATGACATCGGGATATACTCCGGCAAGTGGGTAAGTGGAACTATTTCGGGAGCGTTACACTTCCGTTACACAAACTTGAGTGCTGATTTCATCCGATTAGATTACAATTTATAATTACGTAGGTATACCTTCCAAATGTTTTCTCGTCCTTCCTTTAGGGAATTTAGGTCCATAAGTTTAACATAATTTTTAGGTAATTACATAGCTGGATTTTTTTTCAGGAATACCGGTAACGTTAACTAGAGTTTCGCCGCGTTCTTAATGCCTGGACAAACAACTTGTGTCAGAAATCCTTACACATTCCTGGGGTGTAAGGCAGGACATCCATGCAGCCGCTATAGAGTCCGACATCTCGTCTGGCTCTGTGGCTTGTGCAGGTGCCTTTGTAGACCGTGTCGTCTGCTCGTCGTGATGTTCAGGGGCTCCTGTAGAGCCGCGACCCGGAGATGATGGGTCGAGAGTGAAGTCAATCTCAAAGCTCTGTTCGGAGGCTTCTGTCCAGACATCAGCTTTCATATAAAGACAGCTGATTGTTGAACCTTAAATCTGAAGATTCAGAGATCTTACGGCATCCATCCCCAACCAATGATGGACCGGCATTGCCTATCTAAAACAGAAACCTGACTGAACAATCCTTGAACGTCACTGTTTTGTTGAACGCGCCCACGACTTCCATACGCTGCCGAAATATATTGAGTGGTGTAACCGGCGGTGGGATGATCGAAGATTTTGAAAGAATTCCTTCTTGACGATGGACACTGACCGGCCTTTTTCAAAAAGTGGTCTACCGTTAATGCTTACGTTGATGAAAATTATAATCCGGGATGGCGCAGATACATGACAAACCTGTTTCTCGTCATCCTCTCTGTCCGAAAAGATTTCTTGGATACGCGCGTGGAATTTTCCTGGGAAAGGTCGGTGCCTGAGGAGGCACACGCGCTGGAAGTGTCCAATCTTGCCGCTACCGTGGCATGCAATGTTTCGTGCATCACACGTGTCGCCGCTCTGACAGTGGTCCACCCGCAGTTACTTTAGTCCACCCCAAATCCACAATTTTCACGTAATAGATCTTCGCGGTTGGCAGTCTCGCGCCGCTTAAGTGCTTGAGTTTGAAATGTTTGGCGCGGCGGTCCGAGCGCAAGGGACGAAGCCGATTGCTGGTCGTTATACCTCGGATCGAGAAACGAAATTCTACTTGAGACAAAAGGGACGCCCCATTCATTGGCGGGAGGACGAAGCACGTGAAAGTCGTTGACAGTGGTCGACGGTCTGACCGGCGTGCGTGACGTTGCATGTGAGTAACGGTTATCTCTTTGGCTTCGGCCATGACCATTTCGATGTTCAGGACGATTTGAACAGCTTGCTCAAAGGGAAGGGTGCTTTCCAGGAGCAGCCGTTCTCGAATTGTAGACAGCGCTCCAGCCGTTAACTGTTCTCGTATGTTTTCGTCCAGTTAAGAACCGAAGTTGACCGGGCCTGCTAAGTCTCGAAAGACAGCGAAGTAATCCGACAAGGACTCTTCGGGCTCTTGCTGGCGCCGGCGGAAGCGGCGACGCTCCAGCCTGACGTCAAACGACCTTTTGAAGTGCGAGCTAAGGGCGTCGCCAGCATTTTGGTAGACATTCCTAGTAGGAGTTCCAGAAGTGACTGCCGCTGACGTCGTGGCTGGCGACGGCACAGCGAAAGCGCTGTAGGAAGGCAGGTTGTCGAAGACCCGCTGACCCTAAACTCCCAGGCAGTGCAGGACCAGGTATCGGCGGCGTTCCGAAGATAGTGCAGGTCGCCCGATTCCCTATGTAGCATTCGAACAGCGAAATCCGTCTCTCCCGAGGAATCACTGTAGTCCATGGTTTGTTAAAGAAGATTTCAGACGGCTTGACTCCGAGTCCCTTCATCTTCGCCGCCAGAAAAAATGTGGTGTCTGGAGGGCTGGAATGGAGCATCCACACAGAACTACGGCAGACACGACATCGTGATTCCTTTTGAGAGTGCCGAACCATCACGCCACAAAGCTGTACCCCTGGCCGATTATTATTCAAAGTGGCCAGAGGTGAAATTCTGTTCAGATGTAACTACCACGAGAGTAACATAATTCATGCACCTGGTATTCTGCAGACAAGGGTTACCAAAGAGCCTAGTTTTCGACAAAAGTCCTTAGGTTTTTTCTAGACCATTCAAAGACTTTATATATTCTTGGTGACCCAAACACCATCTGAATTTCGTGTACTACCCGCAAGCCAACAGGCAAGTTGAAAGTTTCACCTAAACACTCAAGGGATTCATCCAATGTGTATCGAGAGAAACGGCAGATAAAATGTGCCGGTAGTTGATTACCTACGCATATAATATACGCACATCGCAAAAGACAACATGGTTCTTTACAGCTCATCTACTTCATGGTCGCAAGCCCCAAACCCGACCGAACATCTTGGGTTTCTGATCATCATTGTTTCTACGCAATACTTTTGAGGTAGTGCAGCGACTTCGTCGACCTGTACGATAACATCAATACAAGTGCAAAGCCTACACCGACAGAAATAGGGGAGCTAGAACACTGAAGTTCAAGGTCGGACACCTGGTCCGCGCGAAGGAGCCGGGATTCATTCCGAAAAGATCCTTTGCCTGCAGCAGTCCCCTTCGGATTGTCGAGCATGTGGACCACTAGTCATTTCGGCTGGAAGATGGCGGAGTATGGAATGCTTAAGCTAGCAAGAGTTATAGAACCGGCTTCCTCAGGTTTGGACCTGAGAATCCCGGTACCAACGGGCAAACTTAGCCAAAAGTCAGCCGTCTATCACCGCTGGCAACCACCGATTGCACAATCGGGCTCGCGGAGCCAGCGTGGCCAACAGACGCGATTGACATCATCTGGTTCTCCATCCCCAGACTGGAAACTGACGAGGTCAGCTCGTCGGCCGCCATCTCCCACTAGGAACAGCCCACGGCGGGAACGACGGCCGCCAGTGCGGTTTGGGGACGATGCTCCAAGATGAAAGACTTTCTCAAACTGGATATTCGAATTTTTCTTTCTTTATTATTAATTTTCTATTTTCTCCCTTAACCCTTTGTTGACCTTTCTTCGTTACTTTCTCTCTAACCTCCCTTTCCATTTTTAACATAATGAATTACCTTGATCGGGCTTTTTTCTTTCTTTTATTTACTTTCTTGAAATGGGAGGGTGGAAATGTCTCTTTTTTAATTATCTACTTTCCGGTCACTTCTCTTTCTTTCGTATTTTTCCTTGTTCAGTGCTTTTTACTAAATATCGAAACGACCAGTATCGTGCCAGCCGTGTTTGTATAAGATCGTTCTATTCCGGACCTCCAGACACCAGAGTGACCCGCTCGAGCGTCAAATATTCGCTCTTTTTCATTCAACATAAGTGGTCATACTCACCACATCGACGCATCTGTTTAGCTTCCTCCTCGTCAGACCACTTGTTCCTTTGCCGAGGCGTCGCGAAGACCACGGCAATCCAATGAGCGGCTCGTACCGCGACATGTCCATGCATGCACGCGATAAGGGGATCAAAGTGGCACATGGTAAATCTCGCTTCATAAGTCTACCCATTTGCTCATGCAATAAAGAAAAATGTCGCTCATTGGATCTATGGTTGAACCTGGGGCTCATGGTTCATGAGGCCCTGGGTTTGATTCCGCTACTGGGACTCTCCGATTTTTTTTTTTAGATGCGGAGCATCTCTCGCTTGGGTCTATGTCCCGCGGCGTCGTAGTCCGCACTCACACTACGCATGCGCAACTCTCCTCCTTCCCCCTCTCCAACAGCAGCGCGTTACTCTCTCCGCTCTCTCTCTCTACCAGCTGCGTGCACTTCGCGTGCGTTCGCTTCTACTCACACCACGGGCGCATGCGCAACTGTCCTCCTCTAGTCTCCTCTCCTTCAAGTGTGAATATAAGCAGCGGTAGCGCGCTGCGCGCGTTGACTCAACTTCACTCCGTTCTTCCGATGAAGTGTGATGGAAGCAACAGTCCCGTGAGTTAGTGGGTTGGCGCAAAGCAAGCGTCAGCACCACCCCACAAACTAACAGCAACGCTACGTCCACTGAAGACAAAGCTGCGCAGCGAAGGGCACGCGACGCTGAGCGCAAACGCTTGAAGCGAGCGGCAGACCCTGAACTACGGCAACGAGAAGCGGCGTCCATTCGTCAACGTCGAGCGGCGGATGCTGAACTACGACAACGTGAAGCAGCGGCGGTTCGAGAACGTCGAGCAGCAGAACCTGAGGTTCGGGACCGTGAAGTTCAACGTAAACGTACGAAGCGAGCGGTGGAACCCGACCTTCGAGAACGGGAAGCCGCGTGTAAACGTCAACAGCAACACCGTTAATAACGATCCGCGATGCATGACCCCATGGTTCCCCTTGGGAAGATGGTGCAATTTTTTTTTTTAATTAATTTATTTCTCAATCATCCCAGATTAAGGGTGAAAGGAGTATAGTGTCGTTGACGAACCCAACGAAGGAACGATGGGAAGCCGCGTTACGCAGCGAGGCGCCGAGCCAAAAGCGACTGCTTGCAACAAGAGCAGCGACAGCGTCAAAGGCCGCTGAAGCCCTGGAGTAAGGGCAGACTCCCATCGTCCTTCTTTTTAGAGCGCAGCTCTTAGGGGCCCGTTCCCGGCTTAAGCGGCGTCGGCGTCGCCGTCGGCGTCGGCGTCGCCGTAACCAAGGTCATCCCAAGGTCACGTGGCCCCCAAGGTCACGTGACCGAAAGTCACGTGACCCCCTGAAGTCACGTGACCCCCCGAGGTCACGTGACCCCCCCCCCCCCGAAGTCACGTGACACCCCCAGGTCACGTGACCACCCCCAGGGTCACGTGACCCCCGCCGAGGTCACGTGACCTCCCCGATGACGTCATCGGCATCCGCATCCTCATCGTCATCATCACTGATGACGATGACGATGCGGATGCCGGTGACGTCACTGATGACGTCATCAGTGATGATGACGATGACGATGCGGATGCCGGTGAGGTCATCAGTGACGTCACTGATGACGTCATCAGTGATGATGACGATGACGATGCGGATGCCGGTGATGTCATCAGTGACGATGACGTCATCGTCATCGTCACTGATGACGATGACGATGACGAGACCCCCGCCGAGGTCACGTGACCGGGGGTGTCACGTGACTTCGGGGGGCATCCGCATCGTCATCGTCATCATCACAGATGACGTCATCAGTGACATCACTGATGACGTCATCAGTGATGATGACGATGACGATGCGGATACCGGTGAGGTCATCAGTGACGTCACATGACGTCATCAGTGATGATGACGATGACGATGCGGATGCCGGTGACGTCATCAGTGACGATGACGTCATCGGGGAGGTCACGTGACCTCGGCGCGGGTCACGTGACCTGGGGGTGCCACGTGACTTGGGGGCATCCGCATCGTCATCGTCATCATCACAGATGACGTCATCAGTGACGTCACTGATGACGTCACCGACATCCGCATCGTCATCGTCATCATCGCTGATGACGTCATCGGAGTCCGCATCGTCATCGTCACTGATGACATCATCGGCATTGTCACGTGACTCCCCAAGGTCACGTGACCCCCCCAGGTCACTTCACCCCCCAGTACCCTTCCCTCCTCCTCCTCAAGAGCTGCACTCTAATTCGTTGTTACAGGGAGTTGTAAACGGCTTTCACTTTTTTTCTCTTTCCTTTATTAGACTCAACAAACATGTATTTAACAACAACCACCTTCTATCAGCTTGAGGCAGGGCGAAACTGAGTCAGTACTTTGCTACCCGCAACAAACGCAAGGGCTTAGTTGTCTGGGCGGTCGCAAAATATCGACCGTGCTTGTTTTGACGCCCGTTCTTTTTTTGTGATTTTGACATGACTTATCCTTATGTTTAGCTCCCTCAAGATGTCGACTGCCTGTCCCGCCACACAATGAACACCTGTCCAGTTAACACCTGGATGTTCTAGCTCTACAACATATTGAGAACGACGTAATTTAAATCAAGCGAGATTTTTTTTTTTTTTTTCAAAATATTTTTTTTTTTTGCGAATTACGTCGTTCCCAAGATTTACTATTTTACGGCGACCCATGGGAATCATTTCCCATCGTTTGTGAGAATAAAAGTATGCAATGCTGTTGTTGTCAGTAGAGAGAAGAATCGAAATACTCCAGAAATATCCTGCAGTCTCATATATTCATTCAGTCATTTATTTCACCTTAAGGGCCCGTTAATGGCAATACATGAAGTGGGGGGGGGGGGCGTAATCAGGGTATGAACAATATAAAAGCCAAAACAAAAGCATTATACAATCGGGGAACTCGAAGAAATTACAGAAGATTGAGGCTAATGACAAGAAAGGTGTAGTTTTACTGCAGATGAGAAATCAGCCGGGTCCAAGATTTAGGATGTGGGAGTGCTCCAGTCGCTGATGGCTTGAGGAATAAATTACTGATTGAAAGCGTTAGTAGATCCAAAAATACGCTTGATGGTGCAGACGTTGTTGAGCCGAGATGTCCGGTCGGGGGGTAATAACAAAGTGGTTTTGAGGTGAGAATGTGATAGTAGATTTTGTGAATAAGGCACAGCTGAGAGACGTTCCTGCGAAGCTGCAAAGAGGGCGTGGTCAGTTGAGTTTTTAGCGCTGAGACACAGAAAGAAAAGTCATAAGTCGATGAGATCAAGCGAGCAGCTCTTTTCTGAACTGCCTCTAGGGTATTGTTCAGCTACAGTTGATGGGGATCCCAAATGGTTGAGGCATATTCTAATTTTGGTCTGACGTACGTGCCAAAGGTCAGCTTACGGACAAAGGCTGGAGCGCTTTCTAAGTTACGTTTGATTAGTCCAAGAGTTCTAGATGAATCGGCAGGAATGGCTTCGATGTGGTTATTCCAGGAAAGGTCAGATGTTAGTGTTAAACGAGGTATATATACACAGTCGCGGTTTCAATCAGACCAGGCACCAAGAAGTAAATGAATGACAGGGTTTCTTTTTCCCTAGTGAAGTGAATTAGTTTGCATTTAGACTTGTTTAATGGCATTAATCACTCGTTCCTTCAATTGTTAATCTTATCTAGATCTTCCTAAAGCTGGTCATTATTTTGCACACAAGTTACTTTGTTTTAGATGACGCAGTCGTCGGCGAAAAGGCGTATTTTCGAAGAAATCCCAATGGGAATGTCATTAATAAATATTAAAAGCAGTAAGGGCCCAAGGGGACCCCTCGGGAACACCAGATGATACATTTATTAAGGAAGATTTATGATCATTAATGGACGTGACCTGTACACAGGAAGAAAAAAAGCCACGAATTCATGCAAACGTTAATTGGTCGATACAGAAAGATGATAGTTTAGAAAGAAGGCTTTGATGGGGGACACGTTTGAGCTCTTTAGAAAAATCAACAAAAACTGCGTCAGTCTGGACATGACATTCAAGCTTAGAGTGCAAATCACGGATGAAGTCGCGGAGCTGCGTTTCGCATGAATGTCTCGTTAGAAAACCGTACTGCTGTTTAAAAAAAAAAAGGAATGTGTTGATAGCTGCCTCATGATAATGGAGTAGTGGATATGCTAAAGTAGTTTGCATGAAATGGAAGTCAAAGAAGTAGGGCGATAATTACATGCGGAAGAGCGGCTGCCCTGTTTAAAGACTGGCATAACCCTTCCCACCTTCCAGTCAGATGGAAGGCAGCTTTGAGATAAGGACTGATTAAAGATGAGTTTCAAATACTCACTACAAATAACACTGGTGTTTTTTTTTAATTTTAGAGTTGAAGTTTTCGGTTTTAGCGGACGAAGTACGTTTTAGTTTATCAATCAATTTTTTAATACCTGCGGATTTAAGGTTAATAGGGTGCATGCGCTCGTAAAGCTCTTCAGGGAGAGTTGGGACAGAGTCCAAGCACTCGTTAGTAAACGCTGATGAAAAGTATTCGTTAAGAACCCTTGGATAGTCACTCTCCGGAATGGGGTCCCGTTAGCGTGACTAAGGTGGATGGTAGAGATGTAATTCTTTGGCGACACCAACTTCCAAAACTTTCTAGGATTACTACGGAGTATTCAATGTAAATCAATAAAAAATACTTTCTTTTTTGGACAATCTAAGGTTACGGGTATATGTATGTAGGGCGGAATTATTAGCATCCCAGGCCTGTGTCGTACCAACACGTTTAGTTTTTGCAGAGTCTTTTTTTTTGCTACTTAAGGAGAGCAGTGTTTTGGAAAACCATGGTTTAGATGAGTCGGTGCCGTGGTCGGTGCGTTACGAACCGAGGGAACAAAAATATTTATGAGATTTTTTATTTTAGTTTTAAATAGCACCGAGTTTTCGTCTACTGGCCTACGGTAAAAATTCGCATTGAAGTGGTCGAAAAATGTGGTCATCTCACGGGTTATTGATTCATGGTCGGCGTTGTTATACTCGTGAATGAGTCTGCAAATGGAATGTTTCACAAGGACGGGTAGTGACAGGTCAATACTCAGAAGCTTATGATCGCTGAGACCGTCACAGTATAGTGGATAGATTTGACAAGATAAGGTGATGTTGTTAGGATCAAGACGAGAATGCTATCTGAACAAGTAGGTTGGTCAAATACCTGTGTAAAGTTAAAAGTGAGACACAAATCCAGAAACGGGTTAGCTGCAGAGCTTCCCCCTGATAGGTTTGACCAGTTAATATGGGGAAAATTGAAGTCACCAAATAGTACAATATAGGCTTTTGGAAAAAGATTTTTCACATCAAGTAGGACTGAGTATAGTTTGGTATGAAAAGATGAAACACAATCACGTGGCCTATAACAGACACCAAGAACCACTTTACTAAATGACGTACAAACGCATATGCAAAAGAGTTCTAAGCCATAAATTATTAAACAGATGTCGGAAGAAGAAATTTGTCTTTTCATGGCAATGAGCGCACCGCCTCCCTGTCTGCCGAGCCGACCACGCCGGAATATGATGTAGTTAAGATGAGTCGGAAAAATATTTTATCTTCGATATCGGGTTTCAGCCACGTTCTGTAAGGATAACTATATCTGATGAACTGTCCTCCAGTACTCTATGAAGCTTATCTCTTCTTGACACGATGCTGCGGATGTTTGTGAGAAAGACAGATAATTCTTCATTTCTATCGCGAGCTGCGGCATGGCGAGGGAAGGATAGAGCCCTATGTCTGTTATACGGACTTGCTCCTGGTTATAATAGTTCAACAACAGACTGGGACTCCGGGTGGAATAAAAAACGTTTGTTAATAATATGTAGCCTGTCAAAGCGAACTTTAAATGACACATTTATACTTCTCCCGTACTCGAAAAGGTTGCTACGGGAAAGTCGCACAAACATAGAAGCTTTAATCCGGCAGCTAAAATGCTTCTTTTTTTTTTGTCGTTGTATCTGGCAAACTTGACAATGATAGGCCTGTTTTTCTCTAGCTGATATCTGCCTAGGCGATGCGATTGTTCAAGATTTGACATGTCTAACTGAATACCTAACTTCTGCGTGCTAAAATCGTCGACTTTTACATCTGATTGACCTTACGTCGCGTTTGAATTATCTGGGGACCCAAAAAACGACATATTTCACCTGCTAAGCCTATTTTCATTGTCCTCACATTGCCTCGGAATAGCTGCCCGCTCAACAGAAATATCTGGTAAATATCTTATCAACTTCAGGGTGGAGTAGCTAACTAAAATGAACAATTCCTATCAAGCACAGCAGAATGAACATAATGCGTTTTGCTGCAGCAGCTGCAGCAAAAAACAAATTGACAAAATTTCCACATTGCACAAGGTGAATGTATTGCACACGTCACTCAAAGCCTACCAAGGACCGAATCCTGAACAACAATATAGTTCAAAGACGTCGTGCACATTCATGACGATGTATTGCAATTGTTAAATCTTAGCCGAGAGCCGCATAAATCCTGGAGCAATGCACTTGCTTGCTGAGTAATTCTTCAATTCCTTTCCGCAGAAAAAAGTAATTGAATATATAAAACGTGGCAGCGCAACGATTTTTGTATTTTCAGTACATACCGCTGAGATGCAAACGTGTACGCTTTTAACCCACGCATCACGCATTAGTTCAGACTTAGTTACTGAAAGCCACATGAACCGAGTCTCAAAGTTCTGTTTTCTTTATCCTCTTTTTTTTTTCTTAAGTTGCTATAGGACCCAAAACTTCGAGACATGAGTACTTGAAGTTGCAAGTGCTGTCAGACGACTAGATTCCGGTACTTCAACACAAAACTAGGTGCGAAACATGGGGATAACGTCCGCATGATATGGCAGCACACCTGAAATCAGCAGTAACAGATGACTCCGAAGTGAATTGCACACACCAAATCGTGATTAAAAAGGGGACATCTTTCTTGTCAACAGATATAGTCTAACAAAAAGAGAGTCAATGTGCAAGGAGGCGAGCTGGCGTTAGGGAATCAATTTCTGTAATAGCCAAGAATAAGGTGAGAAAAAATAAGGCTTTGTAAACAAAGAAAATGACTCAGAGGGAACTTCTCAATCGAGGAAAAAGCAACAGGAGGGGTTGCGGATGACACTGGCAACCAAAAAGCGTCTTTGTGATTGGCTCCCGAAGGAAAAATCCATCAATGTAACGCTGTTTGGCAGTCAATGTTTTCTAGTGGACCGCTGACTGTGCCTGACTGTACGTCAAGCATGTCTGATTGGACAACAAGTTACTTTGACCGACAGTCAAACTCCAGTCAGACCCCGCTTGTCGGCTTTCTGATGGTTTCCTGGTGGCAGTCGGCCGCCGCGAAATGCCATCAGGATGTCCTGGTGGTGATTCTGACTGTACATCGATTGTCTCTGACTGTACGTCAGAAAGGTTTGACGTGCAGACAGAAGTACGGTCAAAGGACGTAAAGTTCGTTCGGATACCACTATTTCGTCAAATCTATGAATACGAAAAGTAATCTATGCACGAGAAAACGATTTCGGGACGTGAGCCCATAAAACCGCTGACGTTAGAGATGTGACACGCAACCGACCGACAACCTTGATCAGAAGCCCGCCGAAGCGTCGAACGCGACACTTCGCACTTCGCTTCGCCCATGGAGGCTTCGCCGAGCTTTCATGAACGATCGCTCTCGACTCGTTTTGTTTGCCCGCTTGCTCCAACCTGTCGATCCTGCCCGGGCTCTACAATGTCTTATGTTTTAGTAGAATTTCTACTCGACAAGACCCAGCCTGTTGTGAGTTCCGACGATGTAAGGGACTTTAGCGGTGTAGTTAAAGACGACAAGGTGTACCAGGTCTACTGGGCCGATGACGCGCGAACAAAAGGATCATTCTACGACGCGAAAGTACTCTACATGGCAGGTGAGTAGAACTGAAGTACGGCGAGTGATGTACGAGTGCTTTCATAACATGCTGACGGCTTAACTGCATTTGCAGCCGAAGCATCTCGTATAAAACGAATAGTCAAATCGAGTTTCTGTAGTGGTGGCGTAGCATAGCGGTTAGTGTTTCCGATTTGTACGCAAGCGGTCGCGGGTTATATCCGCGGTGGTCCTGCTTTCTTTTTTTTTTTTCTTTTTCTCGAACTTTTTGTTTTATCGAGGCATTTGGCGATATTTATGAGTGCGTATAGCTTTACTCTTATATAAATGCTGCCCCTGATGATGAAATTCCCTTGGCAGTGGCAGTCAGACGTCATCTGATGGACCATCAGATGACGTCTGATGGTCCACCACGTTCCACCAAGGCTGCTGACTGGCAGTCAGTGTCCCAAATTACGTAGCTTGATGGAATTTTCAATAGGGCTTTTGTGATTGGGCAAACACTCACTATGATTTCTTTATTAACTTTGACGGTGTTATTTTAACAATGCTACGTGTTTGAGCTTCTATCGTACTCTCTACACGCACGATCAAGCCTAGTTCGTAACTGATATTAAGCAGCCAGGAACACCCGTCGTGACTTCCCGACGAGGAAAATCCTGCTCCTCAAGTCACGAGCGGAAACCATTAGAGGGCGCCACCGAAACACCTGGGCGATAGTAGTTTGTCTAAGAAAAAAAAACTTTCTTTTGAGTTTGTATTTTTTTATTTATAGTATTTATGAACTTCTAAAATCAATAAATTGAGCTACAGCGAATTTCGTACCTCTTCTAAATTTAGCGTTTTTTATTGCTTACTTGGAGCAACTAGTAATACAAATCTGTTGTTTTGGAAGTCACAGCTTGGCTGGGATGTCCTTGTGTGAAATATCACACTGTAGGTTGAACACGAGTTTTTTCTTTCGCACACCTTCCTTGTGCAATGGAACATATGTCCTACAATACATTTTTCTCAATTGAATAATCTTGGGTTGTGCTCAATCGTCTGGGCACCCTTTACCGTAGTTATTGCTTACAAACGTGCACCTTGACAAAACTGTTTTCCTTTTCCAATAAAAGTGGTAAACGCTTTCTTTTGCAATCAAAGGTGGTAAAAGGTTGGTTACATCTATATAGGTGTTTTGAAGTTTACCGTGAAGGTAAATTCAGCGACGTTTCATTGAAGAGCTACCCGGGAGTTCACCATGTGGTCCCTCCTAGCGCCTTGCGCCATGATCAAAGTATCGTATGAAGGCAATGATAGTGTGGCACTGCTTGTCGACTCGTCGTTGATGATGGTCGTTGCCACGGTCCTACGAACGTCTAAGTTCGTGCACCAACGACACTAGCTTTCAGCGGAGACAATTGGGGCGGGGCGGTTGTTTTCGGGCAGCTGCAGGAGTCAACAATCGCCCTAAATCGAGGTGGTGGAAGCATTTGCGAAGTTCGAAGCTCACTGTGCGAAGAACGTAAAATTTCGCCCATGACGCAGTCAGGTTGTCCCTCGTAGGAACCGGATCACGGCTGACAGAGGGAACCCCTAGCCTAGGTGCCGTTGCACTCTTGGCTTTTTTTTTTTTTAATTTTTATTCATTTTCTCGAAGTTTTATTGCTGAGCGGAGTGTGAACTTCTCGGAGCTTGACGGTGCCGCTAAAGGCGTTATCGCAGCAGTCACAAAAAAGAGAAGCACAAGAAAACACGTAAATTTATTTCTTTAAGAGGCACTGAGGTCGAAGCTGGGTCCGGTCCGTCCAGGCCCCAGGGACTAGTTTTGCGACGTATGCTTGAGCATTGTTTGGGGCATTTAGGGCCTGTCAGTTACTTTTTGCGCGCTTAGTCATCGGGTCGTCGTGACGTGTTATTAGAGGTGCCTTGTTTATGGCCCAAATGGTGACATGTGGCACAGGCCACAAGTTTTGAGTCATAGGGTGTGTACCAACCTCTAAAACCAGAAATACTCAGGAAATTGAAAAAAAAAAAACATTTGCAAAAGTCAAGAAATTGCCAAGGGAATCGTCCAATAGCTGGCTAAGTTAAGGAAAGTGTGCTATGTAATTGGCACAGTGACACGGAACGAAGCGGGAGTGTGCGGCGTGGATGGATTTCGCACTGAGTGTCAGTTGCCCGAGTCATAGCTTGGTAACGCAACACAATACCTTATTCGCAGGATTAAATGGAGAGAGCCCTAAAAACGCTGCAATCTCATCCTCTGCATTTTCCCCTTTTGAAATGGTTGGGGAATTTAATAAAAATATTAAGGAAAACCCGGAAAAATCAGGGAATTTGAGATACGTAAGATAATAGGCACCCTGTTTTGTCATGAAGGCATAATATGTAAAAACTCTAGGGATATCTTCTCCCTTAAAGGTTACAACAGCCATCCGTCTTTCTACCCCAAGGAGTTCGGCACTTATTATGCATTGCGTGCGGCAGCCTAAGTTAGTTATAAAGGCCTCAGAGATCTTCCCTTTGTCAATGTTGTATATAATAGGTGGAACTGAGTATCCGCTACGGCTCTATAAGTATCAAATTCTAAAATTTTATGGTTGCAGTTGAAGCATTCATTTTTTCTGTAGTTTGTGGAATTCAAGGATAAGTGACGGATCCCAGAAGTCAGTGGAGACATTATTCACGGGAGGTTGAATTCGAATTCGGTACTTCTCGTCAGCAAGATGAGTTCTAGCTTGGCCATTTATGGGGCGGTAAATGTCTTTCCGCGTTAAATCTGAAACTTTGATACGGTCGGCAAGTCACAGTATCAGAATGCGGCGCGTTAAGGTAACCGATTTCCGTAGGTGAACGGATAAATGAGCCAGCATCGTAGCTTCAACGAAATACCGCCCAGCTTATCCAATATGTGCGTGCATGGGATCGGCGGGCGTTGCGTCAGAGGCAGTGTCGCTGCCTTTGCTTTCCTCGATGATGGGCTCCCATTGTACGTAGGGCATAGTTTCACACTCAGTTACCCGAGGGAGGGGTCTAGGTGCGGTTTGTTTTTCACGAATCTTCGAAGACGGTTTTATACAGGCGAGAACACCAAAGGGGTCATAGACCTGATTTGTCTTGTCGACTTATCGATGAAAGTGAAAGTCTTTTTTCTGCTATAGGCATAAGGCTTCGAGAACTTCATTCCTGCTTGGCTTGAAGCGAAGGTCACCGACGGTTTCGTTGTGCCGGAACAAAATTCCAAATCTTAAACGTTCAGTACTGCGTTGTGAAATCAAGTGCACCGGTTGACCTTAGTGTTTCCGAAAAGGCAACAGTAAAACTATTTTCAAAGCAAAGGACGATTTCATGTAAATTATTACTAGGATAATGTATGGTGATCCTACCATTTCAAAGCACTCTTGTCTTTCTCTCGTTTCCTTTTTTTTTTTTTTTTTTACAGAATTATTTTGCAGTTGTCATTCAAAACTTACATTTCATCGGTAACTGGAAGTCTTGGTTGCCTATTATCTCTAACTCTAACGGTTGCGCGAAGTTTTCTGCCCCATAAAGAATAGAACATGTATGAACATGAAATATATACTCCAGGGCAGAGGTTTTCACACCCCGGCCCGCGGCTCGCTTCCTGCACGCACGCTGCTACCGGCACAAACATAAGCAAACTGCGCCGGAACGCGCTCCAACCGCGTAAATGAAGGTACGAGAAAAAACGAGAGAAAACTCCCTACCATAAGATATGTCCTCTTGTAAAAGCATTGATGCGAAATATGCAAAACTAAGCGCCCCTTTCGGCTAAGGTGCATTGTGGGAAATATTTGTTGAAGAAATCTGTGTTTCGGTTTCCTCCATCGGACCGCGGCCAGCCGAAAGCCGAAGCCACGCTCCTCAACGCCACACTCTAAAAAATCCCTGCGGGTCTACCTATCCTCAAACACTCAAAGAGCCAACCTCTGCGATCTACGAAAACAGCCCAGCGAATGATGAAGTGGAACATCCGTCTAGACCTCAAAATAAAGTCTGGACTGTGACATTACGCAATGCAAAGCGTCATGCTTGTATTGCGTAATGCCACACCACAGGCTTCATTTTGAGGTGTAAACAGATATTTCACCTGATTATTCGGTGCGCTGATTTCGTAGATCGCAGAGATTGGCTGTTCAAATGTCTTGCAGGTAAGTAGACGGCCAAGCATTTCTTAAAGTGCAAGTACCTACGTCTGCATGTGATGTGGGAAGTATACTTATCTTCTTCTGACTCTATCACAGGGCATTTGATCCAAGGCGAACGCAAGCCTCGACAAGTTCAGGAAAGAGTAAGACGAGGTGGAAGCGCGTGGCCAAATGAATCGGGGCAATGAAAGTGAAAGAGGAAGATGGATTAAGAACGAAGGATACAACAGGACAAAGGACATTGTGAAAGCCCGATGCCAATCTTGGTGCTGGCCATCCTCCAAGTCTTTCGAAGTCAAAAACAAACACCCACAAGGAGTCGGTGTGTAGAGCAATGTTGGCCGATCGAGATTAGGTTTAGTTTCGTTGACACGATGTGGCTTGCCTTCTCCATGAATCAGTTACCGTCTGATGAAGTGACGAAAGAAAAGCATATGGACTGCATCACATGCACACATACGTAAAACTAGGAAGTTTCGAGGAGGTACGCTGCGTTGAGGGGCGTAGTGCAGGTTCGCGGTCCGACGCAGAAAACCGAAGCTAAAATCCTAAAATCCTTGTTGACAAAGGTTTCCCAGAATGCACCTGAGCCGCTAAGGGCGCCTCGGTTTTGCGCATAGTCCATTGAACGTTGTCATCAGCAGAATCAACACTCTTAATCCCCTGTTTGACATTTGTGAAACTATATATTAAAATTATTTTACGTTCCTATAGATAATGTGCTTTTATGTATACTATAAGTGAACAAAAGGTAAGGGCGCAAACGAGCTGGTGGTGGTTAAACATTTCGACAAAAACCCCGAGACTGGGACAAAAGGGGACGGACAAACACAAAGTCCCTTTTTGTCCCAGTCTCGGGGTTTTTGTCGAAATAGGTATACTATGTTGTACCTATTGCATATTTTCAGCATCAGTTCTATCACTGTCACAAGTCTTTTGCCCTGTGTGGGCGTTCCCAAGTTTCTATGCCCTTTAAATTAGGCCTGGTAGTTTTCTTGCCTCCTATTATTGTGTAATTTCATAATTGGCTAACTATTTAATTTGATAACAAGGTATACATACATTCGCCCTCCTTCGAGTATTTTTGTGATGTTTACTCTAACTTCAAGTTTTGTATTTAAGTGTTTATATACCTAGAAATATTTATTTAGATTTTTCCCATTTTTATTTACCTACTTATTTGTCGGGAACTCGAGACAGTGATATAGCCTCGATCCGGCCCCCAAGCCAAAACGTTTGCGGGCCCCCCCCCCCCCCCCCCCCCTTAGGCATCATTCCATGCCAACGGAGACGCGGCAATATTTTATTTCTTTTCAGGGAGATCTTTGTAAAATTAATATAAATAAAAAAGCCTCTGAAATAAAAAAAAATATATATATTTTTGCTAAAAAAAATATACATTTCATTTGTGCAGATATATATGCCCTAAATGTTTGGTATTTGCATAAAACTCAGGTAGTCATATAAAAACACTGAAAAAACGGTTCATGACCACACAAATTTAGTTAAGCGCCTAATTATTCAATACTATGTCCGATCTTACGTTAAGATACGAACACAGAAAGGCGCCATTTTGTGTCCCAAGAGGAGGCCGAAAAAGAAAACACATTAAAAGGTTTCTTTATTAGTTTTTTTTTTATTATTAAACTTGGAGCGGGCCGTTAGCTACAATACTTTTATTCTTTGAAATCATATAACTGCATATAACTAATAATCAAATTGCGTGTGTTAAATTTCCCAATCCTTCTTTTCTGGCGTTTTAATTAAGTGACAATATCTTTATACAGAAACGGCATTATTGAGAGCATGAAACAGCAATGTGGGCAACGGTGCCCGCAACTTTTGAAAGAGCCAAAAGTTCAATTTACATTATGTGCTGAACATATAAAAAAAGTCTAAAACTGATTTGCGTTGTTCCTAAGAATTCTTTTTTAACGATGAGTTTTTTTGTGTTTTTAGGCGCTCGCCTTGTGGGCGACGCAAACCGGCGTTCGCCATCGAGGCGTCAACGGTGTGAGAAGCCGCAGCAAAGTCTTCGACGCTCTCCTGAAAACACTTTTTTTTTTCATTTAAAGTGGACGTTATCCTCACTTATCCGTGATGATACTGGTGCGTTAATTTTAAGCCCCGCTCACACACTTGCAACCGAGTAGGACCGGCTGAGACATGACCGGCTTTAAGCCTCTTGCGATGGCGTAGGACCGGGTGTGCTGCTGTGGAGCGGGTCCTAAGCCGTCGCAAGATGCTTAAACGTCGATTTTGTCTCAGCCGATCCTATGTGGTTCCAAATGTGTGAACGGGCCATTACTATACTTCGGCCAGTGTTGTACAGAACGGCGTTACAAGGAACAGCTTTCCTGGAACGCGTTCCTTTTAGGAGAAATGAAGGAACGCCGCCGTTACATTTTGTATTGGTGGAACTGGAACGGGAACTCGTTACACTGTTACTGAAACAAAAAAAAAACAGAGTACTTTTGTTTTTGTCCAGTGGGGGTAATTTGTATTTATTTCTAAGGGGGAAATTCTAAAAAAGTATAAAAATAACATCATTACGAAAAGCAGAGTCTCGGTAACTTTTTTGTTAGTTATCTTAGGGTTTATATTGTGGGGTTCTCTCTTGGTAACCGTCGGGTGCAAGAAAGCTAGAGGACATGGATTCTTTTTGTAGTGTCCAAGACTGCGGTGCAAAAAACACAACTTTTAGTAGAAGGAGAGCACAGAAATAGGAACGTCTCAAACTCGACTACTTTCTTTGCTTCCACAAATCCGCGTACACCGAGTAATCTAAGGCCGACTTCAGCCATCAGTGAACTTCCACAAAGTGACCTACAGTCAGTGTTGCCAATTTAGCGGTTTTCCGCTAAACTTAGCGGTTTTGGGTTTTGTTTAGCGGGATAAAAATATTGTTTTGCGGGAGGCGTGAACTTTAGCCGGTTTTATGTAACCTTGGAGGTTTTTTTTTAGAGATATGAAAGTTATATATTCATTTACTGCCAAAAAGGCACCTGTCATATCCATAATCAGCCAAAGTCGCCTTTGCTTACATTCAGTAATGTTCTGGCCTATGAGAGTGACACCTGTGACGTCATAAAGACATTAAGGCGTCGACTATTGGAACATGCCTCCCTGTTTTTTTCGAGCACGCTTGAACAGTATCAATGTTCCAATGTGTTCCTTTGATGTTTTTTTCACTGCTCCGTGAAATGGGCCTGGTGATGTACGCTCAAAAGTTTAGAAAAGACTGGCTACTGGAGGTTCCTGATGATAGCAGACGAGCCAGGTGCCGTTATTGCAGAAAGGAACTATCTGCGAAACAGGTGGATTTGGTCGCGCACACTGCAACGAAGAATCATGTTTTGGCCGCTGCACCTTTCTCCTCTAGCAGGCAGACGACTACACGAGTTGAACAGAAGTCTGACGAGTCACGCACTGCTGAAGGGTTCCTAGCCACGTTCGTATGCGCTCACTCCGCAATTTTGGCTTCGGATCACCTGGGCTAACTGTGGCGTGGTGTGACAGATTTCTAGTCAAAACATAAGGAAAGCTTTTTTTAAGATGACATTAATATGATCTATACTGTTAATATATATTTGGGCGAGAATTAAAGCAAAAATTCAATTGTTAAAAACGTGCGCTGTGTTTTGGATTTAGCGGTTTTTAGCGGTTTTTGGGGATTCCGACTGCGGGTTTTCAATTTTTGAGCTGGCAACACTGCCTACAGTTACAACAAAAGAACAGGTTACCAGACACTGAACGCAACCTTGTAGCCCGAACGTTGGTCACTTAAGAGATACACAAAATTTAACCTTAGTTGCCTCTCCCCTTGAGCACCACCTTCAGACCGAACAACGAACCCAACCTTCAGGAAGAAGGACTGGTAGTTTTCGAGATTGACATTCCAAAAGACGTACCCTCTTCTTCACTTGCTCGTCTTGCAGACAGCAACTATGAGCAGCAACTGTTGTTAAGTTCGGGCGAAAAACTTACTGTTATACTGAAACGCGAGAGGTTTTAGCAAAACGATCGTGCAATGTGGGGCAACAGAGCATTTGGGCTGTTTGAGTCGCCCACCACAAACATGAATATGGTTAAAAGCTCCGATTTTTAAAAGCTAGTACATCAACAAATGAAACCTTGCTTCCGCTTGTTTTTTTCTCCTGGAGTCCTAATCTGGACACTTTGCGAAAAAGTCGGCGAGAATTCCGGCGGCCGTGATTGATATAATGATAAGGCAATTAATGCAAAGGTACAAGCGAGCTGGACAACAATGACGATAATATTTCCTGGAGAGGGGGAACAAGTGCACCAAAGGACAAACACATATCTCTAAACACAGCTAGGTTACTGGTGCGCGACCGAACAAATTCGCCTGGTCCTGGTACATCAGGAATAGGCGGCTTTTTTCGGATGGGCGGCCGAACGGGCTAGTACACACCAGCTCGGAGCAAGTGGAGTGAAAGCTCGCATCGCAGAACCCTGAATATATGGTTCAATCCCCTCCTCTGCCCGTTTCGATCTGGATGAACATCGTACCGGCGTGCGGTTGTGTATCACTGCTCCGTGATGCACGTTATAGACCCCAGGCTATCGTTTGTACCCCACTGGCTAGATTTCTCATCTACTGCTGGGAGACTCGTCTACCGTTGAGACATGCCAATTTTTGGGCTCTAAAACAAACACAAAATACAACCCCTTTTTTTTTCTTTTTACTTACACGCAGCGATTTTAAGATTTATCAAAGGATGGTCGTGCCACATGACCTAGCTCCCCTCGTGCAAAAAAATTGACAGCGACATCTATCTCCAAAGTCCTCAAATGCTTGAAACGCTGTATTCGAGAATATATTGTTTAAATTCTTTTAGAACGCATTAAAGAGACATCTTGCGGATTGAAGAAGGAGCTATATTTTTATCATTTTCCCCGTCAAACTTTGCCGGTTAACTGAAATGGTTCATAGGTCACGTGACGTCAATTTTCCGCTAAATTTCCCGCTATATTTAGCAAGGAAACAAAACTAACGTTTAGGTCACGTCACGAAAATTTCCCAGCTAATTTTAGCGGGAAATGCCCGAACGAACGGACGGACAACCAAACAATTTGGGAACGGGTGTTTTCGTTAAAAAGCATTTCATGCTATAAAATGATACCTCCATCTTTTTAATGTCCAACGGTTAACAACGACTCAAGCGATCGAGTGAGTGGAAGTCTATAGAGGACAATATCCCCCTATAGACGCGTCAATCAGACGACGCCATTGTCAGCATTCCGCTGCTGCACCTAAGTGACGCCAAACCCGGCAATGTTGGAATACATCAGGAGTTTGGCTCCCCGGGGGATCAGCTGACGTGTGTGTTTATGCACGACAGCTTGTAAACACCAGTGCGTTAGCATGTGCCAGCCGCCGTGCCTTCAAACTCCAGCTGCCGTGCACTAGTGAATATTGAACACGGCTATCCTGGGTTCAATACCCACAGGTGCCGGCTTATCAGCGTGCCGTCGTGTACCTCTACTTCGCGACGTACGTTCAAAACTCATCTAGCAGGGGTACCGCTCTGGCTAGGATTTTCATCTCCAGTGGAGACACCTGGTGGGGCGGTTTGCCGTACTTCGTCTCAGCTTAAAGGGATTGTCTGGTCGAAACCGGAAGTACTTAAGTTCTTGCGCTCGTTACGTCGAGGGAGGCTTGATGTGGACAAACGTCGTCTTTATTTTGGTATATGATCTCCCGTTAATAACTAAGCCTTTCATGAGCCTATGTACGAAATTGCACCCCAAATTTAGCCAGTGTCAATGGCTCACATCCGTAGGTGCTGCGTGACGTCACAAAACGCAAAGGTTTGTCGGATGGTCGGGAAAACAAGCGTCGGTCGAGGGATGTCTTGTAGTTTGTTTCGAAGTACATAGTCTCCTAGGCTGTACCCTGCTAAAATGCCGATCTTTTAATGCAGTTCCTAAGCATGTGCAAAAGAAGTCACGCCTTTTAGCAGTAAACTACTCGCGGACAGACGCAAGTTTCGAGCAAACGTATACCGTTTCGCGCTAACACAACTGCGATGGCCACTGATCAAACCAGAGGCGCTTGCAAAGCAAAAGATGCAGATCTCGCGTCTGAAGAGGCACCTAGGCACACGAAGCGGCATGTGGGTACACATATCGGAGGATCCACTGGATCGGTGATGAGGCTGCGGGTCGCTCCCTCAGAGGCGATTTCGGCGGGTCGAAGGCAAACGGCGAATCGATCAAATGCATGTCGTCACTTCACTTGGACGAGCTTGGTAAATCGTAGTCACGCTCCATTTTGACACGTGGGCCAAACAGAATCGGGCTGCACGCGTGTTAAATAAAACTTCTGGTATCGTCTCCAGATGGCCTAGCTGTTGGTTTCGGTATCGCTGCGTAATCAAATTGATCAAATTGATTGATCCGATTTGGGAAAGGAGTGGATATACGTGGTTTAATATCGTTGGCACAGCATCAAACCTAGGCTTACGAGCCTTCTGTTTGCTTAGAGCTTGCTTTTTAGCTCTCTTCTGTGAGATGATGGCTCCATAAGCGGGATCTCGGTCTTAACGAAAACCCAGTCCCTACGAAAGGCGACGATCCACTTCGCTAGTCACTGCACGTCTCGCTGAAAAGTATGTCATGTCTTGGCCCGCATGTGCTGCCCGGTAGTTGTGGCACCCAACCGCGCAACAAAAATCTTACCCAACCACGAAACAAGTTGAGCAGAACAACAAAAACGAAGCACGCTGAGGCGTTCACTCGCAGGCAAACGACAAGACTAAAACGCTCGCTTTGTGTTTTGTGACGTCAGAGCTTCAATGTTGCCAACGAAAGCAGCGTTTACGATAGAATACAATTGGAGCAGCATAAATTCAATTACTCACGCAGAGGAGCATATAAAAATCAGATATTGCACGTGCGATGCGTCTGGTACAAAATGTGATCGGACAACTTAAGTCAAGACACAGCCGATAATACAAGCGCGAGCATGTGGCCCTGAACAGCGCATTGCACTGCACGAGCGCGAGAGCTTGGCAGAGACTCTGAGAGCCCGGAGCCTGCTCTTGAAGCGTCCGCTACGCTCACATTAAAAGGAACATTAAAATAAAACAAAAAAGTTTTTTTTTTTTTTTTTTAACGGCACAGATGGGTTATTTTAGGTCAAACGTCCCAGACGTTGCACTCGACCCCTTCCGATAAAAAAAAATCGTGGACTTTTGCCGCAACGTTTGTAGCAATGCCACGAAATATTTTTGGCGAAAAAGATTTTTGATGACGTGAGCGCGGTGTGAACTTTTAAAAACTGCATGAAACTATAGGCATCACTCAATAATTGATAAAAAATCAGCTTTTTAGTAAAACATCTAACAATATTTTTTTTTTAAATTTGCACAGATTTCGACTTACAATTTGGTTGGGCGTGTGACGTTTCGTTTAAACTAAATAGTTCTTGAAAAACTAAAATTTTGGAAACTTTTAACTTTTTTCATTAAAAAATATTGAATTGCTCCCGGGATTTAATAGAACCTTTTACCGGCTGCTCCGCAGGTATATAATCTATTAAAAGAAAATTTGAAAACCGCTCAATTAAATATCTTGCAGTAAACAAAAATCCTGTAGTTGCAAAACAGTGCGTTTTGAAGCATAAACAGCCGTTTATTTCACCCGGAGGTAGTTCAAGTCCAAACACAAAATAAGGTAGGTTTGGAAGAACTATCAATGATCTTTTGATTCTGAAGGTTTATTAAAAGTAATTTTTGTTTAAAGCGAGAAAACAATTTTTGAAGTTGAACTCTCGCACCACAACCCGGCGTCGCTTCTTAACGCCTCGTGGCCGCACATCACGCCACCTGTCACGATAGCTGGCACGATTCCGTCTCAAGAAAGAACGGAGTTTTCTGCCGCTTCCCCTTGTCCGTCTTTCCGGCTGCAAGGGAAGAAACGGCGGGTATCGTGCAATAATCGGAGGTGCCGCCAGCGCGTAGCAATAGCAGGCCCGTTGTGCCCTTTGTACCCAAGGGCGGCTCCAAACGCGATGCCGAAACGACGGGCGGCATCAAGTGACTAGGACTTCTCCACGCCTAGCCAAAGGTCCCATGGCCACCTCCGATTCCTAAAATAAAATTGATGGCTCTTCACCGTACAGTTTGTGGCGCACCTCTAACATATTTTTTGACGAAAAACAAATTTCATGGGTTGATGGCGGTTTGAACTGGTAAAAGGGTAGTTTTCATCCGTGACAATATACATATTCGCTGCTGTTTATTCCGTTAGAGCGAACATGCCACATCTAAGCCAAATTAAAAATTCATTTAAATTTAAAATGAAAATACACAAAGATGACAGTGCGTAATCTGGGTTTCTACAAAAAAAAATAAACATGTTTTGCTTCGCTTCAACATACACAACCATATGAAAATAAACAAGTAGCTTAGTAAATTTTTCTATCCAATATCGGATTGTTTCAATGCTCAGGATCGTTCTAAAATTGTCAGGAAATATCGTCGTTAACACGCCACGATATTAAGATATCATCAAGGGTGTATGGTCGTGCCACGTGACCTTGGGAATGTATAAGGCATAGCTTCCTTTGAGCAAGATATTTGACGGCGATCTCTTTCTTCAAAGTCCTATTATGCATGGAATGCGGTAGTCGAGAAACAATCGTTTAAATTTCTTTAGAACACATTAAACAGTCAATTCGGGGCTTGAAGAAGGACCTATATTTTTATCAATTTCCCCGCTGTATCTAGCGGGTCAAATGAAATGTTCTATTGGTAACGTGACGGCAATTTCCCCGCTAAATTTAGTGGGGAAATTGAATTTGTGTTTAGGCCTCGTCACTGAAGTTTCCCCGCTAAATTTGGCGGGAAATACCCGGACAAACGAACGGACGGGCAAGACATTTGGCAATGGGGGTTTTCGTTGAAAAGTATTTTGTGCTGTAAGATGATACTTCAATCTTTTTAATGTCCAACGGTGGACGACGACTCAAACAATCGGCTTAGTGGGAGTTGTGCCTATAGACACGTCAATCAGACGACGCCATTATGCGCATTCCGTTGCGGCACCTAAATCACGTCAGACCCAACAATGCTAAAATACTTCAGTATTTTGGATCTCCGGAGAATTAGTTGACGTGTGTGTTTACGCACCAACGCTCGTAAACAGCAGAAGAGTCAGTGCCTTCCATCTCCAGCTGCCGTGCGGAGGTGAAGGTTGGGCGCGGCCCCTTTGCCCTTGGTTCAATCCTCACCCCACACGTGCCGGCGTATCGGCGGCCGTCGCGTACCACTACTGCGCGACGAACGTTAGGAACATGCCTAGCACGGGTACCGCACTGGCTTGTTTTTTCATCTCCAGCGGGGACACCTGCTGGGCCGGCTTCCGATACTGTGTTTCAGCCTAAGTCGAGACCACGGTGGAAGAAACAGATTTAGGTGATGACTCTGTCCGACGCGGCGGCCACCTTATGTTCGGCAGACCGAGCGCGGTTCACTCGCACAGAGATAGATGGCGCTTAAGTTTGGATCCCTTTCAAAGTATGGGATCCCACCAAGTGGCCCCGCCGATTACTAGTGGATTGGCTGGGCTGCTCGGTTTATCACGTTAACAAGCCTATTGTCTCCCTTTCTCGAGATCCGGTGTGTCAACTCTGGCATCCGACAGGGTTGACACACCGGATCGCGGTGTGTCAACTTGGACACGAAATCTGCTATTCTGCCCCGTTAAAAACTTCTGCAATGCTCCCAAGGCGTGACCATGAAAGTGGCATTCAGTGTTTCATCATGCATGAGCTACGGTCCAATACAGCCATCTCGCAGCTTCTGTCGATTTGCGGTAAGAAGTGAGCGGGAAGAGTAAAAAAAAGCAGCAGAATAAATATGCTATCATTTCAGCTTTTCTGTTCTTGTTTTTTTTTTTTTTTTCTGGGCACGCGCGAGAAAGGGGATTGAGCGTCATGGCCAAGGAGTTGCTTAGAGCGTTAAACTGACAGCTGAAAGTGACTTCCAACCTGCCGCCGCCATGTCGCACATTTTTGACCACTAGGCACCTGACCTTATAGTTTTATGTTTAGATTTTAACAACCGCGCGCAGATAATTGGTTATTGATCGTTAATAACAGTGTCGACGAGATAAGTTATGTTTCCTTTGTTTTAAATCCGAATGCGATTTTACAACAATAACTCGTGCAGCTTGGCAAAGACACCGCTAGATGCCGTCAGCCGTGGTGCTGTATTTTAGGTTTTTATCAGAGCCAGACATCATCTCCGGGGCTAACAATAGTGAAAAATAGTTTATCATGTTTTTTACAGCAATCGCAATACAAATCTCGGCTCGGTTTTGTGAAAAAGCACAAGGATTTGGTACGGTCACGTGTCTAGTAGTCAAAATTGTTCAACACGGCGACAGCCAGGGAGGGGGGGGGGGGGAGTGGGTTTCTTGCCTGGTGAAAGGTCCTTGGGGGGGGGGGGGGGGGAGTACTTTTGTCGCCTCCAGCAGTGGCACTCGCTTTCATGATTGAAGGTTTCTAGGGACGGTGTCTGAGGTTCGCGTTCCTGCTCGTCCTCGCGGCTAGTGTTGTCCCCGACTGTCGTCCCTTCCCTATGCAAAGCCCGAATAGTTAATCCTCGGGCTAGTGCGTCTACACTCGCGTTGCCCGGGTAGGAGGTATAGCTGTGTGTCCAGATTATCCGGACCAGAGGCGGTCTTGTGTGGTCGAAGTTGGATAGAATTAGGTTGCTCCATGTAGACAGAAATTTTCCAGCCCAGGCCCTGCACGCGGCTTGAGAATCGGTTATGAGGGTAACCGTAGTACTGGAATCAAAGTCTGCTCTATAGAGGGTCGTCGATATGGCAAAAGCTATCGCCGTTTCCTCGCACTCAGCGCAGGAGGGGGAGCCCTTCAGGGATTCCGAATTCCCATTCCTGCCGTGCGAGTCGCACATCGCGATGCATTTGCCACCCATGGGTGAAGAATAGGAAGCAGCGTCCGTATAGAATACGTCATAATCGCCATGATATCCTCTACGTAGGTACCGTACCCTTGCGAGTCTCCTGCCCGCGTTGACTTGCGGGTCCATGTTCTTGGGGATAGCATTACCCGAACTCTCGCGGCGATTGCCGGAGGCTCGGGTTTCTGCCCTCCCTCCTCAAGGGAGGACGCGAGAGTTCGATAGCCCAGCCTACAAAGTAGGGCCCTCTCGGCGTTTGTTCGGCCTAGCCGGGTTCTCTGTCCAATCGACTGTGCCTCAGTCCGCGCCTCTATTGTGTTGCAAAAGCCTAGTTGGAGTAGGCGCTCGGTCAAAGTGTGTTGCGGGAGGCCAATGGCCGTCTTGACCGCCATGCGAACAGTGGCATTAAAAGCATCGATTTCTTTTCGGCGAAACTTTTGGAAGGCCGCGTGGTAGACTATGTGACTCACCAGTAGAGCCTTAACTATCCTAATTCTGTCTCCCTGCTTGAGTCGTCTACGTTTGCTAGTGACTCTTCGGGTCAAGTGGGCAACTTGTGGCACTGTTTGCGCAGCACTCGGACACTAAACGACGATTTGGCGTCTGTCTGTAGTTGGAGGCCCAGAATTCTGAGTCTCTCTGAGCTCGGGAGGTTTGAGGAGATCTTCCTCTAAACACCTTGGTGAGCGAAAAAGACTCGCACTATTGAAAAATTACAAGCTTGACGAGCTGGGTTTGTTAAGAACTCCACAGACGCCGGGAGCTGTGTTTGTTATTGTTTCACACCAATTCGGAAAAGGCGATTTTGGGATCATTTCGAAAAATGAATAGGAACTCTATCTACATTATTTGTTTCATAAACAAAAATATTTTCGTTAGAAATTCGATTACGACAAAGATAAACAAAATTTCAACGAACGATCCATTCGTCAGTCATCTCTTTAATTGATGGCAACCGAGAGATGGAGCGTAGTTTAACTACGTTCTCTGGCTGGGACCATAGGCGAGCTTCTTCCACCTAAATTGCGTCTAACAACGTAACCATCGCTAAAAAAATGTTTTTTTTTTTGTAGAAAATTAATAAACAAGTATACATGCCCTAAATAAACCTTTTAAGGGGCACTGAAACTTCAAAAGTCGTATGTTTTGTTATTGTCCAAAACTATAAAAGTTGTAGACATAGACGCACAAACCTTCTGCACAACGCTAAGAGAAAAAAGTTCCACGCATGGGCGTGCGCTTTTTTATTTTTGGCGTTTTTCTCTCCTAATTCTTACCTCCTCACTTCTTTTTATTTGTGGCGTCAAAAATTAAGAAATTTATAAGAGTCGGAAGCGACATTTCCATAGTATTAAAAAACATAATTCGCAAAACATCTCTTTGACATAATTGAGAACGCACTGCGGATCATCTTTTTGAAATACCGAAAATCGGAGTCCGGAGTGATGTCGCCTCCTGGCTTTTTATCCTCACTCGGAACACATGGCGGCTCTGGCGGCGCTCAGTACATGTAGCACTAAGGATGATCGGCGAGTCGGAAAATCGGACGAAGGTCTCCTTCTAGGTGCCCGGCGCCCGCTCGGACTTCAAAAAGAAAATCGCCAAACCGTCAAAACAACTGGTTTTGGTCTGATATCTGCGTACCGTAGTTTCGGTTCTGACTCTTTCGTGGCAGCCTTTTACACAGAACCGGCATGACGTGACCCCTCACGTCGTGGTTCACAACGAATCCGCAAATATGTAAGAAAACTATTTTAAAATTACTCAAGCGAATATGTAATCATTTCGTTGCTAAAATGTTGATAATAGTAGGTATTACCAGAAATATCGTTAGTAGTAACGGAAGTTATAGTATTCCTCGACCTCCAGCGAACATGGGCAATTCAAGTAGTGCCGACATCGCAGAGTCATAGGTCCATTCTGAACATTTATTACGCACTACAGGCTCCATAAAGGGCACAGATGTCGCCGTGAAAATACGCATGGAAAAAAAAGGGCGGCTGTTTGCGTTACCTCGCAGGTAACATGCGTAGATGGGGAGAGCGCCTTTGGAGCGCGCGTCACTAGAGCGCCAACATTAGAGAGCGTGACACGAGGGTGCTGCGACAGTAGCGCGCTAGACACTAGAGCGCACGTCACGAGAGCGCAGGACCAGTTGAGCGCGCGACACGAGAGCGCTTATCCAGTTCAGCGAGCACCGCAAAATGTATGATGTACCAGCGGCTACACAGACAGAACAAAAGTGGGCGACTCATCGGATAGGAGCATTGGTTATTTCTGACTGATTGAGTATGCCTGTATTAAAAATAAAAACAAAACAGGTACGACTCTTTTTAATCAATTGTTTACTGACGCCGGAAAGAAAAGGAGGCAGGGGAGTGTGGCCATATAGGTACCGGGTATGTCTCCAGTTGGGTGGAGCAGCGAGACTAAGATTTCTTCACGGTGCTGCGGTGCGCCTTTCAAATCAAATTGTTGTGTGTATGTTTATACAGCCGGAAGTTAGTCTGCCTCAGTGGGCGTCTGGTGTCTCAGCTGTAGATGAGCAATTTAGGCACTGCAGTACAACCGCTAGCCTGGGGTCTTTAACGTGCACCACGCAGTAGTGATACACGACCACACGCCGGTATGATGCCCATCCAGATAAAAACGGGCAGGTGCTTAATTGAACCTGCAGGATCCTGGGCTCTGCAGCGCGAGCTTTCGCTCCACGTGCTCCGAGCTGGTGTGCGCTAGGCCACTCGGCCACCGATCCCGGTGCGCCTCTCGGATATACTATAAATAGAGAGTATTCACTGGTGGCCATAGCTGTGCGCGCGAATTCTGAGCGCATGCTGATGGCGAACCTCCACAGTTATTTTCCAACGTGCATTCCGCACCATCGAGAGTGCCGCTCTTCGCAGCCTATTGATGTGAGCTCGTTCTGAGCATAAGCTCTAAACGGCACCCACGAATATGGCGTCCAGTGAATACTTCCTATAGGTTACGTCTTGCTATATTGGGTCATTCCTGACAGGCATTTGGGCTCCGATCTATTTGCTGGCTATTTAGACGTTCCTGATAAACTTTTCTGTGACGTCCATTACCTTAACGAGGAAGGCTCACCGCTAAAACAAACCTATCAGTAAAAAATTTCATCGAAGGAAAGCTCAGCGCAATTTTATCGGATGCAAAACTTCACCTTTTGACGATAGAGGAAATCCTCTTCTGCAGATTTGTGAAATATATCTGAGAAGTTTTCTTTTTCCAAAATTTTTATTCGTTCACGCGTCGGGTGCGGTAACGACGTCACCTTCTCTTGATGATAGAACACAAACTTAAGGTTATACCCGTTCTGCATGTCTCAAAGAAGAGTCTACAAAAAAAACCAAAAAAAAACTTGCCAATCACTTTGTTCATTCTTTGCATTCTACAGAACCGTAGCTTCTCCACCTTTGTTTTTAATAAGTAGTTCAATCTTCGAGGGTCAAACAAGAGTGGTTCGATTTAGAAATATAAAAATAGCAACCAAGAAAAAACAGCAGTAGAAACAGAAATGAAATTTCGAATGTAAAACTTGTAGACATAAATAGACACCGAAAATCTACACGAGGATAGTGCTGCGGGTAGTGAATTTAAAGGATTGATTGCAAGATTCGTATATTAGTTGTTGTTGTTGTTGTTTTTTTGTTTTGTTTTTTTCTTGTTTAATCCCGGGGCGGAGTAAATCCCCGTTAATTCCACAGAAAACACGTGAAGTCCGAAGAAGTGCTCGGTCAGGAGCGGACAACCACTAGCGCTCGACTGGTTGTGCGCTCTTGTGATGGCCGCTCTAATGGCAAGCGTGCGAATGTCGCTGCGCTCTCGAGTCGCGCGCGCTCACGTTGTGGCGCTGTACTGTCGGCGCTCTTGTGTCGTGCCTTGAACAGTTGTGTAGATGACGCCATTTTTCAGCATGGTAGACCATGACAAGAGTAGAATACCTTCTATTTGTTATCAAAATCAGGCGGCCAGAAAAGAAAAAAAAGTGCAAAATTAAGACATAGATTTTAATTTTTTTTTCGTTTTCTTTAATTCTAGAACTAACTTTTAATAGACAGAACTTGTCCATTACTGTGGTTTCTGAATTACATTTCGCAAACAAGCTCTGTGCACTAAAAAAAAGTATTATATCAAATAATGCGCACAAAAAAATGGAAAATCAAACAAACTCTTTACACTTTTCTTAAAAGACAGCACATGTGCGCGCGTAAGATAATATTCAGCAGCGACAATCCCACACAATGTTGTAGTTTTCCTACTTAATACGTTTTTCACAAAATTCGTAACAAAAACCCCATGATGCCTGGGTACAGATATGCTACCATTGTTGCACGATCGTGCGGTTAATTTATCTGAAGCCTAGCGTTTCGCTTCCCCACCCTCGAATTCCAGGAGGGTGCAATGTGCCTACGATATTTTTGTTGGCTTTGTTTTCAGAAAGTTGAGAACTTAGTTTCATTCCAAAGTTGACTGCACCCAGAGGTTTCATAACGCGAGACGGATTTCGTTTACAGATTCCTTATGAGTAAACAAATGTTAAAAAGATATCGCCATCCAAGGAAAAATCTGTAAGCACCCGGAGGAGTTGGCATTGCCTCTATCAAAAGTGCGCGAATTAGAATGCGGAGAAATCCAAAGCAAGAGGAAAAAGAGCGCTATGAGGGACGACAGGCTCCGACCTGATAGGCCATCAATGTTTCAGTGCGGGCAGTTACCTGATAAAAATTTGAAGCTCCGATCATCTCAAAAATTAATTGCTGACCTTTCTTCATGCTTCTGTTTATCTTAAGGAACGTCCAGCAGTTATTTCAGGCGTAACACGCTTCCAGCATAAATGACATTTCGGCAAAACCTGGCGCAAATAAGCTCTTCATACCGGTGACCTGGAAGAAATAATGAAATATTGCAGAAGCAAAAGTGAAACCAAAAAATATGCAAATTTTATCGTGTCGCCAGTCTAGCTTACGTCACCAATTCGTTATTTCAATTAGTGCAGACATAAACAAAACGCTATCGTGGATAAAAAAAAAAACAAATTTCGAACCGGCAGGCATTTAAATGTCTCTTGCGCATTTCTGGCGCGCCCCTTCATTACAAGTTTGTTGCCAGTTAAAATATTGTATCTTGTTCGTCGTCGTCCTTTTTTTTCAGTTTTTGTATGGGTATCTTTTAAAAAACACGAACTTTTAAGGTGCATTCAAAATTAAACTTTCTATATATTTTAATTATCTGTTTTGCTACACCTTAATGATATGTTAGATTACAGTAATTGGTATCGTTTGTTTTCTTGTTACTAAAAGTTGTTGTGCATTGTCATTTCTTGAAACTACATAGACAGCAGTCTTGCACAAGAACCAGTACTCTACATAAAAAAAATAGTTAAATAATACTACTGCGGCATGTGAATGCATTTAAATGCGGAAAAACATTAGAAAAATATTTGGAACCAGGCAAAAACCAAGTCAATTTTTCGTTTAGACAGCATGTGTTTCATATTGAAAGAACATGGCGACATTGGTAGCTAAAGTAGGTGATATATTTAGGCAATGCAGTACGACTTCTAGCATAGAGCCTTTAACGTGCATAAAACTATAGCGATACAGGACCGCACCTCGATACGAAAATGATCCGGAATAAAACGCGCAGTGGTGGGGACTGTACCCAGGGTCTCTGGTAAGTTGTACTCGAACTGGGAGATGGGCCGACCGGTTTGGCCCGACACCCAGCTACGAAGGAACTGGGTGTCGAGCCCAATTCTGCCCGAGGGGGCGTGTAACCCAATTCTGCCCAAGGGGGCCGAGGTGGCCCTGCGACTCACAGCGGGGCCAGGAGGCCGGTCGCGTTGCGTTTAGAGAGGCTGACTTGGTAATGGTGGTGGGACTATTTCTTCTTGATTTTGTTGTGTGTGAAGCGAGGCCTTGTTTTGTAAATGCTAGCTTTGGCGAAGAGTCAAGGGACTTGCAACAGTGTCAAATACTGCGAAGAAAACGACAGCGTGACGGTGATTTGAACCGACGTGGTTTGAACGTGATTTGAACGACGTGATTTGAACCGACCTTATTCATGGCTATTTAGGATATTTTGAAACCGGGGAAAACACTGCCTGGGTAAGCGGAAAGCAGTGAAGCATGCTGTTTCGGTGTTTATGTCCTAATCAGGTGAGGAAGTATTAATGAGTAACAATTTTGAGCATTTTAAATAGAAAGTGGTTGACAATGCATCTTTATTTCCGGATTTTATTTTAGAGAAACCAGCAAACTGAATTTTGAGCATGCATCTTCCTCCTTGAAAGTCTTCTTCAATGATTTCTTATCCTATTTTTTGTTTGTTTTATTTGCCTTCTTAGTGGATTGGGAGACTAAGGGAACAAATATCAAACACGAAATAGTAGTGTATCATATTTTAATACGATGGGGTACATAACACTTAGATGTACGGGCACTCAGTGGTGTTAAACGCGGGCGGCTGATTACGTTATCATGCCTCGTTTCGTGATTAAACAGAGCGTCAAACGTTTCCTTCTGAACGCAAAATAGTAAGTATGATTGTGTTAACCATCTTAATTCTTTATAAAAGCAGGTTATATTGATTTTTCAGAGTTATAACTAAATAACTAGAGCTCGAAAAATGTGGAAACAACAGAAACAACACCTCATTAAGCCCCCCACCCAGCGGAGCCGAGTTCCAGTTATTGCGGTGACCTTTCCCAAAACGAGTTCGGCTATCATTCTCCACACCTTCTTCAAGATTAGAAAGGTCTGGCAAAGCTAGAGACACTATAGTATAGAGACGGTATGGGTGGATCTTCGAAGAGAGCGCAGTTCGCTTCACGCCTGCCAACGGCGGTGCCATGCACATCGTGGTTTTCGGGGGTTTTAATCAGTGCTGTACACGTGCCTCAATAAAAGGAACGAAAGCTCGTTCCTCGTTCCTTGTGATTTTTGGAACGCGTTCCCGTCACAAGTTCCATATGTGAAAAAGAAACTCGTTCCCGTTACAGTGAAAGAAATGGAACGTATCGTTACATATACGCTACATTTGTATGTTGCTCATTACCATATTTTGTTAGATAGAGCAAAGTTTTTTTTATTTTTTTTTTAATCTATCCCATCAAATGACACCGTACGAATTTGAATGCCGTCATGGAAGGGCGCCAGGAGAAGAAAGCGAGCGAAGCAGGGTTTCATTTGTTGATATATTCACCTTTAAAAATCTTAGCTTTTAAGTTTTAACCATATTCATGTTTGCGGTGGGCAAACATGAATACATTTGCCCTTGTTCGAACTTGAAAACAGTTGCTTCTCGATGCTGCTGTCCGCAAAATGATCAACTGAAGAAGGGTGTGCGGCTTTTGGAAGGTCAGTCTTGAAAACTAACAGTCCTTCTTCGTGAATGTTAGATTCGTTGTTCAGATTGAAGGTGGGGGATTAGGGTAAGATGATTAAAGGTAAATTTTTGTGTATCGTTTAAGTGACCAACGTTCGGGGTACAAGGGTGCGCTCTATGTCTGGTAGCATGTTCTTTTTTTGTAACTCTACATCTCTGTGAAAGTTCAGTGATGGCTATAGTGTGTGTTATATTTCTAGGTGTATGAGGATTCGTGGAAGCTAAGAAATTAGCTGAGTTTGAAACGTCCCTTTTTCTATATCTTTTCCTTTGACTGAATTTTTGCTTTATGTACCGTAGTTTCGGGCACTGAAAAAAGAAACATTGTTCACTAGCTTTCCCGCACCCGACTGTTACTAAACGAGAACTACACAAAATAGACCCTAAGATAAGTAACCAAGAAGTTAAGGAGATTCTGCTCTTCATAACGATAATATTTTTATACTTTAGAGTTTCCCTCTCAGAACGTTAAAAAAATGTACCCCACAGGGCGAAAAAAAGGAACGCCGTTCCTTTTCTGTTCCAGTAAAAAAGTAACCAGTTCCCGTTCCAGTTCCACCGATGCCAAATGGAACGACGGTGTTCCTTCGTTCCTCCTAGAAGAAACGCGTTCCAGGAACGCTGTTCCGTACAACATTGGTTGTAATTTGCTTCTAATTTACGAAATAATGTGAACTTTGCCAACATGAATGTCTCTCCATTTTAATCTTTTTTTTTTTTACAAAGGTCTTTCTCAATGCAACTTTTTAACCAGTCAAAAGATAATTGGGGGCGTCCTTAGAGCGGTACTAAGAGAACTACTGGAACCCCCTTTTTTCGCGGCCCCTTTTTCCCGCGACTCGGTCACAGAGGACAGAATCGCGGCCACTAAATTTCGAGAATTCCAGACGCCTGCAATAAAACTCTTAAGGACCGAAATTTTCACGTGCCCTTAAATTTCACGAATTTTTCAATTCGCGAAATTCACGAATATCAAGGGCTCGCGAACCTTGGGGGCTTTACCGTATTAGCTCTAACTTCATTGCTCAGAGGTGGACTCTGTTATTCCAATTCTTTTAATTTGAATTTTCCAACTAATAAAACTATTAGAAAGTTGCACCTGGTGTATGTCTGCTAAGCTATTTTGGAAACTCATCTGGCATCGTCGGTTAGAGAACCATGACATTCATGTCCTCTGACTGCCGCGCCGTGCCGGGGAGGCATGATTCACACATAATTACCTGGGCCTGAATGCAGCTTTGGTGCAGAAAGCCAACATAGGGTTGGCCATGTTGAATATGTGCACTTGGTCGCGATTTTATGCATTCGGAAAAACCGAGTTGTTTTCGTGCTTGTCAGAGGGGTAGTAGACTGTGGTAACAAGATGCTTACTTCCGAGACGGCGGCCTACGCGCATACGTCAGCAACTCATGTATGAAGTATAAACTTTCCTTGACTACGTCTTTTACTGGTGTCATATGCGCGTTTAAATATCAGATCTAAGTAACGAGTTAAAAATTACTTTCTGATAAATGTCCCGTGCTTCCAATTTTTACTTCAGTATTTCTTCAAAATTATATGGTGTTATGAGTGAAGTCTATGAATTTTGTCGGTGTATCACTCGCGATGTCATGCAATTTTTAATTATTTTTCATGGCTTGGAGCATAGTAATTGGTACTACTGTTACTTTGATACTCTAATTTGTGTGGCATGGTCTTCTTCATTTAGACGAAACCAGATGTTAGTATTCAGTCAAACATTGTGAACTTAAAGAGAAGAAAACTAGGAAAAACTGTGCCTACTGAACATCTAAATAGCCTCTTTGTGAGCTCTGAGAAAGAGGGCAGCTGGTGATCTCCAATTAAAGTGACTGCAGGCTGGCTCTCTTCAGCCTTCATTACCTTTATTACCAAGGGTAGCAGAAGGAAAGCTGGCAGTGCTGGTAGGTTGGAAGCGGTGATGACGAGTAATCAGCAGCGTCGGGTTCGTTTATGTAACCTATAGGAATGAAGGTACTAAAAGCCAAGCATTGCCTTACACATAACACTGTTTTCTGACACATAATGCGTAATGGAGAATCCTTGTATGTTTGGAGGATAGATAAGCAGTGTTCAGCAGTGTAGGTGCCAAAACTCTTTAAATACGATCGCTGGTTGAGGCAAGCACAGCTTTATGTGAACACGAGAATATCGACAACCTTAGCAGAGGTCAAACGTGTGCGGCTCATAACCTTTCCTGAGAAAGTGAGTTGCTTATCCTGCATTTGTATATTGGCACTGAGCCCTTCATTAACTTGGAAGTTTGCCATACCTTGACACAGATGAGCATATAATTTTATTGCATATGGCACATCTAAGCATACAATTTAGATGCGGGTCGTGATTGGTGATCAACTGCATTTTTAATGCAATGCACCAGGGAACATCAGTCGCCGCACAGATTCATGCACTGTGCTATAACTTCAGCAAAACTTTAGCGACTTCTTTTTCCTCGGTAGTCTAACGAGGCTATTTTGTTATGTCTTCTTCAATGGAGAACTTTGAAAAATCTTGTAGGTCAAGCCTTGAGAGAGCTCTGCCATCCCTCGCGTGATAAAATTGACGCTCTGCTAAGTTACCTAAGCATCAAGTTTCCTGCAGGAATTGTAGTTAAAGCGCAGCACGTGCTTGCGTCTGCAAAATGATTTTTTAAAGTGAATGTCTCAAAAGAGTACAGGGTTTCATGAGCCTTCGTCGTAGCCTTCTTTTTGTTTTTTTGCTTCGGAATTTTTTTATACTCACGGTGAGTGCCTGTGATCACAATCGCTGCATGTTCCTTGGTTCTTGGGAATATCGGAAATTGTCTATTACTATCTTTATTTTCACATTTGTGGTAGAGTTGCGTCCTGTAGTGCGAGGGCTGTTTGTTGATGCTGTGCAACTGTGCTATATCTGGCGTCGTAAATTGAGACCATTTTTGTTGCACAAGAGGCCTCTTTCTCTGAATCTTCAGAAGACGACTTGGATTAAGAAGACTCAATTAAAGACGACACATTCTTAGGCGCCTCCGATGAGAAACCCTTCTGTGAATGGGAGGAAGTGTGCCATTCGACGATGAACTTGCTTGTAGTGGAGGGTGACCAAAGCGGGAGCCCTCGTTTAGATTATTTTGTTTGTTATCATCAGCTGGCGTTGAATTACTGAGATCAGGGACGCCTTGTACCTGGTAGACAGCTTGTTTGGAAGGCAGGTTGTGCCTAGCTCCCTGTATGTGTTTGAGAAATCACTAAACTTCAAGAATTTTGATCTGGTTTATTATTGTTTCATTTGCACTGCTGAATTGACCTCCATTGTTCAGCTGGACATACAGAAGTGCCGGATTTGTAAGAAGATGTTTGATGTAAAAAATGTGATAGAACTTTTTCTTTGACAGTCTCATTAGCGTCCTAGCTGAGAAGTGTTCTAGAGTGTTTTTTTTTCTTATAATAGCTTCTTGAGAGCAAGGTTCAATCGACCAAATGCATTTTCTGACATATGTGGTGGACTTATTTAACGTGCAAAGACTTGTTAAAAAGTTATTGTTTCCTTGCAATCCCAGTAACATTTCTTGTACATTCAGTCTATACAAATAAAAATTTTCTCCATCTGGCCACTTCAACTTCTTATAAATGAAATATCGTTCTTTAAGAGGTTGAGAAACGTCATTCTTTCTAGTGTGTGGTTCGGAAAGAATCACCCTCCAATGGAGCTGTACATGAAACGTTTTGTGCAACAGTGAGAGCTTCTGTGTGATTAGGGGTTTGTATGGAAGCGCAACGGCACTGAGGTGCTAAGTAAGACCTTCGCAGTATGCTGCAGTGTGGGTTCGGTGGCCCGCCCTTTTTCTGCGAAACACGATGCAGTTTAACTCCTGTTGCGGTTGCAGTTGGTGCCTGCACCCTGGATCTCTCGTTAACAGTTCAATTTGCAATACGGTCTTTGCAGGGGTAGTTGATGACAGACAATCAAAAAGTGAAATTCGTTACATGTATGAAGCTGCATCACAGGGTGTTGATTCCAGAGGGATTAAGGGTGCGTCTGCATTGCTCAACTTGCTATTTTTTAATGTTATTGAATCCTTTGTTCCAGACTACATGCATGCTGTCCTCCTCGGCGAGTCTTGGACACTTTTGAACTTGCTGTTTGACAACAACACTGGAGGGGTTTTAGAGCGCAGCTTTTAGGCGCTCGTTTCCAGCTTGAGCGGCGTTGGCGTCGGCGTCGCCATCGGCATAACCACGCGGTGCATTATGGGAAACGTACAAGAACGCAAACGGGCGGGTCTCACTCGTGACCCGCGCGTTGTATTAGGGGACGTTCCCACAAGGACTCAGCAGATGTCGTCATCATTGACGTCACGAGAGCCACCAGTGACGTCACGAGGGCCCCGCGCGTTGCATTTTTCTATTCTATTCTATTCTATTATTATGGGAAACGACCCACGATGCAACGCGCGGGTCTCACACGTAACCCGCGCGTTGCATTATGGGAAACGTCCAGTCGGAAAGAGGGGGAGGGATGAAGACGAGGAGGAAGAGGGAAGGGGAGGTGGGGAGGAGAAAGGAGGAGGAGGGAGGAGGCAGTAGAATTATGGATAGAAAGAGGGAGGAGGAAGGTGGGAGGAAGACGGGAGGAAGAGGGGGAGGAGAAAGGAGGAGGGAGTGAAGGAGGTCGAGGAGGAAGGAGGAGGAGTATGGAGGAGGACGAAGAGCTAGAGATGAGGAAGAAGGAGGGAGAAGGGAGGTGGGGAGGAGAAAGAAGGAGGAGAAAATGAGGAGGGAGAAGGAGGGAAGGGGGAGGAGGGGCATACCGTCCCCTCAGCACCCTCAGTTACAATCTAAAACGAGCGTGTTGGTTAATAGACATTCAGATAGGGTGCGCTCGCGGACAAAAGAACTTTGATCCTCCTTGAACTTGACCTCTCTTAGGAACGTCATCCGTAGTCCTGCCAAACAGTATTTGTCTGTGTTCTTTACTGTAAAGACCCACAAGTATGTAGTTCCCTTCAGGAGCATAATTTCGGAAATTGGCTGTTGGCAAAAACATCTGGGTCGTTATCTACAAAAAAAATCTGTCTAATATCATCATCCCTGAGCCTTTCAGGGTCCAAAACTCCTTTGAATTAAACTCCGCTTCAATCTGCCCCATTGTAGTTTCATTCCGCACTCAAGTATGTATTTCGACATTGAAGATATGTATTACAGCCTAGAACCAAAACTAATCTTAGATTATGTGACTAATGCGATCCATGAACACAGAATTTGGACTTTCAAAATTCCTCCGGTGTTTCGGATGAGGGCTTATCGACTTGATAAATATTTACTTGCAGTCCAATTTAGTATAATAGGAAGGAAATATTTACAGACCATAGAAGGGAGTTTGTATAAACTCTAGCCTTGCACTTCTCCCTAGTGAAATATTTCTTCCTTTTGTTGGCAGGGCTATCAACGATCAGTTGGACAAGCCCTTCCAGGGTTTCCTAGTGTTTGGGTACGTTGATGATTACTTGGTCATTTATCCAGGCACTGTGACCGCTGACAGCCTCTTTGAACTTTTCAGTCAGTGTGGCGGGACTGACTTTTAGCCGGTACACTCCTTTAACGGAAAAATTGCAATTCCTGGATTTACAATTACATCCTCATTCCTCACGTTTTGTTGGGCCTTGCAGCAGAAGTCGAAAAAGCCAGTCCTCTCTTTAACCAGTGCTCACTCCAAGTCAGTTAAGCATGGCATAGTAAGGTCATTTTTCAACTCCTCATTCTCCAAGTCGTCCACGCATTTCTCTGAAAGTAGCCTCAAGTTGAAGCAGCAGAGATTGGAAAAAGCAGGCTTTCCTGCTGACCGACCTCGTTCCACTCTTGACAGGTTTATTCTCAGACCACAACTTTGGCAATCTGTTTCCAAAAAGAAAGCTCGTTTCGCTGTGCTTCCCTACACGCACAATTCCGCGCACCGTTTAAGATCTATCGCGTCCAAGCTCGACACCAGTGTTGTTTTTTCCTGTCGTATGCGCCTAAAACAGATGTATAAAAATGTTAATGGAGTGACAGTCCCAGAAGGTGCAATGTAATGCATGCCAAAAGGTTCGTAGAATGCGAAGAAAGAAAGGTTTATTCAATTCCACTAAGCTGTGGCTGTCAAAACATTGGACAAACCGGGTGATGCATCAACCAGCGACTCAGAGAACACAACTCGGAAGCATCAAAGGCTTCAAATGAATCGTATCACACAATTGTCGTTCACTGCTGCACGTGCGATGACTGTACTCCGTATTTCTCTGCTACTAGAATACTGGGCGGGCACAACAACAGATCTGGAAGAGAAATCCTTGAATCACTTGCCATGGGGACTGTAAACAACAACGTTTCTGCACCTTCATTATCATTGACAAAGTCAGAGGTCGAATTCCTAACACCAGAGATGACTAGATTACTGACACCTCGTCGTGACGCTAGAGCATTTTAAAATTTTATATTTATTGCACATTTTTCTTTCCTTTTGGGATTGTAGAGAACAATATTTCTGCACCTTCATTATCATTGACAATGACAATGGTCCAATTCTAAGTAATCAAAAATAACTAGGTTCGAGATACCTCGTCGTGACGCCAGCGCTTTTTAAGATTTTATATTTACGGTAAATTCCCATTCCTTTAAAAAAAATTACCTCATTTCCCTCTTTCAGAACGTTGAAACCTTTTGGGTGGGGGGAAGGGGCGGGGGGGGGGGGGGGGGTTTATCGTTGTGCCATTCTACGTTGTTGCAAAATGAAAGATGTCCCTTTCCGGTCCGCGTACTCGCTGTTTCATACTTTAAAGTTTTGTATCAGCACCCTCCCCTCCTCCTCCTCAAGAGCTGCGCTCTAATTCGGCGTTACAGGAAGTTGTAAATGCCTTTCCTTTTTTGTTGTTGTTTTCACAATTCTTCTAATCCCTTAAGCAGGCTCTGAAAGGTGTTTTGCAACAATATAATAAAAGTAATCAGAAGGAACGATGAACGGCCCAAAGAACTAAACGAAACTAATAAACTCAATATATAATTAATTTAAACGAGAAGCGCAACAAATATTTGTTTGACTTCGGCTTAACTGTACTATAACACAAGAAAGTACATTCCACGCGTCCACCATTTCAAGGAATAATGAAAATTTAAAACCAATATAACGATATGCACCAAAAATATGAAAGAAATCTTTGCCGTCGTCACGCCGAATACCCTTGCAAAAATTGGACGTAATTATCGAGATTCATTAATTAATGCAGACGTATATTTGGTCGCACAAATTTAAGTCTGAAAGATCGATTTCTTTTTGGTCAGTAATAAAATACCAGCTCTCTGGGCTAGATAAGTAACGAATGTCACCTCTTACGTTCAAAATATAAACGTAAATCCGAAGTCACGCTGCTTGTACACAAAAAAAAAAAAAAAAATACAGGCTGCAGAGATATTCGAACGAGATTCACCGCGAGATCCGTGCTTCCAATGCCGAGTGGCACTGAGTTCAGGGAGGAACCTTGGGCTCACGGCATTCGAATTACGGACATTGAAGTGACGCGTGTTTGCAAACTCTCTTTATATGATGTATGAGCAGTGTGACCCCGGTTTACGGATTTTTGTAGCCTTCTCTAAAATCGTAGGGTGTGATTTATAAAAAAACTTCCAAATTACGTTTTTTTATTCTATTATTGACCTAATAACTGTTTTATAAGCTATGTATAGAATGTCCCAAGCCACGAAACTCGGACTAAAATGGACAGTAAAAATCGGTGCCTGCACAAACCAATCTAAACTTTTCGTCAACGTTGCATTTTACAGGTCGGATTTTTCATGTAAAATTAAAAATCGTAGCCCCCTTTTTGTAAAAAAATAGGGCCGAGAAACTTGCCCTGGTCAAAGGAGAACGCCGACGCAGATCACCGAATCGAGTTGCGGGGCGCGTTCGGCGCGCGTAATGACAGATGGAGTAGGGAGCAGCGTCGGAAGGTGTAGCCAAAGTTACTAGATTACCTCAGTTGTAGAACTCCCGCGAAAGATGCTGCCCCCCCCCCCCCCCCCCCCCACTCACTTTAGTCCGCCTCCCGTCGTTGGAAGCGCCATCTAGAGTTTCGTTTACGAACTGTGTGCTCCATATAGAGTACGGCGGCAAGCCATCAAGACGCTGCGCTATGAAAAGTACATATCCCATAGAATACACTGCATTTACCAAAGCAGACCTCCGGTGCGCCGAACGAAGGGAGGCGAGTCGTGGTGAGAGAGGGTGGTACTGCTCGTGCATGCAGCGTAAATGAGCAATTCCGTAGCTAAACTAAACTAAAAACGTTGGGTGAAGCCGACGAGCGAAAGAGAGCCGACGACACGCAGGCGACGTCGTTGGCAGCAAAAACACCGTCGTTATGCAGCACGTTTTTTTAAACTTTGTTTTGTTTTTATTGTCCGCATTAACTCTTAAACCAAAGGTACTTTAAAAAGAAAACTATGTTCATTTTAATAAACCACGGTGGTTGCGAGCAGTTTTGATAAGGAGCTAGCGCCATCTATTAATACGAGCGCCAAACGCGTCCCTCAAGTCGACTTCGTCGTCTGCGTCGCAGTCCGCCGTTGACTCTGGGAAGTTTCTTGGCCCTATATTTTACAGAAAGAGAGCTACGCGTTCTAAGTTTACCAAAATAAAAATCTGACCTGTGTAATACACCTTTGACAAAAAGTTTAGATTGCTACATGCAGGCGTCGATTTTTACTGTCTATTTTAGCTCGAGCATGGTGACATGAGACATCCTATATATAGTCAATGACGGCTCAAAAACGCCAAGCGTGCGACTTAATACACTCACTATTCTCGCTTTGTGGTTCCTTCGTGGGCGATGTTATCAGAAAATCCCGAAATCGAATCGGATTCTGAGCGATAATAAGACTATTGGGTCCGGCCACGGATTGTGTTGCCTAAGACGTCAGTGTCTATAGTTGGCCACGTCGTATCTCGTTTTCTTGTTTCTTATCATAAACTACCCACACCACTGCAAGCCGGGGTGCAATAAAAAGTAGGTGATTGTCTTGATCTGGAATACGCCCATCCGCCCACACAGCTACAGTTTTTCTTCTTAATCGCGTCAGTTAAATATTGGGTTTATTTCCACGACGCGTACAGCGAAATGTGACTTTGTCGTTTATGTCGCTTAAATGCTGTTACATGCGTTAGTGTCTGCAGCAACCACAGACACCAAAGCGACGAGGGCGTCGGTAAAAATGAAATTCATAATTTCTTTTTTTTTTTTTGTATTCTGTTGCGTATGGCGAACATCTGTTCCATTGATATTGTGAGGTCGCTCCTGACTCAACCAACGGCGCTCTCTAAAGAATGCTTTTCTCTTAGCAGAGTCTTGTCAAACACGTCAGCTATCATCCGGTACAGCTGTATTTTAAAAAGACAGAAAACAATACAAACTTCCTATATAACTTAGGCAGTGTTCAGTCGATCTCAAAGCAGCAGCGAATGTGGATAGCCTCCTCTGCAATGGGCCCGCAGTACGCTGTGTCGTTGGCGTGCGTCGTCGCGACCATGATGTGGCCTACGACGGAGGGCCGGTGGGAACCCGGCTTTCCCTGGACGAGGAAGATGAGCATAAAAAACCCAGAAAACAACCCTACATTCAACTACGAAAAACTTGGGCCCTTGCAAGATGCATGGCAGGTATGTGATTAAGAAATACAGGGCGTTTTTTTGAAGGACTTACAGATATGTTTTAAAAAAAGACATGAAAGCTACACTAATGCGGTCTTTACATGTCAGTTGTACGGTCGATAGGAAGTATTATATAGGTCGATAATTATCACGATAAATCATTTATTTAACAAAAATAGGTTGATAAACTTTTTAATGATTCAACATAAATATATGATTCCAATCAAAGATCCTCTGAATGTCATCGAACGACGAAAAACACTAAATGAGTAAATATTAGAAATGCTTGGAGCGGGTAGGAAGCTCGGGAGTGCACTAAAGTTTCAATCATTGGGGTCCTCTGGAGGCGACATGACTCCAAGAGAGGTGAATCCGGGAGAAACTTCCGGTTTAGAAGGACACGCCCCAACATTGCTTCTTTTCCGTCCTCCTTCCGTCCTCCTTTCCGTCCAAAAGCCCCCACAAGGGGCTAATGGACGGAAAGGAGGACTGATTTGGGGCCAGCAGCGGCCTAGAGTGGCTTTGGTCTCCCTTGGGGGCGTTCCACCGGCCGCGTCTTCAACTTCCGGCTTCACTTGGTACTATAGAGTTTTAGCAGATCGTTTTTTCACCCCGATTAAGACACCTCCTCTCCCCTCCGGCGGCCTTGGGCATGCATCGCATCGCTATCGGGTGTCATTATCCGGGCGAAAAAACGATGTGCTAAAACTTTCTATTTCATTGCTTTGTCGAACCTCTATGTCGCCTCCTCTTCTTCCTACCTCAATGGTTACAACAGACCGATCTCACAAACGGCGCAATTTCACTGGCGGTTAAGTTCCGTTTGCGAAGCGGCTGCGAATACGGTTCCGAGCGACCGCGTTCAGACACACCGAGACGCGGTTGGCGGTTTCTCGACGATCACACGTGATATTTCGAGACTTGCGTTGGACAATTTGGTTTTCCAACTCAAAATCCAGGGAAAATATAAGAAGGGTGCAGAAGAGCTGGTGATTATCGACCATGTTAAACTGACCTGGGGAAAGGAAGAAACGTCAAAATGTAGAAAGACAGAAAATAGGACAACGTCATTGAGATGAGTTGGAGACGTCGTCCTGTTTTTTTTTTCTGTCTCTTCTACGTTCCGACGTTTCTTCTCTACCCCAGCCTCAGGTTAATTCAGCATGGCCAAAGTCCACTTCAATCCAAGATCCAAAGCCAAACTAGAGCTATTTTGGCACTCTAAAGATTTTTCTTCGGGTGGTCGTTCTTCGCACGCATTACGAGTTTCGGGCAGCGAAAACGAGACATAGACCTACAAAACCCGGCGGCGATTTTCCCGACTTCGTAGACAAGCAAAGCCCAGCCAGACATGGGCGCGCCTTGCTGACTCAGCACAGAACGGCACGACTCTTTCTTCGAAGTGGCCCTTTCCGTATAAAGAGCTGACCCTGTTATTGAAATAGAGGCCCAGTTTTTCCACCGCATTATTCGCTCTTATCATTTCCGGAGCTGTGAGTGGCACTGGTGAACCGTCCTGCGGGGGAATGTGTTTGGTGCTAGTCGGTCGTGGCTTCGTTGTGGCGGACTCTCGTCTCGTCACTCGCACGCCGATCGAGAGTACTTGTTTGACATTAAGCTCGAATAAATGCCATACGGATTTCTTATACATCGTCATGCAAGTACATTTTATTTCTTGAGTTGGGGCCCCTTATTTCTTTTGGTAGTAGTAAACGTTACAGGTCGAGCTAGCGCAGGTACCTTGCCCGATCCGCGTTAATGCGTTGGCTACGCTAATGGGCTCACGACGTCTTCGCAAATGGGCTCACGACACCTTTGGGGTGGACATGCACTGTGTCGAAAGCTTTCAGTAAATCACGCGACTGTCTTAGTGGTCGCAAAAGCTGCCACTTTGATCGATCGGGGGCGGGTTTCGATCTTCTACGGGCAAAGACTAACAAGGCATAGAACGAAAACTTTGACACCTTGAATAAAAAATGAAAAAAAACAAAAACTCTTGCCTATATTTAATCACCAGAGCGAAGACCCTTACGTTTACGAGTCAATTCTTTTCGCGGCGGATTCAAGTGACGGACGGGTTTGGTTTGCCCCCCACTCAAAACCAAGTTGGCATGCCACTGACTCTTTCCTTCTTACGCAAGAGGGAAAGCCGGCGTAACGAGCGAAAGAACAAAGCGAAAGAGCACGACGGGAACCGCGCATCGGCCTCAAGAGCCAGTCCAGTCCGGTCCAAACCACTCCGTCCCAACCAAAGACGGCCCCATGCATAAGGACGCAATTAAGAAAAAGTAAGACCCAGGAAAAAGAAAAGGCGAGTGGTTTTTTTCATCGCGGATGTGCGGACCAGAACAGGCGCGACACGTGCGAGCAATTTCCTGTGTTAAGCAGACCGTTCCCTGTCGCCCAGAGACAAGATTATTTGCTGCACGTGCCACCAGCTTAGCACTCACCGGAGGAAGCCGCACGCCCCCCCCCCCCCCCCTCCCCCCGTTTTATGCAAGACCGATAACCATTTCTTGTACACAAGATCGCCCATATAACTGACATAGACACCCGTAATAGACGCAAAATAAAAGACCACGAAGTAAAAAAAAAAAAAAAATCTCCCATTATCGCTCGAGCATTTTCTGAACTACCATATTATTTTCTTACCACAAAAGAAGAAACAAACAACAAAAGTTTAGACTAGGAGTAAGCATAATCGAAGGCGCGCTAGACACTCAGTAACTCTCATCGCCTAGAAACATGAGATGGCCGAACGCAAATTAAATTTTGGGTCATACATTTTAGAACTACGGAAAAATCGTACCTTTTTTTGTGCGTCCTGGAGATGTTTAAGATTCGCTGCGTCCGTGCAGAATTTTTTTTTTTATATATCACATATTTATGTTGTACGGCCACACAAATACGCGCTTGTCAGTAATGCATTGACCCCTCCACATTTAAGTTGTAATCCTGTTGAAACCAGTGTAAGATATACAGATGATCCATTTGCTCCTTACTTTGTGCATGTGCGTTACTTCGCTGTGATATAGAGTGGAGCAATGTCTGATTTTTACTATCGACAGTGTAAGAATGCTTAAACCTGAGTGAGTGACCTTTTTATTTGGCCCTACAATGCGTATTCTAGTAATAATGGGAGAAATAATGACATGTTTTGTTTCGATGTTTGCAGGTCCTGGAAGAAACATCGAAAAATACGTACTTCCTGATGTTTCGCACCCGAATCCTTTATTCTACGATATGTTTCCACGCAACAGCAAATATCACAGACAAAACGGACAAAACCGCCAATTACAGAATCACAGCCTACAATCGAAGACAAAAAATATAGTAAGTAGTTTACTAATCTTATTAATACTACTACTACTACTACTAATAATAACAATAATCAAGAATCAAGAATCGACTTTATTTGGTGCCTAGAAACGACCCTCCGGTTTTAGTACTAGCACACCCAAACACTTTTTATACCTAACACACATAAAGTTGTAAATGCAAAACCCCCCAAAAAATTAGGACAAGACATAAACATTTTATAATGAGGTAAAGTTGCACATCGGAAATACGATCAATGAAGAGATATATGCCTAAAAAGACAGCGAGACCTTTATATTCAGCGGAATTAAGGAACAGCAGCAACGACAAGTTTCGACGAAAGTATTATTTGGAGTCAGACGCAAGTATTAAAAAAAAAAAGTCTACTTCCACAAAAGATATCCAGGTGACTCTCAAGACCATATTAGGACTTTCTCAGACGAAACACTGGATTGTCTACACAGAATGAGAGATCCGCTTTTTCACGGCGTTGATGTAAACTAGGCAAATGTAGGGCACTTATTAAACAATCATGCCTTTACAAACATAAGTTATCGCGAAAGTACAATACCTACGTCTATAGATTGACAGGGATTTATTTTGAACTCGCTCTAGCATGAAGTAATTAGTGCTGGGACAGATGCTGTTCCAGACCACCGAGGTGTATTCCAGATGAGATCAAGCCAACGCGCAGTGCAGAACAAAGAACGCTTTTCGAAAATACTCTATAGACTTCCTACCGGCAACACCCAGAGTACGCAAGGCGGACATTTTCATGTGATCTATATGTGCGTCAAAGCGGAGAGAAAAAAGCAAATACCACACCAAGGTTTCCCACTTCACTAGCGCGACTTAGAACCTTTGAGTGAATACTGTAGGGAAAACATGTGCCGTGCGCTCTTCTCGTGTAGGACATTACTTTAGTTTTACCCTTATTTAAGATGAGGTTATTAGTCATACGCCAATAATAGAATGTACAGGCATACTCCTGAAGCATACTGGAATCACTGGCACTGCGAATTTCACAAAATATCTTAATATCATATGCCTATTGCAAAACTAAACAATTAGAAATAAATGAAAAACTGTCTCGTCTGTTTGTCTTTAATGTCCCTCTTTCCTTATCGTAAATTAATAACAAACACGCTCAACCATCTACATTAGACACGTCATTGAAAAAAATAGATAAAATAGAGGCCCTAGCACCGACCTCTAAGGGGCCCCGGAAGTGACACCATATCTCAAAGAGTATTTGCCGTTTATAAATATAATTCTAATATCTGTGATTAGTATTATTACAAACGTAAAGTTATAATTATATTATGAAATATAATTATAATAATATTCATTGCCAGGGGCTGACGGCTTAGGTAAATCCTATATTGGCTTTTGGGATCCCACCCGGGAAGTCACCAAAAAACAAGCCAGCAATAAAACAAAACAAATCAAATACCACACGTTAAATAAAGATCAATAATAACACTGAGTCCAAGGCTGATTCAAAGAAAAATTCAACATCAATAAAAACATTGAATTCAAGGCTGATTCAGAACCGGAAATCAAACGAACACTATGTCCATCATAGAGCAGCAGAGCCCTTTTTTGGTTTTGTCCTCGAATCTAAGAGGAAGGCAGGCGCTGGGAGCTGATTGAAAATATCTGGAACAGAGTAAGCTCCAGTTCCCATCCCATACCTCGTGAAACAGCGAGGACGCTTAAAACGGGCGGCCTGTCTTAAAGTGCGGGACGGTTCATACGAAACGAGAGTTCTACGTTCAAAAATACTGGAGTACGACTGCTTTCTGGAATGAGCAATACAAATTTGACATTTCGATATCGCTGAGAATAATCGTGCTTTTAGAGAAAACTGAAATATATGGCACACTTTTCAAAATGCATTAGAGAATATTGTTTACCTCGGCATGCCGCAGCCTTGCACCGTGAGCAAACACAGTCACCCCGTACCTGACTACACTGTACGCCAAGGCACGAACTAGAATCTTTGAGACGCCAAAGGAAACAAAAAGTATAATATTATGTAACAGAAAGGATACGTTCAGCAAGGCACGACATTTGTGGGCCATGTGCTCATTCCAGTATATGTGTTCATAGATAAGCCCTGCGTACATTGAGTTACCGACCCATTGAGTACGATCACAAATACTTGACATATTTTACACCAAACAAAAAAAAGGTCGTGTCTATGAAAACCAAATTTAGAGGATTACGGAAGCCCAACAACTTAGCTCTAGCCGAATTCGCCTTCAAATGATTACATGCCTATGCCTATGCTTAACCTTATTGACATTAGTTTCCAAATTATTAACGGCGCTGTCGAGATTTATATGCCAAAAAACCAACAATGTGTCGTCAGCGTTTTGATAACACAAACATCAAGAAGTGAGAGAAACAAGATCGTCGACATAAAAGTTATACTTCGTTTTACCATATGTCCATACACAGCCGACGTTACCAGCTGATGGCACAATCCAGACAGCGTTAAAAAGATAGCATCCAGATGTTCGTCGTGTTCATGTACGTGTTCTATTGTTTCTGAAGCAATCACAAACAAAAAAGGCTCCTCCTGGTCCCCTTAGCTCGTAGCGTCGGCTGCGCCCGAACTGAAGCTGAAACGAAGTATAAACAAAAGGGGCGATGGCGCAGAACACTGCGGAACCGCCGCTTGCAGAAAACAAAGGTTATTCACTTCCCGACGCACTTGCACACGCGTGATAGTCCAGATAGCATATCTGACACTAATGAATAAAAGGGTCCCCAGAACTCGAACTTATAATTTACGCAGCGGAATAGAGTGATTGACGTTACCAAAGGCTTTCGAGACGCCCAAACACACAATAATCTTCGACGTTAACTAAGAACAGCAGCGTACACTTCGCAGTTACAGAACCGCATTACGATTCTGATATCATGGGGTGGATGTACAAAAATCTAGTCATTACTGAAAGTAGGTTGCTTTTCTAAACTGTGCCCCAAGACAGGCAATATTGATATGGGGCGGTAATTCTCCCCTCAAAGTTTGTATATCGCCCTGAAAAATATGTCACTTTCAACTATTTCGTATACTCACGTGCCCCTATGAAGCCGTTAAGCGTAACAAAAAAAACATGGTTTAAAGACGCAAGTATTCTTTCGAGAAAACGAACGGTAATTCCATCGGCTTCATGTGATGTAGTCCATTTCATACTAAACAGAGCCGACTGGACACCTTCATCCCGATCATAAAGATAGCAGAAGGGCAATTTTCACCTTTCAAGGATACTTCCTGAATATTGCCACTCTATAATTTGTCTGAAGAGGTAGCAAAGAAAAAAAAACTAAAAAACGTTATGCTTTTTGAGTTTTCTTACTAATGTCGGGCAAAATTCTTGTATATGTCGTCATCAATTGAGCGCTAACTGTGGTGGCCTGTGAGACTTTTGGCAAATGATAAAGTTGGTGAAATAATAAAACGACTTTCTGATAACTTTTTAAAATAGAGCAGTTTAGCGAATCGTACAAGGGCATTGACCTTGTTCCTCGCAGCACAAAATTCGCCGAGCTGTGCTATGCTTTTAGCAGCTCGCATACAACACACCCAAAACCTTTTTTTTTTTTTTTTATCAGCAATGGCAGCTAAAATATGTGCAATTGACCAAACACAAATTCACCCCCGTTTTCATACTTTATTTTTATTAAAACCTGGCGCAATGCTTATGCGTTCAAAGAGTCGTGGACTGTAACAAGTGTTGGGTAAACATCAGAGTGGGATACCCCTTGGAGAGCGCACTTGACGGCAGTTCGAAAGTTGCTCATAAGCAATGTTGGCGGTAAGTAGTTATCTGTAACGGTGTTACCGGTAATGTGTTACTTTTATTGGTAACTTCGCATCGTACTCGTTAGTTATTGAAAAGAGTACTTACGTTACTTATTCCGACTAACGGGAACAGTAACCTTACTCGTTAAGTATCTTCCCAAGACTTGTGCAAAATTATACTCTAGTATTTTCGTGTTTCTATAAGCACTAAACCGTTTAAATTTGCTCGATTTTTTTGCGTTTTTGGCGTTTCTTTTTGTGAGTATTTATGTGTAACCATAAAAAAGATATGGTCATCATATTGAATTTATGGACTGACGTAATATTTCTTGCTTACACATATGCATATGCATACCTGTAACGTAAAAAGAGTAAGACGCGTTAATTCATATTTAAAAAAAAAATTACCCTAAACTAACGTTCGTCACTTCTTATAATTAACGGTAACGGTTACGTGCTATTTTTATTTTGAAGTAACGTAGGTCGGCAACGCGTTTCTTTCATTGCGAGTAACGTACTCCGTTACTTATTTTCGGTAACGCCTATAACACTGCTCATAAGCCCGCTCTGTGGCCCCGGTGACTGCATCTGGAGGGCGTCCGCATGGTGGTCCCCAGCGCTCCCGCGCAATAGCTTGAACTTTCGGACGCCCCAGTTCGGTTAAGGCAGGCCGGCGACTGATAGAGGGACGGTGTGGAGCGCACTCTGAAGCTGTTCAAACGGGTGTCACACGGCTGCCGATGACTGCGATGCGACCCTCTTGAAAGCCCGCCTGCGCGCTCACAGGCGACGACCGTCACTGTCTTTGGCTCGCCCCTCGGTGGCTGGTCCGTCGTCCGCAATGTCCACAAAAAGACTCTCGCTGAAGGCGCCGACAGGCGGCAACACCGCCGTAGAGTGTAGTTGGGGAAGCGCGCGCTGAAAGGCGACGAATCGTATTTGAAACGGCAAAAGCTTCTAGAATTTTTAAGGCTTTTTCTTCATGATCGCTAAAGCGGCTGGTCTAGCGGGCAAATTGTTTTACCAGACACAAAGATTGTTTTGTGCAGTGTGTCGGTGTCAGACCGTTGAACAGAATCACAATGAGTAAGGTACAAACGGCAGAAAGAAGAAAACATTACGAACCAATTAAAAGCATGATATTACTGTCAGGCAGGCAAAAATAATCAATTTATTCGGCCGAACAATTAGCGCGTAATAGAGATTTCAATTTATTCGGCCGAACAATTAGCGCGTAATAAAGCTAGTATGGCCATGGTGGATGAAAAACGCCTTGTTGATATCCGACATCGCCTGGTGAGAGTTACGAAATACCAGAGGGAAAGCAAATTGGAGAAGGAAAGAAATCATGCTTTTGGTTCTTAACTTCTCGGCTAGATGGCGCCAGCCCCCGCCCGATACGAAGGGAACAGCCGCTAGCATTCATCCATCCATCTTGTTTGGCAACCAGTCTGGAAACCGTGGAAACGCCTCAGCAGTGCTTGACCATCACTCGATCGGTCCACATCAGCAGCAAGATGGCGGCGCCCAGAGGCCGTACTTGCAAACGTCTACAGCGAGGTTTTTTAGAGCGCAGCTCTTAGGCGCCCGTTTCCGGCTTGAGCGGCGTCGCCGTCGCCATCGCCGCCGGGGTAACAGTGGGGTCACGTGATATCACGTTACCTTAAGGGGGCCACGTGACCTAAGGTTAGGTCACGTGACCTAAGGTTAGGTCACGTGACCTGAGGGGGGTCGCCTAAACTCAGGGGGGGTCCCATGACCTCACGGGAGTCACGTGACCTCAAGGGGGCCACGAGAGGCCATATGTCCCCCGTGGCGGAGTAGCAGGCAGAATGACGAGGTGAGGACGAAAGAAGAAGGGTATACCCTCCCCTCAGTACTCTTCAATCTTCCTCCTCAAGAGCTGAGCTCCAATTCGGTGTTACAGGGCTTTATGTTTCTGATTCACCCACCACTAAATGGCATCGAACAAATGGAAAGACGTGAACATAAGCAGGAGAGCGAGGTACACGTTTTGTCCTCCTCTCCTTAACGCACACATACGCGGGTTGCGCCAGGAGGCACCCACTGAGTGCGTCGCAGTCTCCAGAACGCCTCTCAAGAGGAAGGAGCGGACTTCACGAGGCGATAGCCTAAGAGAAGCGGCGATGCGCTGAGTATATGTAAGCTCATGCTCGACGTGCCGAAGGGGCAGTACAACGTAGAACAAGAAGACAACACCGGCGCACTACGTCATTGTGGATCACCGAGCCGCCCTAGGTGGCAAATACGCTTATACCCTCTACGCGAATCACCTCAGGGCGCCAGATGGACCCATCTTAGGGCGTCGTCGAGTGCTAGGATCACGCTGCTTGTGAGATACTGCAAGAGGCGATGGCGGTGATGCTGACTCGATATAAGCGGCACTGTGTGGGGCCACTAGTAATGACGTATGAGGGGATAGATACAGGCCTCGTCATCTAGATCGTATTGCAAAGAAATACTGCCTGAGAATGAGAGAGGGATGTTGGAACAGGGAGAGAACCAAGGAGTCCTCGTCCTACTACGACCGAAATTTGTGCGATAAAACGAGGCGCCGACAATGTATACATTTTAAGACTTAATTTTCTTGTAATTATTTTTTCTTTACATTTCAGCGAGAATACCACAGTACAAGTGAGAGCTCTAAGTCAAACTGGCTACCCGCTAGAAAACGTTATACGGGCAAGCTTCAATGGTATGTAACACTCGGAGGGAGGGGGGACACGGCTTGGGAGGGTCAACTTTTTAACCCTTTGTCCAAATTCATTCCAATATCTAGGGCGATTTAAGCCCCCTATTAGGAATGACTAAATCTAAAGCTTCATCCTTATAGACCCATTCTACAGTATCCTGCGTTTCCTAAGTTCCAAAAAAAGTGACTTCATTAGGAATGGTTTTTAAACAATTATAATTTCATTCCAAAAATGTTGTGTTTTAATGTGAAGTCGAATGCCCATAGGGCAAGTTAAGCTTGATATTGAGAAAAGGCAATTCTATAGAAAATAGAATTACACCCGAAAATAACAAAAAATATTGCACAAATATCTTTTTTCTGTTTTAGACTTAAGTTTTTATGATAAAAACGTAAGTTTTTTTGTTTCTTTTTAAATTTTTTATGAGTAATTTAACTTTTTCTTAAAGACATTTCAGTTCAAGTCACCCCTGAATGACGTTTTTAGGATACCAGAACGTTAAGCGATACATTTTCTCATACAAAAGTTCCTGCCAAATAGGAAATCTGAGGAGGAAGCATATGTTGTTTCAATCTAAAGTTTTTCTATTTTCTATGAGTGCCAAGCCTGCAAAATTCACCTGGAGAATAGGTAATACCTTCCGCTTTGAGACTTTCTTTATCTCTTTAGCATTAAATACAGCTTGCGTCGTTTGTGAGCAGAATATCTCTGGTACCACGCAATCCTCGACAGATAAACTGCCGACAACTAAGACGCAAACGATACTAAAGGAAGGCAGCAGAGTAGCAGCCTGATTTGAAGGGTAAGGTTGTGTCAAGAGGGCACTGCTGAAAATAATACAATACCACGTCACCGGGCAGGACCAATCGTAAGCCCTGTTTTGGGTCTCAACCAGTAACATTGTCCGGTGCCACTGAAGTAGTTTATAAAATACATTTCAGTTGTGGTAGGGTGTATATAGCTCAAACCGAATGCTGTCTTAATGACAGATTTCGAGAACACGCGGCCTCAATTCTCAATGAAGTTTGGTTCACAGCTGCCAATTCATGGCAAAGTTTGCGGATGTTCACCCCTTTTTAACGGCGTGCATGTGATGGGCTGTAGTAAAGGAAGTTTGCCAAAGGAGATGCTAGAAGCGGCTCTGATACACCATTGTGAACGAGGCTCGTGTATTAAATCGCATCCTTTCATTTGATAAAATAAGAGTACGATTGTATCGGTCGGGTTTAGGCCCTTTGTGTCCTTTTGTTGAGTAGGGCTACCAAAAATGTTTCCATATTGCTGTTTGTTTTTCATAAACTTTATGCGCCCTTCCCGTTACGTCGTGACGCTGTTTATTCTCTACTGCACGTGCATGAATCATGACAGTATTTCTATTGCCGACTTTATTTATGGAGGCAACTTCGACGGTTTTTTTTTGTATGGACGCTGGGTAGTTTTTCCTCTTCAAGATAGCTGTGATATCCGTGCGATACGTTTGCTCGGTGCAATTTTTCAATAAACCTTTTAGTTGCAAGTTAGCGCTCGTTGTTGCGACTACCTTCCTGGCTCCGTCCTGGAGTTGGCCTTCACCTGTCGTCAACGGCAGCAAAGCTTCTAATAGAGTTCGACTCGGCACGGGCCAACGACGCTAGGCAGAATCACGCTCAGATCCCCGAAACCAGCCCTTAAGACACCGGGCCGTTGGTGGCCCTCGTTGAGGGCTCTAAACACAAAAAGAAAGTCTTCCGGAAGCCCCGAGATGATCTGGGAACACCAGCACTTGAGAGAAGAAACGCCGGTGTACGTGTGTATGTCTGTGTGTGTGTATGTCTATGTGTGTGTTTGTGTGGAACTATCGGCGTTGTGTTTTAGTTCAACGGCAAAAGCGTGGACACCTTGGATCAGACACCGGAGCATGGCAAGAGCGGTTACGGCATGCTTCATCTGTCCCTCGCTGAAAGAACACAGGGCAATTGCATCAGCCGCCCCTGCGATTCGAACACCACGTGAACACTCGAACTCCGGGGAGGCTCCTCTCGCTCAGCAGGCCTTCCCCCCATTCCAGTTTCCTCAAATGTCCTTTGTTTCGTTTTCTCCTCATTCGTGACAATATTGTTCTTCGCTGGCTATAGCAGGGAGTTCGTGTCGTCGGTCATCCATCGTTTGCTGACAAATTCTGACTTATCGAAATACGTCCGAGTAGAGAAACGTAGGGTTGTTTGTCCTATTTCCATGTCTCCCATAACCTAAGGCACTAGCCGGGAAGTTTTGTGGACAGCTGTTTTTAAACCAGATTTTCGGCTCGACCAGCTTGCACCTTTTTGGTCGCAGAAGGCAGGTTCTAAAAAAAATCGGAGACCCTACGGTGGATTGCGACCTAGGTGTAATGTCCAATATTCCTGTGAAGTGTGGTTCTTGCAATGTGGGTCAGAAGGCTAGGTGTCTTAATCACAACTTAGTTGAGCACAAACGAACGGTGAAAAACAAATCTAAAGGTTCAGAATAAGCGAATCATTTTTCTTCTGAAGCAATTGTGTCGTTGTTTGGAAAAATACTGAAGTGCTCCACAGAGAAAGGGACAGTTACAAACGTTCAGTGAAATAGTCATTGATGACTGATGGGCACGCTTGTTGTTTTAGCGACATGTTCGTTTCTCTAGACAACTGCATGAAAGCATCTCTTAATTACAGCCGTTTCATTCTGGTTTTATTGGTAGTTGGTTGTACTCATTCCTCTTCTTGCTTGGTGATCATTGGGTTATTAACCTTGACTATGTCCTCAGTTTCTGTCCGTCGCACGGTGCAATCTATTATCTCTTTGTTGCGGAAATTGGTTTGGAGGTTGATGTGTGCCCTGTTTGGATACGTGTATTCTGGTTAGTTACCCGGACGTCACCGCTGTCCTCCATGTCTTCTTTTGGTATGTTTGGTTTTCTTTCTCTTGGTTGGGAATTTATGCTTGTCTTTCGTAAAATAAACTTCAGCTGTGTTTGGAGATTCGTGATGTCTTTTTTTCTGTTTCCCAACTCTCTAGGGTTAAACATGGCAGCTCTTAAGCAGCTCGCTGGCACCCTTGCATTAAAACGTGTTCAGATTCGCTCTATTTGAATCTAAATACGCTATGTCATTTTGTTCTACACTGGTGAACAGCTGCAGCGAGGAAGCTTTAGCGGGTTTCTTTCAACATCTTTGTACTTGCTTCATTTACTACACTGCGGTTATATGTTAGCCTGTTTCAGAAAATCGTCTCATGAGTCAAATTTTTGAAAGTGGCAACTGTTTGCTTCAATCCCAAGAGTGCTGACCAGGAGGCTCCCCAATAATAATGTTTGTTGTCATTTCAGTCAAGCCAAGCTTGACTGATCTATGAATCTAGTAATAAGTCAAGCGTTCTCACCTACAGGTGCTTCCGCAGATTTAAAGTGTTCGGTGGTGGTGCTCAAAAGTGAAATGTCGGAAATTAAATATAACTATGCCAAGTTACAAGTTGTAACCAAGTTACGGTTATAGTTACAACGATTTTATTTTAGCTTATTTAGTTTAAAAAATTGTTACTAATTACAGTAACATACATAGTACTTAGTTACTTTGCGGCTTTGCTTCACTATCAGGTCAGTATTAGTGTGCAGACTGGAAAGCTTTTAGCTGCGTAATCGCGTCTAAACTTTTTTGAAAGTCCAATACCATGTTTTTGTACCCCAAAACCAGGAACACTCCCAAGTGCTACTCCAGTTCCCCCAGGAAGCTACACGTACGTTGAGTACGATAACTCCACCTGCTATTGCAGAAGTACTCCCTTTCCTGATAGGGGTAAGTTAGGTTTTATGCTCGACAAACGTGGAGCATTTTTGTTTTTGTGGTATTTACAAGTTTCATTGCAAAAATGATTTTCCTACGCAGGTGTTGCTTCGAAGCCTCAGCGGAGCACTGATTTAACCGAAAATCTCCTAAACGAACACTTCCCTTCTCCGGAAAATTCTCACTATATGGACATGTATGTGGTATACAGCGAGCCGCAATGTTACATTCTCAGGAGTCCCGCAGCCCGGGGAGGTAAGGGCATTAAAACTTCAGCAAGGTTAATGTAACACTGTCTTGAATTCCGCTAATTTAAGTGGTAAGGAAAGCAGTACAGTTTGCTTTATAGCGGAAGAAGAAACAGGCAAATCAAAGCTGCCTAACGCACGAATCTAGAATAAAACAAGCTGTATAAAAGGCGTACTTTGACTGATTTAGTTTGCGTTGATTTTATTTATATTTGCGCGTAGACACGTACTACATGTGTAGGATAAACCATACGTTATGTGGCATGTTCAGCTTACTGAGGTCGTGCTCTAAACTCGCCAGTAATCGTCGGTGCCTCGAATGCTTATATCCATTGGTACGTCCATGAAAACAGGGGCACTCTTGGCACCAAAGTTTTGTTCCAACTAAAAAGGAGTGTTCCAAACAGTGCCCAGTGTCATGCCCAATCAACATTTGTTGAATTCTGGACGAAGAAGGTAACTTCACAGGACCGCAATGAAATGTCTTACGCTGCTAGTATCGTGTGTTTTTTTTTCTCAATACATTAAGAAATTTAGTGAAACGTACTTTAACGCAATTTGATGCTAAGTTGAAGACTTGCAAGTAAAAAAGGCCTCTCCGAATTATCTACATTTGACTGATAATGAAAGGCAGGCACTAGTGCAGAAAAACTTAATAGATGTTTTATGCATCGCCTCTGTCAATAAACACCTAAAACTGAAAATCCCGCGTAGGCGATAACATGGAGATTTATTTGATAAAGAAACACCATTGGCGATCGTAGCCTCCCGGCGATCGAAAAATCTGCATCTATACACGGTCTCACCATATCTTGGGAAACGGCGAAGGCTACGGTCCGAGTGAACCAATCAGTGCGTCGAAGCTAGAACGTTTGTTTACCAGTTGCTAGTCCTAGTTGCGCGCAGTGCTGTCAATGCCATGAGCAGGAGAGAGAAAAAAAACCGCTTCTGAACAAAATATGAGTGACGGGCTAATTTCCCATGGCGACAACTCTGACGTCTGGGACACAAGAGGGTTCAACTTAAGGAGGCAGTTCCTCGTTCCCCTCTTCCGCTCTCGCCCCCGTGTCTTTTTTTAAAGGCCGACGTGCACTTCGCGCTTTCCACTTTTTATAGCTGCCTTCTTTCCCGTATCCAGTTCATCTTTGCAACATGTCCCAACATGGCACCCCTCGCAGTTTTCGAAGGTATGACGCTAAGAGGATCAATTTCCCTGCAGGGAACCAAGGCTGTACGTCGGCCTTTAAGGGCTGCCTATCTTCACAGCCATCACTCTGATTGGTTCGAAGGTGCCGTAGTTTTCGCTCTGCGACAAGCCAAGTTGAAACAATGTATACTACAGTCTGTTGCTGGGATTCGCTGATGACAATCATCCACGTTTCGCACCGCCAGGCTTACACCCGTTGCACAGGTGGTGACTTTAGCGAACCCCCGCACTTCAATTGTGTAATATGTCCATCTAAAATTTTATAGTTCAGTAGTTTTCGATGACGCTCTGCAGGTTTCTAATTTGAAACATACTTTCATTATCACCAACTATAAAGCTACCTAACAAGTCTTAGTTGATTGTATGACTTGTCGTTACGTTTAGCCCATTATAATATGAGCCCCATAGTTTTAGAACTCATTCCCACAGAAAGCATTAATGCACCTTTCGCGATTTTTTTTTTTTTTTTTGCTTTACATATGATTGTTCGAGTTAAAATCAAGCATCATGTGTACTGACCGCATTCTTAAAACTGTTTGAGAGCGTGGTAGAAGTGCACCTTTCTAGTTATTTCATATAAATATTAAATGAATCGCAACACGGTTTTCTTGAGCCTAAAACATTCGAAACTAAAAGTATTTTAGTTTGTTGCCAACCATGGGCAGGTCGACGCCATTTATTTTGAGTTAGGTAATGCATTTGACCAGGTGCCCTATGACGTTTTAGTGCACAAGCTATCGGAAAGTCGCGTTGGCCGGTAGGTTTGTAGTTTCAGTCATATCTTTACGGGTTATCGAGATGATATATATCATCTGGCGCTCCTCGGGGTCCTAATCTCGGACCCTTACTTGTTAACATTTTTACCATTAATCACTCCCTTCGGGTAAAACATTCAAGGTTGCTTCAGTTCGCTGATGATATTAATATATTATAACGGATTCAATCACATGTTGATTGCGAGCTGCTGCAGGAGAACATATCTGCTATCTCTTAATGCGGGGTTTTACAGAAGTTACGTCTAAACAGTAAAAAAAAAACACTTTTTATCCCTTAAAGGGACACTGACAGGGTATTTATGCTCGCCGAGGTTTTTAGTTGTACGTGACATATGAGAGCGCAACTACCCAGAACAGAATTTGCGGCTCGAAATTCGGTTTCTTTCCGCCCGAAAACCGCCGATCAAGAACTGGCCGGTTCGAGTCTCGCTCACTCTCTTTTCCGCGGTCACGGGCCGTTTTCCAAGGTATCGATGCGACCACCAAATTTAATCAAAGTCGTGGGTCGCTGAAAGCACACACTCAATATTAAAAATAGAAAAAAATATAAAACCCATTTTTTGTGGCTTCTAAAAAGCTGCAAATACGTTGATTGAAAAAAAAGTTCCACAGACAACCGGAAGCATTCTGTGCGTGCGTCGTTTCGCGTATCGTGGGACTCGCAGGGACGGCGATGGCAGCGGACGACGGGCGTGGGACCTCTATTTCAGAACTGTCGTTCGCGGTACCGGCGAATTTCGTCTGCCTTTAAAAGAGAAATTTGGGACTGGTCAAAAGATTTGGTATTCATCCCGTACGACACGCCCGACCACCAAGCCGATTTGCACGAAGACGTCGCCGAGCCGTCGCTCCCTTCTTGTGGCTGAAGACATCGCTCGAGCAAACGTCGAGCGCGACATGTCTACTTCGAGTGGAATATGCACGCGTACGATCTCTTTGCTAGGTGAGAATGTCGCCAATGCGTGGTGCATCCCGACTTCGACCCGGGAATGCTTTTGCTAGAGGAAAATCTGCAGCGAACTTTCCAACTTACAGTTTATCGGCTGAATTACTACTAAGGAAAAAGATACCTCACTTTCGATATGCCCCAGTAGCTCAGTGGGAAAGACGTCCCCATCACACCCGGTAGTGCCGGGTTCAATCCCCCGTGGAACTTTTTTTTTTTTTTTTTTTTGATGTCTACATTTCTTTTTTTTTTTTTTTTACAATTATTACTGAAGAAACAAAAAAAAATAAGAAACAAATGTTGTGGACGACACGTCGCTGAATTAGATGGTATGGGATATCCTTTTTGACACCTCCGAACTCAATGTAATCACTTTCCACAAAATGCAAGGAGCATATAAATCAGGTAGCGTCCGCTTTCCGAGGTGCCCGTAAATGGTCTACAGGAATTGCAGCCAGCCATTGGTCCCGATCCCGTTGATCTTTCGGAAACTCTGTCGCACAATGCCACTTCTGTTTCGGACGCGGGACATGTGAGCCAGCTCTTCACGCAACATCTTGGGTGTATTCTTTTCGGAGCCGATCAAAATTCACCACGGGCACTCACTACTCATCTCCAACTCCTCAATGTACAAAACAACTCATCTTGGAGTAGAGAACAACGAGCGGAACATACATAACTGCAAAAGAATCCCACGGCGAGCAGTTCCCATACGCCGCCTGTCGTCTGCTACCAAGAAGGAGAAAAAAAAAAACACACGGTCGGGTGTAGCCACGTGACTTCCGCCACTCACTCTCTTCTCTCCACTTCTCCGACCTCCGTCGGGTTTCGGTTTCGGTTTCGAGCAGTTGCGTCTTTTGGATTTATTAAAAAAATACGCTACTTTGTTGCAAAATATTAATTGGGTAGTCCTCCGACACCATAATGAAGCGCCTGGCAAAAAATTAAAAAAAAAATTTGGGGGGTGTCAGTGTCCCTTTAATAACAAAATAATCGTGCGCCTTTTTATTTATTTATTTTTTTATAAACTAGACAATGAACCACTGCGACGGGAATATTTACTTCACTTACGGGTTTATATTGATTAATTTCTTAATGTGTCTTAAATTTAGTTAGTTCTTGCCTGCGACTTTTGGCTTTGTTTTCGGGTATAAAAGGCTGCCCAAACAGGACACTTCCACGACGCAAGAAACGACACTTCTCCGCCGTATGAAATGCGGCAATCTGCATCCGCCTGTTCCCTTGTTTGTTTGTTTCTTTTTTTTGCCGAGAGTAAAGTTTGTTTTTTGCTACTGTCCGCTTCTCTTCTTGACGGAGGCATAGTGCATGCTAATCATGCGAGTTCGGACAGTCACTCACACGCTCTGTTGGCTGTCAGTCAATCGCTCAAGGCCTCCGCTGCTGTTAAGCCTTATCCCGAAAACAGGAAAGGGAAGGTTACGAGGGCGCAGAAGAAGGAGATGGACAGGCGCCGACGTCACAGGAAAGCGGATGAGGCGAGGACGAAAGCCGTGATGGTTGCCTGGTGTACGTACAAACAGAAGACGGTCCAACTTCCACTTCATATGGCGGAGGAGTGTTGCTTCCCTATGTTCTGAAGTATCCTGTTTGGACAGCCCTTAACCCGTCATTTTAAAGAGCTTTCATGTGTCGTCAGGCTTTACACCCCTATTATGCGTTCGTAACTATAGTTCGGCACTGTAGTTTGGAACTGTCCGGTGGCGAAACTCCTCCCAACGACCACCGGTCCTTCTTTTAGCTACGAGTGAATGTTACTCCGGCTAAGCTTGCAAACATTGGCGCCGGAGTTTTGCGAGATTATGCATTTTTGTAGAAAACTGTGCACAGCACAGTTTTCTACACGTTGCCTTAGACTTGTTTCACTGTTGCTTATATATGTCCCTCGCACGAATTGTCGTCTCCACAACACGCTCTATACATCCAAGACATATGTACATTTTCCCCATTTTACGAACTCAGAGCAATTATAATGCAATGAGTGCGGTGGTTGACATTTTTGGAAGTGAGATGGACTTCAAAAGTGTACTTACCTTCCACATTTACTAACGCCAGTGTTCGGATTTTCTGTGTTTTGTTATTTTGAGCGTTTTTTTTTCATGTAGGTGTATGTGCCTGTAGGGGTGTGCACCACTAGTATATGGCATAGGTTATGTCTAGACACAATACAAATAAATCTTTAAAAAAAAAACGCGAAAACATAATGTTTTCAAAAACTATACATATATAATTAAGAAACGCTTTGTCAGAATAGTCAGCTGAGCTCTAATTATAAAATAAAATTATTCAATGCCTATTCTTGCCTCTCACCTTCAAGAAAAAATTGATACCCATTCAATATTAATTTCATTTTTTTTTTCTTGTGTGCTGAAACAACACGATTCTGTGGTTTAAAAACATTAAAAAAAAACTTTACTTATCTAAGGCTTGTTCACCTTTGTAACGATTAGTGTTACGACGCGATTAGGGAAAGCAAAAACAACGCGCCAAAAACAGAGCCAAGCAGACGGAGTAGTACTCAGGACACGAGTTGACTGACAGCTGAAATTTTTATTTTACATTATTTACTTTTACCAGCTCCTCTGCGCTGCCACTGACTTTCGCTTTCATTTGGAGTTGCTTCCTTTCGCACGTTTCAGTACTTTCTTAGTCGCCAAAAGCTGTCCTTAGAATTTTCACAATTAATTGCTGTCTCTCTTTGTTTTCATAGGATGCGATTTGTGGCTGAGAAAAACCGAGTTGAAAAGTATAGTGGATGGCCTGAAGGATGATATTTTAAAAAAAGAAGAGGAACTAATCAAGGAGATTAAGGAACAGCTTGGAATCACTGAAAACTGTACTGCGACAGATAATCAAAAACGAAATCTAGAAACATGGGTAGCAGAGGACATTGAAAAATGGTTTCAAGATGTCGTATTGAAACGGATTTCTCCCGATTGCGCTCTCGCCTTCATGATAACTTGTGGAAAGCCGTTTTATAGAGTTTACAATCCGGTAACGTGTAATACCACATTAACAGGGCAATACGAGTCAATTTCTCATAATTATCATTCGTGATCTTCAACTGCACGTCGGGTGGTGAGCGATCATCCATTTGTATGCAAACTTGAGATTAAAAAAGAAAAAATTCCACTGTGTCGTGTCTTAATTGCATTTCTAGAAATATAATGAGTTTAGGAAACCACCGATTTCATTTAGTTCTGACAGCAAAGGAAACAAAAAGACACACAGGGTATTTTAGCTAACTTGCGCCGAGACTTTAAAAAAGCATGGTGTGCGCTACGCGTTTCAAACAGGCCCAGTATTGTTCAATTGACCAAGTCAAGTTATTTTTATGCAATGGGCCAACTTGGCTAATTAACTCAGAATTATTAGCTAACTTTTTAAATGTTTTGCGCACCTCCCTCTAATACAAACGTAGTGTTGAAAAACATCCGATCGTGTCGTTTTCAGGAAGGTAGCGTTTTCATGTCTAATGTTTTAAAACATTAAAAAAAACATAGGTATGTGTCCGCCTTCTTTGGATCCCGACTGGTATGCGCTGAGGCCTTCCTAGTCTAGGAGGTGCTCGGTCAGGGGTCTCCAAACGTGACCCGCGGCCAAGATCCATCTTGCGGAGGAGTTCCGGCTTCGCGCCTGCAGGAGGCAACAGTCTTTACAGTGACGCCCGGCCCGCAGTCTACTACTATTAACGTAAAAATAGGGGAGCGTAAAAAAAAAGATATGAAAGAAACGGTGCCGTGACGCGTACTAAAGGCGCAAGCGAGAATATAAAGCAATGAGGGTAATCTGCGTCAAAATGGGTGCTCGTTCGCCATATCATTTATAATACATTGTGATCACCAGCAATTCTTCTTTGTCGTCCCCTGATTAAAGTCTGTGAAACTTTGTTAGAATTATTTTGCATTCTTACGTGTATCGTTCTTACTATCTCTTATTGTGTATTTTTATTATAAGTTTTACCATTTTCCTCGGCCTTTACCCTCTGGGATTATGAAAAAGTTCTTATGCGTTTTGATTTATGCCTGGAGAATTTGTTTAACAATTACCTTGAAATGTCGTAACTATACTTCATTTCAGCTTCGGTCCGAGCGCGGCCGATGTTATGAGCCGAAGGGCCAATCAAACAGCGAAAGAGGCACAACGTCATGGCGTGCTCTCTGCAGTTGATTGGACCAGCCGGTATTCGCTGTCTCTCTGTGCACTGCTCCTCCGCCGGCTAGTACTGTCAAGCGCAGAGAGAACGCCATGATGCGCCGCTTTTTGCGCTGTTTGATTGGCCCTTCGGCTTATAACATCGGCCGCGCTCGGACCGAAGCTGAAACGAAGTATAGAAACACATCGAACTTAAAGTTATGCATGTATATGTACTAGGCGTTATCTTTTTTTTTTCTGGTTCATGTGATGGTATTGAAATAGTTATTTATATTTAATTATTTTTATTGACTTATTTATATCCCCCCTTTCCTTCTTCCACTCCACCCCTCCCCCCGAGATAGCAACATATTTCAAGTCTGACCCCTGAGCCGAAACATTTGGAGACTCCTACAGAGGACGTAGATTTAAGAGAGGGAGCCACTCAAGCCACAAGGAGCTTGCTAACATAACGCTAGAGCACGATCGTAATGACTGCTAAAACATCATCACTGCACTTAACTGGTTGCTGATGGTTCAATTGTTTAAACGGCTCATGCTCCTTCGAGGATTAAAATGACGCTCCCAATCATGCAACCGAACCTGAACAGTTGTAGACGGACGAGATGTCGTTACTGGCGCCCGAGAGGCGACACAGCAACTCTTGCGACCATGCTAAATTACAGGCACGGGTCATTAACCACAAGGCAAGGACAAAGGCACGCCACCCGCCGTTCTTGAAAGCAGGTATTCACGCTCCAGAGGCGAGCGCGCTCATGTTCCTGTCGCACAGAGGGTCGGAAGCTGACAGTGGCGTCGGAACAGGGGGGGCAGGGGGGGCAACCGCCCCCCCAGAGATTTTTTAGTAATGGCGGCTCGCGAGCTCGATATTTCGCAAATTTCTCAGAGTGCGATTTTTAAGATATTTCGCGGGCATGAATTTCTCGCATTACGAGTGGCATGATGACATTCATCATCATGAGATTAGTTATTCGAGGGCTCAATTATTTGCGGTTATTTTAAAACCAGAAATAAGCAGGAGTTTCTCCATTTCTGAAGCCGAATAAAGCAGTCGATACGCGCCTTTGCGGTCCTCCAAGAAGGAAGCGGTCCTCCAAGAAGGATGCGGTCCTCCAAGAAGGTTCGAACACAGCAGCGAGCCCTGTCAACCAGCGTTTCTAGACGCGGAGACAGGCCTTCGGAAGCAGTTCTGCGAAGCGTTAGATTGTGTTCGCGCCGAGCTTGCAAGACGATTCAAGCAACCAGGCATGCAAAGTCTCGCACAACTAGAGCAAATAAATTTGTGCGCTATTCAAGAGAAGCCACAAACTGCAGAAGAACTTGAAAGGAAGTTAGGATCCCACGCTACTGATTTTCACCTGGAAAGCCTTTCAAGGCAGCTGAACATGGTTCACTCGCTCTCAAGCGGTCAGATCGGCTCCGCACCCGAGTTGTGCCGTAATCTGGGCAGACAAGTCCCAGAGGTCAAGAGGATGATGACTGAGGTGATGCGCCTTGCGGCACTTATAATGACAGTGCCAGCGTCAGCGGCATCAGCTGAACGAAGTTTCAGCGCACTTCGGCGCATCAAGAATTACCTCAGAGCTACCATGTCACAAAAGCGACTGACTCAGGTGATGCTGCTGCACGTAAATAGTGAGCGAGCAGCAAAACTTGATCTGAACTCTATCATCAGAGAGTTCGTGTTGAGGACGGCTGAACGACGAACCGTTTTCGGGCACCAGTGAGCTCTTTCTTATTTCACGCTGTTTGAAGACGTCAACATGGGAGAAAAACAAGATCACCACATTCCAAAAGAGGAAGGACATATATTTGTTCTAAATAAACATTTGTGAGCGTTTCGATTTTATATATCCATATTGTTCTAGATGCTTAATCCCCCCCCCCCAACCCCACCCCACCCCACCCCAATTCCGTTGCCCCCCCACCTCAGAAATACTTCCGACGCCACTGGAAGCTGATCATTACCTTAAAGTCGGAATTACATGTTTATACACATGCAAAAAACAGTATGCAGACATTGGTAACCGGCATATCTGTGGTTCGAATGCCGCGTGTCTAATTTCTTCTTGACCTCGTTGCCATGCTGCATTCGAAGTACTGATCTCGTGGTGACTTGTGTTGGAATCTATATATGATCTATAATCAGTGTGACCCCGGCTTAAGAGTCTCGTTCGTAAGTGCCTGAACTGCGTTTCTCCTTACGATGGGCCGTAGCGGACGCTACAGCTATTCCGACAACATATCGCTGTGAATGCACCACGTGATACATAAACAAAGTTAGTGGAACGGAATGAAGCGGTTCAGCCATTCCAGGAGTGGGAATAGGCCCAGCATGTCCGTTCCCAGGTGCTGAAAGGATTTGAAGTAGCGGAAACTAATATTCCGGAATAAAGTTGGAATGGAATGGGAGTGCTCACTGCGCAACACTGCTTCCTTCAACCCCCTGTCCTACCCCTACTCAGCAAGACTCGCAGCCGGCGGAGTCGCAATCCATTACCTTAAAAAAGGTGTTTTATGCCACAACATTTCTTGTCCAGATCTGTGCCCTCATTTCATTTCATTTATTGTATCCTTATATCGTCCTCAGGGGGCTTTATATAAGGGGGGACATACAGCAATATATATTCAAATCCAGAAAGAAAACACACACAAACACACTTACAACAAACAACAGTTTAGTTTAATTACGTGTAAGGAGCGGCAAGTGCGGCTTGAAACGGTGCTGGGCTCTTCTATTGTTACAATGTTGATAAGTAGAGGAAGCGCACAATAAAGACGAATACGAAGACTGAGAGGCAAACAGGACGACCGCTGACTACCAACTGAATTTTAGGGGCGAAGCTCCTTAGGGTCTAGCCTTGTCCGTCCGTCCGGCCGCCGTCCGTGCTCACATAAAAAGAAGAAAAAAATGTTTGCGCAGCCGACAGGATTCGAACCTGTGCGGGGATGCCCTAATGAATTTCTAGTCCATCGCCTTAACCACTCGGCCACGACTGCTTTTTTTTTTTTTTTTTCTTTATTGCCGTTTTTTGCAAGTCAATATATACAAGTCTGAGGACAAAAACAGCAAAATTGGCAGTGCTAAAAAACTACCAGCCGGCCTTTCGGCTAGTAGTATAAGTTAAAATCTTTTTAAATTCCTAACTGCTTCCAGTTGTTGAATCCACTCTGGCATGCAGCTCTGAGCGTTGTACACTTCAACAATCGAGGCAATACCCTCGCTGAAATATTCCCGAGCCTCGCGCGCGTCAATGTCGGCATGGCGCGTAGGCATCCGTGACCTCCAAATACTATGCAGGCCCAGTAACATTATCATGTCGAAGGGCACACCGTCATTGTTTTCAAAGGGTAGGTATCTAATACAATGCATGTCTAACGGAAAATCTTTTTTGAGGGTGCGTTGGAGGACGTCCCAGAAAAAGACACCATCCCAGCACTCTATGAATACATGCTCAATTGTCTCGGGCTTTTGACACAAAAAACAGTGGTCGCCCCACGGGACGAACATTCCCTTTTCTTTCATCAAAGTCTTTACAGTTAAGGTGCCGGTGTGTAATTTGAAAAAGAGTGACTTAACCCCATGCGGAACGAGCATTCTCTTAACACGCTTTAAGACATCTTGTCATGGGCCTGCACAATACTACGCTCTATACAAAGGTACGGGAAAGACAACGTCAGAAAGATCCCTATACAGCTTTTTTCTGGATACTTTGCTCAAATATTCAAAAGAAAACCTGGCTGCCAAAAAATTACATGACGCGACAACTTCCTTGAGATATCCGTGGATGCCGCCTGGCACACATGCCGAAGAAACAATAAACTCAGGCAGAGTTCTACACAGTCTCACCTGGTAGACGGTTCGTAAAAACGGGTCACTAACATCTCGAAGATAAATAAAACGATTCACAACTTGGCGCAGAAATAAATTTGACAATCCTAGTCCGCCCTCGCGGACGCGCCGGAAAAGGTTCATACGACTCGTCCGTTCCCATGACGAGCCCCAAATAAAAACAGCGAAAACGCGGTGCAAGTTTTGAACATTAACACGCGAGCAATGCAACACTTGTAGCACGTACCACAGTTTGCTAGAAAGGAACAAATTGCAAACTGTCGCACGGGCAAAAATAGACAATTCCCAACCTTTTCAGCTTTCCGCTTTCTCGCGGAGTTCTAGTGCCTGCCTGCGCCAATAGGGCTCACTGTCACGGTAGTTCTCGAGAGGTACGCCCAAATATTTTACAGGGGTGGTTGACCACTTTATATTTTGAAAAACACTACGAGTGGAACACCACTGGCCATGCCAAAAACCTAAACACTTATCCCAGTTTACAGCGCTTCCACTGACAGCACAAAAACGTTTCACTATGTTCACAACTTCAATTATGCTTTCTTGATTTGCGCAAAACAGAGCGATATCATCAGCAGAGGCTAAAATACGTACTTACGATGCAAAAAGGTTAAACCCACTGATACTGTACTTCTTATGATGCTCAAACAAAATGATTCTATATAAATGCAAAAAAGAAGGGGTGAAAGAGGACATCCTTGGCGTACGGAACGCTCTACCTTTATGCGCTTTCCAACCGACTTATTCACTATAAGACTGGTCGTACAACTGCTGTACGCCATCCGCACACCTTCGCGTAAAACTGAACCGACATTTACATGGTCTAAGACAGATAAAAGAACTTCATGCGGTACACGGTCGAAGGCCTTTTCGAGGTCAATTTGTAGCATAGCTACACCCCTATTCATAACATCACAACACTCCAACACGCTCCGAGCTTTTTGAATGTTTGTAAAAATAGTTCTGCCCCTTATCCCGCAATTTTTGCGGGGACCGACTAGTTCTGTTATTACCGATTGTAATCGTCTGGCCATTATTTTCATTAGTACTTTATAGTCGACGTTAGTTAAGCTTATGGGGCGATAAGCTGTGACCTGTCTTAGTTTGATTTCGTCCTCCGTTTTTGGGATTAACACAGTATGCGACGACAAAAACGTTGGTGGAAGGACATTCAGCTCAAAAGCTTCGTTGAAAACAATATATAAGATGTTTGAAATTTCATGTTTAAACGACTTATAAAAAGCTGCAGTTAGTCCATCAGGACCTGGGGACTTCCCCGGGTTTAGGGCCTCGATTGCTATTTTAACTTCCTCGTGCGCAATGGGTTCTTCCAACACTTCCTTTGTTCCGTCGTCAAGGCGGGGCATAGAAGACAAAAACTCTTTTTTAAAACGCTCCGTTTGAACGGAGGTAGGAGCAAACAACGTGCTGCAATAGTCGTAAAATGCGCGTTCTGTCTCTTCGTTTTCCCTAGTAACCACACCACAATATTCTATTTCTGCTATTTCATTGCGGCGCGCGTTCCTTTTTTCGAGGCCTAGGGCGCGCTTAGTGGGCGTCTCCCCAGCTATCAGCCTACCAGCCCGCGCTCTCACCAACGCTCCGCGATAACGTTCTCCATCAATTAGTTCAAGCTTTGCCTTCAAAGCACAGATGTCATCTTTGAATGCACCCGGCATTTTGCACTCTTCTTTTATCAGCGTTTGCAAGTTGTAACGTAGTAACGTTTCATTTCTTTTTTCTTCATTCTGAATTGCGCTCGCTCTTTCTAAAGCTTTTATCTTTATTCCCTGCTTAAAAAGTTCCCATTTCGCCCCATACTCTAATTTTTGCCCATTTTCTACTTTTTCTACAGAAGCCTGTACGTAGGCTCTAAAAATGCCGTCCTCTAAGAGTTTGGAGTTGAGTTTCCAAAGCTCCCAGCTAAACGAATTTTTCTTTTCTTTGTTACCTTTAATGCAAGCAGATACCAGACAGTGATCACTGAAAGACACTGGGCGTACACTGTACTCGTAACACAAAGGAAGAAGCTCCAACGAAACATACAATCTATCCAAGCGGGCGTGACTTGCCCCTTGAAAGTGAGTAAACTGTCCCTCCCGCCCATTTCTGAGGCATTCACCAACGTCGTCAAGGCCATGCTCATTAATTATGGAAATCAAACTCGCGGTGCTCGCATCACTATAAGCAGTAGAACTGGTTTTGTCGTTCGAAGAACACACACAGTTAAAATCGCCCATGAAAATGAGACGCCGCTCGCAGTTACAGTAATGCTGAATGCCATCAAAAAACCTGCACCTTTCTTCAGTTCTAGTTCGAGCATACACGCAAATAACACGCCATTCTAAGGAAGAAAAACTAAAATCACATAAAACAAATCGTCCCGACGCACACGTAGTCACGGACTGGACTGTAGCTCCTAAACTATTACGAATAAGCAAAAAACACCCCGCCGACGTCCCCACCGCATGGCTGACAGAGATATCATATCGCGCCGTAAAAGGCCGTACCATAACGTCCGTCTGCTCCACGCTCTCTACTTTAGTCTCCTGTACGGCGACAATGTCCAGGTCCTGCTCCGTCACGAGGCGGTAAAGCTGGTTCTGTCTACGCCTCGCCGAGAGCCCTCGTACGTTTAATGTCGCAAAACGCAATGGCCTTTCTAACGTCACCATCAACTAGTAGAGGCTGTCCATACGACGCTTACCCTTGTCAGCTAGCGTAGTGAAGCGCGTTCCAGTCCAGCAGGCGGTCACGGAGCATGCTTGTCGCCACGTGTAAGCGACGACGAACGCGGTTTGCTGGGGACGCGTATCCCCCGTCCGCTACCAGTCTTCCATTGCTTTTCAAGCTGACTGAGCCGCCTCTCCTGCGATGCCGCGCTGACCTCGTCATGGCGATGCTTTACCGCTGCCACGTCAAAGTTCATCTCCGAGGGAGGGCTGTCCACGCTTTGTGCAGGAACGGGGTCCACCACCTTGGCGGTAGTCCCGGCCGCCGACCCTGGTTGAGCGGCCGGAACAGAAGACGTACAGTCGGGGACAAAAGTCTCCAGGACACGCGAGCTGCGACTGAAACGCATTGCTCTGCCATCTGCTGGCGGGTCACCTGGTTTCAAGATCACAGAAAAGCGCATGCGCGTCCTACTGTGCCTGCAAACATGTGCGCTTTCCCGCTCTTCTGCGGCGCGGCGCCCAACTCGGAATCGGGCGCGTGGTACAGCCTCGGAGATAGCGCTTACTGACATGGCACCTCTAGCTCGACTGAGCGATAAGCTGAACTGGTTATAAAGCAAGGTGCGCTGACACGGTGAGATGCGGCGCAATGCCCCAGGCGGTATCTCGAGTTTCGGAATGTGTAGCAGACGCTCGTCAGCCGCCAGCGCTATCTCCGAGGCGGTACCACTCGCCCGATTCCGAGTTAGGCGCTGTGCCCCAGAAGAGCGGGAAAACACACATGTTTGCAGGCAGAGTAGGACGCGCATGCGCTTTTGTGTGATCTCGAAACCAGGCGACCCGCCGGCAGATGGCAGAGCAATGCGTTTCAGCCGCAGCTCGCACGTCCTGGGGACTTTTGTCCCCGACTGTACTTTTCGGGAGCCCGTCGACCTCACGTCCTTCCTTGGCGACAACGACGACTTCTTTCGTATCTTCGGCCTTGTCTTGCGTGGACGCCGACGCCGCTGCTCGTTCTGCTTCTTCCTCGTCCATGAGGAGCTCGTTCTGATCTCCTCCGTTGGTGCCTCGCCCAACTGCCCGAGCGTACGACCGGGTGCAGTCGGCCTGCTCGTGCCCGAAGGCGCGGCACTCGCTGCATCTAGGGACTCGGCAGTCTTTCCGAATGTGACCCTTGGTGCGGCACCTGAGGCAGATCGGAGGTCGGCGGGGAACTACCACTAGGACCGTGCCACCGCCGAGGCGCAGCTGGTGCGGGATGCGGTCGAGCGTGACACCCTCGCGCAGCTCCAGCACGATGCCAAACTCCGCAAAAGCTCGTCGTATGGCGTCACTGGTAACGTCGAAAGACACCCAGTGTAGCTTTATGCGGAGCTCACGCCGTACTGGGTCGATGACAAGGCATTTCTTCTTCTTGATGACGAGCTGCCCGGCTTCGAGAAGCTTCTTCTTTGCCTCGTCCATCAGCAAGTTGAGGAGCCATACGTGCGACATCTGGTACGCACCTATGGTTCCCACGTCCTGGATGACGCCGGCGTCCTTCAGCGGCTGCCGAAAATCTTCGATCCTGTAGGGTCGTCCGGCGATGTCACAGTGCAGAATAACTGCACGCTTCATCGCCTCTCCGGAGGGCAGCGATGGCAAGACGATACGGTAGTCCTTGACAGCAGCGATATTGCCGATAGCCGAGTCACCGCGGCCCGCGGGGGCCGTTATCACAGCTCCGTGGGAGCTTGCCATTCTTGCGTCCGTACTCAACGAGTGCAGGAAAAAGAATGACTCGGCCACGACTGCGGGACGAGTGGGGGGCTCTGAGTTGTGGTAGTAACTCAGGAGCTGGAGTTGCTGTCATGGGTCACAGATGAAACGTTGCATGTAGCCGCTCAACGTCTACACATGAGAGGGCGCTGCGATCAAATGCGTTCATAATCGCAATAAACTTTGCAAGCATTGGCTCAAGGTTTATAAACGAGAGGGCGCTGCGGTCAAATGATCAAATGCTTATATAGCTACGTTCCATACCACACATTCTCTTTCTGACATGGACTGTCTCCTTAAGCGATGGAGATGCGTTCCCACGGCTTCTAGCGGATCCTAGCTGATCCGCTAGAAGAACCACTGGCTCTGCATTTCACCGACCATAAAGCAGTAACAATGAAGTCGAAACGGCAACCCGGAACTCTGCACTACCTATAAGCAATAAAGAAAAAAATCGGCACCATCCGCACTACCTATGACCACTAAAATCAGTATCATCAGCACCAGCACAGCTTCGCCCCAATCAACACCATTCACCACGCGCAGTTGCGGTCATTTTTATTGGAAAATAAAAACGGAAAATAGAAACAGCAAAAGCCACAAATATTGCAGAAATGTGACTAGTCAGCATTTACTCGGCCACCCACGTGTCAATAAAATCCACTTCTTTTTTGTGAAGGAAAAGTTAGGGCTGACAAATACACCTATGAGGACATTCCTTCTTTATCATGTATGCTTCCAGTACCTCCCTCGCCACCTTTTCTTTGCCCCTGCCAACGATTGTAGTGCCTTAAAAGTTGGGAATGAAACGGCAATCTCTGCAGTGAATGTGTAAATGTGCTCCCATTGTTGAACCCAGTGATAAATCATGTTCATGTAACCGTTTGTTCAAACGCCTCCCGGTCTGGCCTACGTAAACCTTGCCGCAGCACAATGGAATTTTATATATCACGCCAATCTTTCGCCAGCTCTCTTTCCCTTTCCCATTCCTTAATGCAATAAAAATAAATAATCACTTTCTCTCCTCGTCGTTCGCAATATTACCACGGCTGCACTAGTCAATCTTCACTCATTTCTATTGCATATACGGTGCAGCCCGCCCATATGGTGAGGGGAGGTTCCCTAGACATCTTGGAAGACCGACCCTTTCCGACATTTTTTCAAGATGAAATGACGTGCCACGTTACTGCCGGAACTCGGAACTAGCATGGGCCTTAAATCAGCAGCGGCTGTCGTCTACCCAGTTGAGCGGATTCGAAACTAACAGTGCACAGAGAGCTGGTCAACCATTGAGTCCGCCGGAACCAGTGGCCGGGATGGTCTAACCAATTAAGCCGTCGTCCCGGATAAGCAAAGGTTGCGGGTTCAATCCCCGCTTTTGACGCCAATTTTTCGCCAGCTCTCTTTCCCTTTCCCTATCTTTAATGGAATAAAAATAAATAATCACTCTCCTCTCCTCTTCATTCGCAATATTACAATGGCTGCACTTGTTAATCTTCACTCATTTCCATTGCATATACCGTGCAGCCTGCCCATATGGTGAGGGGTGGTTCCCTAGACATCTTGGAAGTCGGGCCCGTTCCGACATTTTGAAGGTGAAATGACGTGCCACGTCACTGCCGCAACTCGGAACTAGCATGGGCCTTAAATCAGCAATGGCTGTCGTCTACCCAGTTTAGCGCATTCGAAACTAACAGTGCACCGAGAGCTGGTCAAACATTGAGTCCGCCGAAACCAGTGGCCGGGATGGTCTAACCAATTAAGCCGTCGTCCCGGATAAGCAAAGGTTGCGGATTCAATCCCCGCTTTAGACCCCAATCTTTCGCCAGCTCTCTTTCCCTTTCCCTATCTTTAATGCAATAAAAATAAATAATCACTCTCCTCTCCTCTTCGTTCGCAATATTACAATGGCAGCACTTGTTAATCTTCACTCATTTCCATTGCATATATGGTGCAGCCTGCCCATATGGTGAGGGGTGGTTCCCTAGACATCTTGGAAGTCGGGCCCGTTCCGACATTTTCAAGCTGAAATGACGTGCCACGTCACTGCCGCAACTCGGAACTAGCATGGGCCTTAAATCAGCAACGGCTGTCGTGTACCCAGTTGAGCGCATTCGAAACTAACAGTGCACCGAGAGCTGGTCAAACATTGAGTCCGCCGAAACCAGTGGCCGGGATGGTCTAATCGATTAAGCCGTCGCCCTGGATAGGCGAAGGTTGCGGGTTAAATCCCCGCGTTTGGCCCAATCCCCTTATCTGGATATATATATAAATAAATAAAATAGACGGCGGAGCTAGGATCCTGGCTCCGCGGTTTGTTTGGACTTTCGGCGGGTCTCTAAAACTTTGATTCTTTGATTCATTGGAGTGGTTCCGTAGATATATATATATATAAAGAGACAGAGAGAGAGAGAAAACGTAGCGCAGGATGACGAAAAGTATATACGGAAATAAAACACACTTGAGACGGTTGTTGAAGTTTTTAAAACATATTATTCGTAAAGTGCGTCAAACTTTCGGCCTGAGACGGACCTTTTTGAAGATGGGTTACATTTGACAAAATATGGACACACCTTGGCTACATCAAGTGTCCCATGACGTCACGGGATTATGTAAATTCAAAACACCTGGCTCCTTCAAGAGCCCCACGATAGACTCGGCGCAGTTATCGCCGCAAAAGCCGTTTATTCGGGGCCTAGCAAGAATGATGAATGCCGGCGTAAAGCTGACCAGGAAAAAAAAAATTGTACAACACTTCAGAATTTGACTGAACGAAAACCGAGAGGCAGCCCCAAAACGACAGGCTCCAACTGCTTAGAAGACGGTGCCGGCGGACGCACTGCCGGACAGAGGAGTCAGATCGCCGAGCCTGCCCCTCAGGCGCGCTACAATCTGCACAAGCCTTACAGCGCGACTTTCTGCTTGTCACAGGATTGACGGTCTCCGCCTAGCACATCAGAATCTCCGTCTGTTTTTGATTGAGATACCTGTTAACTTTTCACCACATGTTGTTTCCGAAAATAGGAAGTGGGCGGACAAAAGGACACGCCACGAGCCACATGCCGCATACCTTTACACTTGCTGCGACGCGCGCATTGCTCCCAGGGGTTTACAAAAAAAAAAAAAAAAGTCCATTTGGTAATACAAAAATTTCCGAGACCGATTTAAGAAAATGGCACGCGGTGCTTCCTAATGCTTCTCTCGATTTAACAAAAATAGTTAAAAATCACTGCCTCACAACTTCGACCAATATTCAAAGGGCTATAAGTAATGTGCTTCGCGCCAACGAACTGTCGCCGCGTGAAACCTCAGCCCTAAAATCATTTGAAGAAAAGAAACCTGGGGTCATCAGGGAGGTAAAGAATTGTAATCTAGCTAGGGATACTGTTAAATAGCCCCTGACGACGGTGAGTGGACGGGACATGCAGAATATCTCTCTTGATCGTAGCAACATACTTAATTTTTATAGTGCAGAGCTAACTCACTACGAAGAGTTCCTCTTCTCAAGGGGTCTTAAGTTCTGACCGTCCCCGACGATTTCACGTTCCTCCAGGATCTCAATAATTTCGCACGAAGCCTTCGGCTTCAGGAATTCTTCTTTGAATAGCCCTATTGAACACCCTATCTGCGATGAAGGAATGTAGCCGTAACTTGCAACTCGCACAGGATATTCTGGAAGCAGCTCGCCAAGCTTCATGCAAAGGGCACCAGTTTAATATGCAGTGGAATCCTGGTCACGCTGGTATAACCGGGAATGTTATCGCTGACAGAGCCGCTGGAAACGCTCATGAGAGCGCTACAACTTTGTGAATTCTGTTATCTAGGTCAAATGCAAAAAACTTGATTAGAGATATTGGCCAAGAAATAGCTTCTTCGCTTCGGAGAAATCCTCGATATCATCGCTCCAATCTTTACGATATCGATCCCAAACTTGAATTTCGGGCACCACAAAAACTGCCAAGGGCAGCCGAGACGGTCCTACATCACTTGACACTGAATGTGGCATACACCACAGCTACCTCAATAAAATCTGAGAGCTAAGTCGTCTGAATGTGCTTCGTGCGGAATCACACATAACACCGCACATGTATTGTGTGAATGCAAGGGCTACAGCCGTGAAAGAAAGCTTATGAAGATAGACCTGAGGCTACAAAATGAACAAAACGTAAGCATTGGTACTCTGCTTGGTTCATGGATTTCTGCTGTTAGGGGTATAAAGCTACGAAAGCTCTGCTGAAATTTCTAACAGCTACTCGCTTACAGAAGAAACTGTAGGGGAGTAGATAAACAGAAATGGCCAATGACAATTCCCATTGAAACATTTTCGTTAGTCGTTTCTTTTAATTAATTCCTTAATTCATACTTTGGTGTTGTGTGTTTTCTTCATCTACCTTTTTCTGTTTACCTTTCTCTCTCCTATTTTTATGATTTTCGCTTCCGTTCAGTTCACAATGTAGCAAACCAGCTCCAGGCGCTGGTTGACATCATTGTTTATTAAACGCGTACCTCTCTCTCCAGTTTTGAATTGGACGGCAAATTTTTCCTTCAAACTAGAGATACCGCAATTGGCAGGTAAATCACTCCGAATTGTGCAAATATATTTATGGGTGACCTAGAATCGACTTTTCTCGCATCCTTCCTGCTCCATCCAATGTTCTACAGAAGGTATATTGATGACTCATTTTTTATCTGGTCACACGCAGAAAATAAGCTTCTCAAGTTTGTCGCAGATTTTAACTCCGCGCACCCTTCCATTCGCTTCACACAGTTACTCAAAAGCTGACGTTAATTTCTTAGACGTTAGAGTAATAATTAAGGACACAACTATGGTCACTCATCTGTATCGAAAGCCCACGGACAGCCAGAGATATTTGCACTTCGACAGTTGCCATCCTCGACCTTGCCGAACCAGTATTCCGTACAGCCAGGCTCACGGGTTTAAACGTGTATGTTCTTCTAACGATGATTTTGACTCCAACACTAATCAACTACGCGAGGTTCTAAAAGAACAGAAGTATCCAGAAAACATCCTAAATGACGCAATTAGTAAGGCGCGCGCCCTCGATCGCGACCACTGGTTAGGTGGCAGCGGTCCCCCGGTGGAAACATGCCGACAGCCCAGCCTCGTGCTGACTTTCAGCCATAAGTCTCCGAATGTCACCGCCATAGTAAGGAAACATTCGAATAATTTACTACAAAGTGAACGCGTCGCAAAAGGTTTTACTACCGTCCCCCGTGTGGTGTTCTGAAGCTCGCGCAACATTAAGGATTCCTTAGTTAGGTCCAAGACAACTCCCACTGAGAGCACTGGAAGTCTGCCATGCGGAAAGTCGGGAAGTGCAGTCTGCCCACACGTAAAACCGAAAAACTCCATAAAAAGTACAAACTCCAACTTCACCTACAAAATTTATGGCAACTTGAATTGCGACACCAGTAATTTAGTATACCTTTTACAATGCAGCACTTGCGGCGCACAGTACATGGGCCAGACAGACACCTTTCCGATTGCGGTTTAATAATCACAGATCGCATGGAAAATCAAGCCCCACACTCCCCGTTTGAAAACATGAAAACATGTTAGCAATCCAGAACATTCATTCGATAAGCTTCAAATTACATTTTTACAGACCGGTTTCAAAAGCAACCGAGGTCCCTAAACAAAAGGAATCGTACCTTATTTACAAGTTCAATACTATCACGTTTTTTGGCTTTAATAAAAGTATACGTGACTCTGTAGCAAAATATTAATTTTGTAGTTTTCCGACACCATAATAAATCGCCTGACAAAAACGGGAAAAAAATTTTGGGAGGTGTCAGTGTCCATTTAAAGCCTTTTAAGTATTTGTTTTTTGCGTCAAGTCTACATTTGTCATTTTTTTTCTTCTGGAGAATTAATCACGTGTTTTCACTCGGAGACTGCATGGATGAGAGTGGAGTGTACGTTTTCAATCTTCATCACAATTTATTATGAACGAAAAAAAAAAAAAAATTCGATAGTCCTCTTACGTTTAGCTTAGCTTTGAGTAGAAAAGTCTTCACATTTTTTTTATCAATGCATACACAGCTATACCTGAGGACAGCATTTAATTTGCGTAGGAATAATTACAAGAAACATTATTATATTTTCAGAGAATCAAGCGAACGGCGAGTCAGAGCTATTGTCTAGTTTATAGTAGCGGATTGGGGACAGAAGAACGTTACGAAGATATTAGTTGTCTTCGCGTGCTAACAAGTGACCTCAATTACACATTGAAGAGCGCCAAATACACATCAAAATGGTACGACACAGACTCTAAAACAATGTAAGTATGTTCATTGCTTCACAATGTCCCTACCATAAACGTTTTAATTAAAACATCCAACCAGTACATTGAAGGGGTTAGTGGCCTTTTCATAAACCGATAAGTATCCACCAGCTTCACTGAAGCACGGTCGCGTGCTTCAATTACTTTATTTTTTAGACAATATTTAGTATATATCCTATTTCGAACTGTATATACTAAGGCTTAAAAATAGGATGCATACCGAAGTACCGAAAGCCCTCTCATAAGAAAGATAGGATCACTATTATAGAATAATAGTTACATCGTCTGAGCACCACATGTGCACTTGCGCGCACCATATAGAGACGCGCCATTGTAAATATACATAGCAAAAATACATTTCAACACTATTGTACAGGCAGCGAGAACAAGCAAATCTTTATATTACGTGGACAGATTAAAGAAACATGCAGCAGACATTACTCATGCAAAATGAAAAAAAAGAGGCTTTTTTGCAACTCCAAAACTGTTTGGAAGCTTCGCCAATTGAGCCAACTCTGACAAGATATGCTTTGACAAGATCTGTATCAAATGCGATCTTCTGGACATTTTCGACATCTTGCGTAGTCTCTAACGAAGAAAGAATCAAAAGTATGCTGATGAATGAATCGTACTAAATCATTTATCAGTAAGTTTATTACATCGGCCTGTTTTCGATTATTTCCTCTTTTGGGGCCATGTACAAAGATTAAAATGGTCCATTATATCTTCAAGCGTGGCTTTTGAGTCCCGCAAATGTTGATACTGTGTTTTGTAAAGCTACTAAACAAGAAATCATGCATGCATGTACACGTGGCGGGAAAAAGAGTGAGATAACCTCTGGAGCACCACAAGCGCGTGCAACGTCTCAGCAATTTTCTTACCGCGTTCCACACGGTGGCATGTGGTTCCAGAACACCTCTGTTTACCTTCAACCCCGTTCAGTGCACACATAGAACAAATAGGAAACGTCGATAAGACAAGGCGGTGTGGTGGAGTAGCATACTTGAAAGGGTAATTGTGAGACTCAAACCTCGAAGCACGACGCCGTCAGAGATCATGTCTTTTGGGCGGCTATGCAGCGATTGTCTCACCCGCTCAGTACGTTTCATTTTATCTACATACTTTCGACATATGATCTTCGTATGCTGTTCAATAACACAATACGTATATGACACTGGTCACTTTATTGTAACACCACAGTAAGTGTCTCAATTCTGTATCGAGGTCTACAACTTGGACGTTCGTCTGTTTCTTGCATACCTGGTACGTTTGATTACTCCCGAAACGCGCACGAGTGCTTTTGTTTCTGCCCGACCTCAGGCAATGTTGCCTTTTGATTGGCATGCTCCTCCATTGTTCCGATGTGCCAGGGATGGATTTTGGAACACAATTGCTCGCCGTATTACATCGATGTCTGACTTCGCACAAGCGCGAGAAAACGCGTCCCCTTCCCCTGAAATATTGCGATTCCGCTGTGTAAATGCAAAAACAAAACCAACAACGCATTATTTGCCGATCTGTAGCCTGGTGTGGCAGATATGGGAGTGACAGTATCCCGCCATTGGGAGCATACATATGTCAACTAAACCAGACCCCATCCGTTTCCAAAAAGCGGCGGCAGCGCCTTGGTGAACAGTCTCTTCTGTCGATCGCAAAAAGTCAAATTTGGGGGTTTTACGTGCCAAACCAACGACGGGCATCTGCCACGCCCCAGCGGAGGACTGAGGATTAATTTGGACCACCTGGGGATCTTTTCACGTGCAATCGAAAGCTCGGTTACACAGCGCTTTTTCCACAATAAGCCTCCGTCAGATTGCGGGCACTTCGGCCGGGATTCGAACCCGCCACATGGGGATCTGTAGGCCGGCACTCTCGCCTCGGAGCCACCGAGGTGTTTTTTTTTTTTCTTTTTTTCTCTTTTTTTTTTGTAAAATGCGTTTATTTACATATTAAAGACATTACAGAGGGCCACCTTGGCCAAAGAGCACTCGCGCAAAATTATACGTTATTACATACGCATAACCCGGTACATTCACATAGAGGTTTGAACATTATACAATGTCTAGTGTTTAAATGTTCCTCTCTTTACCATACAGTTTCTTAAAGCGACTTCCATCGCTGGCGATGACTCAAAATCCGGCATTTCAGTGTGTTCCAGGAGGCTACTGGTGTATGCAAAGTTGTCAACAAAGTAGTGCCAAGCAGGTTTGCCCTTTTCTAACACCAGGGTTGTGTCCCGTTCGAGATCTCCAGATGGCGTGCAACCCGAGCAGCAGTAGCACTTCTGTGCATTTTTTATTTTCACCCGCCTCCACTTAAAGATATTTCAAGGTCTCCCAGTTCAACTGTTCACTGATGCTAAAAGCATTTCGAAGTTCAGGCCAGAATATTTCCGCATTAGTACAGAACAGAAAAACGTGTTGCAAAGTCTCCGCGAAAGGACACAGTGCACAATTGGTCGACCATGCTACAAAGAACCCTTTTCTCTCAAGCCATGTTTTAACAGGCAGCATTTCTACATGAAATTTTACGAAGAAGTCTTTGATGCTTGTTTTTACAGGGTATTTACGCAATTTTTTGAATACACTCGATCCTTCTGAATTTCCCGGTGGGGGGCGGTACATTGGAGGTGGAATGACTAAGTCAACAGTATCCCAATACAGCCTTTTTCTGTTCACTTGGACTAGGTAGTCCCAGGAAAACCTGGCGTGGAAGAAGCGGATCGCCTCATTAATTTCTTTATAAAATGTGAGTACTGGTGCTTTTATTGAGGCTTCTTCCGTACTCACTATCCAGGAGGGCAAGTATCGTCCCCCTAGACGTTTTAGCGCTCGTGTTGACACCGGATTAATGTGGCCCCGGAAAAACAGAAAGCGTTGAACTTTTATTTTTAACTCTAGATTCACGAGCCCCAAACCCCCTTTAAACAGGCTCAGAAACAAATTGGTTCTACGCATTCGTTCAAATAAAGATTGCCAGATGAACATGGCACAAAGTCTCTGGAATTTTCGGATCTCTCCTTGCCGGGATGGTATGATTTGTGCCGCGTACCATACACTCGAGAAAAAGACAGAATTACAGACAAACGTTCTGTTAAAAAGAGAGAGATGTCTTCCATACCATTCGTTCATTTTCCCTTTAACCTTGTTTAAATGGATACCTTCATGGCCAGTGCTCAAGGATTCCGTCGCCAGTCAAATACCGAGGTAATTATCGAGTGAGCAAGACCACTTTATTCCCATATATTCCTCTGGTTTAAACGTCCACGGGCCAAGCCAGGATCCGGTCGATTTAGAGGTACTCATGGCTGCTCCTGATATTTTGCAGAAGTCCTTTATATGATTCAAAGCCAGCCTGAGCTCTAGCTTCGACGAACAGATCAAAGCGACGTCGTCTGCGTAGGCTAATATTTTGGTCGGCTCGGAACCTAGATTAACACCACAAATATTTACATCGGTCATGATTGATCTACACAGAGGTTCCAAATATAGAGCAAATAACAAAGGCGACATCGGGCATCCCTGCCGAACTGACGATTTGACCTCTATCGGGGCAGTTTGTTGTCCGTTCACTAACAGCCGAGTTGTGATGTCTTTGTAGCAAATTTTTATGTACTTCGTTAGCCTTTCTCCTAGGCGGCATCTTTCAAGAAGCGCAAGAAGAAAGGAGTGTGACACTCTACCAAACGCTTTGCTGAGGTCTACTTGCAGTACTCCAATTGGGTGCTGTTCCGCCTCCGCTGTCTCACATAAGATTCTCATTGTGTGCGCGTTTGAAGTGATGGACCTGCCTTTAAATCCGTAGGGCTGGTGCTCTCCTACGATGCCGCTTAATCCCACCTCCAGACGTTTGGTAAGAATTTTCGCCAGAATTTTGTAGTCTGTGGTCAGTAGACTGATTGGTCTTAGGTTGTCTACACTAGTGACACTGGAGGCAGTGTCTTTCTTCGGTATAAGCACAGTCAATGCTTGTCGCATCGACGGTGGCAGCAAATTGCGTTTTAAAATGTATTGATAGACGGCGCGAAGCAGCGGGACTAGCAGATTCGTAAACTTTTTATAAAACAGTGTTCCTAGGCCGTCAATTCCCGGTGACTTCCTGACTTTAAGAGCTTTAATCGCCTCTTCAATTTCTTTTTCCGTAATTTCACTGTTTATTCTTTCCGAGATATCTGAAGGAATTTCAGGCATAACTTCCAAGAATCTCTCGAAACAGGTCCCGCTTCCATATTTTTGCCCTCCGAGCAGTTTTGTAAACGTGGCGACCAATTCTTTTTCTATTCGCTCTTGCTCCAACACAATCTCATCTCCAGTCCGTAGCGATGTTATTTGGTTGCGGCGTACCTGCAAACGTTCTTTAGTTTTGAAGATTTTAACCGGTTTTTCCTCGAGCTGTAGCGCTTGAGGCTTGACTGTGACCATAAAGATCAGGCAGCGGAAGAAAAAGAGGAATTTGCTTCACTAAGGCAAGATTAAAATACGGAAAAACAACACCCACCCTTGTATGTAAAATCCAAAAAGGGCCATTTACTGAAAAGTTAAAAAAGACATAAGTTGCCGGCTCCCACTGGGAGCTTGCAAGAATTTACAAGAACGATCTCACAAAATAATCATCCATATGTAAACGAGTCTTATTTGTCCTTTCTCAAGTATAACGCTTTCGCATACCTGGCACATTCATAGTAGCAAGCATATACAAACCTTTTAGGGCTAAGAATTTTATGTTTCTGGCATAGTTTCGAAAAATAGTTTATTCGCTCATATTCACGTGTCTGTGTCTAGTTAATTTTGGAAGGTATTAAAGAAGAAGAATTTGGGTTGTGTGAATATTTATACCGCGTGTCGTTTGTCAGCCATTTCAAAGTTACGACGACTCACTCGCTGTAGATGAGCAATTTAGCCTGTGCAGTACAACCGGTAGCCTGGGCTCTTTAACGTGCACCACGCAGCAGGGATACATGACCGCACGCCGGTACGAGGCTCATTCAGATCGAAACGGGCAGGTGTGGGGACTGAACCTAAGATATTGGGTTGTGCAGCGCGAGCTTTCGTTCCACGTGCTCCGGGCTGGTGTGCACTAGACAACTCTGCCACTCTGACAACTCTCCTTTTTTTTTTTTTTATTGCACTCGGCCACCGATCCCATCTTGGATGGTATTGTTTCGTTAAAAAACAGGGTTCTTTTTTTTAACGAAGAACGATTTTGCCGTTTAGGTTTAATTTCATTTCTCTACGGAAAGATAAAATATTAAACTTGAGAATCCTTTCTTTTTCTCTTGTCGGTATTTGACACACAGAAGGAACGAAGATGTCCAGTTCATATAATTTGCAAATAAGCAAACTGTTAAATATTTGTTATTTTATTTCAAGCTAGGTGTTTGTATAGAAAACGAGAGAAGTTTACCGCATATTGGTGAAATAATGTTGGCTAGTCTCAAGGTACGGAAGCTACTAAATCATAACTTTACGTTTACTTTTGGTTACTCTTTATATTTCCGATTGTTGAATTTGAGATAGGCTAAATGCACAATGAGTAAAACTTATGTTACCATGGCCTTAAAAAAGCGCGAAAGATAATCCCTAGTTAGTATTTAACAGACGTTATTTTCCAGAAACTTTATACCGAGCGTCCCACAAAGGCCGCCGTACACTTCGGGGTTTACACGTTCGCACGCCTCCTCCTTTCCTATATCTTCTCCACTTTCTACCTCGCCTCAACTTGGCTCCACTCACAGCTTAGGAGAGTGGAGCGCTAACAGCGCTCTCCTCTCTAAAGCTCTTCCCTGTAAAAAATTGAGGTTGTATGTCGGACTTTAAGTGTAAACAAGATGTTTACACATGGTTATTTTTCCCATCTTGCGCTACAGGAAATCAAAAACACAATTTGTGCAAGCTGTAAGGCAAAAGGATTATAGAACTGAAAATAATATGCATCTGGGTACGTACCTTATAATTTCTTGCAGTGATAATTAACACTAACATCGTCATCGCACGATTTCTGGCAAGCTTTGTGAGCAAACCAGTTGTTGCCGGGAGGCGCACCATGAATGCAGCAACTATTTATGAATTTATTAACCACAGTTTAATTGCCAGGTTGTCAACGGGACATCTGTCGACTAACAACACCGGTCTTCAATGTTTACATAGACGGTTAAAGACAATTTATTGGTTTCCAGTCTTTTGACTTGTGGCCAAAGTATTTTCTATGGGCGGATAAAGAAAATTTGTTGGTACCCAGTCTTTAGGCACAGGGCCATAACGGGTGATAGCCTGCCATATAATTTTCCATAGACGACCATAGACCATATTTGTATGGGAAGAGTAAGCGGATTATAGTTTACTATTTATTTCTTCAATACTTCTTGTAAATATTTAAATTCCTACGTAGTTTTTGTGTAAGGTATGGGGAACAGAAAGTATATAATATTAAAAACTGCAGAAGCTATTAGAAATATGTGGGAGACAGAAGAAAAAAGTTCAAGCCGTTTACAACTCCCTGTAACACCGAATTAGAGCGCAGCTCTTGAGGAGGAGGAGGGAAGGGCAGTGGCGTCGGAAGTATTTCTGAGGTGGGGGGGGCAACGGAATTGGGGTGGGGTGGGGTGGGGTGGGGTTGGGGGGGGGGATTAAGCATCTTGAACACTATGGATATATAAAATTGAAACGCTCACAAATGTTTATTTAGAACAAATATATGTCCTTCCTCTTTTGGAATGTGGTGATCTTGTTTTTCTCCCATGTTGACGTCTTCAAACAGCGTGAAATAAGAAAGAGCTCACTGGTGCCCGAAAACGGTTCGTCGTTCAGCCGTCCTCAACACGAACTCTCTGATGATAGAGTTCAGATCAAGTTTTGCTGCTCGCTCACTATTTACGTGCAGCAGCATCACCTGAGTCAGTCGCTTTTGTGACATGGTAGCTCTGAGGTAATTCTTGATGCGCCGAAGTGCGCTGAAACTTCGTTCAGCTGATGCCGCTGACGCTGGCACTGTCATTATAAGTGCCGCAAGGCGCATCACCTCAGTCATCATCCTCTTGACCTCTGGGACTTGTCTGCCCAGATTACGGCACAACTCGGGTGCGGAGCCGATCTGACCGCTTGAGAGCGAGTGAACCATGTTCAGCTGCCTTGAAAGGCTTTCCAGGTGAAAATCAGTAGCGTGGGATCCTAACTTCCTTTCAAGTTCTTCTGCAGTTTGTGGCTTCTCTTGAATAGCGCACAAATTTATTTGCTCTAGTTGTGCGAGACTTTGCATGCCTGGTTGCTTGAATCGTCTTGCAAGCTCGGCGCGAACACAATCTAACGCTTCGCAGAACTGCTTCCGAAGGCCTGTCTCCGCGTCTAGAAACGCTGGTTGACAGGGCTCGCTGCTGTGTTCGAACCTTCTTGGAGGACCGCATCCTTCTTGGAGGACCGCAAAGGCGCGTATCGACTGCTTTATTCGGCTTCAGAAATGGAGAAACTCCTGCTTATTTCTGGTTTTAAAATAACCGCAAATAATTGAGCCCTAGAATAACTAATCTCATGATGATGAATGTCATCATGCCACTCGTAATGCGAGAAATTCATGCCCGCGAAATATCTTAAAAATCGCACTCTGAGAAATTTGCGAAATATCGAGCTCGCGAGCCGCCATTACTAAAAAATCTCTGGGGGGGCGGTTGCCCCCCCTGCCCCCCCTGTTCCGACGCCACTGGGGAAGGGTACTGGGGGGGGGGGGGGGGTCAAGTGACCTGGGGGGTCAAGTGACGATGCCGATGATGCCATCAGTGACGTCACTGATGACGTCATCAGTGACGATGCGGATTTCGATGACGTCATCAATGACGTCATTGATGACGTCATTCGTGATGATGACGATGCGGATACCGGTGACGTCATCAGTGACGTCACTGATGACGCCATCAGTGATGATGGCGATGACGATGCGGATGCCGGGGACGTCATCAGTGATGATGGTGACGATGCGGATGCCGGTGACGTCATCAGTGACGATAACGTCATCGGGGAGGTCAAGTGACCTCGGGGGTGTCACGTGACTTCGGGGAAGGGGGTGTCACGTGACCTTGAAGGAGGGGGTGACGTGACCTCGGGGGGGGGGGGTCACGTGACCTTGGGATGACCTTGGGGGTCACGTGACCTTGGGGTGATCTTAGTTGCGCCGACGCCGACGTCGCTCAAGCCGGGAACGGGCCCCTAAGAGCTGCGCTCTAAAACGAGTGGCAGTTAACTTCCAATGGTTTCAACTTCCAATGCCGGGGTACGAAGAAAATGCCCAAACAAGAAGTTACGCCATTGAAGACGTACAAAAGGTTACGCACAAATGCTATATAAAAGACCATTTCCTTTCCTTTTTATTCGGGGCGTGAACGTGGAAGATTCCGCCAAAAACTTCCACGGACCTTGAAAGCTCAATGGCGTCTTCACCTGGCTTCATTGTGGGCACTCGACGGCCTTAGTCGAAAAGCTCTGTTACTCCAACGTTGAGCGGAGCGGACGCAGCGTAGCGCAGAACGCGCGCGTTTGATTAGCCGGCGAGCAGGACTCGCTATCTGCGACCAATGGGTATTTGTGCGCGCTGCGCTACGCCGCGCTTATTACACTCGACGTCGGATCATACCAGAGCCTTAAGTGATTTCAAAATGACGGCGCCTTTGTGATATAGGTCTATAGCAAGCGAAGGACCTTCGCGCCCTCGACCTGTGGAACCTGGAAAGTATATCTCGAATGCGCGCGGCTCGTTGCTGATACAGCCCGGACCACTATTCAACCGAGCGAGCACGCGCTCGAGAGCTGACGAACGGACCGTAGAGTTATTACAATAAACGCTAGAGGCTCAGCTGGCGCTAGTGTCTACGGGACTTCCGGTTGCAAATTGAAGCAGACAGCATGCAGTCTACATTTTTAGCCTCCCTGTGTATTCCTATGGGAAAACGTGCGTGAATTATGTATCTTCGCCGGAAAATAACATTAATAACTTTTGTCATTTCGGTTGTACCAGATAGTATGCACCTTTATTGGCATTGTGAAGGTGTAACTGATTTAGTTACAGCATTTTTCTTTACCACTGAACGATGTTAAACCGCTCTATTTCAGGTCCAAACCTCTGTTTCAAGGAAGGTATGTGAAAACGAGCGACAATGCTAAGCAAACTAACGAGCGAAAGGAATGTAGGGTATGTTCAAGGTTTTCTAGCATTTCGGTGGCGCTTATGTATTGCAAATATGCCCGTCCTGTCATTGGATGAAAATGACTCAGTCGTGCACCTTTACGATCGGTTAAAGAAACATTCGAACGCAAAAAATAAAGCACGTGGGCTACGAAAGGTGTCTTTTTATTATTTTCTATGTCGGGCAGTTTTTACCGGGCATCTGCTCTCTGGCTTCCCCTATTTGCAAAGATTTGGAGCGTGCGGGTGATGATTGGAATCCAGAAAGGGCATCTTCGCACATATTCATCAGCAGAAAGAATAAAGCAGTACTTGCTGCAAATCTGATTATATTACGTGGCTTTCAATTTACTTTGATTGTCTGCATGCACAAGGAGTTACTTATCGAGTGTTACTGCGTAGTTCTTGACGTCTCTCTTGGTTTCCCACATGTCCTTCGTTCGTTTGGCACGTATATCCCCCATGCTGGAAAGCGTCGACGCCGTGTTCGCGCTAACAGTGTCCGACACTGCACATAAATACACGTACGAAGCAGTTTTAATACCGTTTTTCATACCACAAATTTCAAATAAAAATGCTGTAACTGGCCTATTATTTTGTCTGCGTGACCGAGAAATGTTACAATGTGCCTAGTACGTACAAATAATAAGTGATATTTGCTCTTATAATCGAGCGCAGATTGAAAATTAACTCGCTTTTTCCCATAGAAATGCATTACCGGAAGTCATTTTCTGACTGCTTGCTGTCTGCTTCAAAATTCAACAGCACTCTAGCGCCAGCTGAGCCTCTAGCGTTTATTGTAATAACTCTATGGAACGGACACATGACTCCCGTGGAAGACAAAAAAACAAACAAAACAAAAACAGAGTGGATTGTTTTTGACACGATTATTGCAGTATTATGTTCGCTCTCCACGAAAAATAGCATTTTTGGACTGCTCATATTTCCTTTTATCATCTACAATAGCGTACATATTTTGTAATAACAGCGTTTGCAATCTCAACGAAATGTCCCGTTTTGACTGGTCACATGTCGTCCTGGCTGCCGGAACAACGATCCTCCCATCGTCGGAGATGACCTCGGTGTGTTCGACTTTCGACTGCTAATTTAATAGAAAATTGGCCACACATCGCTATGATTTTTGAAGTTCTATGATACTTAGTGCCCGCAGAGTGAGTCATCGCTATATTTAAGCGATCTCAGAAACCTCCTCAGGGCACCTTTAAGAGAGAGAAGTTTGAGAACGATATGATATACGATACCTTCCTCTCCACTTCAGCGTCGAAGCTATTTAAAATATTTTTTTCTCCAGCTGTACAGATTGCAGACCCTTAAATACCTAGTTTTTTTCTAATGACAAAATGTCTTTTTTTGTATAATGAATTAATGAAACAGAACACTTCTTGTCTTCTGTATTCTCATTCAAATCTTATAGACCAGACTGACAAAGTAAATGGAGCAACTTCAATTGCTGTCTTCATTGAAGAGCAATTCCGCTTGCAGAACTTTGTCTTCCTAGGCATGTCAAATAAGTCACAGATTCTTCTTAGACATTTAATATTTTTTCTCTGCATCAGTTTTCCTTTTTCCCGTCAGAAAAATGTGCAATCCTGTGACGCAGTGTAATATGTTTTTTAATCAGACGAGCCCATTCTGCAAACAAAGAGGCGTCGCTCGGCGTATGAAACAAGTTTTTCTCTTTGCATGATTTGTAACCCACGTTGCACCCCGTCCAAATAACCACCACTCTGTCTTTTTCTTCGCAGTATTTGACACCTTAGCCAGTCTCTTGACTCTTCGCCACAGCTAGCATCCACAGAATAATGCCTCGCTTCACACACCACAAAATCAAGAAGAAAGAGTCACACCGCCACTCCCCAAGTCAGCCTCTCTAAACGCAACGCGACCGGCCTCCTGGCCCCGCTGTCACTGGGAGCGCCACCTGAGGTCCCTGCGGCAGAAATGGGTCACAAGACACCCAGCTCCTTTGGAGAGGCCAAGGCGGTCGGCCCAGCTCCCAGTTCGAGTACACCTTACCAGAGATCCTGGGTACAATCCCCACCACTGCGCGCTTTATACCGGATCATTTTCGGATCGAGGTGCGGTCCTGTATCACTACAGTTTTATGCACGGTAAAGAACCTAGCCTAGAAGTCGTACTGCACTGCCTAAATTTATCACCCACTTTAGCTACCAATGTCGCCAAGTTCTTTCAATATTAAACACATGCTGTCTAAACGATTTATTCACTTGGTTCTTGCCTGGTTCCAAATATTATTTAAGGTTTTTCCGCATTTAAATGTATTCACATGTTGCAGTATCATTTTTAACTATTTTTTTTTAAATTTAGAGTGCTGGTTCTTGTGCAAGACTGTTGTCTATTATAATGCAATTAAATGCAAAGGTGCAAGCGAGCTGGACAAGAATGCCGAAAATAATCCCTGGAGAAGGGGAACAAGGGGAACAATGGACAAACATAAATCTCCAAACACAGCCAGGTGACTGGTGAGCGACCGAAAAAATCCGCCTGGTCCGGGTATCGAACCCGGGACCTCTCCATTACAAGTGGAGCGCACTACCAACTGAGCTAACCAGGGGTTAGATGTCAGTAGAGCAAACGGTTTTTATCAGCTGCCACCAGTCTAACACCAACGAGGGTGAAGCTTGCGATTTATGGTTCCAATTATAATGCAATTAAATGCAAAGGTGCAAGCGAGCTGGAGAAGAATGACGAAAATAAGCCCTGGAGAATGGGAAGGAGATTTATGTTTGTCCTTTGTCCCCCTTGTTCCCCTTCTCCAGGGATTATTTTCGTCATTCTCGTCCAGCTCGTTTGCACCTTTGCATTTAATTGCATTATAATCACAACCTTAAATCGCAAGCTTCACCCTCGTTGGTGTTAGACTGGCGGCAGCTGATAAAACCCGTTTGCTCTTCTGACGTCTAACCCCTGGTTAGTTGGTAGAGCGCTCCACTTGTAATGGAGAGGTCCCGGGTTCGATACCCGAACCAGGCGGATTTTTTCGGTCGCTCACCAGTCACCTAGCTGTGTTTGGAGATTTATGTTTGTCCTTTGTCCCCCTTGTTCCCCTTCTCCAGGGATTATTTTCGTCACTGTTGTCTACGCGGTTTCAAAAATGACAATGCACAACAAGTTGTAGTAACAAGAAAATAAACGACCCCAATTACAGTAATCTAACATATCATTAAGGTGTAGGAAAACAGATAATTAAAATATATAGATAGTTTAATTTTGAATTCACCTTAAAAGTCCGTGTTTTTTTTTTTAAGAATGCCATACACAAACTAAGAAAAAAAGAACGACGACGAACAAGATACAAGATTTTAACTGGCAACGCACTTGTAATGAAGGGGCGCGACAGAAACGCGCAAGAGACATTTAAATGCCTGCCGGTTCGAAATTTGTCTTTTTTATCCACCATAGCCTTTTGTTTATGTCTGCACAAATTGAAATAACGAATTGGTGACGTAACCTAGACTGGCGGCACGATAAAATGTGCATATTTTTTTTTTTTTTCACTTTTGGTTTTGCAATATTTCATTATTTCTTCCAGCTCACCGGAATGAAGAGCTTATTTGCGCCACGTTCTGCCGAATTGACATTTATGCTGGAAGCCTGTTACGCATGAAGGAACTACTGGACGTCCCTAAAGACACACAGAAGTTTTGAAAGAGGTTAGTATTTAAGTTTTGAGATGATCAGAGCTTCAATTTTTGATCAAGTAACTGCCAGCATTGAAACATTGATGGCCTATCAGGTCGGAACCTGAGAATAGGGCAAGAAATAATCAAAGTACGCAGTGCACAAACACGTTTTTTTTTCTTCTACGTTGTCGTCGTTTATAACACTCGTTTTCTTCTTGCTTTTGATTTCTCTGCATTCAAATTTGCATACGTATGATAGAGGCAATGCCAACCCTTCCGGGTGCTTGCACATTTTTTCGTTGGATGTCATTGTCTTTTTAACATTTGTTTGCTCATAAAGAATCTGAAAACACTATGGCTTTTACGAAATCCGTCTGGTGTTATGAAACCATTAGGTGCAGTCAATTTTGGTATGAAACTAAGTTCGCAACTTTCTGAAAACAAAGCGAGCAAAAATATCGTACGCACGTCGCACCCTCCTGGAATTTGAGGTTGGGGAAGCGAAACGCTAGATTTCAAATAAATTAACCGAACGATTGTGCAACAATGGTAGTACATCAGTACCAACGCATCATAGGGTTTTCGTGACGAATTTGTGAAAAACGCATTAAGTAGAAAAAATGACAACATTGTGTGGGATTGGCGCTGCTGAATATTATCTTATGCGCGCACATGTGCTGCCTTTTAAGAAAAGTGTAGTAAGTTTGTTTGTTTGTGTTTCCATTTTTGTGCGGATTATTTAATATGATACTTTTTTCTTTAGTGCAGAGAGCTTGTTTGTAAAATATAGTCCACAAACCACAATACTGGACAAGTGCTGTCTATTAAAAGTAAGTTCGAAAATTAAAAAAAAAACGAAAAAAAAAAAATATTAAAAACTATATGGTAATGTCGCACTTTTTTTTCTTTTCAGGCCGCCTGATTTTGAGAACAAATAGGCGGTACTGTACTCGCGTCCTGGTCTAGCATGCTGAAAAATGGCGTCATCTACGCAACTGTACAACACTAGAGCGCACGCCACAAGAGCGCCGACATTAGAGCGCCGACAGTAGAGCGCCACGACAAATTAGCGCGGGCGACTCGAGAGTGCAGCGACATTAGCACGCTTGTCATTAGAGCGCCCGTCACAAGAGCGCAGAAACAGTCCAGCGCCAGTGGCCCGACCTGACCAACCACTTCTTCGGACGTCACGTGTTTTATGTGAAATTGGCGGAAAATTACGCCGCGGCATCCAGCGAAAAAGAAAAAAAAAAGCAGATTTTTGAATTTTACAATCAACCCTTTAAATTTACTACCCGCGGCAGTATCCTCGTGTGGATTTTCGGTGTCCATTTATGTCTATTTATATCGTCTACGTGTTCCTCTCTTCCGTCCTTGTCCTTGTGTGCGCACCTGTTTTATGTCTCAAAGTTTTACCTTCGAGCTTTTATTTCTGTTTGTGCTGCGGTTTTTTCTTGGTTGGTATTCCTATATTTCTGAATCGAAGCACCACCCTCGTTTGACCCTAGAAGAATAACTACTTTCTAAAAACAAAGGTGGAGAAGCTACGCTTCTGCAGAATGCAAAGAACGGAGAAAGTGATAGACAAGTTTTTTTATTATTTTATTTTGTAGACTTTTTTCTGAGACATGCAGGACGGGTATAACCTTAAGTTTGTGTTCTATCATGAAGAGAAGGTGACGTCGTTACCGTACCCGACGCGTGAACGAATTAAGGTTTTGGAAAAAAAAGCACCTCAAATATATTTCATAAATTCGCAGGGGAGGTTTTTTTTCTATCCTCAAAAGGTGTTAAGTGCTGAGTAATCAGGAGTCGCTTACGGAAAGCACAACGAGTAGCTTTACTCTGCCGATCCTGATGGCAGCGTGACCGATTGTCCCTGCATGCGCAGGCACGTACACTGTCTGATTATCGCAGAAGAAGACGAGGCGCGTCTTCTTCTTTTTCTATATTATGCCGGACATAACACCTCCACACCACTAGACGTCATGTCCATATCTTTGAGGTGGTAGCCGGCCTCGGCAACTTCTTTGAGTGCCTGAAGTGTCAGGCTCTGCCGGCGGCACAACAGGAAGCGATTCCTCGGGAATAGCAGTTGTGCGATTGTTCCTGATGGTTGTCGCGGATTGCGGAGCCAGGTCATCACGGCTGTTAATAGACAGATTTAGTGGACCGTACGCTATAGCTTTGCGTACGCAAGGAAATTGCGGGTCGTGAGTCCGCATGCGCGGAACGCAATAGAAGGGCTAGCGTATTGCGTACGCACGCAACGCGGGGGATTTTGCGTGGCGGGCCAGCGGGCTTTGCGGGACGTTCTCGAAACATCTCGGGCCCAACGAGAGCGCCAGTTTCAAGATGGCGGATACCTCGACTGGCGCAGCAAGGGCGACGTAGTGTTTTCAAAGTTCTGTGGTACGTGAAATTCCGTGGTGTTCAGCTTGGCGATTCTTTCTGGGACCTACCGCTGTCGAATGAGATCGCCCTGCAGCTGAAGGAGTGCACAGCGGAAATGTTCGACGCTCGGAGTGTGCGTCGACGCTGCGATCCGCTCAACGCTAAGCCTATTCCCACAGTTCATCGGCGACGGACGAACGACTCTACAAGAAATCGCCGAAGTTCTCGCTTTGCACTGGACGTCAGGGTCATGAATTTCATTCCGCGATAGCATTGATGAAAGGTGACGTTTCCACGGGACGACTGACGGAGGCTTCGTGATCAAATTTGGCTTAACACTCGTACTCCTAGCCTCTGTACCCCGCAGAAAAGCGCGCTTGACGAGGCAGCTGTGGCTTGGTTTAATCTGAAATAAAATGATTGGACACTTTTTCTTTTTCAATGTCTTTCCAGGAGCATGGTTGCGCTATAAGTACGCGGAATTCTACGGTTTTGAAACTTTAACCAAGATCATGCGCGGTGCTCACTCGAAAACGTAACGCACAACTAAATTCGCTCCGAGCAGTTCATTTTTAGCGTAAGCTATACTATTGCGTATTGCGTACGCAAGAGCCAGCAACGCTATACTAAAACTGCCTAATGTCGCACGCGGGTGCCACAGCTGCCTGTGGAGGTTGATTATGCGATGCCACTCTTCGCGGCCGTATGTGGTTGGTGTGCCGGCGAATTGAACCTTGCTCTACCCGAATCATCCAAGAGCGATGTCCCAGCTGACGTTCGATCACTCCCGGTATCCACTTTTTACCGTCTCCAAATGTTTTAACCCACACTCCTTGGCCTACATTCAGCTTACGTGGGTTTGTAAAGGTGGCAGTGCTTTCAGGTGTCTCGGGGCTGAACGTCTTTAGTCGCTCGAGAGCAGACGGAAGACCTCTTTCAAAAAGCATCCAAGCAGGTGTCTTTCCTGTTGCCACATGGATTGTTGTATGTTGTTTGAATAAAAATCCGGCAACCACACAATTCAGCTCTGCTCTTCCTCTTTTAGCTAGCGCCGTTTTCAGCTCTTCAACCATGCGTTCAGCCTGGCCGTTAGTTGCTGAATGGTATGGCGCGCTTGTGATGGATATTACACCGTTATTCCGGTAGAAAGTCTTGATGTCGTCGGACACAAACGCTGTGCCGTTGTCCGAAACCACCTTCCGGGGAACGCCGAAAGTTGCCGAAGATAGCCCTCAATTCCCTAATGACGGGAGCCGACGTCATGTTTCGCATCACTCGGACTTCCACTCATTTAGTGTATGTGTCCGCGACCACCAGAAAAACTTGGCCTTCAACAGGACCCGCAAAGTTCACGTGAATAGTGTTCCAAGGTTGAGAGGGTCTGTGCCAGACTGGCATGGGCTCCTTCGGTGGTGTCTTGCGGTGGGTCTGGCAGGCAGTGAATTCCGCGACGAATGACCCTATGTCTGCGTCGATACCGGGCCACCAGAGGTAGCTCCGTGCGCATGTCTTCAATTCGATAATTCCACGGTGCCCCGCGTGAATCAACGTCAACGCGTCCGTCCTCAGCCGCGTGGGGATCACAATGCGTGCCCCCCATGTCACACAATTTCGGTGTGTCGACGGTTCTGCTTTTTTTGTGTAAGGTGCGAACTCTGGTGATTTGAGCCGATGAAGAGTGCCCTTCTGAATTGCTTCTAACACTTCAACCAGCACAGTGTCCTTTGCTGTCGCTCCTGATACCTGTTGCGCTGACAGAGAAGGCCGTGACAATCCTTCAAATATCAAGACGTCGACAGGTGGATTCAGTTCGTCTTCTGTGTGTGGTAACGGAAGCCGACTGAGAGCGTCTGCGTTCTGGTGACGATTTGCTGGCCTGTATTTTAGGTCGTAGTGGTAGGCTGCCAGTTTCACGCACCATCTAGTCATCCTTGGTGATAATACTTGAGGAACAGGCTTGTTGGAGCCGATGATACCTAGCAGAGGCTGATGGTCTGTGAATATGGTCACGGACCTCCCAGCTATGTATTGATGGAAGTGGTGAACTCCGTACACGATAGTGAGGCCTTCACGATTCAGTTGCGAATAGTTCCGCTCGGCACTGCCTAGCGTTCTGGATGCAAAAGCGATCGGAGCCTCCCGCGCATCAGCATCTTGCTGTGCAAGTGCGGCACTCACTCCATATGGTGAGGCGTCGCAAGACAACTCTAGAGGTCGTTTTCCATCATAGTGTGCGAGCACAGTGTAGTTCGCCACTAGATCTTTCAGCCTTTTGAAAGCCCTTCGGTGTTTTTCTTCCCACCTCCACTCTTTGTTCTGTTCAAGTAGTTCGTAGAGTTCCTTCGCGAATGTCGCGCGATTCCTTTAAAAACCTGTCGTAAAACGCCAGGAGGCCTAAAAAAGACGGTAACTGCGTCTTGTTCTCTGGTCCTGGGGCTTCGACTACTGCTTGGATCTTGTCCTGGGTTGGATGAATTCCCTCGGCGTTTATGCGGTGACCTAAGAATTTGACCTCCTTCAAGCCGAAGAAGCACTTGCTTTGCTTGAGCTTCAGCTCTGCCTTTTCCAGTCGTGAGAGTACCTCATCCAGCCGACGCGCGTGCTCACTTGGAGTTGTTCCGCGGATGATCATACCGTCAAGGTAAACGCTAACTCCCGGAATGGCCGCGAGTGTGGTTTCCATGACTCGTTGAAATATCGCCGGGGTGGCCGCGATTCCGAAAGGTAGTCACTTCACTTTGTAGAGCCCCTTGATCGTGTTGATCGTCAGTATTTCGGCGGTCGTATCCGTTACTCGCAGCTGCTGATACGCTTGCGCGAGATCACGCGTTGAAAAGACAGTTCCTCCTTTAAGGTTTGATAGAGCCTCCGTCGGTGTCGGGAGCGGGTAGGATGCCGGCTTTGCTACGTCGTTCACGGTACTGCGGTAATCCCCGTAGAGTCTCACAAATCCATCTTTCTTCCTGACAACCACGACAGGCGTTGCCCACACGGAGTGTTGAACCGGCTCTATAATGCCTTGCTTCTGCAATGCTACCAATTCGCATTCAACTACTGGCCGTAGTGCAAATGGTACTTGTCGGGCTTTAAGAAACTTGGGTGTTGCTGTTTCTTTTATTTCCGAGTGTAGCGTTGGTCCGATGTACCTTTTGATCTCAGACTTGAAGACCTCACTGTGCGCGCTGGACACCGTTGTGATTGTACGGTCTTGCTCAATGTGGTGAATACCACTGAGTCGAATCTGCAGTGCTGAGAACCAGTTCCGTCCCATCAGGTTGCATCCTGTTCCGGTTGTGACTAGGAGTGGCAGGATATAGTCCTAAGACTTATGCTTTACGTGTACCTGCGCTGAACCGACAACTCGGAGTCCTTCACCGGTCCACGTCGGCAGCGTCATATCCTCTTTCTGTAACGGAGGTGGCTTGTTTGGCCATGTTCGCCTGTAGGTCTCTTGACTGATGACCGTGACTGCTGCACCAGAGTCGACTTCGAATTCCAGTGCTCTTCCTTCTACTCTAAGCGTTATGAGGTACTTGGGAACCACGACGCTGGCACGAACAGCATTAAGTTCCTCCATGTCAAAATCACTCACTGACTGATCAGTCTCGTTTTGGTCATCGCTCACCAGGTTGGTCGAGCGTTGTCCAGCTCCGGATCGAGCCTTCATTCGGCAAGCCTTATCATTGTGACCCGTCTTTCTGCAAAATCGGCACTTTTGCGAAATCGACAAGTTTCTGCGCTGTGTTGCTCATTGCAGCGGTAACACGGCATCTCCGGCTGACCACTGGAAGTGGTGGCTGCCCGGTTCGTAGTTCTACACATTTTGTTGAGATCTGGTTTGGGGAGTTTCAGCTCCTTTTGTTGTTGCACGGCACTCTCAAGTCTGATGGCAATATCGTAAGCTTGCTTGAATGTGAGTTTTTGTTCTGCAAAAAGACGTTGTTGAATACGTTGATCTTGAACTCCGCAGACAAAGCGGTCACGAAGCATCACGTCCAGCGGCAGCATCGTTGGATTAAAAGCCAATATGCCTCCGGAGCTCGACGACCCCGCTGACACTGTGCCGCCGGCACTCGACGAACCCGCTGTCGTCGTTGGCGTTGTAGCTGTCGTCAACACGCCAAAGTTACAGTCAGTTGCCAATTTCTTAAGTGCTGCCGCGTAGCAAGCAATTGACTCCCCTGGATGTTGATCACGCCTCTGAAATTCGCTTCGACAGAAGAGTTCGGATGGTCTTGGATCGTAATGGTCCCCTAGCAAGGACATAATGTCGTTGAAAGAAACTTCCCCTGGCTTGTGGGGTGCAACTAGCGCTCGAACTGTGTTGTAGGTCTCTGCGCCGCATAAAGTCAGCAGTAGCGCCCTCTTCTTTCCGGCGTCTTGCACATCGTTCGCCTGGAAGTAGAAGTCCAAGCGCTCCGCCCAGGCCGACCACGCAGTACCGTCGAACTCTTCGACCTTGCCTTGCAGCGCTGACATCGTTCAAACGATGCAAGTCTTCCCTGGTCCGGTTCTGGTCCGCCTTCGTCGCCAATGTTAAGTGCTGAGTAATCAGGAGTCGCTTACGGAAAGCACAACGAGTAGCTTTACTCTGCCGATCCTGATGGCGGCGTGACCGAATGTCCCTGCATGCGCCGGCACGTATACTGTCTGATTATCGCAGAAGAAGACGAGGCGCGTCTTCTTCTTTTTCAATATTATGCCGGACATACCAAAAGGCGAAGCTCTGCATCCGATAAAATTGCCCTGAGCTTTCCTTCGATGAGTTTTGTACTGATAGTTTTGTTTTAGCGGTGAGCCTTCCTCGTTACGGTCATGGACGTCACAGAAAATTATATCAGGAACGTCTGAATAGCCAGCAAATAGATCGGAGCCCTAATGCCTGTCAAGGATGACCCAATATATCAAGAAGTAACCTATAGGAAGTAATGACGCCATATTTGTGAATGCTGTTTAGAGCTTATGCTCAGAACGAGCTCACATCAATAGGCTGCGAAGACCGGCACTCATGATGGTGCGGAATGCACGTTGCAAAAGAACTGTGGAGGTTCGCCATCAGCACGCGCTCAGAATTCGCGCACACAGCTGTGACCGCCAGTGAATACTCCCTATTTATGGTATATCCGAGAGGCGCACGGGGGGTCGGTGGCCGAGTGGTCTAGCGCACACCAGCTCGGAGCACCTGGAGCGAAAGCTAGCGCTGCAGAACCCATGATCCTGGGTTCAATCCCGCCCCTGCCCGTTTCAATCTGGATGAGCATCATACCGGCGTGCGGTCGTGTATCACTACTGCGTGGTGCACGTTAAAGACCCCAGGTTGGCGGTTGTACCGCACTGGCTAAATTGCTCATCTACAGCTGAGAAGCAGACGCCCACTGAGGCACGGCTGTATAAACATACATACAACAATTTGATTTCAGAGGAGCTCCGCAGCACCGTGCAGAAATCTTAGTCTCGATGCTCCACCCAACTGGAGACATACCTGGTACCTGTATACCACACTCCCCTGCCCCCTTTTCTCTCCGGTGTCAGTAAACAATTGATTAGAAAGAGTCGTACCCGTTTTATTTTTATCTTTTATTCAAGGCATATTCAATCAATCAGAAATCACCAATGTTCCGATGCGATGAGTCGCCCACTTCCGTTCTGTCTGTGGAGCCGCGGGTACACCATACATTTTGCGGTGCTCGCTCAAATGAGGTGCGCTCTCGTGTCACGCGCTCAACTGGTCATGCGCTCTCGTGACATGCGCTCTAGTGTCTAGCGCGCTATACTTCGTTTCAGCTTCGGTCCGAGCGCGGCCGATGCTATGAGCCGAAGGGCCAATCAAACAGCGGAAGAGGCACAACGTCATTGCGTGCTCTCTGCAGTTGATAGGACCAGCCGGTATTCGCCGCCCTCTCTGTGAGTGCTCCTCTGCCGGCTAGTTCTATAAAGCGCAAAGAGCACGCCATGACACTGCGCTTTTTGCGGTGTTTGATTGGCCCTTCGGCTCATAACATCAGCCGCGTTCGGACCGAAGCTGAAACGAAATATAGTGTCGCAGCACCCTCGTGTCGCGCGCTCTAATGTAGGCGCTCTAGTGTCGCGTGCTCTAAAGGCGCTCTCCCCATCAACACATATTACCTGCGAGGTAACGCAAGCAGCTGCACTTCTTTTTATTTTTCATGCGTATTTTCACGGCGACATCTGTGCACTTTATGGAACCTGTAGTGCGTAATAAATGCTCAGAGTGAACCTATGACTCTACGAAGGCGGCGTTACTTGAATTGCCCATGTTCGCTGGAGGTCGAGGAATTCTATAACTTCCGTTACAACTAACGATACTTCTGGTAATACCTACATTTATCAACATTTTAGTAACGCAATGATTAGATATTCATTTGCTTGAGAAATTTTAAAATCGTTTTCTTACATATTTGCGGATTAGTTGTTAACCACGACGTGAGGGGTCACGTCGTGCCGGTTCTGTGTGAGAGGCTGCCATGGAGGAGTCACAACCGAAACTACGGTACACAGACATCAGACCAAACCCAGTTGTTTTGACCGTTTGGCGATTTCCTTTTCGAAGACTGAGAGGTCTTCGGGCTCCTCAAAGTAGACCTTCGTCCGATTTTCCGACTCGCCGATCACCCTCAGAGCTACGCGTGCCGAGCGGCACCAGCGCCGCCATGTTTTCCGAGTGAGGATAAAAAGCGAGGAGGCGACATCACTCCGGACTCCGATTTTCGGTATTGCAAAAAGGTGATCCGCAGTGGGTTCGCAATTATGTGAAAGACATGTTTTGCGAATTTTGTTTTTAAATATTATTGAAATTACGCTTACAAATCTTCTAAATTTGATAAGTTTTGACGTCACAAATAAAAAGAAGTGAAAACGTGAGAATTGGGGAGAGAGAAACTCCAAAAAGAAAAAAAGCGCGCGCGGGTGCGTGGAACTTTCCCTTTCTTTTAGCCTTGTGCAGAAGGTTCCGGCGTCTATGTCTACAACTTTTATCGTTTTAGACAACAAGAAAACATGCGAACTTTGGGGTGTCAGTGCCCCTTAAAGATTTTATTTAAGGGGCGCCTATAGTCCCTCGCCCAGGAACGTAGTTAAACTACGCTCCATTTCTTGGTTGTCATTAATTGAACAGGTGATTGAGGAATAGACCGTTCGTTGAAAATTTGTTTCTCTGTGTCTTAATAGCATTTTTATCGAATGGATCATTCGTTGAAAATTTCTTTCTCGGTGTCGTAATAGAATTTTTAGCGAAAATATTTTTGTTTATGATCAAATATTCTCGTTAGAGTCAATATTTTTTTTTAAATGATCTCAAAATCGTCTTTTCTGAATTGGTGTGAAACAATAATAAACACACCTCCTGGCGTCTCTGGAGTTCTTAGCAAGCCCAGCTCGTCCAGCTCGTATTTTCTTTTTCAATAGTGCGAGTCGATTTGCATTCACCGAGGTGTTTAGAGGAAGATCTCTTCAACCCTCCCGAGCCCAGAGAGGCTCAGAAATCTGGGCCTCCAACTACATGACAGACACCAAATCGTCGTTTAGTGTCCGAGTGCTGCGCAAACAGTGCCACAGGTTGCCCATTTGATCCGAAGAGTCACTAGTAAGCGTAGAGGACTCAAGGAGGGAGACACAATTAGGATAGTTCAGGCTCTGCTGGTGAGTCGCATAGTCTACCACGCGCCCTTCCAAAATTTTCGCCGAAAAGATATCGATGCTTTTAACGCTACTCTTCGCATGGCGGCCAAGACGGCCATTGGCTTTCCGCAACACACTCTGACCGAGCGCCTACTCCAACTAGGCTTTCACAACATGATAGAGGAGCGGACTGAGGCACAGTCGATTGGACAGAGAACCCGGCTGGGCCGAACTAACACCGAGAGGGCCCTACTTCGTAGGCTGGGCTATCGAACTCTCGCTTCCTCCCTTGAGGAGGAAGGGCAGAAACCCGAGCCTCCGGCAATCGCCGCGAGAGTTCGGGTAATGGTATCCCCAAGAACATGGACCCGCAAGTCAACGCGGGCAGGAGACTCGCAAGGGTCCGGTACCTACGTCGACGATATCATGGTGACCATGATGTACTCTATACTGGCGCTGCTTCCTATTCTTCACCTACGGGTAGCAAATGCATCGCGGTGTGCGACTCGGACGGCACGGATGGGACTTCGGCATCCCTGAGGCCCCCCCCCCCTCCTGCCCTGAGGCCGAGGAAACGGCGACAGCTTTAGCCATATTGACCACCCACTATAGAGCAGACTTTAATTCCAGTACTACGGTTACCCTCTTAACCGATTATCAAGCCGCGTGCAGGGCCTGGGCTAGAAACTTCCTTTCTACCTGGAGCAACTTAATTCTATCCAACTTCGATCACAAAAGACTGCCTCTGGTCCTGATAATCTGGACACCCAGCCATGCCTCCCTCCCGGGCAACGCGAGCGTAGACGCCGTAGCTTGAGGATTACCTATCCGGCCTATGCATAGGGGATAAGGGACGAAGGTCGGGGACAACACTAGCCGCGAGGACGAGCAGGAAAGCGAACCTCAGACACGGCACCTAGAAACATGCAATCTTGTAACCGAGTGCCACTGCTCGAGGAGAAAAAAGTCAACCCCCCTCCTTTAACAGGCAGGAGGCCTCCGAATGGAGGAAACTCCAGACTCACTCCTCCCCGGACCTCCTTCACATTTATCGATTCTTTCCTGACAGGTACCTGAGCGTATGCCCGGGCTTTAAATCACCTGAAACCTCCATCTACCACTGTACCTGGGCATGTCCCTCTCCTGCCGGGGTAGGAGTCATGCCCGTACCTAACCCCACTACGACCTCCTGCGAAGCCGCTCTATTCAGCTCACGGCCCAAGGGGCAGCTAGCGCTGCTTGAACGGGCTAGACGGGCAGCGGTGGCCTGCGGAGCCTTGGACTCAAGGACCTGACCCGGGGGGCTTCATCACTGAACAGACTCAATTAAAGTTTTTACCACCACCACCACCTCTCCTCAACAAAACATAGTTTGCCACAAACAACTGCCGTAAGTACCCGCCTTCGGAAGCCATTTTCTTGAACCACCTGAGGCTGTGTGGAGGACTTGACACTGGGGGTAGAAGCCATTTTCTTGAACCCCATCAGAATGGGAAGCGCTGAGCGAGTGCTTGTTTTCGTAGCTGGGTATACCGGCCTAACACTAGCCTCTCACGTCAACTATGCTGCTTGATCTGGATTTCTTTCTGCTGGTGCACTGAGCCTTTCTGCTGGTGCACTGGAGGCTGTTCACCAGCAGAAAGGCTTAGAGTGATAAACTTGTATCCCGTTCACAGGCAAGAAACCCATTCCCTCTGCCTCCCTGGCTGCCGCCGTGTTGAACAATTTTGACCACTAAACACGTGACCTTACCGAATCCTGGTGCTTTTTCACAAAATCAAGCCGAGATTTGTATTGCGATTGCTGTCAGAAACATGATAATCTATTTTTAAATACTGTTAGCCCCAGAGATGATGTCTAGCTCTGATAAAAACCCAAAATACAGCACCGCGGCTGACGGCATCTAGCGGAGCTGCACGAGTTAGTGTCGTAAAATCCCATTCGGACTTAAAGCAAAGGAAACGTACATAACGTATCTCGTCGGTACTTTTATTAAAGATCAATAAGCAATTATGTGCACGCGGTACTTTGTTAAAATCTAAACATAAAAATATAAGGTCACGTGTCTAGTGGTCAAAAATGTGCAACATGGCGGCGGCCGGTTGGGGGTCACTTTCAGCTGTCAGTTTATCGCGCTAAGCAACTCCTTGGCCATGACGCTCAATCACCTTTCTAGCGCGTGCCAAGAGAAAAAAAAATCAAGAACAGAAAGGCTGCAATGACTGCATATTTATTTTGCTGCTTTTTTTTTACTCCTCGCGGTCACTTTTTACCGCAAATCGACAGAAGCTGACAGACACCTGTCTTGAACCATAGCTCATGCATGATGAAACGCTGAATGCCACTTTCATGGCCACGTCTTGGGAGCGTTGCAGAAGTTTTTGGGCTGGAGCAGAATAGCAGATAGAAGAGAAGCTTTCGTGTCCGCGTCTCACTGGCATTGCAGAGAACGATAGACGGTGGTGAGATAGAAGACGATGGCGGAGACTGCCGTTTGTCTGCTCGCACGACTGGCAGGCTCAGTCAGATGTCAGAGTTGACACACCGGATATCGCGAAAGGGAGACACTAAGCTTGTTAACGTGATAAACCGAGCAGCCGAGCCAATCCAGTAGAAGTCGGCGGGGCCACTTGGTGGGATCCCATACTTTGAAAGGGATCCAAACTTAAGCGCCATCTATCTCCGTGCGAGTGAAGCGCGCTCGGTGTGCCGAACATAAGGTGGCCGCCGCGTCGAACAGAGTCATCGCCTAAATCTTTTTCTTCGACCGTGGTCTGACATAAGCTGAAACGCAGTATCGGAAGCCGGCCCAGCAGGTGTCCCCGCTGGAGATTAAAAAACTAGCCAGTGCGGTAGCCGTGCTAGACTTGTTCTTAGCGTTCGTCGCGCAGTAATGGTACGCGACGGCACGCCGATACGCAGGCACGTGTGGGGATTGAACCAAGGGCAGCCGTGCCCAAGCTTCACTTCCGCGCGGCAGCTGGAGATTGAAGGCACAGCGGTTGGTACATGCGAACTCTTCTGCTGTTTACGACCTTCCGTGCGTAAACACACACGTCAACTGATTCTCCGGAGATCCAAAATCCTGAAGTGTTTTAGCATTGTTGGGTCTGACGTGATTTAGGTGCCGCGGTGGAATCCGGACAATGGCGTCGTCTGATAGACACGTCTATAGGCACAACTCCCACTCACTCGATTGTTTGAGTCGTCGTCCACCGTTCGACATTAAAGAGATTGAAGTATCATCTTATAGCACGAAATACGTTTTAACGAAAACTTCCATTTCCAAATGCTTTGGCCGTCCGTTCGTTTGTCCGGGTATTTCCCGCCAAATTTAGCGGGGAAACTTCAGTAACGCGGCATGAGCACTAATTCAGTTTCCCCGCTAAATTTAGCGGTAAACGTGATGTCACGTGACCTGACGACACGAGACCTACAGAACAATTAATTTTCCCCACTGAATTTAGCGGGAAAATTGACGTCACGGTACCTGTACACCAATTCAGATGACCCGCTAAATTTTGTCGGGGAAATTGATAAAAATATAGGTCCTTCTTTATTCCCCGAAAGGACTGTTTAATGTGTCCTAAACAAATTTAAACGATTGTTTCTCGAATACCGCATTCCATGCATAATAAGACTTTGAAGAAAGAGATCGCTGTCGAATATCTTACACAAAGGAAGCTATGCCTTAAAGGGGTAGTGAAACGAAACTTTAGCGCCGATCTTGTTGCATAAATATGGGCTAGGGATAGGCACCACCTAGGAAATATAAATATTGCGCTGTAAAACACAGGAGAACTAATTTTAAACATAATTAAACGATTTCAAATTCTCATCTGGTGGATGGGGGGAAGTTCTCGTGACATCACTTGTGCCATAATAGCAGCGCCGTTCTGCGGCAATACGGCGTGCCGGCAGAATTCGCCTAGGCCTGAACGCGTTTGCAAAGCCTTGGCAGAGAAAGCCAAAGCGTAGTTGGCCACAGTGAGCTCGTTCTCGTTGCGGCTCTTTGCACGACACGACCCGAGCATGCTTCTGGCACGGCCGGTATTAGTTGCTGCGAGTCGCGAGCTGCGAGCCGACGTTAAAAAGGATATGTTTGAACTACGAGGGTGTCAGCAAGAGCCACGCAAATACCTGTTCACATTCGGAGCGGACACGCGCGTTGCGAAGTGCTGGATTCGCTCTGTTAGACCGCGTTTCGGTAAGCGCTTCTGGACCAATCTTTTACGATTACAACTCGATACTGACATGACACTCGGCAAAGAAAGGTTAGACCGACATCGCGTAGCTCCCACAAACTGCTATAGCTCGACAGTGACGTAGCGTCGAGTCAGAATAAAAATGGCATACTAATAACAGAGTGTACATACCGAGTTGCGAAGGTAATCCGTATGGCGTTTATTTGAGCTCTATATCACACAAAACAAGGAGATAGAATCAATGAGAGTCCCTTTTCGACGACAGCGTTCGTTACCGCTGTCTCGGAAAACAAGGAGATCGAGATGACAAGGAGAAAATATTGACCTCTGAAATTTAGTTCAGGGATCAAACTACTCATCCAGTAAGGGTCCACAAGGGTCGCGCGGGCATATTCCATTCAGCAGGCCAGCCGGTCATGGACAGACGGTCTTGGCCAAGGACCGCCGGAGCAACGGTGCGCCAAATCGATGTTGCTGCTAGGCCTACTATATTCTGCCGAGCTCGCTTGGTCGGCAGAATTGTGGGCGTTGTAGCTCTTCTCGTGTGTTTGTGGATCCTGCGTTCTTGATCGTCGTGGTCTGTTTTAAGTACTCCTTCCTTTTTTCTTGCTGGTTGAAGTCGGGACGCACGAGAAGAGCACGTAGAAAAATAAATGTCCGTTGGTGGCCGATACCAAGTAACTGAGCAACGCTGTCTGCCTTGTTGATTTGATCGTAAAATGTGCGTAAGACAGCTTCGGAGCTGTCGTAGGATTCTGTCGTAACCTGCGCAAAGGTTACGACAATTTCGTTTCGAGAGTACGGGTTTTCTCTCAAATTTGTCGTACGCACTTTTTTCGTCGTGAGTTCGCTTTGAGAATCCGGCCTCAGAGCTGGTTTTGTCAGTGCTGCCGTGGTTGCCAACTTGCCGTGGTGCAGTGTGCGTGCAGCCCTTGCACATCTCAAACGGCCACGTTGTCACAGGTCGTAAATTGTTGACGCGCCACCAAGTGGAAACACTCGTAACCACAACATTCACGCCGTAGCCTTTCCCGTCTGGCACAAGTGACGTCACGAATGCGTCCAATATCCCAAGACGCATCGCGCTCTCCGATGGCCGATTTTTGAGCGCGCGCCCAATCGGGCCGATTAGGGTGAAAAATATAGCCATCCGTTCAAAATACAAACGCGCGATTATGATTTATGAATATCATTGATCATATTGAACCTATTCCTGACCATAATAGGTGTATTTCAAGTTTCGCTTCAGTATCCCTTTAAACATTCACAAGGCCACGTGGCACGACCATACGCCTTTGATGATATTTTAAGATCGCGGCGTGTTAACGGCGATATTTCCTGTCGATTTTAAAGCGATCCTGAGGATTGAAAGAATCCTCTATTGGATAAAAAAATGCATTAAGGTACTTGTTTATTTTCATGGGGTTGTGCATGTTGAAGTGAAGCAAAACATGTTTTATTTTTTTATAGAAACCCTAAATACGCATTGTCGTCTTTCTGTATTTTTATTTTAAATTGAAATGAATTTTTAATTTGGCTTAGATTTGGCATATTCGCTCTTACGGAATAAACTGCAGCGAATCTGTATATTGTCACGGACGAAAAATGGCAGACAATAAATAGCTGAAAAAACTTAAAGCATAAGGGGGCCGAATTTGTGACTATAAACTTAAACGAACCCGACGGCAACTGTCCTATGTTTCCAGTCACTGTTACCGTTTTGCATCGGTGATATCTGTCCAGTCTGAACAGTTTTTCTATCTGAAAATACGACAAAGCCGACGCGTTGTCTGTATTGCCATACTCGGGAAGCAGACGATGCAGGCCTGGGTTCGTCGGTAGTTACCTGGGCAGAAGTAGAGTAGTCGCCCGTTCACACATCTGCAACCGAGTAGGATCTGCTAAGACATGATCGGAATAAGACATCTTGCGACGGCTTCGCAACCGCTCGGGAGCAGCACATCTTTTCCTACGCCGTCACAAGAGGTTTAGAAAGAGGTCTTGTCTCAGCCGATCCTGCTCGGTTGCAAGTATGTGAACGGTCATAAAAATTAAAGCACCAGTATCATTACGTAATGTAAAGAGGATACGGATCCATGGAAGTAAGGATAACGTCCACTGCAACGGAATAAAACGTGTTTTCAAAAGAGCGTTGAAGACCTTGCGGCGGCGTCTTTTGTAGAAGTCCCCATGTTACGTATTTTTCTTTGGACCACCTCAAGGCAGAATTGACGGCTCTTTAAACGGCAAATTGCAATTTTGCAGAGATTTAGATTTTTTCTTTCTTTTCTGCAAGATATTTAGTTGTACGGCCTGAAACCTCTTTTGTGTACTGTATACCTACTACAGGGCTGTCAATAGGAGTATTTCAAGTCGCATCCAGCGCGCCCTACCAAACTAAACCGACAACACCTTACACTTTATGACGGATAACCTAGTCCGTGAAATACATGTCCGCTACCCCGACAAAAAATTCTGCCTTGTATGGACGCCTGGCCACCAAGGCGTGGAGGGAAATGAGACAGCCCATCGTCTCACCCGCGAAAACTCCCCGGGTCCCGTCACGTCATGGCCGGCTATCTACTCAGTAGGCGCAACAAGGAACGCTCACGGAGCCCTGCGGAAGTCGAGGTTAAAAGAACAACGTGAAGAGCGGATCATTCACCCTCACACTCTAAAGATCATGTCTACGCAAGTATCCTCCCTCGTCAGGCAAGCCCAGACCAACTCTCTTCCATCACACCACATCTTCCACAACATCTACAAACGAACCCGACTCCCCCACCCGCCCAAAATGCGGAGAATACTTTTTCATCCCTCACACTACTGGCCTTGTAAGCCACCCACCCTTCCCCGAACCCTCTCACGTATCATTTCTTGGGAGGAGTGGCTGGCTCCACCCACGGGCACCGACATATTCACCGCACTAGAAGCACTAATTAATCACTCCAGTCACGTTGCGGAATCCATCCGAGAAACATGAGCCGGACGGGCTATTTGGACCAGGACGTAGGCTCCTACACAAAATAAAGTTTTTTTTTCTTGCTTGTAACAAAACTAAAACTATGCTAAAAGGCTCATATATTCCTTATTTTTCAAACTGCTTCGAGCATACCAAACTACATGACCATGATCCTTAATACGTAGCAATTCAAATACCATATGGTCTTCAGGCAAAAATATTCCAGTGTTCTGTAAAAAACTCTTACTTTTCATCAATTTTTGAATGACTTCTAGTTCCACCCCCCTTTTACTAGTTCAAACCACCATCAACCCATGAAATTTGTTTTTCGTCAAAAAAATATGTTAGAGGTGCCCCACAAACGTTACGGTGAAGAGCCATCAATTTTATTTTAGGAATCGGAGGTGGCAGTGGGACCTTTGGCTAGGCGTGGAGGAGTCCTAGTCACTTGATGCCGCCCGTCGTTCAGGCATCGCGTTTCGAGCCGCCCTCGGGTACAAAGGGCACAACGGGCCTGCTAATGCTACGCGCTGGCGGCAGCTCCGATTATTGCACGATACCCGCCGTATCTTCCCTTGCAGCTGGAAAGACGGACAAGGGGAAGCGGCAGAAAACTCCGTTCTTTATCTGGACCTAATCGTGTCAGCTACCGTCGGAGGTGGCGTGGTGTGCGGCGAAGAGGCGTTATGACGCGACGCCGGAATGCGGTGCGAGAGTTCAAAGTCGAAAATTGTTTTCTCGCCTTAAACAAAAATTACTTTGAATAAACTTTCAGAATCAAAAGATGATTGATAATTCTTCCAAACCCACCATATTTTGTGTTTTTACTTGGACCACCTCAGGGTGAAATAAACGGCTGTATATGCGCCAAAACGCACTGTTTTGCAAAATCCAGATTTTTGTTTACCGCGAGATATTTAATTGAGCGGTTTAAATTTTTTTATAGATTATGTACCTCCAGGGGCAGCCGGTAAAAGGTTCTATTGAGGCCCGGGAGCAATTATATACTTTTAATATAAAAAGTTAAAAGTTTCCGAAATGTTTAGTTTTTAAAAAATATTTATTTTAAACAAAACATCACAAGCCCAACCACATTGTAAGTCGAAATCCTTATAAATTCAAGAAAAAAATATTGTTATGTGTTTCACTAAAAAAACCTATTTTTCATTAATTATTGAGTGATGCCTATAGTTTCATGCAGTTTTTAAAAGTTCACACCGCGCTCACGTCATCAAAAAATCTTTTTCGCCAAAAAATATTTCGTGGCATGGCTAAAAACGTTGCGGCAAAAGTCCATGATTTTTTTTTTGTATCGGAAGGGGTCGAGTGCAACGTCTGGGACCTGTGACATGGAACAACCCATCTGTGCCGTTTAAAAAAAAAATCTTTTTGTTTAATTTTGATGTTCGTTTTAATGTGAGCGTAGCGGAAGTTTAAAGAGCAGGCTCCGGGCTCGCAGAGTCTCTGCCAAGCACTCGCGCTCGTGCAGTGCAAGCGCTGTTCAGGGCCACATGCTCGCGCTTGTATCATCGCCTGTGTGTTGACTTAAAGGGATTGTCCGGTCAAACTTTGTAATCGAAGAAACAATTGAATATCATTGCTATTGTCTCGAGACGCATCGCACGTGCAATATCAGAATTTTATATGCTCCTCTGCGTGAGTAATTGAATTTATGCTACTCCAATTGTATTCTATCATAAACGCTGCTTTCGTTGGCAACATTGAAGCTCTGACATCACAAAACACAAAGCGAGCATTTCAGTCTTGTCATTCGCGTGCTAGTGACCGCCTCAGCGTGCTTCGTTTTTGTTGTTGTGCTCGACTTGATTTGTGATTGGGTAAGATTTTTGTTACGCGGTTGGGTGCCACAACCACCGGGCGGCACATGCGAGCCGAGACATGACGTTCCACACTTTTCAGTGACGAGCGAGTTGGATCGTCGCCTTTCGTAGGGACTTGGTTCTCGTCAAGACCGAGATCCCGCTCATGGAGCCATCATCCCACAGAAGAGAGCTACAAAGCGAGCTCTAAGCAAACAGGAGGCTCGTAAGCCTAGGTTTGATGCTGTGCCAACGATATTAAGCTACGTATATCCACTCCTTGTCCAAATCGGATCAATCATATTGATTACGCAGCGGTACCGAAACCAACAGCTAGGCCATCTGAAAACGATACTAGAAGTTTTATTTAACACGCGTGCAGCCCGATTCGGTTTGACCCGAGTGTGAAAACGGAGCGTGATTAGGATTCACCAAGCTCGTCCAAGTCAAGTGACGACATGCATTTGAACGATTTGCCGTTTGCCTTCGACCCGAGGATATCGCCTCTGAGGAAATGACCCGCAGCCTCATCACCGATCCAGTGGATCCTCCGATATGTGTACCCAGATGCCGCTTCGTGTACCTAGGTGCCTCTTCACAGCGAAACCTGCATCTTTTGCTTTGCAAGCACCCCTGGTTCGATCGGTGGCCGTCGCAGTTGTGTTTGCGCGAAACGGTATACGTTTGCTCGAAACTTGCGTCTGTCCGCGAGTAATTTCCTGCTAAAAGGCGTGACTTCTTTTGAACATGCTTGGGAACTGCATTAAAAGAACCGCGTTTTCGTAAGGCATCCATCGACCAACGCTTGTTTTCCCGACCATCCGACAAACCTTTGCGCTTTGTGACGTCACGCAGCACCTACGGATGTCAGCCATCGACACTAGCGAAATTCGGGGTGCAGTTTCGTACATAGGCTCTTAAAGGTTTAATTATGAACGGGAGATCATATCCCAAAATAAAAATGACGTTTGTCTACGTCAACGCTCCCTCGACGTAACGAGCGCAAGAACTTAAGTACTTCAGGTTTCGACCGGACAATCCCTTTAAGCTTAAACGCAGCACAGCAAGCCGTCCCACCAGGTGTCTCCACCGGAGATGAAAATCCTAGCCAGTGCGGTACCCCTGCTAGAAGAGGTTTGAGCATGCGTCGCGCAGTAGAGGTACGCAACGGCACGCCGATAAGCCGGCACGTGTGGGTATTGAACCCTGGACAGCCGTGTTCAATATTCACTAGCGCACGGCAGCTGGAGATTGAAGGCACGGCGGCTGGCACATGCTAACGCACTGGTGTTTACAAGCTGCCGTGCATAAACACACACGTCAGCTGATCCCCGGGGAGCCAAACTCCCGATGTATTGTAACATTGCCGGGTTTAGCCTCACTTGGGTGCAGCAGCGGAATGCTGACAATGGCGTCGTCTGATTGACGCGTCTATAGGGGGATATCGTGATAGGCGCAACTCCCACTCACTCGATCGCTTGAATCGTTGTCCACCGTTGGAGATTAAAAAGATGGAAGTATAATTTTATTGCATGAAATTCTTTTAACGAAATCCCCCATTCCCAAATTGTTTGGTCGTCCGTCCGTTTGTCCGAACATTTCCCGCTAGATTTAGTGGGGAAATTTCAGTGACGTGACCTATACACTAATTTTTTCCCCGCTAAATTCAGCGGGAAATTGAGATCACGTGATCTATAAACCAATTCAATTGACTGGCCAAATTTGGCGGGGAAATTGATAAAAATATTGGCTCTTCATTCCACAAAATGACTGTTTAATGTGTTCTAAGGGAATTTAAACAATATCTTCTAGAATACGGCATTTCAGGCATCTTAGGGCTTTAGAGGTAGAGGTCGCTGTCAATTTTCTTGTACGAGGGGAGCTAGGTCATGTGGCACGACCATACACCTTTGGTAACATTTTAAATTCGCTGCGTCTGAAAAATAAAAAAAAAATTGGTTTTATTGTGTGTGTTTTAGAGCCTAGAAATTGGCCTGCCTCAACGGGATACGAGTCTCCCAGCTGTCGATGAAAAATTTAGCCAGTGGGGTACAACCGATAGCCTGGGGTCTAAACGTGCATCATGGAGCGGTGATTCACAACCGTACGATGCTCATCTAGATCGAAACCGGCAGGGGCCCTACTAAAAAAAATTATATGAATTTATTTCTGATATGTTTATTAGACACCTTTTTCATACCAGAACTTATTATTTCGTATCAGTTTCATATGCCGCATATCGGTTACACTAGGTTAGGTGGCGCTAGGTAGCACCCAATTCCTGTGCTACAAAATATATTTATATACTCATGCCACAGTCTATATACATTACGCATACCATTAGCATCAGCTGAACATATACAATGAATGCATAAACATACATGGCACAACAAACATGAATACAACAGCACACCCAGTAACTATACTTCGGAGCTCTGCGTTTGAGCCTTTTATACTTGTCGTTTTGTAAGTACGTAGTTTTTCGGTGACCACCTAAGCAAGAAATAATATTCTCTGCTTGTTAAATCTTTTTTCAGTAAGGTCATACCTCTGAGAGTATTTAGAACGGCTCAGGGGATGAATCTCTTAACGCTCATGCCGTAAATATTTGATAGCCAGTAAATCAAGCCGCTCCACTGCGGTTCCAAGCCACGTGTTTGCTTTCCCGCGCGGCACGTTTATACTGAAAAAAAAATTATATGAAGTTAATTCCGATATGCTTATTGGGCATATTCATATAGTTGGCATATGTTGCATATCAGTTCTTATATGTCGCATATCAGTTTTTGGGTATTTCATATCAGTTCTTATATTGCATATCAGTTTTTGGATATTTCATATCAGTTCTTATATCAGTTCTTATATAGATTCACATACCTTTTTTCAGTAGGGGGAGGGGATTGAATCCTGGATTGAGGGTTCTGCAACGCGAGCTTTCGCTCCACGTGCTCCGAGCTGGTGTGTGTGCTAGTCCATTTGGCCACATATCCGATAAAATCCGCCTGTTCTTGGTTTGGTACCAGCACCAGGCAGATTTGTTCGGTGGCGCACCAGTCACCTAGCTGTGTTTAAAGATATGCGTTTGTCGTCTGTTGCCCTTGTTCCCCTTCTCCATGAATTATAAGTCATTGTTGCGCAGCTCGCTTGCACCTTTGCATGGATTGAATTATCATTAAATCAATCACGGTCGCCGGAATTCTCGCCGACTGTTTCGCGAGGTGTCCAGATTAGGACCCCAGGAGAAGAAAACAAGCGGAAGCGAGGTTGATGTACTAACTATTAAAGATATGAGCTTTTAACCATATTCATGTTTGTGGTGGGCGATTCAAACAACCCAAATGTACTGTTATCCCACACTGCGCGATCGTTTTGCAAGAATCTCACGCGTTTCAATATAACAAAGTTTTTCGCTCAAACTTGACGACAGTTGCTTCTCAATATTGGTGTCCGCAAGACGAGCAAGTGAAGAAGGGGGTATGGCCTTTGGAATGTCAATCTTGAAAACTACCAGTCCTTCTTTGTGAAGTTTGGGTTCGTTGTTCAGTCTGAAGGTGATGGTCCAGGGGAGAGGGTATTAAGTTTAAATTTTGTGCATCTTTTAAGTGACCAATGTTCGGGTTTCAAATTTGCATTTAGTGTCTGGTAACCTGTTCTTTTGTTGTAACTGTAGGTCTCTTTGTGGAAGTTCACTGATGGTTGAAGTCGGCTTTAGATTACTCGGTGTATGAGGATTCGTGGAAGCAAAGAAAGTAGTTGAGTTTGAGATGTTCCTATTTCTTTCCTCTCCTTCAACTAACAGTTGTGCTTTTCGCACCGCATTCTTGGGCGCTACAAAAAGAATCAATGCCCACTAGTTCTCCTGAGCCCGACGGTTACCAAGCGAGGGCCCCACAATATAAACCCTAAGAGAACTAACAAAAACGTAAACTAGACCCTGGTTTTCGTAATGATGCTGTTTCAAACTTTTTCAGAATTTACCTTTTAGAAATAAAAAAATTTATCCCCACGGGAAAAAAAAGGTACGCTATCTTTCTTTCGTTTCAGTAACAGTTTAACGAGTTCCCGTTTCAGTTCCACCGATACAAAATGTAACGGCGGCGTTCCTTCATTTCTCCTAAAAGGAACGCGTTCCAGGAACGCTGTTCGTTGTAACGCAGCTCTGTACATCACTGGCCTAAGTAGAGCAACGGCCCGTTTACACATTTGCAACCAAATAGGATCGGCTGAGACAAGATCGACCTTTAAGCATCTTGCGACGGCTTAGGACAGGCTCCGCAGCAGCATATCCAGTCCGACGCCATCCCAAGAGGCTTAAAATCGGTTTTGTCTCAGCCGGTCCTACTCGGCTGCAAGTGTGTGAACGGGTCTTAAAATTAAAGCACCAGTATCACCACAGATAAGGATGCATGGAAGTGAGGATAACGCCCACTTAAATTGAATAAAACGTGTTTTCAGGAGAGCGTTGAAACCTTGCTGCGGCTTCTCACACCGTTGACGCCTCGTTGGAGAACGCCGGCGTGCGTCGCCCACAAGGCGAGCGCCTAAAAGCATAAAAAAACTCATCGTTAAAAAAAAGAAAAATTCTGAGTAAGAACGCAAATTATTTTTATATTTTTTTTATATGTTCAGCACATAAAGTAAATTGAACTTTTGGCTAGTTTGAAAGATGCGGGCAACGTTGCCCACATTGCTATTTCATGCTGTCATTAAGGCCGTTTTTGCATAAACATAATGCCATTTAAGTAAAACGCAACAAAAGAAGGCTTCGTAAATTTAACACATGCAATTTAATTATTAGTTATATGAGATCAAAGAAGATAAGTATTGTAGCTAACACCCTTCCCCAAGTTCAATAAAAAAAACTAATAAAGTTTTTTGGACCTCCTATTTGGATTCAAAATGGCGCCCTTTTGTGTTCTTATCTTAGCGTAAGATCGGAAATAGTATTCAATAATTCGGCGCTTACCTAAATTTGTATGGTCAGGAACCGTTTTTTCTTAATGTTTTTATGACTACATAAGTTTTATGCCAATTCCAAATATTTGGGGCATGATATATCAGCAAAAATGAAATGTAATTTTTCACAAAAATATACATATTTTTTTGTGTAAAGGCTTGTTTATTTATGTTAGTTTTACATATTTATCCCAGAGACAAAATGAAATATTGCCGCGTCTCCGTTGGCACGTCAGCCCTGTAAAGAACACGCGGCTAAACCCGCTTCTATTCTTCATGCAGGTTGTTTGCTCGTACTCTTTATTCAAAAGCGACGATCTTTGTTTAATGGTGCTGCCGTGCCCCACTACTGTTTTTTTTTTCGGGTTTTGTTTGTACCGTTGCGTTACTCTTGCAATTAAGCGGTGACATTGAAAGTAATCCAGGTCCTACAGTTGAAGAAATGTTGTCTCAAGTTTTGGAAAACCAGTCCTAAATGGCCAAGAACTTGCCGCTGTAAATGAAAATAGAAACGAGCGAAAGACAAGTTCACGGAAATCAGCCAGAAGTTAAAGAGCTTCGAAGCTAAGTTGTCGGCCCTAGAAGCGACGGTAAAACATTTTTCTGGCAATGAAGAATGGATCGCATCACTGGAACGCGTGATATCTGATTTGGTAGACATGATTTACGACCTCGAAAATAGGAGTCGCCGAAATAATCTTTTAAGCTTTGGCGTGCTTGAGACCGTTGACGAGACAGTTGAATCACTTCATGGCACCATGGGAAATCTTTTTTGTGATGCGCTTGATTTACCAGTTGCACGGCCACTCGATTAGGGCTCAACAGTGGCCGATCGAGTGGCCGATCGAGTGGCCGTGCCAGTTGTATCCACAGAGACAGTGCACCGCCTCGGGCGTCGAACGGATGGTGGAACTAGACCAACTATGGTGAAGTTTTTAAAATGTTTAGAGAAGATGTCAGTTTTGTGAACGTGCCCACAATTGAAGGGATCGACGACCTCTATTTCAGCAGACTTTTTCTTTCCATGTTCTAAATATTCGCAAACAGCTCTGCCACAGCGCTATCGAAAATCGTAAGAAAGGCGAGCTAAAAATAAATAATACACTCTACAACTGGGACGCCGAAAAACAGACACGAATAGCACTAAGTCCGTCAAACCCCTCGCGACAAATATGACAGGCGAGGTGCAAGACCGCTGAATCAATGATATTCTTAAATTTGAATACGAGGAGCATAACGGATAAAGCTGTTGATATAGAACGCGTGTTACTAACGCGCAAACCGAACATTACATCATCACAGAAACTTGGTTACATGAAGAAGTATCTGATACTTAGGTTATCCCCCAGTCTATAAAATAGTACGAAAAGACACACACACGCGTGGTGGGGGCGTAGCCATTATTCTTTCAAAAAATTTGCACTATAACCAAATGGCAGATATTGATCGCTCAGAAATTTCATGGGTTCGTGTGAATATTTTTTCTACATCCCTTATCATCTGTGCTCTTTATAGACCTTTCTTTCAGAGAATGTACACGTGAACTCTAGACTTATTTTTGCTGGCGTTTTAATCTACCAGACATTGACTGGGAGAACAGTTGGTCTTCGTGCCAGATATCGCGAACACCGTTAGAGCTATATTTTTGTCATAATCTAAATCAAATTGTACGCTCCCCTCAAGACGTTTTGAAGAAAAAGGCTCGATACTGGACTTGATATTTCTTTTCCAAAACTTTCTTGAACGAATACACTGCACTGAAGTAGTAGAAGGCATTTCGGACCATCAGATAGTATTACTTACTTTGTCTTTAAGGAATACAACACGTAACGCAGAAAGACGTAACGAATACTTGGACTTCTATAAAGCTGATGACGTTGCTATTATTGACTCGTTAGCCTTCTGATTTAGCAATTTTCTTACTGCTTGCGAAGTGCCTGAGTACTACGTGAACTTTTTCTGGGACTTCTTCGAAGATGTCGTTCTCGACTGCGTCAGCAAATTCATACCAAAAAGAATAAAGATTGCCAACAAAAAAAAAATAAAAATTCGGTGGATTAAAAGGAAAATTATCTAAAAGCGCCGTAAACTCCGTAGATTCCGTGATCGATCGAAGGATAGAAGCCACGTGTAGCAGTTAGACCATGAGCTTAAGGAAAACACTACAGGGGCGAAACATCGCCTCTTTGGTGTGACCTTATCTTCTTTTTTCAGTCTTCGCCTGAGACGTTTTGGAGGTTTATATCGCCTTTAAAGTCTGTGGTAAACGAGTGGCATATTGATCACGACACTGTTGACTACCCTAAGGGCATTGCCGATACTCTTCATAACTATTTCATGTCGATCTTCAGCCTTGACAACAATCGAGGGTCTGTCCTGGCGGCTGTGCCGAGAAACAGGGCACATAGTAGAAATGTTTTGCCGGATATAACGATTTCTGAGGAGTGTATAGTGAATTATCTACTGAATGTTGACGTTAAAAAGGCAGCTGGGCCAGACAACATTCCTGATGCCTTTCTCAGAAGATACGCGGAATGGAGCGCCGATCGCTTGGTTTTGATATTGAGAAAATCTCTGGAGACGTCCACGGTACCCTCCAAATGGAAAGTCGCAAAGGTTATCCCAGTTTTAAAGATCACTCTCCAGTTATAGGCCTATTTCTCTGCTTAATACGCGCAGCAGGGTGTTGGAGCATGTGGTGTTTAAACACATATCGACATATCTTGAACAAAATATTTATTTTTACTTGTTTTCAACATGGGTTTCGCCAAAACGTATCTGCTATTCCTCAACTCACGGGAACTGCGCAGGAATTTGCAACTGTGATTAATGTAAGGAGGCAAACTGATGTGATTTCCTTAGATTTTTCGAAAGCGTTCGATCGCGTATCGCACGAAAAGTTACTGATAAAGCTGTCACCAGTTTTAAATAATCCTGCTCTCTTGAAGTGGCTTGAAAGTGGCTTATCTCTGAGACAGCAGTTCGTTCAAGTTGACACCGCATGCTCCGGTACCACACAGGTAACCTCTAGCGTCCCACAAGGATCGGTCCTGGGGCCTTTGTTGTTTTGAATATTTGTTAATGATATTTCTCTGGAATTCCAGTAAAGATCCGACTGTTTGCTGATGATTGTGTTTTTTTTAGAAAAATCAAAAGTTCTGCGGACTGTGAAGTACTAAACTCCTTGTAAGAAAAACTGTCTAGATGATGTGATGACTGGAAAATGTCACTAAATTGATCAAAGACTGTATGTATGTCAATTACTCGAGAAAAGAGCCTATCACTTTTAATTATTTGATTGGGAACCGTAGCCTTCAGAGAGTAAGTTCATAAAAATATCTGAGGTTGACTATAACGTCTGATCTTAAATGGAATGTTGATATTAATCAAACCACTAGTAAAGGAATGCGAAAGCTGGGTTTCTTGCGTAGGTATAGGAGGCAGGCCTCCTGTGATAAAAAACTACTACTGTATAAAACTCTTGTTCAGTCAGTGCTAGAATATGAAAGCGTAATTTGGGATCCACATACCTTATCTTGTATTTCAGAACTTGAGCGAATTCAAAGACTGGCAGCGCGCTTTGTGTATAATTTGTACTCTTCATATGTATATCCAACAAAACCCTGTAATGACGCAGGCCTGGAAACTCTACAGGAAAGAAGGAGAATAAACCGCCTTATTTTTCTTTACCTTATCGCCGATTACGAGCCTAGAGTAGAGAAAGATAAATATATAACTTTCTTTTGCTCCAGGTCTACCAGATACACACATAGCAAAACAATAAAGCCATGTAAATATAAAAACGATACATTTAAGTTCTCCTTTTTTCGTACAATCACGGATTGGAACAGCCTGACGAATAATCAGGTGGAATATCTGTTCATACCTCACAATTAGGTTACGGAATGCAAGCATCACGGAATGCAAGCATGACGCTTTGCATTGCGTAATGTCACAGCGCAGGCGTCATTTTGAGGTTTAAACGGATGTTCCGCCTCATCATTCGCTGAGCTGTTTTCATGGATCGCAGAGATTGGCTCTTTGAGTGTTTGACGGTAATTAGACGCGCAGGGATTTTTTAGAGTGTGGCGTTGAGAAGCGTGGTGCAGGTCCGTGGTGTCCGCTTCCGGCTGGCCGCGGTTCGATGGAGCAAACCGAAACAAAAATTTCGTTGACAAATATTTCCCCGAATGCACCTGAGCCGATTGGGCGCTTAGTTTTGCATGTTGCCCATTAATAATTTGACGAGAAGACATGTCTTTCGGTAGGCAGTTTTCTCTCGTTTTTCTCGTAATTCGTTTACGCGGTTGGTGCGCGTTCCGGCGCAGTTTGCTTATGTTTGTGCCGGTAGCAGCGTGCCTGCTGGAAGCGAGCCTCGGGCCGGCGTGCAAAAACCTCTGCCCTGGAGTACATATTTCATGCTCATACATGTTCTATTCTTTATGAGGCAGAAACTTTCGCGTAACCATTAGAGTTAGAAAAAATAGGCAACCAAGACTTCCAGTTGCTGATAAAATGTAAGTTTTGAATGGCACCAGCGAATTAATTCTGTAAACAAAAAACAAGAAAAACAAGAAAGGTTTGAAATGGTAGGATCACCATACATCATCCTAGTAATAATTTACATTACATAGTCCTTTGCTTTGAAAATATTTTTACTGTTCCCTTTGCGGAAACACTGAGGTAAACCGGTGCTCTAGATTTGACAACGCAGTAGCGGACGTTTTGGATTTGGAAATTTGTTCCGGCCCAACGAAACCGTCGGTGAGATTCGCTTCGAGCCAAACAAGTATGGAGTTCTCGAGGCCTTATACATTTGGCAGAGAGAAGACTTTCACTTTCATCGATAAGACGACGGATCAGGTCTATGACCCCTTCGGTGTTCTCGCCTGTCTAAAACCGTCTTCGACGAATCGTGAAAAGCAAACCACACCTTGACGACTCCCTCCGGTAAATGAGTGTGAAATTCTGCCCCACGTACAATGGGAGCCCATCACCGAGGAAAGCTATGGCAGTGACACTCACTGTGACGCAACGCCCGCCGATCCCATGCACGCCCATATTGGATGGGCTGGGCGGTATTTCGTTGAAGCTACGATGCTGGCTCATTTTGCCGTTCATCTACGGAAATCGGTTACCTTAACGCGCCGCATTCTGATGCTGAGGCTTGCCGACCGTATCAAAGTTTTCGATTTAACGCGCAAAGAGATTCACCGACCAATAAATGGCCAAGAGGGAACTCATGTCGCTGGCAGAACTACCGAATTAGAATTCAACCTCCCGTGAACATCGTCTCCACTGACTTTCGGGATCCGTCATTTGTCCATAAAATCTAGAAGCTACAAAAAAAAAATGCTTCAACTGCAACCATAAAATTTCAGAATTTGATACTTATACAGCCGTAGTGGATAATCAGACTCCAGGTAATATGCACAACATTGATGAAGGTAAGATCACTGAGACCTTTATAATTAACTTAGGGTGCCGCACGCAACGCATAGTAAGTGCTGAACTCCTTGGGGTAGAGAGACGGTTGGCTGTTGTAACATTTAAGGGACAAGATATCCCTAGATTTTTGACATATGATGTCTGCATGACAAGACGAGGTGTCTATTAAATTACCTATCTCAAATTTCCTAAATTCTCCAGGTTTTTCCCTAATATTTTATTAAATTCCCTAACCATTCCAAAAGGGGAAAGTGCTGAGGATGAGGTTGCAGCGATTGTTAGGGCTGTTCACATTTAATCCGGCAAATAAGTTATTGTGTTGCTTGGCACCGTTATGACTCCGGCAACTGACACTCAGTGCGAAATCCATTCACGCCGCACACTCCCGCTTCGTTCCGTGTCACTGAGCCTACTTCATAACACACTTTCCTTAACTTAGCCAGCTATTCGACGATTCCCCTGGCAATTTCTTGACATTTGCAAATGCTTTTTCTATTCCCTGAGTATTTCAGGTTTTGGAGGTTGGTACACACCCTATGACTGAAAACTTGTGGCCTGTGCCACATGTCGCCAGTTGGGCCAGAAACAAGGCACCTCTTGGAATAAGACGTCACTACTACCCGATGACTGAACGCGCAAAAAGAAACTACCAGTCCCTAAATGCCCCAAACACGGCTCAACCATACGTCGCAACACTAGTCCCTGGGACCTGGACGGACTGGACCGAGCATTGACCTCAGTGCCTCTTGTGTTAACTGTGTTAACACAAGAGCTGTGTTAACCCTTTTTAGCAGCACCGTCAACGCTCCGAGAAGTTCACACACAGCGGAGCAATAAAACTTCAAGAAAATAATAAAAAAAAAAGAAAAAGAAGCCAAGAGTGTAACGGCACCTAGCCTAGGGGTTCCCTTTCTCGGTAGGGATCCGGCTTGTACGCGGGAGAACCTGACTGCGTCATGGGCGAAATTTTACGTTCTTCGCACACTGAGCTTCGAACTTCGCCAACCCCTCCACCACCTCAATTCAAGGCGACTGCTGACTCCTGCCGCTACTCCAAAACAACCGCGCCGCCCCCATCGTCTCCGCTGAAAGCTACTGTCGTTGGTGCACGAACTTACACATTCGTCGGACAGTGGCAACGACCATCATCAACGACTGGTCGACAAGCAGTGCAACACTATCATTGCCTTCATACGATACTTTGATCATGACGCAGGGCGCTAAGAGGGACCACATGGTGAACTCCCTGGTAGCTCTTCAATTAAACCACGCTGAGTTTACCTGCACGGTAAACTTCAAAACATCTATATAGATGTAACCAACATTTTACCACTTTTCCTTGAAAATGAAAAACAGTTTTGTCAAGGTGCACGTTTGTAAGCCATACCTCCGGTAAGGGGTGCCCAGATTATGAGCACAACCCAGGGTTATTCAATTTTGAAAATGTTTTGTAGGACATATGTTCCATTGCACAAGGAAGGTGTGCGAAAGGAAAAACCCATGTTCAACCAACACTGTGATATTTCACACAAGGACGTCCCAGCCCAGCTTTGACTTCCAATAAAAACAGATTTTTATTGCAGTTGCTCCAATTGAGCAATAAAAAACGGTCAATTTAGAAGAGGCACGAAATTCGCTGTAACCCAATTTATTGATTTTAGAAGTCCATAAACACAACAAATAAATAAAAACTCAAAGGAAAGGTTTTTTTTCTTAGGCAAACTACTAGCACCCAGACTTTTCGGTGGCGCCCTCTAATGGTTTCCCCTTGACTTGAGGATTAGGATTTTCCTCGTCGGGACGTCAAAAATTGCATTCATGGCTACTTATTATCAGTTGCGAGCTGAGCTCGAGAGTGCGTGTAGAAAGTGAGATAGAAGCTTGAAGTCGTCGCATTGTTAAAATAAAACCTTCAAAGTTAATAAAGACATCATAATGAGCGTTTGCCCAATCACAACAGCCGATCAGATAGACGCTTTTTGGTTGCCAGTGTCACCAATAACCCCTCCTGTTTCTTTTTCCTCGATTGAGGAGTTCCCTCTGAGTCATTCTTTGTTTACGAAGCCTTTATTTTTCTCACCTCATTCTTGGCTGTTACACAAAATGATTAACTAATGCCAGCTCACCTGCCTGCACGTTGACTCTCTTTTCGCTATACTATATCTGTTCACAAAAATATGTTCCCTTTTGAATCACGATTTGGTGTGAGCAATTCACTTCGGAGTTATCTGTTACTGCTGATTCCAGGTGTGCTGCCATACCATGCCGACGTTATCCACATGTTTCGCACATAGCTCTGTTTTGAAGTACCGGTATCTAGTCGTCTGACAACACTTGCAACTTCCAGTGCTCATGTCTTGAAGTTTCGGGTCCCATAGCAACTGAAAAAAAACAGAATAAAAAAAAAAAAAACTTCGAGGCTCGGTGCTTGTGGCTTTTAGTAACTAAGTCTTAACTAACGCGTCATGCGTGGGTTGAGAGCGTAAACATTTCTATCTAATCGGTATATGCTGAAAGTAGAAAAATTGTTGCGCCGCCATGTTTTATATATCCAATTCTTTTTTTTTTCTGCAGAAAGCAGTTTAAAAATTACTCCGCAAGCAAGTGCATTGCTTCAGGATTCATGCAGCTCTCGGCTACCATTTCAATTACAATACATCGTCAGGAATGTGCACGACGTCTTTGAACTATATTATTGTTCAGGATTGGCTCCTTAGTGGGCGTTGAGTGACGTGACCAATACATTCACCTTGTGCAATGTGGATATTTTGTCAATTTGTTATTTTGGTGCAGCTTCTGCAGCAAAACGTATTATGTTCAATCTGCTATTCTTGACCAGGATTGTTCATTTTAATTAGCTACTCCACCCTGAAGTTGTTCAGATATTTACCAGATATTTGTGTTGAGCTGGCAAATTTTCAGAGGCAAAGTGTGGACACTCAAAAAGGATTTAGGAGATCAGATTTGTCTTTTTTGGGTGCCCAGATAATTCAACCGTGACTTGGGGTCAATCCAAAGTCGAGCTTTGTACGCAGAAGTTAGGTATTCAGTTAGATACGCGAAATCTTGAACGATCGCATCGCCTAGGCAGATATCAGCCAGAGAAAAACATGACTATCATTGCCAAGTTTGTCAGATACAAAGACAAAGAAAAAAAAGCATTTCGGCTGCCGGATTTAAGCTAGAAGGTACCCCTTTTTTTGTACGAGAGGTGTTTTTTCTTTCAGTTTGTGCGACTTGCCCGTAGCAACCTTTTCAAGTACGGGAGAAGCCTGAAGGTACCATTTAAAGTTCGTTTTGATAAGCTGCATATTAATAACAAATGTTTTTTATTCCACCAGAGTCCCAGTCTGTTGTTGAACTATTATAACCAGGGGCAAGTCTGTATAACAGACATAGGGCTCTATCTTCCCCTCGTCATGCCGCAGCACGCGATAAAAACCAAGAATTAGCTGTCCTTTTCACAAACATCCGCAGCATCATGTCAAGCCAAGATAAGCTTCATAGCGCACTGGAGGACAGTTCATCAGATATAGTTATACCTACAGAACGTGGCTGAAACCCGATATCGAAGGTAAAGAAATGTTTCCCACCCATCTTAACTATAACATATTCCGGTTTGATCGGCTCGGCAGACAGGGAGGCTGTGCTCATTGCCATAAAAAGACAAATCTCTTCTTCCGACATCTGTTTAATGAATCATGGCTCAGAACTCTAATGCATATGCGTTTGTACATCATTTAGTAAAGTGGTTGTTGGTGTCTGTTATAGGCCACCTGATTGTGTTTCATCCTTTCATACCAAACCATGCTCAGTCCTACTTGATGTGAAAAATCTTTTTCCAAAAAACAATATTGTACTATTTGGTGGCTTCAATGTTCCCCTTATTAGCTGGTCAAACCTATCAGGGGGAAGCTCTGCAGCTAACCTGTTTCTGGATATGTGTCTCACTTTTAACTTTACAGGCGTAGTTGACCAACCCACTTGTTCAGATAACATTCTCGACTTGATCCTAACAACATCACCTTATCTTGTGAAATCTATCCACTACTGTGACGGGCTCAGCGATCATAAGCTTCTGCATATTGACCTGTCACTACCCGTCCTTGTGAAACATCCCATTTGCAAACTCATTCACGAGTATAACAACGCCGACCATGAATCAATAAACCGTGAGATGACCACTTTTTTCGACCACTTCAATGGGAAATTTTGTAGTAGGTCAGTAGAGAAAAATTGGGTGCTATTTAAAAATAAATAAATAATATCGTAAATATTTTTCTTCCCACAGTTCGTATACGCACCGGCTCAGCTAAACCATGGTTTACCAAAACACTGCTCTCCTTAAGTAACAAGAAAAAAAGACTATTTGCAAAAGCTAAACTTGTTGAAACGACACAGGCGTGGGATGCTTATAATTCCGCCCCACATGCATATACCCGTAACCTTAGAATGTCAAAGAGAAATTATGTTTTTATTGAATTACATTGCATACTTTGTAGTAATCCTAGAAAGTTTTGGAAGTTGTTGTCGCCAAAGAATAACATCTCTTCCATTCATCTTAGTCGCGCTAACGGTGACCCCATTCCAGAGAGTGACTGTCCAAGGGTTTTAACAAACAGTTTTCATCAGTGTTTACTAACGACTGCTTGGACTCTGTCCCCACTCTCTCTGAAGAACTTTACGAGCACATGCATCCTACTAACGTTAACTCTACCGGTATTAAAAAATTGATTGTTAAACTAAAACTTTCGGCTAGACCCGATAACAACAACTCTAAAATTAAAAAAAAAAATCAGTGTTATTTGTAGTGAGCATTTGAAACTCATCTCCAATCAGTCCTTATCTCAAAGCTGCCTTCCATCTGACTGGAAGGTTGGAAGGGTTATCCCAGTCTTTAAACAGGGCAGCCGCTCTTCCGCATGTAATTATCGTCCTATTTGTTTGACTTCCATTTTATGGAAACTACTTGAGCATATCCTCTACTCTATTATAATGAGGCACCTATCATCACATTCCCTTTTCTTTAAACAGCAGTACAGTTTACAAAAGTGACTTTCCTGCGAAACGCAGCCCTGCGACTTCATCTATGATTCGCACACTAAGCTTGAATGTCATGTACAGGCTGAAGCAGTTTTTCTAGATTTTTCCAAAGTAACTTTGTTTTTCTAAGTTTTTTCTTGTAAGTTTTCTAAACTATCATATCTGTGCCTCGACCGATTAACGTTTGCATGGATTCGTGACTTTTTTTCTTCCCGTGTACACCTCACGTCCATTAATGATCAGAAATCTTCCCTAATAAATGTATATTCTGGTGTTCCCCATGGGTCCTTCATTGGGCCCTTACTCTTTTTATATTTATTAATGATATTCCTATTAGGATTTCTTCAAAAATACGGCTTTTCACCGACAACTGCGTCATCTAAAACAAAGTAACTTGTGTGCAAAATAATAACCAGCTATAGGAATATCTAGATAAAATTAGCAATTGGTGCAAAGAGTGAATAATGTCATTAAACAAATGTAAATGCAAACTAATTCACTTCACCAGGGAAAAAGCAACCCTGTCATTCAATTACTTCTTGGTGCCCGGTCTGATTGAAACCGCTACTGTGAATATATACCTCGGTGTAACACTAACATCTGACCTTTCCTTGGATAACCACACCGAAGCCATTGTTGCTGATTCATCTAGAACTCTTGGAGTAATCAAACGTAACTTAAAAAGCGCTCCACCCTTTGTCCGTAAGCTGACCTTTGGCACGTACGTCAGACCAAAATTAGAATATGCCTCAACCATTTGGGATCCCCATCAACTGTAGCTCAACAATACCCTAGAGGCAGTTCAGAACAGAGATGCTCGCTCGATTTCATCGACTTATGACTTTTCGTTCTGTGTCTCAGTGCTAAAAACTCAACTAACCATGTCCTCTTTGCAGCTTCATAGGAAAGTCTCTCAACTGTGCCTTATTCACAAAATCTACTACCTTATTCTCTACCTCAAAACCACTTTGTTATTTCCCCCCGACCGAATATCTTCTCGCCTCAACAAGGTCTGCCCCATCAAACGCATTTCTGGCTCTACTAACGCTTTAAATCTGTCATTTCTTCCTCAAGCCATCAGCAACTGGAACAGTCTCCCATCCTCCATTGTCACCATCTTGGACCCTGCTGATTTTTCCTCTGCAATAAAACTACACCTTCCTTGTCATTAGCTTGAATTTTGTGTAATTTTTTCGAGTTCCAGATATTATCATGCGTGTGTTTTGGCTTTTATAATGTTCAAATTCTGATTACGCCCCCCCCCCCCCCCCTTATGTAATGCCCTTGGCGGGCTGCAAAAACCCCTGGATGACACGCGAAATAATTAATCTAGTACGGAAAGTAAAAAGAAACCGTAGAAGTCGAGTTCACAGTTCCTCCCTCCCCTGCCTAAAGGGCGGTTCAAGGTTCAAACAGACTCGGAATACGGAACCCGGGAGCCAGAACCCGTACTGACGTAATCACTTCCGGCTTCCGTTTACGGGAGCTGACGTCACGGTTTGATTTGAACGGCGCGCGGAACGGGTCTCTGTATACGGCAACGAGGTAGAGGGGCTTAGAGCGATAAACCGGGGTTCCGGTCTGCACTCGAAAGTGACCCCCATAGGGAGGCTGCCATTGTACGCAAATTTGACCACACGTCACATGACCAAACCAAATACGTGACGTCACAGGAAAGATGGCAGCGCCCATGCAGCGGCTGGCCCCAGCTGGGCCGGAGCTTGTCGGATGCTTTGTTGGTTGTCGTTCATCTCGGCGAGTTGATTTCAGACGCGGAAGCCGTCATATGAGGCCGGTCGAAAGCGAGTTCAGAGTTCAGCGTGGTGTTTGACGTAGGTATAACGTGAAAATACGGAGAAACGGTGTGCATTTCGCTGGTGACCGACCGGGATATTGCCACGGAAGAGACAATCTGACCTACGTTCCTCGGACCTCGGATTGATTCGGATACCGCTTGGATAAAATTTAAGGCGACGTTTCTGTGCTCTCGTTGACCATCGGAATCTTCGAGGTTTGCAGTGAAGCGTGTGCAATATATTTGGATACACAGTTTAGCGACGGAAATTGCGTGAGTCGTGTTGGCGGTGTGCAATCGTGGTGCAGCTTCGATCAAATGACCGAGGGCTCACTTCGGTTGTGCGGCGCACCGGAAGGCTGCCTTGAAGCTGGTAGTTCCCGTGCCGTGCTGAATGATGCTGTGCTGCTTACAAATTGTTCCGGCGTAGAAGTGCATTTTCACGGAGCACAGGTGTGCGGCGCACCGAAGAGCTGCCTTCAAGCTGGTAGTTCCTGTGCCGTGCTTTAGGTGATGCTGTGCTGCTTCCGAAATTGTTCCGGCGTAGACGTGCACTTTTACGGAGCACAGGTGTTGCAGTTGGCATTGATCCCGCTGGTCTGTCGCACGTTTCGTCAACACAAACGTTTCATCCACACTCGTTACACGAATTGCAAGCTGTCCGGACATTTCACCGAGCGTGTTACGTACCCAGCTCACGCCGCTTTGTGGCAACAGTCTGCAGTGGCTCATTACCAGAAAAGTGGTCCCACATCCATTTCAGTTCAGTTCGTCCACGGCAGTCGCCAAACCCCGAAGGAGAGGATTTATTCGGACAGAATGCCACTAAAGCAATGCAGCTTCTTCAGTGGTCAGGATAGATTCTCTTCTGCTAGTTTTGTTATACTGTCACGGATCCTTGTTTCAGTCCTATCTTCTATCAATATTCACTATTCTGGGACACTGCAGGTCATGCTCAGCTGTAATCGTATGTTCAGGTGGAGGTGCTGGGCACTTTACCCGTAGCCCTTCACTCTGTGTGAACCCGGCGGCTCTTCAGCCGAGTTACCCGATAATGGGACACGGCTGGCGGAATATTCTGCGTCTTATACCCCTGTCGAGCCGTAGGCAAAGTCCTGACCCGAGCCTGGCAAAACAACCGCAAGACGACCGAGTACCACGAGGAGTAACCTCGGAAATACACCACGAAGCACCTGAAATTAGAGCCAGTTGCTGCTACCAGGAAAAACTACCGGAATTCGGTCTCCTGTCAGAAAATCCGAAGCTAACTGAGCCAACAATGACAAACCTGTAGCAGCAAACCGTGTCCCCTCCCACCATTGTTTGCATGCCCGTCGCAAATCACACTCCGACGCTTTTTCACGCAAGCTGTATGAAGACGTCAAGGACTGGATTGAACAATATGACAGTGTCGCCCGCCACATTGGGTGGACAGACAACCAGCTCCTGCAGAACCTATACTTCTCGTGGAAGCAACTGCCGGCGCTGGTCTGAGAACCATGGATCCTCCTTAACGTCATGGGAAGTTTGCAAGATCAAGCTGAAGTGCGCATTCGTCAGCCAACATCAAGGAAAGAGAGCCGCATTCTTGATTCTGTCCAGGACACTGCCCCAATGAGAGCGCCACCGCACTCGTGGAGGATGTTTTGCGCTTGATCGAGCGCCCACGCCCACGCCCACGCCGACCTTGATGCTACAGAAGACAAGAACCTAAAAATCCCATGCGCCTCACGTGAGGGACAACACCTTCGGCAGCCTTGTCCGCAACCCCCCAACAACAGTCGAAGTGTTCATATCACTGAGGCTTCCAACATGGAATGTGCACTGCATGCCCGAGCCTGCCACTATGAACAACTTCTCGGCGTCTCGACACTCGAGTTGTCCAGCTACTACTTCGACGGCAGCCTCCCAGGCATCTACGACATCACCCACGACGTTGTCTGGGAGGAGATCAGGAAGCTACTTGCTGCCATCAGTTGCCCGGCTTTTATTTTGATTGCCGAGATTGTTTCGGAACAAGTTTGACAGGTATTTCAACCGAGACTTCTGCGAGCGAAGCGGCATCTGACAAACCAAGGGCAACTTACGCCACAATGGCACGACGACCGCCACCGGCTGCCCCTTAGTATTCAATGCCAATTCAATGAGACACTCTAACGCCGAAGCATTCCCGACATCGTGTGTAGGACTGTGCTTAACAAAGTACACCAAGGAAAACGTAGGTGATGCGAATGTGCGACCGAAAACCACTTTGCTACCACTGCATGAAGCCGACCATGTCTATCAAAGCAGCCCGTACCAATGAATTGGTCGGCGAGGGTTCGTGCCAAACGACCCTCGATTACGTCTCGAGGAGCGACCACGGGAGATTAAGGATTACCTTCGGTGACCTTTGTCCCTGATGCCGAAGGTGCTGAATCGAAGATTCTGAATCCCTGATTACCCCAAAGCTCCTCATGTCCATCACCACAACAAGAGGTAAGCACGACAAAGCAGGTGAGCGGCGATGCAGTGACAGTGGATTTGGTGTCGGTTTTCGTCCAAGGACAATACCTAAGAATTTGCTGACACCAATTTTCTGTGTCCACTCCACGAAGCACACAATTTCCAACTTTTAGGGAGAATGCCCCTGAGTGACTTGAAGGAATAGAATGGTTGGTTGCTCTCAAAAGTGAACTGCAAGCATCACCAGACTTGGATAGCAAACAAAAATTGTTGCCAGCTTTCAAGTCAACGGTACAGCAGAAGGCACAGCCACGTAAGCAATACATGCCCGAGCTTGCTACATTGATGCCGAAAACTACCAGGAAAATTTTCGGATTAGAAGCCAGCCCTGCAGCTTCAGTGCACATGACGTATGATTACAAGACAGCATCAGTCGGTCAAAGTTGCCACTCGACCAAACTGAACACCGACGTGCCAGGAGCGTCATCCGACAACAAGGTCCACAGCTACTACGACTGAACGCCTGACACGAGACTGTCGCAGAAAGAACTCGTTATGGAACCCTTTACTAAGAATCAATATTTATGTAATCAAGTGGAAATAAACATATTTGATACACTAACCAGATAAAGATATTTCCGCTTGCCTTCGTGCCTTGAGAGTCTACACACCAAGAATTGTGTCCATTGCACGCTCTGGACCTTACGAGGACACTCGCTTCTCTGACCCTTCAATATTAATTAAGGGGTCATACCAGACTGGCAGACTTCTTGCAAGGGGCTGCACTCGTTCAACCTTTCCTGAACATGTGGTGCATCCGAAAACCAACTCCAGTGATGTGAAAATATTATTTATTAATTTATTCCTTCCAGGGGCCTTCGTAGGCATTGCAGAGAGGATACTTAAAACTACACACGATAATAGCATTAAAGCACACTGCTGTAACTTGTTAATTGGAAAAACAAACACACCTCTGAGCATATAGTTTAATAGTATGTGTTGATGCATTGTTATATAGCATGACACTTCCTATATGTATGACACAATAGACCCTTTGCAGTACCTTATCAAGCACCAGTTCACGTCGAACACCAATGCAGCATTCGAGTCCAATAGGTGCTGAGCCGAATTCACAGGGATGGCGGACATAACATTCTTGTCGAACAAATACCCAAAGTATGAAAGCCTGGGGTAATTACAGTAGTAGCTACTGTAATTTGTTTCATCAGAATTTGGCAGACGGCAAAGGCTACGGTCTCGGTGAGTCAATACACACATTGGAGAGAGGCACATGACAGCATATCACCAGAGTGCTCGTCTGCACAGATTTGTCACACAGCTTCGCTCCGTCTCTGATTGGCTCGAGGGGGCTGTGGCGGTTGGCCTTTTCCAAGTTACGGTGATGCGAAGTATATACAGCCCACACTTTTAAAAAGAGTCTATTGAAGAGACCGAAAGGAATGGTAGTCAACATTTTTCAACAAGACTGCTCTCCAGGCAAGGGATGAACACAAATATGAATCATCTTATCCAGGTAATTAGAACAATGAAATAATTGACTGACTAATACAATGCACTCTTGATGGAAAAGAGTATAGCTGCAATAAATCCTACAAAACAGAAAAAATGCGCAGTTATCCTATGCATGCACCAAAACAGTTGTTCTTATAGCAAGTCGAATAGCTTTGAAGCAGGTGCCTGCAACGATTTATTCTTCCCCATACTCAATAAAACGCCAACCTCGTAGCTGAAAATAAGGGTGCACTTCGCACTCACACACACACACAAAGAAAAAGGAAGAAAAGCGATCGAATGTAGAATCGTGGATTATCACAGAAGGTTAAAATCGCAGGAGCTTCCTCGCTAAAAGTTGCTATGGTTTTTCGGTGACGGAGGGCTGAAACAACTTCCCTTAGGCCCTAACGCGACGCATACATTTCGCGTAGATTCTCAGATATTTCAACGTTCAAACAAAGCTAAGAGAATGCGAAAATTTCATGTTAAAAGCACTCAAAGCTCTATCGATCCTCGGACACATTCCGGAATCCAAGCACCGGTACGGCGATGCAGAGCTGATGCTGGCTCACAGGCGTTAATATCCAGATGATCCAGAGCGATCTTGCGCAAAAACGGTATAAAGTCTCATTCCTTCATATTTTCATATTATACCTGCGTCAGCGAGCACGAAGAAGCCCGAAGTCGTCGGAAAGCAGCTGCACATCACGGCTACCGCGCACCGAACAAACTCGCATCCGCCAGCTCTGGGCGCTGCCATCTTACCTGTGATGTCACGGCTCTTGGGAGGTCACGTGACGAGTGGTCCCATTTGCGTAAAATATGGCGGCAACCGGGGGGGTGCCACTTCCGAACTTCCGGTTTATCACTCTAAGCCCCTCTACCTCGTTGGTATACGGGAACGTGACGTCACGGCGGCTCCCCAGGCAACCAATCAGCGGCTGTCGTCAAGCCGGGTCGTCGCCCGGGCAGCCCGGGCAGCCCGGGCGGGCGGCGCGCTCCGTCTAGAGCGGCACTCGCTTTGTTTCGTGATGGCGTCGTCTCGGCAGGATCCCGGCTACGAAGCTCGAATTGCCTCACTTATGAGCCTTTGTGTAGTGAGGTGCGTCACAAATGCAAGAACTATCACCTCGCGTCGGCTGACTACTTTCGCGGCTGCGTGTGGGCAGTACCTACGGAGCGTGAAGAAAAAGAAGAAGCGAAAGGCCGTCCGCGAGCTTCTGAAGCCTCGAAAAATGCTCGACGAGTATGTCACCATCGTGAGACTACAGTCCTACAGTGTTCCGAGACAGATGTTCGAAGACCCCGACGGCTGGGAATTCTTTGGGTGCTTCCGAATGTCACGAGCAAGGTGGGGTGTGCTGCTTTTTATTTTGGATTATTTTCATGTTATATATCAAGTGGCGTTCCACATGGGCCCGCGCGTCGCTCGCAGGAATACTCACCTGGAGCGTGCGCTCCCACAGTGAAAGCACGTTTATATCATTTTTAACGCGGCAGGATCACGAGAGCAGCTTTCGTAACAGTCACATGCTTGTCAAATTTTACTGCGTCTGTGCTATAAAAAATAGCAGTGGCATGCACATGTGCAGCTCGTACGACACACTCTTTTGGTCCACAAAATCTGGTCACGGTGTTGTGCTCCTTTGAATGCATGTATGAGGAAAGCCCGTTGTACTTCCTTGTCCTTTGTGCTAGCTACGATGTGTGATTACAAGCTTTCTGCACGAAAGCTCGCGCTGCAGAACCCAGGGATCTTGGGTTCAATCCCCACCTTTGCCCGTTTCGATCTGGATGAGCATTGTACCAGCAGACGTTCGTCTTTCACTACTGCGTGACGGGTGTTGAAACCCTAGGCTAGCGGTCGTGCAGTACTGCCTAAAAACTGTTCTACAGCGCGTACCAGTGTCGTTGACATTTTTAACCTTCTAAGTGTGAGATGTAGCTCGCACGCACAATGGTTGCATCTAGGCACGTAGCCAGGATTTTGTTTCAGGGGGGAGGAGATTTTGTCGGTCGCAGAGTGCCCGAGGCTGGTAAAACATTGTGTATAAAAAAGAAATGAACAAATGAGTTGCTTCATTACAATTGTAGTGAACAAGCATGCCCTGAAAGCTGGAAGCTTGGTACATTTGCTTATTAATAACATCCCACTGCCTTTCTAGTCTCTTTGCAGCACCAGCCACTGCCTGCCTCTACAAACGGCCTTTCTAAACGCCACGGATATTTGCATTGAAAATGCCGTTTCATCGGGTTGCAACCACCTCCCGTGTCTCCAAAACCGTTTCAATAAATTATTAAAAGCAGTATCGAGTTATTTCACTTGTCCCGGTCCTTGTGGTCGCTACGATACCTGTCGTAGATCCAGGGGTACCGCTGAACTAGCTAACTAGTCGATAGGCTTTCTCGGGTACGTCAAACGCAGCGGCACTCTTCTTTGCAGCCTGAGCTGCTTTCCTCACGTCGGAGACGGGCGGGAAGTTCATCGCCGGAGCTTTTCTTGCAAGCAAGCAAGGAGCGACTGAAGCATTCGCACGCGGAACAACGTGAACGCCGGTGGCAAGGAGGGCGGAGGAGGGAAGCGCGCCGCGCTGATTGGCCGCGGAGAAAATACGGAAACCTACGTCACGACCCGGGAAGGAGAAAGTTGAAAAAATTTCAACTCTTCAGTCCGAGTGCCGGAAGCCGTATTTACGTCACCGCCCGTACGGAGGGAGCGCTGACGTCACTACGGGTTCCGGCGCCTGGGTTTAGAGTCCGGGTCTGTTTGAACCGGGCTTAAAGCGAGCACCAGCAGCTAAAATTCGCACAAGTAAACAGTTCTATCATTCCAATACACTCACACGATTCCTTAAGACAGATCCAGCGAAGTTCTGGCGACACCTCAGCTCAAATTAACAAAAAACTGTCGATTCTGTCAAAATTGGGGAAAAGTTGGTTCACGACAAACCGCAAATAGCTACGGAGTTTAATCTTTTCTTTCAGTCAGTGTTCTCGAAGTCTTACACTAGACATTTCTCCTTTAACGGAGAAACTGAAATAAGCTCAGAGTTCATCACGTTTGAAGGTATCTTTTCTATGCTACTTAACCTCAAACCTAAATCGTCAAATGGTCCCTATTATATACCAAATGCATTTCTTCGTCGTTACGCCGAGTGGATTTCTAGATTTCTTGTTGTTATCTTCCAGATGTCATTTTCGTGTGGCGTTGTTCCCTCAGATTGGCGAATTGCTCGGGTTGTACCCGTTTTTAAAAAAGGAGACCGTACAATGTTAACGAATTATCGCCCAATTTCACTCACCAGCTCTTCGTGTAAACTACTGGAACATATAAATCATAATTACATCAATGATTTCCTCGATAAACTTGAAATAATCTCGCCTTTTCAGCTTGGGTTCCGAAAGGGACTTTCTACTACTACTCAGCTCATTTCAACTAATAATTATTTTGCTTCTATAGTAGATAGGCCTGGTCAAGTCGACGTCATCTTCCTTGATTTTAACAAAGCCTTCGACAGAGTTCCTCATTCCGGTCTTATATACAAACTAAATGAGATTGGCCTTCCCAGCACAGTTGTTCAATGAATTTCAGCTTATCTTCAAATGCGAAAAAAATTCGTCGATGTAGACGGTCACCATTGTGATCCTCTTCCTGTAATTTCGGGTGTTCAGCAGGGGAGTGTCCTTGGCCCTCTATTTTTTTCAATTTTTATTAATGACCTCACTTTTTGTATAGATAATAGCGTGAGTATTCGTTTATTTGCGGACGACTGTCTATTGTTCAAGGATATTAACTCTACTAGGAACCAAGTTGTTCTGAACGAAAGTCTTAATGTAGTTTCTAGCTGGTGCGATCGTTGGGAGATGAAGCTTAACCAAGAAAAGTCCTTGTACATGCGCATCAATAACAAAAAGTCCTCTCATCAGTATGAATACTTTATTGGTGATAACTACATCTCTCGGACGATGAGCTTTAAATATCTTGGTATAACAATTTCTAGCAACTTATCTTGGTCCTCACACATTGAACACGTTTGTGCAGCTGCCCGTCGAAAACTAGGTGTGATAAGGCACAATCTTAAGCACGTGCCTTCTCATGTGAAGCTTTTAGCCTATAACACATTGATGAGAACGAAGTTAGAATACGCCTGTACAGTCTGGGATCCATTCACAAAAAAGATATCAAGATACTGGAAGATGTTCAAAAGCAAGCAGCTCGTTTTATATTTAATCGCTACCACCCGCATGACTCACCTGCTGCCTTAATTCAAAGTAACATCATCTCTCTTGAATCACGAAGGAAGGTAGCTAGACTAAAATTTCTTTATCAACTCTGGTTTAAAAACTCCGGCTTGAATCGTCGTCGCTTCTTCACCCATCCTCGACTAGGCGCACAAGGCATGACCATCCGCATAAAATAACTCCATTATTCGCTCGAACAAATGCGTTTAAATACTCCTTCTTTCCTAGAACCATAACAGAATGGAACAACCTACCTCATCACATATTTATATCTGACAATGTTTTGGAGTCGATTGAGCGATTGTTTGATGTGCAACTCTTTGCATTGTGTTTTATTTTCGTGTTCCCCACTACCGCCACCCCTCCCAACTTTGCTATCACATTTTTTTACGCATTTGTTTTTGTGCTCATTACAATTTTTGCATAATTTTCCCCTGTTTCCCTCTCCCATTTTACAGATTACCTGGTGTTGCGCTTTTTTGACTCCACTTTTGTAACCCCCAATCCTGCTTGGGCCGCAATTGGCCTGCAGTATTCCTAAATAAAACAAAATAAATAATAAAAATAAACGTGAAATAAATGAATGAATGAATATATAAGACTGCGGGGCATTCCTGGAGTACTTTAATTCTTCTCTATACTGAAAAACAACAACATTGAATATTTGTATTCTCGAAAACGGCTGGAAATGATTCCCCAGGGGCCGTCCTAAAACTGTAAATCTTGGGAACGACGTAATTCGAAGGGAAAATGATATTTGAAGAAACAAAAACAATCTCTCGCTTGAAATAAATCACGTAGTTTTCAATATGGTGTAGAGCTAGAACAGGAGTGGCCAAGCTACGGCTCGCGAGTCGCATGCGGTTCTTCGCGTGTGAAATTGCGGCTCGCAGCTCCCTCCCATACGCCCCCCCCCCCCCCTCCCCCGCACCGACGACTGCCCTGCCTCCCTCCCGGTCACAGGAGCTCTTCCCCAAAAAGAGAAATGGAAAACGTTTTAAATTGAAAGAAATGTTGCAGTTTGGTAGTCATGTGCTACTGCTACCTTCCGTACAGTTGGACTACTTTGGACTCAGATAGATGAGAAGTAGTTCGAGGGAGTTTCGTTTATTGCTCCAGACAAAAGTTTGCACTGCAACCCCCGCCCCCCTCCCCTCCCAGGGCTCTTAGAAGCTTCGTGGTTTTGTATGCAGCTCTTAGGCCGGGTCAGCATGGCCACCACTGAGCTAGAACATTCAGGAGTTAACTGGACATGGGTTCATGGTGTGGCGGGACAGGCAGTCGACGTCTTGAGGGAGCTAAACATAAGGATAAGTCATGTCAAAATCACACTCGCATTCTAGGGCTTACGGTACAGACTCTTTCATAGAGGAAAGCTAGCATAATCTAGCATGTGGTTAGTGATCACAAAAAAAAAAAAAAGTACGAACGTCAAAACAAGAACGGCCGAAATTTTGTGACTGCCCAGACAGCAACTAAGCCATTGCGTTTGTTGCGAGTAGCAAAGTGCTCACTCAGTTTTGCCCTCCCTGAAGGTGGTAGAAAATAGAAAGACAAGGTTTTTTTGTTTTTGCAAAAGAGGTACTCGTATTCTTAGTTTTTGTGGTTGTTGTTAAAGACTTGTTTATTCAGTCTAATAAAGGAAAGAGAGAAAAGGAGAACGATGGGAGGCTGCCCTTACTCCAGGGCTCCAGCGGATCCTTGTCGCATTACTTCCAAGGTATATGTTACTTCGCTGCCTTTCGACACTTAGCAGTCACGGCCAACTTCGGTCCTTAACAGGACGAAACCATACGAGAACAGTTCACGGCTGGAGCGTTGTCTACAATTCGAGAACGGCTGCTCCTGCAAAGTAACCTTCCCTTTGAGCAAGCTGTTCAAATCGTCCTGGACATCGAAAGGGCAAGGCCGAAGCCAAAGAGATAACCGTTAATAAAGAAAAGCAACTCACATGCAACGTCCCGCACGCCGGTCAGACCGTCGACCACACTCAACGACTTTCACGTGCTCCGTTCTCCCGCCAATGAACGGGGCGTCCCTTTTGACGCAAGTAGAATTTACAATCTCGATCCGAGGTATAACGACCAGCAATCGGCTTCGTCCATTGCACTCGGACCGCCGCGCCGAACGTTTCAAACGTGAACACCTAAGCGGCGAGAGCCAGCATATCGCGAAGATTGATTACGCGCAAATTGTGGATTTGGGGTGGACTAAAGTAACTGAGGATGGACCGCTGTCAGAGCTACGACACGTGTCCAGCACGAGAAAGGGCGTGCAACGGTAGCGGCCAGATTGGACACTTCCAGCGCGTGTGCCGCCTCAGGCATCGACCTTTCCGAGGAAAATTCCTCGTGCGGGTCCAAGAAATCTTTGCAGACAGAGAGGATGACGAGAAACAGGTTTGCTGTGTATCTACGCCATCCTGGATTAGATTTTACATCAACGTAAGCATCGACGGTAGACCACTTTTCGGGTAAAGGCCCATCAGTGTCCATCGTCAAGAATGAAATCTTTCAAAACCATTTCGATCATCCCACCGCCGGTGGCTCCACTCATTATATTTCGGCAACGTATGAAGGTCCTGGGCGCATTGAACAGAACAGTGACGTTCAAGAATTGTTCAGCCAGGGTTCTGTTTTAAATAGCCAATGCCGGCACATCATTGTTGGGGATAGACTAGACTCTGAATCTTCAGATTTAAGGTTCAACAATGAGTTTTCTTTATGAGAAGGCTGATGTCTGGACAAAAACCTCCGAACAGAGATTTGAGATTGTCTTGACTCTCGACCCATCATCTTCGGGTCGCTGCTCTACGGGAGCCCCTTAGCGTCACGACGAGCAGGCGACATGGCCTACAAAGGCACCTGCACACGCCACAGAGCGAAACGAGATGGCGGACTCTATAGCGGCTGCATCCCATATCCTGCCTTCAACCCCAGGAATCTGCAGCTACGTATGATGGATTTCTGACACAAGTTGTTTCTCCAGGCTTTGAGAACGTGGCGAAACTCTAGTTACCGTTACCGGACTTTCCAACATCCTCGAACGACTACAATCGCCTGTTCATTTTCGAGCTGGGTCACTTGTAAGGTATACACTCACAAGGTGAAAATTCGGAAGTCAGTTTCACCTGTGCAGATTAAAATGCATCGCACTCCATTGATGGCGAAGAGAGAGAGATCAATTTGCATCTGTGAGAACCACCGAGTAGCAAATAAAGCTGTATTCATTGGGAGTTATCCTCTTCCTCATGCTGAGGACCTTCTAAGTGCGCTGCATGGCGCGGAAGCTTTTTCCAAATGGGACTTTCCGTCAGCTTACCACCAGGTCACACTTCACCTTGACTGCCTAGACTTGACCGCGTTTAAAACGCACAAAGGCCTATTCATCTTCGTGCAGGTTTGTTTCGACATCGCATCTGCTCCAGCAACTAGAGCGAAGATAATGAGTTTTGGTCATAATATCAGAGAAAGCGAAGCTTAATATTTTATCCTTGGCTTTTTGTCTAGGTAGAAATAGAATACGAAGATCAAACGAATTGACGGCTGGTCTCAGCTACGAACACAGTTTCTACTCTTGTATTAGAGGCGTTGCACTACATTATGCCAATCGGCTGTCTTAATTTTCATATCAGGTTTTCTTAACAGAAGCTTCGAATATTAGCGGTAGCCGGGTGGCACCAAATTTAGATCTCCAAGCTTCATGGCACATGATATTCGGACCAGGAGATTCATATATACATATTTCATAACCTGTAGTGTTTTCCGGCATAATGCTACCTTGATTACGTACTTCATTTATGTCTTGATTTTTTTTTCTACTTTTGTCGGGGCAAACAAAAAAACAATAGTAATATCTTTTAATTTTAGCACTGGACGAATATGGTAGCTACGCACGCGTTAGAACTGCAATTCTTTGCCAGGTTTGTGGCTGAGTGGGCACTGCCTTTGAATCTATTCAATTTCAGTTCCCGGCCCTTTTTTACTCTTTACTTTGACATTTCACGAACCGTTGATCTCACAAGGGCTGCTCTATACCCTAGTGTGAGTGTGCAAACCTGCCTACGTCCGCGAAAGCGACGCATGCTGAGGACGTTTTCAAGCAGCCGCACTTCAAGAGCTACTCTGATCACCGTGGATTGAAAACGCTTTGTTTTGGCGCCAGTCTGGAAACTTCGGGTACGCCTAAGCAATGCTTGACTATCAGGCGATTTACCCACACCAGCAGCAAGATGGCGGCGCCCAGAGCTCGTACTTGCAAATGTGTATAGATCCTTCCAATAATCAAATCTGCGCGCTGCCATCCCAAGTTGTGGAACGCGTCCTGAGCACGCGCAGTTGCTTTCTTCTGCGGAATATCAGACGACGCGTATGCGTCCACATCCCAAAACTCGGCATTTTTAGCCTGGGTGATAAGTGCTGGAAAGTCTATTGGCCTTTCGCTTGTGTATAAGAGGGCTCTCGCCTCATTCGTGTCAGTTCATTCTGAAGGTGCCACAGGCATAGATAGCGAAACGTCTATTTTTTTGTTCCTTAGTTGTGTTAAGTCGGAATTAACTTTCTGCACTTTTCGCCCTTTGCTTCGATGAATTACCCCGACCTTTGGCACATTTTTGCACACATTGAACGCTTAGTTGTAGGTTCCTGGACGCCACGTGACTCGAAAAATGTTTGAGTTTGTATTAAGGGTGGAACGACTTTGAATATATCGCTGAAATGTATGTTTGGGCTAGTCGGTTGATGGAGAATCTTGTTTTAAAACTGCGGGGCAAAAGAAGGACAAAGTAAAGACGAGACAGAAGACAGTGCTGTAGTCGGTCTCGTCTTTACTTTGTCCTTGTTTTGTCGTGCTGTTTTAAACCAAGATGTTGAATAGACCCCTTTCAAAATACGGCACTCTGTTGGCAGCTGTGAAATCCCTGCACAATGGCGGAGTAAAACCTCACCGTCACGGCACACTGTAAAAAAACACATCACTAAAAAGGTGATGATCGCAGTGACGTTGCACTTTCGACGCTGTTTGATTGGCTCATTGGCTCGAGGTGTTGGCCGCGCTCCGACGTTCGCTATCTTATGGAAAGACTTGCACGTTCCTCGATGCAGTCGCTCCGCCATTGTGCTGTGGCCCCGACCCTCTAACAATCGTCACGTGACTTTTGAAAGTGGTCTATAACAGCCAAGCTGTATTTGGCTCACAAATCGGATTTCAGGAACTGCTTTGTGTCGTCGTCCTCCAGAAAAAAAAAAAAAAAAAAAACCTTCAGCGATTTGAGCGAAAAGTGCATATCACGCATACAACATAGAGCGCAGCATTCGTTTCAAAAGGCCAAGCAGAAAACAAGCATCCGAACCACATAATGAATGATAAGGCTCTCCTGATAACAATGCGAAGCACGTAGCGCTCACTGAGGCGACGGCAGCAAGCGACTTGGGGAGTGACGGCCACTAGCCTTTCATATATAAAAAGTTTTGGTACAGTGCATTTACTTTTTATTGCGAAAGCACGAACTATCACATGGAACGAAGCCGGTTTCTGTAGCAGCGAAATGACACCTAAATTCCCATTGGCTGCGACGCGTCATGTGGCTCCTTAGCAACGGCGTCATCGTTGCTTCGGAGCCAGCCGAACTTCTGGCGGCGCAACGGGAGGAGGGGGGAGGGGGGGGGGGGGGGGGACGCGGGTATGCGGTGGCCTGACGTTAGGCCACGCAATCGTATGCTGGACGACGACGCCGTCCTCGGCGTCGTCATTGAGGTCGTCTTAGACGTCGTCCTGTAGGCGTCGTCCTCGAGGTCGTCGTAGACGTCGTCCTTGGAGTTGTCCTCTAGGCGTCGTTCTCGACGTTGTTCTATACGTCGTCCTTAGGGTCGTCCCAGAAGTCGTTCTAGACGCCGTCCTAGACGCCGTCCTTGACGTCGTCCTCAAGGACGTCCTTAAGGTCGTTGAAGACGCCGTACTTGGCGTCGATCTCTTGGACGCCGTTCTGGACTTCGTCCTATACGTCGTCCGAAACTTTAATACATCTAGAAACATCGCTCGAAAACATTTCACCCGCGCGACTACACTGGTTTCGCAGACTTACACGTAAGAGTCTTAAAAGGCCCTTGAAAAGGAACATTTTTTTTTAAACAGACAGGTTGGGACATGCGTGTCGAAAAATTATTCTACCGAAAACAAAACATTTAGCGCAATATCGACGGCACGAGACGCGATTGAGTCGGTAGTCGCCTCCTTTCCGCTTGTATTTTGTTTCGGCATTTCGGGCGCGTGGAGGAGAGGTGGATCGGATGGGCCATCGCGATGAGGTTGAGAGGGCGTATGAACATTCCACGACGTCGTGAACTTTGCGCGCAAAATTTAAAAAAAAATAATAATCTGGCGCTGTCAGTATTGTTCCCATTTTTAACTTTTGTTTACATGCGTGTCAAAACCAAACTGTGTAAAAATATCCTCTTTTACTGGCTTTTGAAGTGTCCTCTTAAATGTTTTCTTTCGTCAATCATTTGGTATAGACCCTTTTGCTGTTTACAAACATTAAGCGCCACTTCCGTCCCAAGCGACTTCCGGTCGGACCGTCTTTGCAAACCTGTTGAACTTGGTTATGTCACCAGGGCTAAAAACCTTGAATGCTACAAAGGCAACAAAGCTGGAGATCTAACGGGGGGCATTCGGCTATATTCTATTAAATCTTGAAGGAGGCAAGTTAGTTTACAAGAATACTCGAAACATTTTAACGGATCTCGCACTCTTGCGTTATTTTTTGTGTTCATGTGGAGGGTTCCTGGTGAAACGTTTCGTCTACATTTCAATCAGCTGTGTTAAAGGGATTGTTCAACGCGATTTGAAATATAGCCATCGTGTTCAGTAATAGGCTGAATGCGATCCACAATGTCCATAGATAACAATCGCACGTTTGTACCTTGAGCCTCACGACTGTATTTTTCGTTATAAACGCCAACTCTGGCAAGCGCTCCGAGAGCAGCCAGCGGAGAGCACGTGACATTGTCGCAACCCTGACGTAGATTGTCTCGGGACGAGCAAAGCTGCGGCGAGGCTGACGTCAAGAGAATGTCCTAAATGAAAAAAAAAAAAAAAAAAACTGTAAGTGCGCAGGAGAGCTGCTGGATGTTGATCATGATGTAGAAAACCAGAGACTCTGGTAAAAGCGGGAAACTTTGTCCAAGAAGAAAGACAGAAAGCCGTTTCAGCCACCAAAGCGGGCGAAGGACACCATCGATCGGGCCACCGCAACAAACCCCATTGCTGCTTTTATGTGAATTTTCAGTAACGGGTTTTTCTTCTATAATCTTGTAGAGGGACCATAGCGACGCCTGGGACACACAAAAAAAAAGTATTGTGGAGAGGGGGAGTCCCTCCTTCCCCTCTTCTCTGGTGGTGGCCGGAAGCGAGACAGTAGGGAATTGCAGTAGACCGTTTTTCTCCTCCGCTACGCTACACGTGAGGAGAACGCCACAGCTGTGCATGCGCTCCTCCAGCCTCGTCTGCAGAGTTCAACGTCTTGTGGCGGAGCAGGGAGCGTATCCAAGTGCTTAGCGGGCTGCGGAAACGGTCTACTAAAACTTCCTATATATATTCACTGGCGCGCAAAACCTTTACGTAATTTAAGGTATAAACAGCCTAGGTCTAACGGTAACGCCGATCGCGTTCGGAACCTGATGGATAGGGTGACGATGTGTGCACCCTCACTGCAGAAGCCATGAACTTATCGCACAGTCAATTGGCCAGCCGCTTTTCTTCAACTCTCCAATAATTGAATTTTTCCACATGCGTCAAAGAGGGATAATGTTTTGCTTGAATTTGTAATCTTAATTTTCTTGTAACTCCCAAAATAATGTGAATTTACAAAAAAAAAAAAAATTTCCATCTATTCCCACTTTTAATGAAGTCTGTTTCGACGCAAATTTCGATACAGTTCAAAAATGATTAGAGGACCCCTTTAATGTAATATCGTTAAGGTTGACTTGTGGGTGGAAGCGATGCAAGGATATAAAATAAAGTAATTTTTGAAAGTTACTCGTCAGGGTAATGCTTGTAAGAATTAACATTGCCCTCCTACTTAGCAGCGGATGAAGGAAATCTAAAATGACAACAGACAGTAAATGCGCTCAGCCACGCATTCTCTCACAGGAAGGTCAACTTTCGGTACAAGGATGTGAACTTCAAAATAAGTGTGCCCATTTTGAAGTCCCCACTCTTTCGGAATTTTGAAGTCCATGCCTCGTTTCGAAGGGTTTCTGTTGGAGACTTTAGCAGCAGCCGCAGCCATGTCGGGGGAGTAAAGAGCCCAACGTCGATCCTACATATGTATGTAGCAGCATCAGAAGGCGCTCATGCTTACAAAAATTTTGGGGTGCCTCAAAATGTATGACCAATGATTGATGACCAATGATTGGTGCAAGCAATGATGACAGAGCACTGGCTGTCGCCTTAGCATATAACGCCACACACAGTCTGAACTGACCAACAAAGATAAAAATGCCCCACACATCTGCCATTAAAGTTAGAGACGCTCCCATCACAAGGGTTGGCAATGGTTTTATTATGCTTCCTAACCAGAATCATACAACCACAAAAGCAAGAGAAGGTACTTGCCGGTTGAAGGTGCATTTCTCTAGCAGCTGTGGCAGCCTTTCAACTTTATTTTTTCAACCACCAAACAGGCTTAGCTTGTTTTCGTAGCTGAGCGAGTTTCTTCACGCCATTTCTGGACCCTAAGTGTTGAACGCAGGCGCCGTAGGCGAGCAACCATCGAATATCTCCAACAAATTACAATTTTAGGCCTCATAACGCCTAATGAGCACGAGTATGGGTTTAATGGATTAAAATTACAATGGCAGAGTGAGCTGTCTCAAACGCGACCCCTGCAGATCGTATCGACTTACGTAATGCCGAGCTATCTCTCTGTGAACGCCGGGCGCGTGAAATGAAGCTCCGATTCTGGCATGCGTGGCACTACAACAGCGCCATCTGTACACGCGACACGTGCGTGATCGACTAATGACTTGCTTTCTCTATCAAGTGACTTTGTTCCCTCTACATAACGATAGCAGAGTGAGGCATACGGGTAGTGCGGCTGCAAAGATAGCCTCGGAGGCGACAATTTTTGCGTAGTCAGGAATGCTGGACGGGCGCAACCTCAGAGCATTTTCCTGTGAATTGGAAAGGTTGGCTGCCGCCACCTATGGTTGTGGGCAGAATTGTCTTATCGTGGCACTTCAACTAAAAAATAAATGGAAATGAAACAGCAATCAAGAATAAAATAATCAAACAAATTACAGATGACCAAAGGGCGAGCCGAGCCAGCAGCAATGCGAAAGGTTGGCTAAACAAAAACTGTCGTTAATTAAAGCGGGTACGAATTTCATAGAGCAGCATTTATCGCCTTAATTTTTCGCTTATTGTCGCATCGCGCGACATTAACTATAATTGTCTACTTTTAGTGAGAACTCAAAGTGACAATTGAATTCTGACAAATCTCCTGCAATCAAATATGAACTAAAAAAGCGTGCGCTTGTTGACACGTATGGTGCCCTTACTGGATAATTTAGCAAGCATAACCGTCGTTCCATTTCGTTCCGACAGCTGTCACTGCGTCAGTGAGAAGGACTAGTTTTGTGAGTTTAAGCTGGACGGTTTCATCTAGATGCAATTACTCGTCACTAATTCTCTCCTTTCGTTAGTGTCGTGACACGTACGTCCAGGTCAGCCAAACCACAGGTGCCATCTCCTAATCACCTTCCTTTTTTATGGCATATAAACCCTTTTTGAACTGAACGGTATTTCGTATTTTAACATTCTGGGATGTGAGACTTCAAATATGAATATTTGAATATTTGGTTTGAGTTTGAACTAAAACACTTATAAAAAACACGAAAAAACTATCGCTTTTTACACAAAGTCGCAGTTTTTTATCAACCATTTTCGGAGCGTAATATATTTCAGGGTACACGAAACACACTACTCTCGCTAGCTCTAATGGTAAGTATGCTTAGGTAAAGTGCTTTCTTTCGGGGTGTTGGGTGTGTGACTTTCTGTGGAGCGGACAGGACGACGCCGGATTAGGCATGCACGTCCCAGAAATTAAATGGGATTATAGGAATATATTTCAAACTATGAACGAGTGCTGCGGTGGTAAAACCTCTGCGCCGTCGAATTTGTACGAAATAATTGATTACACTCCCATCATGTACAGGGCGGTGCGAGAAAGACGTTTTCATATTGGCACTTTGGTCAACGAGAAATTCAAAGCTTAGAAATAATTCACAGGAAGATTTCGACCGAAGAACATTGAAGTGCAGTATAGACCAACTCGTGTTTACAAAAAAAAAAAAAAAAAAAAAAAAAACCGGAGCGCCTTTAGCAAACGCCACCGGCGCCGCGCATGCGCGATGGAGTGTAGACCATTGAAATGCGACGTTGTTGCCATCGGTGTGAGTCCCCGTGCTCTTTTTCGCGTTGGAATTGTTAATTCTACGTCATCCTGGCAATGTCTGACTACTTGAGCGGCCTGAACGAAATTGCTGAGGCTCGTTACACAGCAAAACTTGGATTGAATAATGTGACATCCGGAGATTCATTTCGCGTGGACGCCGCAGAATGGACGCCAAAACCTGATTCGTATGATGAGATTCCGCTCTCAATTTTCAGTCGCGATGTCGCTCGGGCTGCAAAAGCGTAAACCACACTTGAGAGGGTCGACGTCAGTACTGAAAATCGCAAGCAGAATCGAGCTAAGTGAATCAGGCATAACAAGGCGCTGATGGCCACTGGTAACAGTGATCAACATCTCCTTGTGCCTGCTGTTTACATCCTGCCTGCTTACCCCAACCAACCTTCAAACTTAGAAGTCGTTTGAGGCCTGCGCTTACTTCTTATCGCGATTACCGGGCCAACGTTTGGTCTGCGGCCAGTGTCGTCTGAAAGAGCAGACGACAAGCAGAAACGTTTGAAGGAGCAGACGACAGTTCGAACGATCAGGCGGCCGTTTGAACGTGAAGACGCACTGAATGTAGTCCGCAGGTTGTCCGTTGAACTTCACGGTTTTCCCGTGTTCATGTTGAAACAAAACAAATAAATCTGATGACCAGAAGTATCCTTGAATTGAACCCAAAGTGCTTCCCATCCAAGCAATCGTGGTCCGACGGCATCTAATTTTCCCTTTTCATGGCACATATCCAGCTTCTCGGACGAACCGAGCACATGAAAACTGACCTTCAAACCTTTCTCGACTCTTTTGGTACAGCCCCAGTCGAGGTGTTTTGACTAGAAGGCAGGTTTTTGTCTGGTTTCCTTCAAAACAACGCACTAATGCACGTCCCGCATGTTGACTTCCGCCGTGACTAAACAGAGTTGAGTTCGCGCATATCTTGAAATATCATAGCTTTCGTGAGCCTAGATTACGTCAGGTGTTTCCTCACAGTAAGTCCTAGAAATGTTTTTGCCTTTATTTACGATACTGTCAGTGCTATATTAGATATTGCTATTTATATATATATACACACAGGGTGACCCAAATAACTTGCACCAAACTTTAAAAAAAAAAAAAAGAAACGCTCAGCGACAGTGAGATTAACTGTATGCTGTTTGCAAACGTTTGTGAACGTTCAGAATTTTCTTTTCGTGCGCCTGGTTATTTAGTTAATTAAGACTAAGTAGCTATTTTTTCTATTTTTTCGTTGAAGAGCCGAGGTGTCACTTGGAGAGTTGTAGAGCGGTATTGAGAAACGCCCAATTAAAATGGTTCCTACATAATTCGCCTTGCAAGCTTCTCTTTTATTAGCCTCTAATGAAAGCCCGCAAAAGTTCCTTTCCTTTGTTTGTTTGTTTGTTTGTTTGTTCATTTTTGACACAATTGTCAGGGAGGTTGGGACAAAAGGCGAAAACGAATCACCTGACTAGGTCCCAACCCCCGTTACAGCACTCAGCAGCAGGGCACAGGAAATGAATCAAAAACAGCATAAATTAAAAAGTAAAACAATATCTGAGAAGATAAAAATATGAGACACAAAAAATGTACAATCTATTTTGATGTGAACTATACTAGGAATACACACTAGGCACATTGAAGTATACCGTAAGCTATTTTTTGAAAAGAAACATGGACGCTATCGTCTGGGCTAATTCGAATACACAATAATTTTTGTTAAGAAGATCGGTTATCTGGTAGGATATTTTTTGTGTACCGTAACTACTTCTTATTTTAGGCTTTGAAAACTGCTGGTGTCTCAAAATGTAATTTGTTTGCTTGGATAAATATGTTTCGTAAAATATTGCGGGATTCGTGTTTATTTGAGTATGAACTGAAATTGCGACCTTTAGGCAAAAAATATTGTCTAACGTTAATAGTTCATGTTTAATAAAGCCAGGGGAAGTCGATCCAGTCCAAGGTAAATTATCAATTGGCCTAACTGCGCGTTCTTGCAATGCAAATAATTGCTTAATATTACTTGCTGTAGTCGTCCCCCAGACCAATAAACAGTAATGCAGCCTCGAGTGAATGAGAGATATATACAGTTTTTTTTTAACCAGGCTGGAAGGAGGTATTTTAACTTACAAATTAAACCAATTGATCTAGAAATATCCCTTCGGAGTTCGTTCACTTGGCAAGTCCAGTATAGATTTTCGTGAAAACGAACACCAAGAAATTTAAAGGATTCCACGCGTTCAATATTCGAGTTTCAAAAGATATACTAATATCGCTATAGTCAGTTACAGGTTAAGAAGGTAGCGGCAAATGCCCCTCAAAGGGAATCGGATATCCCTCCGCCACCTCCGCATCCAATAGCGTCCCACCGTTTCCGTGACGTCGCGGCCAACGCGCGAGGAGGGTCTTGCCTTTCTGTACATATTTGCTTTATCTTTCGACTTTGACTTAGCATTGTGGAAGCTACGAGAGGGAGATTAGAGTTCCCCCCACCGACGGAAACAAATACGACTTTCGGGGATTAGCTTCCCCCCCGATGGATACAAAGGCTGCTTTCAGGGGCTCCGTCCCAACTCCGATGAATACAAAGGTCGCTTTCTTAAAAAGTGGGATCGGAGACAAGTGGGAATCCATTGAAGCGGAACAAGGAGCGTTTCCAGTGAACTCTTCTTTCGACTGCGGAGAGATTTGAAACGGGCGCATCACACTTGTGGGAGGGGCTTCTCCTACCTTCTTGACTTGTAACCGACTATAGTTATGGGCTTATTTTTTGCTCTAAAAATAATGTACTTGGTCTTTGCCGTATTCAGCTCTAACTGGTTTGAGCCTAACCATAAATTAAGTTGCTCCAGCCAATTATTTGTTTCTCTTTCTACGCTATCCAAACAGCTACCAGTAAAGAATAGATTCGTATCATCTGCATATAAAATTATATTAGGTGTTTTTGGGATGTTTACTATATCATTGATGTAAAGAAGGAAAAGTAATGGCCCGAGAATTGACCCCTGCGGCACACCGTATCGAATTTTTGCTAAAGGAGAGCGCATATCATTGAGGACGGTATATTGAAAACGTGAGGTCAAGTAACTGCTTATCAAGTTTAGCACACTGCCTCTTATTCCATACAGCGGTAGCTTTCGGAGTAGGATGTCGTGTTTTATAGAATCAAAGGCCTTCCTGAAATCTAAAAAAACACCCAGAGTATAGCGCTGATTTTCAATATTGTCTATGATTTTGTTTTTGATATTTAGCAGGGCCATTTCAGTTGATTTACCTTTTTGGAAACCATACTGGTTGTTTGTAATAATATTATGTTTATTACAGAAATCACTTAAACGTTCGTAATTAACGCGTTCCACTACTTTAGAAAAGACCGGAAGAACTGATATTGGTCTATAGTTATATATATTATTCTGGGGACCACCTTTATGGATCACACAGACTTTGGCTATTTCCATTTTTTCTGGAAAGATACCTTTACTTAAAAAAAGGTTGCAGATATGCGAAAGCGGAGTAGATATGAAAGAGGAAACTGCTTTGATTGACTAAGAACATAGCCCATCTTCTCCACAGGCAGCGCTATTCCCTAAGGATTTAATGATAGTAGTTATTTCTAGTTCAGTGGTAGGTGCCAGAAATACTGAGTTATTAAGGGTATCCAACATAAGACTCACATGTAGGCGTTCTCGCTGAGGGCATAGTAGAAGAACCGGATTCTAGAAAATGGGAATTAAATTTATCTACAAGAGACTGACCCGAGTAAGTAACCCGCTCGATTGTAAGTTCTTTTGGAGCATGTGCACGAGGCCTAGAAGCAAGTTCATTTACGGCTTGCCAGACTTTCTGCGGATTGTTATATATTGCATTAAACGTATTTTTGTAGTATTGAGCTTTAGCTTTCTTGATATCAGCGTTGAGCTTGTTCCTCACTTTCCTAAATTCCTGTAATATTGAGATATCTCCTGTCTTGAAGAACTTATCATATAATTTATTCCGCTCTTTTATACGCTTACATAACTGATTTGAGATCCAAGGTTTTTTTTTTACTTTTTATATTTTTTTAAACTCTTGCCATGGAAATGACTCCTCATAACACTTTTGTAGGAGGTCCAACAATATACCATATGATTTATTTGGTTCCGTTTCAGTTACTACCGACTCCCAGTTTATATTCGATACCCTAGAATGAAACAGCTCAATTGAACTATTATCAATTCTTCTAAATGTCTCAGCCGCATTATTAGAGCTCAATTTTAAATTTACTGGACCGACAATAAAACTAAATATCAGGAAATGGTCACTTAAATCACAAGAAAAGACACCAGCAGCCTCGGTATGACAATTTGTAATACAGAGATCAATTAGCGTTTCTGTTTCCACCGTGATTCTAGTCGGCAGGTTTATTACATTATCAGATCCGTGGGACTGAACAATATCAAGTAGTTCAAGAGATCCACTTTAATGAAAATATTTAAACGAACTAACAGGCTAGTCGGATACACATAACAGAAAAAAGTCAGTGCGAAAAAGTGTTGTACAAGCTCCTCCAAGGAAGGAACGAAATTTCTTATCTCGTTTTTTCACCGTCTTGGAACGAGTTGCCGTTACATGTTACAAGGGTTCGAAAAAAAATTCGTTCCCGTTACATTTGTAAGATGACACTTGTCATTAAACTAATGGCAGAATTGCGTATTTAACTCAAGTACTGTGCTAGATAGTCCGTAAATAAAATAAAGAAAGCAAGTGAAAATATATGCACGTCAAACTACGTATCAAATTGTGAGAAGAAATAGTGTTCAGGCGAGTTAGTTAGGAAACTTCGCAACGTCAGGGTCACATTTGTTCCAGTTCTTTGTATTCGACTATCTTTCGGACACTGCCCAATACATTGAAATCGGGTTTTGAAATAGGCGATAATAAAAAAGCCTACAGTCGGTGAGAGGTTAAGAGTGAAATGGAAGCTCCTCTCATCTCTCTCCACTTTGGAAGAGCGAACGCTGGAGAGCAAGTAGCCTCATCTCAAGCGTTCGCTCCGCTGACGTGGAAATCGAAGGGAGGAGCTCCACTGACTACAAATTTCTACCATATAGTTAAATAAATTTGAGAATAGATATTAAAAATAAAATTGGCATTCTTTTTTCATTTTTAAGAAACGTTGTGAGTTCCCGTTGCAGTTCGATTAAAGCAAGATGGAACGGCGGAGGTCTTTCGTTCCGCCAACATAAACTCGTTCCAAGATGGTTGTTCTTTGGAACGCCGTTTTGTCAACACTGGTGCAAAACAGAAGGTCTTGTAAGAGAAGACAAAACAAAAAAAGCATTCCTTTCTGGAATGAATAAACTGCACATGGAAAGTTTTTAGCGATTCATGCTCAACAAATATCAAAATCTCATTAAATTCACCATTTCGTAGAACACAAATACTTCATTGTGGTCCCAGAACGTATCGAAAGGCAACCGTTACAACGGGCAGACGAAACAGACCACAGGCACGGAGTAGACGTAGTCTGAACCTCACGCAGCCGATCGAGCCGACCGAGCGTCAAGCAGATGATGAGAACAGCGTCGGTGCGCAAAGCAGTCTGGGATTGAGTTATTTTTTAGGATTCGCTGTTGTGCATGATGTCATGCCAGGTCCTACGGTATTAAACTTGCAAGCAGTGGGATTCATCGCCTGACAAAATAAAGAAGGAAACACACCCACCCAATTTGAAAAAAAAGAAGGTGGGAGAGCGTGACTTTTGTAACCGGGCACAGCTGAGTTCTTCTTTTTGCAACAAAAATAAAAATAAATTTTGATTCTTCCAAGAATCACGTAATCGGTGAAACTATATAAAGCGAACACGTCTGCCGATATTTCAACTACGTTTGAAAGGTCGATAACGATGCTCGCCCTGAAACATTTTGTGTTCTGTCTAAGCGTTTCTGCGGCGTACGCCGAGGTAGAGTTCCAAAGTTGGGAGAGACCACCGGACAACAATCCTGACCTGAACAGGAAAGGCCTTGGCCCGATGCAAGATGCATGGGAGGTATGATTTATTTTCACCGGGTATATCAATTTTTGTAACGATATTAGCCATCTGCCTTGTCATGAAGCGATTGTTGTTTTAGTCGAGATCCTGTTCATATTAGCAAGGAGATACTTCCGGATGACCTTAGGAATACATGTTCCCGAATAATGCCCCTGCTGAAAACAAACCCCATTGCGTAGTAAAACGATTGCAGTCAATTGCCTCAAAAATTTATATCCGGAGACCGTTAGTTACAATTTGTTTTTATTTTTATTTTTCACTAACGTTTTGCGCGACGTCTGAGCGAAGTCTGAGCCTTCGGAAATGTGTAGTTTTGAACCGTTAGAAAAAACACACCACACATAAGCTTTGTTCTTTTTTTTTTTTGCAGCGGATGGGTGTATTGGTTTTTTAGGTGGCACGAATTTCCAAGGATGATAAAAGAAAACGTGATGACAATAATTCTAAGTCAAAAGCGAGCTGAATGAAGAGTACTGTATGAGGCTAAAACAAAGTTCACATTAACTGAAGGGCGCGTTTGTATCATTGACTGGCAACAGAAAGAATAACACAAACGCTGGACGTAGTCCTTTGTCCCGAGTTTGTTCTATTCTTTCTGTTTCCAGCTAAAATACCGCTGCCATTGTTCTTACTTAATATCAAAATTGATTGTTCGTCCGTTTCTTCCAACAATTTTGTTTATTAATGTTACGTTTACAGGCACGCGCATTGATTGTAAGCCTTTTTAGTGTGCTATTTAGTCCCTCATCGGCTATACCTTGGTCACTTTTACTGTTCTGGAGAGTCAATGGAATGTTTTCACTCGTAGAGGACCTGGACGAAAGTGCAGCGTGCACTGTGACGACGTTGATCACAATTTATTATGAACGCAACAAACTTTTGTCTGATAGTCTTCTTACCTTTAGCTTAGTTTTGAATAAAACTGTCTTCACATTACGGAATTATTCATACATACAAAGCTAATCCAGAGGACAGCATTTAATTTACGTAAAAACTTACAGAAAAATATTAATACATTTACAGACAATCAAGAGTACGGCGAACCAGACCTACTATCTCATTTATAGTAGCGGATTGGGGACCGAGGCGTATTACAGAACTTTTAAATGCATCCAAGCGCAAACAAGTGACCTCAATCAAACATTGAAGAGTGCCAATTACACATCAAAATGGTACCACCCAAGATCTAAAAAAATGTAAGCATTTCCATTGTTTCATAATGTCCTCAACATAAACGGTTTATTAAAATGTCTAACCATTTATACATGGCATTTTGGTGTCCACTGAACTTTCCAAAAACCAATAATTATCCGCTTAGGAATTCTACTGAAGTACGATAGAGTGCTTGAATAAGTTTATTCTTTAGTCACTAACTTGGTATATATACTATTTCAAACCGTATGCTGGGGCTTAAAAATAAGATGCATACAATTATGCATACAATAAGATGCATACATATTATAAAAAAGCTTTTGATAATACGATAGGATTATTATTATGGCAAAATAGTGACATCGCCTTAGTCCCGCGTATGCACTTGCGCGGACCATAAATGGGATTGCCGTTATAAATACACATGGCAACAATTTATTTCGACGATAATGTACAAGCTGCGAGAACAAGCAAATCCTAATTATACATGGCAGGATTAAAGAAACATGTAACAGACGACGATAATAATCCCTGGAGAAGGGGTACAATTAAGGGGGACAAACGACAAACAAAAGTCTCGAAAACACCAAAGACGTGATAAAACCCGTCTGCTCTACTGACGTCTAACTCCTGGTTAGCTCAGTTATTAGAGCGCTCCACTCAAAATCGAGAGGTCCCTGGTTCGATACCAGGACAAGTCGGATTTTGTTCGGCCGAGCACCAGTCACCAAGCTGTGTTTTGGAGATATGTGTTTTTCCTTTTTCCCCATTGTTTCACTTCTGCAAGAATTGTTGTCGCCATTCTTGTCCAGCTCGCTTGCACCTTTGCATTGATTGCATTTTTAGCACGTAACAGACACCGCTTTCGTCAATAAAAAAGGCGCTTCGACAAGCCAAATACAGTGTGGAATGTTCGCAAAATAAGCAACAAGAGCTGACAAGATATATGCTCTCACAAAAACTGTATCTCATGCGATCTTCGGGACATTAGCATCATGTTACGTGGTATCTAACGAACAAATAATAGAAAATATGCAGATCAGTGACTCGTGCTGAATCGTTTATTAATAACGTTATTTCTTCAGCATGTTTTCCATCATTTCCTTCTTAGGGACTATATGGAGATGAAAACGGCCCGTGATATATTCAAACGTAGCTTTTGACTCCCGAAAATGATTTTATTGTGTTTATAAAGCTCATAAACAAGAAATAATGCGTGTAAACGTGGGGGGGACAGAGAGTGAGAGAGCCTCTGGAGCACCACAAGCGCGTGTTACGTGCGAGCAATTTTTGTATCGCGTTCCACACGGCGGCATGTGCTTCCAGAACACCTCTGTTTTCCTGCAATAGACCGATCCATAGCGTCCTTTATACTGACAAAGCCTGGCAGATCGCCACGATATGCAGCCGCCGAAAGTGAAAAGGTAGAGCGGCAGACAAGAGGCATGTAAGCGCGCCCCGCTGCGGCGAGACGCCGAAACGCACTTGTCCCGAGCTTGCAATGTCCGCTTCTGCTTCTCGCGTTCCTAGGGCTACCGCTTCTTTTCTCGTCGGGTTTCAAAACCATGTTTCGGGTCCTCGCCGCTGCAAAACCTGATCGCTGTCTACATGCTCCCTGGGAAATACTCTGTGCTACCAGATTCTCGCGCTCCATATCTGCGCCCGGGCACTGGGGGTGCCAGTGTCTGTCTCCCTCGTGGAGGTTATAAGCAAGGCGCTTCGTTCCTCACCCAGAAGGTGTAAAAGTTGGCTCCGTCATCGAACTGCCAAGCGTTGTGAGTATATAGGAGGCTATGACCGATCTCACCAGCCAGTTTGACTACGTCACCATTGTGGCATTGCATCGAGGGAACTTTAGTTTTTCAGTACGTGCCCGAACCTGGCTGGAGCTCTGCACGTTAAGGTGGCTTCACGCATGCGCCGAACGCCTGGTGAGATGGGTCTGTTCCGTTCGGAGCGCTCATAAGATACATTGGCAAAAAGACAAGGTGGTGTGGTGCAGTGCATTCTGTTGCCGGCGCTCGCAGCGATCGGTCGATAGGATGGCGAGCTCCGACGGAGCGATAATAACGGCCGTAGCCGCCCGCGGTATCTCGTCTGCTGATGATTATAAGATACTTCTGCCTTCTCTGCCTCCTGAAGCAGCCACTGTGAATTCTGTTTTTCTACACTGCGACGTAACCGGCCGTCCGTACCGAATTGAGGACTTTCGAGAAGAACTGCAACGACTGCAAATCCTCGGCGACGTGGCGTCTTTTGGCGCCTATCAAATGAACCACGTGTGGCTCGTCGCCTTCCACTCTGCGTCAACGAGGAACCGGCTGCTCGCCGCCAAGGAACTAACTATCAAAGGCAAGCGATGTATCCTCATAGACCCGAAGAACTCGGAAACCTGTCTGAAACTTCACTGGGTACCTTATCACGTCCCTGACGACACAGTTCGACGAGCACTGGAGCCATATGGCAAAGTACACGAAGTAACCCGTGATACGTGGAGAGCCCAAGGTTTTCAAGGAGTTTAGTCAACAACAAGACTTGTTCGGATCACTATGAAGGAAGGCGTCAGTAAAGAAAGCGTACCGCATCAACTGCGTTTCTTCGGCGGCTCTGCACTCGTCCTAGTGCCCGGACGAGCCCCGCTCTGCCTCCGGTGTAAGAAGACCGGCCACATCCGAAAGGACTGCCGCGTCCCCCGTTGTGACGATTGCCACCGCTACGGCCACACAAGGGAAAACTGCGTCAAATCTTACGCAGTGGCAACGGCCGGACCACTTCCGGACGAGAACACCGACCTTATTATGGGCGAAGCAGAAGCCGAGCTAGCTGCCAGTGCGAACGCCTTCGTAAGGACGCTTCCTGGAGCCCCGAGGATTGCCGAAATGCCGACGTCTGGAACCAGGGAACCTTCTCCACAGGTCGAGCTCCCCTTGGATGCTCCCTCTTGGGAACCACAACAAGGTGGCATGGAGGCGTCTGTTACAACACTCGGGAAAGAGTCGCAACTTACAGCCAAGATACCAGAGCCAGATGGTGGGTTCTCTGACAGCGAAATGCGGGACGAAGCCATGGTAGCGGGAGCCGCTACACCAACCAAACGACCGCACGAGCAAGACCGAAGCCCTGGGGCAGAGGACGGTATGCCGACCCAACAGCGGTCGAAAGTGGTCACGCCGTGTCGCGGACGGCGCAAACCGCCCACGCTCCGTGCGGCCCTGGACAACCGCCTCGAGACGGACTCTTAGCACGGAACCTGGCACGAACCTTCTACCGCGGCTCGTAGTGAGTGCTTTTCCTTGCTAGTTCGAGTGCGTCAGTATAGGTTTTTAGGTTTCCTATCTCTTTCTTAGCTAACAAATGAAACAACGGTTTAATGTATTAACGCTAAACTGCATCAGCCTAATTGTGCGGAAGAGAAAACAATGGGTACTCAACGAACTACTGAAAAGGAATGCCGATATTGTGTTCTTACAGGAGACGAAGCTCGCCTCCGATTTACAGGTACTGTACAAGAAATGGCTTCGTTTTTTGAGAGACACTTCAGTCTTTTCCATTCTAACGCTGTCGCGTACAGCGGGGGAGCCGCTCTTCTCATTCGAAAAGATAAAGCTTTCACGCTACTTCCCGAGTGGGAAAGTGATAAGAGTGGAAGGATCTGTGCAGTAGATATGCTGTTTCACGGTGATATCTTTAAGCTTGTTTGTGTGCACACACCAAATGCGCCAGCCGACCGCAAATCGTTTTTTATCAATTTACGGGAATATTTAGATACGCCTGCAAAGACGATATTGGCGGGAGATTTCAATTGTGTTTTAAAGGCACGAGATTGCTCCAAAGGGCTAAAATCGAACTCCAGTGTCGTAGAGTTGAATAAACGACTGCGGGATTTCGATCTTCAAGATGTGACAGAGGTGGTGGCAGCACCGGGTCTAGAATATACCCATTGGCAGGGCACTTGTCACGCCCGTCTCGATCGGGTGTACGCTTTAAGTGAATGCGTGGCGACTGCTGACGCATACTCGGTTACCCCTGTTGCCTTCTCCGACCACGCAGTCGTTTCGGTCTGTTTAGGAAGAGCAAAGCGTAAGGAAAAAAGAGCCTCGAGCTGGAGCTCCTGGAAAATGAATGAAAGCCTTTTAGAGGATGAAACTTTAATTAAGCAAATTAAGGACGTCATCCGGAATACAAGCGAAGTAGGCGCGGTAGATGCCGTCAGCTGGGAATTGCTCAAAGAAGAGGTAAAGTTAATTACTTTCCGGTTCAGCCAAGAAAAGGCTGCACGAGCGCGAGCAGAGAGACGCTCGCTAGAAAATACTCTGCGAATCTTAGTTCGTGAAGAAAACCATACTCCCGGAGTATTCGCGGAAGACATTCGCGAATGCAAATCGAAGCTGCTCTCGCTTCTAGAGGAGGAGTACCAGGGAGCGATGGTGCGATGTAGGCTGCAAGCGCTACAGCTCGAAGAAAAACCGGTTCAAATCTTCAAAACTAAAGAACCTTTACACGCACGCCGCAACCAAATAACATCGCTACGGGCTGGAGATGAGATTCTGTCAGAGCAAGAGCGAATAGAAAAAGAATTGGTCGCCACGTTCACAAAACTACTGGGAGGGCAAAAATATGGAAGCGGGACCTGTTTCGAGGGATTCTTGAAAGTTATGCCTAAAATTCCTTCAGAGATCTCGGAAAGAATAAACAGTGAAATTACGGAAAAAGAAATTGAAGAGGCGATTAAAGCTCTTAAAGTCAGGAAGTCACCGGGAAATGACAGCCTAGGATCACTGTATTATAAAAAGTTCACGAATCTGCTAGTCCCGCTGCTTCGGGCTGTCTAACAAGACATTTTAAAACGCAATTTGCTGCCTCCGTCGATGCGACAAGCATTGACTGTGCTTATCCCAAAGAAAAACACTGCCTCCAGTGTCACTAGTGTGGACAACCTAAGACCAATCAGTCTACTGACCACAGACTACAAAATTCTGGCGAAAATTCTTACCAAACGTCTGGAGGTGGGATTAAGCGGCATCGTAGGAGAGCACCAGCCCTACAGATTTAAAGGCAGATCCATCACTGCAAACGCGCACACAATGAGAATCGTATGTGAAACAGCGGAGGCGGAACAGTACCCAATTGGAGTACTGCAAGTAGACCTCAGCAAAGCGTTTGACAGAGTGTCACACTCCTTTCTTTTTGCGCTTCTTGAACGATGCCGCCCAGGAGAAAGGCTATAACGAAGTACATAAACATTTGTTACAAAGACATCACAACTGGGCTGTTAGTGAAAGGACAACAAACTGCCCCGATAGAGGTCAAATCGTCAGTTCGGCAGGGATGCCCGATGTCGCCTTTGTTATTTGCTCTATATTTGGAACCTCTGTGTAGATCAATCATGACCGATGTCAATATTTCTGGTGTTAATCTAGGTTCCGAGCCGACCAAAATATTAGCCTACGCAGACGACGTCGCTTTGATCTGTTCGTCGAAGCTAGAGCTGGAGCTGGCTTTGAATCATATAAAGGACTTCTCCAAAATATCAGGAGCAGCCATGAACACCTCTAAATCGACCGGATCCTGGCTTGGCCCGTGGACGTTCAAACCAGAGGAATATATGGGAATAAAGTGGTCTTGCTCACTCGATAATTACCTCGGTATTCGACTGGCGACGGAATCCCTGAGCACTGGCCATGAAAGCATCCATTTAAACAAGGTTAACGGGAAAATGAACGAATGGTATGGAAGACATCACTCTCTTTTTAACAGAACGTTTGTCTGTAATTCTGTCTTTTTCTCGAGTGTATGGTACGCGGCACAAATCATACCATCCCGGCAAGGAGAGATCCATAAATTCCACAGACTCTGTGCCACGTTCATCTGGCAATCTTTATTTGAACGAATGCGTAGAACCAATTTGTTTCTGAGCCTGTTCAAAGGGGGTTTGGGGCTCGTGAACCTAGAGTTAAAAATAAAGGTTCAACGCTTTCTGTTTTTCCGGGACCAGATTAATCCGGTGTCAACACGAGCGCTAAAACGTCTAGGGGGACGGTACTTGCCCTCCTGGATAGTGAGTACGGAAGAAGCCTCAATGAAAGCACCAGTACTCAGATTTTATAAAGAAATTAATGAGGCGATCCACTTCTTCCACGCCAGGTTTTCCTGGGACTACCTAGTCCAAGTGAACAGAAAAAGGCTGTATTGGGATACTGTTGACTTAGTCATTCCACCTCCAATATACCGCCCCCCCCCCCCCCCCCCCCCCACCGGGAAATTCAAAAGGATCGAGTGTATTAAAAAAATTGCGTAAATACCCTGTAAAAACAAGCATCAAAGACTTCTTCGTAAAATTTCATGTAGAAGTGCTGCCTGTTAAAACATGGCTTGAGAGAAAAGGGTTCTTTGTAGCATGGTCGACCAATTGTGCACTGTGTCCTTTCCCGAAGACTTTGCAACACGTTTTTCTGCTCTGTACTAATGCGGAAATATTCTGGTCTGACCTTCGAAATGCTTTTAGCATCAGTGCACAGTTGAACTGGAAGACCTTGAAATATCGTCAAGTGGAGACGGATGAAAATAAAAAATGCACAGAAGTGCTACTGCTGCTCGGGTTGCACGCCATCTGGAGATCTCGAACGGACCACACGCTGGTGTTAGAAAAGGGCAAACCTGCTTGGCACCACTTTGTTGACAACTTTGCATACACCAGTAGCCTCCTGGAACACACTGAAATGCCGGGTTTTGAGGCATGGCCAGCGATGGAAGTCGCTCTAAGAAAGTATATGGTAAAAAGAGGAACATTTAAGCGCTAGACATTGTATAATGTTCAAACCTCTATGTGAATGTGCCGGGTTATGCATATGTATTAACGTCTAATTTCCTGCGAGTGCTCTTTGGCCAATGTGGCCCTCTGTAATGCTTTTAATATGTAAATAAACACATTTTACAAAAAAAAAAGAAAGTTGGTGTGGTGCAGTGGTTAGCATATCTGACCGGTAATTATGAGGCTACAGGTTCAAATCATGACGCCCTCTGGGGTTTCATATTTTGGGCAGCTACATAACAATTTCATCAGATCAGTACGGTTCATTTTGTATAAAATTTCGACATATGATCTTCGGATGTTCTTGAATAACATAGTGAGTATAGGACACTGATCCCTTTATTATAACTGGGCGCTAGGTCTGTATCTTGATTGTGTATCGGCGGATGCACCGTGAAAGTTCGTGTGTTCCTCGCGCACCTCGTACGTTTGTTTACCCCCGAAACGGAATCACGTGCTTTTGTATTTCGCTGTTCTCAACCAACGTCGCTATTTGATTGGTGTGATCCTCTTTGCGCTGTATTACGCGAGCGGCGCATTTTGGAACCCTTGCCCGCCATACTAAGTCTATAAGTTTGACTTGGCACAAGCGAGAGAAAACACGCCCCAGTCCCCTGAAATATTGCAATATTGCTGCATGAATGGAAAAAAAAGAAGAATGAGGGATGTCGAATAATTTGTTGATTTGTGGCCAGGTCTTGCAGTATAGGAGGGACGGTGCCTTGTTATTGGGAGCACACATAAGTCGACAAAACCAGTTCCCTTCCGCTGCTACAGTCGGCTTCAGCACCTTGGTCAACCGCCTAGTGACTCGATAGCACGACGCAACCTCCGGCGACGCTAATCTGGAAAAAAAAAATACTGCGCTCGGTTTCCAAACCCACGAGAGACAAGGTAGTACTACTACAAGCGGCGTCACTCATAAGACGGGTTGACAGTTGAGGGGTACTGCGACCTTCAATTCTTTTAATTTTCTTTCTAAAATAAAAACTAGCGCGGAAGCAAAAGTGGTTTCATGTTTGCCTGCGCTCTTTCCTCTCTCCCTCGTATCATCCTCGTTTTGCGCTTCAAAATCTCAATACGTACAGTCAACTAGCCCGCCAGAGGATCTTAATGACAAAAATGATCTCACGAAATAAACTTCCCAATGGAAAACTGTGTTATTTATACCTTCTTAAATATAAAAATCTTCGCATACGTGGCACGTTCATAGAAGAAGCATGTGCAGAGTTTTTAGGGCTAATAATCTCACGGTTCTAACACAGTTTCCAAGAATAGTCGGCTCGCTAATTTTCAGGTGCCTGTGTCTATTTTATTTTGGATGGTATTGCTTTTTTTTTAAAATGCAACATGCCCTATTTCATAATAAAAACAAACAGCTGTTAACTTAAAAAAAAAAATCCTAGCTACGCGTTTGTACAGATAAGCATTAAGTCTATCACATATTGCTGAAATAATTTTCGTTAGTCTGAAAATAGGCAAACTGCTAAATGTTAGCTTTTAATCGACTTTTGCTTACCCCTCATATCCCTGAATTTTCAATTTTAGATGGACTAAATACAAAATGTCTCAAATATTTACCCGACCTTACTATTTTCCCGTAAATTTACACCAAATCTCTTGTATGTAAACAAGATTTCTGCAAATAGTAATTCATCACTGCTTGTGCGACAGAGAATCAAGTACCCAATATGTTCAAGCTGTAAAGCAAAAGGATTATAGCATTGAAAATGCTATGCATCTGGGTACGTATCTTATATTTTTTGTAGTAATAATTAACGCTAACATTGTCATCGCGCGACTTTTGGCAAGCGCTGTGCGCGAACCAGTTGTTGCCGGGACGCGCACCATAAGTTCAGGAGCTATTTATGAATTTATTAACCATAGTTTTATTGCCGAGTTGCTAACGGGCCATCCGCTGACTGACAATGAAGGTCTTAAGTTTTTATTGTCTCTCCATTGATTTAGTTAACCCTACATATGTTAAATGCTGAGGCAGCGTGCAAGTATTTTTTATATTTGCGTAGAGGGTGGGTTTTGCTGTGGTTTACTACAGTAGCATGTTTATTTATATAACTTCTGTAGATGCAGAGGGGTTAATATTAGTTTAAATAGACGCCACTGAGCTGATTTCTATATAACTTTTGGCGGTACATATAAAACCGGTACACTTAAAACCAGCACGATATCGCTGAAAATATGTCAGTCCCTCACACTACCAAAATGTTGCCATACAAACCATCATTCTGGTTTGAGGTGTAACATCTTGTTAATCATGTATACGACTACATTGAAACGATTCAACATATTTTTGCTATATATGTTGAAGTCTCTGTTTTCAAAATGTACGCATGTTCAGTTATATACAACCCATGAAATAGTTACGGTCTTTTTCTATGAGATTGTACTTCCTTATGTTATGAAATTATTCGTGAAGGTTTGATTATACATGTATAAAAAGGCAATGTGTAATGTACATTTGAAACTGTTCTCGCATTAACCGAAAGCCAATAAATGTTCCCAGATTACCTAAACGTGCAAGCATTTTTTATAATAACGTCGCACCGCAGGAGTTGAGAGCAATAAAATGGTGGATGTCTGCTATTAAAGCAATTCGTGTTACCGTCTAGGAGTTTTTGTTCGCGGGTGCTTGACGTGCGCACAGCGGTGGTGGTATTTTTTTAATTACAGTTCCTTTCAATCTTCACAAGCTGTCGCAGGACTTAAGTATTGTGCTCGGTTTGACTCTCCTCCTTTAAGACCTCCCCAATTCAAAGCCAAGGCCTAGCGCATAAAGAGTAACTTTTGACAAACGCGGGCAAGCTGGCGCTCCTCGCATAATTTGAGACGTACCATTCTTGCTGGAGTGCTTGTTCAGCGAGAGCACGATTCGTAACAGCGGTCTCGTGTTACTTTGTAAGTTGAAGTGTAAGCGGATAATCGATTACTGTTTATTTCTTAAATCCTTCTTGCAATTACTTCCATTCCCTACGTAGTTTACGTGTAGGGTATGGGGAACAAAAAGTATCTAATACTAAAACCTGGGGTAAGAAGCTATTAGATATTTGTAGTAGACAGAAGAAAAACGAGTGGCAGTTAACTTCTAATGTAAATGCTATGTAGAAAACTTTTTTATTTCATTGTTAGTGGGGCCGTGCACGTGAAAGATTTCTGCCACCAACTTCCACGAACCACAAAGCTCAATGGCGTCTTCACCTCGGTACATTGGTTCGACGGCCTTAGTCTAAAGGCTCTGTTATACTTCAACGTTGGGCGAAGCGAACGCAGCGTAGCGCAGAACGCGCTCGTTTCATTGGACGGCGTGGAGAAACTCGATATCTGCGACCAATCAATGTCGTTGTGCGCTGCGCTTTGCCGGGCTTGCTACACTCGACGTCGGAGTATAACAGGGCCTGAAATGACCAGCGCAATACACTATTTTCAAACGTTCACTGCAGCAGGATTGGCCGTCGCCATTTTTTGAGCACGAAGCGTGGGATTTAATCCGCGTCCTCGCCGAACGCTGACGAAGCGCTCGCGTTTAATATGAGCTGAGAGCACGTGCTCAAAAAACGGCGTACTAAGATAGTTGACCCAGCAGCTATAAGTGTGCAAGCTTTAAAAGGGTTCCCTTATTCTTGGGTACATTCTCATTTTCTTTGTTCTTTACTTGTTATGTCTCATTGCTGACACCATTTATTGTTGACTGCAAATTTAGCTGTTTGTGACATTTAATTTCTCATTTTCCACTGTATTACCTTGGGCGTTAATGCCACACGCCAGGTTCGGCCTAAAACCCGTTCCGTGCGCACGGTATTGAGCTCACAATGTACCACTTAATTCAACAACAAAAAATACATTTCTCTAATCTTTTTCTCCCAAGACCAGCCTCAGCGTAAAGCCCCATCAAGAAATGGATCCTGCTATAATCTCGATTTCGACTCCACATGTGAAGTTAACGGCTGCGCCGTAGATCACAAGGAATGTTGGCGAGGACCCTTGAGTCGACATTCCGAAAAATACGTGTTATTCGACAATTCCTTTTGTTATATACTGAGATCACTACTAAGCCACTTTGGCTTTGAATGTAAGTATAATGAAATGATGTGTACACACACGGCCATTTATATATATATATATATATATATATATATATATATATATATATATAAAAACGCTTTCGAGTCGCCAAAAGAAAGCTATTTCATTTGATAAATAAGTGGCTCCAATCCACGCTGTGAAGGACAGCGGAGCTGTGGTATCACCTGCAAAGATTGCCCACTGCACGATGCACCAACTCGTGTTTACAAACAAAAGGGAGCGCCCCTAGCGGACGCCACCGGCACCGCGCATGCGCGATGGTGTCCGGCCAAGAAGCTCGCCGTCCCCCATAAACAAACCATTGGAATGCGATGTTGTTGTATTCGGTGTGAGTCGCCTTGCCCTTTTTCGTGCTCGAAATGTTGATTCTATGTCTTCCTGGCAATGTCTTCACTACTTAAGTGGCGTCAACGAAATTATCGAGGCTCGTTACACCGTAAAACTTCGCGTGAATGATGTGACACGCGGCGATTCATTCTGCGTGGACGCCGCAGAATGTACGCTAAAGCCTGATTCGCATGATGAGATTTCGCTCGCAATTTTCAGTCGCGACGTTGCTTGAGCGGCAAAAGCGTGAACCGCAGTTGCGATGGTCGACGTCGATACTGAAAATCGCAAGCAAAATCAGACCGAGTGACTCAGGCCTAACAAGTGGGTGATGGCCAATGGTAAGAATTATCAACATCTTGTATCTACTGTTTACATCGAGTCTGCTTACCAACGTTCAAACTTAAGTCTGTTGAGGACTGCACTTACGAATCGCAAGTACCGGGACAGCATTTGGTCTACGGGCTGGGATCGTCTAAAGGCCGGTTCAGACACTTGCGTTTGAGTGCGTTTGACTGCGTTGCGGCGAAAACCGAAAGCCAGTCACCGGCACATCTGTGCTTCGTATGAAGCGTGGAATCCAATTCAAGGAATCTTCTTGGCACGCGATAAAAGCAGCAGGGATCTCCTGGTGTCTCGCTGCGGCAACACTGTCAAACGCAGTCAAGCGCAACTGTGTGAACCGGGCTTAATAGAGCAGACGACAAGCAGAAACGATTGAAAGAGCAGACGACAGTTCGAACGATCAGGCTTCCGTTTGAACACGAAGACGCACTGAACGTAGTCTGCAGGTGGTGCGTACAACTTGACGGTTTTCCGGCGTTCATGTTGGAACAAAACAAATAAATCTGATGACCACAAGTATCTGTGACTTCAATCCAAAGTGCTTCCCGCCGAAACAATCGTGGTCCGACGGCGTCTGGTTTTTCCTTTTCACGTCACATATCCACGTTCTCGGACGAACCGAGCACATAAAAACTGACCTTCAAACCTTTGTTGACTCTTCTGGTACAGCCCCAGCCGTGTCGTTTTGACGAGAAGGCAGGTTTTTGTCTGGTTCCTTTCAAAACAACGCAAGAATACACGTCTCCCATGGAGACTTTTGCCCACAGCACCAGACCGGAAGTGCGCCCGACGCGCCACCACCGCGCCTTGACGTAGCAGAGATGAGTTCGTGTATATAAGACCATTTTATGGGAAAGCATTAAGTGTCCTATGAAGCAAAAGCCGGCGTTGCCTGTAACCCTCTGTAGCAGCGAAACGACAGCTAAATCCCCTTAAACAGCGACAGGTCACGTGGCTCTATAGCAAGGGCGTAATCGTTGCTGAGGAGCCAGCCGAACCACTGGCGGCGCAGCGGGTTGGTGGGGGGGGGGGGGGGGGGGGACGCGGGTATGCGGAGTCAACCGGTACTTTAATGTCGTCCTAGACGTGCTCTGGTCGTCGTCCTAAACGTTGTCCTCTAGGTCTTGTTCTAGACGTTGTCCTACATGTCATCTTAAGGTGGTCCTGGAGGTCGCCCTAAAAGTCGTCCTAGACGTCGTCCTAGACGTCGTCCCCTAGGCGTAGTTCTCAACGTCGTCCTTAAGTTCATGCTAGACGTCGTCCTTGAGGACGTCGTCCTAAACTTTCATACGTGTAGAAACATTGCTCGAAAACATTTCACCCGGAAGACTATTACTCTCTCCGTGCCCGGTGGATTGCCCGAACCACAAGAAACGTGTAAACCGCAAAAAAGGTAGACGCTTAAATAGGATTGAATGGCCCCTTTAAATGGATAAATAAACGTTTCGATCAATCAATTAAACGGATACTGCAACAAAATCTGGACGCTTATTTCTTGCTCTATTCGCGTTCAAGGGAGCAGCATCACATCAGACACACTTATCTTTTGATGAAAACGACAGAAAAAAGAATTTTAAAACAAATTGAACGATTAGCAAGGAGCACCTGGTGGATGTCGCTTACGCCTCGTTTGTTTTGCCTGTCTAGGAACCTTCACTGGCAGTGACGAGAAATAAGGAATTGTACTAGACCGTTTCCGCGGACCGCTAAGCACCCGGATAGCGCTCCGTAATCCGCCACAAGACTTCGGACTATGCAGACAAGGCTGGCGGCGCGCATGCGCAGCTGCGGCGTTTTCTTCACTGGTACCGTAGCGGAGGAGAAAAACGGTTTACTACAATTTCCTAGTCTCGCCTCCGGCCATCACCAGAGAAGAGGGGAAGGAGGAACTCCCCTCTCCCCGAGACTCTCTCTTGTGTGTCCAAGGCATCGCTATTGTCCCTCTACAAGATTATAGAAGAATAACCCATTACTGAAAAATTGGCATAAAAGCAGCAATGGGGTTTGTTGCGGTGGCCCGATTTGTGGCGTGCTTCGGCCGCCTTGGTGGCTGAAACAGCTTTCTGTCTTTCTTCTTGGACCAAGTTTCCCGCTTTTACCACAGCCTCCGTTTTCTACATCATGATCAACATCCACCAGCTCGCCTGCGCGCTCACTGTTTTTTTTTTTTTTTTTTATTTAGGACATTTTTTAGACGTCAGCCCCTCCGCAGCTTTGCTCGTCCCAGACAATCTACGCCACAATTGTGGCAATGTCACGTGCTCTCCGCTGGCTGCTCTCGGAGCGCTTGCCAGAGTGGGCGTTTATAATGAAAAAAAAATACAGTCATCAGGCTCAAAATACAAAAGTGCGAATGTCATTTCTGAATATTGTGGATCATATTCAGCCTATTTCTGAACACGACGGCTAGATTTCATATTTCGTTGAAGTATCCTTTAACACAACTGATTGAAAGGTAGACCAAACGTTTCACCAGCAATTCTCCACATGAACGCCAAAACAACGCAGGAGGGGAAGATCTATTAAAATGTTTCGAGTATTCTTGTAAACCAACTTGCGTCCTCGAAGATTTAATAGAGTACAGCCGAATTCATCTCGTTAAATCTCCAGCTTGTTGTCTGTGTAGTACCTAAGGTTTCTAACACTGGTGACATAAGCAAGTTCAACAGGTTTGCAAAGACGGTCTGACCGGAAGTCGCTTGGAACAGACGTGGCACTTAATGTTTGTGCACAACCAAAGGGTCCGTACCAAATGATTGACCAAAACAAAAGTCAAGAGAACACTTCAGAAGCCCCTAAAAGTCATTTTTATACAGTTTGGATTTGACACGCGTGTAAAAAAAAAGTAAAAAAATTGAAACAACTCTGACGGCGCGAGATAAACTTTTTTTTCTTTCAATTTTGCGCGCAAAGTTTATGACGTCACGGAATGGTCATACGCTCTCTCAACCTGATCGTGATGGTCAAGCCGATCTACCTGTCTTCCACGCGCCCCAAAATGCCGAGACAAAATACAAGCGCAAAGGAGGCGACTACCGACTCAATCGCGTCTCGCACCGTCGATATTGCTCAAGTGTTTTGTTTCCTGTAACATAATTTTTCGACACGCATGACCCAACCTGACTAAAGTTTCTTTTTTTTTTTTTTTCTTGAGGACGACGACACAATGAAGTTCCAAAAATCCGATTTGTGAGCCAAAATACAGGTTGGCTGTTATAGACCACTTTCAAAAGTCACGTGACGATTGTTAGACGGCCGGAGCCACTGCACAATGGCGGAGCGACTGCATCGAGGAACGTGCAAGTCATTTTATATATAGCGAACGTCGGAGCGCGGCCAACACTACGAGCCGACGAGCGAATCAAACAGCGTCGAAATTGCAACGTCACTGCGATCATCACCTTTTCAGTGATGTGTTTTTTCCAGTGTGCCGTGACGTTGGGGTTTTACATGGTTAAAATCGCGCACAAAGAGACGAGGACAAACGAGGAAGGAACACAGAACACAGACAGGCGCGTTGGGGTTTTACTCCGCCATTGTGCAGGAATTTCACAGCTGCCAACAGAGTGCCGTATTTTTGAAAGGGGTCTATTCAACATCTTGGTTTGAAACAGCTCGACAAAACAAGGACAAAGCAAAGACGAGACCGACTACAGCATTGTCTTCTGTCTCGTCTTTACTTTGTCCTTGTTTTGCCGCGCAGTTTTAAACCAAGGTGCTCCATCAACCGACTAGCGCAAACATAGATTTCATCTAGATATTAAAAGTCGTTCCATTCCTAATGCCAACTCAAACATTTTTCGAGTTACGGGGCATCCAGGAAACCGACAATGAGTGAAAAAATGTGCCAAAGGTCGGGGTAATTCATCGAAGCAAAGGGCGAAAAGTGCAGAAAGTTTATTCCGACTTAACACAACTAAGGAATAAAAAAACAATAGACGTTTCGCTATCTATGCCTGTGGCATCTTCAAATGAACTGACACGAATGAGGCGAGAGCCCTCTTATACACAAGCGAAAGGCCAATAGACTTTCCAGCGTTTATCACCCAGGCTAAAAATGCCGAGTCATTGGAATGTGGACGCATACGCGTCGTCTGATATTCCCCAGAAGAAAGCAACTGCGCGCGCTCAGAACGCGTTACACAGCTTGGAATGGCAGCGCGCAGAAGGTGATTAGTGCAAGGATGTATACACATTTGCAAGTACGAGCTCTGGGAGCCGCCATCTTGCAGCTGGTGTGGATAAATTGTCTGATAGCCAAGGATTGCTGAGGCGTACCCGCAGTTTCCAGACTGGCGCCAAAAAAAAAAAGCGTTTTCAGTCTACAATGATCAGAGTAGCTTTTGAAGTGCGGCTGCTTGGAAACGTCCTTAGGATGCGTCGCTGTCGGGGAGGCAGGCAGGTTTGCACACTACCGCGATGTTCGCGCTATGCGGAAAACTTTTATACTCACACCAGGGTCTAGAGCGGCCCGTGTGAGATCAACGTTTCGTGAATATTGTCAAGCATTGCAAAAGGTCGAAGTAAAGCGTAAATCGTCTAAAGCGTAATTCGCCTAGATTCAAAGACAGGACCCACGCAGCCACGAACCTGGCAAAGAATAGTAGTTCTAACGCTTGTGTAGCTACCATGTTCGTCCAATGCTAAAATTAAAACATATTCCTATTGTGTTTATTTTTTTGCCCCGACGAAACTAGGAAAAAAAATAAAGACATAAGGTACGTAATCAAGGTAGCATTAGGTCGGAAAACAGAACTGGTTATGAAATATGTATGTATGAATCTCCTAGTCCGAAATTCATGGGCTATGAAGCTTGGAAATCTGAATTCGGTGCCACCCTGCTACAGCCAATTCGGTGCCACCCGGCTACAGCTTCTCTTTAAGAAAGGCCTGATATGAAATATACGACAGCTGATTGGCATAATGTAGTGCAACGCCCCTAATACAAGGATAGAAACAGTTTTCGTAGCTGAGACGAGCGATCAATTCGTTTGATCTTAGTAGTCTATTTCTACTTAGACGAAAACCAAGGATGAAAGATTAGGCTTCGGTTTTTCTGATATTATGACCAGCTCATTATCTTAACTCTACTTGTAGAAACCTATTCAACTGAGGAAAATAAAACTCCTTATTGCTTGTAGACCGGGGGAACAGACGGCGGCCATCGTGCTCAAGTTTTGTTTTGATTTTAATAATCGATCCTATATCGAAAGTGCGGCTTAATAAACTCGATCGGATTATAAACACCACGGCACCCGTGATATAGGGTTGCATTAGAGATCGCAAAAGCTCGCAAAAAAAGCTACACAGGGTAACATAAAGGTTAAACTCGCAAAAAAAATTCAATTGAAGTGCTCAGTACCCTACGTTTGAAAACATATGTAAACGATTACACCGTGTTTGTGAAAATAGAATCTCATTTTTATTTTGTTCCTATGCAAAGTTCTAAGGTGTTTTTTCGTTCTTTCTTCATTCAACATGCTGAAGTTGGGCGAACTTGTAATTATATTTTTACCTTTAAAACGTTTGTTTTTAATTTTTTATCATAAGCGAACTTTTATATTCTAAAATGCCCTTTGTGTTAAAATATCACTTTGTCTTTCTTTTTCAGCTTGTGAATTCTGGCTTAGGGAAGATTGGGTAAAGAAAAATTTGTCGATTCCGAAGTACAGATCGTAGAAAGTGAGAAAAAGAGGAGGAGTCTGGGAACAAGGATAGGACAACGTATTCGTACGATTCCTTATTTAAGAAACTTCCGTCCAGCTGCCGATACGCATTTCTTCTTAACTGCGGATATCCGGAATACCGAATTTATGACAAGGAAATCTGCGACAAGATGAATGAAGAAGAAAATGGTACATCGGGTGACACAAACGGAAGTCACTAACACAATAATGTCAGCAAACACGCTTCCCGGGTCTGTAACGAACCTTCCGCTCCAACCATCAACCACGTTCTTTTCGAGGTAGCCTTTGGTTGCTCCGTGAATGTGAACCGGTGCAGTATCTAAGGGAGCCATGCAAACTCTGAGAAAAGGTATTTTAGAAGAGCAGGAAGCAGCGCGACACTTTGCCGTCTGATATCTCGAGAAGAAATCTTACTGCCTGCATTTTCGAAAACTAAGACTAGTGATAAAAAAGCATACTTTACCACTGAATACCTTTGAAAGAATTGGTGTCGGTCTTATAACAATAAAAAGGTTTGAAAGTGTTGAAGCATTTTTTTACATACAATTTGTGGCTTAAAATGAGTTGCTGTGATTAAAACAAGGGGGGCTGCGTTTCTGCGGCTGTTGACTGCAGACTGCGGCCAAACGTCGAATTGCAATAGCATTACTTGTCTTCTACGAAGGCAACATGCCACTGATTAAGTTAGGAGAAAACTTATAGAGGGTCAGTGGCGCGGAGACTTGGGGGGGGGGGGGGGGGGGGGCGGGAGGTTAAAACTCCTCTTCCCCCCCTCCCCCTTTCCCCGAGAGCCGTTCTTTTTTTTTTTCTTGTTCTCTTCTTCCTAGACATTAAAGTTTGGTAGGGTGAGCGAAAAGAAGTAATTTCTGCCTGATAGTTGGGGACGTTTTCCAAAATTTAGTCTGCTCAATTCACTCGCTATCACCATCGGAGTGTGAGACATTTGTAAGAACATGCCATACCTCATTAGAGCAAGCAGCATACATTTGTAGTACTTTCTTTAGTACCACTGAAAAAGGGTGTATATGAAAATGGTTCGCATGGTAGAAAAATTAAAAAAAAAAAGATCCCGCGATTGCAGTGCAAATAAAGCACATCAGTGTGAATTTATCGAATGAAAATGTAAGCTATCTAAAGTAAAGAAAAAAACAAAAAAAAAAACAAGAAACTTAATTTTGTTTTGCCTATTAAAAATCAATGCTGGGCTATTTTGTGCGAAACCATTAATGACATAATATGCCAGTGAGGCGTTTATAAAGAATGCAACAAAGGTGTAATAAAAAATAAGAAAAATTTTCTTCGGTATCCTCTTCATTTCTTAAAATAAACACGGCATTGACCCAAAGATCATTTGTTGTTTACACGCGATCAAAGTATAGAAAATGTAGAATTTCGTTTCTATGCTCCCTTACTTATTGAACAAATCAGTATATATATTTATGAAACAAATTCACCACCTTATTATACCTCTGCACCTATTTACCTCGGTATTTGTTTACAAAGTCGTTTCGGCGCAAAATTCAAGTCTGGCGACCTTCAGATTCTCACTTTGCTTCATTTTGATTCAATAAATGTATATCTAATTCTAATGGATAAATAGACCGTTTTAGTGGATCGTACGCTATAGCTTTGCGTACGCAAGGAACTTGCGGGTCGTGAGCGCGCATGCGCAGAACGCAATAGAAGGGCTAGCGTATTGCGTACGCACGCAACGCTGGGGATCTTGCGTTGCGGGCTAGCGAGCTTTGCGGGAATCTCTCGATAGATCTCGGGCCCAACGAGAGCGCCAGTTTCAAGATGGCGGTTACCTCGACTGGCGCAGCAAGGACGACGTGGTGTTCTCGAACATTACACTCTCAGAAAAAAAGGTGTATTATTACACCCCTTGTCCCATATAATACACCCCAAAACTTCAATTCGACGTACAGCGCTTCTTAATCGAACAGGCGGCCCCAAAGTTTACGGGGGGCTTGATAGCCGTGTGGTACAACTTATTAAGATAGCTGATGTACGTATTATTGACTACAAAAAAGACTATCGAAGTTTTCTTGGCCGTACTGCAAAAGCTCCGTGTTTTCTTTCTTTAATCTTTGATACGTACTTTAGCAATTTAATAACTTATATCGCACCGTTATCAAGCCCCTCGTAAAATTTGGGGCCGTCTGTCCGACTATAGGGCGCTGTACGTCGAAATGAAGGTTTGGGGTGTATTATATGGGACAAAAGGGTGTACGGTGATACCCTTTTTTTTTAGAGTGTAGTGTTACGTTAAATTGCGCGGTGTTCTGCTCGGCAATTCTTTCCGGGACCTACCGCGGTCGAATCAGATCGCCGTGCAGCTGAAGGAGTGCACAGTGAAAATGTTCACCGCTCGCAATGTCCGTCAACGCTGCGATCTGCTCAACGCTAAGCCTACTCGTACACTTCATCGCCGACGGATGAACGATTCTTCAAGAAATCGCCGAAGTGGTCGCTATGCACGGGACATCAGTAGGTCATGGATTTCATGGCGCGATAGCATTGATGGAAGGTGCCGTTTCCACGGGACGATTGACGGAGGCTCCGTGATCGAATTTGGCTACGCACTGCGCTAAGTTAGCGCTACGTGAGCGCTCCAAGGAGCGCTCATGTGGCGCTTCCTAGCGCGTGGTGTGGCGCTCTGTTAGCTTGTTAAAACAGAAGTTCGGGCGAGTTGGTAGTTCATGACGCACGAGGACACAGCGCACCCGTAACAAACACTAGGACAACGTTCACAGTCACACCAAAAGAAAGGGACACTTACACAGCGCTGACTTCAACTCTTTGTATAGACGCTTTACACACGCGCCAAATTACAGCCGCCATTGCTGACCTTCTCTTGTCTCACCGAGATGCCGAGCAACTGAAACGGTAGTCGACGATCCTCTACAAAGGCCGATGCTTTAGAAAAGGACACAGTTGAATCTAATGTGGCAATAACCTGGCCTCCTATGGTAATGATGAAGTGAAATAAACGATATAAGAGGAAACAAAAACTGAAGGTCAGTTATGGTGGCGTCCATGCACAGCTGCTGCAAAGCGTCTATATTCCCGCCTTTTCTCTTCTTTCACGTCTAATGCATAACCTAGGCCTCATCTTTTTCTTTCTTTGCTAAAGGTTAACTGCAAAAGTTTTAAGCCAGAAATTGAAAATTAATTAAAAATTAAAAGGAAAATTAAATGAAAAATTAAAATTGAAATTACTGTGGATCAATGATGCAAAGCTAGGTAATCCAGCTCTTTTTGTGACAGCGCTATAGATGAATTACTAATACACCTGCCGTTTTGCCTGGCAATGTTCTGCGCTTCTATTATTTCCCTTGTGAGCTGGTCTCGACTCCTTGCCAACACCACACACTTGTCAAGTTCCGCTGTGCACCCACAGTCCCGAATGTGTATGCCAACATGTCCAGAGTTTTTGTTGATGGTGGACAGGTTGTGTTCTCTAAGGCGGTGGTTTAAACACCTACCCGTCTGTCCGATATATGTTCTTCCACAGGACAGGGGGAAGGAGTAGACCACATTTTCAGTGCATCGAACGAACTTATTTCTGTGATTCGTTGTGCAGGACGTCGGTGTTCTTGAAGGAGTGTTTACCCTCTTGCACAGGCTGTAGAGCTTGTTCGGAGCGGAGAAAATAACGTCCGTGCCTACTTTGTTTGCTATTTTTCTTGAGGCCATGAGAAAAATGATGGAGATATGGCACAATCACTGTTCTTTTTGCCCTGTCCCGAGGACTTTTCTTAAATCGCTCATCATGCTTAAATTCTCTGTAAAGTCCTTCCGCCACTGATGTTAACAAGGATGGTGGATATCCAGCGCGTTTTATATCTCGACACTTGCCCATCAAAGCTCCTTTGGATGGAATGGAAGCATGACTTCGTAAGAGAGTTCTTAAGGCACAACCGCGCTATGCCTCTCTTGACGAGTTTTGAATGCGCTGAGTTGAATGGCAGAAGTGGCTTCTTTCCCCTTGGCTCGTAAGTCCAGCACGTATGGTACGGTGACGTACAAAGGCGAAGATCTAAGAATCTCAAACTTCTTTTACATGGCAGTTCGTGGGTAATCTCCAATGGGTTCATGCACCTTTTGAAACTGTTGAGAATGTCTGGTACCAAGGCTGTCAGATTTTGGTCATCGGTGGCGAGGACAATTAAATAATCATCGACATATCTGAATACTTTTTTAACTTTTGACCCGTCGAGAGTTTGGTTTAAATTCCTGTCAAGGTGTGCAATATACAGGTCACTGAGGATAGGTGCAATGCATGAACCAATACATACCCCTCTCTTCTGTAGATACGTATGTCCATCCCAGGTGGGATGGACATACGTATCTACATACGTATCATACGTATCATACGTATCTACATACGTATCATACGTATCTATCCTCAGTGACCTGTATCTTGCACACCTTGACAGGAATTTAAACCAAAAGTCTCGACGGGTCAAAAGTTAAAAAATGTATTCAGATATGTCGATGATTATTTAATTGTCCTCGCCACCGATGACCAAAATCTGACAGCCTTGGTACCAGACATTCTCAACAGTTTCAAAAGGTGCATGAACCCATTGGAGATTACCCACGAACTTCCAAGTGAAAGAAGTTTGAGATTCTTAGATCTTCGCCTTTGTACGTCACCGTACCATACGTGCTGGACTTACGAGCCAAGGGGAAAGAAGCCACTTCTGCCATTCAACTCAGCGCATTCAAAACTCGTCAAGAGAGGCATAGCGCGGCTGTGCCTTAAGAACTCTCTTACGAAGTCATGCTTCCATTCCATCCAAAGGAGCTTTGATGGGCAAGTGTAGAGATTAAAACGCGCTGGATATCCACCATCCTTGTTAACATCAGTGGCGGAAGGACTTTTCAGAGAATTTAAGCATGATGAGCGATTTAAGAAAAGTCATCGGGACAGGGCAAAAAGACCAGTGATTGTGCCATATCTCCATCATTTTTCTCATGGCCTCAAGAAAATAGCAAACAAAGTAGGCACGGACGTTATTTTCTCCGCTCCGAACAAGCTCTACAGCCTGTGCAAGAGGGTAAACACTCCTTCAAGAACACCGACGTCCTGCACAACGAATCACAGAAATAAGTTCGTTCGATGCACTGAAAATGTAGTCTACTCCTTCCCCCTGTCCTGTGGAAGAACATATATCGGACAGACGGGTAGGTGTTTAAACCACCGCCTTAGAGAACACAACCTGTCCACCATCAACAAAAACTCTGGACATGTTGGCATACACATTCGGGACTGTGGGTGCACAGCGGAACTTGACAAGTGTGTGGTGTTGGCAAGGAGTCGAGACCAGCTCACAAGGGAAATAATAGAAGCGGAGAACATTGCCAGGCAAAATGGGAGGTGTATTAGTAATCCATCTATAGCGCTGTCACAAAAAGAGCTGGATTACCTAGCTTTGCATCATTGATCCACAGTAATTTCAATTTTAATTTTTCATTTAATTTTCCTTTTAATTTTTAATTAATTTTCAATTTCTGGCTTAAAACTTTTGCAGTTAACCTTTAGCAAAGAAAGAAAAAGATGAGGCCTAGGTTACGCATTAGACGTGAAAGAAGAGAAAAGGCGGGAATATACAAAGAGTTGAAGTCAGCGCTGTGTAAGTGTCCCTTTCTTTTGGTGTGACTGTGAACGTTGTCCTAGTGTTTGTTACGGGTGCGCTGTGTCCTCGTGCTCTGTTAGCGCTCCAGAAGCGCTTTGTTAGCGCTCTGTTAGTGCTACAGAAGCGCTCTGTTAGCGCCACAAAAGCGCTTTATTAGCGCTCTCACGCTCCTTGTGCCGTGCTTGCTGCTGCGGAACAGCGCGTGCACGGCGATTCCTTTGTTGTTTTTCTTTCGGCATTAAAAGAAGAGGAAGTAAAACAGCCACTCTGCAAGCAAAGGGTCGGGCAGGCGATCGAGAGTCATGGACTCTGAGGGACTAATTGGTTAGGTACGACCTCATCGCTTTCTATTCGATATGCGTGACCCTAGTTTCAAAGACGCGCAGTTAAAAACAATCGCCTTCGAAAGAGCTCTGCGTCTCGGTCTTTCAGTCTGGGAAAAAGGTTCGCCGGGTACCCCTCGGCATCTCGATGGCGAAAAATTTCGCGCACCCAGAAGGTTCTTCTGGGCGTTAAGCCGTCCACACCCATATGCTCTTCTGGGCGTTAAGCCGTCCACACCCATATGCACTAATCACGTATCTAAGAGGATTTGTCGCATTTCTATTTCAGCATCCCACATGTCCGCCATGGTGCTGCTTACGCACACCGAATCACAGGAACCGGTACCGCAGTGCACGCGCTAATCCGCAGCACCGCGGTACAAGAAGCGCTACTGAAGCGCTAACAAGGAGCTACTGGAGCGCTAGCAAAGCACTACTGGAGCGCTAACAAAGCGCTACTATAGCGCTAACAAGGCGCTACAGAAGCGCCCCAGGCAGCACAAAACGTCGTGGAAACGTCGAGAAAAGGTCCTTGACGTCCGTGATGTCCCGCATGACTTCGATCACGTTTTTTCGATGTTGAGGTGACGTCCTTATATAACGTTCCATTAGAGTCTAATCAGTGACGTTGTGACGACGTTGTATTTCAACTCAAACGTCGTCAACGTTCCCACGACGTCCATGCTCGACGTTGAGGCAACGTCCAACGCTCACGTTTGTTTGACGTTGAAGTGAAGTTCATAAATGAAATTCCATTATCGTCCTGTCCGTGACGTGCTGGCGACGTCAAGTTTCAGCTTCTACGTCGTCATCGTCGCCACGACGTGAAGACAAGACGTTTTTGCAGCGTCGAACACCCACGTTTCTTCGACGTTAAAATAAAGTTCATATAGTGACGTCACATTATTGTCCCGTCAATGACGTTTCAGCGACGTCGCGTTCACACCTAACTGTCGTAAACGTCATACAGGACGCACTTGCAACGTCGACCACTCACGTTTTGTTCAACGTTGAGGACATATTTCAATTGCGTTCCATTTTTGTCCTGTCATTGACGCCCCGATGATGTCATGCTCAAGCTTTTTTGTGTTTTTTTTTTTTTTTTTTAGCTTTTCCAGCTCCTTCTCTGGCCGCAGAATCACGTATAATACGCGTTCGCTGTTAAAAGCTTAATTACAGCTGTGCTCAAGAGCCGCAAGCAAAACTTAATTTTTGAGAGCTTGAGAAATTTATTTATTTATACATTAATTTATTTATTTCAAGATACTATTAATTTCACATGGGATTACGCTAGGGAGTGCATACACAAAACTCAATGTGCACCAAAGGAAAGAAATATTATGAACGCATGGTGGGAATATCATTCCTTTTACATGTGCTTGTTATACTTTTGGTTTGTTTAAAATATTGTTAGGGTTTTGATTTGCGAAGTCAAGCCAATGGAAGTGAAGTCCATGGCGTCTAGAACGGATCGAATTGTGCCATTCTTGTTTTTCGCACGCGCGTTGTCGTCTTGCCCCTCTCCAGGTGATTTCAGGCATGCATCATTTCCTAGGAGCACCCATACTTCTCCGCGACCACCTGGCATTGTTTTAAGGTTAGGCAATTTCTCTTCGTGTTTTGTTACCCATGCTCACTTGCGCATAACCACAAATTCGCATCAACATCACAGTTCATCCACAACACCAACTTTCAGCACATTAGCGCTTTCGGTAGATCGGTAGATCGGTGCGCAGTCTTGATACGTGACTGTAAAAAACAGATTTTGCTTTCTTTGGCACTAATAACGCACCCCAACGAAAATCGCACGCCGGTACACACTATATCGGAGCACAATTTCACTGCACAATTGCGCATTTTCGAACGCTACTCCAAAAAATAAAATGCCCGGCAATGACGAAATCTGGTAGATACTGTCAACAGTTTGTGTAGATCGGCACTCATAATGCCAACCATTGAATCGCCCAGATGACGGTCCAAAAAGCGTTCAAGTCCAGCCCGCACCTACGTGTCGGCAAAAAAAAAAAAAAAAAGCCGGCGTCAACGCGGCGCGAGAGAGAGGGGGAGAAGCAAGCAGAGGACATGCCAGTGGCATCTCCATAGAGCCCCATGGGATGCGTCGGGAAAATCGGCAAGACGACGGCGACAGAGAAAGGTGGGGGAAGATAGTGGCGACGAACAATCGACAAGCGTTAGTTCCAGGTGCAGGTATTTTCTCAGTCGTTCCCAAAATAATTCACTGAATTCTACGTTGGCCCGCAGAAAACAGCTCTGGGTATAACCCGGTCCAGCTTTTTCCGAAAGTCTTTTAATAGGACCGGCCGTCACGTCTACGGGGTCTACGAGGCAGGCTGCTTGTCGCCGTGATTTCTTCCAGTCTGCATACAGTGGAAGTGCTGCGATTCGATTTCTCTATAATGCTGTCCAGACTGAGTCGCTCAAGTCGCCCCCATGAAGAAGTCGGTGATTGCCAAAACGCCGTCGTGTTCAGTGACGGCTTGCGGAACTTTTTCAAGGCCATGACGCTTCACACGTTGAATCGTATTACTGCTCGGATCGAGGTGCCTGTGAGGATATGAATGACGCCTCCTAGAAAAGAAGGGGCAGTGCAGATAATAGCGCGTCAAGTCCAGTCTCCGATCAAGGCTCTTCAGACGCCTCCAGTGATCCCCAGTCAAGAACGCCCAGCGGACGGGATCCTACTTCTGAAACCATTCCCGTGCACGCAGCGAGAGTACCAGCTACGTGCAATGGGGTGGGTAAAGGGCTGTTTATACTCCGACGTCGACGAACGTGACGTGCGCCGGCGTTCGTCGTCAACAACGACACGACGCGCTGCGCTGAAAAGGTTGCGGTCAACGGAATTTATACTCCATCGCGGTCCAGCGCGCTCCGACGCGCACTTCGCGTTGCGCCTGCGCGTCGCCATGACAACCGCGACATAAGCTGATGGTTTATTTCCGTTTCCGTTTTTTTCTGTCCTGACTTGTTCAGACGGGAGGAACCCTGGAGAGCCGATTCACGATGTATTTAGATCAGCAAAAAAAAGAAAAAAATTGCAGCGGTGCTTTTATGGCGCCGAATACGGCGCCAGAGAACACGCACGATGTACGTACGAGACATATTTGATAAGCGCAGTGTTTGGAAAATTTTACCATCTAGTACAGGAGCTGCGCGAGTCCGACCCAGAATACCACTTCCAATATTGCAGGTAAGGCGACGGTCGATAGTCATGTCGCTTATCATAGTGAATCAATTCTGTCGTTTCCTTTTCTGCAGGATGACGAAGGCTTCATTCGACGAGCTGCTCGGACTCGTCCACGGCCGTCTTGTACACTCGCCCACACATCGCTCTCCCATCTCGCCCGCTGAGCGGCTGGCCATCACACTGAGGTATGTACAACTAGGGTGCCTTCATGTGCACTTTGCTTGGGGTGATGACATTTTACCATTTTGTTTCGAACGCTTATTTTTTATTTTTTGTTCCGAAAGCGTGGAAGAGCGTGTCCCTGCACGCGCTCCTGGCGTGACTATGCTAAGGCAACATTTGTTTCTTGCGATTTCTTTGTATTTTCCCTGTGAGCGCGTGCTGTCGGCATCGGGCACTACAAACGGTGGCATCCCCCAAAACAGAAGTACATTGAGGCACTCTATGTACTACATATTTGATATACACTTCATTTTCGCGGATGCTTGACTGATTAGGTTATGCTTCTAGGCGGTGTACTACCGCCGTACACAGGCCCAACTCGTATTAAAATACCTCAAACCGGGAACTTATGCGCTCTCATCTACTCCGATATTTTAATCGAGAGGCCCAATCTCGACAGTGCGTCTCAAAATAAAGTTTGGGCTCTTAAATCGCCAGCGAAAATCAGGGACGCGACGTTTCAAGTAGAAACTTACCTCAAATGCTTCCTTTACTGGTTGGATGTACCGCACGCATTCAAATTTTAAGTCTGAACTCCTAGAACGAAAAAAAAGCCTAAAATGGGAAAGTTTTCTTTTTAATTTTTTCGTACCTTAAATAGAGACTTGAATTTGTAATATGTAAAGGGGAGTATTCGAGGTAAGTTTCAACTTGATAGGTTCAATTGCTGATGTTTGACGGGCAATTAGTACTACCTTGTAACTTTATTTTGAGACACTCATAAATAAGCGGATCAACGTATCATTGTAACACTTACTATATCAAACACATATTTTACTAAATAGAAAGGCTGACCCATTTGACAACATCGTCATTCTTTTTTTTTTGCACTTTAAATTGAGACTGAAATTTTTAATGAGTAAATCAGCACAATAAAACTCATATTCGAGATGAATTTCCACTTCATGCGCCAATCCCTTGATTTTTGCGGGCGGTTTTAGAGTGGAAACTATTTCAAAACACCGTAGAGCGTCAGTCAAACACATTTAGTACATATTTACATATCGCGTGTATAGCAATATAAGTCTGACGGAGCACTCTCGTAGGTCGTTCTTAGTCACAAACAGTGGAAATGACTGACTAAACAGTTGCTCTGAGTTAGGTACTAAGTCTCACAATTTTGTTTTTCACATTTCTAGGTTCCTTGCATCACCAGGATCTCTGGGCCATGTGGCCATAAGTAACCTGATGCATAAAGCAACATTATCGGGGATCCTCCAGGAAACGCTGCCAGCCATCGGGGACTGCCTCTCCCCGTTAGTGCTGCAGCCGCCCCACATCACAACAGTGGGAAGAGATCCGGAGGGAGTTCTGCGTCAAGTGGAACTTTCCTAACGCCATTGGATCAATAGATGGCAAGCACTTTGCGATCAGGTGCCCATCAAACTCTGGCTCAATATTTCACAACTACAAGAAATTCTACTCGATGGTACTGCTGGCTGTTGTTGACGCCCACTACAGGTTTCGACTGGTGGACATTGGGGCTGCCGGACACCAGTCCGATGGCGGTGTGTTGAGAGAGTCTAACCTCGGAAAGGCGTTAGCTGCCAACACCCTCCAGATCCCTGTAATCGCACAGCCTGCACCACCTCTGTGCCTCCTGGGGGATGAAGCCTTCCCGTTGAAAACGTACCTCATGCGCCCTTTCCCCGGAAGAGGCTTGGACTACCGAAAGAAGGTCTTCAACTACAGGCTCTCCCGGGGCAGGCGTACAGTAGAAAACGCCTTCGGAATACTTGTGTCTCGCTGGCGGGCGTTTCTGGCTCCCATGCATGGCACTGTTGAGCACTGTGAAAACATGATGAAGCGGGAGTCTGCCTCCACAACTTCCTGACACGGGATGAAGCCTACTGCCCTCCTGGATATGCTGACAGTGAAAGGAGGGGTGCCCGTGTGGATGGTCAGTGGCGAGCTGACATTTTGAATGTTGGTGTCAACAGGAGCCTAGGTGGCAACAGCAACCCAGCAGCAATCAGCATCAGGGACCAGCTGGCAGACCACTTCATCTCCCCTAGGGGAGCCGTCCCGCGGCAACACGACATAGTGACGAGGGAGTAGACGACGACACAAGGTTGTTATCAATGCTGTTCAATTTTTTTCTTTCCTTGCAAATAAATTGTATATATATTCTCTGCTCTGCTTGCTTAACAGGGTTGACCGGCAAAATATATTTCGCAATCCCTCGTTGTTTTCACCTTCAAAGAGCTTACCTGCCTACCTTGGTGAATTTTGTTGTAGAGGGGAGAGCGAGGTAATTGGCACAAGCGAGGAATATTGGCCATTCATGTTTTTCGCTTGCCACTGAGATACAGGCACGCATACCAAATGATTGGCTGCTTATTAAGTGAACCCGCAGGAATGTAGTAGTGGCTCACTTGGAAAATAGGACAGCTTGCGTATTAATTACAAAAGTCGGGTTTAATCTTTTCATTTACACCACAAAGGAGTAAAATAACATTCTAGATGTACTTTCGATAAGCCTGCTTTTCTACTTTCATTTCTCTCGGAAATATAAACAGGTTTCGAGCAATGCGTGCCACCCACGAAGCGAATGTAATGGGCAGAAAGCATGTTTGATTAACGGTATTAGCGCAGGCTGTGTGTCTGAGTAGCAGATGATGCTATTATGTGCACTAGACATTTTGCTAATTTACACAAGCACCAAAGATCATGCCGGGTTTGCAGGTACACTCGCTGCGCAAGCTATCGTCCACATTCGTGTGTGCCTACATTCCAAGCCACTTCCTTGACGCTTGGGGTAAATTTGAAAAATGTCTGTAGGTGTTCTTTCAAGCTATTTTATGTGATAGGAATCCCTGCAGCTTGCCTCCAAGAACTAAATCTGAAGTATTGAACTACAGAGTTAATAATATTCAGATTAACATAGACTGCTTCACAGATTATGTTGTTTTTTTTTTTTTTCTAACGATGTAGTCGAATTGCATATGCAGAGATTGCTCTTCGAAAATGTAGTTCATATTAACAGAATGTGTATATTATCAAAACATGAGTGGACACGTGTGCCTTCAGATGCACAAAGGTCGGGGGCGTTTTATTTCTGCTGAAATTTACATTCATACTCATACACAATCTGCATTACACAAGCCCTGAATTGGGCACTGGTGACCTCGTCCCAGCGATCTAGAGATTGTGCTAAAAAGAGTAGGCAAACGCCTCGTTCTGTGTCATTTTAGTCCTTAAATGATTAAAAGTTCTCTCTCCATTGTGTCAGCCTCCCTTCTGCGTGCAGAATGGAGGGGGTCCTGGGCACCTTTGTGACTGGCCTGATGACCTCCTCGAGGTGCTTGATGTTGATTCACCCGAGGTGGACGGCGTGGCTGGAACAGGAGCCTCGGGGCTGCACTGCAGCTCTTCTTGGGCAGGCTCGAAGTCAGTGGGAATGGTCGAGTCGTCAGGAGAAGATTCCACCATTTCCATTAACAGACACTGTGCTGTGTCGCCCACAGGTGGTGCCTTTACGTTGGTGGTTGCCCTGCAAGTGGGATTAACATATGGGAGAGAAATTTAGTTAGACAGCAAATGAGGATTCATGTTTTGTTTACATACTTCCTGGGTCGGCTATGTTTCTCGTAAACCGACATCATTTCCAGGAAGGCCCATTGTTTTTTCCGGTTGAAGTCACTGCCACTCCTTGTGGCAGCTTCAATGGCGCGGACCTTCCGAACATACCTGTCGCGTACACGCTCCCACTCTTTTTGTGCGTCCTCACCTGAAATAAATATGTCGAATTCAGTTCTTTCAAATGCAGACGTGATACAAAAATAAAATGCTGAAGAAGTTGCCATGTCAGTTAAGCCGCTTGCACTGCTTTTCTGTTTGAAGTCCTAAATAGCTAGAGCGCCTCAATGTCTTTTTGTTTGGATGATGCCATCGTTTGTAGTACCCGATGGCGACAGCACGCGCTCACAGAGAAAATACAAAGAAATCGCAGGAAGCAAAATGTCGCCGTAGCTACACCGTGGCCGTAGCACAGTCAGCGCCACGCGCGCGTGCAGGGACACGCTCTTTTACGCGCTTCAACACACACACACACACACAAAAAAAAAAAAAAGCGTTCGAAACAAAATGGCCAGATGTCGTCACGCCAAGCAAAGCGCACGTGAAATCACCCTAGTCAACTTACCGGACTTCATGCCGCAGGCAATGCGCACGGACTCCCAGGCATTCTTTTTTCGCTTGGAATCCCTGTACTCTAGAGAACCGACGTCATAAAGACACTCGCGCTCTCTCACCGCTTCAATGAGCCGCTCAACCTCGTCCGTCGTCAGATCGCTCGGTTCGCACTCCGCGGCACCTCCGTTCGCCATTTTTCTTTCCAACTGACGCTCGCGCGAGGAATTCTGGGTGACGACCGTCGCCGGCCGACGCCGAGATTCGAGCAGCGCCTACCTCGACGTGAGCTTCGCCGGCGCGCGCCGAGGCACGTTACGTTGCGAGGCGATCCACTTGTGTTCGGAGTATGAAGTCTCCTTTCGCAGCTACGTCACGCAACGCGCTCGGGAGCGCGCGCCCGTCGACGTTACGTTGGAGTATAAACAGCCCGCCTCGACGTGAGCTTCGCTGGCGCGCGCCGGGGCGCGTTACGTTGCGAGGCGTTCCACCTGTCGTCAGAGTATAAACTGTCCTTTCGTAGCAACGCCAGGCAACGCGGTTGGGCGCGCCCGCCCGTCGACGTTACGTTGGAGTATAAACAGCCCTTAAAGCGCGCGCGTCAGCGGATTAATCAGAAGCAGAACAAGGTAGGAGGTGGAACATTCCGCGCAGCGTGACATCGTCCCTTGCTAATTTCTTTACGTGAATTTGTTTGTTTTATATACTTCTGGCTGCCACATCCAGGGACGTCTTTTGGCGGCGCTCCATAGTGCATTTCGTGTCTGAAAATGCTAAAATAAACAGTTCGTACCAAACCTGTGTTTTAGTTGGGCGGCGGAGAAAAGCTCAACGGAGAAAAGCTCACCGGAGATAAGCTCACCGGAGAAAAGCTCACCGCAAAACCGGCAGATGCGGAGAAAAGCTCACCGGCCTTTGAGCGGATGCAGAGAAAAGCTCACCGATATTTTTTTAGCTTAGCTTGATTCTGCGTCAAACGTGGCAATTTAACACAATTCGCATTCGTCACTTCATTAAAAATATGTCCTCTTTTTTTGTAATGTTCTGAAGTCCATTGGACATATTTACCAATTCCTCAGAAATTAGTAATCACCCATTCTGTTAAAAAATGAAGCCGCAAGTATAAAGTCAAAACATTGTACGCCGATAAAAAAGGCAACAATTTATTGAGAGCTGACAGTAAGCCGTTGCTAGCTCTGTCAGATAAAGAGGTCTGTTCTTTGCGAGCTAATATGAATAGCGGTGTGTGAACCGTTTCAGCTCCAAATATTGTGTAGCGCCTAATAGATAGGTAGGTATTTGTTGATGTCATCAGTGTCGGCTACGCTGTCTTCTTTCTGTTAATTTCACTAAAGGCCCTATCACACTGCGGAAACAGTCGGAGAACTTTGTCCTTCAACACGAGGAAAACATGTTTTCGGGGACCCTGTCACATTGCGGAAACAGCAACAGTCCGGAAACATGTTGCTGTCGTCCGAAAACCATGTTTCCCAACTTGTTCTCCGACACTCGGGGAACATCCTGTCACACCGAGAAAGCGTGTTGGAAGAACACAAATTTCCTTTTCTCCTGCGCGCTGCATCCCTCTCTCTCTCGCCCTCGTCTGCCCGGCCGGCTCGGCTAAGCTACAAGCGCGAGCTCCGGGCTTTCAGCAGACCTGCCAAGCACGCGCGCCCGTGCAGTGCAAGCACTGTTCTGGGCCAGATGCTCGCGCTTGTAGCATCGGCTGCGTCTGGACCGAAGCCGAAACGAAGTATAGGCGGCTAGGCTCAGAGCCGCTGGCTCCGCTCGCCCCTTGAATCTTTGCCATTTTGGATCGCCGTCTCATCGACGTCGCTCTACCGTAGTCGGTTCATCAGCCGCGCGAACCATCTCGTGTTCTCTGGATTTGGCGGTTGCGTTCTGCTACAGGGCTAGACCCTTCCACGATGGCATACGCGCCGGCCACAGCAGCAGCTTCTGCTTTGAGGCCCTTTCATATTGAGGAAACACGGCGGAAACATGAACAAAACATGTTTCTCAACAGTCGGGGAACATGTCGGCTGTCGGCTCTGTTGCCCGACAACCCTGTCACATTGAGGAAACAGCAACACAACATGGACGACAGCGACAATGTTGTCTCGGTGTGACAGCTTTTGGCAACGGAAACCTCGACAACTTGTGTCGGACGACACGTGTTGCCCATTTCGGTGGCTGAGCGAATTTTTTGCCAGCAACACGGCAACATCTATATTTTTCTGTACAGATAGTCGCACGAGAATACTTCAAAAATTGACGTCAAGCGTGAAGGGCCATTTTGAACGCGGCTTCTTGCGCGGCGGCAGCTGATCGTCAGAATCATCTGAATTGATGGCACAAAGAAGCACCAAAGCAGAAGCTGCTGCTGTGGCCGGCGCCTTATACGCCATCGTGCAAGGGTCTAGCCCTGTAGCAGAACGCAACCGCCAAATCCAGAGAACACGAGATGGTTCGCGCGACTGATGAATCGACTACGGTAGAGCGACGGCGATGAGACGGCGATCCAAAATGGCAACGATTCAAGGGGCGAGCGGAGCCAGCGGATCTGAGCCTGGCCGCCTATACTTCATTTCAGCTTCGGTCCAGACGCAGCCGCGCGAGCATCTGGCCCAGAACAGAGCTTGCACTGCACGAGCGCGCGTGCTTGGCAGGGATGCTGAAAGCCCGGAGCTCGCGCTTGTAGCTTAGCCGAGCCGGCCGGGCAGACGAGGGCGAGAGAGAGAGGGAGGCAGCGCGCAGGAGAGGAGGCAATTTGTGTTCTTCCAACACGCTTTCTCGGTGTGACAGGATGTTCCCCGAGTGTCGGAGAACAAGTTGGGAAACATGGTTTTCGGACTACAGCAACATGTTTCCGGAGTTTGTGGAGACTAACATAGAGGACGAAAACAGGACGACACGTTTCTCCAACTGGCAGCATACATTTATTTTGACGCCCGTCACCGAACGCGACAGTCACCGCGCGGAGTTGGAAGGGTTGAGGAGGACAGAGAAGGAAGGGAGGGTGGGGGTGGAGAGAGGATGGAGATGGAGGGAAAGAGAAACATGTTTTTAGCCGGGAGCACGCCAACGAGGTACAGCAGGCGGCTTCCAACCCATCCCTCCATTCCCTGCACCCAATTGCCCAGCACGTCGGTTCGTGCCCCTCCTGCGAACCAGAGTTTCCGGCCACCACGACAGTGGGCACACACAGGTCAAGATACGGCCGCGAGATTATCGAAGCCTTCGCTATGCGCCATTCACCGCAAAACATCGGGTCCCCATCGCTTTGTCTCTCCGACGCCGACGTTTCCTTTCTGCGTCCGGAGTTGCGACAAACGTAGGCGCCTTTGAAGTAGGGTCGCCCTTCCCTCCTCAAGGTCACTTCCCTTATTACCCCCACCCCCCCCCCCCCCCCCCCTTTTTTGACTTCGGCGTGCGCTGCCGGCTAAAAACATGTTTCTCTTTCCCTCCATCTCCATCCTCTCTCCACCCCCACCCTCCCTTCCTTCTCTGTCCTCCTCAACCCTTCCAACTCCGCGCGGTGACTGTCGCGTTCGGTGACGGGCGTCAAAATAAATGTATGCTGCCAGTTGGAGAAACGTGTCGTCCTGTTTTCGTCCTCTATGTTAGTCTCCACAAACACCGTAACTTAACCAGCACGCTCCATTTCCACGAATGTTTCCGGACTTTTGCTGTTTCCGCAATGTGACAGGGTCCCCGAAAACATGTTTTCCTCGTGTTGAAGGACAAAGTTCTCCGACTGTTTCCGCAGTGTGACAGGGTGCTTCTTTGTGCCATCGATTCAGATGATTTTGACGATCAGCTGCTGCCGCGCAAGAAGCCGCGTTCGAAATCGCCCTTCACGCTTGACGTTATTATTGAAGTATTCTCGTGCGACTATCTGTACAGAAAAATATAGATGTTGCCGTGTTGCTGGAAACAAAAATTGGCTCAGCCACCGAAATGGGCAACACGTGTCGTCCGACACAAGTTGTCGAGGTTTCCGTTGCCAAAAGCTGTCACACCGAGACAACATTGTCGCGGTCGTCCATGTTGTGTTTCTGTTTCCTCAATGTGACAGGGTTGTCGGGCAACAGAGCCGACAGCCGACATGTTTCCCGACTGTTGAGAAACATGTTTTGTTCATGATTCCGCCGTGTTTCCTCAATGTGACAGGGCCTTAACAAAACTTCAGTTGCGAGAACAGCTTCGTCCTGTCGTGTTTGTTTTCTTCACACTGTCGTCGTCGTTTGAGCGGTTTTCATCATGTATAACGTTTACCGAGTAACAACGGTGCCAGTGCGCAGCTCACCGTAAAAGGGCACTATCACACAAAGGGAACGCGTGAAAACACCAGCACGAACGGCTAGAAAGCGTGGATGTCCGTGGAAGAAAGAAGCCTCGATATCCTATTGACTGTTTTATCCTGTTTTCAAAGGTTAACAAAAGCTTCAAAGAGAATTTCAGGCACGCGTTGTAGCGCATACACTTTTGAATTTTCGGCAGTTACAGCTTTGATTTTTTAGTTTTTAGGCAGACATCATTAAGTTTTTTTTACTTTTTCCTGTTTTTCAAGTTCATAAAGTTTTCAGTTAGGCTTTCGTTGCCTAGAGAGTAAAGCCTGGTTCAGACAGTTGCGTTTGACTGCGTTGCGGCCGCGAGAGATTAGGAGATCCCCGCTGCTTATATTGCTTATTTTGCGTGCCAAGATGATTCCTTGAATTGGATTCCACGCTTCATGCGAAGCACAGATGTGCCGGTGACTCGCTTTGGGTTCGCGCCGCAACGCAGTCAAACGCACTCAAACGCAAGTGGCTGAACCACAGAAACACATGCCCGCAATTATTAATTTGGGAGCAATATACCCAATAAGCTTAACAAATATTACAAACAAGGACATTTTCTTTTTTACGAAGTCGAAGAATTTTAATGATTATAAATTAATATTTGTTACGCATGATCCAACAGCCTCCATATAAAAAGAAGAAAATATATCGGTGAGCTTTTCTCCGCCTCCGCCTGTTTTGCGGTGAGCTTTTCTCCGGTGAGCTTATCTCCAGTGAGCTTTTCTCCGGTGAGTTTTTCTCCGGTGAGCTTTTCTCCGGGATTCGTTTTAGTTACTTCCTTCGTACTTACAACTTACAACTTGCCATTCGCAATAATACTCAAGACGTAAACTTTTATTTTTTTTTTTTTTTTTGGGGGGGGGGGGGGGGGAGGTAAACACAACGTTTTCCCCACGACGCCTAGGGAACCTAATTTGGAATGGTTTCTCGACGTTCTATAAACTTCGTTGGTAGTCCGGATGTCGTAAATACACGTATCATAAACGTCGAAGGAGGATGCAACGGCCCACTGAGACGTGCATGTGACGTTTGACAAACGTCTTTGGGAACGTTTTCTCAACCTTCTGTGCACCCTTTCTCGCGGACATTTAAAGGTTTCATCGACGTCGAACGAAGGTAACGTCCGGACCTTCGACGTTGTACGACGTCACGTTACAGACGTCTTCGACGTTCTTTCGACGTTTTCTTTACGTTTATGTGCTGCCTGGGGCTAATCGCGCGCTATGTCAGAACTAAGTCACTCGCTCGGAACCCATACAAAAATAGTCTATGGACGTCTATGGAAAATCCTATGGTGAGCTATCACCTTCTATGGCCCTCTATGGTCAGCCATTAGAAACCATAAAACACGCTATAGCCACCTATAGAAAAATGTATGTCTTCAAAGCTTTAGAATCTCGACCTTTCCGATTTCTATACCTGGCTATAGAATAATTTATGACTACGCAGCTATAGACTCGCGACTATTCAATATTCTTTAGCGAGCTAGAGAAATATGTATGTCCTTGAGGCTATAGATTCGCGACTATTGAATGTGCTTTAGCCGGCTATAAAGTGGCGTATGTCCCTAAATCTATAGAATCGCGACCATTGAATTTTCTTTAGCCTACGCTATAGCGTTTTATGTCACCAAAGCTATAGGCCTTTGACCTTTCAATATTCTTTAGCCGTCTATAGAGCGGTGTATGTCCATAAATTTATAGACTCGCGACCATCGAACTTTCTTTAGCCGTCTCTATAGTGTTTTATGTCACCAAAGCTATAGGCCTCCGACCATTCAATGTGCTTTAGCCGACTATAGGGTGGTGTATGTCCCTAAATCTATAGAATCGCGACCATTTAATTTTCTTTAGCCGACTCAATAGTGTTCTATGTCACCAAAGCTATAGCCTCCAACTTTACAATGTGCTTTAGCCGGCTATAGAGGGATGTATGTCTCCCGAGCTATAGACTCGCGACCATCCAATTTTTTTAGTCGGCTCACTGGTTTGTTTAGGCTAAAGGCCCGCGACCCTCTTTTTTTTTTTTTTTTTTACTGCAGATGTACAAAAGTGGAAGAGAGTCATTCATGCGCTCGATCGGGGCGAGAATTTTCTTCAGCCAGGTTAACGTCGCCGAGGCTATACGCCCGCGATCACAAAAACGTCCTTACCTGCCTATAGGACTATTGCAGTTTTGCCGGCTGCTTTCCCTGCGCATTGCCTTATTTCGGCGTTGACGTCATCTCAGTCTTCCGTTTTCTAGCTCTAATTGTCTGTCGTTTCCAGTGTATTTTGTAAGTATATGTATTTCGTAGCGCGCCTTCTACTTTGTCCCTGTCCCTGCCATGTTTGTATTTCTTTCTGCCTGCTGTGTTAAATATATTTAATGTTTTTTTTGTTTTTTTTTGTGTATATTTCGTCGCTCTCGACGCGGCGTCAAGAACGCTGCTTACGCCACTACAGAGGTGAGCTTTACTCTTGTCACGACGGTTTATCGCGCTATAAAGCCGTCTATTGGACTCGTATAAAGTCTCGAGAGGGCGGTTTCGAATGCCGGTGCACATGTCATCGGTGTAGGTAGAACAACGACGTAGCAATCGCGACGCGAGTGCTGACTGCGCCTCGATCTGGCCGCCCGCGCTCGCTCTGTGGAAATGTAAGCTTGGGACTCTCGAGCCCCGTTAGCTTACTGAAGATGCAAGACACTGCTTGGTCGTCGCGAATCCTCTGCCCTTCGAATGGCTTCGAAGCCGTTCCAGCGCCCGGCGTATACCCTACGCAGCGTCCTCCAACAACCGTTCGCACAGCATCGGAACCCTCCGTCTGCGAGCGCGCGTTCGCCGTCGCGGGGATTATGTTCGCGGGAGTTCATGTTCGCGGTGTTTCATGTTCACCGCAGGAGTTCATAAAATGCTCCCATTCAAGTCGCGACGATAAATCGTCGGCGCTCGCAGACTGCCAGTGGGCTCCAGAAAGGTTGCGATGCTGCGCGGGCGTTCGCTGACAGGCGCTGCTGCCTAGGGTACGCCGAGCACTGGAACGTTTTCGCCGGCGTTCGCAGGACAAAGATTCTCAACGACAAAGCAGCGCCCTGCATCATCAGCAAGTTAACGCTGCTCGAGAGTCCCACGCTCACATTTTATCAGAGTGAGGCGCAATCGTCTCTCATTTCGCGATTGCTGCGTCGTTGCTCTGACTAAACAATTGACAGTTCTCTCGAGACTTCATGAGCGTTAAATCGACGCGTCTATAGCGCGATAGAGTGTCGTGACAACAAAAAAGCTTACCCCGGCAGGGGCGTAAGCAGCGGTGCAATGTCCGTCAACGCCCATGTCGAGAACGGCGAAATATACAAAAATAACAGCCGAAAACAAAATTAATATTATCCCCCCCTTTAAAAGCGCATCGTCCCGATGCAGCACAAACCGAAAACAAAGCGAACAGAAATAACGGTAAACTAAAGAGTCATTTGGAACACAAAAGGTCCACAGTCCTATCGAGCGTAGTACGGCTTCATGCGCACGACGTGGACGACTTCTGGTCTTGGAGGGCGGCGTGATGAAGTCCGTGTTCCATCGGGCATCACCTCGTAGTTCAGATCCCCGAGTCGACGAAGCACTTTGTAGGGTCCAAAGTAAAGCTTCAGGAGTTTCTCGCTGAGACCACGGCGGCAAATCGGTGTCCAGACCCACACCCTGTCTCCCGGCTGGAAGTGGACGTCCACGCGACGAAGGTTGTAGCGGCCAGTGTCGATACGTTGTTGGGCTTCAATCCGGAGTCTGGCGAGCTGACGGACTTCTTCTGCCCGTTGGGCAACCACCTGGGCGTCGTCGCTTCCGTCGACAGCCGGTTCGTGGGGTAACATTGCGTCCAGCATTGTCGTCACTTTGCGACCATGAACCAGTTGAAAGGGTGTAACCCCGGTGGTTTCTTGCACGGCCGTATTGTAAGCAAAGGTGACATACGGCAACACCTCGTCCCATGTCTTGTGCTCCACGTCGACGTACATGGAAATCATGTCGGCGATGGTCTTATTGAGTCTTTCCGTCAGCCCGTTGGTCTGAGGGTGGTACGCCGTAGTGCGACGATGGCTGGTGTGGCTGAGACGAAGGACTTCTTGTGTCAGCTGGGCCATGAACGATGATCCACGGTCTGAGATCAGGACTTCAGGAGCGCCGTGCCGGAGGACGATGGATTCAATGAAAAACTTGGCAACTTCCACAGCAGTTCCGGAAGGAAGGGCTTTCGTTTCGCCGTACCGCGTAAGATAATCTGTGGCGACGATGATCCAGCGATTTCCCGACGTCGACGGCGGAAAAGGGCCAAGTAGATCCATTCCGACCTGTTGGAAGGGTGCCGTTGGCGGAGGAATGGACTGCAAGAGTCCGGCCGGCTTCGTCGGAGGCTTCTTTCGTCGCTGGCATTCATGGCATGATCGTGTGTATAGGTTGACGGTTTTGGGGAGCTTGGGGCAGTAATACTTTTCACGAATACGGGCCAGTGTCCGGCTGTAACCAAGGTGTCCGGACGTCGGGTCGTCGTGGCAGGCTTGGAAGATCTCCTCCCGAAGGTCGATCGGGATTACCAGCAGCCATGTCGAGTTGTTGTTCCCGAAGTTCTCTTTGTAGAGTACACCTTGTCTAATGGCGAAGGTCGGCAGGGCTCGTGAAAAAACACGTGGTATGGCACTCCCACGCCCTTCCAGGTGCTCTATTAGTGCGCGCAGCTCAGGATCGTCTCGCTGACGTCGGGCCATGTCGTCGCTGTTCACTGCGCCCAGGAAACACTCGTCGTCATCGTCGTCACTGCTGTCGGAAGGTGTTTCGACGGGAGCTCTGGACAGGCAGTCGGCGTCGCTGTGCTTGCGGCCTGACTTGTAGACTACGGTCATGTTGAACTCTTGTAGTCGGAGACTCCATCGCGCAAGGCGTCCTGAGGGGTCCTTGATGTTCGCAAGCCAGCAGAGCGAATGGTGGTCCGTGACTATGCGGAACGGGCTTCCGTATAAGTACGGACGAAACTTCGTGATCGCCCAGACGACCGCAAGGCATTCTTTTTCAGTCGTGGAGTAATTTCGCTCCCCCTTGGACAATGTCCGACTTGCGTAGGCGATGACTCGCTCGGTGCCTTCTTGTACTTGAACCAGTACCGCGCCAAGTCCTGCGTTACTTGCGTCCGTGTGAATCTCGGTTTCCGCATCCTGGTCGAAATGTCCAAGAACGGGAGGCGCCTGCAGTCGTCGCTTCAACTCGTCGAATGCCTGCTGCTGCTCCTCGGCCCATTCGAACTTCTCGGCGTCCTTCGTGAGGCTTGTGAGCGGTGCGGAAATCCTCGCGAAATCTCGAACGAAGCGCCGATAGTAGGCACATAGCCCAAGGAACCTTCGCACGGCCTTCTTGTCTGCCGGCGCTGGAAATGCTGCGACGGCGCGAGTCTTCTCTGGGTCGGGGCGAACGCCATCGTTACTGACACGTGACCTAGGAACTTCAGCTCGTCATAGGCGAACCGACACTTTGACGGCTTCAGGGTGAGTCCGGCAGTCCGTATGGCTTGGAGAACAGCTCGCAGTCGTCGCAGGTGCTCGTCGAAGTCGCTGGAAAACACAACGACGTCGTCGAGGTAGACGAGACAGCTCTGCCACTTCAGTCCTGCCAGTACGGTGTCCATGACACGCTGGAAGGTTGCTGGCGCCGTGCACAGTCCGAAGGGCATCACCTTGAACTCGTACAGCCCATCCGGTGTGACGAAAGCTGTCTTCTCTCGGTCCCGCTCGTCGACTTCGATCTGACAGTAGCCGCTCTTCAGGTCCATTGATGAAAAGTATCGGGTGTGGCGCAGCCGGTCTAACGTGTCGTCGATGCGGGGGAGTGGATAGACGTCTTTCTTCGTTACCGGGTTCAGCTGCCGGTAGTCCACGCAGAACCTAAGCGTTCCGTCCTTCTTCTTAACCAGTACGACTGGGGAGGCCCATGGACTGCTTGAAGGTTGGATTATGTCGTCATTCAGCATCTCTTGAACTTGACCCAGCACCTCCACCAAAATGTCACGGGTGGTGACCAAAAGAAAACAGAAAATGAACAAGAAGAAATAAACGTTTAATGTGGCGAACTTTTGCCAAAAATAAAAGGGTACAAAAGAAAACAGCAGAGCGTCGCGGGCGTCGATGTCGGCGAAACCGCAGGATCGAGCGCAGAGGCGAGACTGACTCGACAAGGTCGCGGGCGGCCTCTTATCTAGAATGAGTCACTATCTAGAAGATTCGGCGGGGAACGTTCGAGCGTAGCGCGCTTGGGGCGAGAATGAACACGCACTTTCTAGAACAACAAAAACGATAGAAGTTATGTTCGCAGCAAGAACAAACGAGAACCCTCTGCAAGTCTGCGCGCGGCAATATCATTAGGCACGCGCTACCCTAGGTGCGTCCTATTATCTCTCTGTTCTGCGAATTCAACAAATCAGCAAGCGCTGTGGCTAATTTTTCTTCTTTTTCTTTAAATTATGAGACATTAAATCATTGGAGCTTCTTGGAGCACACATCCCCACCATGAGTCATTATGGTGCTCAGAGATTGTAATTGATGGCAGTGATATAGACTGAACTCACGGATGAAAAATGTATTACGGCACAAATTCCTTAAACCACGCAATCATAGATGCCACTACGATGCAAAGATTCCCAAAATTGACGTTTAAAAATGCGAACCTAACAGTGTACACATAATTCAAAAGTGCTTGGTAAAATATATATATATAAATATATATATATATATATATACAAATAAATAGATAAATAAATAAATAAATATATATATATATATATATATTTATTTATTTATTTATTTATTTATTTATTTATTTATTTGTGGACATCCTGCACAAAGAAAAAGTATTCGTTATTAATTCTTCATTTTAAATTATAATGTTGCTACACAGCGTAAAATATCATATCTTCAAACCTGCCTCGTTTTGGGTCACTTCTGGGAAGTGCAGCTTTAGAGCTGGGGGGCCTTCATGGAGCTGTCCTGTTCACTCCGTAGTGACAGCAGAGTAGACGCTATGCGTGTTTGAGGCCAATCATGTCTCCGGTTAGGGTCCCGTGACAACTGTCTCGAAGCTGGTGATAACGCTGGACACGGCACCTGCCTTAAGCCCAAGGCCACACATAGCATCCACTGCACTATCAACCTTGGCTCGAACTGTCAACAGGATATAAGTGACACATTCTCTCGCTGTGTCCATTGTTGGTATGCCCCTGAAGATTAGTCTTTGTGATCGCACCCCCGTTCTGGCCTTGAAGGAGCTCTGCTTTTCAATTTTTCTGTTTTTTCTCTCTCCCTAAGCTAAAAGCATTGCAGAAGGTGCGGACTCGGCGGACCAATCAACCGTAGACTTTCTATCGCTTCACTCCGCTCTCTGTGCGCATGTAACGGAAGGAGCGTGATCACGTGGTTTGACGGATGACGTAATAGCCGCTGCCAATCCCGGAATGAGGCTGCTTGCGGATCTAGTTTCGCGAGTGGTGCGGCCCGCGGGGCTGCTGTGGATTTCGCTTCTATGTTAAAAGGTATCCCGATCGAAAAGTCCTACCCCTATGTCGGCAACAAGCGATTTCTTCAAAGAAGCCCAAGACATTCTTGTGATGCGTTCAGTGTTCGGTTCGGCAAATAACAGCTTGTGCTACATCGTGGTGAATCTTCACGGATCCCTTCCTTCTCGGTTTCGTGTTTGAGTGGTTGGTCTGCAGTGCCCGTGTCGAAGTATATTTCGGATTACATCTTTCAAGTCCGGTATTTTGAACGTAAGTGCGCTGCAACCTACTCGGCGACAATTGACCGTTCTGTAGTGTCTATCTCCTGGCAGTGCCTATCTTCTGACAGCTGGGAGAATAATTTCCCCGTGATTCTACCGCAGTCGCCTGCCATTAGCTTTCTGAAATCATGTGAAAATTGTAGTTAGAATACTGACATTCTTTGTCTCTCTGCGTTTTGTGAAAAGACGTTTCATGGACACCTTTTCGTGGATAGACGCTTCATGGATACACGTTTAGTCGGCACTCGTTACGCGAATCGCACGCTGCAGGGACATTTCGTCGCGCCTGTATTCCTGAGGAGCGTGCTCACCGACTCACTCCCCCCCCCCCGTTCACGCCACTTCTTGGCAAATCATTACAAAAAAACAAACAAAAAAAACATATTTTGAGTTTATAAATGTCACGTGTTGATGTAATGATTTCGATGAAACGTGTTTTGATAAACTGATTGCAGCGCCAATGAGTGGCGACTGGCACTCATTGGTAGTAGAGATTGCTTAGTGTGTGCTTGTCTACAGAATGGGCTTTGTGTAATAAACTTCTAGGAGATTTAAAAACAATACCTTGTGTCTGTTTACCTGTGCTTTTGCAAACACCTGAGTGAGTGCATTTGTTTTTTGTTGTTGTTTTGTTGAAATGTTAGCTCTTTGTTTTAAATGGGGCTATGAAGTTCGGCACGTCTCACAAGGTTTTTTTTAAAGATGTCCAGTGACAACAAATAATTTGTTTCACATTTCATACGATTGCGGTAAAAAGAAAAACTACAGGCAGCTATGGCACGATGGTAAGGAGACTCATAAGACGAGCTATAGAATGAGCTATAGCGGACCATGCAAAGAGCCATAGGCGGCTAAAAAAACCATAGGAAAAGCCATAAGCAGCTATAGCACGGTGTCTAAAAAAATCCATAAAGTAAGCCATAGAGATCTCTATAGCAGACCATACAGAAAGCTATAGGCGGCTAAAGGAATTATAGGAAATGCCATAGGCGGCCGTAGCACGATGGGTGGAGAGAACCATAGGACGAACTATAGAATGAGCTATAGCGAACCATACAATGAGCAACAGGCGGCTAAAGAAACCACAGGAAAAGCCATAGGCAGCTATAGCACGGTGTCCAAAGAGATCCATAAAGCAAGCCATAGAGATCTCTATAGAAGACCTTACAAAAAGCTATAGAAGGCCAAAGGAACCAAAAGAAAAGCCATAGGCGGCTATAGCATCCTTTCTAAAGAGATTCCTAGATTAAACCATACAAAATTCGATAGCCAAATTTTCATTGAAAAAGCTATAGACAACCATAGGGTAGACCATAGGAAAAGCTATAGACAGCCATAGAAGCGGCTGTAGCTAATTGGGCCAATTTTCTATAACCGGCCATACAAAGGATTTTCTATAGCCGACCATAGACCATTTTTGTATGTGTGCTACCACTACGCGTCATGACGAGATGGAAGTAATTCCGCTTTCATGGCTTCAACAGTATGATTAGGGGGGCGAGGAACTCACTTGATCAACTGACGTTCTTGCGAACACCCACAGTTCACCGCATGACACTTTAGCGAATAGTCGGCCGCCGCGAGGCGGCGTTTACGGGTGGGCCAAGTTGGTTAACAATTTTGTAATAAGCCACCGTAGACTCGATGCGAAGCGGCGTATAAGCGCAGCGCGGGGGGTTGGTTAATTCCCATACAAAAATGGTCTATGGTCGGCTATAGAAAATCCTTTGTATGGCCGGCTATAGCAAATTGGCCCAATTAGCTATAGCCGTTTCTATGGCTGTCTATAGCTTTCCCTATGGTCTCCCCTATAGTTGTCTATAGCTTTTTCAATGGAAATTTCGCTATCGAATTCGGTATGGTTTAGTCTATGGGTCTCTTTAGAAAGGATACTATAGCCGCCTATGGCTTTTCTTTTGGTTCCTTTAGCCGCCTACAGCATTTTGTATGGTTTGCTATAGAGATCTCTATGGCTTACTCTATGGATCTTTTTAGACACCGTGCTATAGCTGCCTATGGCTTTTCCTACGGTTTCTTTAGCCGTCTATTGCCCTTTGTATGGTCCGCTATAGCTCATTCTATAGCTCGTCTTATGGTTCTCTATACCCATCGTGCTACAGCTTTCTATAGCATTTCATATGGTCCCTTTAGCCGCCTATAGCATATTGTATGGTTTGCTATAGAGATCTCTATGGCTTACTCTATGGATCTTTCTAGACACCGTGCTATAGCTGCCTATGGTTTTTCCTATGGTTTCTTTAGCCGCCTATTGCTCTTTGTATGGTCCGCTATAGCTCATTCTAAAGTTCGTCTTATGGTTCTCTATACCCACTGTGCTACAGCTCCCTATAGAATTTTCTATGGTTCCTTTAGCCACCTATAGCATCTTGTGTGGTGTGCTGTAGAAATCTCTATGCCTTACTCTATGGATCTTTTTAGACACCGTGCAATAGCTGCCTATGGCTTTTTCTATGATTTCTTTAGCTGCCTATTGCTCTCTGTATGGTTTGCTATTGCTTCTTCTATATCTCGTCTTATGAGACTCTTTCCCATCGTGCCATAGCTGCCTGTAGTTTTTCTTTTTACCGCAATCGTATGAAATGTGAAACAAATTATTTGTTGTCACTGGACATCTTTAAAAAAAACCTTGTGAGACGTGCCGAACTTCATAGCCCCATTTAAAACAAAGAGCTAACATTTCAACAAAACAACAAAAAACAAATGCACTCACTCAGGTGTTTGTAAAAGCACAGGTAAACAGACACAAGGTATGGTTTTCAAATCTCCTAGAAGTTTATTACACACAGCCCATTCTGTAGACAAGCACACACTAAGAAATCTCTACTATGTGAAGAGGTACTACTGAGCTGTTATACAACTGAGAATATTGTAAAGCAAACAAGAACCAAAGGCAATTCCTGGGTAGTGTCTAATCCCCTGGCAGCGAGCCGAATCCCCCCCCCCCCCCCCCCCTTTGCCCCGAATTTCTAATGCCAGTCGCCACTCATTGGCGCTGCAATCAGTTTATCAAAAGACGTTTCATCGAGATCGTTTCATCAACACGTGACGTTTATAAACAACTCAAAATATGTTTTTTTTTTTTTTTGTAATGATTTGCCAAGAAGTGGCGTGAATGCGTGGGCTGAGTCGGTGAGCACGCGCCTCAGGAATACAGGCGCGACGAAATGTCCCTGCAGCGTGCAATTCACGTAACGAGTGCCGACTAAACGTGTGTCCATGAAGCGTCTATCCACGAAAAGGTGTCCATGAAACGTCTTTTCACAAAACGCAGAGAGAATAAGAATGTCAGTATTCTAACTACAATTTTCACATGATTTCAGAGAGCTAACGGCAGGCGACTGCGGTAGAATTACGGGGAAATTATTCTTCCAGCTGTCAGAAGATAGGCACTGCCAGGAGATAGACACTACAGAACGGTCAATTGTCGCCGAGTAGGTTGCAGCGCACTTACGTTCAAAATACCGGACTTGAAAGATGTAATCCGAAATATACGTCGACACGGGCACTGCAGACCAACCACTCAAACACAAAACCGAGAAGGAAGGGATCCGTGAAGATTCACCACGATGTAGCACAAGCTGTCATTTGCCGAACCGAGCACTGAACTCATCTCAAGAATGTCTTGGGCTTCTTTGAAGAAATCGCTTGTTGCCGACATACGGGCAGGACTTTTCGATCGGGATACCTTTTAACGTAGAAGCGAAATCCACAGCAGCCCCGCGGGCCGCACGACACGCGAGACTAGGTCCGCAAGCAGCCTCATTCCGGGATTGGCAGCGGCTATTACGTCATCCGTCAAACCACGTGATCACGCTCCTTCCGTTACATGCGCACAGAGAGCGGAGTGAAGCGATAGAAAGTCTACGGTTGATTGATCCGCCGAGTCCGCACCTTCTGCAATGCTTTTAGCTTAGGGAGAGAGAGAAAACAGAAAAATTGAAAAGCAGAGCTCCTTCAAGGCCAGAACGGGGGTGCGATCACAAAGACTAAACCTCGGGGGCATACCAACAATGAACACAGCGAGAGAAAGTGTCACTTATATCCTGTTGACAGTTCGAGCTAAGGCTGATATTGCAGTGGATGCTATGTATGGCCTTGGGCTTAAGGCAGGTGCCGTGTCCAGCGTTATCACCAGCTTCGAGACAGTTGTCACGGGACCCTAACCGGAGACATGATTGGCCTCAAACACGCACAGCGTCTACTCTGCTGTCACTACCGAGTGAACAGAACAGCTCCATGATGGCCCCCCAGCTTTTGGACTTCTTTCTAAAGCTGCACTTCCCAGAAGTGACCCAAAACGATGCATGTTTGAAGATATCATACTTTACGCCTTTTAGCCCACATTCTAATTCAAAATGAATAGTTAATGGCTAATACTTTCCCTTTGCGCAGGATGTCCACAAACGACTAAATAAATGAATAAATAAATATATATATATATATATATATATATATATATATTTATATTTTTTTTTACCAAGCACTTTTGAATTTTGTGTACACTGTTAGGTTCGCATTTTTAAACGTCAATTTGGGGAATCTTTGCATCGTTGTGGCATCTATGATTGTGTGGTTTAAGAAATTTGTGCCGTAATACTTTTTCATCCGTGAGTTCAGTCTATATCACTGCCATCAATTACAATCTCTGAGCACCATGATGACTCATGGTGGGGATGTGTGCTCCAAGAAGCTACAATGAGTTTAATGTCTGATAATTTAAAGAAAAAGAAGAAAAATTAGCCACAGCGCTTGCTGATTTGTTGAACTCGCAGAACAGAAAGATAATAGGACGCACCGAGGGTAGCGCGTGCCTAATGATATTAATTTTTTTTTTCGGCTGTTATTTTTGTATATATCGCCGTTCTCGACATGGGCGTTGACGGACATTGCACCGCTGCTTACGCCCCTGCCGGGGTAAGCTTTTTTGTTGTCACGACACTCTATCGCGCTATAGACGCGTCGATTTAACGCTCATGAAGTCTCGAGAGAACTGTGAATTGTTTAGTCAGAGCAACGACGCAGCAATCGCGAAATGAGAGACGACTGCGTGGGACTCTCGAGCGTGGGACTCTCGAGCAGTGTTAACTTGCTGATGATGCAGGGCGCTGCTTTGTCGTTGAGATTCTTTGTCCTGCGAACGCCGTCGAAAACGTTCCAGTGCTCGGCGTACGTAGGCAGCAGCGCCTGTCAGCGACCGCCCGCGCAGCATCGCAACCTTTCTGGAGCCTACTGGCAGTCTGCGAGCGCCGACGATTTATCGTTGCGACTTGAATGGAAGCATTTTATAAACTCTTGCGGTGAACATGAAACACCGCGAACATGAACTCCCGCGAACATAATCCCCGCGACGGCGAACCGCCGGCGCTCGCAGACGGAGGGTTCCGATGCTGTGCGAACGGTTGTTGGAGGACGTGCGTAGGGTATACGCCGGGCGCTGGAACGGCTTCGAAGCCATTCGAAGGGCAAAGGATTCACGACGACCAAGTAGTGTCTTGCATCTTCAGTAAGGTAACGGGGCTCGAGAGTCGCAAGCTTACATTTCCACAGAGCGAGCGCGGCCGGCCAGATCGAGGCGCAGTCAGCACTCGAGTCGCGATTGCTACGTCGTTGCTCTGCCTACACCGATGACATGTGCACCGGCATTCAAAACCGCCCTCTCGAGACTTTATACGAGTCCAATAGACGGCTTTATAGCGCGATAAACCGTCGTGACAAGAGTAAAGCTCACCCTGTAGTGGCGTAAGCAGCGTTCTTGACGCCGCGTCGAGAACGACGAAATATACACAAAAAAAAAAAACATTAAATATATTTAACACAGCAGGCAGAAAGAAATACAAACATGGCAGGGACACGGACAACGTAGAAGGCGCGCTACGAAATACATATACTTACAAAATACACTGGAAACGACAGATAATTAGAGCTAAAAAACGGAAGATTGAGATGACGTCAACGCCGAAATAAGGCAATGCGCAGGGAAAGCAGCCGGCAAAACTGCAATAGTCCTATAGGCAGCTAAGGACGCTTTTGTGATCTCGGGCGTGTAACCTAGATGACGTACGCCCCGTTAACCTGGCTGAAGAAAATTCTCGCCCCGATCGAACGCATGAATGACTCTCTTCCACTTTCGTACATCTGCAGTAAAAAAAAAAAAGAAAAAAGAGGGTCGCGGGTCTATAGCCTAAGCAAACCAGTGAGCCGACTAAAAAAAATTGGATGGTCGCGAGTCTATAGCTCGGGAGACATACATCCCTCTATAGCAGGCTAAAGTACGTTGTAAGGTCGGAGACTATAGCATTGGTGACATAGAACACTTTTGAGTCGGCTAAAGAAAATTCAATGGTCGCGATTCTATAGATTTAGGGACATACACCACTCTATGGTCGGCTAAAGCACATTGAATGGTCGGAGGCCTATAGCTTTGGTGACATAAAACACTATAGAGACGGCTAAAGAAAGTTCGATGGTCGCGTGTCTATAGACTTAAAGACATACACCACTCTATAGCCGGCTAAAGAACATTGGAAGGTCAAAGGCCTATAGCTTTGGTGACATAAAACGCTATAGAGTAGGCTAAAGAAAACTCAATGGTCGCGATTCTATAGATTTAGGGACATACACCACTCTATAGCCGGCTAAAGCACATTCAAATGTCGCGAATCTATAGCATCAAGGACATACATGTTTCTATAGCTAGCTAAAGAATATTGAATAGTCGCGAGTCTATAGCTGCGTAGTCATAAATTATTCTATAGCCAGGTATAGAAATCGGAATGGTCGAGATTCAAAAGCTTTGAAGACATACATTTTTCTATGGGTGGCTATAGCGTGTTTTATGGTTTCTAATGGCTGACCATAGAGGGCCATAGAAGGTGATAGCTCACCATAGGAGTTTCTATAGACGTCCATAGATCATTTTTGTATGGGAACACGCGCCCCTGTTATTCACTAAAACGTCGACTTGCTCAAATGTCAATGTTTGCTCAAACGTCATTCGGTCACGTGATGTGGACCCGTAATAACTAATATATTATCATATAAGGTCACTAAACTAACAGCTAGGAGATTACTGTTGGACCGTATTCTTTTCAAAAATATTCTTACAATTTTGAATAAAATTAAGGTCAACAATTGACCACTTTCTTCGAAGTAACCTGCCTCAAAATATAAACGAGATCCCTTATTTTACCAGGAAATAACTGATTGCATAGCGGATGAAGTGACTGGCATGGTATATCTTAGTTTTCAAACCATCTTCTTACGGGAAAATTTTTTCTTACCTTGTACTTGGGACCAATAGTTCCGGGACCATTTGTTCTTTCACCCGCAGCGATACCGTTCACTCGCTGTAAGTTTTTTCCGAGCGTGATTACTGCTGCAGAAATCCTAGAGTCCAAGGTGAGTTAAATCACCTAAAGCTGCCTAAAGCGAGAGTCAAATGCGATGCTTACCTGCCTCTCAAAAAGGAGTCGAGATTTGGATTCAATGGACCTTGCGTCAACATCACAGTGTGCAATTCCAAGCATTCGCGAACCAGTGATTCAGCAGACTCATCTGATATATCCGTCAGTGCCGGGCTTTTTAAAATGTCCTGAAAAATAGCCCCTGAAAAGAAAAAGAAAAATTAACAGTCTGGTTGGGACCCGCGTGTAAAAAAAGAATTACACAAAAAAAGAAATATTTTTAGAGGATTGACGGCGGAAGCCGCGATTTATTCAGTAGTCTCCTCCTTTCCACTTCTTTTCTCTCTCGGCATTCGGGGCGCGTGGAGAAGAGGTGGACCGGCTTCGCCTTCACGTTGAGGTAAAAAGAGCAAATAGCCGAGATGGTCATTCCGGAATGACCCATGACGTCATAGAACTTGAGCGCGGAGCTTCAAATAAATTTCTCGCCGTCAATATTGCGCTAAAATTTTTTTTTTCGCTTAAAATATGTTTCTCGACATGCGTGTCCCAACCAGACTGTTTAAGAAAACTATTTTTTCGTTTCAGGGGCTTTTTAAAGGAAAGGGACACTGACACCCTCCAGAAATGCGTTTTCTTATTTTTTGCCACGCGATTCGTTAGGGTGACAGACGACTACCCAAGCAATATTTCGCATCGGCGTCGGGTAGATTTTTAATAAAGTAAAAAAAAAAAAAACGCAACTGCTCGAAACCGATACCGAAACTGGGGTGGAGAGGAAGAAGAAAAATAGAGGAGAAACTTACCGAAAATCACCTTGCTGTGCAACATTTCTTTTTTTTTTTTTTTTTTCAATCCGCTTATTTGGAACTTTTTAGAAGCCACAGAAAACGGGTATCACATTTTGTTTTTTTAAATTTTTAGTACTGAGTGTCTGCCTTCGATGACCCACGACTTTGATTATTTTTGGTGGTAGTGTCTAAACCATAGAAAATGGCACGTGACCAGAGAAGTGATGGCGCGCGGCTCAAACCGGCCAGTTTTGGATCGGCTGTTTTCGGGCGGAAAGAAAAAAAATTTTGAGCCGCGAATTGTCTCCTGGGTGATTGGGCATTCATACGTCATGTACAATTAGAAATCTTGGCGAGCATAAATACCCCGTCAGTGTTCTTTTAAGCAGCTCATCCGAATGACATCGCGATATACTCCGGCAAGTGGCTAAGTGGGACTATTTCGGGAGCATTACGCTTCCGTTACCCATACTTGAGTGCTGAAATCATCAGATTAGATTACAATTTATAATTACGTAGAAATACTTTTCTTAATGTTTTCTCGTCCTTCCTTTTGGGCATTTAGGTCTATAATTTTAATATAATTTTTAGGTAATTACATAGCTGGATTTTTTTTTCTGGAATACCGGTAACGTTAACTAGAGTTTCGCCACATTCTCAAAGCCTGGAGAAACAACTTGTGTCAGAAATCCATCAGACGTAGCTGCAGATTCCTGGGGTTGTAGTCAGGACATTCCTGCAGCTGATATATAATCCGACATCTCTCCTCGCTCTGTGGCCTGTGCAGGTGCCTTTGTAGACCGTGCTGTCTAGTTGTTGTGATGTTCAGGGGCTCCTGTAGAGCCGCGACCCGAAGATGATGGGTCGAGAGTCAAGTCAATCTCAAAGCTCTGTTCGGAGGCTTCTGTCCAGACATCAGCCTTCATATAAAGACAGCTGATTGTTGAACCTTAAATCTGAATGTTCAGAGATGTTACAGCATCCATCCCCAACCAATGATGGACCGGCATTGCCTATATAAAACAGAACCCTGACTGAACAATCCTTGAACGTCACTGTTCTGTTGAACATGCCCAGGACGTCAATAGGTTGCCGAAATATATTGAGTGGTGACACCGGCGGTGGGATGATCGACGATTTTGAAAGAATTCCTTCGTGACGATGGACACTGGCCGGCCTTTGCCCAAAAAGTGGTTTACCGTTGATGCTTACGTATATGTAAATTCTAATCCGGGAGGGCGTAGATGCGTGGCAAACCTATTTCTCGTCGTCCCCTCTGTCCGAAAAGATTTCTTGGATACGCGCGTGGAATTTTCCTCGGAAAGGTCGGTGCCTGAGGCGGCACACGCGCTGGAAGTGTCCAATCTGGCCGCTAACGTGGAATGCAATGTTTCGTGCATCACACGTGCCGCAGCTCTGACAGCGGTCCACCCCCAGTTACTTTAGTCCACCCCAAATCCACAATTTTCACGTAATAGATCTTCGCGGTTGGCAGTCTCGCGCCGCTTAGGTGCTTGAGTTTGAAATGTTTGGCGCGGCGGTCCGAGCGCAAGGAACGAATCCGAATGCTGGTCGTTATACCCCGGATCGAGAAACTAAATTCTACTTGAGACAAAAGGGACGCCCCATTCATTGGCGGGAGGACGAAGCACGTGAAAGTCTTTGACGGTGGTCGACGGTCTGACCGGCGTGCGTGACGTTGCATGTGAGTAACGGTTATCTCTTTGGCTTCGGCCATGACCATTTCGATGTTCAGGACGATTTGAACAGCTTGCTCAAAGGGAAGGGTGCTTTTCAGGAGCAGCCGTTCTCGAATTGTAGACAGCGCTCTAGCCGTGAACTCTTCTCATATGTTTTCGTCCTGTTAAGAACCGAAGTTGGCCGGGCCTGCTAAGTCTCGAAAGACAGCGAAGTAATCCGACGAGGTCTCTTCGGGCTGTTGCTGGCCCCGTCGGAAGCGGCGACGCTCCAGCTTGACGTTAAACGACCCCTTCAAGTGCGAGCTAAGGGCGTCGCCAGCCTTTTGGTAGACATTCCTTGTCGGAGTTCCAGATGTGACTGCAGCTGACGTCGTGGCTGGCGGCGGCACAGCGAAAGCGCTGTAGGAAGGCAGGTTGTCGAAGACCCGCTGACCCTAAACTCCCAGGCAGTGCAGGACCAGGTATCGGCGGCGTTCCGAAGATAGTGCAGGTCGCCCGATTCCCTATGTAGCATTCGAACAGCGAAATCCGTCTCTCCCGAGGAATCACTGTAGTCCATGGTTTGTTAAAGAGGATTTCAGACGGCTTGACTCCGAGTCCCTTCATCTTCGCCGCCAGAAAAAAATGTGGTGTCTAGAGGGCTGGAATGGAGCATCCACACAGAACTACGGCAGACACGACATCGTGATTCCTTTTGAGAGTGCTGAACCATCACGCCGCAAATCTATACCCCTGGCCGATTATGATTCAAAGTGGCCAGAGGTGAAATTCTGTTCAGATGTAACTACCACGAGAGTAACATAATTCATGCACCTGGTATTCTGCAGACAAGGGTTACCAAAGAGCCTATTTTCCGACAAAAGTCCTTAGGTTTTTTCTAGACCATTCAAAGACTTTATATATTCTTGGTGACTCAAACACCATCTGAATTTCGTGTACTACCCGGAAGCCAACAGGCAAGTTGAAAGTTTCAGCAAAACACTCAAGGGATTCATCCAATGTGTATCGAGAGAAACGGCAGATAAAATGTGCTGGTAGTTGATTACCTCCGCATATAATATAGGCACATCACAAACGACAACATGGTTCTTTACAGCTCAGCTACTTCATGGTCGCAAGCCCCGAACCGGACCGAACATCCTGGGTTTCTGATCATCATTGTTTCCACGCAATACTTCTGAGGAAGTGCAGCGACTTCGTCGACGTGTACGATAACATCAATACAAGTGCAAAGCCTACACCGACATAAATAGAGGAGCTAGAACACTGAAGTTCAAGGTCGGACACCTGGTCCGCGCGAAGGAGCCGGGATTCATTCCGAAAAGATCCTTTGCCTTCAGCAGTCCCCTTCGGATTGTCGGGCATGTGGGCCACTAGACATTTCGGCTGGAAGATGGCGGAGTACGGAATGCTTAAGCTAGCAAGAGTTCTAGAACCGGCTTCCTCAGGTTTGGACCTGAGAATCCCGGTACCAACGGGCAAGCTTAGCCAAAAGTCAGCCGACTATCACCGCTGGCATCCACCGATTGCACAATCGGGCTGGCGGAGCCAGCATGGCCAACAGACGCGATTGGCATCATCTGGTTCTCCATCCCCAGACTGCAAACTGACGAGGTCAGCTCTTCGGCCGCCATCTCCCACTAGGAACCGACCACGGCGGGAACGACGGCCGCCAGTGCGGTTTGGGGACGATGCTCCAAGATGAAAAACTGTCTCAAACTGGATATTCGAATTTTTCTTTCTTTATTATTAATTTTCTATTTTCTCTCTTAACCCTTGGTTGACCTTTCTTCGTTACTTTCTCTCTGACCTCCTTTTCCATTTTTAACCTAATGAATTACCTTGTTCGAGCTTTTTTCTTTCTTTTATTTACTTTCATAAAATTGGAGGGTGGAAATGTCTGTTTTTAATTAATTCCTTTCCGGTAACTTCGTTTTCTTATGTATTTTTTTTCTTTTTCACTGCTTTTTACTAAAGATCAAAGCGACCAGTATCGTATCAGCAGCGCTTGCACATGATCGCTGTATTCCGGACCTCCAGACACCATAGCGACCGCTCGAGCGTCAAGTATTCACTCTTTTTCATTCAACATAAGTGGTCGTACTCACCACATCGACACATCTGTTTAGCTTCCTCCTCGTCAGAACACTTGTTCCTTTGCCGAGGCGTCGAAGACCACGGCAATCCAATGAGTGGCTCGTACCACGACATGTCCAGGCATGCACGCGATAAGGGGATCAAAGGGGCACATGGTAAATCTCTCTTCATCAGTCTACACCTTGGCTCATGCAATAAAGAAAAATGTCGCTCATAGGATATGTGGTTGAACATGGGGCTCATGGTTTATGAGGCCCTGGGTTTGATTCCTCTACTGGGACTCTCCGATTTTTTTTTTAGATGCGGAGCATCTCTTGCTCGGGTCTATGTCCCGTGGCGTCGTAGTCCGCACTCACACTACGCATGCGCAACTCTCCTCCTTCCTTCTCTCTAACAGCTGCGCGTTACTCTCTCCGCTCTCTCTCTCTACCAGCTGCGTGCACTTCGCGTGCGTTCGCTTCTACTCACACCGCGCGCGCATGCGCAACTCCCCTATCTAGTCTCCTCTCCTTCAAGTGTGAATATAAGCAGCGGTAGCGCGCTGCGCACGTTCAGTTCACCGCTGTTGACTCCACTTTACTCCGTTACTCCGATGAAGTGTGATGGAAGCAACAGTCCCGTGAGTTAGTGGGTTGGCGCAAAGCAAGCCTCAGCACCACCCCACAAACTAACAGCAACGCTACGTCTACTGAAGACAAAGCTGCGCAGCGAAGGGCACGCGACTCTGAGCGCAAACGCTTGAAGCGAGCGGCAGACCCTGAACTACGGCAACGACAAGCGGCGTCCATTCGTCAACGTCGAGCAGCGGATGCTGAACTACTGCAACGTGAAGCAGCGGCGGTTCGAGAACGTCGAGCAGCAGAACCTGAGGTTCGGGACAATAAAGTTCAACGTAAACGTACGAAACGAGCGGCGGAACCCAACCTTCGAGAACGGGAAGCTGCGTGTAAACGTCAACAACAACACCGTTAGTAACACCGTTCATAACGATCCGCGATGTTCCGCCTCACCCCATGGTTCCTCTTAGGAAGATGGTGTAATTTTTTTTGTTTCTTTTGAATTAATTTATCTCTCAATGATCCAAGATTAAGGGTGAATGGAGTATAGTGTCGTTCACGAACCCGACGAAGGAACGATGGGAAGCCGCGTTACGCAGCGAGGCGCTGAGCCAAAAGCGACTGCTTGCAACAAGAGCAGCGACAGCGTCCAAGGCCGCTGAAGCCCTGGAGTGAGGGCAGCCTCCCATCGTCCTCCTTTTCTCTCTTTCCTTTATTAGACTCAACAAACATTTATTTAACAACAACCATCTTCTATCAGCTTGAGGCAGGGCAAAACTGAGTCAGTACTTTGCTACCCGCAACAAACGCAAGGGCTTAATATCGACTGTGCCTGTTTTGACGCCCATTCTTTTTTTTTGTGATTTTAACATGACTTATTCTTATGTTTAGCTCCCTCAAGATGTCGACTGCCTGTCCCGCCCCACCATGAACCCCTGTCCAGTTAACACATGGATGTTCTAGCGCTATACCATAGCGACAATTACGTGATTTATTTTGGGCGAGAGATTTTTTTTTTTAAATGTTCATTTTCTTTTCAAATTACGTCGTTCAAAAGATTTACATTTTAGGGCGACCCATGGGAATCATTTCCCATTGTTTTCGAGAATAAAAGTATGCAATGCTGTTGTTGTAAGTAGAGAGAAGAATTTAAATACTCCAGAAATATACCGTAGTCTCATATATTCATACAGTCATTTATTTCACCTGAAGGGCCCGTTAATGGCAATACATAAAGCGGGGGGGGGGGGGGGGGGGGGGCGTAATCAGAGTTTGAACAATATAAAAGCCAAAAGAAAAGCCTGATACAATCGGGGAACTCGAAGAAATTACAGAAGATTGAAGCTAATGACAAGAAAGGTGTAGTTTTACTGCAGTTGAGAAATCAGCCGGGTCCAAGATTGAGGATGGGAGACTGCTCCAGTCGCTGATGGCTTGAGGAATAAATTACTGATTGAAAGCGTTAGTAGATCCAAAAATACGCTTGATGGTGCAGACGTTGTTGAGCCGAGATGTCCGGTCGGGGGGTAATAACAGAGTGGTTTTGAGGTGGGAATGTGGTAGTATATTTTGCGAATAAGGCACAGCTGAGAGACGTTCCTGCGAAGCTGCAAAGAGGACATGGTTAGTTGAGTTTTTAGCGCTGAGACACAGAAAGAAAAGTCATAAGTCGATGAAATCAAGCGAGCAGCTCTGTTCTGAACTGCCTCTAGGGTATTGTTGAGCTACAGTTGTGGGGATCCCTAATGGTTGAGGCATATTCTAAATTTTTGTCTGACGTACGTGCCGAAGGTCAGCTCACGGATAAAGGGTGGAGCGCTTTTTAAGTTACGTTTGATTACTCTAAGAGTTCTAGATGAATCGGCAGGAATGGCATCGATGTGGTTATCCATGGAAAGGTCGTATGTTAGTGTTAAACCGAGGTATATATACACAGTAGCGGTTTCAATCAGACCGGGCGCCAAGAAGTAATTGAATGACAGGGTTTCTTTTTCCCTGGTGAAGTGAATTAGTTTGCATTTAGACTTGTTTAATGGCATTAATCACTCGTTGCATCAATTGTTAATCTTATCTAGACATTCCTAAAGCTGGTCATTATTTTGCACACAAGTTACTTTGTTTTATATAACGCAGTCGTCGGCGAAAATGCGTATTTTCGAAGAAATCCCAATGGGAACGTCATTAATAAATATTAAAAACAGTAAGGGCCCAAGGGGACCCCTCGGGAACACCAGGTGATACAGTTATTAAGAAAGATTTATGATCATTAATGGACGTGACCTGTACACAGGAAGGAAGAAAGCCACGAATCCATGCAAACGTTAATTGGTCGATGCAGAAAGATGATAGTTTAGAAAGAAGGCTTTGATGGGGGACACATTTGAGCTCTTTAAAAAAATCAACAAAAACTGCGTCAGTCTGGACATGACATTCAAGCTTAGAGTGCAAATCACGGATGAAGTCGCGGAGCTGCGTTTCGCATAAAAGTCTCGTTTGAAAACCGTACTGCTGTTTAACGAAAAGGGAATGTGATGGTAGGTGCCCCATTATAATGGAGTAGAGGATATGCTCAAATAGTTTGCATAAAATGGAAGTCACAGAAATAAGACGATAATTACATGCGGAAGAGCGGGTGCCCTGTTGAAAGACTGGGAAAACCCTTCCGACCTTCCAGTCAGACGGAAGGCAGCTTTGAGATAAGGACTGATTAAAGATGAGTTTCAAATACTCACTACAAATAACACTGGTGTTTTTTTTTAATTTTAGAGTTGAAGTTTTCGGTTTTAGCGGACGAAGTACGTTTTAGTTTATCAATCAATTTTTTAATACCTGCGGATTTAACGTTAATACGATGAATGCGCTCATAAAGCTCTTCAGGGAGAGTTGGGACAGAGTCCAAGCACTCCTTAGTAAACGCTGATAAAAAGTATTCGTTAAGAACCCTTGGATAGTCACTCTCCGGAATGGGGTCACCGTTAGCGTGACTAAGGTGGATGGTAGAGATGTAATTCTTTGGCGACACCAACTTCCAAAACTTTCTAGGATTACTACGGAGTATGCAATGTAAATCAATAAAAATACTTTCTTTTTTGGACAATCTAAGGTATATGTATGTAGCGCGGAATCGTAAGCATCCCAGGCCTGTGACGTACCAACACGTTTAGTTTTTGCAGTCTTTTTTCTTGTTACTTAAGGAGAGCAGTGTTTTGGTAAACCATGGTTTAGCTAAAAAGGTGCGAATACGAACATTGGGAAGATATTCACGAGATTATTTAATTCAGGTTTTAAATAACACACAATTTTCTTCTACTGACCTACGATAAAAATTCACATTGACGTGACCGAAAAAAGTGGTCAGCTCACGGTTTAATGATTAATAGTTGGCGTTGTTATAATCTTGAATGAGTTTGCAAATGGAATGTTTCACAAGGACGGGTAGTGACAGGTCAATATTCAGAAGCTTATGATCGCTGAGTCGGTCACAGTAGTGGATAGATTTGACAAGATCAGGTGATGTTGTTAGGATCAAGTCGAGGATGTTATCTGAACAAGTAGTTTGGTCAACTACCTGTGTAAAGTTTAAAGTGAGACACATATCCAGAAACAAGTTAGCTGCAGAGCTTCCCGCGGATAGGTTTGACCACTTAATAAGGCGAAAATTGAGGTCGCCAAATAATACGCTATCGGTTTTTGGAAAACGATTTTTTACATCAAGTAGGACTGAGTATAGTTTGGTATGAAAAGATGAAACACAATCAGGTGGCCTATAACAGACACCAAGAACCACTTTACTAAATGATGTACCAACGCATATGCAAAAGAGTTCTAAGCCATGATTCATTAAACAGATGTCGGAAGAAGAAATTTGTCTCTTTATGGCAATGAGCGCACCGCCTCCCCGTCTGCCGAGCCGATCACGCTGAATATGTTATAGTTAAGATGAGTCGGAAAAATTTCTTTATCTTCAATATCGGGTTTCAGCCACGTTCTGTAAGGATAACCATATCTGATGAGCTGTCCTTCAGTACGCTATGAAGCTTGTCTCTTCTTGACACGATGCTGCGGATGTTGGTGAAAATGACAGATAATTCTTGGTTTTTATCGCGTGCTGCGGCATGAGAAGGGGAAGGTAGAGCCTTTTGTTTGTTATACGGACAGGCCCTTGGTTAGAATAGTTCAACAACAGACTGGGACTCCGGGTGAAAGAAAAAAACGTTTGTTATTAATATGTGGCCTGTCAAAGCGAACTTTAAATGGCACATTTATACTTCTCCCGTACTCGAAAAGGTTGCTACGGGCAAGTCGCACAAACATAGAAGCTTTAATCCGGCAGCTAAAATGCTTATTTTTTTTGTTTTTGTATCTGGCAAACTTGACAATGATAGGCCTGTTTTTCTCTAGCTGATATCTGCCTAGGCTATGCGATCGTTCAAGATTTCACATGTCTAACTGAATACCTAACTTCTGCGTGATAAAATCGTCGACTTTTACATTCGATTGACCCCAAGTCGCGGTTGAATTATCTGGGCACCCAAAAAATGACAAATTTCACCTGCTAAGCATATTTTCATTGTCATCACACTGCCTCGGAATACTTGCCCGCTCAACAGAAATATCTGGTAAATATCTTAACTTCAGGGTGGAGTAGCTAATTAAAATAAACAATCCTGATCAAGCACAGCAGAATGAACATAATACGTTTTGCTGCAGCAGCTGCAGCAAAAAACAAACTGACAAAATTTCCACATCGCACAAGGTGAATGTATTGCACACGTCACTCAACGCCCACCAAGGAGCCAATCCTGAACAATAATATAGTTCAAAGATGTCGTGCACATTCATGACGATGTATTGTAATTGTTAAATTGTAGCCGAGAGCCGCATAAATCCTGGAGCAATACACTTGCTTGCTGAGTAATTCTTAAATTGCTTTGCGCATGCGCAGAAAAAAAAAAGGAATTGAATATATAAAACGTGGCGGCGCAACAATTTTTGTTTTTTCAGCACATACCGCTTAGATACAAACGTGTACGCTGTTAACCCACGCATCACGCGTTAGTTAAGACTTAGTTACTGAAAGCCACATGAACCGAGTCTCAAAGTTCTGTTTTCTTTATCCTCTTTTTTTTCTTCTTAAGTTGCCATAGGACCCAAAACTTCGAGACATGAGTACTGGAAGTTGGAAGTGCTGTCAGACGACTAGATACCGGCACTTCAACACAAAACTACGTGCGAAACATGGGGATAACGTCGGCATGGTATGGCAGCACACCTGGAATCAGCAGTAACAGATAACTCCGAAGTGAATTGCGCACACCAAATCGTGATTAAAAAGGGGACATCTTTCTTGTCAACATCTATAGTCTAACGAAAAGAGAGCTGGCGTTAGGGAATCAATTTCTGTAATAGCCAAGAATGAGGTGTGAAAAAAAAAAGGTTTGTAAACAAAGAAAATGACTCAGAGGGAACTTCTCAATCGAGGAAAAAGAAAGAGGAGGGGTTACGGGTGACACTGGCAACCAGAAAGCGTCTTTGTAATTGGCTTTTGTGATTGGGCAAACGCTCACTATGATGTCTTTATTAACTTCGACGGTGTTATTTTAACAATACGAGTTTTTTAAGCTTCTATCGTACTCTCTACACGCACGATTAAGCCTAGTTCGTAACTGATATTAAGTAGCCATAAATACAATTCTCGACGTCCAGACGAGGAAAATACTTGTCCTCAAGCCACGAGCGGAAACCATTAGAGGGCGCCACCGAAACATCTGGGCGATAGTAGTTTGTCTAAGAAAAAAAAAAACTTTCTTTTGAGTTTGTACCTATTTATTTATAGTGTTTATGGACTTCTAAAATCAATAAATTGGGCTGCAGCGAATTTCGTACCGCTTCTAAATTTAGCGTTTTTTATTGCTTACTTGGAGCACCTAGTAATAAAAATCTGTTGTTTTGGAAGTCAAAGCTTGGCTGGGGCGTCCTTGTGTGAAATATCACGCTGTGGGTTGAACACGAGTTTTTTCTTTCGCACACCTTCCTTGTGCAATAGAACATATGTCCTACAATACATTTTTCTCAATTGAATAACCTTGGGTTGGGCTCAAACGTCTGGGCACCCTTTACCGTAGGTATTGCTTACAAACGTGCACCTTGACAAAACTGTTTTTCTTTTTCAAAGAAAAGTGGTAAAAGGCTGGTTACATCTATATAGGTGTTTTGAAGTTTACCGTGCAGGTAAACTCAGCGAGGTTTCATTGAAGAGCTACCAGGGAGTTCACCATGTGGTCCCTCCTAGCGCCCTGCGTCATGGTCAAAGTATTGTATGAAGGCAATGATAGTGTGGCACTGCATGTCGACTCGTCGTTGATGGTGGTCGTTGCCACGGTCCTACGAATGTGTAAGTTCGTGCACAAACTACAGTAGCTTTCAGCGGAGACAATTGGGGCGGGGCGGTTGTTTTCGGGCAGTTGCAGGAGTCAGCAATCGCCCTGAATCGAGGTGGTGGAAGCATTTGCGAAGTTCCAAGCTCATTGTGCGAAAAACGTAAAATTTCGCCCATGACGCAGTCAGGTTGTCCCGCGTAGGAACCGGATCACGGCTGACAGAGGGAACCCCCAGCCTAGTGTGCCTTTGCACTCTTGGCTTTTTTTAAATTTTGATTCATTTTCTAGAAGCTTATTGCGGAGCGGTGTGTGAACTTCTCAGAGCGTTGACGGTGCCGCTAAAAGCGTTATCGCAGCCGACACAAAAAAGAGAAGCACAAAAAAAACACGTAAATTTATTTTTTTAAGAGGCACTGAGGTCGAAGCTGGGTCCGGTCCTTCGAGGCCCCAGGGACTAGTGTTGCGACGTATGCTTGAGCAGTGTTTGGGGCATTTAGGGCCTGTCAGTTTCTTTTTGCGCGCTTAGTCATTGTGTCGTCGTGACGTCTTATTCGGAGAGGTGCCTTGTTTCTGACCCAGATGGTGACATGTGGCGCAGGCCAGAAGTTTTGAGTCATAGGGTGTGTACAAACCTTTAAAACCTGAAATACACAGGGAATTGAGAAAACATTTGCAAAAGACAAGAAATTGCCAGGAGAATCGTCCAATAGTTGGCTAAGTTAAGGAAAGTGTGTTATGTAATTGGCACAGTGACACGAAACGAAGCGGGAGTATGCGGCGTGGATGAATTTCCCACTGAGTGTCAGTTGCCCGAGTCATAGCTTGGTAACGCAACACAATACCTTATTCGCAGGATTAAATGGAAACAGCCCTAACAAACGCTGCAATCTCGTCCTCTGCATTTTCCCCTTTTGAAATGGTTAGGGAATTTAAAAAAAATATTAAGGAAAACCCGAAAAAATCAGGGAATTTGAGATACGTAATTTAATAGACACCCTGTCTTATCATGCAGGCATAATATGTAAAAAATCTAGGGATATCTTGTCCCTTAAAGGTTGCAACAGCCATCCGTCTTTCTACCCCGAGGAGTTCAGCACTTATTATGCGTTGCGTGCGGCACCCTAAGTTAGTTATAAAGGCCTCAGAGATCTTCCCTTTGTCAATGTTGTATATAATAGGTGGAACTGAGTATTCGCTACGGCTCTATAAGTATCAAATTCTAAAATTTTATGGTTGCAGTTGAAGCATTCATGCAGTTGAAGCATTCATTTTTTCTGTACTTCGTGGAATTCAAGGATAAGTGACGGATCCCAGAAGCCAGTGGAGACATTATTCACGGGAGGTTGAATTCGAATTCGGTACTTCTCGTCAGCAAGATGAGTTCCAGCTTGGCCATTTATGGGGCGGTAAATGTCTTTCCGCGTTAAATCTGAAACTTTGATACGGTCGGCAAGTCACAGTATCAGAATGCGGCGCGTTAACGTAACCGACTAAGGTAGATGAACGGCACACTGCGCCAGCACTTGTGGCTTCAACGAAATGCCGCCCAGCTTATCCAATATGGGCGTGCATGGGATCGGCGGGCGTTGCGTCACAGGCAGTGTCGCTGCCTTTGCTTTCCTCGATGATGGGCTTTCATTGTACGTAGGGCATAGTTTCACACTTGAGGGAGGGGTCTAGGTGCGGTTTGTTTTTCACGAATTTTCGAAGCCGGTTTTAGACAGGGGAGAACACCAAAGGGGTCACAGACCTGATCTGTCGACTTATCGATGAAAGCGAAAGTCTTTTTTCTGCCATGGGCATAAGGCTTCGAGAACTTCATTCCTGCTTGGCTTGAAGCGAAGGTCACCGACGGTTTTGTTGTGCCGGAACAAAAATCCAAATCTTAAATGTTCAGTACTGCGTTGTGAAATCAAGAGCACCGGTTGACCTTAGTGTTTCCGAAAAGGCAACAATAAAGGTATTTTCAAAGCAAAGAACGATTTCATGTAAATTATTACTAGGATGATGTATGGTGATCCTACCATTTCAAAGCTCTCTTGTCTCTCTTTCGTTTTTTTTTTTTTTTTTTACAGAATTATTTTGCAGTTGTCATTCAGAACTTACATTTCATCAGCAACTGGAAGTCTTGATTGCCTATGCTCTCAAACTCTAAGGGTTGCGCGAAGTTTTCTGCCCCATAAAGAATAGAACATGTATGAGCATGAAATATATGCTCCAGGGCAGAGGTTTTTGCACTCCGGCCCGCGGCTCGCTTCCAGCAGGCACGCTGCTACCGGCACAAACATAAGCAAACTGCGGCGGAACGCGCTCCAACCGCGTAAATGAAGTTACGAGAAAAAACGAGAGAAAACTCCCTACCGTAAGACATGTCCTCTCGTAAAAGTATTAATGGGAAATATGTAAAACTAAGCGCACCTTTCGGCTAAGGTGCATTGTGGGAAAAATTTGTTAAAGAAATGTGTGTTTCGGTTTCCTCCATCGGACCGCAGCCAGCCGAAAGCCGAAGCCACGCTCCTCAACGCCACACTAAAAAATCCCTGCGGGTCTACTTATCCTCAAACACTCAAAGAGCCAACCTCTGCGATCTACGAAAACAGCCCAGCGAATGATGAAGTGGAACATCCGTCTAGACCTCAAAATGAAGTCTGCACTGTGACATTACGCAATGCAAAGCGTCATGCTTGTATTGCGTAATGCCACACCGCACGCTTCATTTTGAGGTATAAACAGATATTTCACCTGATTATTCGGTGAGCTGATTTCGTAGATCGCAGAGATTGGCTCTTCAAATGTTTTGCAGGTAAGTAGACGGCCAAGCATTTCTTAAAGTGCAAGTACCTACGTGTGCATGTGATGTGGGAAGTATACTTATCTTCTTCTGACTCTATCACAGGGCATTTGATCCAAGGTGAAGGCAAGCCTCGACAAGTTCAGGACAGAGGAAGACGAGGTGGAAGCGCGTGGCCAAATGAATCGGGACAATGAAAGTGAAAGAAGAAGAGGGATTAAGAACGAAGGATATTGCACGACAAAAGACATTGTGGAAGCCCGATGCTAATCTTGGTGCTGGCCATCCTTCAAGTCTTTCGAAGTCAAAAACAAACTCCCACAAGGAGTCGGTGTGTAGAGCAATGAAGGCTGATAGAGATTAGGTTTAGTTTCGTAGATGCGATGTGGCTTGCCTTCGCAATGAATCATTTACCGTCTGATAAAGTCCCGAAAGAAAGTATGTGTACTGAAACACATGCACACATGCGTAAAACTAAGAAGTCTCGAAGAGGTGCGCTACGTTGAGGGGCGTAGTGCAGGTTCGCGGTCCGACGCAGAAAACCGAAGCTAAAATCCTAAAATCCTCGTTGACAAATGTTTCCCAGAATGCACCTGAGCCGCTAAGGGCGCTTCGGTTTTGCACATAGTCTATTGGACGTTCTCATTAGCAGCATCGACCCTCTTCACATTTGTGTAACTACATATGCTAAAATTAATTTATGTTCCTATTTATATTGTGCTTTTAGGAATACTGTGTTGTACCATGTTGTACCTATTGCATATTTTCAGCATCAGTTCTATCACTGTCACTAGTCTTCTGCCCTGTGTGGGCGTTCCCTTGTTGCTATGCCCTGTAATTTATGCCTGGTATGTTTTCTGGGATCCAATTATTGTGTAATTTCATAATTGGCTAAGTATTTATTTTGATAACAAATTATGTATGTATTCGCCCACCTTCGATTATTTTTGTGATGTTTACTCTAACTTCAAGTTTTGTATTTAAGTGTTTATATATCTAGAATTATTTATATAGATTTTCCCCATTTTTATTTACCTACTTATTTGTCGGGAACTCGAGACAGTGATATAGCCTCGATCCGGCCCCCAAGCCAAAACGTTTGCCGACCTCCCCCCCGCCCCCCCCCCCCCCCCCCCTCTCCCGTAGGGATCATTCCATGCCAACGGAGACGCGGCAATATTTTATTTCTTTTCAGGGATATCTTTGTAAAATTAATATAAAAAGCCTCTGAAATAAAAAAAAATTATATATCGTTGTGAAAAAAAATTACATTTCATTTTTCAGATATATTATGCCCTAAATGTTTGGAATTTGCATAAAACTCAGGTAGTCATATAAAAACACTGTGAAAAAACGGTTCACGACCACACAAATTTAGTTAAGCGCCTAATTATTCAATACTATGTCCGATCTTACACTAAGATACAAACACAGAAAGGCGCCATTTTGTGTCCCAAGAAGGAGACCCAAAAAGAAAATGCATTAAAAGGTTTCTTTATTAGTTTTTTTTATTCAACTTGGAGCGGGGCGTTAGCTACAATACTTTTATTCTTTGAAATCATATAACTACATATCACTAATAATTAAATTGCGTGTGTTCATTTCCCAATCCTTCTTTTCTGGCGTTTTAATTACGTGACAATATCTTTATACAGAAACGGCATTATTGAGAGCATGAAACAGCAATGTGGGCAACGGTGCCCGCAACTTTTGAAAGAGCCAAAAGTTCAATTTACTTTATGTGCTGAACATATAAAAAAATTCTAAAAGTGATTTGCGTTGTTCCTAAGAATTTTTTTTTTTTTAACGATGAGTTTTTTTTATGTTTTTAGGCGCTCGCCCTGTGGGCGACGCAAACCGGCGTTCGCCATCGAAGCGTCAACGGTGTGAGAAGCCGCAGCAAGGTCTTCAACGTTCTCCTGAAAACACTTTTTTTTTCATTTGAAGTGGACGTTATCCTCACTTATCCGTGATGATACTGGTGCGTTAATTTTAAGCCCCGCTCACACACTTGCAACCGAGTAGGACCGGCTGAGACAAAACCGGTTTTAAGCCTCTTGGGATGGCGTAGGACCGGATGTGCTGCTGTGGAGCGGGTCCTAAGCCGTCGCAAGATGCTTAAACGTCGATTTTGTCTCAGCCAATCCTATGTGGTTGCAAATGTGCGAACGTGCCATTACTCTACTTCGGCCAGTGTTGTACAGAACGGCGTTACAAGGAACAGCGTTCCTGGAACGCGTTCCTTTTAGGAGAAATCAAGGAATGCCGCCGTCACATTTTGTATTGGTGGAACTGGAACGGGAACTCGTTACACTGGTACTGAAACAAAAACAAACAGAGTACTTTTGTTTTTGTCCAGTGGGGGTAATTTGTATTTATTTCTAAGAGGGAAATTCAAAAAACGTATAAAAACAACAGCATTACGAAAAGCAAAGTCTCGTTGACTTTTTGGTAGTTATCTTAGGGTTTATATTGTGGGGCTCTCGCTTGGTAACCGCCGGGCACAAGAATGCTAGAGGACATGGATTCTTTTTGTAGTGCCCAAGACTGCGGTGCAAGAAGCACAACTTTTAGTTGAAGGAGAGGACAAAAATAGGAACGTCTCAAACTCGACTATTTTCTTTGTTTCCACAAATCCTCATACACCGAGTAATCTAAGGCCGATTTCAGCCATTAGTGAACTTCCACAAAGTGACCTACAGTCAGTGTTGCCAATTTAGCGGTTTTCCGCTAAACTTAGCGATTTTGGGTTCTGTTTAGCGGGATAAAAATATTGTTTTGCGGGAGGCGGGAATTTTAGCCGGTTTTATGTAACCTTGGCGTTTTTTTTTAGAGATATGAAAGTTATATATTCATTTACTGCCAACAAGGCACCTGTCATATCCATAATCAGCCAAAGTCGCCTTTGCTTACACTCAGTAATGTTCTGGCCTGTGAGAGTGACACCTGTGACGTCATAAAGACATTAAGGCGTCGACTATTGGAACATGCCTCCCTGTTTTTTGCGAGCACACTTGAACAGCATCAATGTTCCAATGTGTTCCTTTGACGTTTTTTTCACTGCTCCGTGAAATGGGCCTGGTGAAGTACGCTCAAAAGTTCAGGAAAGACTGGCTACTGGAGGTTCCTGATGATAGCAGACGAGCCAGGTGCCGTTATTGCAGAAAGGAACTATCTGCGAAGCACGTGGATTTGGTCGCGCACGCTGCAACGAAGAATCATGTTTTGGCCGCTGCACTTTTCTCCTCTAGCAGGCAGACGACTCCACGAGTTAAACAGAAGTCTGATGAGTCACGCACTGCTGAAGGGTTCCTAGCCGCGTTCGTATGCGCTCACTCCGCAATTTTGGCTTTGGATCACCTGGGCTAACTGTGGCGTGGTGTGACAGATTTCTAGTCAAAACATAAGGAAAGCTTCTTTTAAGATGACATTAATATGATCTATACTGTTACTATACATTTGGGCAAGAATAAAGCAAAAATGCAATTGTTAAAAACGCGCGATGTGTTTTGGATTTAGCGGTTTTTAGCGGTTTTCGGGATTCCGACTGCGGGTTTTCAAATTTTGAGCTGGCAACACTGCCTACAGTTACAACAAAAGAACAGGTTACCAGACAGTGAACGCAACCTTGTATCCCGAACGTTGGTCACTTAAGAGATACACAAAATTTAAGCTTAGTTTCCTCTCCCCTTGAGCACCACCTTCAGACCGAACAACGAACCCAACCTTCAGGAAGAAGGACTGGTAGTTTTCGAGATTGACATTCCAAAAGATGTACCCTCTTCTTCACTTGCTCGTCTTGCAGACAGCAACTATGAGCAGCAACTGTTGTTAAGGTCGGGCGAAAAACTTACTGTTATACTGAAACGCGAGAGGTTTTTGCAAAACGATCCTGCAATGTGGGGTAACAGAGCATTTGGGCTGTTTGAGTTGCCCACCAGAAACATGAATATGGTTAAAAGCTCAGATTTTTAAAAGCTAGTACATCAACAAATGAAACCTTGCTTCCGCTTGTTTTTTTCTCCTGGAGTCCTAATCTGGACACTTTGCGAAAAAGTCGGCGAGAATTCCGGCGGTCGTGATTGATATAATGATAAGGCAATTAATGCAGAGGTACAAGCGAGCTAAACAACAATGACGATAATAATTCCTGGAGAGGGGGAACAAGGGCACCAAAGGACAAACACATATCTCTAAATACAGCAAGGTGACTGGTGCGCGACCGAACAAATTCGCCTGCTCCTGGTACATCAGGAACAGGCGGATTTTTTCGGATCCACGGCCGAACGGGCTCGGACACACCAGCTCGGAGCAAGTGGAGTGAAAGCTCGCATCGCAGAACCCTGAATATATGGTTCAATCCCCTCCTCTGCCCGTTTCGATCTGGATGAACATCGTACCGGCGTGCGGTTGTGTATCACTGCTCCGTGACGCACGTTATAGACCCCAGGCTATCGTTTGTACCCCACCGACTAGATTTCTCATCTACTGCTGGGAGACTCGCTTGCCGTTGAGGCATGCCAATTTTGGGCTCTAAAACAAACACACAATACAACCCCCTTTTTTTTCCTTTTTACTTACACGCAGCGATTTTAAAATTTTATCAAAGGATGGTCGTGCCACATGACCTAGCTCCCCTCGTGCAAAAAAATTGACAGCGACCTCTATCTCCAAAGTCCACAAACGCTTGAAATGCGGTATTCGAGAATATATTGTTTAAATTATTTTAGAACGCTTTAAAGAGTCATCTTGCGGATTGAAGAAGGACCAATATTTTTATCATTTTCCCCATCAAACTTGGCCGGTTAACTGAAATGGTTTATAGGACACGTGACGTCAATTTTCCGCTAAATTTCCCGCTATATTTAGCAAGGAAACAAAACTAACGTTTAGGTCACGTCACGAAAATTTCCCAGCTCATTGTTTGGTTGTCCGTCCCAGAACGGACGGACAACCAAACAATTTGGGAACGGGGGTTTTCGTTAAAAAGCATTTCATGCTATAAAATGATACCTCCATCTTTTTAATGTCCAACGGTGGACAACAACTCAAGCGATCGAGTGAGTGGGAGTTGTGCCTATCACAAAATCCCCTTATAGACGCATCAATCAGACGACGCCATTGTCAGCATTCCGCTGCTGCACCTAAGTGACGCCAAACCCAGCAATGTTAGAATACATCGGGAGTTTGGCTCCCCGAGGGATCAGCTGACGTGTGTGTTTATGCACGGCAGCATGTAAACACCAGTGCGTTAGCATGTGCCATCCGCCGTGCCTTCAAACTCCAGCTGCCGTGCGCTAGTGAATATTGAACACGGCTGTCCTGGGTTCAATACCCACACGTGCCGGCTTATCGGCGTGCCGTCGTGTACCTCTACTGCGCGACGCATGTTCAAAACTCATCTAGCAGGGGTACCGCACTGGCTAGGATTTTCATCTAAAGTGGAGACACCTGGTGGGGCGGCTTGCCGTACTTCGTCTCAGCTTAAAGGGATTGTCTGGTCGAAACTGGAAGTACAGTACTTAAGTTCTTGCGCTCGTTACGTCGAGGGAGCCTTCATGTAGACAAACGTCATCTTTATTTTGGTATATGATCTCCCATTAATGATTAAGCCTTTCATGAGCCTATGTACGAAATTGCACCCCAAATTTCGCCAGTGTCAATGGCTCACATCCGTAGGTGCTGCGTGACGTCACAAAACGCAAAGGTTTGTCGGATGGCCGGGAAAACAAGCGTCGGTCGATGGATGTCTTGTAGTTTGTTTCCAAGTACATAGTCTCCTAGGCTGTACCCTGCTAAAACGCGGATCTTTTAATGCAGTTCCTAAGCATGTGCAATGAAGTCACGCCTTTTAGCAGTAAATTACTCGCGGTCAGACGCAAGTTTCGAGCAAACGTATACCGTTTCGCGCAAACACAACTACGATGGCCACTGATCAAACCAGGGGCGCTTGCAAAGCAAAAGAGGCAGATCTCGCGTCTGAAGAGGCACTTAGGCACACGAAGCGGCATGTGGGTACACATATCGGAGGATACACTGGATCGGTGATGAGGCTGCGGGTCGCTCCCTCAGAGGCGATTTCCGCGGGTCGAAGGCAAACGGCGAATCGTTCAAATGCATGTCGTCTCTTGACTTGGACGAGCTTGGTAAATCGTAGTCACGCTCCATTTTGACACGTGGGTCAAACAGAATCGGGCTGCACGCGTGTTAAATAAAACTTCTGGTATCGTCTCCAGATGGCCTAGCTGTTGGTTTCGGTATCGCTGCGTAATCAAATTGATCAAATTGATTCATCCGATTTGGGAAAGGAGTGGATATACGTGGTTTAATATCGTTGTCACAGCATCAAACCTAGGCTTACGAGCCTTCTGTATGCTTAGAGCTTGCTTTTTAGCTCTCTTCTGTGAGATGATGGCTTCATAAGCGGGATCTCTGTCTTGACGCAAACCCAGTCCCTACGAAAGGCGACGATCCACTTCGCTAGTCACTGCACGTCTCGCTGAAAAGTATGTCATGTCTTGGCTCGCATGCGCTGCCCGGTAGTTGTGGCACCCAACCGCGCAACAAAAATCTTACCCAACCACAAAACAAGTTGAGCAGAACAACAAAAACGAAGCACGCTGAGGCGTTCACCCAAAGGCAAACGACAAGACTAAAACGCTCGCTTTGTGTTTTGTGACGTCAGAGCTTCAATGTTGCCAACAAAAGCAGCGTTTATGATAGAATGCAATTGGAGCAGCATAAATTTAATTACTCATGCAGAGGAGCATATAAAAATCAGATATTGCACGTGCGAATCGTCTCGTACAAAATGTGATCGGACAACTTCAGTCAAGACACAGCCGATGATACAAGCGCGAGCATGTTGTCCTGAACAGCGCATTCCACTGCACGAGCGCGAGAGCTTGGCAGACACTCTGAGAGCCCGGAGCCTGCTCTTGAAGCGTCCGCTACGCTCACATTATAAGGAACATTAAAATAAAACAAAAAAATTTTTTTTTTTTTTTAACGGCACAGATGGGTTATTTTAAGTCAAACGTCCCAGACGTTGCACTCGACCCCTTCCGATAAAAAAAAAATCATGGACTTTTGCCGCAACGTTTGTAGCAATGCCACGAAATATTTTTGGCGAAAAAGTTTTTTTGATGACGTGAGCGCGGTGTGAACTTTTAAAAACTGCATGAAACTATAGGCATCACTCAATAATTCATAAAAAAATCAGATTTTTAGTAAAACACCTAACAATATTTTTTCTTAAATTTGCACAGATTTCGACTTACAATTTGGTTGGGCGTGTGACGTTTCGTTTAAATTAAATAGTTCTTGAAAAACTAAAAATTTTGGAAACTTTTAACCTTTTTCATTAACAAATATTGAATTGCTCCCGGGACTTAATAGAACCTTTTACCGGCTGCTCCGCAGGTGTATAATCTATTAAAAAAAACTTGAAAACCGCTCAATTAAATATGTCGCAGTAAACAAAAATCCTGTAGTTGCAAAACAGTGCGTTTTGACGCATAAACAGCCGTTTATTTCACCCTGAGGTGGTACAAGTCAAAACACAAAATAAGGTGGGTTTGGAAGAACTATCAATGATCTTTTGATTCTGAAAGTTTATACAAAGTAATTTTTGTTTAAAGCGAGAAAACAATTTTTGAAGTTGAACTCTCGCGCCACAACCCGGCGTCGCTCCTTAACGCCTCGTGGCCGCACAGCACGCCACCTGCGACGATAGCTGGCACGATTAGGTCCAAAGAAAGAACGGAGTTTTCTGCCGCTTCCCCTTGTCCGTCTTTCCGGCTGCAAGGGAAGAAACGGCGGGTATCGTGCAATAATCGGAGCTGCCGCCAGCGCGTAGCAATAGCAGGCCCGTTGTGCCCTTTGTACCCGAGACGGCTCGAAACGCGATGCCTAAACGACGGGCGGCATCAAGTGACTAGGACTTCTCCACGCCTAGCCAAAGGTCCCATGGCCCCCTCCGATTCCTAAAATAAAATTGATGGCTCTTCCCCGTACAGTTTGTGGCGCACCTCAAACATATTTTTAGACGAAAAAGAAATTTCATTGGTTTATGGCTGTTTGAACTAGTAAAAGGGTTGTTTTCATCCGTGACAATATACATATTCGCTGCTGTTTATTCCGTTAGAGCGAACATGCCACATCTAAGCCAAATTAAAAATTCATTTAAATTTAAAATGAAAATACTTTGCAAAGATGACAATGCGTAATTCGGGTTTCTACAAAAAAAAAACATGTTTTGCTTCCCTTCAACATACACAACCATATGAAAATAAACAAGTAGCTTAGTAAATTTTTCTATCCAATATCGGATTGTTTCAATTCTCAGGATCGTTCTAAAATTGACAGGAAATATCGTCGTTAACACGCCACGATATTAAAATATCATCAAAGGTGTATGGTCGTGCCACGTGACCCTGTGAATGTTTAAGGCATAGCTTCCTTTGAGCAAGATATTTGACGGCGATCTCTTTCTTGAAAGTCCTATTATGCATGCAATGCGGTAGTCGAGAAACAATCGTTTAACTTTCTTTAGAACACATTAAACAGTCAATTCGGGGTATGAAGAAGGACCTATATTTTTATCAATTTCCCCGCTGTATCTAGCGGGTCAAATGAAATGTTCTATAGGTAACGTGACGGCAATCTCGCCGCTAAATTTAGTGGGGAAATTGAATTTGTTTTTAGGCCTCGTCACTTAAGTTTCCCCGCTAAATTTGGCGGGAAATACCCGGACAAACGAACGGACGGGCAAGACATTTGGCAATGGGGGTTTTCGTTGAAAAGCATTTTGTGCAATAAGATGATACTTCAATGTTTTTAATGTCCAACGGTGGACGACGACTCAAACAATCGACTTAGTGGGAGTTGTGCCTATAGACACGTCAATCAGACGACGCCATTATCCGCATTCCGTTGCGGCACCTAAATCACGTCAGACCCAACAATGCTAAAATACTTCAGTAATTTGGATCTCCTGAGAATCAGTTGACGTGTGTGTTTACGCACCAAAGCTCGTAAACAGCAGAAGAGTCAGTGCCTTCCATCTCCAGCTGCCGTGCGGAGGTGAAGGTTGGGCGCGGCTCTTTGCCCTTGGTTCGATCCCCACCCCACACGTGCCGGCGTATCGGCGTGCCGTCGCGCACCACTACTGCGCGACGAACGTTAGGAACATGTCTAGCACGGGTACCGCACTGGCTTGTTTTTTCATCTCCAGCGGGGACACCTGCTGGGCCGGCTTCCGATACTGTGTTGCAGTTTAAGTCGAGACCACGGTGGAAGAAACAGATTTAGGTGATGACTCTGTCCGACGCGGCGGCCACCTCATGTTCGGCACACCGAGCGCGCTTCACTCGCACAGAGATAGATGGCTCTTAAGTTTGGATCCCTTTCAAAGTATGGGATCCCACCAAGTGGCCCCGCCGATTACTAGTGGATTGGCTCGGCTGCTCGGTTTATCACGTTAACAAGCCTATTGTCTCCCTTTCTCGAGATCCGGTGTGTCAACTCTGGCATCCGACAGGGTTGACACACCGGATCGCGGTGTGTCAACATGGACACGAAATCTGCTACTCTGCCCCGTTAAAAACTTCTGCAATGCTCCCAAGACGTGACCATGAATGTGGCATTCAGCGTTTCATCATGCATGAGCTACGGTCCAATACAGCCATCTCGCAGCTTCTGTCGATTTGCGGTAAGAAGTGACCGGGAAGAGTGAAAAAAAAGCAGCAGAATAAATATGCTGTCATTTCAGCTTTTCTGTTCTTGTTTTTTTCTTTTTTTCTCTGCGCACGCGCGAGAAAGGGGATTGAGCGTCATGGCCAAGGAGTTGCTTAAAGCGATAAACTGACAGCTGAAAGTGACTTCCAACCGGCAGCCGCCATGTCGCACATTTTTGACCACTAGGCACGTGACCTTATAGTTTTATGTTTAGATTTTAACAAAGTATCGCGTGCAGATAATTGGTTATTGATCGTTAATAACAGTGTCGACGAGATAAGTTATGTTTCCTTTGTTTTAAATCCGAATGCGATTTTACAACAATAACTCGTGCAGCTTGGCAAAGACACCGCTAGATGCCGTCAGCCGTGGTGCTGTATTTTAGGTTTTTATCAGAGCCAGACATCATCTCTGGGGCTAACAATAGTGAAAAATAGTTTATCATGTTTTTTACAGCAATCGCAATACAAATCTCGGCTCGGTTTTGTGAAAAAGCACCAGGATTTGGTACGGTCACGTGTCTAGTAGTCAAAATTGTTCAACATGGCGACAGCCAGGGAGGGGGGGGGGGGGGAGGGGGTTTTTTGCCTGGTGAAAGGTCCTTGGGGGGGGCGGGGGTTGTACTTTTGTCGCCTCCAGCAGTGGCACTCGGTGACATGATTGAAGGTTTCTAGGGACGGTGTCTGAGGTCCGCGTTCCTGCTCGTCCTGGCGGCTAGTGTTGTCCCCGACTGTCGTCCCTTCCTTGTGCAAAGTCCGAATAGTTAATCCTCGGGCTAGTGCGTCTACGCTCGCGTTGCCCGGGTGGGAGGCATGGCTGGGTGTCCAGATTATCCGGACCAGAGGCAGTCTTGTGTGGTCGAAGTTGGATAGAATTAGGTTGCTCCATGTAGAAAGAAATTTTCCAGCCCAGGCACTGCACGCGGCTTCAGAATCGGTTATGAGGGTAACCGTAGTACTGGAATCAAAGTCTGCTCTATAGAGGGTCGTCGATATGGCAAAAGCTATCGCCGTTTCCTCGGCCTCAGCGCAGGAGGGGGAGCCATTCAGGGATTCCGAATTCCCATTCCTGCCATCCGAGTCGCACATCGCGATGCATTTGCCACCCATGGGTGAAGAATGGGAAGCAGCGTCCGTATAGAATTCGTCATAATCGCCACGATATCCTTTACGTAGGTACCGGACCCTTGCGAGTCTCCTGCCCGCGTTGACTTGCGGGTCCATGTTCTTGGGGATAGCATTACCCGAACTCTCGCGGCGATTGCCGGAGGCTCGGGTTTCTGCCCTCCCTCCTCAAGGGAGGACGCGGGAGTTCGATAGACCAGCCTACAAAGTAGGGCCCTCTCGGCGTTTGTTTGGCCTAGCCGGGTTCTCTGCCCAATCGACTGTGCCTCAGTCCGCGCCTCTATCGTGTTGTGAAAGCCTAGTTGGAGTAGGCGCTCGGTCAAAGTGTGTTGCGGGAGGCCAATGGCCGTCTTGACCGCCATGCGAACAGTGGCGTTAAAAGCATCGATTTCTTTTCGGCGAAAATATTGGAAGGTCGCGTGGTAGACTATGTGACTCACCAGTAGAGCCTTAACTATCCTAATTCTGTCTCCCTCCTTGAGTCGTCTACGTTTGCTAGTGACTCTTCGGGTTAAGTGGGCAACTTGTGGCACTGTTTGCGCAGCACTCGGACACTAAACGACGATTTGGCGTCTGTCTGTAGTTGGAGGCCCAGAATTCTGAGTCTCTCTGAGCTCGGGAGGTTTGAGGAGATCTTCGTCTAAACACCTTGGTGAGCGAAAAAGACTCGCACTATTGAAAAATTACAAGCTTGACGAGCTGGGCTTGTTAAGAACTCCAGAGATGCCGGGAGCTGTGTTTGTTATTGTTTCACACCAATTCGGAAAAGGCGATTTTGGGATCATTTTGAAAAATGAATAGGAACTCTATCTACATTATTTGTTTCATAAACAAAAATATTTTCGTTGGAAATTCTATTACGACAAAGATAAACAAAATTTCAACGAACGATCCATTCGTCAGTCATCTCTTTAATTGATGGCAACCGAGAGATGGAGCGTAGTTTAACTACGTTCTCTGGCGGGAACCATAGGCGAGCTTCTTCCACCTAAATTGCGTCTAACAACGTAACCATCGCTAAAAAAAATGTTTTTTTTTTTGTAGAAAATTAATAAACAAGTATACATGCCCTAAATAAACCTATTAAGGTGCACTGAAACCTCGAAAGTCGTATGTTTTCTTGTTGTCCAAAACTATAAAAGTTGTAGACATAGACGCACAAACCTTCTGCACAACGCTAAGAGAAAAAAGGTCCACGCATGGGCGTGCGCTTTTTTATTTTTGGCGTTTTTCTCTCCCAATTCTTACCTCTTCACTTCTTTTTATTTGTGGCGTCAAAAATTATGAAATTTAGAAGATTCGGAAGCGACATTTCCATAGTATTAAAAAACATAATTCGCAAAACATCTCTTTGACATAATTGAGAACGCACTGCGGATCATCTTTTTGAAATACCGAAAATCGGAGTCCGGTGTGATGTCGCCTCCTGGCTTTTTATCCTCACTCGGAAAACATGGCGGCGCTGGCGGCGCTCAGCACATGTAGCACTAAGGGTGATCGGCGAGTGGGAAAATCGGACGAAGGTCTCCTTCTAGGTGCCGGCGCCCTCTCAGACTTTAAAAAGGAAATCGCAAAACGGTCAAAACAACTGGTTTTGGTCTGATATCTGCGCACCGTAGTTTCGGTTCTGACTCTTTCGTGGCAGCCTTTTACTCAGAACCGGCATGACGTGACCCCTCACGTCGTGGTTTACAACGAATCCGCAAATATGTAAGAAAACTATTTTAAAATTACTCAAGCGAATATGTAATCATGTCGTTAGTAAAATGTTGATAATAGTAGGTATTACCAGAAATATCGTTAGTAGTAACGGAAGTTATAGTATTCCTCGACCTTCAGCGAACATGGGCAATTCAAGTAGTGCCGACATCGCAGAGTCATAGGTCCATTCTGAACATTTATTACGCACTACAGGCTCCATAAAGGGCACAGATGTCGCCGTGAAAATACGCATGGAAAAAAAAGGGCGGCTGTTTGCGTTACCTCGCAGGTAACATGCGTAGATGGGGAGAGCGCCTTTGGAGCGCCCAACACGAGGGTGCTGCGACACAAGCGCGCTAGACACTAGAGCGCATGTCACGAGAGCGCACAACCAGTTGAGCGAGCACCGCAAAATGTGTGATGTACCAGCGGCTACACAGACAGAATAAAAGTGAACGAGTCATCGGATAGGAGCATTGGCTATTTCTGATTGATCGAATATGCCTATAATAAACACTAAAAAACAAAACACGTACGACTCTTTTTAATCAATTGTTTACTGACGCCGAAAAGAAAAGGGGGCAGGGGAGTGTGGCATATAGGTACCAGGTATGTCTCCGGTTGGGTGGAGCAGCGAGACTAAGATTTCTTCACGGTGCTGCGGTGCGCCTCTCAAATCAAATTGTTGTGTGCATGGTTATACAGCCGGAATTTAGTCTGCCTCAGTGGGCGTCTGGTGTCTCAGCTGTGGATGAGCAATTCAGCCAGTGCAGTACAACCGCTAGCCTGGGGTCTTTAGCGTGCGCCACGCAGTAGTGATACACGACCGCACGCCGGTACGATGCCCATCCAGATAAAAACGGGCAGGTGCTCAATTGAACCCAGGATCCTGGGCTCTGCAGCTCGAGCTTTCGCTCTACGTGCTCCGAGCTGGTGTGCGCTAGGCCACTCGGCCACTGATCCCCGTGCGCCTCTCGGATATACTATAAACAGAGAATGTTCACTGGCGGTCATAGCTGTCTGCCCGAATTCTGAGCGCATGCTGATGGCGAACCTCCACAGTTCTTTTGCAAAGTGCATTCGGCAACATCAAGAGTGCCGGTCTTAGCAGCCTATTGATGTGAGCTCGTTCTGAGCATAAGCTCTAAACAGCACCCACAAATATGGCGTCCAGTGAATATTTCCTATAGGTTACTTCTTGCTATATTGGGTCATTCCTGACAGGCATTTGGGCTCCGAACTATTTGCTGGCTATATAGACGTTCCTCATATAATTTTTGTGACGTCCATGACCATAACGAGGAAGGCTCCCCGCTAAGACAATACTATCAGTAAAGATTTCATCGGAGGAAAGCTCAGCGCATATTTATCGGATACAAAACTCCACCTTTTGACGATAGAGGAAAAGCTCTTCTGCAGAGTTGTGAAATATATTTGAGAAGTTTTCTTTTTCCAAAATTTTTATTCGTTCACGCGTCGGGTGCGGTAACGACGTCACCTTCTCTTGATGATAGAACACAAACTTAAGGTTACACCCGTCCTGCATGTCTCAAAAACGAGTCTACAAAAAAAAAATGAAAACAAACTTGGCGATCATTTTGTCCATTCTTTGCATTCTACAGAACCTCAGCTTCTCCACCTTTGTTTTTAAAAAGTAGTTCAATCTTCGAGGGTCAAACAAGTGTGGTTCGATTCAGAAATATAAAAATAGCAACCAAGAAAAAACAGCAGTACAAATAGAAATGAAGTTTCGAAGGTAAAACTTGTAGACATAAACAGATACCGAAAATCTACACGAGGATAGTGCTGCGGGTAGTAAATTTAAAGGATTGATTGTAAGATGCGTATATTAGTTGTTTTTTTTTTTTTTTGTTTTTTTTCTATTTTTTTGTTTAATGCCGGGGCGGTGTAAATCCCCGTTAATTTCCCAGAAAACACGTGAAGTCCGAAGAAGTGCTCGGTCAGGAGCGGACAACCACTAGCGCTCGACTGTTTGTGCGCTCTTGTGATGGGCGCTCTAATGGCAAGCGTGCTAATGTCGCTGCGCTCTCGAGTCGCGCGCGCTCACGTTGTGGCGCTCTACTGTCGGCGCTCTTGTGTCGTGCCTTGTACAGTTGTGTAGATGACGCCATTTTTCAGCATGGTAGACCGTGACGTGAGTAGAATACCTTCTATTTGTTATCAAAATCAGGCGGCCAGAAAAGAAAAAAAAGTGCGAAATTAGCATATAGATATTAATTTTTTTTCGTTTCTTTAGTTCTAGGACTAACTTTTCATAGACAGAACTTGTCCATTACTGTGGTTTCTGAATTACATTTCGCAAACAAGCTCTGTGCACTAAAAAAAGTATTATTGTCCATTACTGTGGTTTCTGAATTACATTTCGCAAACAAGCTTTGTGAACTAAAAAAAAGTATTATATCAAATAATGCGCACAAAAAAATGGAAAATCAAACAAACAAACTCATTACACTTTTCTTAAAAGACAGCACATGTGCGCGCGTAAGATCATATTCAGCAGCGACAATCCCACACAATGTTGTAGTTTTCCTACTTAATACGTTTTTCACAAAATTCGTAACAAAAACCCACGATGCGTGGGTACAGATATGCTACCATTGTTGCACGATCGTGCGGTTAATTTATCTGAAGCCTAGCGTTTCGCTTCCCCACCCTCGAATTCCAGGAGGGTGCAATGTGCCTACGATATTTTTGTTGGCTTTGTTTTCAGAAAGTTGAGAACTTAGTTTCATTCCAAAGTTGACTGCACCCCGAGGTTTCATAACGCGAGACGGATTTCGTTTACAGATTCCTTATGAAAAACAAATGTTAAAAAGATATCGACATCCAAGGAAAAATCTGTAAGCACCCGGAGGAGTTGGCATTGCCTCTATCAAAAGTGCGCGATTTTGAATGCGGAGAAATCCAAAGCAAGAGGAAAAAGAGCGTTATGAGGGACGACAGGCTCCGACCTGATAGGCCATCAATGTTTCAGTGCGGGCAGTTACCTGATAAAAATTTGAAGCTCCGATCATCTCAAAAATTAAATGCTGACCTTTCTCCATGCTTCTGTTTATCTTAAGGAATGTCCAGCAGTTATTTCAGGCGTAACACGCTTCCAGCATAAATGACATTTCGGCAAAACCTGGCGCAAATAAGCTCTTCATACCGGTGACCTGGAAGAAATAATGAAATATTGCAGAAGCAAAAGTGAAACAAAAAAATATGCAAATTTTATCGTGTCGCCAGTCTAGCTTACGTCACCAATTCGTTATTTCAATTAGTGCAGACATAAACAAAACGCTATCGTGGATAAAAAAAAAACAAATTTCGAACCGGCAGGCATTTAAATGTCTCCTGCGCATTTCTGGCGCGCCCCTTCATTACAAGTTTGTTGCCAGTTAAAATATTGTATCTTGTTCGTCGTCGTCCTTTTTTTCATTTTTTGTATGGGTATCTTTTAAAAAACACGAACTTTTAAGGTGCATTCAAAATTAAACTTTCTATATATTTTAATTATCTGTTTTGCTACACCTTAATGATATGTTAGATTACAGTAATTGGTATCGTTTGTTTTCTTGTTACTAAAAGTTGTTGTGCATTGTCATTTCTTGAAACTACATAGACAGCAGTCTTGCACAAGAACCAGTACTCTACATAAAAAAATAGTTAAATAATACTACTGCGGCATGTGAATGCATTTAAATGCGGAAAAACATTAGAAAAATATTTGGAACCAGGCAAAAACCAAGTCAATTTTTCGTTTAGACAGCATGTGTTTCATATTGAAAGAACATGGCGACATTGGTAGCTAAAGTAGGTGATATATTTAGGCAATGCAGTATGACTTCTAGCATAGAGCCTTTAACGTGCATAAAACTATAGCGATACAGGACCGCACCTCGATACGAAAATGATCCGGAATAAAACGCGCAGTGGTGGGGACTGTACCCAGGGTCTCTGGTAAGTTGTACTCGAACTGGGAGGTGGGCCGACCGGTTTGGCCCGACACCCAGCTCCGAAGGAACTGGGTGTCGAGCCCAATTCTGCCCGAGGGGGCGTGTAACCCAATTCTGCCCAAGGGGGCCGAGGTGGCCCTGCGACTCACAGCGGGGCCAGGAGGCCGGTCGCGTTGCGTTTAGAGAGGCTGACTTGGTAATGGTGGTGGGACTATTTCTTCTTGATTTTGTTGTGTGTGAAGCGAGGCCTTGTTTTGTAAATGCTAGCTTTGGCGAAGAGTCAAGGGACTTGCAACAGTGTCAAATACTGCGAAGAAAACGACAACGTGACGGTGATTTGAACCGACGTGGTTTGAACGTGATTTGAACGACGTGATTTGAACCGACCTTATTCATGGCTATTTAGGATATTTTGAAACCGGGGAAAACACTGCCTGGGTAAGCAGAAAGCAGTGAAGCATGCTGTTTCGGTGTTTATGTCCTAATCAGGTGAGGAAGTATTAATGAGTAACAATTTGGAGCATTTTAAATAGAAAGTGGTTGACAATGCATCTTTATTTCCGGATTTTATTTTAGAGAAACCAGCAAACTGAATTTTGAGCATGCATCTTCCTCCTTGAAAGTCTTCTTCAATGATTTCTTATCCTATTTTTTGTTTGTTTTATTTGCCTTCTTAGTGGATTGGGAGACTGAGGGAACAAATATCAAACACGAAATAGTAGTGTATCATATTTTAATACGATGGGGTACATAACACTTAGATGTACGGGCACCCCGTGGTGTTAAACGCGTGCGGCTGATTACGTTATCATGCCTCGTTTTGTGATTAAACAGAGCGTCAAACGTTTCCTTCTGAACGCAAAATAGTAAGTATGATTGTGTTAACCATCTTAATTCTTTATAAAAGCAAGTTATATTGATTTTTCAGAGTTATAACTAAATAAATAGAGCTCGAAAAATGTGGAAACAACAGAAACAACACCTCATTAAGCCCCCCACCCAGCGGAGCCGAGTTCCAGTTATTGCGGTGACCTTTCCCAAAACGAGTTCGGCTATCATTCTCCACACCTTCTTCAAGATTAGAAAGGTCTGGCAAAGCTAGAGACACTATAGTATAGAGACGGTATGGGTGGATTTTCGAAGAGAGCGTAGTTCGCTTCACGCCTGCCAACGGCGGTGCAATGCACATCGTGGTTTTCGGGGGTTTTAACCAGTGCTGTACACGTGCCTCAATAAAAGGAACGAAAGCTCGTTCCTCGTTCCTTGTGATTTTTGGAACGCGTTCCCGTCACAAGTTCCATATGTGAAAAAGAAACTCGTTCCCGTTACAGTGAAAGAAATGGAACGTATCGTTACATATACGCTACATTTGTATTTTGCTCATTACCATATTTAGTTAGAGAGAGCAAAGTTTCTTTTATTTTTTTTTAATCTATCCCATCAAATGACAACGTACGAATTTGAATGCCGTCATGGAAGGGCGCCAGGAGAAGAAAGCGAGCGAAGCAGGGTTTCATTTGTTGATATATTCACCTTTAAAAATCTTAGCTTTTAAGTTTTAACCATATTCATGTTTGCGGTGGGCAAACATGAATACATTTGCCCTTGTTCGAACTTGAAAACAGTTGCTTCTCGATGCTGCTGTCCGCAAAATGATCAACTGAAGAAGGGGGTACGGCATTTGGAAGGTCAGTCTTGAAAACTACAAGTCCTTCTTCGTGAATGTTAGATTCGTTGTTCAGATTGAAGGTGGGGGATTAGGGTAAGATGATTAAAGGTTAATTTTTGTGTATCGTTTAAGTGACCAACGTTCGGGGTACAAGGGTGCGCTCTATGTCTGATAGCATGTTCTTTTTTTGTAACTCTACATCTCTGAGAAAGTTCAGTGATGGTTATAGTGTGTGTTATATTTCTAGGTGTATGAGGATTCGTGGAAGCTAAGAAATTAGCTGAGTTTGAAACGTCCCTTTTTCTATATCTTTTCCTTTGACTGAATTTTTGCTTTATGTACCGTAGTTTCGGGCACTGAAAAAAGAAACATTGTTCACTAGCTTTCCCGCACCCGACTGTTACTAAACGAGAACTACACAAAATAGACCCTAAGATAAGTAACCAAGAAGTTAAGGAGATTCTGCTCTTCATAACGATAATATTTTTATACTTTAGAGTTTCCCTCTCAAAACGTTAAAAAAATGTACCCCACAGGGCGAAAAAAAGGAACGCCGTTCCTTTTCTGTTCCAGTAAAAAAGTAACCAGTTCCCGTTCCAGTTCCACCGATGCCAAATGGAACGACGGTGTTCCTTCGTTCCTCCTCGAAGAAACGCGTTCCAGGAACGCTGTTCCGTACAACATTGGTTGTAATTTGCTTCTAATTTACGAAATAATGTGAACTTTGCCAACATGAATGTCTCTTCATTTTAATCTTTTTTTTTTACAAAGGTCTTTCTCAATGCAACTTTTTAAAGAGTAAAAAGATAATTGGGGGCGTCCTTAGAGCGGTACTAAGAGAACTACTGGAACCCCCTTTTTTTCGCGGCCCCTTTTTCCCGCGACTCGGTCACAGAGGACAGAATCGCGGCCACTAAATTTCGAGAATTCCAGACGCCTGCAATAAAACTCTTAAGGACCGAAATTTTCACGTGCCCTTAAATTTCACGAATTTTTCAATTCGCGAAATTCACGAATATCAAGGGCTCGCGAACCTTGGGGGCTTTACCGTATTAGCTCTAACTTCATTGCTCAGAGGTGGACTCTGTTATTCCAATTCTTTTAATTTGAATTTTCCAAATAATAAAACTATTAGAAAGTTGCACCTGGTGTATGTCTGCTAAGCTATTTTGGAAACTCATCTGGCATCGTCGGTTAGAGAACCATGACATTCATGTCCTCTGACTGCCGCGCCGTGCCGGGGAGGCATGATTCACACATAATTACCTGGGCCTGAATGCAGCTTTGGTGCAGAAAGCCAACATAGGGTTGGCCATGTTGAATATGTGCACTTGGTCGCGATTTATGCATTCGGAAACGCCGATTTGTTTTCGTGTTTGTCAGAGGGGTAGTAGACTGTGGTAACAAGATGCTTACTTCCGAGACGGCGGCCTACGCGCATACGTCAGCAACTCATGTATGAAGTATAAACTTTCCTTGACTACGTCTTTTACTGGTGTCATATGCGCGTTTAAATATCAGATCTAAGTAACGAGTTAAAAATGACTTTCTGATAAATGTCCCGTGCTTCCAATTTTTACTTCAGTATTTCTTCAAAATTATATGGTGTTATGAGTGAAGTCTATGAATTTTGTCGGTGTATCACTCGCGATGTCATGCAATTTTTAATTATTTTTCATGGCTTGGAGCATAGTAATTGGTACTACTGTTACTTTGATACTCTAATTTGTGTGGCATGGTCTTCTTCATTTAGACGAAACCAGATGTTAGTATTCAGTCAAACATTGTGAACTTAAAGAGAAGAAAACTAGGAAAAACTGTGCCTACTGAACATCTAAATAGCCTCTTTGTGAGCTCTGAGAAAGAGGGCAGCTGGTGATCTCCAATTAAAGTGACTGCAGGCTGGCTCTCTTCAGCCTTCATTACCTTTATTACCAAGGGTAGCAGAAGGAAAGCTGGCAGTGCTGGTAGGTTGGAAGCGGTGATGACGAGTAATCAGCAGCGTCGGGTTCGTTTATGTAACCTATAGGAATGAAGGTACTAAAAGCCAAGCATTGCCTTCCACATAACACTGTTTTCTGACACATAATGCGTAATGGAGAATCATACGATCGCTGGTTAAGGCAAGCACAGCTTTATGTGAAGACGAGAATATCGACAACCTTAGCAGAGGTCAAACGTGTGCGGCTCATAACCTTTCCTGAGAAAGTGAGTTGCTTATCCTGCATTTGTATATTGGCACTGAGCCCTTCATTAACTTGGAAGTTTGCCATACCTTGACACAGATGAGCATATAATTTTATTGCATATGGCACATCTAAGCATACAATTTAGATGCGGGTCGTGATTGGTGATCAACTGCATTTTTAATGCAATGCACCAGGGAACATCAGTCGCCGCACAGATTCATGCACTGTGCTATAACTTCAGCAAAACTTTAGCGACTTCTTTTTCCTCGGTATTCTAACGAGGCTATTTTGTTATGTCTTCTTCAATGGAGAACTTTGAAAAATCTTGTAGGTCAAGCCTTGAGAGAACTCTGCCATCCCTCGCGTGATATAATTGACGCTCTGCTAAGTTACCTAAGCATCAAGTTTCCTGCAGGAATTGTAGTTAAAGCGCAGCACGTGCTTGCGTCTGCAAAATGATTTTTTAAAGTGAATGTCTCAAAAGAGTACAGGGTTTCATGAGCCTTCGTCGTGGCCTTCTTTTTGTTTTTTTGCTTCGGAATTTTTTTATACTCACGGTGAGTGCCTGTGATCACAATCGCTGCATGTTCCTTGGTTCTTGGGAATTTCGCAAATTGTCTATTACTATCTTTATTTTCACATTTGTGGTAGAGTTGCGTCCTGTAGTGCGAGGGCTGTTTGTTGATGCTGTGCAACTGTGCTATATCTGGCGTCGTAAATTGAGACCATTTTTGTTGCACAAGAGGCCTCTTTCTCTGAATCTTCAGAAGACGACTTGGATTAAGAAGAGTCAATTAAAGACGACACATTCTTAGGCGCCTCCGATGAGAAACCCTTCTGTGAATGGGAGGAAGTGTGCCATTCGACGATGAACTTGCTTGTAGTGGAGGGTGACCAAAGCGGGAGCCCTCGTTTAGATTATTTTGTTTGTTATCATCAGCTGGCGTTGAATTACTGAGATCAGGGACGCCTTGTACCTGGTAGACAGCTTGTTTGGAAGGCAGGTTGTGCCTAGCTCCCTGTATGTGTTTGAGAAATCACTAAACTTCAAGAATTTTGATCTGGTTTATTATTGTTTCATTTGCACTGCTGAATTGACCACCATTGTTCAGCTGGACATACAGAAGTGCCGGATTTGTAAGAAGATGTTTGATGTAAAAAATGTGATAGAACTTTTTCTTTGACAGTCTCATTCGCGTCTTAGCTGAGAAGTGTTCTAGAGTGTTTTTTTTTCTTATAATAGCTTCTTGAGAGCAAGGTTCAATCGACCAAATGCATTTTCTGACATATGTGGTGGACTTATTTAACGTGCAAAGACTTGTTAAAAAGTTATTGTTTCCTTGCAATCCCAGTAACATTTCTTGTACATTCAGTCTATACAAATAAAAATTTTCTCCATCTGGTCACTTCAACTTATTATAAATGAAATATCGTTCTTTAAGAGGTTGAGAAACGTCATTCTTTCTAGTGTGTGGTTCGGAAAGAATCACCCTCCAATGGAGCTGTACATGAAACGTTTTGTGCAACAGTGAGAGCTTCTGTGTGATTAGGGGTTTGTATGGAAGCGCAACGGCACTGAGGTGCTAAGTAAGACCTTCGCAGTATGCTGCAGTGTGGGTTCGGTGGCCCGCCCTTTTTCTGCGAAACACGATGCAGTTTAATTCCTGTTGCGGTTGCAGTTGGTGCCTGCACCCTGGATCTCTCGTTAACAGTTCAATTTGCAATACGGTCTTTGCAGGGGTAGTTGATGACAGACAATCAAAAAGTGAAATTCGTTACATGTATGAAGCTGCATCACAGGGTGTTGATTCCAGAGAGATTAAGGATGCGTCTGCATTGCTCAACTTGCTATTTTTTAATGTTATTGAATCCTTTGTTCCAGACTACATGCATGCTGTCCTCCTCGGCGAGTCTTGGACACTTTTGAGTTTGCTGTTTGACAACAACACTGGAGGGGTTTTAGAGCGCAGCTTTTAGGCGCTCGTTTCCAGCTTGAGCGGCGTTGGCGTCGGCGTCGCCATCGGCATAACCACGCGGTGCATTATGGGAAACGTACAAGAACGCAAACGGGCGGGTCCCACTCGTGACCCGCGCGTTGTATTAGGGGACGTTCCCACAAGGACTCAGCAGATGACGTCATCATTGACGTCACGAGAGCCACCAGTGACGTCACGAGGGCCCCGCGCGTTGCATTTTTCTATTCTATTCTATTCTATTATTATGGGAAACGACCCACGATGCAACGCGCGGGTCTCACACGTGACCCGCGCGTTGCATTATGGGAAACGTCCAGTCGGAAAGAGGGGGAGGGATGAAGGCGAGGAGGAAGAGGGAAGGGGAGGTGGGGAGGAGAAAGGAGGAGGAGGGAGGAGGCAGTAGAATTATGGATAGAAAGAGGGAGGAGGAAGGTGGGAGGAAGACGGGAGGAAGAGGGGGAGGAGAAAGGAGGAGGGAGTGAAGGAGGTCGAGGAGGAAGGAGGAGGAGTATGGAGGAGGACGAAGAGCTAGAGATGAGGAAGAAGGAGGGAGAAGGGAGGAGGGGAAGAGAAAGAAGGAGGAGAAAATGAGGAGGGAGAAGGAGGCAAGGGGGAGGAGGGGCATACCGTCCCCTCAGCACCCTCAGTTACAATCTAAAACGAGCGTGTTGGTTAATAGACCTTCAGATAGGGTGCGCTCGCGGACAAAGGAACTTTGATCCTCCTTGAACTTGACCTCTCTTAGGAACGTCATCCGTAGTCCTGCCAAACAGTATTTGTCTGTGTTCTTTACTGTAAAGACCCACAAGTATGTAGTTCCCTTCAGGAGCATAATTTCGGAAATTGGCTGTTGGCAAAAACATCTGGGTCGTTATCTACAAAAAAAATCTAATATCATCCTCCCTGAGCCTTTCAGGGTCCAAAACTCCTTTGAATTAAACTCCGCTTCAATCTGCTTCATTGTAGTTTCATTCCGCACTCAAGTATGTATTTCGACATTGAAGATATGTATTACAGCCTAGAACCAAAACTAATCTTAGATTATGTGACTAATGCGATCCATGAACACAGAATTTGGACTTTCATAATTCCTCCGGTGTTTCGGATGAGGGCTTATCGACTTGATAAATATTTACTTGCAGTCCAATTTAGTATAACAGGAAGGAAATATTTACAGACCATAGAAGGGAGTTTGTATAAACTCTAGCCTTGCACTTTTCCCTAGTGAAATATTTCTTCCTTTTGTTGGCAGGGCTATCAACGATCAGTTGGACAAGCCCTTCCAGGGTTTCCTAGTGTTTGGGTACGTTGATGATTACTTGGTCATTTATCCAGACACTGTGACCGCTGACAGCCTCTTTGAACTTTTTAGTCAGTGTGGCGGGACTGACTTTTAGCCGGTACACTCCTTTAACGGAAAAATTGCAATTCCTGGATTTACAATTACATCCTCATTCCTCACGTTTTGTTGGGCCTTGCAGCAGAAGTCGAAAAAGCCAGTCCTCTCTTTAACCAGTGCTCACTCCAAGTCAGTTAAGCATGGCATAGTAAGGTCATTTTTCAACTCCTCATTCTCCAAGTCGTCCACGCATTTCTCTGAAAGTAGCCTCAAGTTGCAGCAGCAGAGATTGGAAAAAGCAGGCTTTCCTGCTGACCGACCTCGTTCCACTCTTGACAGGTTTATTCTCAGACCACAACTTTGGCAATCTGTTTCCAAAAAGAAAGCTCGTTTCGCTGTGCTTCCCTACACGCACAATTCCGCGCACCGTTTAAGATCTATCGCGTCCAAGCTCGACACCAGTGTTGTTTTTTCCTGTCGTATGCGCCTAAAACAGATGTATAAAAATGTTAATGGAGTGACAGTCCCAGAAGGTGCAATGTAATGCATGCCAAAAGGTTCGTAGAATGCGAAGAAAGAAAGGTTTATTCAATTCCACTAAGCTGTGGCTGTCAGAACATTGGACAAACCGGGTGATGCATCAACCAGCGACTCAGAGAACACAACTCGGAAGCATCAAAGGCTTCAAATGAATCGTATCACACAATTGTCGTTCACTGCTGCACGTGCGATGACTGTACTCCGTATTTCTCTGTTACTAGAATACTGGGCGGGCACAACAACAGATCTGGAAGAGAAATCCTTGAATCACTTGCCATGGGGACTGTAAACAACAACGTTTCTGCACCTTCATTATCATTGACAAAGTCAGAGGTCGAATTCCTAACACCAGAGATGACTAGATTACTGACACCTCGTCGTGACGCTAGGGCATTTTAAAATTTTATATTTATTGCACATTTTTCTTTCCTTTTGGGATTGTAGAGAACAATATTTCTGCACCTTCATTATCATTGACAATCACAATGGTCCAATTCTAAGTAATCAAAAATAACCAGGTTCGAGATACCTCGTCGTGACGCCAGCGCTTTTTAAGATTTTATATTTACGGTAAATTCGCATTCCTTTAAAAAAAAATACCTCATTTCCCTCTTTCAGAACGTTGAAACCTTTTGGGTGGGGGGGGGGGTTATCGTTGTGCCATTCTACGTTGTTGCAAAATGAAAGATGTCCCTTTCCGGTCCGCTTACTCGCTGTTTCATACTTTAAAGTTTTGTATCAGCACCCTCCCCTCCTCCTCCTCAAGAGCTGCGCTCTAATTCGGCATTACAGGAAGTTGTAAATGCCTTTCCTTTTTTGTTGTTGTTTTCACAATTCTTCTAATCCCTTAAGCAGGCTCTGAAAGGTGTTTTGCAACAATATAAAAAAAGTAATCAGAAGGAACGATGAACGGCCCAAAGAACTAAACGAAACTAATAAACTCAATATATAATTAATTTAAACGAGAAGCGCAACAAATATTTGTTTGACTTCGGCTTAACTTTACTATAACACAAGAAAGTACATTCCACGCGTCCACCATTTCAAGGAATAATGAAAATTTAAAACCAATATAACGATATGCACCAAAAATATGAAAGAAATCTTTGCCGTCGTCACGCCGAATACCCTTGCAAAAATTGGACGTAATTATCGAGATTCATTAATTAATGCAGACGTATATTTGGTCGCACAAATTTAAGTCTGCAAGATCGATTTCTTTTTTGTCAGTAATAAAATACCAGCTCTCTGGGCTAGATAAGTAACGAATGTCACCTCTTACGTTCAAAATATAAACGTAAATCCGGGGTCACGCTGCTTGTACACACACAAAAAAAAAAATACAGGCTGCAGAGATATTCGAACGAGATTCACCGCGAGATCCGTGCTTCCAATGCCGAGTGGCACTGAGTTCAGGGAGGAACCTTGGGCTCACGGCATTCGAATTACGGACATTGCAGTGACGCGTGTTTGCGAACTCTCTTTATATGATGTATGAGCAGTGTGACCCCGGTTTACGGATTTTTGTAGCCTACTCTAAAATCGTAGGGTGTGATTTATAAAAAAAGTTCCAAATTACGTTTTTTTATTCTATTATTGACCTAATAACTGTTTTATAAGCTATGTATAGAATGTCCCAAGCCACGAAACTCGGACTAAAATGGACAGTAAAAATCGGTGCCTGCACAAACCAATCTAAACTTTTCGTCAAAGTTGTATTTTACAGGTCGGATTTTTCATGTAAAATTAAAAATCGTAGCCCCCTTTTTGTAAAAAAATAGGGCCAAGAAACTTGCCCTGGTCAAAGGAGAACGCCGACGCAGATCACCGAATCGAGTTGCGGGGCGCGTTCGGCGCGCGTAATGACAGATGGAGTAAGGAGCAGCGTCGGAAGGTGTAGCCAAAGTTACTAGATTACCTCAGTTGTAGAACTCCCGCGGGAGATGCTGCCCCCCCCCCCCCCCCCCGTCACTCACTTTAGTCCGCCTCCCGTCGTTGGAAGCGCCATCTAGAGTTTCGTTTACGAACTGTGTGCTCCATATAGAGTACGGCGGCAAGCCATCTAGACACTGCCTTTACCAAAGCAGACCTCCGGTGCGCCGAATGAAGGGAGGCGAGTCGTGGTGAGAGAGGGTGGTACTGCTCGTGCATGCAGCGTAAATGAGCAATTCCGTAGCTAAACTAAACTAAAAACGTTGGGTGAAGCCGACGAGCGAAAGAGAGCAGACGACACGCAGGCGACGTCGTTGGCAGCAAAAACACCGTCGTTATGCAACACGTTTTTTTAAAACTTTGTTTTGCTTTTATTGTCCGCATTAACTCTTAAACCAAAGGTACTTTAAAAAGAAAACTATGTTCATTTTAATAAACCACGGTGGTTGCGAGCAGTTTTGATAAGGAGCTAGCGCCATCTATTAATACGAGCGCCAAACGCGTCCCTCAAGTCGACTTCGTCGTCTGCGTCGCAGTCCGCCGTTGACTCTGGGAAGTTTCTTGGCCCTATATTTTACAGAAAGAGAGCTACGCGTTCTAAGTTTACCAAAATAAAAATCTGACCTGTGTAATACACCTTTGACGAAAAGTTTAGATTGCTACATGCAGGCGTCGATTTTTACTGTCTATTTTAGCTCGAGCATGGTGACATGAGACATCCTATATATAGTCACTGACGGCTCATAAACGCCAAGCGTGCGACTTAATACACTCACTATTCTCGCTTTGTGGTTCCTTCGTGGGCGATGTTATCAGAAAATCCCGAAATCGAATCGGATTCTGAGCGATAATAAGACTATTGGGTCCGGCCACGGATTGTGTTGCCTAAGACGTCAGTGTCTATAGTTGGCCACGTCGTATCTCGTTTTCTTGTTTCTTATCATAAACTACCCACACCACTGCAAGCCGGGGTGCAATAAAAAGTAGGTGATTGTCTTGATCTGGAATACGCCCATCCGCCCACACAGCTACAGTTTTTCTTCTTAATCGCGTCAGTTAAATATTGGGTTTATTTCCACGACGCGTACAGCGAAATGTGACTTTGTCGTTTATGTCGCTTCAATGCTGTTACATGCGTTAGTGTCTGCAGCAACCACAGACACCAAAGCGACGAGGGCGTCGGTAAAAATGAAATTCATAATTTCTTTTTTTTTTTTTTTGTATTCTGTTGCGTATGGCGAACATCTGTTCCATTGATATTGTGAGGTCGCTCCTGACTCAACCAACGGCGCTCTCTAAAGAATGCTTTTCTCTTAGCAGAGTCTTGTCAAACACGTCAGCTATCATCCGGTACAGCTGTATTTTAAAAAGACAAAAAACAATACAAACTTCCTATATAACTTAGGCAGTGTTCAGTCGATCTCAAAGCAGCAGCGAATGTGGATAGCCTCCTCTGCAATGGGGCCGCAGTACGCTGTGTCGTTGGCGTGCGTCGTCGCGACCATGATGTGGCCTACGACGGAGGGCCGGTGGGAACCCGGCTTTCCCTGGACGAGGAAGATGACCATAAAAAACCCAGAAAACAACCCTACATTCAACTACGAAAAACTTGGGCCCTTGCAAGATGCATGGCAGGTATGTGATTAAGAAATACAGGGCGTTTTGTTGAAGGACTTACAGATATGTTTTAAAAAAAGACATGAAAGCTACACTAATGCGGTCTTTACATGTCAGTTGTACGGTCGATAGGAAGTATTATATAGGTCGATAATTATCACGATAAATCATTTATTTAACAAAAATAGGTTGATAAACTTTTTAATGATTCAAGATAAATATATGATTCCAATCAAAGATCCTCTGAATGTCATCGAACGACGAAAAACACTAAATGAGTAAATATTAGAAATGCTTGGAGCGGGTAGGAAGCTCGGGAGTGCTCTAAAGTTTCAATCATTGGGGTCTTCTGGAGGCTACATGACTCCAAGAGAGGTGAATCCGGGAGAAACTTCCGGTTTAGAAGGACACGCCCCAACGTTGCCTCCTTCCCGCCCTCCTTCCGCATCCCGACCGAGGTGCCCGCAATATGGCGGAGGCTTATTGCGGAGAAGGCGCCGTGTAACCGAGCTTTCGGGTGCACGTCAAAAGATCCCCAGGTGGTCGAAATTAATCCTCAGTCCTCCGCTGGGGCGTGCCAGATGCCCGTCGTAGGTTTGGCACGTAAAACCCCCAAATTTTTTTTTTTGGCCGCCCTCCTTCCGTCCTCCTTTCCGTCCAAAAGCCCCCAAAAGGGGCTATTGGACGGAAAGGAGGACTGATTTGGGGCCAGCAGCGGCCTAGAGTGGCTTTGGTCTCCCTTGGGGGCGTTCCACCGGCCGCGTCTTCAACTTCCGGCTTCACTTGGTATTATAGAGTTTTAGCAGATCGTCTTTTCACCCCGATTAAGACACCTCCTCTCCCCCCCGGCGGCCTTGGGCATGCATCGCATCGCTATCGGGTGTCATTATCGGGGCGAAAAAACGATCTGCTAAAACTTCCTATTTCATTGCTTTGTCGAACCTCTCTGTCGCCTCCTCTTCTTCCTACCTCAATGGTTACAACAGACCGATCTCACAAATGGCGCAATTACACCGGCGGTTAAGTTCCGTTTGCGAAGCGGCTGCGAATACGGTTCCGAGCGACCGCGTTCAGACACACCGAGACGCGGTTGGCGGTTTCTCGACGATCACACGTGATATTTCGAGACTTGCGTTGGACAATTTGGTTTTCCAACTCAAAGTCCAGGGAAAATATAAGAAGGGTGCAGAAGAGCTGGTGATTATCAACCATGTTAAACTGACCTGGGGAAAGGAAGAAACGTCAAAATGTAGAAAGACAGAAAATAGGACAACGTCATTGAGATGAGTTGGAGACGTCGTCCTGTTTTTTTTTTCTGTCTCTTCTACGTTCTGACGTTTCTTCTCTACCCCAGCCTCAGGTTAATTCAACATGGCCAAAGTCCACTTCAATCCAAGATCCAAAGCCAAACTAGAGCTATTTTGGCACTCTAAAGATTTTTCTTCGGGTGGTCGTTCTTCGCACGCATTACGAGTTTCGGGCAGCGAAAAAGAGACATAGACCCACAAAACTCGGCGGCGATTTTCCCGACTTCGTAGACAAGCAAAGCCCAGCCAGACGTGGGCGCGCCTTGCTGACTCAGCAGAGAACGGCACGACTCTTTCTTCGAAGTGGCCCTTTCCGCATAAAGAGCTGACCTTGTTATTGAAATAGAGGCCCAGTTTTTCCACCGCATTGTTCGCTCTTATCATTTCCGGAGCTGTGAGCGGCACTGGTGAACCGTGGTGCGAGGGAATGTGTTTGGTGCTAGTCGGTCGCGGCTTCGTTGTGGCGGACTCTCCTCTCGTCACTCGCACGCCGATCGAGAGTACTTGCTTGACATTAAGCTCGAATAAATGTCGTGTGGATTTCTTATACATCGTCATGCAAGTACATTTTATTTCTTGAGTTGGGGCCCCTTATTTCTTTTGGTAGTAGTAAACGTTACAGGTCGAGCTAGCGAAAGTACCTTGCCCGATCCGCGGTAATGCGTTGGCTACGCTAATGGGCTCACGACGTCTTCGCAAATGGGCTCACGACGCCTTTGTGGTGGACATGCACTGTGTCGAAAGCTTTCAGTAAATCACGCGACTGTCTTAGTGGTCGCAAAAGCTGCCACTTTGATCGATCGGGGGCGGGTTTCGATATTCTACGGGCAAAGACTAACAAGGCATAGAACGAAAACTTTGACACCTTGAATAAAAAATGAAAAAAAATGAAAGCCGCTTACAACTCCCTGTAACGCCGAATTAGAGCGCAGCTCTTGAGGAGGAGGAGGGAAGGGCACTGGGGGGGGGGTTAAACTAACCAGGGGGGGGTCACGTTACCTTGGGGGTCACGTGACCCCCAATGCCGATGATGTCATCACTGACGTCACTGATGACGTCATCAGTGATGATGACGATGACGATGCGAATGTCGGTGACGTCATCAGTGACGTCGCTGATGACGTCATCAGTGATGATGACGATGACGATGCGGATGCCGGTGACGACATCAGTGACGTCACTGATGACGTCATCAGTGATGATGACGATGACAATGCGGATGTCGGTGACGTCATCAGTGATGATGACGATGACAATGCGGATGTCGGTGACGTCATCAGTGATGATGACGATGACAATGCGGATGTCGGTGACGTCATCAGTGATGATGACGATGACGATGTGGATGCCGGTGACGTCATCAGTGATGATGACGATGACGATGTGGATGCCGGTGACGTCATCAGTGATGATGACGATGACGATGCGGATGCCGGTGACGTCATCAGTGATGATGACGATGACGATGTGGATGCCGGTGACGTCATCAGTGATGATGACGATGACGATGTGGATGCCGGTGACGTCATCAGTGATGATGACGATGACGATGCGGATGCCGGTGACGTCATCAGTGATGACGATGACGATATGGATGCCGGTGACGTCATCAGTGATGATGACGATGACGATGTGGATGCCGTTGACGTCATCAGTGATGATGACGATGACGATGTGGATGCCGGTGACGTCATCAGTGACGATGACGTCATCGGGGGGTCACGCGACATCGGCGGGGGTCACGTGACCTCGAGGAGGGGGCCACGTGACTTCGGGGGGTCACGTGACCCCCCACGAGGTCACGTGACCTTAGTGGGGGGCTCGCCCGGTGCATTATGGGACATTTCCCATGATGCACCGCGCGGTTACGCCGACGCCGACGCCGACGCCGACGCCGACGGCGACGCCGCTCAAGCCGGAAACGGGCCCCTAAGAGCTGCGCTCTAAAAAAAAACTCTTGCCTATATTTAATCACCGGAGCGAAGACCGTTACGTTTACGAGTCAATTCTTTTCGCGGCGGATTCAAGTGACGGACGTGAACATCACGTTTCTTCGTTTCTTTATCTGCTTCAGCGCTAAGACTACAGCGCCTTGGACGCCTCCCCAGCGACAGGCGCCATCTTGTTACGAAAGCCATTGACGTCACGTCAGCGTCGAGTTGAGATTTTTCGCCACTTCGCAGTTCGCGAAAGCGGGCGGGAGAAATCGATTCCGAAGTAGTCTGGCAAAAACACGCCCCAACCGCTCGATCCCAGCCGCTTTGCGGTTCAGAACGCGCAGATCCGCTTTCCGGTTGCGGATCCGCTTCCAGTTCCATGAGCCGCCATGACTTTAGTTCATACGAGGCAGGCGCCAGTTCACGAGACCGCTAGTGCCACCTCGTGCCCTGATCTCACAGACTTTTAGCGCGGTTGTTGCGGGCGCAGAAAGACTACACCGTTAGCAAAAATCGACACCTCTGCATGCGTAAACGGTTTAACAGGGCGGGCACGTATGGCTTGTTGTAGTTTTTTATGCGCGAGGTCTCATGTAAAATAACCTCCTTTGAACGTGTACTTCCTTCCGCGATCCCACATCTGCATAGGCTGCTTCTTGCGATGTCCTCGTAAAATGGCGGCCACTTGACGTGAGACAGCCGTTAGGAGGAAGGCCCAGCGCTTTAAACGTTTTTTCGCCGGCATGAAAGCCTAGGCTGCATACAGCCATCCTTATTCTTCCATGCGCGCTAAACCGCCGCAGGCACCCACCCACGAGCACCGACTGCGTATACACTACTCCAACTGGCGTAACGGTTCAGCCGACCTTCGGGACCTCATGCCGGCTGAATTTTCACCAAGACCGCATAGTTTTCAAATAAAATATGTTGTCGCCCGGGGGCTTAAATATTTGACTAAACAAAGCCTCTGGTTTCCGTGAGCAACGACGAATCGCTCCGACACCGACTCGGCCGTCGTTCCCGACAGTTACTCTCACCTCTTTCACGCAAGAAGCAGCGTTAGGCACGAGAACGCGAGGTTTCGGCGTATCCATCAGCACTTCGTATGTAGGCAGCAACGCGGCTTTCCTCGTAGGAATTCGTCTTTGAAAGAGGCAGCCAAAGAACTGAGTGGTTGCGTTAGCAGCGCCATTTTAGTACGCGCTTACTTTCCTACTAGTCATAGTGGTTATAGTTTTTTTACACAGTAAGTGGACGTATAAAAAACGCGAAAATACGCGTAAAATTGGACTACTGCTTGCTCCACGTAGTAAGCATACTAAAAACTACAAAAAAAGGAGATTTGCGATTTCGGTAACAACATGCACGAGCGGATGGCCGCCACAGAGCTCTGTGGCGCCCATCAGTTTAAATTTGGCACGACTGATTTCTATTGTAAGCTGGATCGCGGACCGTGGCCACGGCAGCAGGGGCCGAGACTCGCCACCGGCGCCCACTAATTGGCACCAGCCGATTCACGGAATTCTATGGGAAGAACGAGAAAAAGTGCCGTTTACCACGTTTCTAAGCTTTTGTCGGCACTGAAACTTTCTGGCTACTTTTCGATAAGCTCGTCAAATAGCTTGCGTACAATCATTAAAACTGACAGCCCTCGCAGTTATTATAAATGAATATTTTGTGGTCGAGAGTGACTCCGCTGTAGTGCAGCTCAATGAGACGAGAGTTACCGCGGAGTCGGTGGTTTCGTTGAGTTGGGTTTAGCGGTCGACAAGCTCAAAGGCTTCGCTCACTCCCGGAAAGCCGCTGTCGAGATGGAACTTCTTTGTCATACATCAACTTCTGGGCTTCCCCGAGGACGCTTTCATTGACGGCAAGTTCCTTTGTTCACTCCACTAAAGAGCAAGCTTGAAAGCTCAGCCGTAGGTGGTCCGGTACGTTTGATTTTTTTAGTCGACGTTCGAACATTTGCCGAATAGCAATTTAATCTCCTAACACCCGACATAATGATCGCAGCGCACCATAAAATACTCCAAGAAATCCATAAATCGTGCAGATGTCGACCATTTTCCTTATTAAAAAAGCAATTAACGATTGAACACAACGAGGTGATCTCCGGCGACGGAAGGAGCATTGTTCCGGCAGCCAGGATCACATTTGACCAATGAAAACACGACGTTTTGTTGAGATTGCAAATGCTGTTATAACGAAATATGTGTGCTTTTGTAGACGATAAAAGCAAAAAAGAGTGGAAAAGATTTCCCTTTTTAGAGGAGAGGGAACATAATACTGAAATAATCATCCCAAAGGCAACGCCTTACGTTTCTTCCTTTCTTTTTTGCGAGTGATGTGTCTGCTTGTTAGCGCTCGAGCGGGCGTTCGTTCCTTAACGCGACAGCGTTTAGGAACTCGTGTAGCAGAAAACCCGGCGTCGGCGTCGGTGTCGGTGGGACTATAAAATCCTTATGGTCGACAGGGTCATGACGTCACAGTCACATGAGACTTCAGCTGTGACGTCACACGTGACGTCACACGTGATGTCACGAGACGAAAGACAAGATACCGACTAGGTCACGCAGACTCGCTGGACGGCTTGGGAACGAGCGCGACTTTAGATGTTTAGCTATCGCGTTCCACTTTTAAAGGCGAAGCTTAAGCTGCCTCCGGCAATTTTTTTTTTTTAAATCGGGAAATCGGACGCGCGTCGTCATTATCTAGAAGTTTTCAGGATGCTTTAAGCCAGCAAAGTTTGGTATCACCATATTTATGCAATATCAGAAGCCTCACATTAAATGAAGAGCGTTTTGGTAAAATTGACTGACACAGAAAGAATAAAACAAACTAGGGACGATGGACGACGAGCATTTTTGTTTTCAACTAGCAGCAACTTGAATGAGCTTACAATCACCTTCCGCAATTCAGAGCCGTCATGGAAAAAGGAGAGAAAGGGTGGGCGGTATATTATATGCGTGTTCGCCACATATAGCAGACACGACCTATTCAATACTCCTCGGGGCACATTTAAGTGCGGAGTCGGTCGCACCTTATATCTTCCGTCCTCAACATCGAACACACTAGACTGAGACTAAGAAAGAGATACACTTCAGATGAATCTAATATATGCTTATATCAGGCATACCTCGGATGTCCAGAGTTGTCCATCATCCCCATTGTACAGTGTTTTCCGGGCTATAGTCCGCAAACGCAGGGGCGAATTTGGGGTCAGAAACAAAAGCTTTTGCTTAGGTAGTGAGCACACGGTGCATAGCTCGCACGCCGTGCATAGTCCGCATTTGGTGCTTAGTCGACACGAAAATCTTCTGATAGACGGCACGCCTTAAAAACCTTTGGAGAGAAAACCTTGTATTATAGATAAATAATAGCTAACATACTCTTTCATTCAATAGATGTGTCACGTCTGGTCATAATGAACGAATTTGAGAAACAAAATTCCTGTATAGTTCGCATGCGTAGATAGTCCCCTCAACCTAATGCTTCTACTTTTAAACACGTATGGTCCGCGAACTATAACCCGGAAAATACGTTATTTTCTTTTCATTTTAACTGAAGACGAATGTCATGATTGCATGATTAAAATGAATACTGACGAAATACCCGAGTCCCAGAAAAATTGCTCACAGCCGATCCACGGTTGTGGCATGTTTATTTAAAAGGCGCCGATGATGTTACCTGGAGGTTCTGCGGCAATACCGAGGTCACAACGCTTGTTACCTCCTAACAAGAAAGAGTTGTCAGTTATAAAAGACTGAAGAACGAAACAAAGAATTCTGGAAAAAACAAAAGGTAGAAACTTGCACAGCTAGCTTCTGGATTCAGCTACTTCGGCGGTCTGTAGTCGGTTGCTGTACCAACGGCTTTGCACAGGCAGCGAGGTCAGTGGTCGCACCGAACTGGGTGCCTCTGTGCCTCACCATCAGAGTCTACGGTGGAATGGTTGCCCGCGCGAGGAACTCCTCCTAAACTGCAGTTGGACCGCAGTTCTAGCCGCTATAGTGCCAACAGCGACTTCGTTAATATCCATTGCTGGAACGTGGACAGATTTGGTGACTCCAGCAAAATCAATGGCAGCTAACGGCTGGAACAGAAAGCTCTGTCGGCACGTTCGTTTGCCAGCCTTCTCAAGCGAATAAGATATTCACAGCCCCTGGCGGTCTAAACACCAAGCCGTCAATGTATGTTAAAAAACACGTGAGCATAATCACCATTACTCAGTTCACCCCTAAGTGGACTGTTCAGTGGAAGTGTTTGACATCTCATAAATATATTTTTCGTCATGTGAACGTGCTATCTGCGTGAGTGTGTGGACGGAAGCGCGATTACGTGGTGAACGAGAGACGCACCACTGGTCCAAGGAGTGTGTGGGTTTCACCACACTACTGGCTTATCGGTAAACGGACTATTGCGTGCTTTGGAATGTCGACGTTCCGTTGCTCTGCACGCTGCGATGAAGCTGCTTTAGACTCGCTGGGGTCAAAACATTTGGCCGCAGAAAGCCCAGCGCAATCTTTAGCTTCAGCACCAATCAAAGTTCAGCAGGACTACAGCCCATCACCTAATGTGGCATGTTTTGTACGACATCAGAATTCTGGCTATCTGTAAATGAAAGTTACCCAATGCAGCCATCTTCAACTTCTACTCTATCATACCTTCCGCACATTCGGCAGTCCCATGGAAAGCTGGGTGGTAAGGGAGGAACAAGCATCCGTAGGATGCCATTCGTCCGCAAGCATGTCTGGAATTCCTCGCTCACAAAAATTGGACAGTTCTGATAAAACTATGTCAACAGTACCGGTCGCTGAAGGGCAGTTGTCTCTGGAGATACCTAGATCCTCTATGAGACTAAGGGCTTTATTGTTAGCCTTTCTATGGAAACACCCAAGCCGTAAGAAATTTACGTTTTTTGTTGGTATGAGCTGTAAGGAACATTTAGCATATCTTGTGAACTTGCCTACCCCGTTAAACCGTACTGTTGAGTTTGTCTTGTAACGAAACTGGCTTATTCCGGTTGCCAGACTGATCTTTACAGCTGGCTGAAACTGGAAATTAACATCAGATCTGATGCATCTTCTATTCTAATAAACAAACTTGAAACACAACTTGACTGACGTGCCTGGTTGAATTGTTCATCATAACTCATAAGTAGCCTTCACTTTCTTCTTTGGTTTTGATGACACTCTAGTGCTAGGTTGCATAGGCACCGGCGCTGGATGGTCTGTAGGACCATCTAATATTTCACTTTCATGGTCACGAGTTTCCTGGTGCTGCACGTTTTCCTCGTTGGGCACTTGTGGTGGAACGTCCATGTCGTCCGAGAGATTGTTTCTTAAAATGCTTCATTGCTTACAAGTAAATGTTGCCTGTTCCGTCTTTACACAGCACCATTCTCGACTTGCACCACATAGGATGTTGGCGCCACTTGATCTTTGACTTGTGCTTCGACTTTCCCCTTTCCGTCATTTCGCTGACACACCGTCTGTCCAGTGCCTAGTGGCTCCAAATGCCTACCAGCACTGACATTTTGTTTTTGTTTTGCCCCTTTTTGTCCTTGTGCAGCTGAGAAGTCTGGCAGTTAAGATCGCATTCGTCATCCCATGGATAACTTGCAAGGTGACCGTCCATTCTCGAGTAGTGTGCACCTGTAGTTTAGCAACCCTAGCCATATATCTTCTTTGGCATACCGAGTTTTATTTATACTCCTTTTGAGTACTTCGACCCCTTTTGTGTGAGTCCATTTGCTATTGTAAATCTCGCGCTCGGAATGATATGTTCGAAATTGTACCATGCTGCAAATATTCTGCTTGCAAGTTCTGTACCATTGTCGGCGCAGATATCTTTGGGTATTCCATGCCTGGCGTAAAAGCTTGTCATATGGTCTATTACTGCAGCAGCACTAGTCTGTTACCTGCACAATTTCAGGGTAATTCGAGTAGGCGTCGTATATCACGAGGTATGACGATTCTGCATGTTGGCACAGATCAGCTCCAACCATCTCCCAGGCTTTACTAGGGACTTCTGTCATAATCAGTGGTTCAGCAGGTTGCCGGTATTCAAATGCTGGACAAGCTGCACATTTTGATATGTATGACTCAATGTTGGAATTCATTCTTGGCTAGAATTTGCTCATGTCTAAGAGTCCTTCGTGCAGTCTTGCCAGTATGCCTGCACGGCAAGCTTTAGGAACAACTGCTGTGGAGCTCTTTAAGAAGACACCGTTGACCAGAGTCAACTTTGCTGTACACCCCTTGAGGTCTCCCTGTTGTTCTTGACCCTGGTAGATGCGTGCGGTATCTTCTTGAAGTTCGTCATCATTCCCCGTGGCCTCTTGCAGTTTCGGAAGTGCCGTTTGACTCAGTGTTGTGGACACTATGTTGACAACGTGTGCTTCAACTCATCCAATTCTGTCACTTTCGTTTTCGTCTCTTTCACTGGTGCCCGAAGCAATGTGTCGGCTAGCACCAAGTTCTTTTCAGGTAAATACCGCAGGTCAAACTCGAACATAATCAGGCGAATAAAAACTCGCTGCAGCCGAGGTGGCAGGTTTTCAATGCTTTTCTTTGCTATTGAGATCGATGGTCAGTGGTAGGTTTCCAGTGTGAATTTGCGACCATAAATAAAGTCATAGAACTTCTCACAGGCAAACTTGATAGAGAACGTCTCTTTTCAATTTGTGCATGTCGCACTTCACAGTCGGTCATCACTCGTGACGCATATGCTACTGCACGCCACTCTGTATCATTCAGCTGTAGGAGTGCCGCTCCCAATCCATACTGTGATGCATCATCTGTCACTTTTGTCTTCTTTTCGGGGGTCAAAAAATGCTAGCACTGGCTTATTAGCCAGTGTTCTCTTCAGGCTCTTCTATGGTTTCTTGTTGTGCTGTTCCATGGAGCAACCCCATACGAGTACATCATCAACGCCACTCTTAACCCTTCAAGTCCATCAAAACCTTCGGTCCTGACTTGTTGAACTGAGACTTGCAGTGAAGATGACATGGCGAATGGTTGTCTCAGAAATCGGTAGCGTCCAAATGGCGTACCAAGCGTGCAAACTAGAGAGGCCTTCTGATCTTGTGGTATTTGGTGGTACCCACTGTATCATTGAAGATAAAGAGGCAGTCGACAGGATTTTGTGCAGAGCAAAAAGAACATAGTTTAATGGACGTCGGCGGTATTGATCAGATAGCGCCGGGCGCACTGAGCATGACTAGTGCCTTGTCATGCGAGGAGTTTTACATGATAAGCCCGATACACCCACTATTTGCATCCAGCCTTGAGAAGAACTTGACTTTGCCAGTTCTGCGTCAAAGTCTTCACGGCGTGGCATTTGGTAGTGCTGCCGTTTGATGCACTCATTCACTTGCCTTGGATGTTCGATCCATGCAGAATCTAAGAGCACCTACTTTCTTCTTGACTATCACAATTGGGCTTACCCAATCAGTAGCTACATTGACACTGGTGACGACTCCAGTCTCTTCCATTCTCTGGAGTTCTTTCTTGAGTTGTCCTATAGGAGTTTGTGGCGCTTTTCTCGTCGGTTGAACCACTGGCTCTGCTCCTTCTTTAAGGACAATCTTATACTCCCGTTTGACGCACCCCAGTCCTTTATACAGCTTAGGAAACATCTGTTCGACTTTTTGGGCCATAGTTTCTTCCACCGTGCGCACTCGCTTTACCAGCCCCAGGAGCCCACTAGCTGCTAATCCCATTATGGCCTGGCGTCCCTTTTTTCACGATGAAGTACTCAATGTAAGCGCTGTTTCCTTTCAGATTTACTACTTTGTTTTCTGAAAGGGCCTTGACCAGCGACTGTTCTCTTCTTTGAGTCTTGCGAGTGCTGATTTGAAGAACGCCGAAGTCGCTGTCGTCCTGTTCTTTTACGTCATCTACCAACACCTTCGTTTTGCAACACACAGCGAAGTGATTCATCCTGGCACTTGTTCAACTTTGTCTTGTATGCAGGACACTACCGTGGGTCGTGCTTGCGGTCGCACTTAGGACAATTTTTCCCGTCAGCTGGACCTTCCGCTCAAGCATGTCCGCTCTCTTCTTTTTGTCTACCGCGTTGACACGTCGGGGACCGCCGAGAGTTTCATTCTGTGGCTGAAAAACCTCATAGGCCTTTCCGAGTTGTATGGCGTTTTCCAACGTCAGATCATCTTCACGCAACAAACGCTCTCATAGTTTTTGTCCGTTACCCCACATACGATTTGATTTCGTACCATGGAGTCCGACAGAGTCAAAAAGTTGCACGACTTCACTTTCAGTTGTAGCTCTCGCAGGAACTGTTCAATCGGATCACCGCTTTCTTGTTTTCGCGAACGAAAAACATGCCGTTCGTATGTTTTATTTTTCCGGGGCATGCAGTTCTCTTCAAACTTCTTCAGTACTATCTTGTACTCCTGTTTTCTTGAAGTGCGAAGGTAAAGGTGTTTTAGACATTGATGGCATCTGGTCCCGCCACATGAAGCAAGATGGCTGCCCTTTGTTCGTTGCTTCGCTTGGTGGTCTCTGTCGCCCTTAGATACAGCTCCACACGTTGTCTGAACTGTTGCCATTTCTCCGGTACCTTTCCTGTCCAGTTCGGGCCCTCGGGAGGCTTGAGCGCGTCCATGATTTAGCTTCCTTCTTAGTTTATCGCTCTTTCCGCGGAACGAGCAACTTCTGACACCATGTGTTCAGTTTGTCTTCTAAAGAAACTGGTTTATTGAGGTTGCCAGACTCCTCTTTGCATCTGGCTGAAACTGGACAATAACATAAGATCTGATACACGTACCACGTATGGTTTAGGTTGCGTCACAGAAATCACAAAAGTTCCCATCGTTCTGCCGTGTTTTATCCTCTTAAATCTTAAAGAACTTGCAGTTTCTTTTTTTGTAATGAAGTGTGGATCATTAACACCTTTCATATTAAAGAGATAGAGTTAAGAGAGGAAATATAAATACACCAAAACAATAAACTTACCCCCGAACAATAAGATATCTCATACCGGTTACATATGCTACTCAGTACTCCATCCAGTAGCTTGTGTTTATAACCAGCAGGTTTACGATATGAAGCTTCAGAGCACTCGGCTAAACAAAATCGACGGCTAAGTTCTACAGGAAATAATAAGGGTGTCTAAAACCACAGGACTTAAAGGGGCATTTACTTTGGATAAGATTTTGTGGTAGTGTTATTGAAGACCGGCTTTTCGCTCCATCTTCGATATAAAAAGAAACTTTTTTCCCTGGTACACATGATTCATCCAAACCACAAACTAATTTCTTTTCAAGGGATAAGTAAGCGCTTGACAAAAGCGCGTTTGTAATTTTTATGATTGTTGCAACATAACTACCCCATATGGCACATCGCTCTCTATAGGCTTGTTTCCAGTATACTGAGCACACGAAACAACCCATCTGGTGATCTTTCCTGAGAAGTAGTGAATGGATGATGCCAGTGTTGCAGTCTGCTGCATCTCGCCAAACCTGGAATTTATTGGTAAAGCCGTGTACAGCCTTACCGTACCATTCCTGAGTCCTACAAAGAATCACGTCGTCCCGCTTAGTTGAGAGATTGACAGGCAGTTCGGTGCCTTTTGTAGAGAAAATTATCCGTTGGGTTTCTCGGGTTTGTCCAGTCTGCAAAAACCAGCTATTTACACTGCTCATGATAAGGACAAAACAATTACATGCTGCGTCCCATTACATATGGGACGCAGCATGTAATTTAGAAGCCCTCATTGTGTTATCTCTTTATATTGTTCACTTGTCCGGCCGCGTTTAGAGTTCGCGTCCGTAATATGGAACTCTGTTTCTCTCGGCTACAGCAATGTAATCGAAGAGGTACAGCGGAAATTTATTCGTATTGTATACGATAGGCACATTGGTCGTCGGCGTTTTTACAGCTATAGCTCGGTATTAGCAGACATAGGCCTCCAGTCTCTTCACGACAGGAGGCTTGCACATGATATGAACTTTTTGAGAAAGTTGTGCATGGCACTCTTGATTGCGACGAGTTGTTCTCATCATTGTTCTTCCGTGTCCCATCTGGGAAGGCGTGTAAATGTATTCAAACATTTTATACAGATATTCATTCAAAGTGTCCAATGACTCGGTTACAAGATACATACAATTCAATGTTTTTAAATGATGACATATTCACTTGACTTTATCTTAGTGTGCCGTGGCAACCACTTTTATTTTTAACTAACTAGGATTTGATGACGCGTCAGACTGATTTCTATTGTGCTCCTCGACAACCACACTGTCCTATGTAATATCCTTTTTATTGTTAACGCAACTGTGCGAAACATGACAAAGTGTACTGTCCTGTAGGCCTCACGGCTGTTGACCGGCACAAAATAAGCTATCTATCTATCTATCTATATCGGGCAGTCGAGACCGCTCAAAAAGAGTTAAGAGTAGCTGAGCAGAACTAACGTGTTCAAACATTCCGTTGGTACAATTCTTCATACTTAAACGACAATACTTTCAAACTGCGTCAAAAAGGAACATAAAATTGGACAGCTTGCTAACTTACGACAGCATCCAATACGTTATACAAAAGCTACTTTTTTCTAAGATGGATTCATGACTGATATTGTCTACCAGAATACATCGTCAGAGGAACTTTAAATTCAGCGTTTACCACCTTTTTCTTCGATTTCTAACTTCCTCAGAGTCATAATATGTCTTCTTATTGACATCTCGTTTACAACATTTCTGTATCTAAATATACTTTCGAAAACAAAAACTGTGCTTTCAAAAAATGTTTGTGGCTGCGTGTGAAAAACTGTATTGTATTACGTAACCCCACTACAATGATGTACCCTAGGGGATGTAGAAATAAATAAAGTGGCAAAGCTAATACTTTATTTCACAAGAGATTTCAAGTTAGAAAATATGGTGCATCTACGTTCCTGCAAAGCCCTTAATAGAGAACGTCAATGCAATTTGCAAAAAAAGAATGGCGAATGTCAAAACTTACCAAATCTCGTGATAAAAAAAAAAATCTGCACTGTAGCTTCTGTTTTAAGGTCTATTCACACAATGCATCTTGTTGGCGAATCATGTGTCGCGAAACTAGGTTTCGGGAAACAGATGAACCGTGTTAACGCGAGCGAAAAAGCGGTGCGCCTGCGAGATAAGATGCGTGTGCACCACGCTTCTGGAGCAATATATTCCTAGAACCTCACCAAGGCCTGTCAATCACGCGTCGAACTCCCCGTGTAAAAAGGCCGACTTCGCGAAATCTCGATTTTTCCTAACTCGTGGCGCGATGAAAAGATGCATTGTGCCATTAAGCCTTTAGTGTCATGGAGCAGACGGTTCTTGTACGCCCAGACATATCTTCCTCGTCATTCGCCGAGCGCCTCTCTAGAATGCAGCAATTGACTTTACCAAGTGCTTTGCGGGAAAGTACACGCATTGGAGTTTGTGGAGTGTGTGAAAGGTATCGTGTTAATCAGGCTTGTCTATAACGCGGGAGAGTGAAGTTCTCTCGCACCGCTGCTATACTGGCGGCATTCGCGTTATCTAATATAGTTACGTGGGGCGTGCTGCAAGCGTTATGGGCTAGCGTTGAAAGCTGGGAGCTGCTCGCACGCTCTTTTAAGACACCAAAAATATATAGCGATTGAAATTAAAAATAAAAACAATCATTACGAAAAAACAAGGATGAATTGCGCCGAAATCGTTGCTGATTTTCGACAACATGATTTAGCATCTTGTTCAAGGGTTCGACTTAGAGAAGGATGGGATTTCCAACCTCGCAAGAGCCAGGACACGGCTGTGTTCAGAGAGCCAGTCTGTTCTTCCGGGCGTCGGCGGTTTCGGATGCAGCCACCACAGCTTCTGTCGATCGCCGCCTACAGTTCGCATGCTGATGTCTTCGAAGAGCCAGTCTTTCCTCCCGGGTGTAGGCAGTTTGGAGCAAACGCTGTCGTCGCTGCCCCTGGCTTTTTCGTTCTCGCTTACGTAGTGCTTACCCAGGAAACGAAATTATGTGACGTCCCTGAGTTATCGTAAGATGAGTGCATGCCAACAGCGGCCCCTAATTGGAAACCTGCGGGAAGACTCTTTCCATGGGCGTATCATCCCGGGAGGGGGGAATTCAATGCCTGCCCCCCCCCCTCCCCAGTTCTTGGTAAGGGCGCAAGGCACGTGTGTTGCACCCCCCCCCCCCTTTTCTGAAACAGCCGCTAGTTAGCAGGGCAAACACCGGTCGGCGGCGCCCAAGGGATACAAAGAGCACCGCCCCCCCCCCCGGCCCAGGGGGGAGGGGGGGGGGGAAGGAGGGGGGGCTTGGTTTGCCCCCCACTCAAAACCAAGTTGGCATGCCACTGACTCTTTCCTTCTTACGCAAGAGGGAAAGCCGGCGTAACGAGCGAAAGAGCACGACGGGAACCGCGCATCGGCCTCAAGTGCCAGTCCAGTCCGGTCCAAACCACTCCGTCCCAACCAAAGACGGCCCCATGCATAAGGACGCAATTAAGAAAAAGTAAGACCCGGAAAACAGAAAAAGCGAGTGTTTTTTTGCATCGCGGATGTGCGGACCAGAGCAGGCGCGACACGTGCGAGCAATTTCCTGTGTTAAGCAGACCGTTCCCTGTCGCCCAGAGACAAGATTATTTGCTGCACGTGCCAGCAGCTTAGCACTCACCGGAGGATGCCGCACGCCCCCCTCCCCCCCCCTCCCCCCGTTTTATGCAAGACCGATAACCATTTCTTATACACAAGATCGCCCATACAACTGACATAGACACCCGTAATAGACGCAAAAAAAAAAGACCACGAAATAAAAAAAGAACTTCCATTATCGCTCGAGCATTTTCTGAACTACCATATTATTTTCTTACCACAAAAGAAGAAACAAACAACAAAAGTTTAGACTAGGAGTAAGCATAATCGAAGGCGCGCTAGACACTCAGTAACTCTCATCGCCTAGAAACATGAGATGGCCGAACGCAAATTAAATTTTGGGTTATACATTTTAGAACTACGGAAAAATCGTACCTTCTTTTGTGCGTCCTGGAGATGTTTAAGATTCGCTGCGTCCGTGCAGAATTTTTTTTTTATATATCACATATTTATGTTGTACGGCCACACAAATACGCGCTTGTCAGTAATGCATTGACCCCTCCACATTTAAGTTGTAATCCTGTTGAAACCAATGTAAGATATACAGATGATCCATTTGCTCCTTACTTTGTGCATGTGCGTTACTTCGCTGTGATATAGAGTGGAGCAATGTCTGATTTTTACTATTGACAGTGTAAGAACGCTTAAACCTGAGTGAGTGACCTTTTTATTTGGCCCTACAATGCGTATTCTAGTAATAATGGGAGAAATAATGACATGTTTCGATGTTTGCAGGTCCTGGAAGAAACATCGAAAAATACGTACTTCCTGATGTTTCGCACCCGAATCCTTTATTCTACGATATGTTTCCACGCAACAGCAAATATCACAGACAAAACGAACAAAACCGCCAATTACAGAATCACAGCCTACAATCGAAGAAAAAAAATATAGTAAGTAGTTTACTAATCTTATTAATACTACTACTACTACTATTAATAATAACAATAATCAAGAATCAAGAATCGACTTTATTTGGTGCCTAGAAACGACCCTCCGGTTTTAGGACTAGCACACCCAAACACTTTTTATACCTAACACACATGACGTGGTAAATGCAAAACCCCCCCCCAAAAATTAGGACAAGACATAAACATTTTATAATGAGGTAAAGTTGCACATCGGAAATACGATCAATGAAGAGATATATGCCTAAAAAGACAGCTACACCTTCATATTCAGCGGAATTAAGGAACAGCAGCAACGACAATTTTCGACGAAAGTATTATTTGGAGTCAGACGCAAGTATTAAAAAAAAAAAGTCTTTACTTCCACAAAAGATATCCAGGTGACTGGCAAGACCATATTAGGACTTTCTCAGACGAAGCACTGGATTGTCTACACAGAATGAGAGATCCGCTTTTTCACGGCGTTGATGTAAACTAGACAAATTTAGGGCACTTATTAAACAATCATTGCTTAACAAACATAAGTTATCGCGAAAGTACAATACCTACGTCTATAGATTGACAGGAATTTATTTTGAACTCGCTCTAGCATGAAGTAATTAGTGCTGGGACAGATGCTGTTCCAGACCACCGAGGTGTATTCCAGATGGGATCAAGCCAACGCGCAGTGCAGAACAAAGAACGCTTTTCGAAAATACTCTATAGACATCCTACCGTCAACACCCAGAGTACGCAAGGCGGACATTTTCATGTGATCTATATGTGCGTCAAAGCGGAGAGAAAAAAGCAAATACCACACCAAGGTTTCCCACTTCACTAGCGCGACTTAGAATCTTTAAGTGAATACTGTAGGGAAAACATGTGCCGTGCGCTCTTCTCGTGTAGGACATTACTTTAGTTTTACCCTTATTTAAGATGAGGTTATTAGTCATACGCCAATAATAGAATGTACAGGCATACTCCTGAAGCATACTGGAATCACTGGCACTGCGAATTTCACAAAATATCTTAATATCATATGCCTATTGCAAAACTAAACAATTAGAAATAAATGAAAAACGGTCTCGTCTGTTTGTCTTTAATGTCCCTCTTTCCTTATCGTAAATTAATAACCAACACGCTCAACCATCTACATTAGACACGTCATTGACAAAAGTAGATAAAATAGAGGCCCTAGCACCGACCTCTCAGGGGCCCCGGAAGTGACACCATATCTCAAAGAGTATTTGCCGTTTATAAATATAATTCTAATATCTGTGATTAGTATTATTACAAACTTAAAGTTATAATTATATTATGAAATATAATTATAATAATATTCATTGCCAGGGGCTGACGGCTTAGGTAAATCCTATATTGGCTTTTGGGATCCCACCCGGGAAGTCACCAAAAAACAAGCCAGCAATAAAACAAAACAAATCAAATACCACACGTTAAATAAAGATCAATAATAACGCTGAGTCCAAGGCTGATTCAAAGAAAAATTCAACATCAATAAAAACATTGAATTCAAGGCTGATTCAGAACCGGAAATCAAACGAACACTATGTCCATCATAGAGCAGCAGAGCCATTTTTTGGTTTTGTCCTCGAATCTAAGAGGAAGGCAGGCGCTGGGAGCTGATTGAAAATATCTGGAACAGAGTAAGCTCCAGTTCCCATCCCATACCTCGTGAAACAGCGAGGACGCTTAAAACGGGCGGCCTGTCTTAAAGTGCGGGACGGTTCATACGAAACGAGAGTTCTACGTTCAAAAATACTGGAGTACGACTGCTTTCTGGAATGAGCAATACAAATTTGACATTTCGATATCGCTGAGAATAATCGTGCTTTTAGAGAAAACTGAAATATATGGCACACTTTTCAAAATGCATTAGAGAATATTGTTTACCTCGGCATGCCGCAGCCTTGCACCGTGAGCAAACACTGTAACCCCGTACCTGACTACACTGTACGCCAAGGCACGAACTAGAATCTTTGAGACGCCAAAGGAAACAAAAATTATAATATTATGTAACAGAAAGGATACGTTCAGCAAGGCACGACAGTTGTGGGCCATGTGCTCATTCCAGTATATGTGTTCATACATAAGCCCTGCGTACATTGAGTTACCGACCCATTGAGTACGATCACAAATACTTGACATATTTTACACCAAACAAGAAAAAGGTCGTGTCTATGAAAACCAAATTTAGAGGATTACGGAAGCGCAACAACTTAGCTCTAGCCGAATTCGCCTTCAAATGATTACATGCCTATGCCTATGCTTAACCTTATTGACATTAGTTTCCAAATTATTAACGGCGCTGTCGAGATTTATATGCCGAAAAACCAACAATGTGTCGTCAGCGTTTTGATAACACAAACATCAAGAAGTGAGAGAAACAAGATCGTCGACATAAAAGTTATACTTCGTTTTACCTTATGTGCATACACAGCCAACGTTACCAGCTGATGGCACCATCCAGACAGCGTTAAAAGGATAGCATCCAGATGCTCGTCGTGTTCATGTACGTGTGCTATTGTTTCTGAAGCAATTACAAACAAAAACGGTTTCTTTTGGTCCCCTTAGCTCGTAGCGTCGGCTGCGCCCGAACTTAAGCTGAAACGAAGTATAAACAAAAGGGGCAATGGGCACAGAACACTGTGGAATCCCCGCTTACAGAAAACAAAGGTTATTCACTTCCCGACGCACTTGCACACGCGGTGATAGTCCAGATAACATATCTGACAATAGTGAATAAAAGGGTCCCCAGAATTCGAACTTATAATTTACGCAGCGGAATAGAGTGATTGACGGTATCAAAGGCTTTCGACACGCCCAAACACAATAATCTTCGACGTTAGCTAAGAACAGCAGCGTACCCTTCGCAGTTACAGAACCGCATAACGATTCTGATATCATGGGGTGGATGTACAAAAATCTAGTCATTACTGAAAATAGGTTGCTTTTCTAAACTGTGCCCCAAGACAGGCAATATTGATATGGGGCGGTAATTCTCCCCTCAAAGTTTGTATATCGCCCTGAAAAATATGTCACTTTCAACTATTTCGTATACTCACGTGCCCCTATAAAGCCGTTAAGCATAACAAAAAAAACATGGTTTAAAGACGCAAGTATGCGGAGGGCAAGTTCGTCTGCTTCTTGCGCAGGGGGTAGCGGTGACGTCAGAACGCCGAGCCCTGATTGGCTGATCGCGACCCCCTATCTGAGCGTCGTCTGCTCCTTTGCAACGTCGTCTGCTCGCAACATCGTCTGCGTCTATCTTACCTTTCCTGCGACTTTCGGAAGAGCAGAGGCCAGATTCACGAAACGATCTTACGCCAAAAATGTGCTTAAGACATAACTTAAGAACAAATTCGTATTCACGAAACGACATGTTCTTAAGTTTTGCGCAGGTTACGACGAAATCCTACGACAGCTCTGAAGCTGTCTTACGTACTTCTTACGATCAAATCAGCATGGCCGACAGCGATGCCGTCGCGACGACCCAGTGACGTTTATTTTTCTACATGCGCTTCTCACGCGTCCCAACTTCAAGCAGCAAGAAAAAAGTAAAAAGGACTTGAAACAGACCACGACGAAAAAGAACGCTGGATCCACAAACACCCGGGAAAAGCTCCAACTGCGTCGATTCCACCGAACGCGACCAAGCGAGCACAGCAGTTAGGCCTAGCAGGCACTCCGCGACTCGGCGACCGTCTGCCCACGACCGGCTGGCGTGCTCATTGGAATATGCCCGCGCGACCCTTGTGAACCCTTCCCGTGTTATACTTTGATCGCTGACCTCAATTTTAGATTAAGAGGTCAATTTCTTCCTCTTGTTATCTCCTTGTTTCCCGAGGCAACGGTGACTCTCGCCGGTGAAAAAGCGGTGAATCTCCGACAGACGCAGGAAAGGTAAAGCAGCCATCGCTTTGACTAGCAGACGTAAAGCAGACGACGTTAACTGCGCCAACCTGCCGACGCCGTTGAAGAGTGAGGAGAGTCGCCGCACACGAAAGAAGGGAAAAAGTATTTGAGACGGGAACTTGCGGACGCTCACCCCCTCTCGGTTCTTAGCAAACAAACCTCGGCGCCTCGGGACACCTCGCCAGTGAGTCCTTTGATTTCTCTCATTAATGCGCGTCTGCTAGTTTTTAGATAAAAACAACCTACCGCTCGAGTTATTTCATCTGCCCTCTCTGAAAGACGAAGTCGAGCTCGCTCGTAACGACCTGCACTTCCGAAATTCGCAGGAAAGGTAAGACAGACGCAGACGACGTTGCGAGCAGACGATGTTGCAAAAGAGCAGACGACGCTCAGATAGGGGGTCGCGATCAGCCAATAGGGGCTCGGCGTTCTGACGTCAGCGCTACTTCCTTTCTCATGCGCAGAAGACGAAAATCAAACCACTTGCGAGGCGTATTCTTTCGAGAAAACTAACGGTAATTCCATCGGCTTCATGTGATGTAGTCCATTTCATACTAAACAGAGCCGACTGGACACTTTCATCCCGATCATAAAGATAGCAGAAGGGCAATTTTCACCTTTCAAGGATACTTCCTGAATATTGCCACTTTGTAATTTGTCTGAAGAGGTAGCAAAAAAAAGAAAAACTAAAAAACTTTATGCTTTTTTAGTTTTCTTGCTAATGTCGGGCAAAATTCTTGTATATGACGTCATCAATTGAGCGCTAACTGTGGTGGCCTGTAAAACTTTTGGCAAATGATAAAGTTGGTGAAATAATAAAACGACTTTCTGATAACTTTTTTAAAATAGAGCAGTTTAGCGAATCGTACAAGGGCATTGACCTTGTTCCTCGCAGCACAAAATTCGCCGAGCTGTGCTATGCTATTAGCAGCTCGCATACAACACACCAAAACCCTTTTTTTTTATCAGCAATGGCAGCTAAAATATGTGCAATTGACCAAACACAAATTCACCCTCGTTTTCATACTTTATTTTTATTAAAACCTGGCGCAATGCTTATGCGTTCAAAGAGTCGTGGACTGCAACAAGTGTTGGGTAAACATCAGAGTGGGATACTCCTTGGAGAGCGCACTTGACGGCAGTTCGAAAGTTGCTCATAAGCAATGTTGGCGGTAAGTAGTTATCTGTAACGGTGTTACCGGTAATGCGTTACTTTTATTGGTAACTTCGCATCGTACTCGTTAGTTATTGAAAAGAGTACTTACGTTACTTATTCCGACTAACGGGTAACAGTAACCTTACTCGTTAAGTATCTTCCCAAGACTTGAACAAAATTATACTCTAGTATTTTCGTGTTTCTATAAGCACCAAAGCGTTTAAATTTGCTCGTTTTTTTTTGCGTTTTTGGCGTTTCTTTTTGTGAGTATTTATGTGTAACCATAAAAAAGGTATGGTCATCATATTGAATTTATGGACTGACGTAATATTTCTTGCTTGCGCATATGCATATGCATACCTGTAACGTAAAAAGAGTAAGACGCGTTAATTCATAATTTAAAAAAATTACCCTAAACTAACGTTCGTCACTTCTTATAATTAACGGTAACGGTTACGTGCTATTTTTATTTTGAAGTAACGTAGGTCGGCAACGCGTTTCTTTCACTGCGAGTAACGTATTCCGTTACTTATTTTCGGTAACGCCTATAACACTGATCGTAAGCCCGCTCTGTGGCCCCGGTGACTGCATCTGGAGGGCGTCCGCATGGTGGTCCCCAGCGCTCCCGCGCAATAGCTTGAACTTTCGGACGCCCCAGTGCGGTGAAGGCAGGCCTTCGACTGATAGAGGGACGGTGTGGAGCGCACTGTGAAGCTCTCCAAACGGGTGTCACACGGCTGCCGATGACTGCGATGCGACCCTCTTGAAAGCCCGCCTGTGCGTTCACAGGCGACGACCATCACTGTCTTTGGCTCGCTCCTCGGTGGCTGGTCCGTCGTCCCGCAATGTCCACAAAAAGACTCTCGCTGAAGGCGCCGACAGGCGGCAACACCGCCGTAGAGTGTAGTTGGGGAAGCGCGGGCTGAAAGGCGACGAATCGTATTTGAAACGGCAAAAGCTTCTAGAATTTTTAAGGCTTTTTCTTTATGAACGCTAAAGCGGCTGGTCTAGCGGGCAAATTGTTTTACCAGACACAAAGATTGTTTTGTGCAGTGTGTCGGTGTCAGACCGTTGAACAGAATAACAATGAGTAAGGTACGAACGGCAGAAAGAAGAAAACATTACGAACCAGTTAAAAGCATGATATTACTGACAGGCAGGGAAAAATAATCAATTTATTCGGCCGAACAATTAGCGCGTAATAGAGATTTCAATTTATTCGGCCGAACAATTAGCGCGTAATAAAGCTAGTATGGCCGTGGTGGATAAAAAACGCCTTGTTGATATCCGACATCGCCTGGTGAGAGTTACGAAATACCAGAGGGAAAGCAAATTGGAGAAGGAAAGAAATCATGCTTTTGGTTCTTAACTTCTCGGCTAGATGGCGCAAGCCCCCGCCCGATACGAAGGGAACAGCCGCTAGCATTCATCCATCCATCTTGTTTGGCAACCAGTCTGGAAACCGTGGAAACGCCTCAGCAGTGCTTGACCATCACTCGATCTGCCCACATCAGCAGCAAGATGGCGGCGCCCAGAGGCCGTACTTGCAAACGTCTACAGCGAGGTTTTTTAGAGCGCAGCTCTTAGGCGCCCGTTTCCGGCTTGAGCGGCATCGCCGTTGCCATCGCCGTCGGGGTAACAGTGGGGTCACGTGATATCACGTTACCTCAAGGGGGCCACGTGACCTAAGGTTAGGTCACGTGACCTGAGGGGGGTCACCTAACTTCAGGGGGGTCCCATGACCTCACGGGAGTCACGTGACCTCAAGAGGGCCACGAGAGGCCATATGTCCCCCGTGGCGGAGTAGCAGGTAGAATGACGAGGTGAGGACGAAAGAAGAAGGGTATACCCTCCCCTCAGTACCCTTCAATCTTCCTCTTCAAGAGCTGAGCTCCAATTCGGTGTTACAGGGCTTTATGTTTCTAATTCACCCACCACTAAATGGCATCGAACAAATGGAAAGACGTGAACATGAGCAGGAGAGCGAGGTACACGTGTTGTCCTCCTCTCCTTAACGCACACATACGCGGGTCGCGCCAGGAGGCACCTACTGAGTGCGCCGCAGTCTCCAGAACGCCTCTCAAGAGGAAGGAGCGGACTGCACGAGGAGGAGATAGCCTAAGCAAAGCGGCGATGCGCTGAGTATATGTAAGCTCATGCTCGACGTGCCGAAGGGGCAGTACAACGTAGAGCAAGAAGACAACAACGGCGCACTACGTCATTGTGGATCACCGAGCTGCCCTAGGTGGCAATTACGCTTATACCCTCTACGTGAATCACCGCAGGGCGCCAGATGGATCCATCTTAGGGCGTCGTCGCGTGCTAGGATCACGCTGGTTGTGAGATACTGCAAGACGCGCTGGCGGTGATGCTGACTCGATACAAGCGGCACTGTGTGGGGCCACTAGTAATGACGTATGAGGGGATAGATACAGGCCTCGTCATCTAGATCGTATTGCAAAGAAATACTGCCTGAGAAAGAGAGAGGGACGTTGGAACGGGGAGAGAACCAAGGAGTCCTCGTCCTACTACGACCGAAATTCGTGCGATAAAACGAGGCGCCGACAATATATACATTTTAAAACTTAATTTTCTTGTAATTATTTTTTCTTTACATTTCAGCGAGAATACCACAGTACAAGTGAGAGCTCTAAGTCAAACTGACTACCCGCTAGAAAACGTTATACGGGCAAACTTCAATGGTATAATTAGAATGCAATTAAATGCAAAGGTGCAAGCGAGCTGGACAAGAATGATGAAAATAATCCCTGGAGAAGGGGAACAAGAGGGACAAAGGACAAACACAAATCTCCAAACACAGCTAGGTGACTGGTGCGCGACCGAAAAAATCCGCCTGGTCCGGGTATCGAACCCGGGACCTCTCCATTACAGGTGGAGCGCTCTACCAATTGAGCTAACCAGGGGTTAGACATCAGTAGAGCAAACGGGTTTTATCAGCTGCCACCAGTCTAACACCAACAAGGGTGAAGCTTGCAAATTTAAGGTTATAATTAGAATGCAATTAAATGCAAAGGTGCAAGCGAGCTGGACAAGAATGATGAAAATAATCCCTGGAGAAGGGGAACAAGAGGGACAAAGGACAAACACAAATCTCCAAACACAGCTAGGTGACTGGTGCGCGACCGAAAAAATCCGCCTGGTCCGGGTATCGAACCCGGGACCTCTCCATTACAGGTGGAGCGCTCTACCAATTGAGCTAACCAGGGGTTAGACATCAGTAGAGCAAACGGGTTTTATCAGCTGCCACCAGTCTAACACCAACAAGGGTGAAGCTTGCAAATTTAAGGTTATAATTAGAATGCAATTAAATGCAAAGGTGCAAGCGAGCTGGACAAGAATGATGAAAATAATCCCTGGAGAAGGGGAACAAGAGGGACAAAGGACAAACACAAATCTCCAAACACAGCTAGGTGACTGGTGCGCGACCGAAAAAATCCGCCTGGTCCGGGTATCGAACCCGGGACCTCTCCATTACAGGTGGAGCGCTCTACCAATTGAGCTAACCAGGGGTTAGACATCAGTAGAGCAAACGGGTTTTATCAGCTGCCACCAGTCTAACACCAACAAGGGTGAAGCTTGCAAATTTAAGGTTATAATTAGAATGCAATTAAATGCAAAGGTGCAAGCGAGCTGGACAAGAATGATGAAAATAATCCCTGGAGAAGGGGAACAAGAGGGACAAAGGACAAACACAAATCTCCAAACACAGCTAGGTGACTGGTGCGCGACCGAAAAAATCCGCCTGGTCCGGGTATCGAACCCGGGACCTCTCCATTACAGGTGGAGCGCTCTACCAATTGAGCTAACCAGGGGTTAGACATCAGTAGAGCAAACGGGTTTTATCAGCTGCCACCAGTCTAACACCAACAAGGGTGAAGCTTGCAAATTTAAGGTTATAATTAGAATGCAATTAAATGCAAAGGTGCAAGCGAGCTGGACAAGAATGATGAAAATAATCCCTGGAGAAGGGGAACAAGAGGGACAAAGGACAAACACAAATCTCCAAACACAGCTAGGTGACTGGTGCGCGACCGAAAAAATCCGCCTGGTCCGGGTATCGAACCCGGGACCTCTCCATTACAGGTGGAGCGCTCTACCAATTGAGCTAACCAGGGGTTAGACATCAGTAGAGCAAACGGGTTTTATCAGCTGCCACCAGTCTAACACCAACAAGGGTGAAGCTTGCAAATTTAAGGTTATAATTAGAATGCAATTAAATGCAAAGGTGCAAGCGAGCTGGACAAGAATGATGAAAATAATCCCTGGAGAAGGGGAACAAGAGGGACAAAGGACAAACACAAATCTCCAAACACAGCTAGGTGACTGGTGCGCGACCGAAAAAATCCGCCTGGTCCGGGTATCGAACCCGGGACCTCTCCATTACAGGTGGAGCGCTCTACCAATTGAGCTAACCAGGGGTTAGACATCAGTAGAGCAAACGGGTTTTATCAGCTGCCACCAGTCTAACACCAACAAGGGTGAAGCTTGCAAATTTAAGGTTATAATTAGAATGCAATTAAATGCAAAGGTGCAAGCGAGCTGGACAAGAATGATGAAAATAATCCCTGGAGAAGGGGAACAAGAGGGACAAAGGACAAACACAAATCTCCAAACACAGCTAGGTGACTGGTGCGCGACCGAAAAAATCCGCCTGGTCCGGGTATCGAACCCGGGACCTCTCCATTACAGGTGGAGCGCTCTACCAATTGAGCTAACCAGGGGTTAGACATCAGTAGAGCAAACGGGTTTTATCAGCTGCCACCAGTCTAACACCAACAAGGGTGAAGCTTGCAAATTTAAGGTTATAAATAGAATGCAATTAAATGCAAAGGTGCAAGCGAGCTGGACAAGAATGATGAAAATAATCCCTGGAGAAGGGGAACAAGAGGGACAAAGGACAAACACAAATCTCCAAACACAGCTAGGTGACTGGTGCGCGACCGAAAAAATCCGCCTGGTCCGGGTATCGAACCCGGGACCTCTCCATTACAGGTGGAGCGCTCTACCAATTGAGCTAACCAGGGGTTAGACATCAGTAGAGCAAACGGGTTTTATCAGCTGCCACCAGTCTAACACCAACAAGGGTGAAGCTTGCAAATTTAAGGTTATAAGTAGAATGCAATTAAATGCAAAGGTGCAAGCGAGCTGGACAAGAATGATGAAAATAATCCCTGGAGAAGGGGAACAAGAGGGACAAAGGACAAACACAAATCTCCAAACACAGCTAGGTGACTGGTGCGCGACCGAAAAAATCCGCCTGGTCCGGGTATCGAACCCGGGACCTCTCCATTACAGGTGGAGCGCTCTACCAATTGAGCTAACCAGGGGTTAGACATCAGTAGAGCAAACGGGTTTTATCAGCTGCCACCAGTCTAACACCAACAAGGGTGAAGCTTGCAAATTTAAGGTTATAATTAGAATGCAATTAAATGCAAAGGTGCAAGCGAGCTGGACAAGAATGATGAAAATAATCCCTGGAGAAGGGGAACAAGAGGGACAAAGGACAAACACAAATCTCCAAACACAGCTAGGTGACTGGTGCGCGACCGAAAAAATCCGCCTGGTCCGGGTATCGAACCCGGGACCTCTCCATTACAGGTGGAGCGCTCTACCAATTGAGCTAACCAGGGGTTAGACATCAGTAGAGCAAACGGGTTTTATCAGCTGCCACCAGTCTAACACCAACAAGGGTGAAGCTTGCAAATTTAAGGTTATAAATAGAATGCAATTAAATGCAAAGGTGCAAGCGAGCTGGACAAGAATGATGAAAATAATCCTTGGAGAAGGGGAACAAGAGGGACAAAGGACAAACACAAATCTCCAAACACAGCTAGGTGACTGGTGCGCGACCGAAAAAATCCGCCTGGTCCGGGTATCGAACCCGGGACCTCTCCATTACAGGTGGAGCGCTCTACCAATTGAGCTAACCAGGGGTTAGACATCAGTAGAGCAAACGGGTTTTATCAGCTGCCACCAGTCTAACACCAACAAGGGTGAAGCTTGCAAATTTAAGGTTATAAATAGAATGCAATTAAATGCAAAGGTGCAAGCGAGCTGGACAAGAATGATGAAAATAATCCCTGGAGAAGGGGAACAAGAGGGACAAAGGACAAACACAAATCTCCAAACACAGCTAGGTGACTGGTGCGCGACCGAAAAAATCCGCCTGGTCCGGGTATCGAACCCGGGACCTCTCCATTACAGGTGGAGCGCTCTACCAATTGAGCTAACCAGGGGTTAGACATCAGTAGAGCAAACGGGTTTTATCAGCTGCCACCAGTCTAACACCAACAAGGGTGAAGCTTGCAAATTTAAGGTTATAAATAGAATGCAATTAAATGCAAAGGTGCAAGCGAGCTGGACAAGAATGATGAAAAAAATAATCCCTGGAGAAGGGGAACAAGAGGGACAAAGGACAAACACAAATCTCCAAACACAGCTAGGTGACTGGTGCGCGACCGAAAAAATCCGCCTGGTCCGGGTATCGAACCCGGGACCTTAAATTTGCAAGCTTCACCCTTGTTGGTGTTAGACTGGTGGCAGCTGATAAAACCCGTTTGCTCTACTGATGTCTAACCCCTGGTTAGCTCAATTGGTAGAGCGCTCCACCTGTAATGGAGAGGTCCCGGGTTCGATACCCGGACCAGGCGGATTTTTTCGGTCGCGCACCAGTCACCTAGCTGTGTTTGGAGATTTGTGTTTGTCCTTTGTCCCTCTTGTTCCCCTTCTCCAGGGATTATTTTCATCATTCTTGTCCAGCTCGCTTGCACCTTTGCATTTAATTGCATTCTAATTATAACCTTAAATTTGCAAGCTTCACCCTTGTTGGTGTTAGACTGGTGGCAGCTGATAAAACCCGTTTGCTCTACTGATGTCTAACCCCTGGTTAGCTCAATTGGTAGAGCGCTCCACCTGTAATGGAGAGGTCCCGGGTTCGATACCCGGACCAGGCGGATTTTTTCGGTCGCGCACCAGTCACCTAGCTGTGTTTGGAGATTTGTGTTTGTCCTTTGTCCCTCTTGTTCCCCTTCTCCAGGGATTATTTTCATCATTCTTGTCCAGCTCGCTTGCACCTTTGCATTTAATTGCATTCTAATTATAACCTTAAATTTGCAAGCTTCACCCTTGTTGGTGTTAGACTGGTGGCAGCTGATAAAACCCGTTTGCTCTACTGATGTCTAACCCCTGGTTAGCTCAATTGGTAGAGCGCTCCACCTGTAATGGAGAGGTCCCGGGTTCGATACCCGGACCAGGCGGATTTTTTCGGTCGCGCACCAGTCACCTAGCTGTGTTTGGAGATTTGTGTTTGTCCTTTGTCCCTCTTGTTCCCCTTCTCCAGGGATTATTTTCATCATTCTTGTCCAGCTCGCTTGCACCTTTGCATTTAATTGCATTCTAATTATAACCTTAAATTTGCAAGCTTCACCCTTGTTGGTGTTAGACTGGTGGCAGCTGATAAAACCCGTTTGCTCTACTGATGTCTAACCCCTGGTTAGCTCAATTGGTAGAGCGCTCCACCTGTAATGGAGAGGTCCCGGGTTCGATACCCGGACCAGGCGGATTTTTTCGGTCGCGCACCAGTCACCTAGCTGTGTTTGGAGATTTGTGTTTGTCCTTTGTCCCTCTTGTTCCCCTTCTCCAGGGATTATTTTCATCATTCTTGTCCAGCTCGCTTGCACCTTTGCATTTAATTGCATTCTAATTATAACCTTAAATTTGCAAGCTTCACCCTTGTTGGTGTTAGACTGGTGGCAGCTGATAAAACCCGTTTGCTCTACTGATGTCTAACCCCTGGTTAGCTCAATTGGTAGAGCGCTCCACCTGTAATGGAGAGGTCCCGGGTTCGATACCCGGACCAGGCGGATTTTTTCGGTCGCGCACCAGTCACCTAGCTGTGTTTGGAGATTTGTGTTTGTCCTTTGTCCCTCTTGTTCCCCTTCTCCAGGGATTATTTTCATCATTCTTGTCCAGCTCGCTTGCACCTTTGCATTTAATTGCATTCTAATTATAACCTTAAATTTGCAAGCTTCACCCTTGTTGGTGTTAGACTGGTGGCAGCTGATAAAACCCGTTTGCTCTACTGATGTCTAACCCCTGGTTAGCTCAATTGGTAGAGCGCTCCACCTGTAATGGAGAGGTCCCGGGTTCGATACCCGGACCAGGCGGATTTTTTCGGTCGCGCACCAGTCACCTAGCTGTGTTTGGAGATTTGTGTTTGTCCTTTGTCCCTCTTGTTCCCCTTCTCCAGGGATTATTTTCATCATTCTTGTCCAGCTCGCTTGCACCTTTGCATTTAATTGCATTCTAATTATAACCTTAAATTTGCAAGCTTCACCCTTGTTGGTGTTAGACTGGTGGCAGCTGATAAAACCCGTTTGCTCTACTGATGTCTAACCCCTGGTTAGCTCAATTGGTAGAGCGCTCCACCTGTAATGGAGAGGTCCCGGGTTCGATACCCGGACCAGGCGGATTTTTTCGGTCGCGCACCAGTCACCTAGCTGTGTTTGGAGATTTGTGTTTGTCCTTTGTCCCTCTTGTTCCCCTTCTCCAGGGATTATTTTCATCATTCTTCAATGGTATGTAACACTCGGAGGGGAGGGGGGATACGGCTTGGAAAAGTCAAATTTTTAACCCTTTGTCCAAATTCATTCCAATATCTAGGGCGATTTAAGCCCCCTATTAGGAATTACTAAATCTAAAGCTTCATCCTTATAGGCCCATTCTACAGTATCCTGCGTTTCCAAAGTTCCAAAAATGTGACTTCATTAGGAATGGTTTTTAAACAATTATAATTTCATTCCAAAAATGTTGTGTTTTAATGTGAAGTCGAATGCCCATAGGGCAAGTTAAGCTAGATATTGAGAAAAGGCAATTCTATAGAAAAAAAGAATTACACCCGAAAATAACAAAAACATTGCACAAATATTTTTTTTCTGTTTTAGACTTTAGTTTTTATGATAAAGGCGTAAGTTTTTTTGTTTCTTTTTAAATTTTTTATGAGTAATTTACCTGTTTCTTAAAGACATTTCAGTTCAAGTCACCCCTGAATGACGTTTTTACGATACCAGAACGTTAAGCGATACATTTTCTCCTACAAAAGTTCCTGCCAAATAGAAAATCTGAGGAGGAAGCATATGATGTTGCAACCTTAAGTGTTTCTATCTTCTTTGAGTGCCAAGCCTGCAAAATTCACCTGGAGCATAGGTAATACCTTCCGCTTTGAGACTTCGTTATCTCTTTAGCATTAAATACCAGCTTGCGTCGTTTGTGAGCACAATATCTCTGGTACCACGCAATCCTCGACAGATAAACTGCCGACAACTAAGACGCAAACGATACTAAAGGAAGGCAGCAGAGTAGCAGCCTGATTTGAAGGGTAAGGTTGTGTCAAGAGGGCACTGCTGAAAATAATACAATACCACGTCACCGGGCAAGACCAATCGTAAGCCCTGTTTTGGGTCTCAACCAGTAACATTGTCCTGTGCCACTGAAGTAGTTTATAAAATACATTTCAGTTGTGGTAGGGTGTATATAGCCCAAACCGAATGCTGTCTTAATGACAGATTTCGAGAACACGCGGCCTCACTTCTCAATGGTTTTGGTTCACAGCTGCCAATTCATGGCAAAGTTTGTGGATGTTCTCCCGTTTTCAACGGCGTGCATGTGATGGGCTGTAGTAAAGGAAGGTTGCAAAAGGAGATGCTAGAAGCGGCTCTGATACACCATTGTGAACGAGGCTCGTGTATTAAATCGCATCCTTTCATTTGATAAAAAAGAGTACGATTGTATCGGTCGGGTTTAGGCCCATTGTGTCTTTTTGTTGAGTAGGGTTAGCAAAAATGTTTCCATATTGCCGTTTGTTTTTCATGAACTTTATGCGCCCTTCCTTTTACGTCATGATGCTGTTTATTCTGTAGCGCACGTGCATGAATCATGACAGTAGTTCTATTGCCGCCTTTAATTATGGAGGCCACTTCGACGGTTTTTTTTTTTTTTGTATGTACGCTGGGTAGTTTTTTTTCTTCAAGATAGCTGTGATATGCGTGCAATTCGTTTGCTCGGTGCAATTTTTCAATAAATCTTTTAGTTGCAAGTTAGCGCTCGTTGTTGCGACTACCTTCCTGGCTCCGTCCTGGAGTTGGCTTTCACCTGTCGTCGACGGCAGCAAAGCTTCGTATCGCGTTCGGCTTAACGCGGGTCAACAACGCTAGGCAGAATCACGCTCAGATCCCCGAAACCAGCCCTTGAGACACCGGGCCGTTGGTGGCCCTCGTTGAGGGCTCTAAACACAAAAAGAAAGTCTTCCGAAAGCCACGAGATGATCTGGGAACGCCTGCCCTTGAGAAGAGAATCGCCGGTGTACATGTGTATGTCTGTGTGTGTGTGTTTTTGTGGGTCTGTCGGCATTGTGTTTTAGTTCGAACGGCAGAAGCGTCGACACCTTGGGTCAGACACCGGAGCATGGCAAGAGCGGCTACGGCACGCGTCATCTGTCCCTCGCTGAAAAAACACAGGGCAATCGCATCACTCGCCCCCGCAATTCGAACACCACGTGAACACTCGAACTCCGGGGAAGGCTCCTCTCGCTCAGCAGGCCTTCCCGCCCATTCTAGTTTCCTCAAATGTCCTTTGTTTCGTCTCCTCCTCATTCGTGACAATATTGTTCTTCGCTGGCTATAGCAGGGAGTTCGTGTCGTCGGTCATCCATCGTTTGCTGACAAATTCTGACTTACCGAAATCAGGCTGTCGAACCGGAACTGAACCGAACCGAAAACCGGAACCGAACCGGTATTTTTTCCGGAACTGAACCCGAACCCGAACCGTCATATTGTTATCGCGATGAACCCGAACCGGAACTGAACCGAAAAAAAACAACGGTTACCGGCTCATGTCAAAACGGTTCGGCCACGCGCTGTTGACAATGAATGTGCTATCAATGCCATTTGTTTTTTAAGTGCCGTCAACTGACACACACCTCGCTTACATATTTTTCTTCTCCACTCAGTCTTAGGAATATAAACGCTGCATCCATGAATCTTGGCAAACGCTGCATCCATGAATCTTGACATAGGAACCAGTATCGCGCTGGTCGCGGCTTGCACGGAAGAAAGAGAAATGGTAGCCTGTGCAAAAACAAAAATCGCGTTACGGGATTTCATTTTCCTACAATCTCGTAAATCCTAAATGCTGCTGTGTGCTCATTTCATAACACGTTTCTAAAACGCGCGAGTTCTTGAAGCTTGCTTCCATCGGAATGAGAAAAGAAAAGGCTGTGGAGTTTGATAATAATGCATCCGGTTTCGTATAGGCACTTAGAAGCTAACATATTTGTGAGACAGCGAACTCTTCTATTTTAATATTTATCCTATTACGTCCTTCTGGCGTTGCGTTCGGTGAAGTGTTTTTCATATTCCGTATCTTGTTTAATAAAAACTTTTTTAAGGGTCTAATTTGAGTTACCGAAGCCTAGTTCAAATAAAGAAAGCTGTATTTTCTCCCCACTGTTCCTTCAATTGCTTACACGCCGAGGTGGCGGGATAATTTTACTTGTAAGTGGGTTTGTAAGGAGGTCGCGGATTTTACAGCTACTGCGTCGGACCCAATTGGATGAAGTCCGAATGCGTAAACGTCGGTGAGGTAACCTTTGAGTGCACGTAAAGAAACCATTCCTGGTAGAAATCCCTGAGCCTTACACTACAATGTACCCCGTTTCGTATGTGTTGATTTCAGATGTTTTATTTGTAATTTATTTTGATGTTGGAATTTGTCATTTATAATTTCCGAACCGGTTCGCGAACCGGTTCAGCGCCCCGAACCGGTTCGCGAACTGGTTCGCGGATCGAATTAATTGAACCGGAACTGAACCGGAACAAAATTAATTTACCTGAACCTGAACCGTAAGCGAACCCGTATTTTTTTCGGTTCGACACACTGACCGAAATACGTCCGAATAGAGAAACGTAGGGTTCTTTGTCTTATTTTCATGTCTCCCATAACCTAAGGCACTAGCCGGGAAGTTTTGTGGACAGCTGTTTTAAACCAGATTTTCGGCTCGACCAGCTTGCACCTTTTTGGTCGCAGAAGGCAGGTTCTAAAAAAAATCAGAGACCCTACGGTGGATTGCGACCTGGGTGTAATTTCCAATATTCCTGTGAAGTGTGGTTCTTGCAATGTGGGTCAGAAGGCTAGGTGTCTTAATCACAACTTAATTGAACACATACGAACGGTGAAAAACAAATCTAAAGGTTCAGAATAAGCCAATCATTTTTCTTCTGAAGCAATTATGTCGTTGTTTGGAAAAATGCTGAAGTGCTCCGCAGGGAAAGGGACTGTTACAAACGTTCAGTGAAATAGTCATTGATGATTGATGGGCAGGCTTTTTGTTTTAGCGACATGTTCGCTTCTCTAGACAGCTGCGCGAAAGCGTCTCTTAATTACAGCCGTTTCATTCTGTTTTTCTTTTTGGTAGTTGGTTGTCCTCATTCCTTTTCTTGCTTGGTGATCATTGGGTTATTCACTTTGACTATGTCCTCAGTTTCTGTCCGTCGCACGGTGCAATCTATTATCTCTTTGTTGCGGACTCTGGTTTGGAGGTTGATGTGTACCCTCTTTGGATACGTGTGTTCTGGTTAGTTACCCGGACGTCACCGCTGTCCTCCATGTCTTCTTTTGGTCTGTTTGGTTTTCTTTCTCTTGGTTGGGAATTTAAGGTTGTCTTTCGTAAAATAAACTTCAGCTGTGTTTGGAGATTCGTGATGTCCTGTTTTCTGTTTCGCAACTCTCTAGGATTAAACATGGCAGCTCTTAAGCAGCTCGCTGGCATGTTCAGATTCGCTCTATTTGAATCTAAATACTCTACGTCATTTTTTTCTGCACTGGCGAACAGCTGCAACGAAGAAGCTTTAGCGGGTTTCGCTCAACATCATCGTACTTGCTGTATTTACTACACTGCGGTTATATGTTAGCCTGTTTCAGAAAATCGTCTCATGAGTCAAATTTTTGAAAGTGGCAACCGTTTGCTTCAATTCCAAGAGTGCTGACCAGGAGGCTCCCCAATAATAATTTATTGTCATTTTCAGTGAAGCCAGGCTTTATATTTATCACTAAAATTAACAAAATTGGAGGGTCATATAGAATGAATCTCGTAATAAGTCAAGCGTTCTCATCTACAGGTGCTTCTGCAGTTTTAAAGTGTTCGGTGGTGATGCTCAAAAGTGAAATGTCGGAAATTAAACATAACTATGCCAAGTTACAAGTTGTAACCAAGTTACAGTTATAGTTACAAAGATTTTATTTTAGCTTATTTAGTTTCGAAAAATGTTACTAATTACAGTAACATACATAGTTGTCCTTAGTTACTTTGCGGCTTTGCCTCACTGCCAGGTCAGTATTAGTGTGCAGACTGGAAAGCTTTTAGCTGCGTAATCGCGTCTAAACTCTTTTGAAAGTCCAATACCATGTTTTTGTACCCCAAAACCAGGAACACTCCCAAGTGCTACTCCAGTTCCCCCAGGAAGCTACACGTACGTTGAGTACGATAACTCCACCTGCTATTCCAGAAGTACTCCCTTTCCTGATAGGGGTAAGTTAAGGTTTCATGCTCGACAAACGTGGAGCATTTTTGTTTTAGTGGTATTTACCAGTTTCATTGCAAAAATGATTTTCCCATGCAGGTATTGCTGCGAAGCCTCAGCGGAGCACTGATTTAACCGAAAATATCCTAAACGAACACTTCCCTTCTCCGGCAAATTCTCAGCATATGGACATGTATGTGGTATACAGCGAGCCGCAGTGTTACATTCTCAGGAGTCCCGCAGCCCTAGGAGGTAAAGGCTTTAAAACTTTAGCAAGGTTAATGTAACACTGTCTTGATTTCCGCTAATTGACGTGGTAAGGAAAGCAGTACAGTTTGCTTTATAGCGGAAGAAGAAACAGATAAATCAAAGTTGCCTAACACAGGAATCTAGAATAAAACAAGCTGTATAAAAGGCGTACTTTGACAGATTTAGTTTGCGTTGATTTTATTTATATTTGTACGTAGACACGTACTTCATGTGTAAGATAAACCATACGTTATGCGGCATGTTCAGCTTACTGAGGTCGTGCTCTAAACTCGCCGGTAATCGTCGGTGCCTCGAAGGCTTATATCCATTGGTACGTCCATGAAAACAGGGGCACTCTTGGCACCAAAGTTTTGTTCCAACTAAAAAGGAGTGTTCCAAACAGTGCCCAGTGTCATGCCCAATGAACATTTGTTGAATTCTGGACGAAGAAGGTAACTTCACAGGACTGCAATGAAATGTCTTACGCTGCTAGTATCGTGTGTTTTTTTAATACAATAAGAAATTTAGTGAAACGTACTTTAACGCAATTTGATGATAAGTTGAAGACTTGCAAGTAAAAAAGGCCTCTCCGAATTATCTACATTTGACTGATAATGAAAGGCAGCCACTAGTGCAGAAAAACTTAATAGATGTTTTATGCATCGCCTCTGTCAATAAACACCTAAAACTGAAAATCCCTCGTAGGCGATAACATGGAGATTTATTTTATAAAGAAACACCATTGGCGATCGTAGCCTCCCGGCGATCGAAAAATCTGCATCTATACACCGTCTCACCATATCTTGGGAAACGGCGAAGGCTACGGTCCGAGTGAACCAATCAGCGCGTCGAAGCTAGACACGTGACTATACCAGTTGCTAGTCCTAGTTGCGCGCAGTGCTGTCAATGCCATGAGCAGGAGAGAGAAAAAAATCGTTTCTGAACAAAATATGAGTGACGGGCTAATTTCCCAGGTCGACAACTCTGACGTCTGGGACACAAGAGGGTTCGGCTTAAGGAGGCAATTCCTCCTTCCCCTGTTCCGCTCTCGCCCCCGTGTCTTTTTTTAAAGGCCGACGTGCACTTCGCGCTTTGCACTTTTTATCGCTGCCTCCTTTCCCGTATCCAGTCCATCTTTGCAGCATGTCCCAACATGGCACCCCTCGTAGTTTTCGAAGGTATGACGCTAAGAGGATCAATTTCCCTGCAGAGAACCAAGGCTGTACGTCGGCCTTTAAGGGCTGTCTATCTCCACAGCCATCACTCTGATTGGTTCGAAGGTGCCGTAGTTTTCGCTCTGCGACAAGCCAAGGTGAAACAATGTATACTACAGTCTGCTGCTTTGATTCGCTGATGACAATCACCCACGTTTCGCACCGCCAGCCTTACACCCGTTGCACAGGTGGTCACTTTAGCGAACCCCCGCACTTCTATTGTGTAATACGTCCATCTAAAATTTTATAGTTTAGTAGTTTTCGATGACGCTCTGCAGGTTTCTAATTTGAAACATACTTTCATTATCACCAACTAAAAAGCTACCTAACAAGTCTTAGTTGATTGTATGACTTGTCGTGACGTTTAGCCCAGTATAATATGAGCCCCTTAGTTTTAGAACTCATTCCCACAGGCAGCATTAATGAACCTTTCACGTTTCTTTTTTTTTTTTTGCTTTACATATGACTGTTCGAGTTAAAATCAAGCATCATGTGTAATGACCGCATTCTCACAACTGTTTGAGAGCGTGGTAGAAGTGCACCTTTCTAGTTATTTCAAATAAATATTAAATGAATCGCAACACGGTTTTCTTGAGCCTAAAACTTTTGAAACTAAAAGTATTTTAGTTTGTTGCCAACCATGGGCAGGTCGACGCCATTTATTTTGAGTTAAGTAATGCATTTGACCAGGTCCCCATGACGTTTTAGTGCACAAGCTATCGGAAAGTCGCGTTGGCCGGGAGGTGTGTAGTTTCAGTGATATCTTTACGGGTTATCGAGATGATATATATCCTCTGGCGCTCTTCGGGGTCCTAATCTCGGACCCTTACTTGTTAACATTTTTACGATTAATCACACCCTTTGCGTAAAACATTCAAGATTGCTTCAGTTCGCTGATGATATTAATATATTATAACGGATTCAATCACATGTTGATTGCGAGCTGGTGCAGGAGAACATATCTGCTATCTCTTAATGCGGGGTTTTACAGAAGTTACGTCTAAACAGTAAAAAAAAAAACACTTTTTATCCCTTAATAACAAAATAATCGTGCGCCTTTTTATTTATTTATTTTTTTATAAACTAAACAATGAACCACTGCGACGGGAATATTTACTTGAATTAAGGGTTTATATTGATTAATTTCTTAATCTGTCTTAAATTCCGTTAGTTCTTGCCTGCGACTTTTGGGTTTGGTTTCGCGTATAAAAGGCTGCCCAAACAGGACACTTTCACGACGCGCGAAACGACACTTCTCCGCCATATGGAATGCGGCAATCTGCATCCGCCTGTTCCCTTGTTTGTTTGTTTCTTTTTTTTTTTTTTTTGCCGAGAGTAAAGTTTGTTTTTTGCTACTGTCCGCTTCTCTTCTTGACGGAGGCATAGTGCATGCTCATCATGCGGGTTCTGACAGTCACTCACACGCTCTGTTGGCTGTCAGTCAATCCCTCAAGGCCTCCGATGCTGTTAAGCCTTATCCCGAAAACAGGAAAGGGAACGTTACGAGGGCGCAGAAGAAAGAGATGGACAGGCGCCGACGTCACAGGAAAGCGGATGAGGCGAGGAGGAAAGCCGTGATGTTTGCCTGGTGTATGTAAAAACAGAAGACTTCCACTTCATATGGCGGATAAGTGTTGCTTCACTAGTTCTGAAGTATCCTGTCTGGACAACCCTTAACCCGTCATTTTAAAGAGCTTTCATGTCTCGTCAGGCTTTACACCTCTATTATGCGTTCGTAACTATAGTTCGGCACTGTAGTTTGGAACTGTACGCTGGGGAAACTCCTCCCAGCTCTTTTCCCTTCAGCATAGCGAACGCTGGAGAGAAGGTCACCTCCTTGCCATCGCTCAGCTAAAGTGAAAAGAGGTGGGGGGCAGAAAAAGTTCTCACGTATTGTGTACGATCGTGATTACGACCACCGGTCCTTCTTTTAGCTACGAGTGAATGTTACTCCGGCTAAGCTTGCAAACATTGGCGCCGGAGTTTTGCGAGATTATGCATTTTTGTTACACGTTGCCCTAGACTTGTTTCACTGTTGCTTATATATGTCCCTCGCGCGAATTGTCGTCTCCACAACACGCTCTATACATCCAAGACATATGTTCATTTTCCCCATTTTACGAACTCAGAGCAATTATAATGCAATGAGTGCGGTGGTTGACATTTTTGGAAGTGAGATGGACTTCAAAAGTGTACTTACCTTCCACATTTACTAACGCCAGTGTTCGGATTTTCTGTGTTTTGTTATTTTGAGCGTTTTTTTTTTTCATGTAGGTGTATGTGCCTGTAGGGGTGTGCACCACTAGTATATGGCACAGGTTATGTCTAGACAAAATACAAATAAATCTTAAAAAAAAGAAAACGCGAAAACATAATGTTTTCAAAAACTATACATATATAATTAAGAAACGCTTTGTCAGAATAGTCAGCTGAGCTCTAATTATAAAATAAAAATATTCAATGCCTATTCTTGCCTCTCACCTTCAAGAAAAAATTGATACCCATTCAATAATAATTTCATGTTTTTTTTTTTCTTGTGTGCTGAAACAACACGATTCTGTGGTTTAAAAACATTAAAAAAAAACTTTACTTATCTAAAGCTTGTTCACCTTTGTAACGATTAGTGTTACGACGCGATTAGGGAAAGCAAAAACAGCGCGCCAAAAACAGAGCCAAGCAGAGGGAGTAGTACACAGCACACGAGTTGTCTGATAGCTGAAATTTTTAGTTTACATTATTAACTTTTACCAGCTCCTCTGCGCTGCCACTGACTTTCGCTTTCATTTGGAGTTGCTTGCTTTCGCACGTTTCAGTACTTTCTTAGTCGCCCAAAGCTGTCCTTAGAATTTTCACAATTAACTGCTGTCTCTCTTTGTTTTCATAGGATGCGATTTGTGGCTGAGAAAAACCGAGTTGAAAAGTATAGTGGATGGCCTGAAGGATGATATTTTAAAAAAAGAAGAGGAACTAATCAAGGAGAATAAGGAATCGATTGGAATCCGTGAAAACTGTACTGCGAGAGATTATCAAAAACGAAATCTAGAAACATGGGTAGCAGAGGACATTGAAAAATGGTTTCAAGATGTCGTATTGAAACGGATTTCTCCCGATTGCGCTCTCGCCTTCATGATAACTTGTGGAAAGCCTTTTTATAGAGTTTACAATCCGGTAACGTGCAATACCACATTAACAGGGCAATACGAGCCAATTTCTCATAATTATCATTCGTGATCTTCAACTGCACGTCGGGTGGTGAGCGATCATCCATTTGTATGCAAACTTGAGATTAAAAAAAAAATTCCACTGCGTCGAGTCTTAATTGCATTTCTAGAAATATAATGAGTTTAGGAAACCACCGATTTCATTTAGTTCTGACAGCAAAGGAAACAAAAAGACACACAGGGTATTTCAGCTAACTTGCGCCGAGACTTTAAAAAAGCATGGTGTGCGCTACGCGTTTCAAACAGGCCCAGTATTGTTGAATTGACCAAGTCAAGTTATTTTTATGCAATGGGCCAAATTGGCTAATTAACACAGATTAACTAGCTAACTTTTTAAATGTTATTTTGTGCACCTCCCTCTAATACAAACGTCGTGTTGCAAAACATCCGATCGTGTCGTTTTCAGGAAGGTAGCCTTTTCCTGTCTAATGTTTTAAAACGTTAAAAGACACATAGGTCTGTGTCCGCCTTCTTTGCATCCCGACTGGTATGCGCTGAGGCCTTCCTAGTTTAGGAGGTGCTGGGTCAGGGGTCTCCAAACGTGACCCGCGGCCTAGATCCATCTTGCGGAGGACTTCTGGCTTCCCGCCTGCAGGTGGCCGCAGTCTTTACAGTGACGCCCGGCCCGTAGTCTACTACTATTAACGTAAAAAATATGCGAGCGTAAAAAAAATAAATGAAAGAAACGGTGCCGTGACGCGCACTAAAGGCGCAAGCGAGAATATAAAGAAATGAGGGTAATCTGCGTCAAAATGGGTGTTCGTTCGCCATATCATTTATGGTACATTGTGATCACCAGCAGTCCTTCTTTGTCGTCCCCTGATTAAAGTCTGTGAAACTTTGTTAGAATTATTTTGCATTCTTACGTGTATCGTTCTTACTGTCCCTTATTGTGTATTGTTATTATAAGATTTACCATTTTCCTCGGCCTTTACCCTCTGGGATTATGAAAAAAGTTCTTATGCGTTTTGATTTATGCCTGGAGAATTTGTTTCACAATTACCTTGAAATGTCGTAACTATACTTCGTTTCAGCTTCGGTCCGAGCGCGGCCGATGTTTTGAGCCGAATGGCCAATCAAACAGCGAAAGAGGCACAACGTCATGGCGTGCTCTCTGCAGTTGATAGGACCAGCCGGTGTTCGCTGTCTCTCTGTGCACTGCTCCTCCGCCGGCTAGTCCTGTCAGGCGCAGAGAGCACGCCATGACGGGGCGCTTTTTGCGCTGTTTGATTGGCCCTTCCGCTCATAACATCGGCCGCGCTCGGACCGAAGCTGAGACGAAGTATAGCAACACATCGAACTTAAAGTTATGCATGTATATGTACTAGGCGTTATCTTTTTTTTTTCTGGTTTATGTGATGGTATTTAAATAGTTATTTATATTTAATTATTTTTATTGACTTATTTATATCCCCCTTCTCCTTCTTCCACTCCACCCCTCCTCCCGAGATAGCAACATATTTCAAGTCTGACCCCTCAGCCGAAACATTTGGAGACTCCTACAGAGGACGTAGATTTAAGAGAGGGAGCAACTCAAGCCACAAGGAGCTTGCTAACATAACGCTAGAGCACGATCGTAATGACTGCTAAAACATCATCACTGCACTTAACTGGTTGCTGATGGTTCAATTGTTTAAACGGCTCATGCTCCTTCGAGGATTAAAATGACGCTCCCAATCATGCAACCGAACCTCAACAGTTGTAGACGGACAAGATGCCGTTCCTGGCGCCCGAGAGGCGACACAGCAACTCTTGCGACCATGCTAAATTACAGGCACGGGTCATTAACCACAAGGCAAGGACAAAGACACGCCACCCGCCGTTCTTGAAAGCAGGTATTCACGCTCCAGAGGCGAGCGCGCTCATGTTCCTGTCGCACAGAGGGTCGCAAGCTGATCATTACCTTAAAGTCGAAATTACATGTTTATACACATGCAAAATACAGTATGCAGACATTGGTCACCGGCATATCTGTGGTTCGAATGCCGCGTGTCTAATTTCTCCTTGACCTCGTTGCCATGCTGCATTCGAAGTACTGATCTCGTGGTGACTTGCGTTGGAATCTATATATGATCTATAATCAGTGTGACCCCGGCTTAAGAGTCCCGTTAGTAAGTGCCTGAACTGCGTTTCTCCTTACGATGGGCCGTAGCGGACGCTACAGCTATTCCGACAACATATCGCTGTGAATGCACCACGTGATACATAAACAAAGTTAGTGGAACGGAATGAAGCGGTTCAGCCATTCCAGGAGTGGGAATAGGCCCAGTATGTCCGTTCCTAGGTGCTGAAAGGATTTGAAGTAGCGGAAACTAATATTCCGGAATAAAGTTGGAATGGAATGGGAGTGCTCGCTGCGCAACACTGCTTCCTTCAACCCCCTTCCTACCCCTACTCAGCAAGACTCGCAGCCGGCGGAGTCGCAATCCATTACCTTAAAAAAGGCGTTTTATGCCACAACATTTCTTGTCCAGATCTGTGCCCTCACTTCATTTAATTTATTGTACCCTTATATCGTCCTCAGGGGGCTTTATATAAGGGGGGACAAACAGCAATATATATTAAAATCGAGAAAGAAAACACACACAAACACACATACAACAAACAACAGTTTAGTTTAATTACGTGTAAGGAGCGGCAAGTGCGGCTCGAAACGGTGCTGGGCTCTTCTATTGTTACAATGTTGATAAGTAGAGGAAGCGCACAATAAAGACGAATACGAAGACGGAGAGGCAAACAGGACGACCGCTGACTACCAACTGAATTTTAGGGGCGAAGCTCCTTAGGGTCTAGCCTTGTCCGTCCGTCTGTCCGTCCGTCCGGCCGCCGTCCGTGCTCACATAAAAAGAAGAAAAAAATGTTTGCGCAGTCGACAGGATTCGAACCTGTGCGGGGATGCCCTAATGAATTTCTAGTCCATCGCCTTAACCACTCGGCCACGACTGCTTTTTTTTTTTTTTTTTCTTTATTGCCGTTTTTTACAAGTCAATATATACAAGTCTGAGGACAAAAACAGCAAAATTGGCAGTGCTAAAAAACTACCAGCCGGCCTTTCGGCTAGTAGTATAAGTTAAAATCTTTTTAAATTCCTAACTGCTTCCAGTTGTTGAATCCACTCTGGCATGCAGCTCTGAGCATTGTACACTTCAACAATCGAGGCAATACCCTCGCTGAAATATTCCCGAGCCTCGCGCGCGTCAATGTCGGCATGGCGCGTAGCCATCCGTGACCTCCAAATACTATGCAGGCCCAGTAACATTATCATGTCGAAGGGCACACCGTCCTTGTTTTCAAAGGGTAGGTATCTAATACCATGCATGTCTAACGGAAAATCTTTTTTGAGGGTGCGTTGGTGGACGTCCCAGAAAAAGACACCATCCCAGCACTCTATGAATACATGCTCAATTGTCTCGTGCTTTTGACACAAAAAACAGTGGTCGCCCCACGGGACGAACATTCCCTTTTCTTTCATCAAAGTCTTTACAGTTAAGGTGCCGGTGTGTAATTTGAAAAAGAGTGACTTAACCCCATGCGGAACGAGCATTCTCTTAACACGCTTTACGACATCTTGTCATGGGCCTGCACAATACAACGCTCTATACAAAGGTACGGGAAAGACAACGTCAGAAAGATCCCTATACAGCTTTTTTCTGGATACTTCGCTCAAATATTCAAAAGAAAACCTGGCTGCCAAAAAATTGCATGACGCGACAACTTCCTTGAGATATCCGTGGATGCCGCCTGGCACACATGCCGAAGAAACAATAAACTCAGGCAGAGTTCTACACAGTCTCACCTGGTAGACGGTTCGTAAAAACGGGTCACTAACATCTCGAAGATAAATAAAACGATTCACAGCTTGGCGCAGAAATAAATGTGACAATCCTAGTCCGCCCTCGCGGACGCGCCGGAAAAGGTTCATACGACTCGTCCGTTCCCATGACGAGCCCCAAATAAAAACAGCGAAAACGCGGTGCAATTTTTGAACATTAACACGCGAGCAATGCAACACTTGTAGCACGTACCACAGTTTGCTAGAAAGGAACAAATTGCAAACTGTCGCACGGGCAAAAATAGACAATTCCCAACCTTCCAGCTTTCCGCTTTCTCGCGGAGTTCTAGTGCCTGCCTGCGCCAATAGGGCTCACTGTCACGGTAGTTCTCGAGAGGTACGCCCAAATATTTTACAGGGGTGGTTGACCACTTTATATTTTGAAAAACACTAGGAGTGGAACACCACTGGCCATGCCAAAAACCTAAACACTTATCCCAGTTTACAGCGCTTCCACTGACAGCACAAAAACGTTTCACTATGTTCACAACATCAATTATGCTTTCTTGATTTGCGCAAAACAGAGCGATATCATCAGCATAGGCTAAAATACGTACTTCCGATGCAAAAAGGTTAAACCCACTGATACTGTTACTTCTTATGATGCTCAAACAAAATTATTCTATATAAATGCAAAAAAGAAGGGGTGAAAGAGGACATCCTTGGCGTACGGAACGCTCTACCTTTATGCGCTTTCCAACCGACTTATTCACTATAAGACTGGTCGTACAACCGCTGTACGCCATCCGCACACCTTCGCGTAAAACTGAACCGACATTTACATGGTCTAAGACAGATAAAAGAACTTCATGCGGTACACGGTCGAAGGCCTTTTCGAGGTCAATTTGTAGCATAGCTACACCCCTATTCGTAACATCACAACACTCCAACACGCTCCGAGCTTTTTGAATGTTTGTAAAAATAGTTCTGCCCTTTATCCCGCAAGTTTGGTGGGGACCGACTAGTTCTGTTATTACCGATTGTAATCGTCTGGCCATTATTTTCAGCGTTTTTGGGATTAACACAGTGTGCGACGACAAAAACGTTGGTGGAAGGACATTCAGCTCAAAAGCTTCGTTGAAAACAATAGATAAGATGGGCGAAATCTCATGTTTAAACGACTTATAAAAAGCTGCACTTAGTCCATCAGGACCTGGGGACTTCCCCGGGTTTAGGGCCTCGATTGCTATTTTAACTTCCTCGTGCGCAATGGGTTCTTCCAACACTTCCTTTGTTCCGTCGTCAAGGCAGAAGACAAAAACTCTTTTTTAAAACGCTCCGTTTGAACGGAGGCACGAGCAAACAACGTGCTGCAATAGTCGTAAAATGCGCGTTCTATCTCTTCTTTTTCCTTAGTAACCACACAATATTCTATTTCTGCTATATCATTGCGGTGCGCGTTCCTTTTTTCGAGGCCTAGGGCGCGCTTAGTGGGCGTCTCCCCAGCTATCAGCCTACCAGCCCGCGCTCTCACCAACGCTCCGCGATAACGTTCTCTATCAATTAGTTCAAGCTTTGCCTTCAAAGCAAAGATGTCATCTTTGAATGCACCCGGCATTTTGCACTCTTCTTTTATCAGCGTTTGCAAGTTGTAACGTAGTAACGTTTCATTTCTTTTTTCTTCATTCTGAATTGCGCTCGCTCTTTCTAAAGCTTTTATCTTTATTCCCTGCTTAAAAAGTTCGCATTTTGCCCCATACTCTAATTTTTGCCCAGTTTCTACTTTTTCTACAGAAGCCTGTACGTAGGCTCTAAAAATGTCGTCCTCTAAGAGTTTGGAGTTGAGTTTCCAAAGCTCCCAGCTAAACGAATTTTTCTTTTCTTTGGTACCTTTAATGCAAGCAGATACCAGACAGTGATCACACTGGGCGTACTGTCGTGAGCAAAAGTCTGGATAACACGGGAGCGCCGACCGAATTGCATCGCCGCGCTCCCTGACGGCGCGGCGCCTGGGGCCGAGACCCGCGCAATGCGCACGCGCGTCCTTTCTTATCTGCTGGCCTACTCGTTCGCTCGCTTCAACGCGATGCGCTGCTGAGCTACCTGAGCGATTAAATGGGCGCTATGTGCCGCCCCGGGAACCAAGATTCCGAGAGCCTCGCTCACCGCTCGGGACGAGCTCGCGTGCTCCGCGGGACGAGCTAGCGTGCTCCGCGGCACGCGCCGTTCGCGCATATCTTTCCCGCGACTCGGCGACGCGTTAAAAACTGTCGCTTATGTTGAGGCAGCCAGCCGCAATGAATTGTACAACTTGCATTCGCGTACTCGAGGCAGCCTTGGGCTTCCTTCCGAGTGATCATGCACGGGCGGTAAAGTGGTGAATGACGAGCAAAAAGAAAACGCCAAATAACAAAGAAATATTTATTCAACCCCCTCCCAAGAAAAAACAATAAACAAAACGGAAGGAAAAAGAGGCGCTGGTTCAATTTGGGTGGCTTGTAATTTTTATATTGTTAACAGCGTCAGAAAGAATCGAAAAACGCATCACCTTCCTGCAAAATGTTGCAATTCTGTTGTGTAATCGCGAAGCAGAAATGGAAATGTTTACCCCTCTGCAGCCGTGCGCGGCGGCCATGGGAAACGCGCCGTGACGGTGACGCGGGGATCGCTGCAGCTCAACGCCTCATGAAGAGCAGTAGAGAGAGAAAGAGTAAACATCCTTGAGGAGAGGGCACGCAAACCGGTGCATCCTCACGTCGACGTCACTGAGCACGTCATTTAGAGAGTTGAGGGGTGCCGGAAACTTGAATCTTTGCTATTGTTTAAAATTATAATTAGGGCACACAGACTAAATCACTTTTCTGTTCTTTACTTTAGAAGTGTCGGAGAACAACTCATATAATTATTTGGCCATTGTCCGGAAATCGTTGCATAGCCGCTTTATTTTATGGCTTCCGGTACAAGTCATCACAGCTGATGACAAACTGAACATTTTAAGGTCACTTCGCGAACAACCGTGCTGAGAATTTGTGGCCCGTACCATGTTTTTTTTTCTCGTAGTTTTCTTGACTTCTTGACCCTTTACAACGCGTGCATAATAAATTGAGCAGCAGCTGTTTGCATTGTAGCCGGGGCAAATATAGGGTGAAGCTTAAAAATAACGAATGGAGGGAAGCGACAGTTTTTAACGCGTCGCCGAGTCGCGGGAAAGATATGCGCGAACGGCGCGTGACGCGGAGCACGCGAGCTCGTCCCGAGCGGTGAGCGATACTCTCGGAATCTTGGTTCCCGGGGCGGCACCTAGCGCCCATTTAATCGCTCAGGAGCGCATCGCGTTGAAGCGAGCGAACCATAAGCGAACGAGTGGGCCAGCAGATAAGAAAGGACGCGCGTGCGCATTGCGCGGGCCTCGGCACCAGGCGCCGCGCCGTCAGGGAGCGCGGCGATGCAATTCGGTCAGCGCTCCCGTGTTATCCAGACTTTTGCTCACGACAGTACACTGTACTCGTAACACAAAGGAAGAAGCTCCAACGAAACATACAATCTATCCAAGCGGGCGTGACTTGCCCCTTGAAAGTGGGTAAACTGTACCTCCCGCCCATTTCTGAGGCATTCACCAACGTCGTCAAGGCCATGCTCATTAATTATGGAAATCAAACTCGCGGTGCTCGCATCACTATAATCAGTAGAACTGGTTTTGTCGTTCGAAGAACACACACAGTTAAAATCGCCCATGAAAATGAGACGCCGCTCGCAGTTACAGTAATGCTGAATGCCATCAAAAAACCTGCACCTTTCTTCAGTTCTAGTTGGAGCATACACGCAAATAACACGCCATTCTAAGGAAGAAAAACTAAAATCACATAAAACAAATCGTCCCGACGCACACGTAGTCACGGACTGGACTGTAGCTCCTAAACTATTACGAATAAGCAAAAAACACGCCGCCGACGTCCCCACCGCATGGCTGACACACATATCATATCGCGCCGTAAAAGGCCGTATACCATAACGTTCGTCCGCTCCACGCTCTCTACTTTAGTCTCCTGTACGGCGACAATGTCCAGGTCCTGCTCCGTCACGAGGCGGTAAAGCTGGTTCTGTCTACGCCTCGCCGAGAGCCCTCGTACGTTTAATGTCGCAAAACGCAATGGCCTTTCTAACGTCACCATCAACTTAGTAGAGGCTGTCCATACGACGCTTACCCTTGTCAGCTAGCGTAGTGAAGCGCGTTCCAGTCCAGCAGTGGATCACGGAGCATGCTTGTCGCCACGTGTAAGCGACGACGAACGCGGTTTGCTGGGGACGCGTATCCCCCGTCCGCTACCAGTCTTCCATTGCTTTTCAAGCTGACTGAGCCGCCTCTCCTGCGATGCCGCGCTGACCTCGTCATGGCGATGCTTTACCGCTGCCACGTCGAAGTCCATCTCCGAGAGAGTGCTGTCCACACTTTGTGCAGGAACGGGGTCCACCACCTTGGCGGTGGTCCCGGCCGCCGACCCCGGTTGAGCGGCCGGAACAGAAGACGTACTTTTCGGGAGCCCGTCGAGCTCACGTCCTTCCTTGGCGACAACGACGACTTCTTTCGTATCTTCGGCCTTGTCTTGCGTGGACGCCGACGCCGCCGCTCATTCTGCTTCTTCCTCGTCCATGAGGAGCTCGTTCTGATCTCCTCCGTTGGTGCCTCGCCCAACTGCCCGAGCGTACGACCGGGTGCAGTCGGCCTGCTCGTGCCCGAAGGCGCGGCACTCGCTGCATCTAGGGACTCGGCAGTCTTTCCGAATGTGCCGCGTGGTGCGGCACCTGAGGCAGATCGGAGGTCGGCCGGGAACTACCACTAGGACCGTGCCACCGCCGAGGCGCAGCTGGTGCGGGATGCGGTCGAGCGTGACACCCTCGCGCAGCTCCAGCACGATGCCAAACTCCGCAAAAGCTCGTCGTATGGCGTCACTGGTAACGTCGAAAGACACCCAGTGTAGCTTTATGCGGAGCTCACGCCGTACTGGGTCGATGACAAGGCATTTCTTCTCCTTGATGACGAGCTGCCCGGCTTCGAGAAGCTTCTTCTTTGCCTCGTCCGTCCGCAAGTTGAGGAGCCATACGTGCGACATCTGGTACGCACCTATGGTTCCCACGTCCTGGATGACGCCGGCGTCCTTCAGCGGCTGCCGAAAATCTTCGATCCTGTAGGGTCGTCCGGCGATGTCACAGTGCAGAATAACTGCACGCTTCATCGCCTCTCCGGAGGGCAGCGATGGCAAGACGATACGGTAGTCCTTGATAGCAGCGATATTGCCGATAGCCGAGTCACCGCGGCCCGCGGGGGCCGTTATCACAGCTCCGTGGGAGCTTGCCATTCTTGCGTCCGTACTCGACGAGTGCCAGAAAAAGAATGACTCGGCCACGACTGCGGGACGAGTAGGGGGCTCTGAGTTGTGGTAGTAACCCAGGAGCTGGAGTTTCTGTCATGGGTCACGGATGAAACGTTGCATGTAGCCGCTCAACGTCTACACATGAGAGGGTGCTGCGATCAAATGCGTTCATAATCGCAATAAACTTTGCAAGCATTGGCTCAAGGTTTATAAACGAGAGGGCGCTGCGGTCAAATGATCAAATGCTTATATAGCTACGTTCCCTACCACACATTCTCTTCCATGCCAGCTACCCCGTGCTAGGCTAACCTAGGTGACGTTTAAAACCAAACGACGAACACACACACACACACACATTCTCTTTCTGACATGGACCGTCTGCTTAAGCGATGGAGATGCGTTCCCACGGCTTCTAGCGGATCCTAGCTGATCCGCTAGAAGAACCACTGGCTCTGCATTTCACCGACCATAAAGCAGTTACAATGAAGTCGAAACGGCAACCCGGAACTCTGCACTACCTGTAAGCAATAAAGAAAAAAATCGGCACCATCCGCACTACCTATGACCAATAAAATCAGTATCATCAGCACCAGCAGAGCTTCGCCCCAATCAACACCATTCACCACGCGCAGATGCGGTCATTTTTATTGGAAAATAAAAACGGAAAATAGAAACAGCAAAAGCCACAAATATTGCAGAAATGTGACTAGTCAGCAATTACTCGGCCACCCACGAGTCAATAAAATCCACTTCTTTTTTGTGAAGGAAAAGTTAGGGCTGACAAATACACCTATGAGGACATTCCTTCTTTATCATGTATGCTTCCAGTACCTCCCTCGCCACCTTTTCTTTGCCCCTCCCAACGATTGTAGTGCCTTAAAAGTTGGGAATGAAACGGCAATCTCTGCAGTGAATGTGTAAATGTGCTCCCATTGTTGAACCCAGTGATAAATCATGTTCATGTAACCGTTTGTTCAAACGCCTCCCGGTCTGGCCTACGTAAACCTTGCCACAGCACAATGGAATTTTATATATCACGCCAATCTTTCGCCAGCTCTCTTTCCCTTTCCCATTCCTTAATGCAATAACAATAAATAATCACTTTCTCTCCTCGTCGTTTGCAATATTACCACGGCTGCACTAGTCAATGTTCACTCATTTCCATTGCATATACGGTGCAGCCCGCCCATATGGTGAGGGGAGGTTCCCTAGACATCTTGGAAGACCGACCCTTTCCGACATTTTTTCAAGCTGAAATGACGTGCCACGTTACTGCCGAAACTCGGAACTAGCATGGGCCTTAAATCAGCAGCGGCTGTCGTCCACCCAGTTGAGCGGATTCGAAACTAACAGTGCACAGAGAGCTGGTCAACCATTGAGTCCGCCGGAACCAGTGGCCGGGATGGTCTAACCAATTAAGCCGTCGTCCCGGATAAGCAAAGGTTGCGGGTTCAATCCCCGCTTTTGACCCCAATCTTTCGCCAGCTCTCTTTCCCTTTCCCTATTTTTAATGCAATAAAAATAAATAATCACTCTCCTCTCCTCTTCGTTCGCAATATTCCAATGGCAGCACTTGTTAATCTTCACTCATTTCCATTGCATATATGGTGCAGCCTGCCCATATGGTGAGGGGAGGTTCCCTAAACATCTTGGAAGTCGGGCCCGTTCCGACATTTTCAAGCTGAAATGACGTGCCACGTCAATGCCGCAACTCGGAACTACCATGGGCCTTAAATCAGCAACGGCTGTCGTCTACCCAGTTTAGCGCATTCGAAACTAACAGTGCACCGAGAGCTGGTCAAACATTGAGTCCGCCGAAACCAGTGGCCGGGATGGTCTAACCAATTAAGCCGTCGTCCCGGATAAGCAAAGGTTGCGGATTCAATCCCCGCTTTTGACCCCAATCTTTCGCCAGCTCTCTTTCCCTTTCCCTATCTTTAATGCAATAAAAATAAATAATCACTCTCCTCTCCTCTTCGTTCGCAATATGACAATGGCAGCACTTGTTAATCTTCACTCATTTCCACTGCATATATGGTGCAGCCTGCCCATATGGTGAGGGGTGGTTCCCTAGACATCTTGGAAGTCGGGCCCGTTCCGACATTTTCAAGCTGAAATGACGTACCACGTCACTGCCGCAACTCGGAACTAGCATGGGCCTTAAATCAGCAACGGCTGTCGTCTACCCAGTTGAGCGCATTCGAAACTAACAGTGCACCGAGAGCTGGTCAAACATTGAGTCCGCCGAAACCAGTGCCGGGATGGTCTAATCGATTAAGCCGTCGCCCCGGATAGGTGAAGGTTGCGGGTTAAATCCCCGCGTTTGGCCCGATTCCCTTATCTGTATATATATATAAATAAATAAAATAGACGGCGGAGCTAGGATCCTGGCTCCGCGGTTTGTTTGGACTTTCGGCGGGTCTCTAAAACTTTTATTCTTTGATTCATTGGAGTGGTTCCGTAGATATATATATATAAAGAGACAGAGAGGGAGAGAAAACGTAGCGCAGGATGACGAAAAGTATATACGGAAATAAAACACACTTGAGACGGTTGTTGAAGTTTTTAAAACATATTATTCGTAAAGTGCGTCAAACTTTCGGCCTGAGACGGACCTTTTTGAAGATGGGTTACGTTTGACAAAATATTGACACACCTTGGCTACATCAAGTGTCCCATGACGTCACGGGATTATGTAAATTAAAAACACCTGGCTCCTTCAAGAGCCCCACGATAGACTCGGCGCAGTTATCGCCGCAAAAGCCGTTTATTCGGGGCCTAGCAAGAATGATGAACGCCGGCGTCAAGCTGACCAGGAAAAAAAAAATTGTACAACACTTCAGAATTTCACTGAACGAAAACCGAGAGACAGCCCCAAAACGACAGGCTCCAACTGCTTAAAAGACGGTGCCGGCAGACGCACTGCCGGACAGAGGAGTTAGATCGCCGAGCCTGCCCCTCAAGCGCGCTACAATCTGCGCAAGCCTTACAGCGCGACTTTCTGCTTGTCACAGGATTGACGGTCTCCACCTAGCACATCAGAATCTCCGTCTGTTTTTGATTGAGATACCTGTTAAATTTTCACCACATGTTGTTTCCGAAAATAGGAAGTGGGCGGACAAAAGGACACGACACGAGCCCCATGCCGCACACACTTGCTGCGACGCGCGCATTGCTCCCAGGGGTTTACAAAAAAAAAAAAAAAAAAAAAAAAAAAGTCCACCTGGTATGACAAAAATTTCCGAGACCGATTTAAGAAAATGGCACGCGGTGCTTCCTAATGCTTCTCTCGATTTAGCAAAAATAGTTAAAAATCACTGCCACACAACTTCGACCAATGTTCAAAGGGCTATAAGTAATGTGCTTCGCGCCAACGAACTGCCGCCGCGTGAAACCTCAGCCCTAAAATCATTTGAAAAAAAGAGACGTGGGGTTACCAGGGAGGTAAAGAATTGTAATCTAGCTAGGGATACTGTTAAATATCCTCTGACGACGGTGAGTGGACGGGACATGCAGAATATCTCTCTTGATCGTAGCAACATTCTTAATGTTTATAGTGCAGAGCTAACTCACGACGAAGAGTTCCTCTTCTCAAGGGGTCTTAACTTCTGACCGTCCCCGACGATATCACGTTCCTCCAGGATCTCAATAATTTCGCACGAAGCCTTCGGCTTCAGGAATTCTTCTTTGAATAGCCCTATTGAACACCCTATCTGCGATGAAGAAATGTAGCCGTAACTTGCAACTCGCACAGGATATTCTGGAAGCAGCTCGCCAAGCTTCATGCAAAGGGCACCAGTTTAATATGCAGTGGAATCCTGGTCACTCTGGTATAACCGGGAATGTTATCGCTGACAGAGCCGCTGGAAACGCTCATGAGAGCGCTACTACTTTGTCAATTCTGTTATCTAGGTCAAATGCAAAAAACTTGATTAGAGATATTGACCAAGAAATAGCTTCTTCGCTTCGGAGAAATCCTCGATATCATCGCTCCAATCTTACGATATCGATCCAAAACTTGAATTTCGGGCACCACAAGGACTGCCAAGGGCAGCCGAGACGGTCCTACATCACTTGACACTGAATCTGGCATACACTACAGCTACCTTCATAAAATCGGTAGAGCTAAGTCGTCTGAATGTGCTTCGTGCGGAATCACACATAACACCGAACATGTATTGTGTGAATGCAAGGGCTACAGCCGTGAAAGAAAGCTTATGAAGATAGACCTGAGGCTACAAAATGAACAAAACGTAAGCATTGGTACTCTGCTTGGTTCATGGATTTCTGCTGTTGAGGGGTATAAAGCTACGAAAGCTCTGCTGAAATTTCTAACAGCTACTCGCTTACAGAAGAAACTGTAGGGGAGTAGATAAACAGCAATGGCCAATGACAATTCCCATTGAAACATTTTCGTTAGTCGTTTCTTTTAATTAATTCCTTAATTAATACTTTGGTTTTGTGTGTTTTCTCCCTCTACCTTTTTCTCTTTACCTTTCTCTCTTCCATTTTTATGATTTTCACTTCCGTTCATTCCACAATGTAGCCAACCAGTACCAGGCGCTGGTTGACATATTTGTTTGATAAACGCCTACCTCTCTCCAGTTTTGAATTGGACGGCAAATTTTTCCTTCAAACTAGAGATACCGCAATTGGCAGGTAAATGACTCCGAATTGTGCAAATATATTTATGGGTGACCTAGAATCGACTTTTCTCGCATCCTGCTCGCTCCAACCAATGTTCTACAGAAGGTATATTGATCACTCATTTTTTATCTGGTCACACGCAGAAAATAAGCTTCTCAAGTTTGTCGCAGATTTTAACTCCGCGCACCCTTCCATTCGCTTCACACAGTTACTCAAAAGCTGACGTTAATTTCATAGACGTTAGAGTAATAATTAAGGACACAACTATGGTCACTCAAGTGTATCGAAAGCCCACGGACAGCCAGAGATATTTGCACTTCGACAGTTGCCATCCTCGACCTTGCCGAACCAGTATTCCGTACAGCCATGCTGACGGGTTTAAACGTGTATGTTCTTCTAACGATGATTTTGACTCCAACACTAATCAACTACGCGAGGTTCTAAAAGAACAGAAGTATCCAGAAAACATCCTAAATGACGCAATTAGTAAGGCGCGCGTCCTCGATCGCGACCACTGGTTAGGTGACAGCGGTCCCCCGGTGGAAACAAGCCGACAGCCCAGCCTCGTGCTGACTTTCAGCCATAAGTCTCCGAATGTCACCACCATAGTAAGGAAACATTCGAATAATTTACTACAAAGTGAACGCGTCGCAAACGTTTTTACTACCGTCCCCCGTGTGGTGTACAGAAGCTCGCGCAACATTAAGGATTCCTTAGTTAGGTCCAAGACACTCCCACTGAGAGCACTGGGTGTCGGCCATGCGGAAAGTCGGGATGTGGAGTCTGCCCACACGTAACACCGAAAAACTCCATAAAAAGTACAAACTCCAACTTCACCTACAAAATTTATGGCAACTTGAATTGCGACACCAGTAATTTAGTATACCTTTACAATGCAGCACTTGAGGCGCACAGTACATGGGCCAGACAGACACCTTTCCGATTGCGGTTTAATAATCACAGATCGCATGGAAAATCAAGCCCCACACTCCCCGTTTGAAAACATGAAAACATGTTAGCAATCCAGAACATTCATTCGATAAGGTCCAAGTTACATTTTTACAGACCGGTTTCAAAAGCAACCGAGGTCCCTAAACAAAAGGAATCGTACCTTATTTACAAGTTCAATATTATCACGTTTTTTGGCTTTAATAAAAATATACGTGACTCTGTAGCAAAATATTAATTTTGTAGTGTTCCGACACCAAAATGAATCGCCTGACAAAAACGGGAAAAATTTTTTGGGAGGTGTCAGTGTCCATTTAAAGCCTTTTAAGTATTTGTTTTTTGCGTCAAGTCTACATTTGTCATTTTTATTCTTCTGGAGAATTAATGACGTGTTTTCACTCGGAGACTGCATGGATGAGAGTGGAGTGTACGTTTTCAATCTTCATCACAATTTATTATGAACGCAAAAAAAAAAAAAAAAATTCGATAGTCCTCTTACGTTTAGCTTAGTTTGAGTAGAAAAGTCTTCACATTTTTTTATCAATGCATACACAGCTATACCTGAGGACAGCATTTAATTTGTGGAGAAATAATTACAAGAAACATTATTATATTTTCAGACAATCAAGTGAACGGCGAGTCAGAGCTATCATCTAGTTTATAGTAGCGGATTGGGTACAGAAGAACGTTACGAAGATATTAGTTGTCTTCGCGGGCAAACAAGTGACCTCAATTACACATTGAAGAGCGCCAAATACACATCAAAATGGTACGACACAGACTCTAAAACAATGTATGTTCATTGCTTCACAATGTCCCTACCATAAACGTTTTAATTAAAATATCCAACCAGTACATTGAAGGGGTTAGTGGCCTTTTCATAAACCGATAAGTATCCACCAGCTTCACTGAAGCACGGTCGCGTGCTTCAATTACTTTATTTTTTAGACAATATTTAGTATATATACTATTTCGAACTGTATATACTAAGGCTTAAAAATAGGATGCATACTGAAGTACCGAAAGCCCTCTCATAAGAAAGATAGGATCACTATTATAGAAGAATAGTTACATCGTCTGAGCACCACATGTGCACTTGCGCGCACCATATAGAGACGCGCCATTGTAAATATACATAGCAAAAATACATTTCAACACTATTGTACAGGCAGCGAGAACAAGCAAATCTTTATATTACGTGGACAGATTAAAGAAACATGCAGCAGACATTGCTTATGCAAAATAAAAAAAGAGGCTTTTTTTGCAACTCCAAAACTGTTTGGAAGCTTCGCCAATTGAGCCAACTCTGACAAGATATGCTTTGACAAGATCTGTATCAAATGCGATCTTCCGGACATTTTCGACATCTTGCGTAGTCTCTAACGAAGAAAGAATCAAAAGTATGCTGATGAATGAATCGTACTAAATCATTTATCAGTAAGTTTATTACATCGGCCTGTTTTCGATTATTTCCTCTTTTGGGGCCATGTACAAAGATTAAAATGGTCCATTATATCTTCAAGCGTGGCTTTTGAGTCCCGCAAATGTTGATACTGTGTTTTGTAAAGCTACTAATCAAGAAATCATGCATGCATGTACACGTGGCGGGAAAAAGAGTGAGATAACCTCTGGAGCACCACAAGCGCGTGCAACGTCTCAGCAATTTTCTTACCGCGTTCCACACGGTGGCATGTGGTTCCAGAACACCTCTGTTTACCTTCAATCCCGTTCGGTGCACACATAGAACAAATAGGAAACGTCGAAAAGACAAGGCGGTGTGGTGGAGTAGCATACTTGAAAGGGTAATTGTGAGACTCAAACCTCGAAGCACGACGCCGTCAGAGATCTTGTCTTTTGGGCGGCTATGCAGCGATTGTCTCACCCGCTCAGTACGTTTCATTTTATCTAAATACTTTCGACATATGATCTTCGTATGCTGTTCAATAACACAATACGTATATGACACTGGTCACTTTATTGTAACACCACAGTAAGTGTCTCAATTCTGTATCGGGGTCTACAACTTGGACGTTCGTCTGTTTCTTGCATACTTGGTACGTTTGATTACTCCCGAAACGCGCACGAGTGCTTTTGTTTCTGCCCGACCTCAGGCAATGTTGCCTTTTGATTGGCACGCTCCTCCATTGTTCCGATGTGCCAGGGACGGATTTTGGAACACAATTGCTCGCCGTATTACATCGATGTCTGACTTCGCACAAGCGCGAGAAAACGCGTCCCCTTCCCCTGAAATATTGCGATTCCGCTGTGTAAATGCAAAAACAAAACCAACAACGCAATATTTACCGATCTGTAGCCTGGTGTGGCAGATATGGGAGTGACAGTATCCCGCCATTGGGAGCATACATAAGTCAACTAAACCAGTCCCCATCCGTTTCCAAAAAGCGGCGTCAGCCCCTTGGTGAACAGTCTCTTGTGTCGATCGCAAAAAGTCAAATTTGGGGGTTTTACGTGCCAAACCAAGGACGGGCATCTGCCACCCCCCGGCGGAGGACTGAGGATTAATTTGGACCACCTGGGGATCTTTTCACGTGCAATCGAAAGCTCGGTTACACAGCGCTTTTTCCGCAATAAGCCTCCGTCAGATCGCGGGCAGTTCGGCCGGGATTCGAACCCGCCACATGGGGATCTGTAGGCCGGCACTCTCGCCTCGGAGCCACCGAGGTGTTTTTTTTTTTTCCTCGTTTTTTTTTGTAAAATGCGTTTATTTACATATTAAAGCATTACAGAGGGCCACCTTGGCCAAAGAGCGCTCGCGCAAAATTTTACGTTATTACATCTGCATAACGCGGTACATTCACATAGAGGTTTGAACATTATACAATGTCTAGTGTTTAAATGTTCCTCTTTTTACCATATAGTTTCTTAAAGCGACTTCCATCGCTGGCCATGACTCAAAACCCGGCATTTCAGTGTGTTCCAGGAGGCTACTGTTGTATGCGAAGTTGTCAACAAAGTGGTGCCAAGCAGGTTTGCCCTTTTCTAACACCAGCGTGTGGTCCGTTCGAGATCTCTAGATGGCGTGCAACCCGAGCAGCAGTAGCACTTCTGTGTATTTTTTTTATTTTCACCCGCCTTCACTTAAAGATATTTCAAGGTCTCCCAGTTCAACTGTTCACTGATGCTAAAAGCTTTTCGAAGTTCAGACCAGAATATTTCCGCATTAGTAGAGAACAGAAAAACGTATTGCAAAGTCTCCGCGAAAGGACACAGTGCACAATTGGTCGACCACGCTACAAAGAACCCTTTTCTCTCAAGCCATGTTTTAACAGGCAGCACTTCTACATGAAATTTTACGAAGAAGTCTTTGATGCTTGTTTTTACAGGGTATTTACGCAATTTTATGAATACACTTGATCCTTCTGAATTTCCCGGTGGGGGGCGGTATATTGGAGGTGGAATGACTTAGTCAACAGTATCCCAATACAGCCTTTTTCTGTTCACTTGGACTAGGTAGTCCCTGGAAAATCTGGCGTGGAAGAAGTGGATCGCCTCATTAATTTCTTTATAAAATCTGAGTACTGGTGCTTTTATTGAGGCTTCTTCCGTACTCACTATCCAGGAGGGCAAGTATCGTCCCCCTAGACGTTTTAGCGCTCGTGTTTACACCGGATTAAGCTGGTCCCGGAAAAAGAGAAAGCGTTGAACTTTTATTTTTAACTCCAGGTTCACGAGCCCCAAACCCCCTTTGAACAGGCTCAGAAACAAATTGGTTCTACGCATTCGTCCAAATAAAGGTTGCCAGATGAACGTGGCACAAAATCTGTGGAATTTATGGATCTCTCCTTGCCGGGATGGTATGATTTGTGCCGCGTACCATGCACTCGAGAAAAAGACAGAATTACAGACAAACGTTCTGTTAAAAAGAGAGAAATGTCTTCCATACCATTCGTTAATTTTCCCTTTAACCTTGTTTAAATGGATACCTTCATGGCCAGTGCTCAAGGATTCCGTCGCCAGTCGAATACCGAGGTAATTATCGAGTGAGCAAGACCACTTTATTCCCATATATTCCTCTGGTTTAAACGTCCACGGGCCAAGCCAGGATCCGGTCGATTTAGAGGTATTCATGGCTGCTCCTGATATTTTGCAGAAGTCCTTTATATGGTTCAAAGCCAGCTTCAGCTCTAGCTTCGACGAACAGATCAAAGCGACGTCGTCTGCGTAGGCTAATATTTTGGTCGGCTTGGAACCTAGATTAACACTACAAATATTTACATAGGTCATGATTGATCGACACAGAGGTTCCAAATATAGAGCAAATAACAAAGGCGACATCGGGCATCCCTGCCGAACTGACGATTTGACCTCTATCGGGGCAGTTGGTTGTCCGTTCACTAGCAGCCGAGTTGTGATGTCTTTGTAGCAAATTTTTATGTACTTCGTTAGCCTCTCTCCTAGGCGGCATCTTTCAAGAAGCGCAAAAAGAAAGGAGTGTGACACTCTGTCAAACGCTTTGCTGAGGCCTACTTGCAGTACTCCAATTGGGTGCTGTTCCGCCTCCGCTGTCTCACATAAGATTCTCATTGTGTGCGCGTTTGAAGTGATGGACCTGCCTTTAAATCCGTAGGGCTGGTGCTCTCCTGCGATGCCGCTTAATCCCACCTCCAGACGTTTGGTAAGAATTTTCGCCAGAATTTTGTAGTCTGTGGTCAGTAGACTGATTGGTCTTTGGTTGTCTACACTAGTGACACTGGAGGCAGTGTTTTTCTTCGGGATAAGCACAGTCAATGCTTGTCGCATCGACGGTGGCAGCAAATTGCGTTTTAAAATGTCTTGATAGACGGCGCGAAGCAGCGGGACTAGCAGATTCGTAAACTTTTTATAAAACAGTGATCATAGGCCGTCAATTCCTGGTGACTTCCTGACTTTAAGAGCTTTAATCGCCTCTTCAATTTCTTTTTCCGTAATTTCACTGTTTATTCTCTCCGAGATGTCTGAAGGAATTTCAGGCATAACTTCCAAGAATCTCTCGAAACAGATCCCGCTTCCATATTTTTGCCCTCCGAGCAGTTTTGTAAACGTGGCGACCAATTCTTTTTCTATTCGCTCCTGCTCCGACACAATCTCATCTCCAGTCCGTAGCGATGTTATTTGGTTGCGGCGTTCGTGCAAACGTTCTTAAGTTTTGAAGATTTCAACCGGTTTTTCCTCGAGCTATAGCGCTTGAGGCTTGACTGTGACCATAAAGATCAGGCAGCGGAAGAAAAAGAGGAATTTGTTTCACTATGGCAAGATTAAAATACGGAAAAGACAACCCACCGTTGTGTGTAAAATCCAAAAAGGGCCATTTACTGAAAAGTTAAAAAAGACATAAGTTGCCGGCTCCCACTGGGAGCTGGCAAGAATTTACAAGAACGATCTCACAAAATAATCATCCATATGTAAACCAGTCTTATTTGTCCTTTCTCAAGTATAACGCTTTCGCATACCTGGCACATTCATAGTAGCAAGCATATGCAAACCTTTTAGGGCTAAGAATTTTATGTTTGTGGCATAGTTTCGAAAAATAGTTTATTCGCTCAGATTCACGTGTCTGTGTCTAGTTAATTTTGGATGGTATTAAAGAAGAAGAATTTGGGTTGTGTGAATATTTATACCGCGTGTCGTTTGTCAGCCATTTCAAAGTTACGACGACTCACTCGCTGTAGATGAGCAATTTAGCCTGTGCAGTACAACCGGTAGCCTGGGGTCTTTAACGTGCACCACGCAGCAGGGATACATGACCGCACGCCGGTACGATGCTCATTCAGATCGAAACGGGCAGGTGTGGGGGGCTGAACCTAAGATACTGGGTTCTGCAGCGCGAGCTTTCGCTCCACGTGCTCCGGGCTGGTATGCACTAGACAACTGTGCCACCGATCCTTTTGATTTTTTTATTGCACTCGGCCACCGATCCCATCTTGGATGGTATTGTTTCGTTAAACCCTGTTTAACGAAACACCGAAGAACCCTGTTAAAAAACAGGGTTCTTTTTTTTTAACGAAGAACGATTTTGCCGTTTAGGTTTAATTTCATTTCTCTACGGAAAGATAAAATAATTAAACTTGAGAATCCTTTCTTTGTCTCTTGCCGGTATTTGACACACAGAAGGAATGAAGATTAAGCCTTTTGATATGTTCAGTTCATATAATTTGCAAATAAGCAAACTGTTAAATATTTGTTATTTTATTTCAAGCTAGGTGTTTGTATAGAAAACGAGAGAAGTTTACCGCATATTGGTGAAATTATGTTGGCTACTCTCAATGTACGGAAGCTGCTAAATCATAACTTTACGTTTACTTTTGGTTACTCTTTATATTACCGATTTTTGAATTTGAGATAGGCTAAATGCACAATGGCTAAAACTTATGTTACCATGGCCTTAAAAAAGCGTGAAAGATAATCCCTAGTTAATATTTAACAGACGTTGTTATTTTCCAGAAAATTTATACCGAGCGTCCCACAAAGGCCGCCGTACACTTCAGGGTTTACACTTTCGCACGCCTCCTCCTTTCCTATATCTTCTCCACTTTCTACCTCGCCCCAACTTGGCTCCACTCACAGCTTAGGAGAGTGGAGCGCTAAGAGCGCTCCCCTCTCTAAAGATCTTCCCTGTCAAAAATTGAGGATGTATGTCGGACTTTAAGTGTAAACAAGATGTCTACACATGGTTATTTTCCCCATTTTGAGCTACAGGAAATCAAAAACACAATTTGTGCAAGCTGTAAGGCAAAAGGATTATAGAACTGAAAATAATATGCATCTGGGTACGTACCTTATAATTTCTTACAGTAATAATTACCACTAACATCGTCATCGCACGATTTCTGGCAAGCTTTGTGAGCGAACCAGTTGTTGCCGGGAGGCGCACCATGAATGCAGCAACTATTTATGAATTTATTAAACACAGTTTAATTGCCAGGTTGTCAACGGGACATCTGTCGACTAACAACACCGGTCTTCAATGTTTACATAGACGGTTAAAGACAATTTATTGGTTTCCAGTCTTTAGACTTGTGGCCAAAGTATTTTCTATGGGCGGATAAAGAAAATTTGTTGGTACCCAATCTTTAGGCACAGGGCCATAACGGGTGATAGCCTGCCATATAATTTTCCATAGACGACCATAGACCATATTTGTATGGGAAGAGTAAGCGGATTATAGATTACTATTTATTTCTTAAATACTTCTTGTAAATATTTAAATTCCTACGCAGTTTTTGTGGAGGGTATGGGGAACAGAAAGTATATAATATTAAAAACTGTAGTAAGCTATTAGAAATATGTGGGAGGCAGAAGAAAAAAGTGAAAGCCATTTACAACTCCCTGCAACACCGAATTAGAGCGCAGCTTTTGAGGAGGAGGAGGGAAGGGTACTGGGGGGGGGGGTCAAGTGACCTGGGGGGGTCACGTGACGATGCCGATGATGCCATCAGTGACGTCACTGATGACGTCATCAGTGACGATGACGATGCGGAATCCAATGACGTCATCAGTGACGTCATTGATGACGTCATCCGTGATGATGACGATGCGGATGCAGGTGACGTCATCAGTGACGTCACTGATGACGCCATCAGTGATGATGGCGATGACAATGCGGATGCCGGGGACGTCATCAGTGACGATGACGTCATTGGGGAGGTCACGTGACTTCGGCGGGGGGTCACGTGACCCTGGGGGTCACGTGACCTCGGGGGTGTCACGTGACTTCGGGGAGGGGGGGTCACGTGACCTTGAAGGAGGGGGGTGACGTGACCTCGGGGGAAGGGGTCACGTGACCTCGGGGGGGGGGGTCACGTGACCTTGGGGTGATCTTGGTTACGCCGACGCCGACGCCAACGCCGCTCAAGCCGGGAACGGGCCCCTAAGAGCTGCGCTCTAAAACGAGTGGCAGTTAACTTGCAATGGTTTCAACTTGCAATGCCGGGGTACGAGGAAAATGCCCAAACAAGAAGTTACGCCATTGAAGACGTACAAAAGGTTACGCACAAATGCTATATAAAAGACCATTTCCTTTCCTTTTTATTCGCGGCGTGAACGTGGAAGACTTTCGCCACTAACTTCCACGAACCAGAAAGCTCAATGGCGTCTTCACCTGGCTTCATTGTGGGCACTCGACGGCCTCAGTCAAAAAGCTCTGTTACTCCAACGTTGAGCGGAGCGGACGCAGCGTAGCGCAGAACGCGCGCGTTTGATTAGCCGGCGAGCAGGACTCGCTATCTGCGACCAATGGGTATTTGTGCGCGCTGCGCTACGCCGCGCTTATTACACTCGACGTCGGATCATACCAGAGCCTTAAGTGATTTCAAAATGACGGCTCCTTTGTGATATAGGTCTATAGCAAGCGAAGGACCTTCGCGCCCTCGACCGGTGGGACCTGGAAAGTATATCTCGAATGCGCGCGGCTGGTTGCTGATACAGTCCGGACCACGATTCAACCGAGCGAGCACACGCTCGAGAGCTGACGAACGGACCGTAGAGTTATTACAATAAACGCTAGAGGCTCAGCTGGCGCTAGTGTCTACGGGACTTCCGGTTGCAAATTGAAGCAGACAGCATGCAGTCTACATTTCCAGCCGCCCTGTGTATTCCTATGGGAAAACGTGCGTGAATTATGTATCTTCGCCGGAAAATAACATTAATAACTTTTGTCATTTCGGTTGTACCGGATAGTATGCACCTTTATTGGCATTGTGAAGGTGTAATTGATTTAGTTACAGCATTTTTCTCTACCACTGAACGATGTTAAACTTCGCTCTATTTCAGGTCTAAACCTCTGTTTCAAGGAAGGTATGTGAAAACGAGCGACAATTCTAAGCAAACTAACGAGCGAAAAGAATGTAGGGTGTGTTCAAGGTTTGCTAGCATTTCGGTGGTGCTTATGTACTGCAAATATGCCCGTCCTGTCATTGGATGAAAATGACTCAGTCGTGCATTTTTACGATCGGTTAAAGAAACATTCGAACGCAAAAAATAAAGCACGTGAGCTACGAAAGGTGTCTTTTTATTATTTTCTATGTCGGGCACTTTTTACCGGGCATCTGCTCTCTGGCTTCCCCTATTTGCAAAGATTTGGAGCGTGCGGGTGATGATTGGAATCCAGAAAGGGCATCTTCGCACATATTCATCAGCAGAAAGAATAAAGCAGTACTTACTGCAAATCTGACTATATTACGTGGCTTTCAATTTATTTTGATTGTCTGCATGCACAAGGAGTTACTTATCGAGTGTTACTGCGCAGTTCTTGCCGTCTCCCTTGGTTTCCCACATGTCCTTCGTTCGTTTGGCACGTATATCCTCCATGCTGGAAAGCGTCGACGCCGTGTTCGCGCTAACAGTGTCCGACACTGCACATAAATACACGTACGAAGCAGTTTTAACACCGTTTTTCGTACCACAAATTTCAAATAAAAATGCTGTAACTGGCCTATTATTTCGTCTGCGTGACCGAGAAATGTTACAATGTGCCTAGTACGTACAAATAATAAGTGATATTTAGTGATGGCCTGTAGCTGAGCCGGTTGGTTATCCATGCTTACTGATTACCAGCTGAACGTTAGGAAAAGCGACGAAGAGAGAAAGAAACACACTGCTGGACTATCAACCCTTTTTTTATATAAACTTCCTTTTCCTCAACCCAATCCTTAAAAGGGTAGCTTCTTCTTCTTCATTCAAAGCTTATACTTAAACTTCCTTTTTCTTCTCAGGGACCGTGGTGTTCTCCACCTCTTCGACTTTCCCCATCCCAAAAGGGTAGCTTCTACTACTTCAGTCGGAGCTTAGACAGAAACTTCCTTTTTTTTCCTCACGATCCGTGGAGTTTTTGTCTTCTTCGACTTTCGGATCTTGAAAAATGTCTTTCTTTTTGTCTTTTATACTTCCGCTGGTGTCACCCTCGTTTTTCTCGGTCGGATCTTGGAGTCACAGGGTCCCAACTTGGTGCATCCGAGGTGCCGCTCTCTTCAGATACATTTTTTCTTTGGGCAAGAGCGCAATGGAGGCAACACTGACGCATTCTCCCTCCCCCTCCTCAATGGCCAACGCCTCAAGGAGCTCCCTTCCAAGCTGCTTTCGGTGTTTTGCTAAAACGGTGACGCTTGTGAAATCAGGAGCACATTTGCAGGCCCGACAATGTGCCGAGAGGTGGCCCGCCGACGTTAGTGCGGTCACAGAGGCTGCATGTTCTCTGGTGCGGTCGTTGATGCACCTCCCCGTCTGTCCTATGTAGCTTTTGCCACATGACATAGGGATCTTGTAAACCACTCCTTTTTCGCATGGGGCGTAGGGTGTTCGATGCGCAGTGCTGCAGGTCGTCGTCCCGTTCTGAGCGGTTTTCCGGTTCACCCTACGGCACATGGCGTAGGCCTTGTTGGGGCCGGAGCACACAACGTGGACGCCTTGTCGGCCGGCGATCTTTTTTAATCGATGAGTAATGCCGTGAACATACGGGACCACTGCGAAAGGCGTTGGGTGCTTCTTTTGAGTTGTTTGATTCTTCTCGGGATTTTGACGTACTTGCCTACAAAGCTTTTCACATACCAGTACGAGGAGGGTACTCGAGTACCCAGAATCCTGGAGTCGACCCAGCTGTCCTTGAAAGCAGCGCCCCACCTTATGAGGGCAGGACTTCTGTAGCGCCGAGGCTAAAGCTCTGGAGGCCAACCCCCGTTTTACGTTTTTGGAATGTTCCGAGGTAAACGGAAGGAACCCCTTACATGAACGGGGTTCATAACTCCAGCACACGTGGGAAGGTTGAAACTCCAATGAGAGGTCTAAAAACCGTATGGAATTGTTGACGGGAAGTTCATGGGTAAAAGCCAATCCGTGGCAGTTTTGTTCGAAGCTGCGCATGACCACGTCTAAGCACCCGTTACTCTCCTCATCTGCATCAGAGTTGCTTAGTATGAGGAAGTCGTCAACATACCGAAAGATGGCCTCGATGCGTTGATCCTTTAACTGGTGTTGAATGTTCCTCCCGCACGCTGCTAGGAATAAATCGCTCAAGTAGGGGGCCACTCGAGACCCGATGCACACACCGCTTCTTTGTAAAAATAGCTGATCCTGGTGTGACACCACCGTTGCAGAAAGATATGCCGTCAGGAGCTCCAAGAAGCTGTCAAGGTTCATCCCTGTTGAATTTTGAGGTTGAGGAAAAGGAAGTTTATATAAAAAAAGGGTTGATAGTCAAGCAGTGTGTTTCTTTCTCTCTTCGTCACTTTTCCTAACGTTCAGCTGGTAATCAGTAAGCAAGTGATATTTGCTCTTATAATCGAGCGCAGAGAGAAAATTAACTCGCTTTTTCCCATAAAAATGCATTACCGGAAGTCATTTTCTGACTGCTTGCTGTCTGCTTCAAAATTCAACAGCACTCTAGCGCCAGCAGAGCCTCTAGCGTTTATTGTAATAACTCTATGAAACGGACACATGCCTCCCGTGGAAGACAAAAAAAAAAAAAAAAAAAAAAACAGAGTGCATTGTTTTTGACACGATTATTGCAGTATTATGTTCGCTCTCCACGAAAAATAGCATTTTTCGACTGCTCATATTTCCTTTTATCATCTACAAAAGCGTACATATTTTGTAATAACAGCGTTTGCAATCTCAACGAAATGTCCCGTTTTGACTGGTCACATGTCGTCCTGGCTGCCGGAACAACAATCCTCCCATCGTCGGAGATGACCTCGGTGTGTTCGACTTTCGACTGCTTATTTAATAGAAAAATTGGCCACACATCGCTATGATTTTTGAAGTTCTAGGATACTTAGTGCCCGCAGAGTGAGTCATCGCCATATTTAAGCGATCTCAGAAACCTCCTCAGGGCACCTTTAAGAGAGAGAAGTTTGAGAACGATATGATATACGATACCTTCCTCTCCACTTCAGCGTCGAAGCTATTTAAAATATTTTTATCTCCAGCTGTTCATATTGCAGACCCTTAAATACCTAGTTTTTTTCTAATGACAAAATGTCTTTTTTTGTATAATGAATTAGTGAAACAGAACACTTCTTGTCTTCTGTATTCTCATTCAAAGCTTATAGACCAGTAAATGAAGCTTATAGACCAGACTGACAAAGTAAATGGAGCAACTTCAATTGCTGTCTCCATTGAAGAGCAATTCTACTTGCAGAACTTTGTTTTCCTAGGCACGTCAAATAAGTCACAGATTCTTCTTAGACATTTAATATTTTTTCTCTGCATCAGTTTTTCTTTTTCTCGTCAGAAAAATGTGCAATCCTGTGACGCAGTGCAATATGTTTTTCAGTCACACGATCCCATTTTGCAAACAAAGAGGCGTCTCTCGGCGAATGAAACAAGGCGTTTTTCTCTTTGCATGATTTGTAACATACGTTGCATCCCGGTCCAAATCACCACCACTCTGTCTTTTTCTTCGCAGTATTTGACACCTTAGCCGGTCTCTTGACTCTTCGCCACAGCTAGCATCCACAGAATAATGCCTCGCTTCACACACCACAAAATCAAGAAGAAATAGTCACACCACCACTCCCCAAGTCAGCCTCTCTAAACGCAACGCGACCGGCCTCCTGGCCCCGCTGTGACTGGCAGCGCCACCTGAGGCCCCTGCGGCAGAAATGGGTCGCAAGACACCCAGCTCCTCTGGAGAGGCCAAAGCTGTCGACCCAGCTCCCAGTTCGAGTACACCTTACCAGAGATCGTGGGTACAATCCCCACCACTGCGTGTTTTATACCGGATCATTTTCGTATCGAGGTGCGGTCCTGTATCACTACAGTTTTAAGCACGCTAAAGAATCTAGGCTAGAAGTCGTACAGCACTGCCTAAATTTATCACCTACTTTAGCTACCAATGTCGCCAAGTTCTTTCAATATTAAACACATGCTGTGTAGACGATTTATTCACTTGGTTCTTGCCTGGTTCCAAATATTATTTAAGGTTTTTCCGCATTTAAATGTATTCACATGTTGCAGTATCGTTTTTTACTATTTTTTTTTTTAAATTTTGAGTGCAGTGCAAAACAAGTTGTAGTAACAAGAAAATAAATGACCCCAATTACAGTAGTCTAACATATCATTAAGGCGTAGCAAAACAGATAATTAAAATATATAGATAGTTTAATTTTTAATTCACCTTAAAAGTTAGTGTTTTTTTTTTAAGAATGCCATACACAAACTAAGAAAAGAAGGACGATGACGAACATAATATAAGATTTTAATAGGCAACAAACTTGTAATGAAGGGGCGCGCCAGAAATGCGCAAGAGACATTTAAATGCCTGCCGGTTCCAAATTTGTTTGTTTTTTATCCACCATAGCCTTTTGTATATGTCTGCACAAATCGAAATACCGAATTGGTGACGTAACCTAGACTGGCGACACGATAAAATTTGCATTTTTTTTTTTTTTCACTTTTGGTTTTGCAACATTTGATTATTTCTTCCAGCTCACCGGAATGAACAGCTCATTTGCGCCACGTTCTGCCGAATTGACATTTATGCTGGAAGCCTGTTACGCATGAAGGAACTACTGGACGTTCCTAAAGACACACAGAAGTTTTGAAAGAGGTTAGTATTTAAGTTTTGAGAAGATCGGAGCTTCAATTTTTGATCAACCAACTGCCAGCAATGAATTACTGATGGTCTATCAGGTCGGAACCTGAGATTAGGGCAAGAAATAATCAAAGTACGCAGTGCACAAACACGGTTTCTTTTTTTTCTTCTCCGTTGTCGTCCTTTATAACGCTCGTTTTCTTCTTGCTTTTGATTTCTCCGCATTCAAATTTGCATACGTATGATAGAGGCAATGCCAACCCTTCCGGGTGCTCGCAGATTTTTCGTTGGATGTCGTTATCTTTTTTAACATTTGTTTACTCATAAGGAATCTGTAAACACAATGGCTTTTACGAAATCCGTCTCGTGTTACGAAACCTCTGGGTGCAGACAACTTTGGTATGAAACTAACTTCTCAACTTTCGGAAAACAAAGCGAGCAAAAATATTGTAGGCACGTTGCACCCTCCTGGAATTTGAGGGCGGGGAAGCGAAACGCTAGGCTTCAGATAAATTAACCGCACGATCGTGCAACAACATCTGTACCCAAGCATCATAGGGTTTTCGTTACGAATTTTGTGAAAAACGCATTAAGTAGAAAAAATGACAACATTGTGTGGGATTGGCGCTGCTGAATATTATCTTATGCGCGCACATGTGCTGCCTTTTAAGAAAAGTGTAGTAAGTTTGTTTGTTTGTGTTTCCATTTTTGTGCGGATTATTTAATATGATACTTTTTTCTTTAGTGCAGAGAGCTTGTTTGTAAAATATAGTCCACAAACCATAATACTGGACAAGTGCTGTCTATTAAAAGTAAGTTCGAAAATTAAAAAAAAAACGAAAAAAAAAATATTAAAAACTATATGGTAATGTCGCACTTTTTTTTCTTTTCAGGCCGCCTGATTTTGAGAACAAAGAGGCGGTACTGTACTCGCGTCCTGGTCTAGCATGCTGAAAAATGGCGTCATCTACGCAACTGTACAACACTAGAGCGCACGCCACAAGAGCGCCGACATTAGAGCGCCGACAGTAGAGCGCCACGACAAATTAGCGCGGGCGACTCGAGAGTGCAGCGACATTAGCACGCTTGTCATTAGAGCGCCCGTCACAAGAGCGCAGAACCAGTCCAGCGCCAGTGGCCCGACCTGACCAACCACTTCTTCGGACGTCACGTGTTTTATGTGAAATTGGCGGAAAATTACGCCTCGGCATCCAGCGAAAAACAAAAAAAAAGCAGATTTTTGAATTTTACAATCAACCCTTTAAATTTACTACCCGCGGCAGTATTCTCGTGTGGATTTTCGGTGTCCATTTATGTCTATTTATATCGTCTACGTGTTCCTCTCTTCCGTCCTTTTCCTTGTGTGCGCAACTGTTTTATGTCTCAAAGTTTTACCTTCGAGCTTTTATTTCTGTTTGTGCTGCGGTTTTTTCTTGGTTGGTATTCCTATATTTCTGAATCGAAGTATTACCCTCGTTTGACCCTAGGAGAATAACTACTTTCTAAAAACAAAGGTGGAGAAGCTACGCTTCTGCAGAATGCAAAGAACGGAGAAAGTGATATACAAGTTTTTTATTATTTTATTTTGTAGACTTTTTTCTGAGACATGCAGAACGGGTATAACCTTAAGTTTGTGTTCTATCATGAAAAGAAGGTGACGTCGTTACCGTACCCGACGCGTGAACGAATTAAGGTTTTGAAAAAAAAAAAAAACTTCTCAAATATATTTCATAAATTCGCAGGGGAGGTTTTTTTTCTATCCTCAAAAGGTGTTAAGTGCTGAGTAATCAGGAGTCGCTTACGGAAAGCACAACGAGTAGCTTTACTCTGCCGATCCTGATGGCAGCGTGACCGAATGTCCCTGCATGCGCAGGCACGTACACTGTCTGATTATCGCAGAAGAAGACGAGGCGCGTCTTCTTCTTTTTCTATATTATGCCGGATAACACCTCCACCCACTAGACGGCATGTCCATATCTTTGAGGTGGTAGCCGGTCTCGGCAACTTCTTCGAGTGCCTGAAGTGTCAGGCTCTGCCGGCGGCACAACAGGAAGCGATTCCTCGGGAATAGCAGTTGTGCTGTTGTCCCTGATGGTTGTCGCGGATTGCGGAGCCAGGTCATCACGGCTGTTAATAGACAGATTTAGTGGACCGTACGCTATAGCTTTGCGTACGCAAGGAAATTGTGGGTCGTGAGTGCGCATGCGCGGAATGCAATAGAAGGGCTAGCGTATTGCGTACGCACGCAACGTGGGGGATTTTGCGTGGCGGGCTAGCGGGCTTTGCGGGACGCTCTCGAAAGATCTCGGGCCCAAAGAGAGCGCCAGTTTCAAGATGGCGGATACCTCGACTGGCGCAGCATGGGCGACGTGTTTTTCGAAGTTCTGTGGTACGTAAAATTCCGTGGTGTTCAGCTTGGCGATTCTTTCTGGGACCTACCGCTGTCGAATCAGATCGCCCTGCAGCTGAAGGAGTGCACAGTGGAAATGTTCGCCGCTCGCAGTGTGCGTCGACGCTGCGATCCGCTCAACGCTAAGCCTATTCCCACAGTTTATCGCCGACGGACGAACGACTCTACAAGAAATCGCCGAAGTTCTCGCCATGCACTGGACGTCAGGGTCATGAATTTCATTCCGCGATAGCATTGATAAAAGGTGACGTTTCCACGGGACGACTGACGGAGGCTCCGTGGTCAAATTTGGCTAAGCACTCGTACTCGTAGCGTCTGTACCCCGCAGAAAAGCGCGCTTGACGAGGCAGCTGTGGCTTGGTTTAATCTGAAATAAAATGATTGGACACTTTTTCTTTTTCAATATGTCTTTCCAGGAGCATGGTTGGGCTATAAGTACGCGGAATTCTACGGCTCTAGAAACTTTAACCAAGATCATGCGCGGTGCTCACTCGAAAACGTAACGCACAACTAAATTAGCTCCGAGCAGTTCATTTCTAGCGTACGCTATGCTATTGCGTATTGCGTACGCAAGAGCCAGCAACGCTATACTAAAACTGTCTAATGTCCCACGCGGGTGCCACAGCTGTCTGTGGAGGTTGATTATGCGATGCCACTCTTCGCGGCCGTATGTGGTTGGTGTGCCGGCGAATTGAACCTTGCTATACCCGAATCATCCAAGAGCGATGTCTCAGCTGACGTTCGATCACTCCCGGTATCCACTTTTTACCGTCTGGAAATGTTTTAACCCACACTGCTTGGCCTACATTCAGCTTGCGTCGGTTTGTAAAGGTGGCAGTGCTTTCAGGTGTCTCGGGGCTGAACGTCTTTAGTCGCTCGAGAGCAGACGGAAGTTCTCTTCCAAAAAGCATCCAAGCAGGTGTCTTTCCTGTTGCCACATGGACTGTATGTTGTTTGAATAAAAATCCGGCAACCACACAATTCAGCTCTGCTTTTCCTCTTTTAGCTAGTGCCATTTTGAGCTCTTGAACCATGCGTTCAGCCTGGCCGTTAGTTGCTGAATGGTATGGCGCGCTTGTGATGGATATTACACCGTTATTCCGGTAGAAAGTCTTGATGTCGTCGGACACAAACGCTGTGCCGTTGTCCGAAACCACCTTCCGGGGAACGCCGAAAGTTGCCGAAGATAGCCCTCAATTCTCTAATGACGGGAGCCGACGTCATGTTTCGCATCACTCGGACTTCCACTCATTTAGTGTATGTGTCCACGACCACCAGAAAAACTTGGCCTTCAACAGGACCCGCCAAGTCCACGTGAATAGTATCCCAAGGGTGGGAGGGTCTGTGCCAGACTGGCATGGGCTCCTTCGGTGGTGTCTTGCGGTGGGTCTGGCAGGCAGTGCATTCCGCGACGAATGTCTCTATGTCTGCGTCGATACCGGGCCACCAGAGGTAGCTCCGTGCGCATGTCTTCATTGCGATAATTCCACGGTGCCCCGCGTGAATCAACGTCAACGTGTCCGTCCTCAGCCGCGTGGGGATCACAATACGTGCCCCCCATGTCACACAATTTCGGTGTGTCGACGGTTCTGCCGCTTTTTTGTGTAAGGTGCGAACTCTGGTGATTTGAGCCGATGAAGAGTGCCCTTCTGAATTGCTTCTAACACTTCAACCAGCACAGTGTCCTTTGCTGTCGCTTCTGCTACCTGTTGCGCTGACAGCGGAGGCCGTGACAATCTTTCAAATATCAAGACGTCGCCAGGTGGATTCAGTTCGTCTTCTGTGTGTGGTAACGGAAGCCGACTGAGAGCGTCTGCGTTCTGGTGACGATTTCCTGGCCTGTATTTCAGGTCGTAGTGGTAGGCTGCCAGTTTCACGCACCATCTAGTCATCCTTGGTTATAATACTTGTGAAACAGGCTTGTTAGAGCCGATGATACCTAGCAGAGGCTGATGGTCTGTGAATATGGTCACGGACCTCCCAGCTATGTATTGATGGAAGTGGTGAACTCCGTACATGATAGTGAGGCCTTCACGATTCAGTAGCGAATAGTTCGGCTCTGCACTGCCTAGCGTTCTGGATGCAAAAGCGATCGGAGCCTCCCGCGCATCAGCATCTTGCTGCGCAAGTACGGCACTCACTCCATATGGTGAGGCGTCGCAAGACAACACTAGAGGTCGTTTTCCATCATAGTGTGCGAGCACAGTGTAGTTCGCCACTAGATCTTTCAGATTTTTGAAAGCCCTTCGGTGTTTTTCTTCCCACCTCGACTCTTTGTTCTGTTCAAGTAGTTCGTAGAGTTCCTTCGCGAATGTCGCGCGATTCCTTTAAAAACCTGTCGTAAAACGCCAGGAGGCCTAAAAAGGACGGTAACTGCGTCTTGTTCTCTGGTACTGGGGCTTCGACTACTGCTTGGATCTTGTCCTGGGTTGGATGAATTCCCTCGGCGTTTATGCGGTGACCTAAGAATTTGACCTCATTCACGCCGAAGAAGCACTTGCTTTGCTTGAGCTTCAGCTCTGCCTTTTCCAGTCGTGAGAGTACCTCATCCAGCCGACGCGCGTGCTCACTTGGAGTTGTTCCGCTGATGATCATATCGTCAAGGTAAACGCTAACTCCCGGAATGGCCGCGAGTGTGGTTTCCATGACTCGTTGAAATATCGCCGGGGCGGCCGCGATTCCGAAAGGTAGTCGCTTCACTTTGTAGAGCCCCTTGATCGTGTTGATCGTCAGTATTTCGGTGGTCGTATCCGTTACTCGCAGCTGCTGATACGCTCGCGCGATATCAAGCGTTGAAAAGACAGTTCCTCCTTGAAGGTTTGGTAGAGCCTCCGTCGGAGTCGGGAGCGGGTAGGATACCGGCTTTGCTACGTCGTTCACGGTACTGCGGTAATCCCCGTAGAGTCTCACAAATCCATCTTTCTTCCTGACAACCACGACAGGCGTTGCCCACGCGGAGTGTTGAACCGGCTCTATAATGCCTTGCTTCTGCAATGCTACCAATTCGCATTCAACTACTGGCCGTAGTGCAAATGGTACTTGTCGGGCTTTAAGAAACTTGGGTGTTGCTCTTTCTTTTATTTTCAAGTGTAGCGTTGGTCCGATGTACCTTTTGATCTCAGACTTGAAGACCTCACTGTGCGCGCTGAGCACCGTTGTGATAGTACGGTCTTGCTCAATGTGGTGAATACCACTGAGTCGAATCTGCAGTGCTGAGAACCAGTTCCGCCCCTTCAGGTTGCATCCTGTTCCGGTTGTGACTAGGAGTGGCAGTATATAGTCTTTAGACTTATGCTTTACGTGTACCTGCGCTGAACCGACAACTCGGAGTCCTTCACCGGTCCACGTCTGCAGCGTCATATCCTCTTTCTGTAACGGAGGTGGCTTGTTTGGCCATGTTCGCCTGTAGGTCTCTTGACTGATGACCGTGACTGCTGCACCAGAGTCAACTTCAAATTCCAGTGCTCTTCTTTCTACTCTAAGCGTTATGAGGTACTTGGGAACCACGACGCTGGCACGAACAGCATTAAGTTCCTGCATGTCAAAATCACTCACTGACTGATCAGTCTCGTTTTGGTCATCGGTCACCAGGTTGGTCGAGCGTTGTCCAGCTCCGGATCGAGCCTTCATTCGGCAAGCCTCCTCAATGTGACCCGTCTTTCTGCAAAATCGGCACGATGTTTTGCGAAATCGACAAGTTTCTGCGCTGTGTTGCTCATTGCAGCGGTAACACGGCATCTCCGGCTGACCACTGGAAATGGTGGCTGCCCGGTTCGTAGTTCTACACATTTTGTTGAGATCTGGTTTGGGGAGTTTCAGCTCCTGTTGTTGTTGCACGGCACTCTCAAGTCTGATGGCAATATCATAAGCTTGCTTGAATGTGAGTCTTTGTTCTGCAAAAAGACGTTGTTGAATACGTTGATCTTGAACTCCGCAGACAAAGCGGTCACGAAGCATCACGTCCAGCGGCAGCATCGTTGGATTGGAAGCCAATATGCCTCCAGAGCTCGACGACCCCGCTGACACTGTGCCCCCGGCACTCGACGAACCCGCTGTCGTCGTTGACGTTGTAGCTGTCGTCAACACGCCAAAGTTAGTCAGTTGCCAATTTCTTAAGTGTTGCCGCGTAGCAAGCAATTGACTCCCCTGGATGTTGATCACGTCTCTGAAATTCGCTTCGACAGAAGAGTTCGGATGGTCTTGGATCGTAATGGTCCCCTAGCAAGGACATAATGTCGTTGAAAGAAACTTCCCCTGGCTTGTGGGGTGCAACTAGCGCTCGAACTGTCTTGTAGGTCTCTGCGCCGCATAAAGTCAGCAGTAGCGCCCTCTTCTTTCCGGCGTCTTGCACATGGTTCGCCTGGAAGTAGAAGTTCAAGCGCTCCGCCCAGGCCGACCACGCAGTACCGTCGAACTCTTCGACCTTGCCTTGCAGCGCTGACATCGTTCAAACGATGCAAGTCTTCCCTTGTGCGGTTCTGGTCCGCCTTCGTCGCCAATGTTAAGTGCTGAGTAATCAGGAGTCGCTTACGGAAAGCACAACGAGTAGCTTTACTCTGCCGATCCTGATGGCGGCGTGACCGAATGTCCCTGCATGCGCAGGCACGTATACTGTCTGATTATCGCAGAAGAAGACGAGGCGCGTCTTCGTCTTTTTCCATATTATGCCGGACATAACAGAAGGCGAAGCTCTGCATCCGATAAAATTGCGCTGAGTTTTCCTTCGATGAGTTTTTTACTGATAGTTTTGTTTTAGCGGTGAGCCTTCCTCGTTACGGTCATGGACGTCACAGAAAATTATATCAGGAACGTCTAAATAGCCAGCAAATAGATCGGAGCCCTAATGCCTATCAAGGATGACCCAATATATCAAGAAGTAACCTATAGGAAGTAATGACGCCATATTTGTGAATGCTGTTTAGAGCTTATGCTCAGAACGAGCTCACATCAATAGGCTGCGAAGACCGGCACTCTTGATGGTGCGGAATGCACGTTGCAAAAGAACTGTGGAGGTTCGCCATCAGCACGCGCTCAGAATTCGCGCACACATCTATGGCCGCCAGTGAATACTCCCTATTTATGGTATATCCGGGAGGTGCACGGGGGGTCGGTGGCCGAGTGGTCTAGCGCACACCAGCTCGGAGCACCTGGAGCGAAAGCTCCCGCTCCAGAACCCACGATCCTTGGTTCAATCCCGCCCCTGCCCGTTTCAATCTGGATGAGCATCATACCGGCGTGCGGTCGTGTATCACTACTGCGTGGTGCACGTTAAAGACCCCAGGTTGGCGGTTGTACCGCACTGGCTAAATTGCTCATCTACAGCTGAGAAGCAGACGCCCACTCAGGCAGACTAACTTACGGCTGTATAAACATACATACAACAATTTGATTTCAGAGGAGCTCCGCAGCACCGTGCAGAAATCTTACCCCCCATTCACACTGGAAGCGGATCCGCGTTCGCGAAGCAGTTGCGAAAGCGGTTGTATAAAGATCCAGTGCAATTGCACGCGCATTTGATGTCATCGTGTGCGCGTGCAATTGTACTGAATCCTTATACAACCGCATTCGCAACCGCTTTGCGAACGCGGATCCGCTTCCAGTGTGAATGAGCCCTTAGTCTCGATGCTCCACCCAACTGGAGACATACCCGGTACCTATATACCACACTCCCCTGCCCCCTTTTCTCTCCGGTGTCAGTTAACAATTGATTAGAAAGAGTCGTACCCGTTTTTTTAATCTTTTATTAAAGGCATATTCAATCAATCAGAAATCACCAATGTTCCGATGCGATGAGTCGCCCACTTCCGTTCTGTCTGTGGAGCCGCGGGTACATCATACATTTTGCGGTGCTCGCTCAAATGAGGTGCGCTCTCGTGTCGCGCGCTCAACTGGTCATGCGCTCTCGTGACATGCGCTCTAGTGTCTAGCGCGCTATACTTCGTTTCAGCTTCGGTCCGAGCGCGGCCGATGCTATGAGCCGAAGGGCAAATCAAACAGCGAAAGAGGCACAACGTCATTGCGTGCTCTCTGCAGTTGATAGGACCAGCCGGTATTCGCCGCCCTCTCTGGGCGTGCTCCTCTGCCGGCTAGTTCTATAAAGCGCAGAGAGCACGCCATGACGCTGCGCTTTTTGCGGTGTTTGATTGGCCCTTCTGCTCATAACATCAGCCGCGTTCGGACCGAAACTGAAACGAAGTATAGTGTCGCAGCACCCTCGTGTCGCGCGCTCTAATGTAGGCGCTCTAGTGTCGCGTGCTCTAAAGGCGCTCTCCCCATCAACACATATTACCTGCGAGGTAACGCAAGCAGCTGCACTTTTTTTTTTTTCCATGCGTATTTTCACGGCGACATCTGTGCACTTTATGGAACCTGTAGTGCGTAATGAATGCTCAGAGTGAACTTATGTTTCTACGAAGGCGGCGTTACTTGAATTGCCTATGTTCGCTGGAGGTCGAGGAATTCTATATTTTCCGTTACAACTAACGATACTTCTGGTAATACCTACATTTATCAACATTTTAGCAACGAAATGATTACATATTCATTTGCTTGAGAAATTTTAAAATCGTTTTCTTACATATTTGCGGATTAGTTGTAAACCACGACGTGAGGGGTCACGTCGTGCCGGTTGTGTGTGAGAGGCTGCCATGGAGGAGTCACAACCGAAACTACGGTACACAGATATCAGACCAAACCCAGTTGTTCTGACCGTTTGGCGATTTCCTTTTCGAAGACTGAGAGGTCTTCGGGCTCCTCAAAGGAGACCTTCGTCCGAATTTCCGACTCGCCGATCACCCTCAGAGCTACGTGTGCCGAGCGGCACCAGCGCCGCCATGTTTTCCGAGTGAGGATAAAAAGCGAGGAGGCGACATCACTCCGGGCTCCGATTTTCAGTATTGCAAAAAGATGATCCGCAGTGCGTTCGCAATTATGTGAAAGAGATGTTTTCCGAATTCTGTTTTTAAATATTATTGAAATTACGCTTACAAATCTTCTAAATTTGATAATTTTTGACGTCACAAATAAAAAGAAGTGAGGACGTGAGAATTGGGGAGAGAAAAGCTCCAAAAAATAAAAAAAAGCGCGCGCGCGTGCGTGGAACTTTCCTTTTCTTTTAGCGTTGTGCAGAAGGTTCCGGCGTCTATGTCTACAACTTTTATCGTTTTAGACAACAAGAAAACATGCGAACTTTGGGGTGTCAGTGCCCCTTAAAGATTTTATTTAGGGCACGTATACTTGTTTATTATTCCCCCCCCCCCCCCCCCCAAAAAAAAAAAAAAAAAAATTTTTAGCAATGTTTACGTTGTTAGACGCAACTTAGGTGGAGGAAGCCCGCCAATAGTCCCTCGCCCAGGAACGTAGTTAAACTACGCTCCATTTCTTGGTTGTCATTAATTGAAGAGGTGATTGAGGAATAGACCGTTCGTTGAAAATTTGTTTCTCTGTGTCTTAATAGCATTTTTATCGAATGGATCGTTCGTTGAAAATTTGTTTCTTTGTGTCTTAATAGCATTTTTATCGAATGGATCGTTCGTTGAAAATTTCTTTCTCGGTGTCGTAATAGAATTTGTAACGAAAATATTTTTGCTTATGAACAAATATTCTAGATAGAGTCAATATTTTTTTTTTTAAATGATCTCAAAATCGCCTTTTCTGAATTGGTGTGAAACAATAATAAACACACCTCCTGGCCTCTCTGGAGTTCTTAAGCCCAGCTCGACAAGCTCGTATTTTTTTTCAATAGTGCGAGTCGTTTTGCATTCACCGAGGTGTTTAGAGGAAGATCTCTTCAACCCTCCCGAGCTCAGAGAGGCTCAGAAATCTGGGCCTCCAACTACAGACAGACGCCAAATCGTCGTTTAGTGTCCGAGTGCTGCGCAAACAGTGCCACAGGTTGCCCATTTGATCCGAAGAGTCACTAGCAAGCGTAGAGGACTCAAGGAGGGAGACACAATTAGGATAGTTCAGGCTTTGCTGGTGAGTCGCAGAGTCTACCACGCGCCCTTCCAAAATTTTCGCCGAAAAGATATCGATGCTTTTAACGCTACTCTTCGCATGGCGGCCAAGACGGCCATTGGCTTTCCGCAACACACTTTGACCGAGCGCCTACTCCAACTAGGCTTTCACAACATGATAGAGGAGCGGACTGAGGCACAGTCGATTGGACAGAGAACCCGGCTAGGCCGAGCTAACACCGAGAGGGCCCTACTTCATAGGCTGGGCTATCGAACTCCCGCGTCCGCCCTTGAGGAGGGAGGGCAGAAACCCGAGCTTCCGGCAATCGCCGCGAGAGTTCGGGTAATGGTATCCCCAAGAACATGGACCCGCAAGTCAACGCGGGCAGGAGACTCGCAAGGGTCCGGTACCTACGTAGACGATATCATGGTGACCACGATGTACTCTATACGGGCGCTGCTTCCTATTCTTCACCCACGGGTAGCAAATGCATCGCGGTGTGCGACTCGGACGGCACGGATGGGACTTCGGCATCCCTGAGGCCCCCCCCCCCCCCCCCCCCCCCCCCTCCTGCCCTGAGGCCGAGGAAACGGCGACAGCTTTAGCCATATTGACCAGCCACTATAGAGCAGACTTTAGTTCCAGTACTACGGTTACCCTCTTAACCGATTATCAAGCTGCGTGCAGGGCCTGGGCTAGAAACTTCCTTTCTACCTGGAGCACCTTAATTCTATCCAACTTCGATCACAAAAGACTGCCACTGGTCCTGATAATCTGGACACCCAGCCATGCCTCCCTCCCGGGCAACGCGAGTGTAGACGCCGTAGCTTGAGGATTACCTATCCGGCCTTTGCATAGGGGATAAGGGACGAAGGTCGGGGACAACACTAGCCGTGAGGACGAGCAGGAACGCGAACCTCAGACACGGCACCTAGAAACATTCAATGATGTCACCGAGTGCCACTGCTCGAGGAGAAAAAAGTACACCCCCCCCCCCCCCCCCCCCCCCTCTTAACAGGCAGGACGCCTCCGAATGGAGGAAACTCCAGACTCACTCCTCCCCGGGCCTCCTTCACATTTATCGATTCTTTCCTGACAGGTACCGGAGCGTATGCCCGGGCTTTCAATCACCTGAAACCTCCATCTCCCACTGTACCTGGGCATGTCCCTCTCCTGTCGGGGTAGGAGTCATGCCCGTACCTAACCCCACTGCGACCTCCTGTGAGGCCGCTCTATTCAGCTCACGGCCCGAGGGGCAGCTAGCGCTGCTTGAACGGGCTAGACGGGCAGCGGTGGCCTGCGGAGCCTTGGACTCAAGGACCTGACCCGGGGGGCTTCATCACTGAACAGACTCAATTAAAGTTTTTACCACCACCACCACCTCTCCTCAACAAAACATAGTTTGCCACAAACAACTGCCGTAAGTACCCGCCTTCGGAAGCCATTTTCTTGAACCACCTGAGGCTGTGTGGAGGACTTGAGACTGTTGGTAGAAGCCATTTTCTTGAAGCCCATCAGAATGGGAAGCGCTGAGCGAGTGCTTGTTTTCCTAGCTTGGTATACCGGCCTAACACTAGCCTCTCACGTCAACTATGCTGCTTGATCTGAATTTCTTGGTTTCCACGTGTTGATGCTGAATAAAAATTTTGGTTCCCGTAAAAGCGGCCTGCTCCTTTGTGAATTCTGAAACCGTCGTGATTGCAATCATGGTGCCAATGCCGAGAAGATGACTACACAGGTACGAACTCGCGAGCCGTTTGCCTGGAGGCAATCGGGCGATCCACAAATATAGAGTTTTTCTAGCTATGTTCCCGTCATTTCATTTCAGAAGTTAAGTAGCTAAAGTTTTTCAGTGCACCTAGCCTTCAGTGCACCAGCAAAAAGGCTTAGAGCGATAAACGTGTATCCCGTTCACAGGCGAGAAACCCATTCCCTCTCCCTCCCTGGCTGCCGCCGTGTTGAACAATTTTGACCACTAAACACGTGACCTTACCAAATCCTGGTGCTTTTTCACAAAATCAAGCCGAGATTTGTATTGCCATTCCTGTCAGAAACATGACAAACTATTTTTCAATACTGTTAGCCCCAGAGATGATGTCTAGCTCTGATAAAAACCCAAAATACAGCACCGCGGCTGACGGCATCTAGCGGAGCTGCACGAGTTAGTGTCGTAAAATCCCACTCGGACTTAAAGCAAAGGAAACATAACATATCTCGTCGGTACTTTTATTAACGATCAATAAGCAATTATGTGCACGCGGTACTTTGTTAAAATCTAAACATAAAAATATAAGGTCACGTGTCTAGTGGTCAAAAATGTGCAACATGGCGGCGGCCGGTTGGGGGTCACTTTCAGCTGTCAGTTTATCGCGCTCAGCAACTCCTTGGCCATGACGCTCAATCACCTTTCTCGCGCGTGCCAAGAGAAAAAAAATCAAGAACACAGAAGCTGCAATGACTGCATATTTATTCTGCCTCTTTTTTTTGTACCCCTCGCGGTCACTTTTTACAGCAAATCGACAGAAGCTGAAAGACGCCTGTCTTGAACCATAGCTCATGCATGATGAAACGCTGAATGCCACTTTCATGGCCACGTCTTGGGAGCGTTGCAGAAGTTTTTGGGCAGGAGCAGAATAGCAGATAGAAGAGAAGCTTTCGTGTCCGCGTCTCACTGGCATTGCGGAGAACGATAGACGGTGGTGAGATAGTAGACGATGCCGGAGACTGCCGTGTGTCTGCTCGCACGACTGGCAGGCTCAGTCAGATGTTAGAGTTGACACACCGGATATAGCGAAAGGGAGACACTAGGCTTGTTAACGTGATAAACCGAGCAGCCGAGCCAATCCAGTAGAAATCGGCGGGGCCACTTGGTGGGATCCCATACTTTGAAAGGGATCCAAACTTAAGCGCCATCTATCTCCGTGCGAGTGAAGCGCGCTCGGTGTGCCGAACATAAGGTGGCCGCCGCGTCGAACAGAGTCATCGCCTAAATCTCTTTCTTCCACCGTGGTCTGGACATAAGCTGAAACGCAGTATCGGAAGCCGGCCCAGCAGGTGTCCCCGCTGGAGATTAAAAAACTAGCCAGTGCGGTAGCCGTGCTAGACATGTTCTTAACGTTCGTCGCGCAGTAATGGTACGCGACGGCACGCCGATACGCAGGCACGTGTGGGAATTGAACCAAGGGCAGCCGTGCCCAAGCTTCACTTCCGCACGGCAGCTGGAGATTGAAGGCACAATGGTTGGTACATGCGGACTCTTCTGCTGTTTTCGACCTTCCGTGCGTAAACACACACGTCAACTGATTCTCCGGAGATCTAAAATCCTGAAGTGTTTTAGCATTGTTGGGTCTGACGTGATTTAGGTGCCGCGGTGGAATGCGGACAATGGAGTCGTCTGATAGACGCGTCTATAGGCACAACTCCCACTCACTCGATTGTTTGAGTCGTCGTCCACCGTTCGACATTAAAGAGATTGAAGTATCATCTTATAGCACGAAATGCGTTTTAACGAAAACTTCCATTTCCAAATGTTTTGGCCACGTCACCTTGCTCATCCTAGTCACCAACCACGTCACCTTGCTCATCCTAGCATCTTGCCGAGCACGGCTGCTCGCCTTCTCCATCAAGCATTCCTACCTACCACCCGACATCTCAGCCATGGTCGGGCCCCTCCCGCCATCTCCCAATCATGGTCGCCGGATCTGCCGAATCCTCAGATCAGAAGCTTGGCGTCAGGTTCGCCTCTTTAAGGAGTGCATTCGATTCGCCTGTTTTCGAGACGGACCACCAGATCAAGCTTCCAGGCGCCTGCAGTTCGAACTCCGAACTGCCTCACAGGCAACCGACTTCCTCTGGTCCACTATCCTTGCCTCACTCCCCAAGAAGAGACCCAGCTTTCCTCCAGCTCAAGATGTTCGTGTCCTTGGCAACACCCAGATTCCTGACAAGGCGCTCAGCGTACTGCAACTGGGTCCCAAATTTGGCCGTCCGTTCGTTTGTCCGGGTATTTCCCGCCAAATTTAGCGGGGAAACTTCAGTAACGTGGCATGAGCACTAATTCAGTTTTCCCGCTAAATTTAGTGGTAAACGTGATGTCACGTGACCTGACGACACGAGACCTACAGAACAATTAATTTTCCCCGCTGAATTTAGCGGGAAAATTGACGTCACGGTACCTATACACCAATTCAGTTGACCCGCTAAATTTGGCGGGGAAATTGATAAAAATATAGGTGCTTCTTTATTCCCCGAAAGGACTGTTTAATGTGTCCTAAACAAATTTAAACGATTGTTTCTCGAATACCGCATTCCATGCATAATAAGACTTTGAAGAAAGAGATCGCTTTCAAATATCTTACACAAAGGAAGCTATGCCTTAAACATTCACAAGGCCACGTGGCACGACCATATGCCTTTGATGATATTTTAAGATCGCGGCGTGTTAACGCCGCTATTTCCTCTCGATTTTAAAGCGATCCTGAGGATTGAAAGAATCCTCTATTGGATAAAAAAAAATGCATTAAGGTACTTGTTTATTTTGATGGGGTTGTGTATGTTAAAGTGAAGCAAAACATGTTTTCTTTTTTTATAGAAACCCTAAATACGCATTGTTGTCTTTGTGTATTTTTATTTTAAATTGAAATGAATTTTTAATTTGTCTTAGATTTTGCATATTCGCTCTTACGGAATAAACAGCAGCGAATCTGTATATTGTCACGGATGAAAAATGGCAGACAATAAATAGCTGAAAAAACTTAAAGCATAAGGGGGCCGAATTTGTGCCTATAAACTTAAACGAACCCGACGGCAACTGTCCTATGTTGCCAGTCACTGTTACCGTTTTGCATCTGTGATATCTGTCCAGTCTGAACACTTTTTCTATCTGGAAATACGACAAAGCCGACGCGCTGTGTGCATTCCCATACTCGGGAAGCAGACGATGCAGGCCTGCGTTCGTCGGTTGTTACCTGGGCAGAAGTAGAGTAGTCGCCCGTTCACACATTTGCAACCGAGTAGGATCTGCTAAGACATGATCGGCCTTTAAGCATGTTGCGACGACTTCGCACCCGCTCCGGAGCAGCACATCTTTTCCTACGCCGTCACAAGAGGTTTAGAAACAGGTCTTGTCTCAGCCGATCCTGCTCGGTTGCAAGTATGTGAACGGTCATAAAAATTAAAGCGCCAGTGTCATTACGTAATGTAAAGACGATACGGATCCATAGGAGTGAGGATAACGTCCACTGCAACGGAATAAAACGTGTTTTCAAAAGAGCGTTGAAGACCTTGCGGCGGCGTCTTTTGTAGAAGTCCCCATGTTACGTATTTTTTTTTGGGCCACCTCAAGGCAGAATTGACCGCTCTTTAAACGGCAAATTGCAATTTTGCAGAAATTTAGATTTTTTTCTTTCTTTTCTGCAAGATATTTAGTTCTACGGCCTGAAACCTCTTTTGCGTACTGTATACCTACAGGGCTGTCAATAGGAGTATTTCAAGTCGCATCCAGCGCGCCCTACCAAACTAAACCGACAACACCTTACACTTTATGACAGATAACCTAGACCGTGAAATACATGTCCGCTACCCCGACAAAAAATTCTGCCTCGTATGGACGCCTGGCCACCAAGGCGTGGAGGGAAATGAGACAGCCCATCGTCTGACCCGCGTAAACTCCCCGGGTCCCGTCACGGCATGGCCGGCTATCTGCTCAGTAGGCGCAACAAGGAACGCTCACGGAGCCCTGCGGAAGTCGAGGTTAAAAGAACAACGTGAAGAGCGGACCATTTACCCTCACACTCTAAAGATCATGTCTACGCAACTATCCTCCCTCGTCAGGCAAGCCCAGACCAACTCTCTTCCATCACACCACATCGTCCACAACATCTACAAACGACCCGACTCGCCCACCCACCCAAAATGCGGAAAATACTCTTTCATCCCTCACACTACTGGTCTTGTAACCCACCCACCCTTCCCCCAACCCTGTCACATATCATTTCTTGGGAGGAACGGCTGGCTCCACCCACGGGCACCGACATATTCACCGCACTAGAAGCACTAATTAATCACTCCGGTCGCGTTGCGGAATCCATCCGAGACACATGAGCCGGACGGGCTGTTTGGACCAGGACGTGGGCTCCTACACAAAATAAAGTTTTGTTTTCTTGCCTGTAACAAAACTAAAACTATGCTAAAAGGCTCATATATTCCTTATTTTTCAAATTGCTTCGAGCATACCAAATTACATGATCATGATCCTTAATACGTAGCAGTTCAAATACCATATGGTTTTCAGGCAAAAATATTCTAGTGTCCTGTAAAAAACTCTTACTTTTCATCTACTTTTGAATGACTTCTAGTTCCACCCCTCTTTTACTAGTTCAAACCACCATCACCCCATGAAATTTTTTTTCGTAAAAAAAATATGTTAGAGGTGCCCCACAAACCTTACGGTGTAGAGCCATCAATTTTATTTTAGGAATCGGAGCTGGCAGTGGGACCTTTGGCTAGGCGTGGAGGAGTCCTAGTCACTTGATGCCGCCCGTCGTTTAGGCATCGCGTTTCGAGCCGCCCTCGGGTACAAAGGGCACAACGGGCCTGCTAATGCTACGCGCTGGCGGCAGCTCCGATTATTGCATGATAGCCGCCGTTTCTTCCCTTGCAGCCGGAAAGGCGGACAAGGGGAAGCGGCAGAAAACTCCGTTCTTTATCTGGACCTAATCGTGTCAGCTACCGTCGCAGGTGGCGTGGTGTGCGGCGAAGAGGCGTTAAGAAGCGACGCCGGAATGCGGTGCGAGAGTTCAAAGTCAAAAATTGTTTTCTCGCTTTAAACAAAAATTACTTTGAATAAACTTTCAGAATCAAAAGATCATTGATAATTCTTCCAAACCCACCATATTTTGTGTTTTTACTTGGATCACCTCAGGGTTAAATAAACGGCTGTTTATGCGTCAAAACGCACTGTTTTGCAAATTCAGGATTTTTGTTTACTGCGAGATATTTAATTGAGCGGTTTAAATTTTTTTATAGATTATATACCTGCAGGGGCAGCCGGTAAAAGGTTCTATTAAGGCCCGGGAGCACTTATATATTTTTTAATATAAAAAGTTAAAAGTTTCCAAAATGTTTAGTTTTCAAAAAATATTTATTTTAAACAAAACTTCACAAGCCCAACCACATTGTAAGTCGAAATCCTTATAAATTCAAGAAAAAAAATATTGTTATGTGTTTCACTAAAAAACCTATTTTTCATCAATTATTGAGTGATGCCTATAGTTTCATGCAGTTTTTAAAAGTTCACACCGCGCTCACGTCATCAAAAAAACTTTTTCGCCAAAAAATATTTCGTGGCATGGCTAAAAACGTTGCGGCAAAAGTCCATGATTTTTTTTGTATCGGAAGGGGTCGAGTGCAGCGTCTGGGACGTTTGACATAAAACAACCCATCTCTGCCGTTTAAAAAAAAAAAAAAAACTTTTTGTTTAGTTTTAATGTTCGTTTTAATGTGAGCGTAGCGGAAGTTTCAAGAGCAGGCTCCGGGCTCTCAGAGTCTCTGCCAAGCACTCGCGCTCGTGCAGTGCAAGCGCTGTTCAGGGCCACATGCTCGCGCTTGTATCATCGCCTGTGTCTTGACTTAAAGGGATTGTCCGGTCAAACTTTGTAATCGAAGAAACAATTGAATATCATTGTTATTGTCTCGAGACGCATCGCACGTGCAATATCAGAATTTTATATGCTCCTCTGCGTGAGTAATTGAATTTATGCTGCTCCAATTGTATTCTATCATAAACGCTGCTTTCGTTGGCAACATTGAAGCTCTGACATCACAAAACACAAAGCGAGCATTTTAGTCTTGTCATTCGCGTGCTAGTGAACGCCTCAGCGTGCTTCGTTTTTGTTGTTGTGCTTGACTTGTTTTGTGATTGGGTAAGATTTTTGTTACGCGGTTGGGTGCCACAACCACCGGGCGGCACATGCGAGCCGAGACATGAGATTCCACACTTTTCAGTGACGAGCGAATTGGATCGTCGCCTTTCGTAGGGACTTGGTTCTCGTCAAGACCGAGATCCCGCTCATGGAGCCATCATCCCACAAAAGAGAGCTACAAAGCGAGCTCTAAGCAAACAGGAGGCTCGTAAGCCTAGGTTTGATGCTGTGCCAACGATATTACACTGCGTATATCCACTCCTTGTCCAAATCGGATCAATCAATTTGATTACGCAGCGGTACCGAAACCAACAGCTAGGCCATCTGAAAACGATACCAGAAGTTTTACTTAACACGCGTTCAGCCCGATTCGGTTTGACCCACGTGTGAAAACGGAGCGTGATTAGGATTCACCAAGCTCGTCCAAGTCAAGTGACGGCATGCATTTCAACGATTTGCCGTTTGCCTTCGACCCGAGGATATCGCCTCTGAGGGAATGACCCGCAGCCTCATCACCGACCCAGTGGATCCTCCGATATGTGTACCCAGAAGACGCTTCGTGTACCTAGGTGCCTCTTCACAGCGAAACCTGCATCTTTTGCTTTGCAAGCACCCCTGGTTCGATCGGTGGCCGTCGCAGTTGTGTTTGCGCGAAACGGTATACGTTTGCTCGAAACTTGCGTCTGTCCCCGAGTAATTTCCCGCTAAAAGGCGTGACTTCTTTTGAACATGCTTGGGAACTGCATTAAAAGAACCGCGTTTTCGTAGGGCATCCATCGACCAACGCTTGTTTTCCCGACCATCCGACAAACCTTTGCGCTTTGTGACGTCACGCAGCACCTACGGATGTCAGCCATCGACACTAGCGAAATTCGGGGTGCAGTTTCGTACATAGGCTCTTTAAGGTTTAAGCATTAACGGGAGATCATATACCAAAATAAAAATGACGTTTGTCTACGTCAACGCTCCCTCGACGTAACGAGCGCAAGAACTTAAGTACTTCCGGTTTCGACCGGAGAATCCCTTTAAGCTTAAACGCAGTACAGCAAGCCGTCCCACCAGGTGTCTCCACCGGAGATGAAAATCCTAGCCAGTGCGGTACCCCTGCTAGAAGAGGTTTGAGTATGCGTCGCGCAGTAGAGGTACGCAACGGCACGCCGATAAGCCAGCACGTGTGGGTATTGAACCCTGGACAGCCGTGTTCAATATTCACTAGCGCACGGCAGCTGGAGATTGAAGGCACGGCGGCTGGCACATGCTAACGCACTGGTGTTTACAAGTTGCGGTGCATAAATACACACGTCAACTGATCTCCCGGGGAGCCAAACTCCCGAGGTATTCTAACATTGCTGGGTTTGGCCTCACTTAGGTGCAGCAGCGGAATACTTACAATGGCGTCGTCTAATTGACGCGTCTATAGGGGGATATCGTGATAGGCGCAACTCCCACTCACTCGATCGCTTGAATCGTTGTCCACCGTTGGAGATTAAAAAGATGGAAGTAGAATTTTATTGCATGAAATTCTTTTTAACGAAATCCCCCATTCCCAAATTGTTTGGTCGTCCGTCCGTTCGTCCAAACATTTCCCGCTAAATTTAGCGGGGAAATTTCAGTGACGTGACCTATACACTAATTTTTTCACCGCTAAATTCAGCGGGAAATTGAGATCACGTGACCTATGAACCGATTCAATTGACTGGCCAAATTTGGCGGGGAAATTGATAAAAATAGTGGCTCTTCTTCATTCCTCAAAATGACTGTTTAATGTGTTCTAAAGGAATTTAAACAATATCTTCTAGAATACGGCATTTCAGGCATCTTAGGACTTGAGAGGTAGAGGTCGCTGTCAATATTTTTGTACGAGGGGAGCTAGGTCATGTGGCACGACCATACACCTTTGGTAACATTTTAAAATCGCTGCGTGTGAAAAATAAAAATAAAATTGGTTTTATTGTGTGTGTTTTAGAGCCTAGAAATTGGCCTGCCTCAACGGGATACGAGTCTCCCAGCTGTCGATGAAAAATCTAGCCAGTGGGTTACAACCGATAGCCTGGGGTCTAAACGTGCATCATGGAGCGGTGATACACAACCGTACGATGCTCATCTAGATCGAAACGGGCAGGGGCCCTACTAAAAAAAAAATATATAAATTTATTTCTGATATGTTTAATAGACACCTTTTTCATACCAGAACTTATTATTTCATATCAGTTTCATATGCCGCATGTCAGTTACGCTAGGTTAGGCGGCGCTAAATAGCACCCAATTCCTGTGCTACAAAAATATTTTTATATACTCACGCCACAGTCTGTATACATTACGCATACCTTTAGCATCAGCTGAACATATACAATGAGTGCATACACATACATGGCACAACAAACATGAATACAACAGCACACCCAATAACTACCTCGGAGCTCTGCGTTCGAGCCTTTTATACTTGTCGTTTTGTAAGTACGTAGTTTTTCGGTGACCACCTAAGCAAGAAATAATATTCTCAGTGTGTTAAATCTTTTTTCAGTAAGGTCATACCTCTGAGAGTATTTAGAACGGCTCAGGGGATGAATCTCTTAACGCTCATGCCGTAAATATTTGATAGCCAGTAAATCAAGCCGCTCCACTGCGGTTCCAAGCCACGTGTTTGCTTTCCCGCGCGGCACGTCTTATACTGAACAAAAAAGTTAATTCTGATATGCTTATTGGACATATTCATATCAGTTGGCATATGTTGCATATCAGTTCTTATATGTCGCATATCAGTTTTTGGATATTTCATATCAGTTTCCTATGTCGCATATCAGTTTTTGGATATTTCATATCAGTTCTTATATAGATTCACATACCTTTTTTCAGTAGGGCGGGGGGATTGAATCCTGGATTTAGGGTTCTGCAACGCAAGCTTTCGCTCCATGTGCTCCGAGCTGGTGAGTGTGCTAGTCCACTTGGCCACATATCCGAAAAAATCCGCCTGTTCTTGGTTTGGTACCAGCACCAGGCAGATTCGTTCGGTGTCGCACCAGCCACCTAGCTGTGTTTGGAGATATGTGTTTGTCCTCTGTTGCCCTTGTTCCCCTTCTCCATGAATTATAAGTCATTGTTGTGCTGCTCGCTTGCACCTTTGCATGGATTGAATTATCATTATATCAATCACAGTCGCATAATTCTCGCTGACTATTTCTCGAGGTGTCCAGATTAGGACCCCAGGAGAAGAAAACAAGCGGAAGCGAGGTTGATGTACTAACTATTAAAAATATGAGCTTTTAACCATATTCATGTTTGTGGTGGGCGATTCAGACAACCCAAATGTACTGTTATCCCACACTGCGCAATCGTTTTGCAAGAATCTCACGCGTTTCAGTATAACGAAGTTTTTCGCTCAAACTTAACGACAGTTGCTTCTCAATATTGCTGTCCGCAAGACGAGCAAGTGAAGAAGAGGGTATGGCCTTTGGAATGTCAATCTTGAAAACTACCAGTCCTTCTTTGTGAAGGTTGGGTTCGTTGTTCAGTCTGAAGGTGATGGTCCAGGGGAGAGGGTATTAAGTTTAAATTTTGTGCATCTTTTAAGTGACCAATGTTCGGGTTACAAGGGTGCATTTAGTATTTGGTAACCTGTTCTTTTGTTGTAACTGTAGCTCTCTTTGTGGAAGTTCACTGATGGTTCAAGTCGGCTTTAGATTACTCGGTGTATGAGGATTCGTGGAAGCAAAGAAAGTAGTTGAGTTTGAGATGTTCCTATTTCTTTCCTCTCCTTCAACTAAAAGTTGTGCTTTTCGCACCCCATTCTTGGGCGCTACAAAAAGAATCAATGCCCACTAGTTCTCCTGAGCCCGACGGTTACCAAGCGAGAACCCCACAATATAAACCCTAAGAGAACTAACAAAAACGTCAACTAGACCCTGGTTTTTGTAATGATGCTGTTTCATACTTTTTCGAAATTTACCTTTTAGAAATAAAAAAGAGTTATCCCCACGGAAAAAAAAAAGGTACGCTATCTTTTTTTGTTTCAGTGACAGTTTAACGAGTTCCCGTTCCAGTTCCACCGATACAAAATGTAACGGCGGCGTTCCTTCATTTCTCCTAAAAGGAACGCGTTCCAGGAACGCTGCTCGTTGTAACGCAGCCCTGTACAACACTGGCCTAAGTAGAGTAATGGCCCGTTTACACATTTGCAACCAAATAGGATCGGCTGAGACAAGATCGACTTTTAAGCATCTTGCGACGGCTTAGGACAGGCTCCGCAGCAGCATATCCGGTCCGACGCCATCCCAAGAGGCTTAAAACCGGTTTTGTCTCAGCCGGTCCTACTCGGTTGCAAGTGTGTGAACGGGTCTTAAAATTAAAGCACCAGTATCACCACAGATACGGATGCATGGAAGTGAGGATAACGTCCACTTAAATTGAATAAAACGTGTTTTCAGGAGAGCGTTGAAGACCTTGCTGCGGCTTCTCACACCGTTGACGCCTCGTTGGAGAACGCCGGCGTGCGTCGCCCACAAGGCGAGCGCCTAAAAGCATAAAAAAACTCATCGTTAAAAAAAAAAAAAATTCTGAGTAAGAACGCAAAGTATTTTTAGATATTTTTTTATATATCAGCACATAAAGTAAATTGAACTTTTGGCTAGTTTGAAAGATGCGGGCACCATTGCCCACATTGCTATTTCATGCTCTCAAAAAGGCCGTTTGTGCATAAACATAATGCCATTTATCTAAAACGCAACAAAAGAAGGCTTCGTAAATTTAACACATGCAGTTTAATTATTAGTTATATGAGATCAAAGAAGATAAGTATTGTAGCTAACACCCTTCCCCAAGTTTAATAAAACAACTAATAGAGAAATCTTATGATGTATTTTCTTTTTGGACCTCCTGTTTGGACACGAAATGGCGCCCTTTTGTGTTCTTATCTTAGTGTAAGATCGGAAATAGTATTCAATAATTCGGCGCTTGCCTAAATTTGTATGGTCACGAACCGTTTTTTCTTAATGTTTTTTATGACTACATAAGTTTTATGCCAATTCCAAATATTTGGGGCATGATATATCAGCAAAAATGAAATGTAATTTTTCACAAAAATATATATATATTTTTTTTTTTGTGTAAAGGCTGCTTTATTTATGTTAGTTTTACATAGTTATCCCAGAGACAAAATGAAATATTGCCGCATCTCCGTTGGCACGTCAGCCCTGTAAAGAACACGCGGCTAAACCCGCTTCTATTCTTCATGCAGGTTGGTTGCTCGTACTCTTTATACTAAAGCGACGATCTTTGTTTAATGGTGCTGCCGTGCCCCACTACTGTTTTTTTCGTGTTTTGTTTATTCCGTTGCGTTACTCTTGCAATTAAGCGGTGACATTGAAAGTAATCCAGGTCCTACAGTTGAAGAAATGTTGTCTCAAGTTTTGGAAAACCAGTCCCAAATGGCCAAAGAACTTGCCGCTCTAAATGAAAATAAAAACGAGCGAAAGAAAAATTCACGCAAATCAACCAGAAGTTAAAGAGCTTCGAAGCTAAGTTGTCGGGCCTAGAAGCGACGGTAAAACATTTTTCTGACAATGAAGAATGGATCGTATCAATGGAACGTGTGATTTCTGGTTTGGTAGACATGATTTACGACCTCGAAAATAGGAGTCGCCGAAATAATCTTGTAAACTTTGGCGTGCTTGAGACCGATGACGAGACAGTTGAATCACTTCATGGCGCCATGGGAAATCTTTTTTGTGATGCGCTTGATTTACCAGTTGCACGGCCACTCGATTAGGGCTCAACAGTGGCCGATCGAGTGGCGGTGCCAGTTGTATCCACAGAGAGAGTGCACCGCCTCGGGCGTCGAACGGATGGTGGAACTAGATCAACTATGGTGAAGTTTTTAAATTTTTCAGAGAAGATGTCAGTTTTGAGAACGTGCCCACAACTGAAGGGATCGACGACCTCTATTTCAGCACACTTTTTCTTTCCATGTTCTAAATATTCGCAAACAGCTCTGCAACAGCGCTATCGAAAATCGTAAGAAAGGCGAGCTAAAAATAAATAATACACTACACAACTGGGACGCCAAAAAACAGACACGAATAGCAATAAGTCCGCCAAACCCTTCGCGACAGATATGACAGTCAAGGTGCAAGATCGCTGAATCGATTATATTCTTAAATTTGAATACGAGGAGCATAACGGATAAAGCTGTTGATATAGAACACGTGTTACTAACGCGCAAACCGAACATTACATCATCACAGAAACCTGGTTACATGAAGAAGTATATGATACTTAGGTTATCCCCCAGTCTATAAAATAGTACAAAAAGACACACACACGAGTGGTGGGGGCGTAGCCATTATTCTTTCAAAAAATTTGCACTATAACCGAAAGACAGATATTGATCGCGTAGAAATTTCATTGGTTCGTGTGAACATTTTTTCTACATCCCTTATCATCTGTGCTCTTTATAGACCACCTAGCACCGGAAATGTTTATCGAAAAAATAAGATTATCTTTCAAAGAATGTACACGCGAACTCTAGACTTATTTTTTCTGGCGATTTTAATCTACCAGACATTGACTGGGAGAACACTTGGTCTTCGTGCCAGATATCGCAAACACCGTTAGAGCTATATTTTTGTCATAATCTAAATCAAATTGTACGCTCCCCTCAAGACGTTTTGAAGAAAAAGGCTCGATACTGGATTTGATATTTCTTTTCCAGAACTTTCTCTAACAAATACAGTGCATTGAAGTAGTAGAAGGCATTTCGGACCACCAGATAGCATTACTCACTTTGTCTTAATGAAACACGTAACGCAGAAAGATGTAACGAATACTTGGACTTCTCTAAAGCTGATGACGTTGCTATTATTGACTCGTTAGCCTTCTGTTTTAGCAATTTTCTTAGTGCTTGCGAAGTGCCTGCCTCTTTGTGTTACCTCATCTTCTTTTTTCCAGTCTTCGCCTGAGACCTTTTCGAGGTTTATATCGCCTTTAAAGTCTAAGGTAAACGAGTGGCATATTGATCACGACATTGTGGACAACCCTAAGGGCACTGCCGATACTCTTAATAACTACTTCATGTCGACCTTCAGCCTTGACAACAATCGAGGGTCGGTCCTGGCGGCTGTGCCGAGAAACAGGGCACATAGTAGTCGTAGAAATGTTTTGCCGGATATAACGATTTCTGAGGAGTGTATAGTGAATTATCTACTGAATGTTGACGTCAAAAAGGCAGCTGGGCCAGACAACATTCCTAATGCCTTTCTCAGAAGATACGCGGAATGGAGCGCCAATCGCTTGGTTTTGATATTGAGAAAATCTCTGGAGTCGTCCACGGTACCCTCCAAATGGAAAGTCGCAAAGGTTATTCCAGTTTTAAAGATCAGTTTTCAGTTATAGGCCTATTTCTCTGCTTAATACGCGCAGCAGGGTGTTGGAGCATGTGGTGTTTAAACACATATCGACATATCTTGAACAAAATATTTATTTTACTAGTTTTCAACATGGTTTTCGCCAAAACGTATCTGCCATTCCCCAACTCACGGGAACTGCGCAGGAATTTGCAACTGTGATTAATGTAAGGGGGCAAACTGATGTCATTTACTTAGATTTTTCGAAAGCGTTCGATCGCGTATCGCACGAAAAGTTACTGATAAAGCTGTCACCAGTTTTAGATAATCCTGCTCTCTTGAAGTGGCTTGAAAGTTACTTATCTCTGAGACAGCAGTTTGTTCAAGTTGAAACCGCATACTCCGGTACCACACTGGTAACCTCTAGCGTCCCACAAAGATCGGTCCTGGGGCCTTTGTTGTTTTTAATATTTGTTAATGATATTTCTCTGGAATTCCAGTAAACATCCGACTGTTTGCTGATGATTGTGTTTTTTTTTAGAAAAATCAAAAGTTCTGCGGACTGTGAAGTAGTAAACTCCTCGTTGGAAAAACTGTCTAGATGAAGTGATGACTGGAAAATGTCACTAAATTGATCAAAGACTGTATGTATGTCAATTACTCGAGAAAAGAGCCTATCACTTTTAATTATTTGATTGGGAACCGTAGCCTTCAGAGAGTAAGTTCTTAAAAATATCTGAGGTTGACTATAGCGTCTGATCTTGAATGGAATGTTGATATTAATCAAACCACTAGCAAAGGAATGCGAAAGCTGGGTTTCTTGCGTAGGTATAGGAGGCATGCCTCCTGTAATAAAAAACTACTACTGTATAAAACTCTTGTTCAGTCAGTGCTAGAATCTGAAAGCGTAATTTGGGATCCACATACCTTATCTTGTATTTCAGAACTTGAGCGAATTCAAAGACTAGCAGCGCGCTTTGTGTATAATTTGTACTCTTCATGTGTATCTCCAACAAAACCCTGTAATGACGCAGGCCTGGAACCTCTACAGGAAAGAAGGAGAATAAACCGCCTTATTTTTCTTTACCTTATCGCCGATTACGAGCCTAGAGTAGAGAAAGATAAATATATAACTTTCTTTTGCTCCAGGTCTACCAGATACAGACATAGCAAAACAATAAAGCCATGTAAATATAAAAACGATACGTTTAAGTTCTCTTTTTCTCGTACAATCACCGACTGGAACAGCCTGAAGAATAATCAGGTGGAATATCTGTTCATACCTCACAATTAAGTTACGGAATGCAAGCATTACGGAATGCAAGCATGACGCTTTGCATTGCGTAATGTCACAGCGCAGGCGTCATTTTGAGGTTTAAACGGATGTTCCGCCTCATCATTCGCTGAGCTGTTTTCATGGATCGCAGAGATTGGCTCTTTGAGTGTTTGACGGTAAGTAGACGCGCAGGGATTTTTTAGAGTGTGGCGTTGAGAAGCGTGGTGCAGGTGCGTGGTGTCCGCTTTCGGCTGGCCGCGGTCCGATGGAGCAAACCGAAACAAAAATTTCGTTGACAAATATTTCCCCGAATGCACCTGAACCGATTGGGCGCTTAGTTTTGCATGTTGCCCATTCATAATTTGACGAGAGGACATGTCTTACGGTAGGCAGTTTTCTCTCGTTTTTTCTCGTAATTCGTTCACGCGGTTGGTGCGCGTTCCGGCGCAGTTTGCTAATGTTTGTGCCGGTAGCAGCGTGCCTGCTGGAAGCGAGCCGCGGCCGGGGTGCAAAAACCTCTGCCCTTGAGTATATATTTTATGCTAATACATGTTATATTCTTTATCAGGCAGAACATTTCGCGCAACCATTAGAGTTAGAAAAAATAGGCAACCAAGACTTCCAGTTGCTGATAAAATGTAAGTTTTGAATGGCACCAGCGAATTAATTCTGTAAAAAAAAGAAAATACGAAAGACAAGAAAGCTTTGAAATGGTAGGATCACCATACATCATCCTAGTAATAATTTACATTAGATAGTCCTTTGGTTTGAAAATATTTTTACTGTTGCCTTTCCGGAAACACTGAGGTCAACCGGTGCTCTAGATTTGACAACCCTATTGAAAATTCCATCAAGGTACGTAATTTGGGACACTGACTGCCAGTCAGCAGCCTTGGTGGAACGCGATGGACCATCAGACGTAATCTGATGGTCCATCAGATGACGTCTGACTGCCACTGCCAAGGGAATTTCATCAACAAGGGCAGCATTTATATAAGAGTATAGCTATACGCACTCATAAATATCGCCAAATGCCTCAATAAAACAAAATATTCGAGAAAAAAAAAAAAGCAGCACCAACGCGGATTGAACCCGCGACCACTTGCGTAGAAATCGGGCACCATAACCATTCTGCTACGCCGTCTTTTTCTTTTTTCTTTCTTTATTGTACTATGCTACGCCGTTTCTTAGGAAAGTCGATTTCACCATTCGTTTTATACGAGATGCTTCGGTTGCAAATGCAGTTAAGACTTTAGCACGTTATGGAAAGCACTCGTACATCACTCGCCGTACTTCAGTTCTACTCACCTGCCATGTAGAGTACTTTCGCGCCGTAGAACGATCCTTTTGTTCGCGCGTCTCCGGCTCAGTAGACCTGGTACACCTCGTCGTCTTCAACTACACCGCTAAAGGCCCTTACATCGTCGGAACTCACAACAGGCTGGGTCTTGTCGAGTAGAAATTCTACTAAAATATAAAACACTGCAGAGCTCGTGCAGGATCGACAGGTTGGAGCAAGCGGGCAAACAAAACGAGTCGAGAACGATCGTTCATGAAAGCTCGGCGAAGCCTCTACGGGTGAAGCGAAGTGCCGTTTTCGGCGTTTCGGCGGGCTTCTGATCAAGGTTGTCGGTTGGCTGCGTGTCATATCTCTAACATCAGCGGTTTTATGGGCTCACGTCCCGAAATCGTTTTCTTGTGCATAGACTATTTTTTGTATTCATAGATTTGACGAAATAGTGGTATCCGAACGAACTTTACGTCCTTTGACCGTACGTGTGTCTGCCCGTCAAAGCTTTTTGACGTACAGTCAGAGCCAATCAATGTATAATCAGAATCGCCACCGAGACACCTTGATGGCATTTCGCGGCGGCCGACTGCCACCGGGAAACCATCAGAAAGCCGACAAGTGGAGTCTGACTGGAGTTTGACTGTCGGTCAGAGTAACTTGCTGGCCAATCAGACATGTTTGACGTACAGTCAGGCACAGCCAGCGGTCCACTAGAAAACATTGACTGCCAAACAGGGTTACATTGATGGATTTTTCCTTCGGGAACGCAGTAGCGGACGTTTTGGATTTGGAAATTTGTTCCGGCCCAACGAAACCGTCGGTGAGCTTCGCTTGGAGCCAAACAGGGATGGAGTTCTCGAAGCCTTATACATTTGGCAGAGAGAATACTTTCACTTTCATCGATAAGACGATCGACAGATGAGGTCTATGAGCCCTTCGGTGTTCTCGCCTGTCTAAAACCGTCTTCGACGAATCGTGAAAAACAAACCGCACCTTGACGACTCTCTCGGGTAAATGAGTGTGAAACTATACCCTACGTACAGTTTGAGCCCATCACCGAGGAAAGCTATGGCAGTGACACTCACTGTGACGCAACGCCCGCCGATCCCATGCACGCCCATATTGGATGGGCTAGGCGGTATTTCGTTGAAGCTACGATGCTGGCTCATTTATCCGTTCACCTACGGAAATCGGTTACCTTAACGCGCCGCATTCTGATACTGAGGCTTGCAGACCGTATCAAAGTTTTCGATTTAACGCGCAAAGAGATTCACCGACCAATAAATGGCCAAGCGGGAACACATCTCGCTGGCAGAACTACCGAAATAGAATTCAACCTCCCGTGAACATCGTCTCCACTGACTTTCGGGATCCGTCATTTGTCCATAAAATCTAGAAACTACAAAAAAAAATAATGCTTCAACTGCAACCATAAAATTTCAGAATTTGATACTTATAGAGCCGTAGTGGATAATCAGACTCCAGGTAATATGCACAACATTGATGAAGGGAAGATCACTGAGACCTTTATAATTAACTTAGGGTGCCGCACGCAACGCATAGTAAGTGCTGAACTCCTTGGGGTAGAGAGACGGTTGGCTGTTGTAACATTTAAGGGACAAGATATCCCTAGATTTTTGACATATGATGTCTGCATGACAAGACGTGGTGTCTATTAAATTACCTATCTCAAATTTCCTAAATTCTCCAGGTTTTCCCTAATATTTTATTAAATTCCCTAACCATTTCAAAAGGGGAAAGTGCTGAGGATGAGGTTGCAGCGATTGTTAGGGCTGTTCCCATTTAATCCAAAGAATAAGTTATTGTGAAAAGAGTCAAAGTACAGGTTAGCTGGTGGAAGTCAACCATTTCGTCGTTTACCCTGAGACTGGGGTTTTTTTTGAAGAGCAGAAGTAACAGAAAAAAACAGAGAAACCTGTCTGACCTGTCTGAAAAAACAGACAGGTCTTGAGACCTGTCTGTTTTTTCTGTTACTTCTGCTCTTCAAAAAAACCCCAGTCTCAGGGTAAACGAAGTTATTGTGTTGCTTTGCACCGTTATCACTCGGGCAACTGACACTCAGTGGGAAATCCATCCACGCCGCACACTCCCGCTTCGTTCCGTGTCACTGAGCCTACTTCATAACACACTTTCCTTAACTTAGCCAGCTATTGGACGATTACCCTGGCAACTTCTTGACATTTGCAAATGCTTTTTCAATTCCCTGAGTATTTCAGGTTTTAGAGGTTGGTACACACCCTATGACTCAAAACTTGTGGCCTCTGCCACATGTCGCCAGTTGCGCCAGAAACAAGGCACCTCTTGGAATAAGACGTCACTACTACCCGATGACTGAACGCGCAAAAAGAAACTACCAGTCCCTAAATGCCCCAAACACGGCTCAACCATACGTCGCAGCACTAGTCCCTGGGACCTGGACGGACTGGACCGAGCATTGACCTCAGTGCCTCTTGTGTTAACTGTGTTAACACAAGAGCTGTGTTAACTCTTTTTAGCAGCACCGTCAACGCTCCGAGAAGTTCACACACAGCGCAGCAATAAAACTTCAAGAAAATGAATAAAAAAAAAAAAGAAAAAGAAGCCAAGAGTGTAACGGCACCTAGGCTAGGGGTTCCCTTTCTCGGTAGGGATCCGGCTCCTACGCGGGAGAACCTGACTGCGTCATGGGCGAAATTTTACGTTCTTCGCACAGTGAGCTTCGAACTTCGCCAACCCCTCCACCACCTCAATTCAAGGCGACTGCTGACTCCTGCCGCTACTCCAAAACAACCGCCCCGCCCCCATCGTCTCCGCTGAAAGTTTCTGTCGTTGGTGCATGAACTTACACATTCGTCGGACAGTGGCAACGACCATCATCAACGACGAGTCGACAAGCAGTGCCACACTATCATTGCCTTCATACGATACTTTGATCATGACGCAGGGCGCTAAGAGGGACCACATGGTGAACTCCCTGGTAGCTCTTCAATTAAACCACGCTGAGTTTACCTGCACGGTAAACTTCAAAACATCTATATAGATGTAACCAACCTTTTACCACTTTTCTTTAAAAATGAAAAACAGTTTTGTCAAGGTGCACGTTTGTAAGCCATACCTCCGGTAAAGGGTGCCCAGATTATGAGCACAACCGAGGGTTATTCAATTTAGAAAATGTTTTGTATGACATATGTTCCATTGCACAAGAAAGGTGTGCGAAAGGAAAAACCCATGTTCAACCAACACTGTGATATTTCACACAAGGACGTCCCAGCCAAGCTTCGACTTCCAATAAAAACAGATTTTTATTTCAGTTGCTCCAATTGAGCAATAAAAAACGCTCAATTTAGAAGAGGCACTAAATTCGCTGTAACCCAATTTATTGATTTTAGAAGTCCATAAACACAATAAATAAATAAATAAAAACTCAAAGGAAAGGTTTTTTTCTTAGGCAAACTACTAGCACCCAGATGTTTCGGTGGCGCCCTCTAATGGTTTCCCCTTGACTTGAGGACCAGGATTTTTCTCGTCGGGACGTCAAAAATTGTATTCATGGCTACTTATTATCAGTTGCGAACTAAGCTCGGTGCTGCGTGTAGAAACTGCGATAGAAGCTTGAAGTCGTCGCATTGTTAAAATAAAACCTTCAAAGTTAATAAAGACATCATAGTGAGCGTTTGCCCAATCGCAACAGCCGATCAGATAGACGCTTTTTGGTTGCCAGTGTCACCAATAACCCCTCGTGTTTCTTTTTTCTCGATTGAGGAGTTCCCTCTGAGTCATTCTTTGTTTACAAAGCCTTAATTTTTCTCACCTCATTCTTGGCTGTTACACAAAATGATTAACTAATGCCAGCTCACCTGCCTGCACGTTGACTCTCTTTTCGCTATACTATATCTGTTCACAAAAAGATGTTCCCTTTTGAATCACGATTTGGTGTGAGCAATTCACTGCGGAGTTATCTGTTACTGCTGATTCCAGGTGTGCTGCCATACCATGCCGACGTTAACCACATGTTTCGCACGTAGCTCTGTTTTGAAGTACCGGTATCTAGTCGTCTGACAACACTTGCAACTTCCAGTGCTCATGTCTTGAAGTTTCGGGTCCCACAGCAACTGAAAAAAGAAAGAGTATAAAAAAAAGACTGAGGTTCGGTGCTTATGGCTTTCAGTAACTAAGTCTTAACTAACGCGTCATGCGTGGGTTGAGAGCGTGAACATTTCTATCTAATCGGTATATGCTGGAAGTAGAAAAATCGTTGCGCCGCCATGTTTTATATATCCAATTCTTTTTTTTTCTGCAGAAAGCAGTTTAAAAATTACTCAGCAAGCACGTGCATTGCTTCAGGATTTATGCAGCTCTCGGCTACCATTTCAATTACAATATATCGTCAGGAATGTGCACGACGTCTTTGAACTATATTATTGTTCAGCATTGGCTCCTTAGTGGGCATTGAGTGACGTGAGGAATACATGCACCTTGTGCAATGTGGATATTTTGTCAATTTGTTATTTTGGTGCAGCTTCTGCAGCAAAACGTATTATGTTCAATCTGCTGTTCTTGACCAGGATTGTTCTTTTTAATTAGCTACTCCACCCTGAAGTTTTTCAGATATTTACCAGATATTTGTGTTGAGCTGGCAACTTTTCAGAGGCAGTGTGTGGACACTGAAAAAGGACTTAGGAGATCAGATTTGTCTTTTTTGGGTGCCCAGATAATTCAACCGTGACTTGGGGTGAATCCAAAGTCGAGCATTGTACGCCGTCGAGCTTTGTACGTCGAGCTTTGTACGCAGAAGTTAGGTATTCAGTTAGACACGTGAAATCTTGAACGATCGCATCGCCTAGGCAGATATCAGCCAGAGAAAAAAAAAGCATTTCGGCTGCCGGATTTAAGCTAGAAGGTACCCCTTTTTTTGTACAAGAGGTGTTCTTTTCTTTCAGTTTGTGCGACTTGGCCGTAGCAACCTTTTCAAGTGCGGGAGAAGCCTGAAGGTACCATTTGAAGTTCGTTTTGATAAGTTGCATATTAATAACAAACGTTTTTTCTCTTTCACCCGGAGTCACAGTCTGTCGTCGAACTATTACAACCAAGGGCCTGTCCGTATAACAAACAAAAGGCTCTACCTTCCCCCCGTTATGCCGCAGCACGCGATAAAAACCAAGAATTATCTGTCCTTTTCACAAATATCCGCAGCATCATGTCAAGCCGAAATAAGCTTCATAGCGTACTGGAGGACAGTTCATCAGATATAATTATCCTAACAGAACGTGGCTGAAACCCGATATCGAAAATAAAGAAATTTTTCCCACTCATCTTAACTACAACATATTCCGGCTTGATCGGCTCGGCAGACAGGGAGGCGGTGTGCTCATTGCCATAAAAAGACAAATTTCTTCTTCTGACATCTCTTTAATGAATCATGGTTTAGAACTCTTATGCATATGCGTTTGTACGTCATTTAGTAAAGTGGTTCTTGGTGTCTGTTATAGGCCACCCGATTGTGTTTCATCCTTTCATAGCGAACAATACTCAGTCCTACTTAATGTAAAAAACCGTTCTTCAGAAACCGACATCGTATTATTTGGTGACTTCAATTTTCCTTTTATTGACTGGTCAAACCGATCAGGGGGAAGCTCTGCAGCTAACCTGTTTCTGGATATGTGTCTCACTTTTAACTTTACACAGGGAGTTGACCAACCTATTTGTTCAGATAGCATTCTCGACTTGATCCTAACAACATCACCTTATCTTGTCAAATCTATCAACTACTGTGACGGGATCACCGATCATAAGCTTCTGCATATTGACCTGTCACTACCCGTCCTTGTGAAACATCCCATTTGCAAACTCATTCACGAGTATAACAACGCCGACCATGAATCAATAAACCGTGAGATGACCACTTTTTTTTACTTCTTGAACGCGAATTTTTATCGTAGGTCAGTAGACGAAAATTGGGTGCTATTTAAAAATAAATAAATAGTATCGTAAATATTCTTCTTCCCACCGTTCGTATACGCACCGACTCAGCTAAACCATGGTTTACCAATACACTGCTTTCCTTAACAAGAAAAAAAGACTCTTTAATTGCAAAAGCTAAACGTGTTGAAACGACACAGGCCTGGGATGTTTATAATTCCGCCCCACATGCATATACCCGTAACCTTAGAATGTCAAAGAGAAATTATGTTTTTATTGAATTACATTGCATACTTTGTGTTAATCCTAGAAAGTTTTGGAAGTTGTTGTCGCCAAAGAATAACATCTCTTCCATTCATCTTACTCACGCTAACGGTGACCCTATTCCAGAGAGTGACTGTCCAAGGGTTTTAACAAACAGTCTTCATCAGTGTTTACTAACGACTGCTTGGACTCCGTCCCCACTCTCCCTGAAGAACTTTACGAGCACATGCATCCTATTAACGTTAACTGTACCGGTATTAAAAAACTGATTGTTAAACTAAAACTTATTTCGTCGGCTAGACCCGATAACATTAACTCTAAAATTAAAAAAAAAACAAAAAAAAACATCAGTGTTATTTCTAGTGAGCATTTGAAACTCATCTCCAATCAGTCCTTATCTCAAAGCTGCCTTCCATCTGACTGGAAGGTTGGAAGGTTTATCCCAGTCTTTAAACAGGGCAGCCGCTCTTCCGCATATAATTACCGTCCAATTTCTTTGACTTCCATTTTATGCAAACTATTTGAGCATATCCTCTACTTCATTATCATGAGGCACCTATCATCACATTCCCTTTTCTTTAAACAGCAGCACGGTTTCCAAAAGTGAATTTCCTGCGAAACGCAGCCCTGCGACTTCATCTATGATTCGCACACTAAGCTTGAATGTCATGTACAGGCTGAAGCAGTTTTTCTTGATTTTTCCAAAGCGCTCAACGATGTCCCCCATAAACGCCTTCTTTCTAAACTATCATATCTGTGCCTCGACCAATTAACGTTTGCATGGATTCGTGACTTTTTTTCTTCCCGTGTACAACTCACGTCCATTAATGATCAGAAATCTTCCCTAATAAATGTATCTTCTGGTGTTCCCCATGGGTCCTTCATTGAGCCCTTACTCTTTTTATATTTATTAATGATATTCCTATAAGGATTTCTTCAAAAATACGGCTTTTCACCGACAAATGCGTCATCTAAAACAAAGTAACTTGTGTGCAAAATAATAACCAGCTATAGGAATATCTAGATAAAATTAACAATTGGTGCAAAGAGTGAATAATGCCAATAACAAGTGTAAATGCAAACTAATTCACTTCGCCAGGGAAAAAGCAACCCTGTCATTCAATTACTTCTTGGTGCCCGGTCTGATTGAGAACGCTACTGTGTATAAATGCCTCGGTGCAAGACTAACATCTGACCTTTCCTTGGATAACCACATCGAAGCCATTACTGCCGATTCATCTACAACTCTTGGACTAATCAAACGTAACTTAAAAAGCGCTCCAGCCTTTGTCCGTAAGCTGACCTTTGGCACGTACGTCAGACCAAAATTAGAATATGCCTCAACCATTTGGGATCCCCATCAACTGTACGTCATCAATATCCTAGAGGCAGTTCAGAACAGAGCTGCTCGCTTCATGTAATCCACCTATGACTTTCCTTTCAGTATCACAGCGCTAAAAACTCAACTAACCATGTCCTCTTTGCAGCTTCGCAGGAACGTCTCTCAACTGTGCCTTATTCACAAAATCTACTACCACATCCTAGACCTCAAAACCACTTTGTTATTACCCCCCGACCGAATATCTTCTCGCCTCAACAAGGTCTGCCCCATCAAACGCATTTCTGGCTCTACTAACGCTTTAAATCGGTCATTTCTTCCTCAAGCCATCAGCGACTGGAACAGTTTCCCATCCTCCATTGTCACCATCTTAGACCCTGCTGATTTTTCCTCTGCAGTAAAACTACACCTTTCTTGTCATTAGCTTGAATTTTGTGTAATTTTTCGAGTTCCAGATATTATCATGCGTGTGTTTTGGCTTTTATAATGTTCAAATTCTGATTGCGCCCCCCCACCCTTATGTAATGCCCTTAGCGGGCTGCAAAAACCCCTGGATGACGCGCGAAATAATTCTAGTACGGAAAGTAAAAAGAAACCGTAGAAGTCGAGTTCACAGTTCCTCCCTCCCCTGCCTAAAGGGCGGTTCAAACAGACTCGGAATACGGAACCCGGGAGCCGGAACCCGTAGTGACGTAATCACTTCCGGCTCCCGTTTACGGGAGCTGACGTCACGGTTTGATATGAACGGCGCGCGGAACGGGTCTCCGTATACGGGAACGTGACGTCACGGCGGCTCCCCAGGCAACCAATCAGCGGCTGTCGTCAAGCCGGGTCGTCGCCCGGGGGGGCCCGGGCAGCCCGGGCGCGCGGCGCGCTCCGTCTAGAGCGGCGCTCGCTTTGTTTCGTGATGGCGTCGTCTCGGCAGGATCCCGGCTACGAAGCTCGAATTGCCTCACTTATGAACCTTTGTGTAGTGAGGTGCGTCACAAATGCAAGAACTATCACCTCGCGTCGGCTGACTACTTTCGCGGCTGCGTGTGAGCAGTACCTACGGAGCGTGAAGAAAAAGAAGAAGCGAAAGGCCGTCCGCGAGCTTCTGAAGCCTCGAAAAATGCTCGACGAGCATGTCACCATCGTGAGACTACAGTCCTACAGTGTTCTGAGACAGATGTTCGAAGACCCCGACGGCTGGGAATTCTTTGGGTGCTTCCGAATGTCACGAGCAAGGTAGGGTGTGCTGCTTTTTATTTTGGATTATTTTCATGTTATATATCAAGTGGCATTCCACATGGGCCCGCGCGTCGCTCGCAGGAATACTCACCTGGAGCGTGCGCTCCCACAGTGAAAGCACGTTTATATCATTTTTAACGCGGCAGGATCACGAGAGCAGCTTTCGTAACAGTCACATGCTTGTCAAATTTTACTGCGTCTGTGCTATAAAAAAAAATAGCAGTGGCATGCACATGTGCAGCTCGTACGACACACTCTTTTGGTCCACAAAATCTGGTCACGGTGTTGTGCTGCTTTGAGTGCATGTATGAGGAAAGCCCGTTGTACTTCCTTGTCCTTTGTGCTAGCTAGGATGTGTGATTACAAGCTTTCTGCACGAAAGCTCGCGCTGCAGAGCCCAGGGATCTTGGGTTCAATCCCCACCTTTGCCCGTTTCGATCTGGATGAGCATCGTACCAGCAGACGTTCGTGTTTCACTACTGCGTGACGGGTGTTAAAACCCTAGGCTAGCGGTCGTACAGTACTGCCTAAAAACTGGTCTACAGCGCGTACCAGTGTCGTTGACATTTTTAACCTTCTAAGTGTGAGATGTAGCTCGCACGCACAATGGTTGCATCTAGGCACGTAGCCAGGGGTTTTGTTTCAGGGGGGAGGAGATTTTGTCGGTCGCAGAGTGCCCGAGGCTGGTAAAGCATTGTGTATAAAAAAAAATGAACGAATGAGTTGCTTCATTACAATTGTAGTGAACAAGCATGCCCTCAAAGCTGGAAGCTTGGTACATTTGCTTATTAATAACATCCCACTGCCTTTCCGGTCTCTTTGCAGCACCAGCCACTGCCTGCCTCTACAAACGGCCTTTCTAAACGCCACGGATATGTGCATTGAAAATGCCGTTTCATCGGGTTGCAACCACCTCCCGTGTCTCCAAAACCGTGTCAATAAATTATTAAAAGCAGTATCGAGTTATTTCACTTGTCCCGGTCCTTGTGGTCGCTACGATACCTGTCGTAGATCCAGGGGTACCGCTGAACTAGCTAACTAGTCGATAGGCTTTCTCGGGTACGTCAAACGCAGCGGCACTCTTCTTTGCAGCCTGAGCTGCTTTCCTGACGTCGGAGACGGGCGGGAAGTTCATCGCCGGAGCATTTCTTGCAAGCAAGCAAGGAGCGACTGAGGCATTCGCACGCGGAACAACGTGAACGCCGGTGGCAAGGAGGGCGGAGTAGAGAAGCGCGCCGCGCTGATTGGCCGCGGAGAAAATACGGAAACTTACGTCACGACCCGGGAAGGAGAAAGTTGAAAAAATTTCAACTCTTCAGTCCGGGTGCCGGAAGCCGTATTTACGTCACCGCCCGTACGGAGGGAGCGCTGACGTCACTACGGGTTCCGGCGCCCGGGTTTGCAGTCCGGGTCTGTTTGAACCGGGCTTAAAGCGAGCACCAGCAGCTAAAATTCGCACAAGTAAACAGTTCTATCATTCCAATACACTCACACGATTCCTTAAGACAGATCCAGCGAAGTTCTGGCGACACCTCAGCTCAAATTAACAAAAAACAGTCGATTATGTCAAAATTGGGGAAAAGTTGGTTCACGACAAACCGCAAATAGCTACGGAGTTTAATCTTTTCTTTCAGTTAGTGTTCTCGAAGTCTTACACTAGACATTTCTCCTTTAACGGAGAAACTGAAATAAGCTCACAGTTCATCACATTTGAAGGTATCTTTTCTATGCTACTTAACCTCAAACCTAAATCGTCAAATGGTCCTTATTATATACCAAATGCATTTCTTCGTCGTTACGCCGAGTGGATTTCTAGATTTCTTGTTGTTATCTTCCAGATGTCATTTTCATGTGGCGTTGTTCCCTCAGATTGGCGAATTGCTCGGGTTGTACCCGTTTTTAAAAAAAGGAGACCGTACAATGTTAACGAATTATCGCCATATTTCACTCACCAGCTCTTCGTGTAAACTACTGGAACATATAATTTATAAGTACATCAATGATTTCCTCGATAAACTTGAAATAATATCGTTTTTTCAGCATGGGTTCCGAAAGGGACTTTCTACTACTACTCAACTCATTTCAACTATTAATTATTTTGCTTCTATAGTAGATAGGCCTGGTCAAGTCGACGTCATCTTCCTTGATTTTAGCAAAGCCTTCGACAGAGTTCCTCAATCCGGTCTTATATGCAAACTAAATGAGATTGGCCTTCCCAGCGCAGTTGTTCAATGAATTTCAGCTTATCTTCAAATGCGAAAAAAATTCGTCGATGTAGACGGTCACCATTGTGATCCTCTTCCTGTAATTTCGGGTGTTCCGCAGGGGAGTGTCCTTGGCCCTCTTCTTTTTTCAATTTTTATTAATGACCTCACTTTTTGTATAGATAATAGCGTGAGTATTCGTTTATTTGCGGACGACTGTCTATTCTTCAAGGATATTAACTCTACTAGGGACCAAGTTGTTCTGAACGAAAGTCTTAATGTAGTTTCTAGCTGGTGCGATCGTTGGGAGATGAAGTTTAACCAAGAAAAGTCCTTGTACATGCGCATCAATAACAAAAAGTCCTCTCATCAGTATGAATACTTTATTGCTAATGGCTACATCTCTCGGACGATGAGCTTTCAATATCTTGGTATAACAATTTCTAGCAACTTATCTTGGTCCTCACACATTGAACACGTTTGTGCAGCTGCCCGTCGAAAACTAGGTATGATAAGGCACAAGCTTAAGCAAGTGCCTTCTCATGTGAAGGCACCTATAACAGTGCCTATAACACATTGATAAGAACGAAGTTAGAATACGCCTGTACAGTCTGGGATCCATTCACAAAAAAATATCAAGATACTGGAAGATGTTCAAAAGCAAGCAGCTCGTTTTATATTTAATCGCTACCACCCGCATGACTCACCTGCTGCCTTAATTCAAAGTAACATCATCTCTCTTGAATCACGAAGGAAGCCTTAATTCAAAGTAACATCATCTCTCTTGAATCACGAAGGAAGCTAGCTAGACTAAAATTTCTTTATCGACTCTGGTTTAAAAACTCCGGCTTGAATCGTCGTCGTTTCTTCACCCATCCTCGACTGGGCGCACAAGGCATGACCATCCGCATAAAATAACTCCAGTATTCGCTCGAACAAAGGCGTTTAAATACTCCTTCTTTCCTAGAACCATAACAGAATGGAACAACCTACCTCATCACATATTTATATCTGACAATGTTTTGGAGTCGATTGAGCGATTGTTTGATGTGCAACTCTTTGCATTGTGTTTTATTTTCGTGTTCCCCACTACCGCCACCCCTCCCAACTTTGTTGTGAGCTATCACATTTTTTTACGCATTTGTTTTTGTGCTTCATTACAATTTTTGCATAATTTTCCCCTGTTCCCCTCTCCCATTTTACAGATTACCTGGTGTTGCGCTTTTTTGACTCCACTTTTGTAACCCCAAATCCTGCTTGGGCCGCAATTGGCCTGCAGTATTCCTAAATAAAATAAAATAATTAATAAAAATAAACGTGAAATAAATGAATGAATGAATATATAAGACTGCGGGACATTCCTGGAGTACTTTAATTCTTCTCTATACTGAAAAACAACAACATTGAATATTTGTATTCTCGAAAACGGCTGGAAATGATTCCCCAGGGGCCGTCCTAAAACTGTAAATCTTGGGAACGACGTAATTCGAAGGAAAAATGATATTTTGAAAAAAAAAAAAACAATCTCTCGCTTGAAATAAATCACGTAGTTTTCAATATGGTGTAAAGCTAGAACAGGAGTGGCCAAGCTACGGCTCGCGAGTCGCATGCGGTCGCACCGACGACTGCCCTGCCTCCCTCCCGGTCACAGGAGCTCTTCCCCAAAAAGAGAAATGGAAAACGTTTTAAATTGAAAGAAATGTTGCAGTTTGGTAGTCATGTGCTACTGCTACCTTCCGTACAGTTGGACTACTTTGGACTCAGATAGATGAGAAGTAGTTCGAGGGAGTTTCGTTTATTTCTCTAGACAAAAGTTTGCACTGCAACCCCCGCCCCCCTCCCCTCCCAGGGCTCTTAGAAGCTTCGTGGTTTTGTATGCAGCTCTTAGGCCGGGTCAGCCTGGCCACCACTGAGCTAGAACATCCAGGAGTTAACTGGACATGGGTTCATGGTGTGGCGGGACAGGCAGTCAACGTCTTGAGGGAGCTAAACATAAGGATAAGTCATGTCAAAATCACACTCGCATTCAAGGGCTTACGGTACAGACTCTTTCATAGAGGAAAGCTAGCATAATCTAGCATGTGGTTAGTGATCACAAAAAATAAAAAAAAAGTACGGGCGTCAAAACAAGAACGGCCGAAATTTTGTGACTGCCCAGACAGCAACTAAGCCATTGCGTTTGTTGCGAGTAGCAAAGTGCTCACTCAGTTTTGCCCTCCCTGAAGCTGGTAGAAAAAAGAAAGACAAGGTTTTTTTGTTTTTGCAAAAGAGGTACTCGTATTCTTAGTTTTTGTGGTTGTTGTTAAAGACATGTTTATTCAGTCTAATAAAGGAAAGAGAGAAAAGGAGAACGATGGGAGGCTGCCCTTACTCCAGGGCTCCAGCGGATCCTTGTCGCATTACTTCCAAGGTATATGTTACTTCGCTGTCTTTCGACACTTAGCAGTCACGGCCAACTTCGGTCCTTAACAGGACGAAAACATACGAGAACAGTTCACGGCTGGAGCGCTGTCTACAATTCGAGAACGGCTGCTCCTGCAAAGTAACCTTCCCTTTGAGCAAGCTGTTCAAATCGTCCTGGACATCGAAAGGGCAAGGCCGAAGCCAAAGAGATAACCGTTAATAAAGAAAAGCAACTCACATGCAACGTCCCGCACGCCGGTCAGACCGTCGACCACCCTCAACGACTTTCACGTGCTCCGTTCTCCCGCCAATGAACGGGGCGTCCCTTTTGTCTCAAGTAGAATTTACAATCTCGATCCGAGGTATAACGACCAGCAATCGGCTTCGTCCATTGCACTCGGACCGCCGCGCCGAACGTTTCAAACGTGAACACCTAAGCGGCGAGAGACTGCATATCGCGAAGATTGATTACGCGCAAATTGTGGATTTGGGGTGGACTGAAGTAACTGAGGATGGACCGCTGTCAGAGCTACGACACGTGTCCAGCACGAGAAAGGGCGTGCAACGGTAGCGGCCAGAGTGGACACTTCCAGCGCGTGTGCCGCCTCAGGCATCGACCTTTCCGAGGAAAATTCCTCGTGCGGGTCCAAGAAATCTTTGCGGACAGAGAGGATGACGATAAACAGGTTTGCTGTGTATCTACGCCATCCCGGATTAGATTTTACATCAACGTAAGCATCGACGGTAGACCACTTTTCGGGTAAAGGCCCATCAGTGTCCATCGTCAAGAATGAAATCTTTCAAAACCATTTCGATCATCCCACCGCCGGTGGCTCCACTCGTTATATTTCGGCAACGTATGGAGGTCCTGGGCGCATTGAACAGAACAGTGACGTTCAAGAATTGTTCAGCCAGGGTTCTGTTTTAAATAGCCAATGCCGGCACATCATTGTTGGGGATAGACTAGTCTCTGAATCTTCAGATTTAAGGTTCAGCAATGAGTTTTCTTTATGAGAAGGCTGATGTCTGGACAAAAACCTCCGAACAGAGATTTGAGATTGTCTTGACTCTCGACCCATCATCTTCGGGTCGCTGCTCTACAGGAGCCCCTTAGCGTCACGACGAGCAGGCGACATGGCCTACAAAGGCACCTGCACACGCCACAGAGCGAAACGAGATGGCGGACTCTATAGCGGCTGCACCCCATATCCTGCCTTCAACCCCAGGAATCTGCAGCTACGTATGATGGATTTCTGACACAAGTTGTTTCTCCAGGCTTTGAGAACGTGGCGAAACTCTAGTTACCGTTACCGGACTTTCCAACATCCTCGAAGGACTACAATCGCCTGTTCATTTTCGAGCTGGGTCACTTGTAAGGTATACACTCACAAGGTGAAAATTCGGAAGTCAGTTTCACCTGTGCAGATTAAAATGCATCGCACTCCATTGATGGCGAAGAGAGAGAGATCAATTTGCATCTGTGAGAACCACCGAGTAGCAAATAAAGCTGTATTCATTGGGAGTTATCCTCTTCTTCATGCTGAGGACCTTCTAAGTGCGCTGCATCGCGCGGAAGCTTTTTCCAAATGGGACTTTCCGTCAGCTTACCACCAGGTCACACTTCACCTTGACTGCCTAGACTTGACCGCGTTTAAAACGCACAAAGGCCTATTCATCTTCGTGCAGGTTTGTTTCGACATCGCATCTGCTCCAGCAACTAGAGCGAAGATAATGAGCTGGTCATAATATCAGAGAAAGCGAAGCTTAATATTTATCCTTGGCTTTTTGTCTAGGTAGAAATAGAATACGAAGATCAAACGAATTGACGGCTGGTCTCAGCTACGAACACTGTTTCTACTCTTGTATTAGAGGCGTTGCACTACTTTATGCCAATCGGCTGTCTTAATTTTCATATCAGGTTTTCTTAACAGAAGCTTCGAATATTAGCGGTAGCCGGGTGGCACCAAATTTAGATCTCCAAGCTTCATGGCACATGATATTCGGACCAGGAGATTCATATATACATATTTCATAACCTGTAGTGTTTTCCGGCATAATGCTACCTTGATTACGTACTTCATTTATGTCTTGATTTTTTTTCTACTTTTGTCGGGGCAAACAAAAAAACAATAGTAATATCTTTTAATTTTAGCACTGGACGAACATGGTAGCTACGCACGCGTTAGAAATGCAATTCTTTGCCAGGTTTGTGGCTGAGTGGGCACTGCCTTTGAATCTATTCAATTTCAGTTCCCGGCCCTTTTTTACTCTTTACTTTGACATTTCACGAACCGTTGATCTCACAAGGGCTGCTCTATACCCTAGTGTGAGTGTGCAAACCTGCCTACGTCCGCGAAAGCGACGCATGCTGAGGACGTTTTCAAGCAGCCGCACTTCAAGAGCTAGTCTGATCACCGTGGATTGAAAACGCTTTGTTTTGGCGCCAGTCTGGAAACTTCGGGTACGCCTAAGCAATGCTTGACTATCAGGCGATTTACCCACACCAGCAGCAAGATGGCGGCGCCCAGAGCTCGTACTTGCAAATGTGTATAGATCCTTCCAATAATCAAATCTGCGCGCTGCCATCCCAAGTTGTGGAACGCGTCCTGAGCACGCGCAGTTGCTTTCTTCTGCGGAATATCAGACGACGCGTATGCGTCCATATCCCAAAACTCGGCATTTTTAGCCTGGGTGATAAGTGCTGGAAAGTCTATTGGCCTTTCGCTTGTGTATAAGAGGGCTCTCGCCTCATTCGTGTCAGTTCATTCTGAAGGTGCCACAGGCATAGATAGCGAAACGTCTATTTTTTTTGTTCCTTAGTTGTGTTAAGTCGGAATTAACTTTCTGCACTTTTCGCCCTTTGCTTCGATGAATTACCCCGACCTTTGGCACATTTTTGCACACATTGAACGCTTAGTTGTAGGTTCCTGGACGCCACGTGACTCGAAAAATGTTTGAGTATGTATTAAGGGTGGAACGACTTTGAATATATCGCTGAAATGTATGTTTGGGCTAGTCGGTTGATGGAGAATCTTGTTTTAAAACTGCGCGGCAAAAGAAGGACAAAGTAAAGACGAGACAGAAGACAGTGCTCTAGTCGGTCTCGTCTTTACTTTGTCCTTGTTTTGTCGTGCTGTTTTAAACCAAGATGTTGAATAGACCCCTTTCAAAATACGGCACTCTGTTGGCAGCTGTGAAATCCCTGCACAATGGCGGAGTAAAACCTCAACGTCACGGCACACTGTAAAAAAACACATCACTAAAAAGGTGATGATCGCAGTGACGTTGCACTTTCGACGCTGTTTGATTGGCTCGTCGGCTCGAGGTGTTGGCCGCGCTCCGACGTTCGCTATCTTATGGAATGACTTGCACGTTCCTCGATGCAGTCGCTCCGCCATTGTGCTGTGGCTCCGACCATCTAACAATCGTCACGTGACTTTTGAAAGTGGTCTATAACATCCAAGCTGTATTTGGCTCACAAATCGGATTTCAGGAACTGCTTTGTGTCGTCGTCCTCAAGAAAAAAAAAAAAAAAAAAAAACCTTCAGCGATTTGAGCGAAAAGTGCATATCACGCATACAACATAGAGCGCAGCATTCGTTTCAAAAGGCCAAGCAGAAAACAAGCATCCGAACCACATAATGAATGATAAGGCTCTCCTGATAACAATGCGAAGCACGTAGCGCTCACTGAGGCGACGGCAGCAAGCGACTTGGGGAGTGACGGCCACTAGCGTTTCATATATAAAAAGTTTTGGTACAGTGCATTTACCTTTTATTGCGAAAGCACAAACTATCACATGGAACGAAGCCGGTTTCTGTAGCAGCGAAATGACACCTAAATTCCCATTGGCTGCGACGCGTCATGTGGCTCCTTAGCAACGGCGTCATCGTTGCTTCGGAGCCAGCCGAACTTCTGGCGGCGCAACGGGAGGAGGGGGGACGGGGGGGGGGGGGGGGGGGGGGACGCGGGTATGCGGTGGCCTGACGTTAGGCCACGCAATCGTATGCTCGAGGACGACGCCGTCCTCGGCGTCGTCCTTGAGGTCGTCTTAGACGTCGTCCTTGGAGTTGTCCTCTAGGCGTCGTTCTCGACGTTGTTCTATACGTCGTCCTTAGGGTCGTCCCAGAAGTCGTTCTAGACGCCGTCCTAGACGCCGTCCTTGACGTCGTCCTCGAGGACGTCCTAGAGGTCGTTGAAGACGCCGTACTTGGCGTCGATCTCTTGGACGCCGTTCTGGACTTCGTCCTATACGTCGTCCGAAACTTTAATACATCTAGAAACATCGCTCGAAAACATTTCACCCGCGCGACTACACTGCTTTCGCAGACTTACACGTAAGAGTCTTAAAATGCCCTTGAAAAGGAACATTTCTTTTTAAACAGACAGGTTGGGACATGCGTGTCGAAAAATTATTCTACCGAAAACAAAACATTTAGCGCAATATCGACGGCACGAGACGCGATTGAGTCGGTAGTCGCCTCCTTTCCGCTTGTATTTTGTTTCGGCATTTCGGGCGCGTGGAGGAGAGGTGGATCGGATGGGCCATCACGATGAGGTTGAGAGGAAGTATGAACATTCCATGACGTCGTGAACTTTGGGCGCAAAATTAAAAAAAAAAATAATAATCTGGCGCCGTCAGTGTTGTTCCCATTTTTAACTTTTGTTTACATGCGTGTCAAAACCAAACTGTGTAAAAATATCCTCTTTTAGTGGCTTTTGAAGTGTCCTCTTAAATGTTTTCTTTCGTCAATCATTTGGTATAGACCCTTTTGCTGTTTACAAACATTAAGCGCCACTTCCGTCCCCAGCGACTTCCGGTCGGACTGTCTTTGCAAACCTGTTGAACTTGGTTATGTCACCAGTGCTAAAAAGCTTGAATGCTACAAAGGCAACAAAGCTGGAGATCTAACGGGGTACATTCGGCTATATTCTATTAAATCTTGAAGGAGGCAAGTTAGTTTCAAAGAATACTTGAAACATTTTAACGGATCTCGCACTCTTGCGTTATTTTGGTGTTCATGTGGAGGGTTCCTGGTGAAACGTTTCGTCTACATTTCAATCAGCTGTGTTAAAGGGATAGTTCAACGCGATCTGAAATATAGCCATCGTGCTCAGAAATAGGCTGAATGCGATCCACAATGTTCATAAATAACAATCGCACGTTTGTATCTTGAGCCTCACGACTGTATTTTTCGTTGTAAACGCCCACTCTGGCAAGCGCTCTGAGAGCAGCCAGCGGAGAGCACGTGACATTGCCGGAATCCTGACGTAGATTGTCTCGGGACGAGCAAAGCTGCGGCGAGGCTGACGTCAAGAGGATGTCCTAAATAAAAAAAAATAAAAAAAACTGTAAGTGCGCAGGAGAGCTGCTGGATGTTGATCATGATGTAGAAAACCAGAGACTCTGGTAAAGCGGGAAACTTTGTCCAAGAAGAAAGACAGAAAGCCGTTTCAGCCACCAAAGCGGGCGAAGGACACCATCGATCGGGCCACCGCAACAAACCCCATTGCTGCTTTTATGTGAATTTTCAGTAACGTGTTAGAGCCTCGACATGGGAAAAGGGGGACCAGTGAAGGTTTAAAAGGGAGCGTTTAATCACGTCTGGCGGGTACGCCTGCCCAGCAAAAAGAACGGTGCGCCACGCGGGTGGTGGCGCGAGCTTGGGATAAGTTCTCTTCTTTTGCGAGGGCGCTAACACTCGGCCATCCTGAAATTCAAGTGTCCTCACTTGATGTTTCTTCGTTTCAGCTTGTCGACGGGTCGACGGGAGCTGTTGACGCGTAGAAACGTTGAGTCCGCTTGTGGCCAGGTATATCTTCAATGCGGTAGGTGTCATTAGATAGTCGCATTGACTTTCGGCTGCAAGTGCGACTTCTTCTTTTTCTTCTTTCTCGAGCCTCCCTCGTTGCTCACGGAAGGTTTGTTGTCGTAGCCGCTGATTCGTATTGTGGTGAGGTCGTTTCCTTGGTTGTCTTCTTGCCGACGGGTTTTCGCTGAGCACCCGCTTGCGGCTGCCCTTGCCTCCTTTCTGCTTGTTCGGTGGTGCTCGCCAATTTCCTTCTGACTGTCTACTCTGATGTTGAGACTCATGAGGGTCGTCGTAGGAAATGATGCAGGGCGTAACCCGATTGCCCCTCTTCTTCACGTGGCATTGGTGACCAAAGTGGCCTGGGCCTGCGCAGTTGTAGCAGTAGCATTCCTTAACTGGCCGCGTCTTGAAAGGCGCTCGCACGATAGGACCGTCCTCTGTTGTAAGATGGTATCTCCTCCACATATCAGGGCAAAACTGAGGTCCTGTTCGTACATCTTCCGCTTCGATCGGTTCCAGGAGATCCGTCGTCCTTCGTTTGATGACGGTTTCAGATATTTCTGAACACCAGGAGCCACTGGCTGCTACATCGCCTTTTGTAATATTGACGTTGGAACTGGACATGTTCAACACAGGCAAAACCGTATCGCCATCTTCTGTGACGTTGATTGCACAAGGAGGCAAACAGTGTTCCTTGCCTTCTTGCATCTGCAACTGTGCGTCAACAAAGATCGCCTTGGCATTCTTTTCTGCCTTTGAACCGGGTGCCGCATCGGATCGGTGGAAGGCTTCCCCGACGGCGGTGAGTCGGTCGTCCAAACGTTTGAGGCACTCCAGCAGATCCTCTGAAGTAGAAAACTTGACAGCGCTCAGGCTCCGAATGAGCGTTTCGTCACTGATGCTGGACTCTGCAGTGGTCTTTGGTCTTGCGTGTGCTGGGTTGCGGGACGAAGCAGGTCAGCCATGCCTGCGACAGCTCCTCGCACGGCAGCTTGTACAACCTCTTGTACAATAGTCTGAAGCCCAGACAGATCAACTGTCGGTCCATACAACCCAGTCTGGATTGTTGGTGGAACGTTTGCTGGGCCTGCCAGCGGTATTCGTTGCCCCACGGTGTCGGTGTCGGAGCGTTCCGAATCTTGACCTGCCACGCCATCTTGGCTCGTGGTTGCGTCGTCGCTACCGCCAAGGCTCCTGCTCCCTGTTCCAGTCGTAACGGTTGCTGGAAGTCGGGGTGGGCCCGCCGCCGCAGTCTGCCGTATTCGGTTCCGCTCGCTCCGCCGAAGCCCTTCCTCGTCCATGTCGAGGTGCTGGTCGGTGCCGCTGCTGTGACGATTTGTGGTCACAGAAGTCGACTTGCGCTCGGTCGTGGTTACTGGATCACGCTTGGTCTATCCCACTTCTGAGATGTTAGAGCCTCGACATGGGAAAAGGGGGACCAGTGAAGGTTTAAAAGGGAGCGTTTAATCACGTCTGGAGGGTACGCCTGCCCAGCAAAAAGAACGGTGCGCCACGCGGGTGGTGGCGCGAGCTTGGGATCAGTTCTCTTCTTTTGCGAGGGCGCTAACAAACGGGTTTTTCTTCTATAATCTTGTAGAGGGACCATAGCGACACCTGGGACACACAAAAAAAGTATTGTGGAGAGGGAGAGTTCCTCCTTCCCCTCTTCTCTCGTGGTGGCCGGAGGCGAGACAGTAAGAAATTGTAGTAGACCGTTTTTCTCCTCCGCTACGCTACACGTGAGGAGAACGCCGCAGCTGCGCATGCGCTCCTCCAGCCTCGTCTGCAGAGTTCAAGGTCTTGTGGCGGAAAACGGAGCGTATCCAAGTGCTTAGCGGGCTGCGGAAACGGTCTACTAAAACTTCCTATTGATATTCACTGGCGCGCAAAACCTTTACGTAAGTTATTAAGGTATAAACAGCCTAGGTCTAACGGTAACGCCGATCGCGTTCGGAACCTGATGGATAGGGTGACGATGTGTGCACCCTCACTGCAGAAGCCATGAACTTATCGCACAGTCAATTGGCCAGCCGCTTTTCTTCAACCCTCCAATAATTGGATTTTTCCACATGCGTCAAAGAGGGATAATGTTTTGCTTGAATTTATAATCTTAATTTTCTTGTAACTCCCAAAATAATGTGAATTTTCAAAAAAAAAAAGTTTTTCCCTCTATTCCCACTTTCTATGAAGTCTGTTTCGACGGAAATTTCGATCCAGTTCAAAAATGATTAGAGGACTCCTTTAATGTAATATCGTTAAGGTTGACTTGTGGGTGGAAGCGACGCAAGGATATAAAATAAAGTAATTTTTGAAAGTTACTCGTCAGGGTAATGCTTGTAATAATTAACATTGCCCTCCTACTTAGCAGCGGATGAAGGAAATCTAAAATGACAACAGACAGTAAATCCGCTCAGCCACGCATTCTCTCACAGGAAGGACAACTTTCGGTACAAGGATGTGGACTTCAAAATAAGTGGGCCCGTTTTGAAGTCCCCACTCTTTCGGAATTTTGAAGTCCATGCCTCGTTTCGAAGAGTTTCTGTTGGAGACTTTAGCAGCAGCCGCAGCCATGTCGGGGGAGTAAAGAGCCCAACGTCGATCCTACATATGTATGTAGCAGCATCAGAAGGCGATCATGCTTACAAAGATTTTGGGGTGCCTCAAAATGTATGACCAATGATTGATGACCAATGATTGGTGCAAGCAGTGATGACAGCGCACTGGCTGTCGCCTTAGCATATAATGCCACACACAGTCTGCACTGACCGACAAAGATAAAAATGCCCCACACATCTGCCATTAAAGTTAGAGACGCTGCTATCACAAGGGTTGGCAATGGTTTTATTATGCTTCCTAGCCAGAATCATACAACCACGAAAGCAAGAGAAGGTACTTGCCGGTTGAAGGCGCATTTCTCTAGCAGCTGTGGCAGCCTTTCAACTTTATTTTTTCAAGCACCAAAGTGGCTTAGCTTGTTTTCGTAGCTGAGCGAGTTTCTTCACGCCATTTCTGGACCCTAAGTGTTGAACGCAGGCGCTGTAGGCGAGCAACCATCGAATATCTCCAACAAATTACAATTTTAGGCCTTATAACGCCTAATGAGCACGAGTATGAGTTTATTGGATTAAACCTACAATGGCAGAGTGAGCTGTCTCAAACGCGACCCCTGCAGATCGTATCGACTCACGTAATGTCCAGCTATCTCTCTGTCAACGCCGGGCGCGTGAAATGAAGCTCCGATTCTGGCATGCGTGGCACTACAACAGCGCCATCTGTACACGCGACACGTGCGTGATCGACTAATGACTTGCTTTCTCTATCAAGTGACTTTAGTTCCCTCTACATAACGATAGCAGAGTGAGGCATACGGGTAGTGCGGCTGCAAAGATAGCCTCGGAGGCGACAAGTTTTGCGTAGTCAGGAATGCTGAACGGGAGCAACCTCAGAGTATTTTCCTGTGAATTGGAAAGGGTGGCTGCCGCCACCTATGGTTGTGGGCAGAATTGTCTTATCGTGGCACTTCAACTAAAAAACAAATGGAAATGAAACAGCAATCAAGAATAAAATAATCAAACAAATTACAGATGACCAAAGGGCGAGCCGAGCCAGCAGCAATGCGAAAGGTTAGCTAAACAAAAACTGTCGTTAATTAAAGGGGGTACGAATTTCATCGAGCAGCATTTATCGCCTTTATTTTTCGCTTATTGTCGCATCGCGTGACATTAACTATAATTGTCTACTTTTAGTGAGAACTCAAAGTGACAATTGAATTCTGACAAATCTCCTGCACTCAAATATGAACTAAAAAAAGCGTGCACTTGTTGACACGTATGGTGCCCTTACTGGATAATTTTAACAAGCATAACCGTCGTTCAATTTCGTTCCGACAGCTGTCACTGCGTCATTGAGAAGGACTAGTTTTGTGAGTTTAAGCTGGACAGTTTCATCTAGATGCAATTACTCGTCACTAATTCTCTCATTTCATTAGTGTCGTGACACGTACGTCCAGGTCAGCCAAACCACAGGTGCCATCTCCTAATCACCTTCCTTTTTTATGGCATATAAACCCTTTTTGAACTGAACGGTATTTCGTATTTTAACATTCTGGGATGTGAGATTTCAAATATGAATATTTGAATTGGACAACTAAAACACTTATAAAAAACACGAAAAAACTATCGCCTTTTACACAAAGTCGCAGTTTTTTACCAACCATTTTCGGAGCGTAATATATTTCAGGGTACACGAAACACACTACTCTCGCTAGCTCTAATGGTAAGTATGCTTAGGTGAAGTGCTTTCTTTTGGGGTGTTGGGTGTGTGACTTTCTGTGGAGCGGACAGGACGACGCCGGATTAGGCATGCACGTCCCAGAAATTAAATGGGATTATAGGAATATATTTTAAACTATGAACGAGTGCTACGGTGGTAAAACCTCTGCGCCGTCGAATTTGTACGAAATAATTGATTACACTCCCATCAGGTACAGGGCGGTGCGAGAAAGACGTTTTCATATTGGCACTTCGGTCAACGAGAAATTCAAAGCTTAGAAATAATTCACAGGAAGATTTCGACAGAAGAACATTGAAGTGCAGTATAGACCAACTCGTGTTTACAAAAAAAAAAAAAAAAACCGGAGCGCCCTTAGCAAACGCCACCGGCGCCGCGCATGCGCGATGGAGTGTGGACCATTGAAATGCGACGTTGTTGGCATCGGTGTGAGTCCCCGTGCTCTTTTTCGCGTTGGAATTGTTAATTCTACGTCATCCTGGTAATGTCTGACTACCTGAGCGGCCTGAACGAAATTACTGAGGCTCGTTACACAGCAAAACTTGGATTAAATAATGTGACATCCGGAGATTCATTCCGCCTGGACGCCGCAGAATGGACGCGGAAACCTGATTCGTATGATGAGATTCCGCTCTCAATTTTCAGTCGCGACTTCGCTCGGGCTGCAAAAGCGTAAACCACACTTGAGAAGGTCGACGTCGATACTGAAAATCGCAGGCAGAATCGAGCTAAGTGAATCAGGCATAACAAGGCGCTGATGGCCACTGGTAACAGTGATCAACATCTCCTTATGCCTGCTGTTTACATCCTGCCTGCTTACCCCAACCAACCTTCACACTTAGAAGTCGTTTGAGGCCTGCGCTTACTTCTTATCGCGATTACCGGGCCAACATTTGGTCTGCGGCCGGTGTCGTCTGAAAGAGCAGACGACAAGCAGAAACGTTTAAAAGAGGAGACGACAGTTCGAACGATCAGGCGGCCGTTTGAACGTGAAGACGCACTGAATGTAGTCCGCAGGTGGTCCGTTGAACTTGACGGTTTTCCCGTGTTCATGTTGAAACAAAATAAATAAATCTGATGACCAGAAGTATCCTTGAATTCAACCCAAAGTGCTTCCCATCCAAGCAATCGTGGTCCGACGGCATCTAATTTTCCCTTTTCATGGCACATATCCAGGTTCTCGGACGAACCGAGCACATGAAAACTGACCTTCAAACCTGTCTCGACACTTTTGGTACAGCCCCAGTCGAGATGTTTTGACCAGAAGGCAGGTTTTTGTCTGGTTTCCTTCAAAACAACGCACAAATGCACGTCCCGTATGTTAACCTCCGCCCACAGCCCCATAACGGAAGTGCGCTTGACTCGCCATGACCGCGCCGTGACTAAACAGAGTTGAATTCGTGCATATCTTGAAATATCATAGCTTTCGTGAGCCGAGATTACGTCAGGTGTTTCCTCACAGTAAGTCCTAGAAATGTTTTCGCCTTTATTTACGATACTGTCAGTGCTATATTAGATATTGCTATTTACATATATATACACACAGGGTGCCCCAAATAACTTGCACCAAACTTTAAAAAAAAAAAAGAAACGTTCAGCGACAGCGAGATTAACTGTATGCTGTTTGCAAACGTTTGTGAACGTGCAGAATTTTCTTTTCGTACGCCTGGTTATTTAGTTAATTAAAACTAAGTAGCTATTTTTTGTATTTTTTCGTTGAAGAGCCGAGGTGTCACTTGGAGAGTTGTGGAGCGGCATTGAGAAACACCCAATTAAAATGGTTCCTACATAATTCGCTTTGCAAGCTTCTCTTTTATTAGCCTATAATGAAAGCCCGCAAAAGTTCCTTTCCTTTGTTTGTTTGTTTGTTTATTTATTTTTGACACAATTGTCAAGGATGTTGGGACAAAAGGCGAAAACGAATCACCTGACTAGGTCCCAACCCCCGTTACAGCACTCAGCAGCAGGGCACAGGAAATGAATCAAAAACAGCATCAATCAAAAATAAAACAATATCTGAGAAGATAAAAATATGAGACACAAAAAATGCACAATCTATTTTGATGTGAACTATACTAGGAATACACACTAGGCACATTGAAGTATACCGTAACGTATTTTTTGAAAAGAAACATGGACGCTATTGTCTGGGCTAATTCGAATACACAATAATTTCTGTTAATATGATCGGTTATCTGGCAGGATATTTTTTGTTTACCGTAACTAGTTCTTATTTTAGGCTTTGAAAACTGCTGGTGTCTCAAATTGTAATTTGTTTGCTTGGATAAATATGTTTCGTAAAATATTGCGGGATTCGTGTTTATTTGAGTATGAACTGCAATTGCGACCTTTAGGCAAAAAAGATTGTCTAACGTTAATACTTTATGTTTAATAAAGCTAGGGGAAGTCGATTCAGTCCAAAATAAATTATCAATTGACCTAACTGCGCGTTTTTGCAATGTAAATAATTGCTTAATATTACTTGCTGTAGTCGTCCCCCAGACCAATAAACAGTAACGCAGCCTCGAGTGAATGAGAGATATATACAGTTGCTTTTTTAACCAGGCTGGAAGGAGGTATTTTAACTTACAAATTAAACCAATTGATCTAGAAATAACCCTTCGGAGTTCGTTCACTTGACAAGTCCAGTATAGATTTTTGTGAAAACGAACACCAAGAAATTTAAAGGATTCCACGCGTTCAATATTCGAGTTTTGAAAAGATATACTAATTTCGCTAGTTATGGGCTTCTTTTTTGCTCTAAAAATAATGTACTTAGTCTTTGCCGTATTCAGCTCTAACTGGTTTGAGCCTAACCCTAAATTAAGTTGCTCCAGCCCATTATTTGTTTCTCTTTCTACGCTATCCAAACAGCTACCAGTAAAGAATACATTCGTATCATCTGCATATAAAATTATATTAGGTGTTTGTGGGATGTTTACTATATCATTGATGTAATGAAGGAACAGTAATGGCCCGAGAATTTACCCCTGCGGCACACCGTATCGAATTTTTGCTAAAGGAGAGCGCATATCATTGAGGACGGTATATTGAAAACGTGAGGTCAAGTAACTGCTTATCAAATTTAGCACACTGCCTCTTATTCCATACAGCGGTAGCTTTCGGAGTAGGATGTCGTGTTTTATAGAATCAAAGGCCTTCCTGAAATCTAAAAAAACACCCAGAGTATAGCGCTGATTTTCAATATTGTCTATGATTTTGTTTTTGATATTTAGCAGGGCCATTTCAGTTGATTTACCTTTTTGGAAACCATACTGGTTGTTTGTAATAATATTATGTTTATTACAGAAATCACTTAAACGTTCGTAATTAACGCGTTCCACTACTTTAGAAGAGACCGGAAGAACTGATATTGGTCTATAGTTATTCATATTATTCTGGGGACCACCTTTATGGATCACACAGGCTTTCGCTATTTTCATTTTTTCTGGAAAGATACCTTTACTTAAAATAAGGTTGCAGATATACGAAAGCGGAGTAGATATGAAAGAGGAAACTGCTTTGATTGGCTTAGAACATAGCCCATCTTCTCCACAGGCAGCGCTATTCCCTAAGGATTTAATGATAGTAGTTATTTCTAGTTCAGTGGTAGGTGCCAGAAATACTGAGTTATGTAAAGGGTATCCAACATAAGACTCACATGTACGCGTTCTCGCTGAGGGCATAGTAGAAGAACCGGATTCTAGAAAGTGGGAATTAAATTTATCTTCAAGAGACTGACCCGATCGAGTAAGTAACCCGCTTGATTGTAAGTTCTTTTGGAGCATGTGCACGAGGCCTAGAAGCAAGTTTATTTACGGCTTGCCAGACTTTCTGCGGATTGTTATATATTGCATTAAACTTATTTTTGTAGTATTGAGCTTTAGCTTTCTTGATATCAGCGTTGAGCTTGTTCCTCACTTTCCTAAATTCCTGTAATATTGAGATATCTCCTGTCTTGACCAACTTATCATATAATTTATTGCGCTCTTTTATACGCTTATATAACTGACTTGAGACCCAAGGTTTTTTTTACTTTTTGTATTTTTTAAACTCTTGCCATGGAAATGACTCCTGATAACACTTTTGTAGGAGGTCCAACAATATACATAATGATTTATTTGGTTCCGTTTCAGTTACTACCGACTCCCAGTTTATATTCGATACCCTAGAATGAAACAGCTCAATTGAACTATTATCAATTCTTCTAAATGTCTCAGCCGCATTATTAGAGCTCAATTTTAAATTTACTGGACCGACAATAAAAGTAAATATCGGGAAATGTTCACTTAAATCACAAAAAAAGACACCAGCAGCCTCGGTATGACAATTTGTAATACAGAGATCAATTAGCGTTTCTGTTTCCACCGTGATTCTAGTCGGCAGGTTTATTACATTATCAGATCCGTAGGACTGAACAATATCAAGTAGTTCAAGAGATCCACTTTAATGAAAATATTTAAACGAACTAACAGGCTAGTCGGTTACACATAACAGAAAAAAGTCAGTGAGAGAAAGTGTTGTACAAGCTCCTCCAAGGAAGGAACGAAATTTCTTATCTCGTTTTTTCACCGCCTTGGAACGAGTTCCCGTTACAAGTTACAAGGGTTCGAAAAGAAATTCGTTCCCGCTACATTTGTAAGATGAAACGTGTCGTTAAATTAATGGCACAATTGCGTATTTAACTCAAGTACTGTGCTAGATAATGCTGAAATAAAATAAAGCAAACAAGTGAAAATATATGCACGTCGAACTACGTATCGAATTGTCAGAAGCAATAGTGTTCAGGCGAGTTGGTTAGGAAACATCGCAAAGTCAGGGTCACATATGTTTCAGTTCTTTGTATTCGACTATCTTTCGGACACTGCCCAATACCTTAAAATCGGGTTTTGAAATAGGCGATAATATTAAAGCGTACAGTCGGTGAGAGGTTAAGAGTGAAATGGAAGCTCCTCTCATCTCTCTCCACTTTAGAAGAGCGAACACTGCAGAGGAAGTAGCCTCTTCTCAAGCGTTCGCTCCGCTGATGTGGAAATCAAAGGGAGGAGCTCCCACTTCGCTCGTAACTTCTCAACGACTACAAATTTGTACAATATAGTTAAATAAATTTTAGAAAAGATATTAAAAAAATTGCCGTTCCTTCTTTCATTTTTTCAGAAACGTTGTGAGTTCCCGTTGCAGTTCCATTGATGCAAGATGGAACGGCGGAGTTCTTTCGCTCCGCCAAAATAAACGCGTTCCAGGAAGGTTGTTCTTTGGAACGCCGTTTTGTCAACACTGGTGCAAAACAGAAGGTCTTGTAAGAGAAGACAAAGCAAAAAAGCATTCCTTTCTGGAATGATTAAACTGCACATGGAAAGTTTTTAGCGATTCATGCTCAACAAATATCAAAATTTCATTAAATTCACCATTTCGTAGAACACAAATACTTCATTGTGGTCCCAGAACGTATCGAAAGGCAACCGTTACAACGGGCAGACGAAACAGACCACAGGCACGGAGTAGACGTAGTCTGAACCTCACGCAGCCGATCGAGCCGACCGAGCGTCAAGCAGATGATGAGAACAGCGTCGGTGCGCAAAGCAGTCTGGGATTGAGTTATTTTTCAGGATTCGCTGTTGTGCATGATGTCATGCCAGGTCCTACGGTATTAAACTTGCAAACAGTGGGATTCATCGCCTGACAAAATAAAGAAGGAAACACACCCACCCAATTTGAAAAAAAAAAGAAGGTGGGAGAGCGTGACTTTTGTAACGCGCACAGCTGAGTTCTTCTTTTTGCAACAAAAATATAAATAAATTTTGATTCTTCCAAGAATCACGTAATCGGTGAAACTATATAAAGCGAACACGTCTGCCGATATTGCAACTACGTTTGAGAGGTCGATAACGATGCTCGCCCTGAAACATTTTGTGTTCTGTCTAAGCGTTTCTGCGGCGTACGCCGAGGTAGAGTTTCAAAGTTGGGAGAGACCACCGGACAACAATCCTGACCTGAACAGGAAAGGCCTTGGCCCGATGCAAGATGCATGGGAGGTATGATTTATTTTCACCGAGTATATCGATTTTTGTAACGTTATTAGCCATCTGCCTTGTCATGAAGCGATTGTTGTTGTAGTCGAGATCCTGTTCATATTAGTAAGGAGATTGCTTCCGGATGACCTTCGGAATACATGTGCCCGAATAATGACCCTGCTGAAAACAAACCCCATTGCGTACTAAAACGATTGCAGTCAATTGCCTCAAAAAATTATATCCGGAGACCGTTAGTTACAATTTGTTTTTATTTTTATTTTTCACTAACGTTTTGCGCTACGTTTGAGTGAAGTCTGAGCCTTCGGAAATGTGTAGTTTTGAACCGTTAAAAAAAAACACACACACACACACACATCAGCTTCGTTCTTTTTTTTTTTGCAGCGGATGGGTGCATTGGTTTTTTAGGTGGCACGAATTTCCAAGGATGATAAAAGAAAACGTGATGACAATAATTCTAAGTCAAAAGCGAGCTGAATGAAGAATACTGTATGAGGCGAAAACAAAGTTCACATTAACTGAAGGGCGTGTTTGTGACATTGACTGGCAACAGAAAGAATAACACAAACGCTGGACGTAGTCCTTCAACCCGAGTTTGTTTTCTTCTTTCTGCTGCCTGCTAAAATACCGCTGCCATTGTTCTTACTTAATATCAAAATTGAGTGTTCGTCCGTTTCTTCCAACAATTTTGTTTATTAATGTTACGTTTACAGGCACGCGCATTTATTGTAAGCCTTTTTAGTGTGCTATTTAGTCCCTCATCGGCTATACACTGGTCACTTTTACTCTTCTGGAGAGTCAATGGAATGTTTTCAGTCGTAGAGGACATGGACGAAAGTGCAGCGTGCACTGTGACGACGTTCATCACAATTTATTATGAACGCAACAAAATTTTGTCTGATAGTCTTCTTACCTTTAGCTTAGTTTTGAATTAAACTGTCTTCACATTACGGCTTTATTCATACATACAAAACTAATCCAGAGGACAGCATTTAATTTACGTAAAAAATTACAAAAAAATATTAATATATTTACAGACAATCAAGGGTACGGCGAACCAGACCTATTATCTCATTTATAGTAGCGGATTGGGGACCGAAGCGTATTACAGAACTTTTAAATGCATCCAAGCGCAAACAAGATACCTCAATCAAACATTGAAGAGTGCCAATTACACATCAAAATGGTACCACCCAAGATCTAAAAAAATGTAAGCATTTCCATTGTTTCATAATGTCCTCAACATAAATGGTTTATTAAAATGTCTAACCATTTATACATGGCATTTTGGTGTCCACTGAACTTTCCAAAAACCGATAATTATCCGCTTAGGAATTCTACTGAAGTACGATAGAGTGCTTGAATAAGTTTATTCTTTAGTCACTAACTTCGTATATATACTATTTCGAACCGTATGCTGGGGCTTAAAAATAAGATGCATACAATTATGCACACAATAAGATGCATACATATTATAAAAAAGCTTTTGATAATACGATAGGATTATTATTATGGCAAAATAGTGACATCCCCTTAGTCCCGCGTATGCACTTCCGCGGACCATAAATGGGATTGCCGTTATAAATACACATGGCAAGAATTTATTTCGACGATAATGTGCAAGCTGCGAGAACAAGCAAATCCTAATTATACGTGGCAGGATTAAAGAAACATGTAACAGACGACGATAATAATCCCTGGAGAAGAGGAACAATTAAGGGGGACAAACGACAAAAAAAAGTCTCGAAAACACCAAAGACGTGATAAAACCCGTCTGCTCTACTGACGTCTAACTCCTGGTTAGCTCAGTTATTAGAGCGCTCCACTCAAAATCGAGAGGTCCCTGGTTCGATACCAGGACAAGTCGGATTTTGTTCGGCCGAGCACCAGTCACCAAGCTGTGTTTTGGAGATATGTGTTTTTCCTTTTTCCCCATTGTTTCACTTCTCCAAGAATAGTTGTCGCCATTCTTGTCCAGCTCGCTTGCACCTTGTCATTGATTGCCTTCTTACCATGTAACAGACATCACTTTAGACAATAAAAAAGGAGGCGCTTCGACAAGCCAAATACAGTGTGGAATGTTCGCAAAATGAGCAACAAAAGCTGGCAAGATATATGCTCTCACAAAAACTATATCTCATGCGATCTTCGGGACATTAGCATCATGTTACGTGGTATCTAACAAACAAATAATAGAAAATATGCAGATCAGTGACTCGTGCTGAATCGTTTATTAATAACGTTATTTCTTAAGCATGTTTTCCATCATTTCCTTCTTAGGGACCATATGGAGATAAAATGGCCCGTGATATATTCAAACGTAGTTTTTGACACCAGAAAATGATTTTATTGTGTTTATAAAGCTCATAAACAAGAAATCATGCGTGTAAACGTGGCGGGACAGAGAGTGAGAGAGCCTCTGGAGCACCACAAGCGCGTGTTACGTGCGAGCAATTTTTGTACCGCGTTCCACGCGGCGGCATGTGCTTCCAGAACACCTCTGTTTTCCTGCAATAGACCAATCCATACACTCTAAAACCGGTCCCTCATAAAAAACGCTGTCCCTCTGATTTTAGAGGGGACAACAATGCTTTCAGGGGGACAGCCCTTTTTAAGAGGGAAATTGAAAAATAAAATAGTAACATCTAGAGGGACACCAACATATTAAGAGAGACCAAGGAAACCGTTTCGTTAGTCCCTCTGAACAGGAAAGACAGACAAAAAGATTCACGCGTGTCCCTTCATATTAAGAGGGGACCAGTCCCTCTTAACTGGACCAATGTAGTTCGGTCAGGAGGAGGGGGGCAGGCGCACTAATCCACGGCAAAGAGTTCAGACGGTGCTAAGGCTTCGCGCCAATTCACGGAGAGCTGGAAACGGTCGTTGCCGGAGAGTCGCAAGCGTCATGCTGCTCGTTTGACTTCCTTCGGGTGAGTAATCCTGTCATATTGGCGCTTTTGTTTTGGGTGCATTGCGGGTGGGAATAACGAGCCATCAATATTTTCACGCTGGCTGTGAGATGCACGAGCTTTGCATGTAGAGTGAGAGTGTTCAGCTGTAGTCCGCGGACGCGGTCGCTTCCTGGATCTGCTCGTTCAGCTACGACAAAGCGTCGCTAATCGTTTGCCCTGCCGTGAGCCGCAGGGCTGTCTTTCGCACAAAACACTTTTAGCGGGTTAGGGTGTCCCAATGTGTACGCGTCTGTCTTAAGCTGGTGATGTCAGACCATTTTCTGTCCGACGCGTTTGTCTACTTTTCAATTTCGAACGCGCGATCGTTCTTCTCCCAGCTCGAGCTGCTAACTTTGGCAGTGCTACGCCGGCATTTTATTACCGGCAATTTCCTGGTATTTTATCCGTGAGCGTACACTGTCGGCATCGAGTACTACAAAGGATGGCATCACCCTCCCTAAGGCAAAGCCAACATAAAGGCACCCTAGCTGGGGCAGTCAGTGTTTGTAAGCTTGGCTCGCCGATTTCTTTCTCGGTGTGCACTCTAAATGCTCGAGGTTGACCGCCCGGGAGCGTTGGTGGACAGAAACAATGTTGGCGATTTTGCGTTTGTTGGCCTTCACAATTCATTACAGCAATTTACACTGCAACGTTATGTTGTAGACATCGTTAGCGTTGCAGTGATTATGAACATTTTTTTCTCAAGTGGGCGGCGAGTAAAAACCCATAATGTGTGTGTATGCTTGTGAAAAGGGCAGGGGGATTGGACGGGCACAAAACAAAAAGAAGAAATAAAGTTTTTTTTTTTTTCTTCGCGTGTTCGCGTTGCGTCGGCGTCGCGGCGTCTGGGGGAAGGGTGTAGCGGCGGCCAGGGAGTACATTTTTTTTTTGTATTTCTTTGGCGTACTGTTTTGTTCGTTGTATTTTGACGGTCGTGCCGGCACAACTACCGGCTTTTGTTTTTTGGCGCCGACCATGTTTTTGTTTTTGGAGATTTTATTTACGATGTTTATTATGCTCTTTGTTTTCTGTAGCTGGCTGAATATTTTTTTTTTTCTGTGTCGTGCATCCGCGAAAGATATATAAACAGAAGTTTGCTTTTTTTTTTTTCGTTCTTATGCGCTTTGGGGCTAGTGCGTTGACTGTGGGCGTTAAATGACTGACCGTTATTAACAATCTTGTTTTCAGAGTGAGGCAATGGCAACGAACGTTGACATGAAGGGAATCAGGCGGGGGTTCCGCTCGGATTGCTCGTGTAAAGAGCTCTACCGGGACCCTCTGCACGGTGGAACGCACCACCCTGAGTGGTGAGCCTATACTGCGGCCACCCGCACACGGTTCACAACGAACTCGGTAATTATTAACTTTTTGTATTCCGGTATGTAGGTAGGCTCTATTTACGTTCTGTTGGCATATGCACTGCTTCTGAAAAAAAAAAAAAAAATGAATGGCTTGCGGCGAAATGTTTACAGAAATGTAATTTTTTATTTGATTACGTTGCTTTCTAAAACATGCGCTAGATCACCTCTGCAGCTTCGAGCCGCAAATGCAATCCATGCTTTCCAAAGCACATGGGGCTTCTAAAGTTCATCTACTACTAAATGCGTTTTCGTTTTGTCTTGGTAATACAGAAACAGTTGATTCTCGTAAATTAAATAAAACTGCAGTCTATTCTCGTACCAAAAATTAATAGTAGCAGAAGTTGCGTCATAAGCTAATGTCACTCGCTATTTTATCGCATACAGATTGGGTTCCGAATCTTTGAACTGTTTGCACTTTATTTTCGCATTTGTTTCCCATCGCCTGCTTGATAACAGGTGAAAGCGCTTCATTACCTTTATTCTAATTCCCACCCTCTGTATCTAAAGAAAACAATATGGTCTTTCATTCAGCTAAAGGTGGATGCACAACTTCGGTTCCATAACGCGATCGTCACCATGGTGGGAAACCTGGAGGAGGTAAAAGGGGCCTTCTGCGGAGACAACCCAACAACATTCTTGAACATTAAGACCATCCTCCGGTCTCGATTGGCCAGAAGTTCTTTCATCACCTATGGTATGTGAAAAAGCGAATGCAAAAATAGAAATCTAAGTTTGACGCTGACGCATTTTTTTTTTTTTTTTTTTAAGAATTGCTGCTTGCAGGACGATTTTACCGCTGACGAAAAAGTCCAAGACCCAAGACTTTCTTCGGTTCGGAGAAAGGGATCGTTTCTGGGAACTGGTCAGTGAAACTCACCGCTAGCACGACTGTGGAGGGGGCACTAGTCATGTGCTTATGGGTGTATTACATAACGGGACTTTCCTACCCCGTGGCATGTGGACAAACCCTTGGACTCCTCTAGGGTCTGCTCGTTGAAAATAAAGTGTTTCGATTCAGTTTATGTCGGAGAAGCTCATAAAATCGCTCATGGCCGTTCAAAAACAACAGAAATTCCGAGCTTCTGCTGATGGCAAGAGACGCCGAATAATTAGTTTTTAATGTTACGAAGTTGGTAACTACGCTCTAAAAAAAAGCACAGGAATCTACTTTCCCGAGCCAGCACTTGGAAAGTCAATAACCGTAACTCACGGAAGCAGCTCAGCGAATCACGATGCCGAAACATAAGATTAGACCAAAAAAGCCAGTCCGAGTTGTGACGTTAACCAATGCAAAACATCACGCTTGTTGTGCTTAATGTCGCAACTCATTTTTTTGGTATAATCATATGTTTTGGCATCTACATTCGCTGAGCTGCCTCCGAGAGTTATGGTGATTGTCTTTCCAAGTGTTGTGCGGGAAAGTAGACGCACGGACTTTTTTTTAGAATTTACTTTTCTTTTTGTGTTATCCGCTAAAAAAAGTTTTTTTTTTCCAGCACGATTGTATTGTTGTTGTTTATGATAGGCAAAATGAGTCACTCTGCAGCAAGAAATTTTTTGTGTGATAGCTTCCAAGAAACGCCGATTTCTGGCGTCGTTCTAAGTCCTTTTTTATTCGTGAAAGCTACCAGAACATCGTTATAGAATTATTATTTTGATGAAGACATATCAAAATATTTTCTTGTGTCATGGCAAATAAAACAGTGTTTACTCTTAAAGTTTGTTACTGTTTTCTTTAACACATTGATTCCGTTTATCAAACAAGATATACAGATCAAATTTCAATTCTGCTACGCAGCACAAAATAACTTTGGTTAAACCATATCAGCAAAAGTGCGAGAAGTGCAGTGCAGCATGTCAGCTTACACTCAAAACACGAAGGAGCAGAAATTGTACGATACAATAACAGAGGTAACTTAAAGCCGGGGTCACGCTGTTTATACATCATAAAAAAAACATTCTGCAGACATGTTCTAATACGAGTCACCGCGACATCCGTGCTTTGTATGCCACGTGACAAAGTAACCTCTTGATTGGTTACCTCGTGGCGTACGAAGCGCGGATGTCGAGGCGACTCGTTTCGGAACATGTCTGCAGAATGTATTTTGTATGAAGTAAAAGCAGCGTGACCCCGACTTAAGGGGGACTATGCCCCTGCATTTTAAGCGGGCCACCGTCCCTCCGAATTTAAGGAAGAAAATATCTAAAAACTGTCCCTCTTAATTAAGGGACTCTGACCTCAAATTTAAGGGAGACGCCGCCTCGCTTACTTTAAGAGGGGTGGTGTCTCACTTAATTAAGAGGGAGCATCTCCATGTAATATTAAGAGGTCTGTCGCCCCCCTTAAAGTTAAGTGGGAAAAAATCGAAGAAATGTCCCTCTTACTAAGTGGGACCGGGCTTAGAGTGTAGCGTCCTTTATACTGACAAAGCCTGGCAGATCGCCACGATATGCAGCCGCCGAAAGTGAAAAGGTAGAGCGGCAGACAAGAGGCATGTAACGCGCACCCCGCTGCGGCGAGACGCCGAAACGCACTTGTCCCGAGCTTGCAATGTCCGCTTCTGCTTCTCGCGCTCCTAGGGCTACCGTTTCTTTTCTCGTCGGGTTTGAAAACCATGTTTCGGGTCCTCGCCGCTGCAAAACCTGTGCGCTGACTACATGCTCCCAGGGAAATACTCTGTGCTACCAGATTCTCGCGCTCCATATCTGCGACCGGGCACTGGGGGTGCCACTGCCTGTCTCCCTCGAGGAGGTAATAAGCAAGGCGCTTCGTTCCTCACCCAGAAGGTGTAAAAGTTGGCTCCGTCATCGAACTGCCAAGCGTTGTGAGTATATAGGAGGCTATGACCGATCTCACCAGCCAGTTTGACTACGTTACCATTGTCGCATTGCATCGAGGTGCATCGAGGGAACTTTAGTTTTTCAGTACGTGCCCGAACCTGGCTGGAGCTCTGCACGTTAAGGTGGCTTCACGCATGCGCCGAACGCCTGGTGAGATGGGTCTTTCCCGTTCGGAGCGCTCATAAGATACATTGGCAAAAGGACAAGGCGGTGTGGTGCAGTGGTTAGCATATCTGACCGGTAATTATGAGGCTACAGGTTAAAATCATGACGCCCTCTGGGGTTTCGTATTTTGGGCAGCTACATAACAATAATTTCATCAGATCAGTACGGTTCATTTTGTATAAAATTTCGACATATGATCTTCGGATGTTCTTCAATACCATAGTGAGTATAGGACACTGATCGCTTTATTATAACTGGGCGCTAGGTCCTGTTATACACAATCGGCGCATACGCCGATTGTGTATCGGCGTATGCGCCGTGAAAGTTCGTGTGTTCCTCGCGCACCTCGTACGTTTGTTTACCCCCGAAACGGAGTCACGTGCTTTTGTTTTTCGCTGTTCTCAACCAACGTCGCCATTTGATTGGCGTGATCCTCTTTGCGTGGTATTACGCGAGCGGCGCATTTTGGAACCCTTGCCCGCCATACTAAGTCGATAAGTTTGACTTGGCACAAGCGAGAGAAAACACGCCCCCATCCCCTGAAATATTGCAATATTGCTGCATGAATGAAAAAAAAAAGAATGATGGATGTCGAATAATTTGTTGATTTGTGGCCAGGTCTGGCAGTTATAGGAGGGACGGTGCCTTGTCATTGGGAGCACACATAAGTCGACAAAACCAGTTTTCTTCCGCTGCTACAGAGCGCTTTAGCACCTTGGTCAATCGCCTAGTGACTCGATTGCACGACGCAACCTCCGGCGACGCTAATCTGGAAAAAAAAAATACTGCGCTCGGTTTCCAAACCCACGATAGACAAGGTAGTACTACTACAAGTGGCGTCACTCATAATACGGGTTGACAGTTGAGGGGTACTGCGACCTTAAATTCTTTTAATTTTCTTTCTAAAATAAAAACTAGCGCGGAAGCAAAAGTGGTTTCATGTTTACTAGCGCTCTTTCCTCACTCCCTCGTATCATCCTCGTTTTGCGCTTCAAAATCTCAATACGTACAACCAACTAGCCCGCCAAACGATCTTAATGACAAAAATGATTTCACGAAATAAACTTCCCAATGGCAAACTGTGTTATTTTTACCTTCTTAAATATAACAATCTTCGAATACGTGGCACGTTCATAGAATAAGCATGTGCAGAGTTTTAGGGCTAAGAATCTCACGGTTCTAACACAGTTTCCAAGAATAGTCGGCTCGCTAATTTTCAGGTGCCTGTGTCTATTTTATTTTGGATGGTCTTGCTTTTTTTTTTTAAATGCAACATGCCTTATTTCATAATAAAGACAAACAGCTGTTCACTTTTTAAAAAATTCCTAGCTACGCGTTCGTACAGATAAGCATTAAGTCTATCACATATTGCTGAAATAATTTTCGTTAGTCTGAAAATAGGCAAACTGCTAAATGTTGGCTTTTAATCGACTTTTGCTTACCCCTCATATCCCTGAATTTTCAATTTTAGATGGACTAAATACAAAATGTCTCAAATATTTAACCGACCTTATTATTTTCCCGTAAATTTACACCAATTCTCATGTATGTAAACAAGATTTCTGCAAATAGTAATTCATCACTGCTTCTGCGACAGCGAATCAAATACCCAATATGTTCAAGCTGTAAAGCAAAAGGATTATAGCATTGAAAATGCTATGCATCTGGGTACGTATCTTATATTTTTTTAGTAATAATTAACGCTAGCATTGTCATCGCGCGATTTTTGGCAAGCGCTGTGTGCGAACCAGTTGTTGCCGGGACGCGCACCATAAGTTCAGGAGCTATTTATGAATTCATTAACCACAGTTTTATTGCCGAGTTGCTAAAGGGCCATCCGCTGACCGACAATAATGGTCTTAAGTTTTTATTGTCTCTTCATTGATTTAGTTAACCGTACATATGTTAAATGCTGAGGCAACGTGCAAGTATTTTTTTATATTTGCGTAGAGGGTGGGTTTTGCTGTGGTTTACTACAGTAGCATGTTTATTTAAATAACTTCTGTAGATGCAGAGGGGTTAATATTAGTTTAAATAGACGCCCCTGAGCTGATTTCTATCCAACTTTTGGCGGTACACATAAAACCGGTATAGCCTTTCCAGAAGCACGATGTCGCTGAAAATATGCCAGTCCCTCACACCACCAAAATGTTGCCATTCAAACCATCATTCTGGTATGAGGTGTAACATTTTGTTACTCATGTGTACGACTAAATTAAAATGATTCAACATATTTTCGATATATATTTTGTTGTTTTTGTTTTCAAAATGTACGCATGTTCACTTATATACAACCCATGAAATAGTTACGCTTTTTTTTCTATGAGATTGTCCTTCCATATGATATGAAATTATTCTTGTAGGTTTGATTATACATGTATAGAAAGGCAATGTCTAATGTACATTTGAAACTTTTCTCGCATTACCTGAAAGCCACTAAATGTTCCAAGATTACCTAAACGTGCAAGCATTTTTTTATAATAGAGTCGCAGCGCAGCACTTTGGAGCAATAAAATAGTGGATATCTGCTATTAAAGCAATTCGTGTTACCGTCTAGGAGTTTTTGTTCACGGGTGCTTGACGTGCGCGCAGCGATGCTGGCATTTTTTTAATTACAGTTCCTCTCAATCTTTCCAAGCGGTCGCAGGACTTACGTATTGTGCTCGGTTTGACTCTCCTGCTTTAAGACTTCCCCAATTCAAAGCCAAGGCATAGCCCATAAAGAGTCACTTTTGACAAACGCGGGCAAGCTGGCGCTCCTCGCCTAATTTGAGACGTCCCATTCTTGCTGGAGTGCCTGTTGAGCGAGCGCACGATTCGTAACAGCGGTCTCGTGTTACCCTGTAAGTTAAAGTGTAAGCGGATAATCGATTAGTGTTAATTTCTTGAATCCTTCTTGTATCTACTTCCATTCCCTACGTAGTTTTCGAGTAGGGTATAGGGAACATAAAGTATATAATATTAAAACCTGCAGTAAGAAGCTATTAGATATTTGTAGTAGACAGAAGAAAAACGAGTGGCAGTTAACTTCTAATGTAAATGCTGTGTAGAAAACCTTTTTATTTCATTGTTATTCGGGGCGTGCACGTGAAAGATTTCCGCCACCAACTTCCACGAACGAGAAAGCTGAATGGCGTCTTCACCTCGGTACATTGATTCGACGGCCTTAGTCTAAAGGCTCTGTTTTACTTCAACGTTGAGCGAAGCGAACGCAGCTTAGCGCAGAAGGCGCTCGTTTCATTGGACGGCGTGCAGGAACTCGATATCTGCGACCAATCAATGTCTCTGTGCGCTGCGCTTCGCCGCGCTTGCTACTCTCGACGTCGGAGTATAACAGGGCCTGAAATGATCATCGCAGTACACTATTTTCAAACGTTCACCACAGCAGCATTGGCAGTCGCCATTTTTTGAGCACGAAGCGTGGGATTTAATCCGCGTCCTCGCCGAACGCTGACTAAGCGCTCGTGTTTAATATGAGCTGAGAGCACGTGCTCAAAAAACGGCGTACTAAGATAGTTGACCCAGCAGCTATAAGTGTGCAAACTTTTAAAATGGTTCCCTTATTCTTGCGTGCATACTCATTTTGTTTGTTCTTTACTTGTTTTGTCTCATTGCTGACACCTTTTATTGTTGACTGCAAATTTAGCTGTTTGTGACATTTAATTTCTCACTTTCCACTGTGTTACCTTGGACGTCAATGCCACACGCCAGGTTCTGCCTAAAACCCGTTCCGTGTGCACGGTATTGAGCTCACAATGTACCACTTAATTCAACAACAAAAAATACATTTCTCTAATCTTTTTCTCCCAAGACCAGCCTCAGCGTAAAGCCACATCAAGAAATGGATCCTGCTATAACCTCGATTTCGACTCCACATGTGAAGTTAACGGCTGTGCCGTAGATCACAAGGAATGTTGGCGAGGACCCTTGAGTGTGCATTCCGAAAAATACGTGTTATTCGACAATTCCTTTTGTTATATACTGAGATCACTACTAAGCCAGTTTGGCTTTGAATGTGAGTATAATGAAATGATGTCACATACCACGGCCATTTATATATATATATATATAAAAACGCTTTCGAGCCGCAAAAAGAAAGCTATTTCATTTGTTAAATAAGTTGCTCCAATCCACGCTGTGAAGGACAGCGAAGCTGTTGTAGCACCTGCAAAGATTGCCCACTGCACGGTGCACCAACTCATGTTTACAAACAAAAGGGAGCGCCCCGAGCGGACGCCACCGGCGCCGCGCATGCGCGATGGTGTGCGGCCAAGAAGCTCGCCGTCGCCCATAAACAAACCATTGGAATGCTATGTTGTTTGCGTCGGTGTGAGTCGCCTTGCCCTTTTTCGTGTTCGAACTGTTGATTCTACGTCTTCCTGGCAATGTCTGACTACTTAAGCGGCGTCAACGAAATTACCGAGGTACGTTACACCGTAAAACTTCGCGTGAATAATGTGACACGCGGCGATTCATTCTGCGTGGACGCCGCAGAATGTACGCTCAAGCCAGATTCGCATGATGAGATTTCGCTCGCCATTTTTAGTCGCGACGTTGCTCAGGCTGCAAAAGCGTGAACCGTAGTTGCGATGGTGGACGTTGATACTGAAAATCGCAAGCAAAATCAGACTGAGTGACTCAGGCCTAACAAGTGGGTGATCGCCACTGGTAAGAATTATCAACATCTTGTATCTACTGTTTACATCGAGTCTGCTTACCAACCTTCAAACTTAAGTCTTTTGAGGACAGCACTTACTTAGAATCGCAAGTACCGGGCCAGCATTTGGTCTACGGGCTGGGATCGTCTAAAGGCCGGTTCAGACACTTGCGTTTGAGTGCGTTTGACTGCGTTGCGGCGAAAACCGAAAGCGAGTCACCGGCACATCTGTGCTTCGTATGAAGCGTGGAATCCAGTTCAAGGAATCTTCTTGGCACGAGATATAAGCCGCAGGGATGTCCTGGTGTTTCGCTGCCGCAACGCTGTCAAACGCAGTCAAACGCAACTGTGTGAACCGGCCTTAATAGAGCAGACGACGAGCAGAAACGATTGAAAGAGCAGACGACAGTTCGAACGATCAGGCTTCCGTTTGAACACGAAGACGCACTGAACGTAGTCTGCAGGTGGTCCGTACAACTTGACGGTTTTCCGGCGTTCATGTTGGAACAAAACAAATAAATCTGATGACCACAATTATCTGTGAATTCAGTCCAAAGTTCTTCCCACCGAAACAATCGTGGTCCGACGGTGTCTGGTTTTTTTCTTTTCACGTCATATATCCACGTTCTCGGACGAACCGAGCACATAAAAACTGACCTTCAAACCTTTGTTGACTCTTTTGGTACAGCCCCAGCCGCGTCGTTTTGAAGAGAAGGCAGGTTTTTGTCTGGTTCCTTTCAAAACAACGCAAGAATACACGTCTCACATGGACTTCTGCCCACAGCCCCAGACCGGAAGTGCGCCCGACGCGCCACCACCGCGCTGTGACGTAACAGAGATGAGTTCGTGTATATAAGACTATTTTATGAGAAAGCATTAAGTGTCCCATGAAGCAAAAGCCGGCGTTGCCTGTAACCGCCTGTAGCAGCGAAATGACAGCTAAATTCCCTTAAACAGCGACAGGACATGTGGCTCTATAGCAAGGGCGTCATCGTTGCTGAGGAGCCAGCCGAACTACTGGCGGCGCAGCGGGTTGGTGGGGGGACGCGGGTATGCTTAGTCAACCGGTACTTTAAGGTCGTCCTAGACATGCTCTGGTCGTCGTCCTAGACGTCGTCCTCTAGGTCTTGTTCTAGACGTTGTCCTAGATGTCATCCTTAAGGTCGTCCTGGAGGTCGCCCTAAAAGTCGTCCTAGACGTCGTTCTTGACGTCGTCCTTCAGGTCGTCAACGTCGTCCTCTAGGCGTCGTTTTCGATGACGTCCTAACGCCGTCCCCTAGGCGTAGTTCTCAACGTCGTCCTTAAGTTCGTGCTAGACGTCGTCCTTGAGGACGTCGTCCTAAACTTTCATGCGTGTAGAAACATTGCTCGAAAAATTTCACCCGCAAGACTATTACTCTCTCCGTGCCCGGTGGATTGCCCGAACCACAAGAAACGTGCTAACCGCAAAAAAGGTAGACGCTTAAATAGGATCGAATGTCCCCTTTAAATGGATAAATAAACGTTTCGATCAATCAATTAAGCGGATACTACAACGAAATTTGGACGCTTATTTCTTGCTCTATTCGCGTTCAATGGAGCAGTATCACATCAGACACACTTATCTCTTGTTGAAAACGACAGAAAAAAGAATTTTAAAACAAATTGAACGATTAGCAAGGAGCACCTGGTGGATGACGCCTCGTTTGTTATGCCTGTCTAGGAACCTTCACATGTAGTGACGATAAATAAGGTATTGTACTAGACCGTTTCCGCAGCCCGCTAAGCACCCGGATAGCGCTCTGTAATCCGCCACAAGACTTCGGACTATGCAGACAAGGCTGGCGCCGCGCATGCGCAGCTGCGGCGCTTTCTTCACGGGTACCGTAGCGGAGGAGAAAAACGGTTTACTACAATTTCCTAGTCTCGCCTCCGGCCATCACCAGAGAAGAGGGGAAGGAGGGACTCCCCCTCTCCCCAAGATTCTCTTTTGTGTGTCCAAGGCATCGCTATTGTCCCTCTACAAGATTACAGAAGAATAACCCATTACTGAAAATTGACATAAAAGCAGCAATGGGGTTTGTTGCGGTGGCCCGATTGCTGGTGTGCTTCGGCCGCCTTGGTGGCTGAAACGGATTTCTGTCTTTCTTCTTGGACCAAGTTTCCCCGCTTTTACCACAGTCTCCGTTTTCTACATCATGATCAACATCCACCAGCTCGCCTGCGCACTCACAGTTTCCTTTTTTTTTTTCATTTAGGACATTTTCTCGACGTCAGCCTCGCCGCAGCTTTGCTCGTTCCAGACAATCTACGTCAGGATTGCGGCAATGTCACGTGCTCTCTGCTGGCTGCTCTCGGAGCGCTTGCCAGAGTGGGCGTTTATAACGAAAAATACAGTCATCAGGCTCAAAATACAAAAGTGCGAATGTCATTTATGAATATTGTGGATCATATTCAGCCTATTTCTGAACACGACGGCTATATTTCAAATTTCGTTGAAGTATCCCTTTAACACAACTGATTGAAATGTAGACGAAACGTTTAACCAGCAATTCTCCACATGAACGCCAAAACAACCCAGGAGTTCGAGATCTGTTAAAATATTTCGAGTATTCTTGTAAACCAACTTGCCTCCTCCAAGATTTAATAGAGTACAGCCGAATTCATCTCGTTAAATCTCCAGCTTGGTGTCTGTGTAGTATCTAAGGTTTCTAACACTGCTGTCACATAAGCAAGTTCAACAGGTTTGCAAAGACGGTCCGACGGGAAGTAGCTTGGAACAGAAGTGGCACTTAATGTTTTTGCAGAACCAAAGGGTCTGTACCAAAAGATTGACCAAAAGAAAAGTAAAGAGGACACTTCACAAGCCCCTAAAAAGTCATTTTTATACAGTTTAGTTTTGACACGCGTGTAAACAAAAGTCAAAAAATTGAAACAACACTGACGGCGCGAGATTAACTTTTTTTTTTTCTTTTAATTTTGCGCGCAAAGTTTATTTCGTCACGGAATGGTCATACGCTCTCTTAACCTGATCGTGATGGTCAAGCCGATCTACCTCTCTTCCACGCGCCCCAAAATGCCGAGACAGAATACAAGCGGAAAGGAGGCGACTACCGACTCAATCGCGTCTCGCACTGTCGATATTGCTCTAGATGTCTTGTTTCCTGTAAGATAATTTTTCGACACGCATGACCCAACCTGACTGAAGTTTCTTTTTTTTTTTTCTTGAGTACGACGACACAAAGAAGTTCCAGAAATCCGATTTGTGAGCCAAATACAGCTTGGCTGTTATAGACCACTTTCAAAAGTCACGTGACAATTGTTAGAGGGTCGGAACCGCTGCACAATGGCGGAGCGACTGCATCGAGGAACGTGCAAGTCTTTCCATAAGATAGCGAACGTCGGAGCGCGGCCAACACCTCGAGCCGACGAGCCAATCAAACAGCATCGAAAGTGCAACGTCACTGCGATCATCACCTTTTTAGTGATGTGTTTTTTCCAGTGTGCCGTGAGGTTGAGGTTTTACTCCGCCATTGTGCAGGGATTTCACAGCTGCCAACACAGTGCCGTATTTTGAAAGGGGTCTATTCAACATCTTGGTTTAATACAGCACGACAAAACAAGGACAAAGTAAAGACGAGACCGACTACAGTACTGTTTTCTGTCTCGTCTTTACTTTGTCCCTGTTTTGCCGCACCGTTTTAAACCAACATTCTCCATGAACCGACTAGCCCATGCATACATTTCAGCGATATATTCAAAGTCGTTCCACCCTTAATACAAACTCAAACATTTTTCGAGTCACGTGGCGTTCAGGAACCTACAACCAAGCGTTCAATGTGTGCAAGAATGTGCCAAAAATCGGGAGAATTCTTCGAAGCAAAGGGCGAAAAGTGCGAAACGTTTACTCCGAAATTAACAAAATAACGCTATAAAAAGATGCACGTTTCGCTATCTATGCATGTGGCATCTTAGAATAAACTGGCACGAGTGAGGCGAGAGCCCTCTTATACAAAAGCGAAAGGCCAATAGACTTTCCAGCATTTATCACCCAGGCTAAAAATGCCAAGTCATTGGAATGTGGACGCATACGCGTCGTCTGATATTCCGCTGAAGAAAGCAACTGCGCGCGCTCAGAACGCGTTCCACAACTTGGAATGGCAGCGCGCAGAAGGTGATTAGTGGAAGGATCTATACACATTTGCAAGTACGAGCTCTGGGCGCCGCCATCTTGCTGCTGGTGTGGATAAATTGTCTGATATCCAAGCATTGCTGAGGCGTACCCGCAGTTTCCATACTGGCGCCAAAACAAAGCGTTTTCAGTCCACGGTGATCAAAGTAGCTTTTGAAGTGCGGCTGCTTGGAATCGTCCTTAGGATGCGTCGCTGTCGGGGAGGCAGGCAGGTTTGCACACTACCGCGATGTTCGCGCTATGCGGAAACGTTTATACTCACACCAGGGTCTAGAGCGACCCGTGTGAGATCAACCGTTCGTGACTATTGTCAAGCGCTCCAAAAGGTTAAAGTAAAGCGTAAAAAAAAAGCCGGGAACTGAAATCGCCTAGATTCAAAGGCAGTACCCACTCAGCCACGAACCTGGCGAAGAATAGCAGTTCTAACGCTTGCGTAGCTACCATGTTCGTTCAATGCTAAAATTAAAACATATTCCTATTGTGTTTTTTTTTTTCTCGACCAAAATAGGAAAAAAATAAAGACATAAATGAAGTACGTAATCAAGGTAGCATTAGGCCGGAAAACAGAACTGGTTATGAAATATGAATATATGAATCTCCTGGTCCGAAATTCATGGGCCATGAAGCTTGGACATCTGAATTCGGTGCCACCCGGCTACAGCCAATTCGGTGCCACCCGGCTACAGCTTTTTTAAGAAAACCTGATATGAAAAATACGACAGCCGATTGGCATAATGTGGTGCAACGCCCCTAATACAAGGATAGAAACAGTTTTCGTAGCTGAGACCAGCGGTCAATTCGTTTGATCTCAGTATTCTATTTCTACTTAGACAAAAACCAAGGATAAAAGATTAGGCTTCGGTTGTTCTGATATTATGACCAGCTCATTATCTTAACTCTACTTGTAGAAACCTATTCAACTGAGGAAAATAAAACTCCTTATTGCTTGCAGACCGGAAGAACAGACGGTAGCCATCGTGCTCAAGTTTTGTTTTGATTTTAATAATCGGTCCTATATCTAAAGTGCGGCTTAATAAACTCGATCGGATTATAAACACCACGACACCGGTGATATAGGGTTGCATTAGAGATCGCAAAAGCTCGCAGGAAAAGCTACACTGGGTAACATAAAGGTTAAACTCGCAAAAAATATTCAATTGAAGTGCTCAGTACCCTACGTTTCAAAACATATGTAAACGATTACACTGTGATTGTGAAAATAGAATCTCATTTTTATTTTGTTATTATGCAAAGTTCAAAAGATGTTCTTTCGTTCTTTCTTCAATCAGCATGCTGAAGTTGGGCGAACTTGTAATTATATTTTTGCCTTTGAAACTTTTGTTTTTAATTTTTTATCATAAGCGAACATTTATATTCTAAAATGCCCTTTGTCTTAAAATATCACTTTGTCTTTCTTTTTCAGCTTGTGAATTCTGGCTTAGGGAAGATTGGGTAAAGAAACATTTGTCGATTCCCGAAGTACAGATCGAAGAAAGTGAGAAAAAAGAGGAGGAGTCTGAGAACAAGGATAGGACAACGTATCCGTACGATTCCTTATTTAAGCAACTTCCGTCCAGCTGCCGATACGCATTTCTTCTTAACTGCGGATATCCGGAATACCGAATGTATGACAAGGAAATCTGCGACAAGATTAATGAAGAAAAAAATGCTGCATCAGGTGACACAAACGGAAGTAACTAACAGAATTATGTCAGCAAATACGCTTCCCGGGTCTGTATGAGACCACATCGCGCTCAAACCATCAACCACACGCTTTTCGAGGCACCCTTTGGTTGCTCCGTGAATGTGAACCGGAGCAGTATCTAAGGGAGTCATGCAAACATTGAAAAAAAGGTATTTTACAAGAGCAGGAGTCAGCGCGACACTTTGCCGCCTCATATCTCGAGAAGAAATCTTACTGCCTGCATTTTCGAAAACTAAGACTAGTGATAAAAAAAAGCATACTTTACAACTGAATACCTGTTAAAGAATTGGTGCCGGTCTTATAACAATAAAAATGTTTGAAAATGTTGAAGCATTTTTTTAATTACAATTTGTGACTTAAAATAAGTTGCTGTGATTAAAACAAGGGGGGCTGCGTTTCTGCGGCGGTTGACTGCAGACTACGGCCAAACGTCAAATTCAAATTCTTTATTGATCCCTGAAACAGAGAAAGGAGGCAGAGAAAAAAGCAACTGACACACTGCTTGACTAGCCTCTGCCCCCCATAGCAGCCCAGGGAAGAACAAACATAAACGTAAAAACACTAGCATTTGACATATTCATTATAGCATGGAAACGACAACATCATCTATATTGCGAAACAGAGAATGTAAACAAAAGGGGGAGAAAAAGAAACGAAAAAGTATGTAAAAAAATAACAACACGCGCAAAACGCATACAACCGTGTTATACTGAACTTTTTTTTTTTTTTCAACCCAAGTTTTTTTTTCAACCTAAGTCGCGGTTGAATTATCTGGGCACCGAAAAAACGACAAATTTCACCTGCTAAGGCTATTTTCATTGTCCTCACACTGCCTCGGAATAGCTGCCCGCTCAACAGAAATATCTGGTAAATATCTTATCAACTTCAGGGTGGAGTAGCTAACTAAAATGAACAATTCCTATCAAGCACAGCAGGATGAACATAATGCGTTTTGCTGCAGCAGCTGCAGCAAAAAAAAAACTGGCAAAATTTCCAGATTGCACAAGGTGAATGTATTGCTCACGTCACTCAACGCCTACCAAGGAGCGAATCCTGAACAACAATATAGTTCAAAGACGTCGTGCACATTCATGACGATCTATTGCAATTGTTAACTGTTAGCCGAGAGCCGCATAAATCCTGGAGCAATACACTTGCTTGCTGAGTAATTCGTAAATTGCTTTCCGCAGAAAAAAAAGGAACTGAATATATAAAACGTGGCGGCGCAACGATTTTTGTATTTTCAGCACATACCGCTTAGATACAAACGTGTACGCTTTTAACCCACGCATCACGCGTTAGTTCAGACTTAGTTACTGAAAGCCACATTAACCGAGTCTCAAAGTTCTGTTTGCTTTATCCTCTTTTTTTTTTTTTTTCTTTCTTAAGTTGCCATGGGACCCACAACTTCGAGACATGAGTACTGGAAGTTGCAAGTGCTGTCAGACGACTAGATACCGGTACTTTAACACAAAACTACGTGCGAAACATGGGGATAACGTCGGCATGATATGGCAGCACACCTGAAATCAGCAGTAACAAATAACTCCGAAGTGAATGGCACACACCAAATCGTGATTTAAAAGGGGACATCTTTCTTGTCAACAGATATAGTCTTACGAAAAGAGAGTCAATGTGCAAGGAGGCGAGCTGGCGTTAGGGAATCAATTTCTGTAATAGCCAAGAATGAGGTGAGAAAAAAAAAGGCTTTGTAAACAAAGAAAATGACTCAGAGGGAACTTCTTAACCGAGGAAAAGAAACAGGAGGGGTTACGGGTGACACTGGCAACCAAAAAGAGTGTTTGTGATTGGCTTTTGTGATTGGGCAAACACTCACTATGATCTCTTTATTAACTTTGATGGTGTTATTTTAACAATGCGACGTCTTTGAGCTTCTATCGGACTCTATCTACACGTACGATCGAGCGTAGTTCGTAACTGATATTAAGTAGTCATAAATACAATTCTTGACGTCCCGACGAGGAAAATACTTGTCGTCAAGTCACGAGCGGAAACCATTAGAGGGCGCCAACGAAACACCTGGGCGATAGTAGTTTGTCTAAGAAAAAAAAAAACTTTCTTTTGAGTTTGTATTTATTTATTTATACTGTTTATGGACTTCTAAAATCAATAAATTGGGCTACAGCGAATTTCGTACCTCTTCTAAAGTTAGCGTGTTTTTTATGGCTTACTTGGAGCAACTAGTAATAAAAATCTGTTGTTTTGGAAGTCAAAGCTTGGCTGGGATGTCCTTGTGTGAAATATCAAACTGTTGGTTGAACACGAGTTTTTTCTTTCGCACACTTTCTTTGTGCAATGCAACATATGTCCTACAATACATTTTTTTCAACTGAATAACCTTATGTTGTGCGCAAACGTCTGGGCACCCTTTACCGTAGTTATCGCTTAAAAACGTGCACCTTGACAAAACTGTTTTTCTTAAGAAAAGTGGTAAAAGGTTGGTTACATCTATATAGGTGTTTTGAAGTTTACCGTGCAGGTAAACTCAGCGAACTTCATTGAACAGCTACCAGGGAGTTCACCATGTGGTCCCTCCTAGCGCCTTGCGTCATGGTCAAAGTATCGTATGAAGGCAATGAAAGTGCGGCACTGCTTGTCGACTCGTCGTTGATGATGGTCGTTGCCACGGTCCTACAAATGTGTAAGTTCATGCACCAACGACAGTAGCTTTCAGCGCAGACAATTAGGGCGGGGCGGTTGTTTTCGGGCAGCTGGAGGAGTCAGCAATCGCCCTGAATCGAGGTGGAGGAAGCATTTGCGAAGTTCGAAGCTCACTGTACGAAGAACGTAAATTTCGCCCATGACGCAGTCAGGTTGTCCCGCGTAGGAACCGGATCACGGCTGACAGAGGGAACCCCTAGCCTAGGTGCCGTTGCACTCTTGGCTTTTTTTTTAATTTTTATTCATTTTCTCGAAGTTTTATTGCTGAGCGGAGTGTGAACTTCTCGGAGCGTTGACATTGCCGCTAAAAGCGTTATCGCAGCAGACACAAAAAGGAGAAGCACAAAAAAACACGTAAATTTATTTTTTTAAGAGGCACTGAGGTCGAAGCTGGATCCGGTCCTTCGAGGCCCCAAGGTCTAGTGCTGCGACGTATGATTGAGCAGTGTTTGGGGCATTTATAAAGGGCCTGGTATTTTCTTTTTCCGTGCTTAGTCATCGGGTCGTCGTGACGTGTTATTCGAAGAGGTGCCTTGTTTATGGCCCAAATGGTGACATGTGGCACAGGCCACAAGTTTTGAGTCATAGGGTGTGTACCAACCTCTAAAACCAGAAATACTCAGGAAATTGAAAAAAAAAAACATTTGCAAAAGTCAAGAAATTGCCAAGGGAATCGTCCAATAGCTGGCTAAGTTAAGGAAAGTGTGCTATGTAATTGGCACAGTGACACGGAACGAAGCGGGAGTGTGCGGGGTGGATTGATTTCGCACTGAGTGTCAGTTGCCCGAGTCATAGCTTGGTAACGCAACACAATACGTTATTCGCAGGATTAAATGGAAACAGCCCTAACAAACGCTGCAATCTCATCCTCTGCATTTTCCCCTTTTGAAATGGTTAGGGAATTTAATAAAAATATTAAGGAAAACCCGGAAAAATCAGAGAATTTGAGATACGTAATTTAATAGACACCCTGTCTTGTCATGAAGGCATAATATGTAAACAATCTAGGGATATCTTGTCCTTAACAGCCATCCGTCTTTCTACCCCGAGGAGTTCGGCACTTATTATGCGTTGCGTGCGGCAGCCTAAGTTAGTTATAAAGGCCTCAGAGATCTTCCCTTTGTCAATGTTGTATATAATAGGTGGAACTGACTATCCGCTACGGCTCTATAAGTATCAAATTATAAAATTTTATGGTTGCAGTTGAAGCATTCATTTTTTCTGTAGTTCGTGGAATTCAAGGATAAGTGAGGGATCCCAGAAGTCAGTGGAGACATTATTCACGGGAGGTTAAATTCTAATTCGGTACTTCTCGTAAGCAAGATGAGTTCCAGCTTGGCCATTCATGGGGCGGTAAATGTCTTTCAGCGTTAAATCTGAAACTTTGATACGGTCGGCAAGTCACAGTATCAGAATGCGGCGCGTTAACGTAACCGACTTAGGTACATGAACGGCACATTGCTCCAGCACTTTTGACTTCAACGGAATACCACCCAGCCCATGCAATATGGGCTTGCATGGGATCGGCGGGCGTTACGTCACAGTCAGTGTCGCTGCCTTTGCTTTCCTCGGTGATATTCTCCCATTGTAAATAATGTATGATTTCACACTCCTTTACTCGAGGGAGGGGTTTAGGTGCGGTTTGTTTTTCACGAATCTTCGAAGACGGTTTTAGAGAGGCGAGAACACCAAAGGGGTCATAGACCTGATCTGTCGACTTATCGATGAAAGTGAAAGTCTTTTTTTCTGCCAGAGGCATAAGGCTTCGAGAACTTCATTCCTGCTTGGCTTTAAGCGAAGGTCACCGACGGTTTCGTTGTGCCGGAACAAAATTCCAAATCTTAAATGTTCAGTACTGCGTTGTGAAATCAAGAGCACCGGTCGACCTTAGTGTTTCCGAAAAGGCAACAGTAAAACTATTTACAAAGCAAAGAACGATTTCATTTAAATTATTACTAAGATGATGTATGGTGATCCTACCATATCAAAGCTCTCTTGTCTTTCCTTCGTTGTTTTTTTCTTTTACAGAATTATTTCGGAGTTGTCATTCATAACTTACATTTCATCAGCAACTGGAAGTCTTGGTTGCCTATGCGCTCTACCTCTAACGGTTGCGCGATGTTTTCTGTCCCATAAAGAATAGAACATGTATGAACATGAAATATATACTCCAGGGCAGAGGTTTTCACACCCCGGCCCGCGGCTCGCTTCCAGCAGGCACGCTGCTACCGGCACAAACATAAGCAAACTGCGCCGTAACGCGCTCCAACCGCGTGAATGAAGTTACGAGAAAAAACGAGAGAAAACTCCCTACCGTAAGATATGTCCTCTCGTAAAAGCATTAATGCGAAATATGCAAAGCTAAGCGTCCCTTTCGGCTAAGGTGCATTGTGGGAAATATTTGTTGAAGACATTTGTGTTTCGGTTTCCTCCATCGGACCGCGGCCAGCCGAAAGCGCACTGCACGCTCCTCAACGCCACACTCTAAAAAATCCCTGCGGGTCTACTTATTCTCAAACACTCAAAGAGCCAACCTCTGCGATCTACGAAAACAGCCCAGCGAATGATGAAGCGGAACATCCGTTTAAACCTCAAAATAAAGCCTGCGCTGTGACATTACGCAATGCAAAGTGTCATGCTTGTATTGCGTAATGCCACACCGCTGGCTTCATTTTGACATTTTGAGGTATAAACAGATATTTCACCTGATTATTCGCTGAGCTGATTTCGTAGATCGCAAAGATTGGCTCTTGAAATGTTTTGCAGGTAAGTAGACGGCCAAGCATTTCTTAAAGTGCAACTACCTACGTGTGCATTTGATGTAGGAAGTATACTTCTCTTCTTTTGACTCTATCAGACGGCAATTGATCCAAGGCGAAGGCAAGCCATGACAAGTTCAGGAAAGAGGAAGACGAGGTGGCAGCGCGTGGCCAAATGAATCGGGACAATGAAAGTGAAAGAAAAAGATGGATTAAGAACGAAGGATACAACACTACAAAGGACATTGTGAAAGCACGATGCTAATCTTGGTGCTGGCCATCCTCCAAATCTTTCGATATCGAAAACAAACACCTACAAGGAGTCGGTGTGTAGAGCAATGAAGGCCGATCGAGATTAGCTTTAGTTTTGTTGATGCGATGTGGCTTGCCTTCGCTATAAATCATTTACCGTCTGATAAAGTCACGAAAGAAAAGTATATGTACTAAAACACATGCACACATACGTAAAACTAAGAAGTCTAGAAGAGGTGCGCTACGTTGAGGGGCGTAGTGCAGGTTCGCGGTCCGACGCAGAAAACCGAAGCTAAAATCGTAAAATCCTCGTTGACAAATGTTTCCCAGAATGCACCTGAGCCGCTAAGGGGGCCTCGGTTTTGCGCATAGTCCATTGAACATTGCCATCAGCAGCTCCTACGCTCTTAATCCCCTGTTTCACATTTGTGAAACTATATATTAAAATTAATTTACGTTCCTATAGATAATGTGATTTTAAGGATACTATGTTGTACCTATTGCATATTTTCAGCATCAGTTCTATCACTGTCACTAGTCTTCTGCCCTGTGTGGGCGTTCCCAAGTTGCTATGCCCTTTAAATTAGGCCTGGTATGTTTTCTGGCCTCCTATTATTGTGTAATTTCATAATTGGCTAACTATTTAATTTGATAACAAGGTATACATGCATTCGCCCACCTTCGATTATTTTTGTGATGTTTACTCTAACTTAAAGTTTTGTATTTAAGTGTCTCTATACCTAGAATTATTTATTTAGATTTTCCCCATTTTTATTTACCTACTTATTTTTATTAATGACCTTAAAGTAGACCCCTCTGTTCAAATTCGTTTATTTGCTGACGATTGTATTATTTATAAAGAAGTGAAATGTTTTAACGTTCAAAATATTCTAAACAAGAGTCTCGAGATGGTTTCTACATGGTGCGACACCTGGCAAATGTCCCTTAATTGTAAGAAATGTGCTCATATGACAATAACCAGGAAAAAAAATCCACTCCCCTCCAGCTACTGCCTCCAGGGGACCGCGCTCAACACAGTACCCCAATACAAATACCTGGGACTAGTAATAACGTCTGATCTGCGTTGGAATTCACATATTGACTTCATTACTCACAAGGCAATGGGCACATTATGGACTTTAAAACGGCTACTAAAAGACTGCTCCAACAATACAAAACTAATCGCGTATAAGACATTCGTCAGGTCTTTGATGGAATACGCTGATGTGGTATGGGATCCTCACACAAAGTCAAATATTAATAAGTTGGAAAGAATTCAGAAAAAAGCGCTGCGATTTATTTTTAACACATACGGTAGAAACACATCAATCTCAGAACTTTATGTCCAGAGCGGTGTCCCTTTACGAAAACGTAGAAAAATTAGCCGACTGAAGTTCATTTTCAACCTATTAAATAACAATTTCAACTTGGACTACAGCAATTACTTTCATTTCAATACTAGTAGGCCAACAAGGAACAAGCACCGCAAATCTTTCTCTGAAATAAGGTGTAGAACTGACTGCTTCAAATATTCCTGTTTTCCACGTACGATTCATGAATGGAACTTGCTCCCACAAGAAATCGCCTCCACAGATTGCGTATTGTCGTTCACAGCTAAGTTAAAGGAATCGGATGTTGTTTGATATTACATGCGTATGATTTGGTTTGATTGTCTGTGATTGTGCTTTTCTACTAGTCATGCTTTAGATATTTCTTTTTTTATAGGTTTGTACTGTGTTTTTTTTAATGTTTGCGTGTGTTTTTGTGACGGGTAGTTGTAAAAGATCCTTTTGCGTAGTCATTCTTTGCATGGGAAGAATCCTATCAAGGGCATCTGGTGGCCCTTTATTCCTCTACGAGTTGTAACGCCACCACACCTATGTATTTTATTTTCAAGTGCATTTTATTTTGTATGTCTCCTGCCTTGGCTGCGTATTAGCGGCCGGCTGTATCAATAAATAAAATAAATAAATAAATTTGTCGGGAACTCGATACAGTGATATAGCCTCGGTCCGGCCCCCAACCCAAAACGTTTGCGGACCCCCCCCCCCCCCCTTAGGGATCATTCCATGCCAACGGAGACGCTGCAATATTTTATTTCTTTTCAGGGATATCTTTGTAAAATTAATATAAATAAAAAAGCCTCTGAAATAAAAAAAAATATATATATATATTTGTTAACAAAAAATATACATCTCATTTGTGCAGATATATTATGCCCTAAATGTTTGGAATTTGCATAAAACTCAGGTAGTGATATAAAAACACTGAAAAAACGGTTCATGACCACACAAATTTAGTTAAGCGCCTAATTATTCAATACTATGTCCGATCTTACACTAAGATACAAACACAGAAAGGCGCCATTTTGTGTCCCAAGAGGAGGCCCAAAAAGAAAATACATTAAAAGGTTTCTTTATTAGTTTTTTTTTCTATTAAACTTGGAGCGGGGCGTTAGCTACAATACTTTTATTCTTTGAAATCATATAACTACATATAACTAATAATTAAATTGCATGTGTTAAATTTCCCAATCCTTCTTTTCTGACGTTTTAATTAAGTGACAATATCTTTATACAGAAACGGCATTATTGAGAGCATGAAACAGCAATGTGGGCAACGGTGCCCGCAACTTTCGAAAGAGCCAAAAGTTCAATTTACTTTATGTGCTGAACATATAAAAAAATTCTAAAACTGATTTGCGTTGTTGCTAAGAGTTTTTTTTTTTTTTTTTAGCGATGAGTTTTTTTTTATGTTTTTAGGCGCTCGCTTTGTGGGCGACGCACACCGGCTTTCGCCATCGAGGCGTCAACGGGGTGAGAAGCCGCAGCAAAGTCTTCAACGCTCTCCTGAAAACACTTTTTTCAGTTGAAGTGGACGTTATCCTCACTTCCATGCATCCGTATCCGTGATGATACTGGTGCGTTAATTTTAAGCCCCGCTCACACACTTGCAACCGAGTAGGACCGGCTGAGACATGACCGGTTTTAAGCCTCTTGCGATGGCGTAGGACCGGATGTGCTGCTGTGGAGCGGGTCCTAAGCCGTCGCAAGGTGCTTAAACGTCGATTTTGTCTCAGCCGATTCTATGTGGTTGCAAATGTGTGAACGGGCCATTACTCTACTTCGGCCAGTGTTGTACAGAACGGCGTTACAAGGAACAGCGTTCCTGGAACGCGTTCCTTTTAGGAGAAATGAAGGAATGCCGCCGTCACATTTTGTATTGGTGGAACTGGAACGGGAACTCGTTAAACTGGTACTGAAACAAAAAAAAAACAGAGTACTTTTGTTTTTGTCCAGTGGGGGTAATTTGTATTTATTTCTAAGAGGGAAATTCAAAAAAACGTATAAAAACAACAGCATTACGAAAAGCAAAGTCTCGTTGACTTTTTGGTAGTTATCTTAGGGTTTATATTGTGGGCCTCTCGCTTGGTAACCGCCGGGCACAAGAAAGCTAGAGGACATGGATTCTTTTTGTAGTGCCCGAGACTGCGGTGCAAGAAGCACAACTTTTAGTTGAAGGATAGGACAAAAATAGGAACGTCTCAAACTCGACTATTTTCTTTGTTTCCACAAATCCTCATACACCGAGTAATCTAAGGCCGACTTCAGCCATCAGTGAACTTCAACAAAGTGACCTACAGTCAGTGTTGCCAATTTAGCGGTTTTCCGCTAAACTTAGCGATTTTGGGTTCTGTTTAGCGGGATAAAAATATTGTCTTGCGGGAGGCGGGAATTTTAGCCGGTTTTATGTAACCTTGGCGGTTTTTTTTAGCTAAAGATATGAAAGTTATATATTCATTTACTGCCAACAAGGCACCTGTCATATCCATAATCAGCCAAAGTCGCCTTTGCTTACACTCAGTTCTGTTCTGGCCTGTGACAGTGACACCTGTGATGTCATAAAGACATTAAGGCGTCGACTATTGGAACATGCCTCCCTGTTTCTTGCGAGCACGCTTGAACAGCATCAATGTTCCAATGTATTCCTTTGACGTTTTCTTCACTGCTCCGTGAAATGGGCCTGGTGAAGTACGCTCAAAAGTTTAGAAAAGACTGGCTACTGGAGGTTCCTGATGATAGCAGACGAGCCAGGTGCCGTTATTGCAGAAAGGAACTATCTGCGAAGCACGTGGATTTGGTCGCGCACGCTGCAACGAAGAATCATGTTTTGGCCGCGGCACCTTTCTCCTCTAGCAGGCAGACGACTCCACGAGTTAAACAGAAGTCTGACGAGTCACGCACTGCTGAAGGGTTCCTAGCCACGTTCTTATGCGCTCACTCCGCAATTTTGGCTTTGGATCACCTGGGCTAACTGTGGCGTGGTGTGACAGATTTCTAGTCAAAACATAAGGAAAGCTTCTTTTAAGATGACATTAATATGATCTATACTGTTAATATACCTTTGGGCAAGAATAAAGCAAAAATGCAATTGTTAAAAACGCGCGATGTGTTTTGGATTTAGCGGTTTTTAGCGGTTTTCGGGATTCCGACTGCGGGTTTTCAAATTTTGAGCTGGCAACACTGCCTACAGTTACAACAAAAGAACAGGTTACCAGACACTGAACGCAACCTTGTATCCCGAACGTTGGTCACTTAAGAGATACACAAAATTTAACCTTAGTTGCCTCTCCCCTTGAGCACCACCTTCAGACCGAACAACGAACCCAACCTTCAGGAAGAAGGACTGGTAGTTTTCGAGATTGACATTCCAAAAGACGTACCCTCTTCTTCACTTGCTCGTCTTGCAGACAGCAACTATGAGGAGCAACTGTTGTTAAGGTCGGGCGAAAAACTTACTGTTATACTGAAACGCGAGAGGTTTTTGCAAAACGATCGTGCAATGTGGGGTAACAGAGCATTTGGGCTGTTTGAGTCGCCCACCAGAAACATGAATATGGTTAAAAGCTCAGATTTTTAAAAGCTAGTACATCAACAAATGAAACCTTGCTTCCGCTTGTTTTTTTCTCCTGGAGTCCTAATCTGGACACTTTGCGAAAAAGTCGGCGAGAATTCCGGCGGTCGTGATTGATATAATGATAAGGCAATTAATGCAGAGGTACAAGCGAGCTAAACAACAATGACGATAATAATTCCTGGAGAGGGGGAACAAGGGCACCAAAGGACAAACACATATCTCTAAATACAGCTAGGTGACTGGTGCGCGACCGAACAAATTCGCCTGGTCCTGGTACATCAGGAACAGGCGGATTTGTTCGGATCGACGGCCGAGCGGGCTAGCACACACCAGCTCGGAGCAAGTGGAGTGAAAGCTCGCATCGCAGAACCCTGAATATATGGTTCAATCCCCTCCTCTGCCCGTTTCGATCTGGATGAACATCGTACCGGCGTGCGGTTGTGTATCACTGCTCCGTGACGCACGTTATAGACCCCAGGCTATCGTTTGTACCCCACCGGCTAGATTTCTCATCTACTGCTGGGAGACTCGCTTGCCGTTGAGGCATGCCAATTTTTGGGCTCTAAAACAAACACACAATACAACCCCTTTTTTTTCCTTTTTACTTACACGCAGCGATTTTAAAATTTTATCAAAGGATGGTCGTGCCACATGACCTAGCTCCCCTCGTGCAAAAAAATTGACAGCGACCTCTATCTCCAAAGTCCACAAACGCTTGAAATGCGGTATTCGAGAATATATTGTTTAAATTCTTTTAAAACGCATTAAAGAGTCATCTTGCGGATTGAAGAAGGGCCAATATTTTTATCATTTTCCTCATCAAACTTGGCCGGTTAACTGAAATGGTTTATAGGACACGTGACGTCAATTTTCCGCTAAATTTCCCGCTATATTTAGCAAGGAAACAAAACTAACGTTTAGGTCACGTCACGAAAATTTCCCAGCTCAATTTAGCGGGAAATGCCCGAACGAACGGACGGACAACCAAACAATTTGGGAACGGGGGTTCTCGTTAAAAAGCATTTCATGCTATAAAATGATACCTCCATCTTTTTAATGTCCAACGGTGGACAACAACTCAAGCGATCGAGTGAGTGGGAGTTGTGCCTATCACAATATCCCCTTATAGACGCGTCAATCAGACGACGCCATTGTCAGCATTCCGCTGCTGCACCTAAGTGACGCCAAACCCAGCAATGTTAGAATACATCGGGAGTTTGGCTCCCCGGGGGACCAGCTGACGTGTGTGTTTATGCACGGCAGCATGTAAACACCAGTGCGTTAGCATGTGCCAGCCGCCGTGCCTTCAAACTCCAGCTGCCGTGCGCTAGTGAATATTGAACACGGCTGTCCTGGGTTCAATACCCACACGTGCCGGCTTATCGGCGTGCCGTCGTGTACCTCTACTGCGCGACGCATGTTCAAAACTCATCTAGCAGGGGTACCGCACTGGCTAGGATTTTCATCTAAAGTGAAGACACCTGGTGGGGCGGCTTGCCGTACTTCGTCTCAGCTTAAAGGGATTGTCTGGTCGAAACCGGAAGTACAGTACTTAAGTTCTTGCGCTCGTTACGTCGAGGGAGCCTTCATGTAGACAAACGTCATCTTTATTTTGGTATATGATCTCCCGTTAATGATTAAGCCTTTCATGAGCCTATGTACGAAATTGCACCCCAAATTTCGCCAGTGTCAATGGCTCACATCCGTAGGTGCTGCGTAACGTCACAAAACGCAAAGGTTTGTCGGATGGTCGGGAAAACAAGCGTCGGTTGATGGATGTCTTGTAGTTTGTTTCCAAGTACATAGTCTCCTAGGCTGTACCCTGCTAAAACGCGGATCTTTTAATGCAGTTCCTAAGCATGTGCAAAAGAAGTCACGCCTTTTAGCAGTAAATTACTCGCGGACAGACGCACGTTTCGAGCAAACGTATACCGTTTCGCGCAAACACAACTACGATGGCCACTGATCAAACCAGGGGCGCTTGCAAAGCAAAAGATGCAGATCTCGCGTCTGAAGAGGCACCTAGGCACACGAAGCGGCATGTGGGTACACATATCGGAGGATACACTGGATCGGTGATGAGGCTGCGGGTCGCTCCCTCAGAGGCGATTTCCGCGGGTCGAAGGCAAACGGCGAATCGTTCAAATGCATGTCGTCACTTGACTTGGACGAGCTTGGTAAATCGTAGTCACGCTCCATTTTGACACGTGGGCCAAACAGAATCGGGCTGCACGCGTGTTAAATAAAACTTCTGGTATCGTCTCCAGATGGCCTAGCTGTTGGTTTCGGTATCGCTGCGTAATCAAATTGATCAAATTGATTGATCCGATTTGGGAAAGGAGTGGATATACGTAGTTTAATATCGTTGTCCCAGCATCAAACCTAGGCTTACGAGCCTTCTGTTTGCTTAGAGCTTGATTTTTGGCTCTCTTCTGTGAGATGATGGCTCCATAAGCGGGATCTCTGTCTTGACGCAAACCCAGTCCCTACGAAAGGCGACGATCCACTTCGCTAGTCACTGCACGTCTCGCTGAAAAGTATGTCATGTCTTGGCTCGCATGCGCTGCCCGGTAGTTGTGGCACCCAACCGCGCAACAAAAATCTTACCCAACCACAAAACAAGTTGAGCAGAACAACAAAAACGAAGCACGCTGAGGCGTTCACCCGCGGGCAAACGACAAGACTAAAACGCTCGCTTTGTGTTTTGTGACGTCAGAGCTTCAATGTTGCCAACAAAAGCAGCGTTTATGATAGAATACAATTGGAGCAGCATAAATTTAATTACTCACGCAGAGGAGCATATAAAAATCAGATATTGCACGTGCGATGCGTCTCGTACAAAGTGTGATCGGACAACTTCAGTCAAGACACAGCCGATGATACAAGCGCGAGCATGTTGTCCTGAACAGCGCATTGCACTGCACGAGCGCGAGAGCTTGGCGGAGACTCTGAGAGCCCGGAGCCTGCTCTTGAAGCGTCCGCTACGCTCACATTAAAAGGAACATTAAAATAAAACAAAAAAGTTTTTTTTTTTTTTTTTTTTTTTTTTTTTTTTAACGGCACAGATGGGTTATTTTAAGTCAAACGTCCCAGACGTTGCACTCGACCCCTTCCGATAAAAAAAAAAAAAAATCATGGACTTTTGCCGCAACGTTTGTAGCAATGCCACGAAATATTTTTGGCGAAAAAGTTTTTTTGATGACGTGAGCGCGGTGTGAACTTTTAAAAACTCCATGAAACTATAGGCATCACTCAATAATTCATAAAAAAATCAGCTTTTTAGTAAAACATCTAACAATATTTTTTCTTAAATTTGCACAGATTTCGACTTACAATTTGGTTGGGCGTGTGACGTTTCGTTTAAATTAAATAGTTCTTGAAAAACTAAAAATTTTGGAAACTTTTAACCTTTTTCATTAACAAATATTGAATTGCTCCCGGGACTTAATAGAACCTTTTACCGGCTGCTCCGCAGGTGTATAATCTATTAAAAGAAAATTTGAAAACCGCTCAATTAAATATGTCGCAGTAAACAAAAATCTTGCAGTTGCAAAACAGTGCGTTTTGACGCATAAACAGCCGTTTATTTCACCCTGAAGTGGTTCAAGTCAAAACACAAAATAAGGTGGGTTTGGAAGAAATATCAATGATCTTTTGATTCTGAAAGTTTATTCAAAGCAATTTTTGTTTAAAGCGAGAAAACAATTTTTGAAGTTGAACTCTCGCACCACAACCCGGCGTCGCTTCTTAACGACTCGTGGCCGCACAGCACGCCACCTGCGACGATAGCTGAAACGATTAGGTCCAAAGAAAGAACGGAGTTTTCTGCCGCTTCCCCTAGTCCGTCTTAACGGCTGCAAGGGAAGAAACGGCGGGTATCGTGCAATAATCGGGGGTGCCGCCAGCGTGTAGCAATAGCAGGCCCGTCGTGCCCTTTGTACCTGAGGGCGGCTCGAAACGCGATGCCGAAACGACGGGCGGCATCAAGTGACCAGGACTTCTCCACGCCTAGCCAAAGGTCGCATGGCCACCTCCGGTTCCTAAAATAAAATTGATGGCTCTTCACCGTACAGTTTGTGGCGCACCTCTAACATATTTTTTTGACGAAAAACAAATTTCATGGGTTGATGGCTGTTTGAACTAGTAAAAGGGTTGTTTTCATCCGTGACAATATACATATTCGCTGCTGTTTATTCCGTTAGAGCGAACATGCCACATCTGAGCCAAATTAAAAATTCATTTAAATTTAAAATGAAAATACACAAAGATGACAATGCGTAATTCGGGTTTCTACAAAAAAAAAAAACATGTTTTGCTTCCCTTCCCTTCAACATACACAACCATATGAAAGTAAACAAGTAGTTTAGTAAATTTTTCTATCCAATATCGGATTGTTTCAATCCTCAGGATCGTTCTAAAATTGACAGGAAATATTGCCGCACGAAGGGTTACCGACTTCTAGAACTTTCTTGTTTATCCTTGCTTGTGTTGTTCTAGAAAGTGCGTGTTCATTCTCGCCCCGAGCGCGCTACGCCCGAACCTTCTCCGCCGAATATTCGAGATAGTGACTCACTCTAGATAAGACGCCGCTCGCGACCTTGTCGAGTCAGTCTCGCCCCTGCGCTCGATCCTGCGGTTTCGCCGACATCGACGCCCGCGACGCTCTGCTGTTTTCTTTTGTACCCCTTTTATTTTTGGCACAAGTTCGCCACATTAAACGTTTATTTATTCCTGTTTATTTCTTGTTTATTGGTCACCACCCGTGACATTTTGGTGGAGGTGCGGGGTACCCGCATGCCCGTGCAGCGCTCCCCTCCGAGTTCCCGCAGTGCAAGTCCGGACCCAGCCTCCCGAGGACCGAGCGAAGACCAGATCGAGACCCGATCCAGTCGCCGCACCCAAGGTCTACCCCCGGAACACGGACTTCTGCCACCCCAGACCAGGCAGCCAACGAGGTCGACGATGGACAACCAGTCGTCGCAGAACCCGTCCGCCGCCGCCGTCGTATACCTTCCCGTCGCACCCCGGACTCCAACGCCATTCCACGGTGAGGTCCACGAGGACGTTGAAGATTGGCTGCAACATTACGAACGAGTTGCTCGCCATAACGCATGGACTCCGGAGCAGTGCCTTCAGAACGTCTACTTCGCTCTGGAAGGCACGGCACGCACCTGGTTCGAGAACCACGAAGCGTCAATTTCGTCGTGGCAAGACTTCCAGACGGAACTTCGACGCACGTTTGCCAGCCAGCAGCGACGTCAGCGGGCCGAGGAACTTCTTCAAGCAAGAAGCCAAGGGCCAAACGAGAGCGTCACAAGTTTCGTCGAGGACGTTCTCCGCCTCATGAACCGCGCCGACCCAAACGCTCCTGACGAGAAGAAGCTGCGGTTCCTGATGCGAGGGGTGAAAGAGACCATCTTCGGAGGCCTTGTCCGCAACCCCCCAGCCACCGTCGAAGATTTCGTCAAGGAGGCCACAAACATCGAACGGGCCCTTCAAGCACGGGCCTCCCATTACCAGCGACTTCCCGGCGTCGCTGCCTTCTCGACTTCCAGCTGCACCGGCGCGGACCTCCGCGACATCATCCGGGACGTCGTGCGGGAGGAAATCAGGAAGCTTCTTCCTGCTGCCGCAAGCCCGGATTCGCCCTCAATCGCCATGATTGTCCGGGAAGAAGTTCAGAAGGCGCTGCAGCCACAAGCTCTTGTCAACGCCGCTCCCGAACAACCAACACTGAGCTACGCCGCAGCTGCCCGACGACCACCGCCCCCTGCTCACTCGTACACCGGGCCACGCCGACGTGAACCTCCAGCGCCGCAGTTTCCCCGACGCCAGGAGGATCGGGCGCACGCCAACCAAGAACAGGCAGCGCCACGAAAGACCGACGTGTGGAGGAGAGCGGATCGACGACCCCTGTGCTTTCACTGCGGTGAAGCCGGCTACATTTACCATCGATGCCCCTACAGACAACTGGGGCTGCGCGGGTTCCACCCGAGCGACCCGCGCCCAAGATACGACGAACGCCCTCGCGACATTGAGGAGTACCTCCGACGCTCGCCCTCCCCAGTGTCGTCTCTCCGCCGTGAAGCCCGCTCCCCATCGCCACGACGTTCAGCGTCCCCAGCGCAACGACCCCGCCGAGAGAGCCTATCTCCCCTGCGTCGCCGGGAAAACTAAGTGCGGCAACGCCTGGAGGTGACGTTGCCGAAAACGACGGAAGCAAACAGCCTCCAAGAACGCCGGAGCGCTCCCACTCTACCGACGCCCAGCATCGTACCGACGTCCCTGCAACGGTGTCCAACAGCCTAAACGTTGTTATTGACGGCCTCGACGCATCGGCACTCGTGGACACCGGAGCGGACTACTCAGTCTTGAGTGGGAGGCTCTCTCGCCACCTGCGAAAAGTGACGACGCCGTGGGATGGACCTCAAATACGAACCGCCGGAGGGCATCTCATCACACCAGTCGGAAGATGCACCGCTCGCGTCAAGATCCATGGGGAGACGTGCCCTGTGAAATTTGTCATTCTACAAGACTGTGCCAGGGACGTCATTCTCGGCATGGACTTTCTGTCTGAATACGGCGCCGTCATCGACCTTCGTGAAAACAGATTGACGCTGCGAACTCCTGTGCCACCTTCAGAGAAACCCCGAACAGCGTCAGCCGTCATCCGAGTCGCTGCCGACCACGTGAACCTGCCACCGCGATCAAGTGTTGTCGTACCCGTCGTGGCCGATACAGCTACCTGCGGTGAACTTGTCCTGGAAGGCAACCTTCAATTGCTCCTGGGAAGAGGAATAGGCGTCGCAAGAGGAGTAGCTGAACTTCAGGATGGGCGGACTGTGGTCCTCGTGACGAACTTCCGAAATGAAACGCAACACCTCACAAAAGGTGCCGCTGTGGGCCACGTCGAGAAACTTCGGAACTCCGCCGAAATCGCCGCGATTGCTGAAGAATCATCACCACCTCAGCAAGGCAGTAAGTCGCCAGCGCAGCTTGACATTGACCCTAAGCTTCCAGGCCCAAAACGACGGCAGCTGATTAACCTCCTCACCGAGCACCGCGACTGCTTTGCGACGTCGTCGAGGGTGCGCCAAACTGCCGTTGCGAAGCACCGAATCGTTACCGAGGACGACGCGCGCCCTGTGCATCGATCGCCGTACAGAGTCTCCGTCAAAGAAAGGGAGGTGATCCAGGAGCAAGTCCAAGAGATGCTGAACGACGACATAATCCAGCCATCAAGCAGTCCTTGGGCTTCTCCAGTCGTACTGGTTAAGAAGAAGGACGGAACGCTTAGGTTCTGCGTGGACTACCGGCAGCTGAACGCGGTGACGAAGAAAGACGTTTACCCACTTCCCCGCATCGACGACACGTTAGACCGGCTGCGCCACTCTCGATACTTCTCATCGATGGACCTGAAGAGCGGCTACTGGCAGATCGAAGTCGACGAACGGGACCGAGAGAAGACAGCTTTCGTCACACCGGATGGGCTGTACGAGTTCAAGGTGATGCCCTTCGGACTATGCACGGCGCCAGCAACTTTCCAGCGTGTCATGGACACCATACTGGCAGGACTGAAGTGGCAGAGCTGTCTCGTCTACCTCGATGACGTCGTAGTGTTTTCCAGCGACTTCGACGAGCACTTGCGACGACTCCGTGCTGTTCTTCAAGCCATACGGACAGCCGGACTCACCCTCAAGCCGTCAAAGTGTCGGTTCGCCTATGACGAACTGAAGTTTCTAGGTCACGTGGTTAGTAACAAAGGCGTTCGCCCCGACCCAGAGAAGACTCGCGCCGTCGCGTCATTTCCAGTGCCGACAGACAAGAAGGCCGTGCGAAGATTCCTTGGACTTTGTGCCTACTATCGTCGCTTTGTTCGGGATTTCGCAAGGATTTCCGCACCACTCACAAACCTCACGAAGGACGCCGAGAGGTTCGAATGGGCGGAGGAACAGCAGCAAGCATTCGACGAGCTGAAGCGACGACTCCAGACGCCTCCGGTTCTTGGACATTTCGATCAGGATGCGGACACCGAGATTCACACTGACGCAAGTAACGCAGGACTTGGCGCGGTACTAGTTCAACTACAAGAAGGCACCGAGCGAGTCATCGCCTACGCAAGTCGGACACTGTCCAAGGCAGAGAGAAATTACTCCACGACTGAGAAAGAATGCCTTGCGGTCGTTTGGGCAATTACGAAGTTTCGTCCGTACTTGTACGGAAGCCCGTTCCGCGTAGTCACGGACCACCACTCGCTCTGCTGGCTTGCGAACCTCAAGGACCCGTCAGGACGCCTCGCTCGATGGAGCCTCCGGCTACAAGAGTTCAACATGACTGTGGTTTACAAGTCGGGACGCAAGCACAGCGACGCTGACTGCCTGTCCAGGGCCCCTGTCGAAACACCTCCCGGCAGCAGCGACAACGATGACGACGAGTGCTTCCTAGGGGCAGTGAACACCGATGACATGGCACGACGTCAACGAGACGATCCGGAGCTGCGCGCCTTAATGGAGCACCTGGAAGGGCGCGTGAGTACCGTGCCCCGTGTTTTCTTACGAGCCCTGCCAACGTTTGCCATTCGACAAGGTGTACTCTACAAAGAGAACTTCGGGGACAACAACTCGCCGTGGCTGCTGGTAATCCCGACCGACCTTCGAGAGGAGATCTTTCAAGCATGTCACGACGACCTGACGTCCGGACACCTTGGATACAGCAGGACATTGGCCCGTATTCGTGAAAAGTATTACTGGCCCAAGCTCCCCAAAACCGTCCACCACTACACCCGATCCTGCCACGAGTGTCAGCAACGCAAGAAACCGCCGACGAAGCCGGCAGGTCTATTGCAGCCAATTCCTCAGCCAACTGCACCGTTCCAGCAGATCGGAATGGATCTACTTGGTCCTTTTCCGCCGTCGACCCTGGGAAACCGTTGGATAATCGTCGCCCCAGATTATCTCACGCGGTACGCAGAAACGAAAGCCCTTCCTTCGGGGACTGCGGTTGAAGTCGCCAAGTTTTTCCTCGATTCCATTGTCCTCCGGCACGGCGCTCCCGAAGTTCTGATTACAGATCGCGGATCGTCGTTCATGGCTCAGCTGACCCAAGAAATTCTCCGGCTCAGTCACACCAGCCACCGTCGTACCACCGCATACCACCCGCAGACCAACGGGCTGACGGAGCGACTCAACAAGACAATCGCCGACATGATCTCTATGTACGTCGACGTGGAGCACAAGACATGGGACGAGGTGTTGCCGTACGTCACCTTTGCCTACAATACGGCCGTGCAAGAAACCACCGGGGTTACACCCTTTCAACTGGTTCATGGTCGCAAAGTGACGACAATGCTGGACGCAATGTTACCCCACGAACCGACTGTCGACGGAAGCGACGACGCCCAGGTGGTTGCCCAACGGGCAGAAGAAGTCCGTCAGCTCGCCAGACTCCGGATTCAAGCCCAACAACGTATCGACACTGGCCGCTACAACCTTCGTCGCCGGGACGTCCACTTCCAGCCCGGAGACAGGGTGTGGGTGTGGACACCGATCCGCCGCCGTGGTCTCAGCGAGAAACTCCTGAAGCGCTACTGTGGACCCTACAAAGTGCTTCGTCGACTCGGGGATCTGAACTACGAGGTGATGCCCGACGGAACAAGGACTTCATCACGCCGCCCTCCACGGCCAGAAGTCGTCCACGTCGTGCGCATGAAGCCGTACTACGCTCGATAGTACAGTGGACCTTACGTATTCCAAATGACTCTTTAGTTTACCGTTCTTTTTATTTGCTTTGTTTTGTTTTGGGTTGCATCGGGACGATGCACTTTTTAAAGGGGGGGATAATGCCGCACGCAGGGTCACCGACTTCTAGAACTTTCTTGTTTATCCTTGCTTGTGTTGTTCTAGAAAGTGCGTGTTCATTCTCGCCCCGAGCGCGCTACGCCCGAACCTTCTCCGCCGAATATTCGAGATAGTGACTCACTCTAGATAAGACGCCGCTCGCGTCCTTGTCGAGTCAGTCTCGCCCCTGCGCTCGATCCTGCGGTTTCGCCGACATCGACGCCCGCGACGCTCTGCTGTTTTCTTTTGTACCCCTTTTATTTTTGGCACAAGTTCGCCACATTAAACGTTTATTTATTCCTGTTTATTTCTTGCTTATTGGTCACCACCCGTGACAATATCGTCGTTAACACGCTACGATATTAAAATATCATCAAAGGTGTATGGTCGTGCCACGTGACCTTGGGAATGTTTAAGGCATAGCTTCCTTTGTGCAAGATATTTGACAGCGATCTCTTTCTTCAAAGTCCTATTATGCATGGAATGCGGTAGTCGAGAAACAATCGTTTAAATTTCTTTAGAACACATTAAACAGTCAATTCGGGGTATGAAGAAGGACCTATATTTTTATCAATTTCCCCGTTGTATCTAGCGGGTCAAATGAAATGTTTTATAGATAACGTTACGGCAATTTCCCCGCTAAATTTAGTGGGGAAATTGAATTTGTGTTTAGGCCTCGTCACTGAAGTTTCCCCGCTAAATTTGGCGGGAAATACCCGTACAAACGAACGGACGGGCAAGACATTTGGCAATGACGGTTTTCGTTGAAAAGCATTTTGGGCTATAAGATGATACTTCAATCTTTTTAATGTCCAACCCAAAGTCCAGAGAAAATATAAGAAGGGTGCAGAAGAGCTGACGATTATCAACCATGTTAAATTGACCTGGGGTAAGGAAGAAACGTGAAAACGTAGAAAGACAGAAAATAGGACAACGTCATTGAGCTGCGTTGGAGACGTTGTCCTTTTTTGTTTTTCTGTCTCTTCTACGTTCTGACGTTTCTTCTCTACCCCAGTCCCAGGTTAATTCAACATGGCCAAAGTCCACTTCAATCCAAGATCCAAAGCCAAACTAGAGCTATTTTGGCACTCTAAAGATTTTTCTTCGGGTGGTCGTTCTTCGCACGCATTACGAGTTTCGGGCAGCGGAAAAAGAGACATAGTCCCACAAAACCCACCGGCGATTTTCCCGACTTCGTCCACAAGCAAAGCCCAGCCAGACGTGGGCGCGCCTTACTGACTCAGAAGAGAACGGCACGACCCTTTTTTCGAAATGGGCCTTTCCGCATAAATAGCTGACCTTGTTTTTGAAATAGAGGGCCAGTTTTTCCGCCGCATTGTTCGCTCTTATCATTTCCGGAGCTGTGAGCGTCACTGGTGAACCGTGCTGCGGGGGAATGTGTTTGGTGCTAGCCGGTCGTGGCTTCGTTTGTGGCGGACTCTCCTCTCGTCACTCGCACGCCGATCGAGACTACTTGTTTGACATCAAGCTCGAATAAATGTCGTATGGATTTCTTATACATCGTCATGCAAGTACATTTTGTTTCTTGAGTAGGGGCCCCTTATTTCTTTTGGTAGTAGTAAACGTTACAGGTCGAGCTAGCTCAGGTACCTCGCCAGATCCGCGGTAATGCGTTGGCTACGCTAATGGGCTCACGACGTCTTCGCAAATACGCTCACGACGCCTTCGTGGTGGTCATGCACTGTGTCGAAAGCTTTCAGTAAATCACGCGAGTGTCTTAGTGGTCACAAAAGCTGCCACTTTGATCGATCGGGGACGGGTTTTGATCTTCTACGGGCAAAGACTAACAAGGCATAGAACAAAAACTTTGACACCTCGAATAAAAAAAATAAAACTTTTACCTAAATTTAATCACCGGAGCGAAGACCGTTACGTTTATGAGTCAATTCTTTTCGCGGCGGATTCAGGTGACGGACGTGAACATCACGTTTCTTCGTTTCCTTTTCTGCTTCGACGCTAGGACTACAGCGCCTTGGACGCCTCCCCAGCGACAGGTGCCATCTTGTCTCGAAAGCCACTGACGTGACGTCAGCGTCGAGTTGAGATTTTTTGCCGCTTTGCAGTTCACGAAAGCGGTCGGGAGAAATCGGTTCCGAAGTGGTCTGCAAAAACACGCCCTAACCGCTCGATCCCAGCCGCTTTGCGTTTGAGAACGCGCGGATCCGCTTTGCGGTTGCGGAGCCGCTTCCAGTGCCATGATCCGCCATGACTTTAGTTCATACGAGGCAGACTCGAATTCACGAGACAGCTAGTGCCACCTCGTGCTCTGCTCGCACAGACTCTTACCGCGGTTGTTGCGGGCGCAGGAAGACTACACTGTTAGCAAAAATCGACACCTCTGCATGCGTCAACGGTTGTAACAGGGCGGGCACGTATGGCTTCGTGTAGTTTTTTATGCGCGAGGTCTCGTGTAAAATAAACGCCTTTGAACGTGTACTTCCTTCCGCGATCCCACGTCTGCATAGCCTGCTTCTTGCGATGTCCTCGTAAAATGGCGGCCACTTGACGTGAGGCGGGAGCTAGGGGTGAGGCCCAACGCTTTAAACGTCTTTTCGCCAGCGTGAAAGCCTAGGTTGCACACGGCTATCCTTAGTCTTCCATGCGCGCTAAATCGCCGCAAGCACCCACCCACGAGCACCGACACCGTATCCAGTACGGATATTGCGCGACAGAGGAAGACACTGCATCAAGCCACGTCTTTTTCTGTACACAAATTCCAATCGGCGTAACGGTTCAGGCAACCTTCGGGACCTCATGCCGGCTGCATTTTCACCAAGAACGGATAGTTTTCAAATAAAATGTGTTGTCGCCCGGGGGCTTAAATATTTGACTAATCAAAGCCTCCGGTTTCCAGGAGCGACGACGCATCTCTCCGACACCGACCCGGCCGTCATTCCCGCAGTAACTCTCACCTCTTTCACCCAAGAAGCAGCGTTAGGCACGAGAACGCGAGGTTTCGGCGTATCCATCAGCACTTCGTGAGTAGGCAAGCAACGCGGCTTTCCTCGTAGTAATCGGTCTTTGAAAGAGGCAGCACAACAACTGAGTGGCTGTGTTAGCAGGGTCATTTTTGTACGCGGTTACTTTCCTACTTGTCATAGTGGTTACAGTTTTTTTACTCAGTAAGTGGTCGTATAAAGTACGCTAAAATAAAATTGGACTACTGCTTGCTCCACCTAGCAAGCAAACTAAAAACTACAAAAATGAGGGAGATCTGCAATTTCGGAAACAACATGCACGAGCGGATGGCCGCCACAGAGCTCTGTGGCGCCGATCAGTTTAGACTCGGCACCACCGATTTCTATTGTAGGCTGGATCGCGGACCGCGGCCTCGGCAGCAGGGGCCGAGAGTCGCCACCGGCGGCCATTGATTGACATCAGCCAATACATGGGTCTCTATGGGAAGAACGAGAAAAAGTGCCGTTTCCCAAGTTTCTAAGCTTTTGTCGGCACTGAATCTTTTTGGCTGCTTTTTGATAAGCCCATCAAATTGCTTGCGTACAAGCACTAAAACTGGCAGCCCTCGCAGTTCTTATAAATAAATATTTTGTGGTCGAGAGTGACTCCACTGTAGTGCAGCTCAATGAGGCGAGAGTTACAGCGGAGTCGGTGGCGGTTTCGTTGAGTTGGGTTTAGCAGTCGACAAGCTCGAAGGCTTCGCTCACTCCTGGGAAGCCGCTGTCGAGGTGGAACTTCTTTGCCATAAAACAACTTCTGGGCTTCCCTGAGGACGGTCTCTGTCATAATCGATAGCGATTGAAATAGCGCACCGACGACGACGACGAGCACGAGGTGAGTGCACGAGCAGAGAGCACGTGAAGGGACTTTCGAGTGGCAGCAGGACAAGCGGCCGCTGATGGCCGACGCCGAATAAAACCAGTTATTATTTGGTGGTGTAGCTGTTGTCGGCACAAACACAACACTGGCGACGAGGAACTACGAGCCAAGGAAGCCTGGGACAGCCACCGCAAGCCATGCCGGCGCAAGGAAACATTGAAGCCTTCACAAACAAGTCCTGGTCGTCATGGATCGAGCGCTTAGGTTTCTACTTCGTTGCAAATTCAATCACCAATGTAGAAAAGAAGAGAGCACTGCTGCTTACGCTTTGTGGCCCGGAGACTTACAACATCGCCCGAGCTTTGGTAGCTCCTAGAACACCTGCCACTGTCAGCTTCGAGGAACTTGTGTCCATCCTTGGAGCACCTTTTGACCCTCAGGCCTCGGAGTTCTACAGCCGGTTCAAGTTCCAACGCTGGGACCAGCTAGCCGACGAGTCGATAAATGACTATGTCGCGGCCCTGAAGCAATTGGCAGTAGATTGCAACTTCAGTCTACCTACTACCTCAACAACAGCTCTTGCAACGACGTCATCGCAGCATCCACCGGCAGCTCTGATCTACGCTACGGAGGCTACTACTGGGACACCAGCAACGCCACGGCAGGACACCAGACTGGCCTTGGACATCATGCTGCGCGACAGATTTGTCTGCGGCATACGCGACGAGCTACTGCAGCAACGCCTGTTCGCAGAACAAGATCTTACATTTTCTGCAGCTCTGGACATTGCAGCCAGAGCTGAGAGCGCGTCTAAGCAACAGAAAGAAATCAAAAGCAAAGTTGAGCCACAAGTCAACAAAACAGAAAAGAAAAACAAGGATTCCTTGACACAGCAGGACGCCGTTGCTACCGCTGTACAGGACAACATGATCCGCAGGAGTGCCGTTTCAAAAACATAGACTGCAGGTACTTCAACAAAGGCTTGCATTGCTAAGAAAAAGCAACAAGGAAGCAAGACACGCAAGAAAGCCAACCACATGATGGCAGCGTCAGAGGAGACGAGCGGGGCAGCAACCAGCCCTGGAGGCTCATTTTATGAGCTTAACAAGCTGGCGACGACTGCAGACGTCCCCAAGTTCCAGGTTACACTTCGAATTGATGGGAAGTCGCTCGTACTCGAAGTAGATTCGGGTGCTGCCTGCTCATTGATCAGCGAAAAAATCTTCCGCAACACATGTCCCCGGAATCCGCCGAAGCTCACGCACGACGACACAGAATTGCAGACTTGGAGCGGAGGACTAAAACTCCTTGGACGTTTTCAAGCTGCCGTCAGATTCAAGTCTAAGGACTTTGTGCTACCGCTTCTGGTAATGAAGGGATCCGGCTGCAACCTCTTGGGGCGCGATTGGTTCCAAGGTCTCCATATCAGAGTACGGAGAATAAACCAATTGCAACAGCGGAACATGCCACCACAAGTTCAGGCGGTTTTGCAAAGCCATTCCGCGGTATTCGAGGAGGACATTTCGGGATACGCTGGACCCCTGGTGCAGTTGGAATTGGAGGAAGGAGCGACCCCCAAGTTCTGCAAGGCTCGCCCAGTGCCTCTTGCACTGCGACCAGCAGTCACCCAGGAGCTCTCCCGACTGGAAGGACAAGGAATAATCGAACCAGTACAGCATTCAGACTGGGCCACTCCTCTTGTTCTTGTCCGTAAAAAGAGTGGTGAAATCAGACTCTGTGGCGATAACAGAAGTACAGTCAATGCCGCTTCAAAAAAGGCGTCCTGCCCGCTACCAACTACAGGAGAAGTCCTAGCGAACCTACCAGCAGTTGAAAGTGTCCGAAGCCGCCGCGGCGGTTCTGACCATCAATACCATAAAAGGCTTGTACAAAGTAAAACGCTTGCCTTTTGGAATATCAGCAGCGCCAGCTACCTTTTAGCGTACAATGGAAACGACGTTAGCTGGCATACCGGGAATAAGCGTCTACCTGGACGATATTATCGTGAGTGGACAGAACAGCGAAGAACATGCAGCACGTCTAGACCATGTACTGTCGCAACTGGAAAACGCAGGTCTGCGGCTCAAGAGAGAAAAATGTCACTTCGCAGTGACCGAAGCCAAGTTCCTTGGGCACAAGATTGACGCCGCGGGAGTACATACTACGGATGAAAAAGTGCAGGCCATCTTGGACGCACCAGAGTCGACTGGAAAAACGGAACTGCAAGCGTTTCTGGGCTTGCTGGCTTTCTACGATCGTTTCCTTAAGCATAGAGCCACAACTGCAGCTGATCTTTATGAACTTCTACAGAAAAATGCTTCTTGGGAATGGAAAGGCAAGCACCAGGAGGCTTTCCGGAAACTAAAGCGGCTGGTCAAGGAGTCCACAGTTTTGGCGCACTACGACGAAAACAAGCCGTTGCTGCTCTCGTGTGACGCATCGCCGTATGGTGTGGGAGTAGTACTTGCACAGGAAGATGACTTGAAACGTGAAGCCCCAGTTGCCTTCGCGTCAAGAGCATTGGGAGCTGCAAAAAAGAATTATTCCCAGCTCGACAAAGAAGGGTTGGCCATTGTGTACGCCGTGCAACACTTTCACGAGTAGATTGCTGGGCGGCACGTCACAATTTATACAGATCACCAACCGCTTCTGGGAATTCTCGGGTCGACAAATCCCATCCCACAGATACTGTCTACACGTATGACCAGATGGTGCGTCAAACTCAGTGCCTACGATTACACTCTGGTATACAGGCGAGGTTCGTGTCACCAGAACGCGGATGCACTTAGCAGACTGCCTCTACCAGGCAACGTAGACTAACCCTGCCTGCCGGGAGACGTGCTAATGTTGGCACTTTCTCCAATTCCTCAACTTTCACCTCAGCAGATTGCAGAAATGACAGGACAAGACAATATTTTGACCCGCGTGTACAAGGCTGTTCAAGAAGGGCGCCTACAAAGTTTTAAGGGCGAAGACTATCGTCTATACAAGAGTATCGCGAATGAGCTGTCGACCGTCAACCGCTCTCTCACTCGCGGTTCAAGAATTATAGTTCCTACAGCATGCAGAGCCCAAGTATTGGATTTGCTGCACGCTGGCCACAGAGGCGTGGTGACCATGAAGAGCGCCGCGCGTGGATATGTGTAGTGACCCGGCATAGATAGGGACATTGAGCGAAAGGCAAGATTGTGCCTTACATGTCAGGAGCACCAGCGCTCTCCACCACAAGTAACCGCTCCAGATTGGCACCGAGCATCGCAAACATGGGAAACAATTCACGCCGATTTTGCTGGTCCACTGGAAGGAAGAATGTTTCTAATTGTTGTGGATGCTTACAACAAGTGGCTGGAGGTGCGACAAATGAGAAATATTCAATCCAGCTCAGTCATCGAGGAGTTTAGGAGCTTGTTTGCAACATTTGGACTACCAGAAATGGTAGTTACGGATAACGGAACATCGTTCGTGTCACAAGAAACGGAAGCGAATGGTGCAAGAAACCAAACAAGCACTGGCCAAAGATAACACAGGTGGTGTTGCCTGCAGACTTACTCGGTTTCTCTTTAAGCCGCATACAACCACAAGTGCGACAACAGGGGAGGCGCCAGCCATACTGATGTTTGGACGACAATTGTCAACTGCAATCGCTCGGCTGAATCGTATCCAAACCGACCAAGGGAGGAAAGCCGAAGAAAATACTAAGCAGTCTTGTTCCCCCAGGAAAATTTCTATCGGCAGAAACGTATTTGTGAAAGATTTCACCGAGCCGAGACTCTGGATGCCGGGCACTGTCACAAAGAGGATGGGATCTCGATCCTTGCTAGACGCTACAAAGCGAGGGTCTGTTCGGCGCCATGAGGACCACATCAGCAACCGAGCTAACCAACAAACAAACCAGCCGGTAGCGGAAGCGTCTCTAGAGGACACGAGTTGAAAGTCAGCTCAAGGCCCAGCGCCCCAGTGGACTATTCCAATCAACGGTGAACCACCAAAAGAAAACGTCGAGCAAATACGCCAGTACCAGTCTCTAGCACACAACCCGACAAAACATCATCCAGACCGGTACGCCTGAGAAGGTTCCCTGAACGATATGGTGACTGTCTCTAAAGGGGGGAGAAGCGTCATAATCGATAGCGATTGAACTAGTGCACCGACGACGACGACGAGCACGACGTGCGTGCACGAGCAGAGAGCGCGTGAAGGGACTTTCGAGTGGCAGCAGGACAAGCGGCCGCTGATGGCCGTCGCCGAATAAAACCAGTTATTATTCGGTGGTGTAGCTGTTGTCGGCACAAACACAACAGTCTCATTGACGGCAACTTCCTTTGTTCACTCCACTAGAAGAGCAAGCCTGCCAGCTCAGCCGTAGGTGGTCCGGTACGTTTGATTTTTTTAGTCGGCGTTCGAACATTTGGAAAATACCAATTTGATCTCCTAACACCCGACATAAGGATCGCAGTGTACCATAAAATGCTCGCCTCCGAGCACAGCGTACATGCTTCAATATGCATACTTTTGTGCGTATATCCCATAAACTTGCGTGTATTGCCTGGTGTCAATGGCCGACGGTGGAGACACCGACGGGCTCCCATCCGCGATCCAGCCTAGTACATTAGAGATCAGTGCTCGACACCAACAAAGACGACAGATCTACTCATCGGCACGAGATCCGCGGCACGAGAATGAACGGAATGTTTTCACTTAAAGGCCTGTTCACACATGCAGCGTAGCGCTACAAGCATAGGGCTGACCTCGCGCTAAGCGTGTGCTGAGCGTTCACTAGCTTTGCATCCCACCGTCAAAACCGTTGCTCATGGCAGACGATAAGTAGCTGACAACACGTGAGCATCGCTGCATCAGCGCTTTGCTGCATGTTAGAACCGGCCTTAAAGGTGCCCTTAAGAGGTTTCTGATATCATCTAAATATGGCGACAACTTACTCTGCGGTCTATGCGCATCCTAGAAATTCATAAATCGTACCGATGTCGACAATTTTCCTTATTAAAAAAGCAATTAAGGATTGAACACAACGAGGTCATGCCCTGCGACGGGAGGAGCATTGTTCCGGCAGCCAGGATCACATGTGACCAATGAAAACACGACGTTTTGTTGAGATTGCAAATGCCGTTATAACAAAATATGTGCGCTTTTGTAGATGATAAAAGCAAAATAGAGTGGAAAAAAATGTTCCTTTTTTAGAAGAGAGGGAACATAATACTGCAGTAATCATCCCAAAGGCAACGCGTTATGTTTCTTCCTTTCTTTTCTGCGAGTGATATATGTCTGCTTGTTAGCGCTCGAGCGGGCGCTCGCTGGGTCGAATCGTAGTCCGGGCTGTAGGGGCAGCGAGCCGCGCGCATTCGAGATATCACTCCGCGGTTCGACCGGTCGGGAGCGCGAGGATCCTTCGCTTGCGATTGGCTGACTGGTCCTCGTTTCAGAACATGCTCATCCCATCACCGGAGATGACTTCGGTGTGATGCGATCTTTGATTACTTTTTAACGCTACAGCGTTTAGGAACTCGTGTAGCAGAAAATCCGGTGTCGGCATCGGCGTCAGTGTCGGTGGGACGGAAACTCCTTATGGTCGACAGGGTGATGACGTCACAGTCACGTGAGATGTTAGGTGACGCCAGACAAGGTACCAACTAGGCCACGCAGACGCGCTGCAGATCTTGGGAACGAGCGCGACTTTATATGTTTCGCTATCGCGTTCCACTTTTAAAGGCGAAGCTTAAGCTGCCTCCTGCAATATTTTTTTTTAATCAGGAAATCGGACGCGGGTCGTCATTGTCTGGGGATTTTTGGGATGCTTCGAGCCAGCAAAGTGAGTTATCACCATATTTAGGCAGTATCAGAAACGGCACATTAACTGAAGAGCGTGTTGGTAAAATTGAGTGACATAGAAATAATAAAACAAACTAGGGACGAAGGACGACGACCATTTTTTTTTTTCAGCTAGCAACGATATGAATGAGCTTACAAGCACCTTCTGCAATTCAGGGCCATCATGGAAAAAGGAGAGCAAGGGTGTCCGGTGTATTATCTACGTGATCGCCACGTATAGCAAACACAACCTATTGAAACCTCCTCGGGGCACATTTAAGCGCGGAGTCGGTCGCACCATATGTCTTCCGTCCTCAACATCGAACATGCTAGACTGAGACTAAGAAAGAGATGCACCTCGGATGAATGCAATAAATGCTTATATCAGACATACCGCGGACGTCCAGGGTTGTCCATCATCCCCATTATACAGTATTTTTCGGGCTATAGTCCACAAACGCAGGGGCAAATTTGGGGTCAGAGGCAAAAGTTTTTGCTTAGGTAGTGCGCAGACGGTGCATAGCTCGTATGTCGTGCATAGTCCGCATTTGGTGCTTAGTCGGCACGAAAATCTTCTGATAGACGGCACACCTTGAAAATGTTCTCAGAGAGAAGCTTGTATTATAGATAAATAATAGCTAACATACTCTTTCATTCACAAGATCTGTCACGTCTGGTCATAATGAACGACCTTGAAAACAAAATTCCTGCATAGTCCGTAGGCGTAGATACTCCGCACAACCTAGTGTTTCAACTTTTAAAGATGCATGCTCCGCGGACTGTAGCCCGGAAAATACGGTATTTTTTTCATTCCAACTGAAGACGAATGTCATGATTGCATGATTAAAATGAATACTGGCGAAATACCCGAGTCCCAGAAAAATTGCTCACAGCCGATCCACGGCTGTGGCATGTTTATTTAAAAGGCGCCGATGATGTTACCTGGAGGTTCTGCGGCAATGCTGAGGTCACAACGCTTGTTACACCATAACAAGAAAGAGTTGTCAGTTATAAAAGACTGGAGAACAAAACAAAGAATTCTGGAGAAAACAAAAGGTACAAGCCTGCGCAGCTGGCTTTTGGATTCAGCTACTTCGGAGGTCTGTAGTTGGTTGCTGTACCAACGGCTTTGCACAAGCTGCGAGGTCAGTAGTCGCACCGAACTGGCTGTCTCTGTGCCTCATCATCAGAATCTGCGGCGCAATCGTTGCCCGCACGAGGAACTGCTATTGAACTGCAGTTGAACCGCAGTTCTAGCAGCTTTAGTGTCAACAGCGACTTCGTTAGTATCCACTGCAGGAACGCCGACACAATTGGCGACCCCAGCAAAATCAATGGCAGCTAACGGCTAGAACAGGAAGCTGTGTCGGCAGCTTTGTTTGCCAGCCTTCTCAAGTGAATAAGATATTCACAGCCCCTGGCACTCTAAACACAAAGCCGTGAATGTATGTTAAAGAACACGTGAGGATAATCGCCATTACTCAGTTCACCCTTAAGCGGACTGTTCAATGGAAGTATTTGACATCTCATAAATATATTTTTCGTCATGTGAACGTGCTATCTGCGTGGGTGCTGTGTGGACGGAAGCGCAATTCCGTGGTGAAAGAGAGACGCACATCTGGTCCAAGGAGCGTGCAGGTTTTACCACACTACCGGCCTATCGGTAAATGGAGTATATACATGCTTTGGAATGTCGACGATCCGTTGCTCTGCATGCTACGATGAAGCTGCTTAAGATTCTTTGCGGTTAAAACATTTGGCCGCAGAAAGCCCAGTGCAATCTTGAGCTTCAGGACCAATCAAAGTTCAGCAGGACTACAGCCCATCATCTAATGTGGCATGTTTTGTACGACAGCAGCATTCTGGCTATCTGTAAATGAAAGTTACCAAACGCACCTATCTTCAACTTCAACTCTATCATCCGTTCCGCACACTCGGCTGTCCCATGGAAAGCTGGGTGGTATGGGAGGAACAAGCATCCGTAGGATGCCATTCGTCCGCATGCAAGTCTGGAATTCCTCGCTCACAAAAAATTGGACAGTTCTAATAAAACCATGTCAAAAGTACCTGTCGCTGAAGGATAGTAATCTCTGGAAATACCTAGATCCTCTATGCGACTAAGCTCTTTATTGTTAGTCTTTTCTATGGAAACACCCAAGCAGTAAGATATTGAAGTTTGTTTGGTATGAGCTGTTAGGAACATTTAGCATATCTTGTGAATTAGCCTACCCCGTTAAACTTGTGGACGCTATAGGGGCGCCACTGTGTGTAAAGAGCGCGGGGGGCGTTACCCCCTGTGAAAGAACGGATAAAAGCAACAGCGGGGACGCCGACCAGAGGAGAGAGAAGCGGGGCCTGGAGCGAAAGGTACACGCTGCGGCGGTGTCGACCAAACGACCTTGTTAATACTAACTTCATGTTTACAATTTACTAATAAATGTAGCTTCACGTTTTCCGAAATCCTGGCTCCGTGTTGTTCCGCCGGGTTGGGCACGCAGCAAGGCAACTTTCCCACAAACTGTACTGTTTAGTTTGTCTTGTAACAAAACTTATTCCGGTTGCCAGACGGATGTTTACAGCTGGCTGAACTTGAAATTAACATCAGATCTGATGCATCTTTTATTAAAATAAACAAACTTGAAACACAACTTCACTAACGTGCCTGGTTGAATTGTTAATCATAAGTAACCTTCACTTTCTTCTTTTTTTGGTTTTGATGACACTCTAGTGCTAGGTTGCATAGGCACCAGCGCTGGATGGCCTTTAGGACAATCTAATATTTCAATTTTATGGTCACGAGTTTCCTGGTGCTGCACATTTCCCTCGTTCGGACTTGTGGTGGAACGTCCATGTCGTCCGAGAGATGGTTTCTTAAAATGCTTCATTGCTTAAAAGTAAATGTTGCCTGTTTCGTCTTCACACAGCACCATTCTCGACTTGCACCACATAGGATCTTGGCGCCACTTGCTCTTTGACTTGTACTTCGACATTCTCCATTCCGTTATCTAGCAGATGCATCGTCTGTCCAGTACCTAGTGGCTCCAAATGCCTACCAGCACTGACATTTTGTTTTTGTTTTGCCCCTTTTCGTCCTTGTGCAGCTGGGAAGTCTGGCAGTTAAGTTCGTAATCGTCATCCTATGGATAACTCGCAAGGTGACCGTCCATTCTCGAGTTGTGTGCAACTGTAGTTCAGCAACCCCAGCCAAAAAACTTTTTTGGCATAGTGAGTTTTCGTTAGACTTCTTTTGACTACTTGTATTCCTTTTCTGTGAGTCGATTTGCTCTTGTAAATGTTGGGCTCGGGGTGATATGTTGGAAATCGTACCATTTTGCAAATGCTGCAAATTCTCTGCTTGCAAGTTTTGCACCATTGACGGCGCAGACATGTTTGGGGATTCCATGCCTGGCGAAAACGGTTGTCATATGGTCTATTACTGCAGCAGTACTAGTTTGTTACCTGCACAATTTCAGGGTAATTGGAGTAGGCGTCGTATATCGCGAGGTACAACGATTCTGCATATTGGCACAGATCAGCTCCAACCCTTTCCCACGCTTTACTAGGAACCTCTCACATGATGAGTGGTTCAACAGGTTGCTGGTATTCAAATGTTCGACAAGCTGCACCTTTTGATATGTATGACTCAATGTCGGCATTCATTCTTGGCTAGAATTTGCTCATGTATAAGTGTCCTTCGTGCATTCTTGCCAGTATGTCTGCACGGCAAGCTTTAGGAACAACTACTGTTGAGCTCTTTAAGAGGACACCGTTGACCAGAGTCAATATTGATGTACGCCCCTTGAGGTCTCCCTGTTGTTCTTGACCCTGGTAGATGCGTGCGGTATCTTCTTGTAGTTCGTGATCATTGTCCGTAGCCTCTTGCAGTTTCTGAAGTGTCGTTTGACTCAGTGTTGTGGACACTATGTTGACAGCGTGTACTTCAACATCATTCAATTCTATCACTTTCGTTTTCGCCTATTTCACTTGTGCCTGAAGCAATCTGTCGGCTAGCACCAAGTTCTTTTCAGGTAGATAGCTCAGGTCAAACTCGAACATAATCAGACAAATATAAAATCGCTGCAGCCAAGGTGGCATGTTTCCAATGCTTGTCTTTGCTATTGAGATCAATGGTCAATGGTAGGTTTCCATTGTGAACATGAGACCATAAAAGAAGTTATAGAACTTCTGAAAGGCAAACTTGATAAAGAATGTGACTTTTTTTCAATTTGCGCATGTCGCACTTCACGGTCGGTCATCACTCGTATACGCATATGCTACTGGACGCCGCTCTGTATCATTCAGCTCTAGGAGTGCCGCTCCCAATCCATACTGTGATGCATCACCTGTCACTTTTGTCTTCTTTTCGGGGTCAAAGAATGCTAACGCTGGCTTGTTAGAGAGTGTTCTCTTCAGGCTGTTCTATGGATTCTTGTCGTGCTGTTCCATGGAGCAACCCCATACGAGTACATCATCAACGCCACTCTTAGCCCTTTAGTCCATCAAAAACCTCGGTCCTGATCTGTTGAACTGAGACTTCCAGTGAAGATGACATGGCAAATGGTTGTCTCAGAAATCGGTAACGTCCAAATGGCGTACCAAGCGTGCAAACTGGAGAGGCTTTCTGATCTTGTGGTATTTGGCGGTACCCACTGAATCATTGAAGATAAAGAGGCAGTCGACAGGATCATGTGCAGAGCAACAAGAACATAGTTTAATGGACGTCGGCGGTATTTATCAGATAGCGCCGGGCGCACTGAGCATGACTGGTGCCTTGTCATGCGAGGCGTTGTACATGATAAGCCCGATACACAAACTATTTGCATCCAACCTTGAGAAGAACTTGACATTTGCCAGTTCTGCTTCAAAATCTTCACGGCGTGGCGTATGATAGTGCAGCGGTTTGATGCATTCATTCACTTGCCTTGGATGTTAGATCCATGCAGATTCTAAGAGCACCTACTTTCTTCTTGACTATCACAATTGGGCTTACCCAATCAGTAGGTACATTGACACTGGTGATCATTCCAGTCTCTTCCATTCTCTGGAGTACTCTCTTGAGTTATCCTTTCGGAGTTTGTGGCGCTTTTCTCGTCGGCAGAACCACTGGCTCTGCTCCTTCTTTAAGGACAAACTTTTCATTCCCGTTCCACGCACCCCAGTCCTTTATACAGCTTAGGAAACATCTGTTTCAATTCTTGGGCCATAGTTTCTTCCACCGTGTGCACTCGCTTGACCAGCCCCAGGAGTTCACTAGCTGCTAATCCCATTACTGCCTGGTGTCCCTTTTTCACAATGAAGTACTCAATGTAAGCGCTGTTTCCTGTCAGATCCACTACTTTGTTTTCTGAAAGGGCCTTGACCAGCCACTGTTCTCTTCTTTGAGTCTTGCGTGTGCTGATTTGAAGAATGCCGAAGTCGCTGTCGTCCTGTTCTTTTACGTCATCTACCAACACCTTCGTTTTGCAACACACAGCGAAGTGATTCATCCTGGCACTTGGTGAACTTTGTCTTGTATGCCGGACACTACCGTGGGTCGTGTTTGCGGTCGCACTTAGGACAACTGTTTTCCCGTCAGCTGGACCTTCCGCTCAAGCATGTCCGCTCTTTTCTTTTTGTCTACCGCGTTGACACGTCGGGGACCGCCGAGAGTTTCATTTTTTGCCTGAAAAACCTCATAGGCCTTTCCGAGCTGTATGGCGTTTTCCAACGTCAGATCATCTTCACGCAACAAACGCTCTCATATTTTTTTTTCCGTTACCCCACATACGATTTGATTTCGTATAATGGAGTCCGACAAAGTAAAAAAAGTTGCACAATTTCACTTTCAGTTGTAGCTCTCGCAGGAACTGTTTAAACTGCTCAGCGCTTTCTTGTTTTCGTGAACGAAAAACGTACCGTTCGTATGTTTTATTTTTCCGGGGCATGCAGTTCTCTTCAAACTTCTTCAGTACTATCTTGTACTCCTGTTTTTCTTCAAGTGCTAAGGTAAAGGCATCTGGTCCCGCCACATGAAGCAAGAGGGCTGCCCTTTGTTCGTTGCTTCGCTTGGTGGTCTCTGTCGCCCTTAGATACAGTTCCACACGTTGTCTGAACTATTGTATTTCTCCGGTTCCTTTCCTGTCGAGTTCAGCCCTCGGGAGGCTTGAGCGCGTCCATGGTTCGGCTTCATTCTTAGTTTATCTGTCTTTACGCGGAACGAGCAACTTCTGACACCATGTATTGAGTTTGTCTTCTAAAGAAACTGGTTTATTGAGGTTGCCAGACTCCTCTTTGCATCTGGCTTAAACTGGACAACAACATAAGATCTGATACACGTACCACGTATGGTTAAAGGGAAGATGGGGCACTTCTACATTTGAGAAAAAACGCATGAATTGCGTTCATTTGGCCTTTAGAATAACAGATATCAAAATTATATTTCAATGCGACGCGCCGGAGAGCCACAAGAGCAATTTCAAAATAGGGCTGAAGCCCCGCCCCCTAGCCTTGGGCAGCCAAAAGAGCCGTCGATGACGTCACGGACAGCGACTGTCTTTCGCGTTTTTCTCGCGTTTACCAATACTTACGCAGCAAATGGTTTGGGTATTCGGGTTCACGGGGTAAAAATACACCAGAATTCACTTCTAACTCATTTTTTCCAAGAAGCTCCGTAGCTTCCCTTTAAGGTTGCGTCACAGAAACCACAAAAATTCCATCGTTCTGCCGTGTTTTATCCACTTCAATCTTAAAAGACTTGCAGTCTCTCTTTGGTAATGAAGTGTGGATCATGTACACCTTTCATATTAAAGAGATAGAGCTAAAAGAATAAATATAAATACACCAAAACAATAAACTTGCCCCCGACCAATAAAATATCTCATACCGGTTACAGACGCTACTCAGTACTCCATCCGGCAGCTTGTGTTTTTAACCACCAGGTTTACGATATGAAGCTTCAGAGCACTCGGCTAAACAAATTCGACGGCTAAGTTCTACAGTGAATAATAAGGGTGTCTAAAACCACAGGACTTAAAGGGGCATTTACTTTGGATAGGATTTTATGGCAGTGTTATTGAAGACCGGCTTTTCGCTCCATCTTCGATATAAAAAGAAATTTTTTTCCCTGGTACACGTCATTCAACCAAACCACAGACTACTTTCTTTTCAAGGGATAAGTAAGCGCTTGACAAAAGCGCGTTTGTAATTTTTATGATTGTTGCAACATAACTACCCCATATGGCACATCGCTCTCTATAGGCTTGTTTCCAGTATACTGAGCACACGAAACAACCCATCTGGTGATCTTTCCTGAGAAGTAGTGAATGGATGATGCCAGTGTTGCAGTCTGCTGCATCTCGCCAAACCTGGAATTTATTGCTAAACCCGTGCACAGCTTTACCGTACCAGTCCTGAGTCCTACAAAGAATCACGTCGTCCCGCTTAGTTGAGAGATCGACAGGCAGTTTGGTGCCTTTTGTAGAGAAAATTATCCGTTGGGTTTCTCGGGTTTGTCCAGTCTGCAAATAGCAGCTATTTTCGCTGCTCATGATAAGGACAAAACAATTTGTCACGTGCCTGTGACGATTATTACGGGTGGAAGAAGAAAAGAAGCGGAAGGGAACGAGCGCGTTCCAGAGAAAGGCGAGCGCGAGCGGAGAACGGCGAGCGCGAGAAGAGAACGGAGGGCGCGAGAGGAGAAGCAGCAGTGAAAGCCAGGCTCGGGCCGCGGCGCACGGCGACGACCAGAGCTCGGAGGGAGGACCAGCCGCTACGGACGGCGACGCCTGCTACGAGCAAATCCAGGGGGAGTACGAGACACCGGCTTCAGCATCATCACATCAAGCGGCGACGCTCCGCAAGGCACCGAGGGGAAAGACTTGAACTGAAGGCAAGGACGGTAGTGGGAACGGGCTATGAGTGGGTTGACGTGACTTTAACTGCCTTCAGTGTTTTGCTTTTCTTATTGCTAATTCTTTTCCTATTGTATCGCTTCTCACATGTTCCTATCTTCATTCTTGTAAATATATCATTTCTTTTCTTGATCCTCTCATGGATGTCGTTTCTCTCTTTTCCCGATTGACGATGACAATTTGGCGAGCTTGCCAGGATTTCATTAATCCACTAGCCTGATCTCGTTGGTCCGGAGGAGAGAGTTCGCGATCATGACTGGGTCCGGAGTTGTAGAGATTGATAAATTGATGGCGGCTGGAAGGGAACTAGGATACACTGGAGAGGAGCTGGAGGTCTGGGTTGAGAGGGAGAAAAATATTCAGAGAGGAAAGGCTGCAGGCACGGGAGGCGGCAAGAGAAGAGCACGCGGCGCAAGAACGCGCATGTCAAGCGGAATGTGTCCGACTGGATAAGGAGCGGGAAGTTCTACAACTCAGAATCGCTGCCCAGGAAAGAGGAAATCGCGAAGCGCTAGGGGAAGGAGGAGAAGGTGGTTCGACTGGACCAAGCCATAGCGCCAGTCCACACAAACTGATACCGCAGTATAATGAGACACGCGACGACCTCGACGCGTATTTGCAGAGGTTTGAGCGTACGGGCACAGGCCTCGGATGGCCACAAGACAAGTGGGCAACCACTTTAAGTCTTTGTCTCACAGGAGAAGCCCTGACGGTGGTCGGTCGCATGACCCCTGCGGATGCGATGGATTATACAAAGATGAAACTGGCGCTGCTTCAAAGATTCCGGTATACAAAAGAAGGTTATCGCGAAAGATTTCGTGAGGCGAAGCCCGGAGATGGGGAAACAAGAAAACAGTTTGCAGCCAGGTTGACGGGGTATTTCGATAGTGGATCGAAGTGGCAGGTGTCGAGAACACTTTCGATGCGCTCCGGGACAGAATGCTAATGGAGCAGTTCATGACAACTTGCGCTAGTAAGTTGATGGTCTTTCTCAAAGAAAGAGACTGCTTGACCCTAGATGATTTGGCTGAAAAAGCCGATGTCTTTCTGGAAGCACAGACTCAGCCGAGCGCTTTAAAAGCGAAGGTAGAGGGACAAGACCCGAAAACCAGTGCAAGTACAGTCCCTAAAGCACTCAGAGAGGACACACGGAGGATCCTCCGATGCTTTTTATGCAATAAGGTAGGACACAAAGCCGAGAATTGCAAGGGTCGCAATCAACAATACAAACCATCGACATGTTGGCACTGCGGCCGGATGGGACACAAGGCCGACAAATGCACTATGAGGATGATGAATATAATCCCTGGAGAAGTGGAACAAGAGGGACAAAGGACAAACACAAATCTCCAAACACAGCTAGGTGACTGGTGAGCGAACGAAAAAATCCGCCTGGTCCGGGTATCGAACCCGGGACCTCTCCATTACAGGTGGAGCGCTCTACCAACTGAGCTAACCAGGAGTTAGACGTCAGTAGAGCAAACGGGTTTTATCAGCCGCCACCAGTCTAACACCAACAAGGGTGAAGCTTGCAATTTAAGGTTATTATTAGAATGCAATTAAATGCAAAGGTGCAAGCGAGCTGGACAAGAATGATGAATATAATCCCTGGAGAAGGGGAACAAGAGGGACAAAGGACAAACACAAATCTCCAATAAAACCCGTTTGCTCTACTGACGTCTAACTCCTGGTTAGCTCAGTTGGTAGAGCGCTCCACCTGTAATGGAGAGGTCCCGGGTTCGATACCCGGACCAGGCGGATTTTTTCGGTCGCTCACCAGTCACCTAGCGTTGTTTGGAGATTTGTGTTTGACCTTTGTCCCTCTTGTTCCCCTTCTCCAGGGATTATATTCATCATTCTTGTCCAGCTCGCTTGCACCTTTGCATTTAATTGCATTCTAATAATAACCTTAAATTGCAAGCTTCACCCTTGTTGGTGTTAGACCGGTGGCGGCTGATAAAACCCGTTTGCTCTACTCACGTCTAACTCCTGGTTAGCTCAGTTGGTAGAGCGCTCCACCTGTAATGGAGAGGTCCCGGGTTCGATACCCGGACCAGGCGGATTTTTTCGGTCGCTCACCAGTCACCTAGCTGTGTTTGGAGTTTTGTGTTTGTCCTTTGTCCCTCTTGTTCCCCTTCTCCAGGGATTATATTCATCATTCTTGTCCAGCTCGCTTGCACCTTTGCATTTAATTGCATTCTAATAATAACCTTAAATTGCAAGTTTCACCCTTGTTGGTGTTAGACTGGTGGCAGCTGATAAAACCCGTTTGCTCTACTGACGTCTAACTCCTGGTTAGCTCAGTTGGTAGAGCGCTCCACCTGTAATGGAGAGGTCCCGGGTTCGATACCCGGACCAGACGGATTTTTTCGGTTGCTCACCAGTCACCTAGCTGTGTTTGGAGATTTGTGTTTGTCCTTTGTCCCTCTTGTTCCCCTTCTCCAGGGATTATATTCATCCTTCTTGTCCAGCTCGCTTGCACCTTTGCATTTAATTGCATTCTAATAAAGCACTATGAGGGCTGGCGCTAAACCACAAGCTTCTTGCCTGTGGACAGCCTCCGACGAAACGGCAGGCGAACCAGATGAGACCTACCTTACGTTAAAGAACGGCGACAAAATACCAGTGGTTAACGCAGCTGTAGGGAGGCCACCCAAGTTTCTGGTGGAGAATATGCCTGTGGTCGAAGGCCACATTGGCGAGAGAAAAGTTACGGCGCTTCGGGACACCGGCTGCAATACAGTAGTCGTAAGAAAGAACTTAGTGCCCGTTGGGTGCTACACTGGAAACTGTAGTCCCGTATATTTACTGGACCGGACAGTGAAATACTTACCTGCGGCGGAAATTGTGATCAACACACCCTTTCTGGCAGGAAAAGTCGTGGCGAAGTGCATCGACGATCCCTATACGACTTAGTGCTTGGCAACGTTCCACAAGTGAGAGATCCCAACTATCCGAACCCATATTGGGATTCCAATCAACAGCGAAGTGACGAGATGAAGACACCTACTGTCCAGGGAGTTGGCCACCAGCTGGACAAGAGAGCCGAGGTACCAGAGAGGAAAGACCACAAAGAGGCCTCTCCGTACGACTCAGAAAACACGGACTTGGGACTGATAACTCCGCTTTCAAGTACCGCGGGAGTGGGAGAGTCGAGGAAGAATAAGAGCGGGAACAAAGCGGAACCTCCACTGAATGTGCCACAGGTACCGATTCTCAAAACGACAGTCGAGGAGCTTTCGACAGAACAGAGGAACGATGCGTCCTTAAGGAAATGTTTCGACAAGGTCGGAAAGGTGGTAAAGAAACACAAGTGTCGTACGAAGTATGAAATGGTGATAAAGAACAACCTGCTTTTTCGGAGCTGTATATTTTCCACCGGGAGGAGTATAAAGCAGCTGGCTCTCCCAGCAAGATTTCGACCAACTGTTATGGCAATGGCACACGATGGTATCATGTCAGGCCACCGAGACATGAAGAACACGCTCGCGCTAACAGCTGAAGAGTTCTTTTGGCCGGGCATGCAGAGTGACATCAAGAGGTACGTGCGTTCCTGCGATGTATGCCAGCTCACGCGGCCGAAAGGCAGAGTAGGCAAAGCGCCTCTTGGGACAATGCCGGCCATCGAGACACCATTCAAGAGAGTGTCGATTGACATCATCGGGCCGATCAACCCAACGGCGAGTTCGGGCAACCGAAGAGCCTGTGCGGATAAGGCAACATGCTTTGCCATTTTCCGTCCAAGAGACAGTCGAAAAGGAGATTTCGGAAATGCTCCGACTGGGCGTTATTGAACAGTGCACGTCACCGTATAACGCGCCGGTTGTAATTGTTAGAAAGAAAGACGGCTCTAACAGGTGTTGCGTTGATTACAGAAAGTTAAACGACGTGCTTAAGGATGACGCAGAGCCGATTCCAAGGGCGGACGTCACCTTCGCCAAGGTGGGCCGCAAGAAGTTTTTCTCTAAGCTGGATCAAGCGAAGGGATATTGGCAGATCCCGATGGAGGATTCGGCCAAGGAGAAGACAGCGTTCTCGTCGAGTAGCGGACTTTACCAGTTCAAGTTCATGCCTTTCGGGCTCAAGACTGCCTCTGCTACCTTCACCAGACTGATGAGAAAGTTGCTTCATGGAATTCCGGAGGCTCATCATTACATCGATGACATTCTCATCGCCTCGGATACGTGGACGCAACACATGAGAACTTTGCAGACAGTTTTTGATCGGTTGCAAGAAGCTAACATCACGGCTCGACCGAAGAAGTGCGAGATCGCATTTACAAAGACGACCTTCCTCGGTCATGAGTTGGGTGAAGGACGAGTCGCACCCCACTCGGAGATCATTGGAAGGATACAAGACGCGCCAAGGCCGGTGACAAAATGTCAAGTGAAGTCGTTTCCCGGGCTGACCGGCTATTACCGCGATTTCGTCCCAAACTACGCGGATCTTGCTACACCACTGCTGGAGCTCACGAAGAAAGGAGAACGAAACCAAGTTGAATGGGGGTCAGCACAGGAGGAGTCGTTCGAGAGACTGAAGGACTGCTTATCGAGACCACCTATCCTGTTGGCGCCAGATCCCGACAAAGATTAGTTTTGAGGACGGATGCATCTGATGCATGCCTGGGCGCAGTATTCCTCCAGGAAAGTGAAGGACTGCTGTATCCAGTAGGATATGCAAGCAGAACACTGGGAAAATCGGAGAAGAATTACGCCACCGTAGAGAAAGAGTGTCTGGCGATTGTTTGGGCCGTGGAGCGATTTAGGTTATTCTTATATGGCAGAAAATTTCGCATACAAACGGATCACCGAGCTTTGGACTTTTTGAACACAGCGAAGCACTCCAACAGTCGCATAATGCGATGGAGTTTATCATCGCAGGAACAGGACTTTCACATCGAATACATTAAGGGGAAAGACAATGTTGGAGCAGACTTCTTAAGTCGTCTAGAGAGCTAAGCCGTCGGGGGATATTTTTTCGTAAAGGCAGGACACAGATGAGACCCATTAGGATTTTTTTTCGTTTTTGTTGTTGAATTAGGTATGGACAAGAGTGTGTTGCCCAGGTGATTTGTACGAGCAATTAGGGACGCGAGAGTGTAACCACGGTTTGTTTTCGTGATTTGGGCGATACTAATTTTTGGGATGTGGAAACGGCATACGTGCGTGAGTGCTAAGGACCAAGTGTGGTGGTATTTGTGAATGTGCCGCGGTCACTACAGCAAGCCATCGAGGAGGTCGCCTTCGTGAAGAAACTTCATGTTGTGAAGTTCTCGAAGTGAGGGGGGTGTGTCACGTGCCTGTGACGATTATTACGGGTGGAAGAAGAAAAGAAGCGGAAGGGAACGAGCGCGTTCCAGAGAACGGCGAGCGCAAGCGGAGAACGGCGAGCGCGAGAAGAGAACGGCGGGCGCGAGAGGAGAAGCAGCAGTGAAAGCCAGGGTCGGGCCGCGACGCACGGCGACGACCAGAGCTCGGAGGGAGGACCAGCCGCTACGGACGGCGACGCCTGCTACGAGCAACTCCAGGGGGAGTACGAGACACCGGCTTCAGCATCATCACATCAAGCGGCGACGCTCCGCAAGGCACCGAGGGGAAAGACTTGAACTGAAGGCAAGGACGGTAGTGGGAACGGGCTATGAGTGTGTTGACGTGACTTTAACTGCCTTCAGTGTTTTGCATTTCTTATTGCTAATTCTTTTCCTATTGTATCGCTTCTCGCATGTTCCTATCTTCATTCTTGTAAATATATCATTTCTTTTCTTGATCCTCTCATGGATGTCGTTTCTCTCTTTTTCCGATTGACGATGACACAATTACATGCTGCCTCCCATTTGATATCGGGCAGCCGAGACCGCTCAAAAAGATTTAAGAGTAGCTGAGCAGAACGAACGTGTTCAAACATTCCGTTGGTACAATTCTTCATACTTAAACGACAATACTTTCAAACTGCGTCAAAAAGGAACATAAAATTGGACAGCTTGCTAACTTACAACAGCATCCAATACGTTATACAAAAGCTACTTCTTTCTAAGATGGATTCATGACTGAAATTGTCTACCAGAATACATCGTCAGAGGAACTTTAAATTCAGCGTTTGCCACCTTTTTGTTCGATTTCTAACTTCCTCAGAGTCATAATATGTCTTCTTATAGACATCTCGTTGACAACATTTCTGTATGTAAATATACTTTCGAAAACAAAAACTGTGCTTTAAAAAATGTTTTTGCCTGCGTGTGAAAAACTGTATTGTATTACGTAACCCCACTACAATGATGTCCCCTAGGCGATGTAGAAATAAATAAAGTGGCAAAGCTAATACTTTATTTCGCAAGAGATTTCAACTTAAAAAATATGGTGCATCTACGTTCCTGCAAAGCCCTCAATAGAGAACGTCAATGTAATTTGCAAAAAAAGAATGGCGAATGTCAAAACTTACCAAATCTCTTGATAAAAAAAAGATCTGCACTGTAGCTTCTGTTTTAAGGTCTATTCACACAATACATCTTGTTGGCGAATCATGTGTCGCGAAACTAGGTTTCGGGAAACAGATGAACCGTGTTAACGCGACCGAAAAAGTGGTGCGCCTGCGAGATAAGATGCGTGTGCACCACGCTTCTGGAGCAATATATTCCTAGAACCTCACCAAGACCTGTCAATCACGCGTCGAACTCCCCGTGTAAAAAGGCCGACTTCGCGAAATCTCGGTTTTTTCTAACTCGTGGCACCATGAAAAGATGCATTGTGCCATTAAGCCTTTAGTGTCATGGAGCAGACGGTTCGTGTACGTCCAGACATATCTTCGTCGTCATTCGCCGAGCTCCTCTCTAGAATGCAGCAATTGACTTTACCAAGTGCTTTGCGGGAAAGTACACGCATTGGATTTTGTGGAGTGTGTGAAAGGTATCGTGTTAATCAGGCTTGTCCATAACGCGGGAGAGTGAAGTTTTCACGCACCGCTGCTATACTGGCGGCATTCGCGTTAACTAATATAGTTACGTGGGGCGTCCTGCAAGCGCTATGGGCTAGCGTTGAAAGCTGGGAGCTGCTCCACGCTCTTTTAAAACACCAAAAATATATAGCGATTGAAATTAAAAATAAAATCAATCATTACGAAAAAACAAGAATGAATTACGCCAAAATCGTTGCTGATTTTCGACAACATGATTTAGCATCTTGTTCAAGGGTTCGACTTAGAGAAGGATGGAATTTATAACCTCGCAGCAGTCCGGACACTACTGTTTTCAGAGAGCCAGTCTGTTCTTCCGGGCGTCGGCGGTTTCGGATGCAGCCACCACAGCTTCTGTCGATCGCCGCCTACAGTTCGCATGCTGATGTCTTCGAAGTGCCAGTCTTTCCTCCCGGGTGCAGGCAGTTTGAAGCAAACGCTGTCGTCGCTGCCCCTGGCTTTTACGTTGTCGCTTACATAGTGCCTACCCAGGAAACGAAATTATGTGACGTCTCTGTGTTATCGTAAGATGAGTGCATGCCAACAGCGGCGCCTAATTGGAAACCTGCGGGAAGACACTTTCCATAGGCGTATCATCCCGGAAGGGGGGGAATTCAATGCCTGCCCCCCAGTTCTTGGTAAGGGGGCAAGGCATGTGTGTTGCCCCCCCCCCCCCCTTTTCTGAAACAGCCGCTAGTTAGCAGGGCAAACACCGGTCGGCGGCGCCCAAGGGATACAAAGAGCACCGCCCCCCCCCCCCGGCCGTGGGGGGAGGGGGGGAAGGAGGGGGGTTTGGTTTGCCCCCCACTCAAAACCAAGTTGGCATGCCACTGACTCTTTCCTCCTTACGCAAGAGGGAAAGCCGGCGTAACGAGCGAAAGAGCACGACGGGAACCGCGCATCGGCCTCAAGAGCCAGTCCAGTCCGGTGCAAACCACTCCGTCCCAACCAAAGACGGCCCCATGCATAAGGACGCAATTAAGAAATAGTAAGACCCAGGAAACAGAAAAAGCGAGTGTTTTTTTTGCATCGCGGATGTGCGGACCAGAGCAGGGGCGACACGTGCGAGCAGTTTCCTGTGTTCAGCAGACCGTTCCATGTCGCCCAGAGACAAGATTATTTGCTGCACGTGCCACCAGCTTAGCACTCACCAGAGGAAGCCGCACGCCCCCCCCCCCCCTCCCCCCATTTTATGCAAGAGCGATGACCTTTTCTTGTACACAATATCGCCCATATAATTGATATAGACACCCATAATAGACGCAAAATAAAAGGGCACGAAATAAAAATAAAAAACTTCCATTATCGCCCGAGCATTTTCTGAACTACCATATTATTTTCTTACCCCAAAAGAAGAAACAAACAACAAAAGTTTAGACTAGGAGTAAGCATAATCAAAGGCGCGCAAGACACTCAGTAACTCTCATCGCCTAGAAACATGGGATGGCCGAACGCAAATTGAATTTTGGGTTATACATTTTAGTACTACGGAAAAACCGTACCTTTTTTTGTGCGTCCTGGAGATGTTTAAGATTCGCTGCGTCCGTGGAGAATTTTTTTTATATCACATATTTATGTTGTACGGCCACACAAATACCCGCTTGTCAGTAATGCAATGAACCGTCCACATTTAAGTTGTAATCCTGTTGAAACCAATGTAAGATATACAGATGATCCATTTGCTCCTTATTTTGTGCATGTGCGTTACTTCGCTGTGATATAGAGTGGAGCAATGTCTGATTTTTACTATCGACAGTGCAAGAATGCTTAAACCTGAGTGAGTGCCCTTTTTATTTGGCCCTACAATGCGTATTCTCGTAATAATGGGAGAAATAATGACATGTTTTGTTTCGATGTTTGCAGGTCCTGGAAGAAACATCGAAAGATACGCACTTCCTGATGTTTCGCACCCGAATTCTGTATTCTAAGTTATGTTTCCACGCAACAGCAAATATCACAGACAAAACGGACAAAATCGCCAATTACAGAATCACAGCATACAATCGAAGAACAAAAATATAGTAAGTAGTTTACTAATCTTATTAATACTACTACTACTACTATTAATAATAACAATAATCAAGAATCAAGAATCGACTTTATTTGGTGCCTAGAAACGACCCTTCGGTTTTAGTACTAGCACACCCAAACACTATTTATACCTAACACACATGAAGTGGTAAATGCATAACCCCCCAAAAAAATTAGGACAAGTCTTAAACATTTTATAATGAGGTAAAGTTGCACATCGGAAATACAATCAGTGAAGAGATATATGCCTAAAAAGTAGCGACACCTTCATATTCAGCGGAATTAAGGAACAGCAGCAACGACGAGTTTCGACGAAAGTAATATTTGGAGTCAGACGCAAGTAATAAAAAAAAAGTCTTTACTTCCACAAAAGATATCCAGGTGACTGGCAAGACCATATTAGGACTTTCTCAGACGATACACTGGATTGTACACAAAATGAGAGATCAGCTTTTTCACGGCGTTGATGTAAACTAGACAAATGTAGGGCAGTTATTAAACAATCATTGCGTAACAAACATAAGTTATCGCGAAAGTACAATACCTACGTCAATAGATTGACAGGGATTTATTTTGAACTCGCTCTAGCCTGAAGTAATTAGTGCTGGGACAGATGCTCTTGCAGACCACCGAGGTGTTTTGCAGCTGGGATCAAGGTAACGCGCAGTGCAGAACAAAGAACGCTTGTCGAAAATACTCTATAGACATCCTACCGGCAACACCCAGAGTACGCAAGGCGGACATTTTCATGTGATCTATATGTGCGTCAAAGCGGAGAGAAAAAAAACAAATATCACACCAAGGTTTCCAACTTCGCTAACGCGACTTAGAACCTTTGAGTGAATACTGTAAAGAAAACATGTACTGTGCGCTCTTCTCGTGTAGGACATTACTTTAGTTTTACCCTTATTTAAGATGAGGTTATTAGTCATACGCCAATAATAGAATGAGCAGGCATACTCCTGAAGCATACTGCAATCACTGGCACTGCGAATTTCACAAAATATCTTAATATCATATGCATATTGCAAAACTAAACAATTAGAGATAAATGAAAAACTGTCTCGTCTGTTTGTCTTTAATCTCCCTCTTTCCTTATCGTAAATTAATAACCAACACGCTCAACCATCTACATTAGACACGTCATTGACAAAAATAGATAAAATAGAGGCCCTAGCACCGACCTCTCAGGGGCCCCGTAAGTGACACTATATCTCAAAGAGTATTTGCCGTTTATAAATATAATTATAATATCTGCGATTAGTATTATTACAAACATAAAGTTATATTTATATTATAAAATATAATTATAATAATATTCATTGCCAGGGCTGACGGCTCCGACAAATCCTATATTGGCTTGTAGCATCCCACCCGGGAAGTCACCAAAAAACAAGCCAGCAATAAAACAAAACAAATCAAATACCAGGCGTTAAATAAAGATCAATAGAAACACTAACTCCAAGGCTGATTCAAAGAAAAATTCAACATTAATAAAAACATTGAATTCAAGGCTGATTGAGAACCGGAAATCAAACGAACACTATGTCCATCATAGAGCAGCAGAGCCATTATTTAGTTTTGTCCTGGAATCTAAAAGGAAGGCAGAAGCTGGGAGCTGATTGAAAATATCCGCAACATAATAAGCTCGAGTTCCCATCCCATACCTCGTGAAACAGTGATGACGCTTAAAACGGGCGCCCTGTCTTAAAGTGCGAGACGGTTCCTACGAAACGAGAGTTCTGTGTTCAAAAATACTGGAGTACGACTGCTTTCTGGAATGAGCAATACAAATTTTACATTTCGATATCGCTGAAAATATTTGTGCTGTTAGAGAAAACTGAATTATATGCCACCCGTTTCAAAATGCATTAGAGAATATTGTTTACCTCGGCATGCCGCAGCCTTCCACCGTGAGCAAACACAGTCACCCCGTACCTGACTACACTGTATGCCAAGGCACGAGCTAGAGTTTTTGGGACCGCAAGGGAAACAAGAATTATAATATTATATAAGAGAAAGGAGACGTACCGCAAGGCACGACAGTTGTGGGCCATGTGCTCATTCCAGTACATGTGTTCCTACATAAGCCCTGCGTACTTTGAGTTACCGACCGATTGAGTACGATCACAAATACGGGACATATCTTACACCACGCAAGAAAAAGGTCGTGTCTATGAAAACAAAATTTAGAGGATTACGGAAGCGCAACAGCTTAGCTCTAGCCGAATTCGCCTTCAAATGATTACATGCCTATGCCTATGCTTAACCTTATTGACATTAGTTTCCGAACTATTAAAGGCGCTGTCAATATTTATATGCCAAAAAACCAACAATGTGTCTTCAGCGTTTTTATAACACAGACATCCAGAAATGAGAGAAACAAGATCGTCCACATAAAAGTTATACTTCGTTTTACCATATGTCCATACACAGCCGACGTTACCAGCTGATGGCACAATCCAGACAGCGTTAAAAAGATAGCATCCACATATTCGTCGTATTCATGTACGTGTTCCATCATTGCTGAATCAACCACAAACAAAAAAGGCTCCTCCTGGTCCCCTTAGCTCGTAGCGTCGCCTGCGCCCGAACTTAGGCTGAAACGAAGTATAAACAAAAGGGGCGATGGGCGCAGAACACTCTGGAACCCCCACTCGCAGAAAACAATGGTTATTCACTTCCCGACGCACTTGCACAAGCGGTGATAGTCCAGACAACATATCTGACAATAGTGAATAAAAGGGTCCCCAAAACTCAAACTTATAATGTACGCAGCTCAATAGAGTGATTGACGGTTTCAAAGGCTTTTGACACGCCCAAACACAATAATCTTCGACGTCAACTAAGAGCAGCAACGTACACTTCACAGGTACGAAACAATATTGCGATTCGGATATCATGGGGTGGTTTTACAAAAATCTAGTGATTACTGAAAGTAGGTTGCTTTTCTAAAAGGTGCCCCAAGACAGGCCATATTGATATGGGGCGGTAATTCTTCATCAAAGTTAGTCTACCGCACTTAAAGATATGTCACTTTAAACTCTTTCGTATATTCACGTGCCCTTATAAAGCCGTTAAGCAGAACAAAAAAAAAAACATGGTTTAAAGACGCAAGTATTCTTTCGAGAAAACCAACGAAAATTCCATCGGCTCTATGTGATATAGTCCACTTGTACACAAGATCGCCCATATAATTGATATAGACACCCGTAATAGACGCAAAATAAAAGGGCACGAAATAAAAATAAAAAAAAACTTCCATTATCGCCCGAGCATTTTCTGAACTACCATATTATTTTTGCGCAATAATAGTATCCCACTCTGACGGTTACCCAACACTTGTTGCAGTCGTGGACTGCAACAAGTGTTGGGTAAACGTCAGAGTGGGATACTCCTTGGAGAGCGCACTTGACGGCAGTTCGAAGGTTGCTCATAAGCAGTGTTGGCGGTAACTCGTTATTTGTAACGGTGTTACCGGTAATGCGTTACTTTTATTGGTAACTTCATAACATACTCGTTAGTTATTCAAAAGAGTACTTACGTTACTTATTCCGACTAACGGGTAACAGTAACCTTACTTGATGAACAGAACAGCGCACACAAAGACAAGGACAGAGAAAAGGAACATGCAGGACACACAAGCGCTGACTCGCAACTGAATTTATACACAAAAGAAAGAAGAAGAAACCGTTCTGAAAGACACGCAGCGCACGCAGTGCTTATGACACGCGACACAACACCATCTAACTGCAATGTCTTTGCCCCATAGTCCTTTCTAAAAACAAGGTTTCAGTGTTTAGTAGTGTCACTGATGGGTGGCTGACGCAGCAGTCCCCCAGGCTGTTGATGCAATGTGCTTCTAAGATTTCGCGAGTTCTCTTGTCTCGATGGTGTCCAATTATTGTTGTGCCTTTTAGAATCGGAGCACACGAGCAGGAATTGCAGTGAACGGGAAGGTGACCACCCACCGTAGATTTTAGCGAACGATCATGCTCAAGAAGGCGATCGTTTAGGCACCGTCCGGTTTGGCCCACATAGCTTTTACCACACGTTAATGGGATTTTGTACACCACGCCAATAGACCCTTTCCGAAATTCAGCGCCATCTGGTGGCTGAAATGGCGGTTTAACTTTTGCCATACGAATGGCGGCAATGAACCCGTAGCCTGCAGTATTTTATCGGGCACCGTCACTTTTGCATGTCAACGGCAGACGAGAATAAACTTTTCGCTATACAGGTTTTTCTGAATCATCTCATCCAGTCTCGATTCCCACAACGATGCAACCAGTCAGAACGAAGCGCCAACCCAGACAGACGCCTTAATAAAGTTCTATAAGTCAAGGGGTTTCGAAGTCGATTTTGTGCCACAAACAGGTTCACTGGGCTCGAATTAGAGAAATGAACACTTACGCAGCGCCTGCATTCAATTCCGGTTTCGCAACGTGCTAACTTCTAGAATGTATAGGCCTCGAATCCTCAGCTTAGGAGTATCTTCAACCATGTTCCTTCATCAGTAAATAGAAAGCCGCCATTGGTATGGCACATATGCCATTTTTCCGATGATGATGAAAATGATCAAAGTGGCCAGACTGAATTTCGGGAAGGGTCTATTGAACATGGCACATAAGGGTGGCTGTGGCGTTTCTGGCACTTGCCTTTGTTGAGGTTATCCGCTATCGAGCGAACCTTTGAACAGATTTGCGCCATTCTTTTTGGAGCCGAAAACAGTAACCTTACTTGTTAAATATCTTCCGAAGACTTGAGCAAAATTATACTCTAGTATTTTCGTGTTTGTAAGCACCAAAGCGTTTAAATGTGCTTGTTTTTGTGCGTTTTTGGCGTTTCTTTTTGTGAGTATTTATGTGCAACCGTAAAAAAAGATATGATCATTATATTGAATTTCTGGATTGACGTAATATTTCTTGCTTACGCATATGCATATGCATACCTGTAACGTAAGAAGAGTAAGACGCGTTAATCCAAATTAAAAAAGTTACGCTAAACTAACGTTCGTCACTTCTTATAAATAACGGTAACGGTTACATGCTACTTTTATTTTGATGTAACATAGGTCGGCAACGCGTTTCTTTCATTGCGAGTAACGTACTCCGTTACTTATTTTCGGTAACGCCTATAACACTGCTCATAAGCCCGCTCTGTGGCCCCGGTGACTGCATCTGGAGGGCGTCCGCATGCTGGTCCCCAGCGCTCCCGCGCAATAGCTTGAACTTTCGGACGCCCCAGTGCGGTGAAGGCAGGCCTTTGACTGATACAGGGACGGCGTGGAGCGCACTCTGAAGCTGTTTAAACGGGTGTCACACGGCTGCCGATGACTGCGATGCGACCCTCTTGAAAGCCCGCCTGCGCGCTCACAGGCGACGACCGTCACTGTCTTTGGCTCGCCCCTCGGTGGCTGGTCCGTCGTCCGCAATGTCCACAAAAAGACCCTCGCTGAAGGCGCCAACAGGCGGCAACACCGCCGTAGAGTGTAGTTGGGGAAGCGCGCGCTGAAAGGCGACGAATCGTATTTGAAACGGCAAAAGCTTCTAGAATTTTTAAGGCTTTTTCTTTATGATCGCTAAAGCGGCTGGTCTAGCGGGAAAATTGTTTTACCAGACACAAAGATTGTTTTGTGCAGTGTGTCGGAGTCAGACCGTTGAACAGAATCACAATGGGTAAGGAACAAACGGCAGAAAAAAGAAAACATTACGAACCAATTAAAAGCATGATATTTCTCTCAGGCAGGCAGAAAAAATCAATTTATTCGGCCGAACAATTAGCGCGTAATACAGATTTCAATTTATTCGGCCGAACAGTTACCACGTAATAAAGCTAGTATAGCCATGGCGGATGGAAAACGCCTTGCTGATATTCGACATCGCCTGGTGAGAGTTAAGAAATACCAGAGGGAAAGCAAACTGGCGAAGGAAAGAAATCATGCTTTTGGTTCTTAACTTCTCGGCTAGATGGCGCAAGCCCCCGCCCGATACGAAGGGCACAGCCGCTAGCATTCATCCATCCATCTTGTTCGGCAGCCAGTCTGGAAACCGTGGAAACGCCTCAGCAGTGCTTGACCATCAGTCGATCTGCCCACACCAGCAGCAGAAGGGCGGCACCCAGAGGCCGTACTTGCAAAACGTCTACAGCGAGGTATCTTAAAGCGCAGCTCTTAGGCGCCCGTTTCCGGCTTGAGCAGCGCGCCGTCGCCGTCGCCGTTGGCGTCGGCGTAACACTGAGGTCACGTGATATCACGTTACCTCAAGGGGGCCACGTGACCTAAGGTTAGGTCACGTGACCTCAGGGGGTCACCTAACCTCAGGGGGGTCCCATGACCTCACGCGCGTCACGTGACCTCAAGGGGGCCACGAGAGGCCATATGTCCCCGGTGGCGGAGTAGCAGGCAGAATGACGAGGTGAGGACGAAAGAGGAAGGGTATATCCTCCCCTCAGTACCCTTCAACATTCCTCCTCAAGAGCTAAGCTCCAATTCGGTGTTACAGGGCTTTATGTCTCTAATTCAGCCACCACTAAATGGCGCCGAACAAATGGAAAGACGTGAACATGAGCAGGGGAGCGAGGTACACGTGTTGTCCTCCTCTCCTTAACGCACACATACGCGGGTCGCGCCAGGAGGCACCTACTGAGTGCGCCGCAGTCTCCAGAACGCCTCTCAAGAGGAAGGAGCGGACTGCACGAGGAGGAGATAGCCTAAGCAAAGCGGCGATGCGCTGAGTATATGTAAGCTCATGCTCGACGTGCCGAAGGGGCAATACAACGTAGAGCAAGAAGACAACAACGGCGCACTACGTCATTGTGGATCACCGAGCCGCCCTAGGTGGCAAATACGCTTATACCCTCGACGCGAATCACCGCAGGGCGCCAGATGGATCCATCTTAGGGCGTCGTCGCGTGCTAGGGTCACGCTGTTTGTGAGATACTGCAAGAGGCGCTGGTGGTGATGCTGACTCGAGACAAGCGGCACTGTGTGGGGCCACTAGTGATGACGTATGAGGGGAAAGATACAGGCCTTGTCATCTAGATCGTATTGCAAAGAAACACTGCCTGAGAAAGAGAGAGGGACGTTGGAACAGGGAGAGAACCAAGGTGTCCTCGTCCTGCTACGATTAAAATTCGTGCGATAAAGCGAGGCGCCGACAATATATACATTTTAAAACTTAATTTTCTTGTCATTATTTTTTCTTTACATTTCAGCGAGAATACCACAGTACAAGTGAGAGCTCTAAGTCAAACTGACTACCCGCTAGAAAACGTTATACGGGCAAGCTTGAAAGGTATGTAACACTCGGAGGGGAGGGAGGATACGGCTTGGGAGGGTCAACTTTTTAACCCTTCGTCCAAATTCCTTCAAATTTTTAGGGTGATTTACGCCCCCTTTTAAGAATGACTAAATCCAAAGCCTCAGCCTTATAGACCCATTCTAGAGTATCCTGCATTTCCTAAGTTCCAAAAAAGTGACTTCATTAGGAATAGTTTTTAAACAACTATAATTGCATTCCACAAATGTTGTGTTTTAATGTGAATTCGAATGTCCATAGGGCAAGTTAAGCTAGATATTGAAAAAAGGCAATTCTGTAGAAAATGGAATCTCACCCAAAAATAACAAAAAATATTGCACAAATATTTTTTTTATGTTTTAGACTTAAGTTTTTATGATAAAGGCGTACGTCTTTTTTTTGTAATTTTTTATGAGTAATTTAACTGTATCTTAAAGACATTTCAATTCAAGTCACCCCTGAATGAAGTTTTTACGATACCAGAACGTTAAGCGATACATTTTCTCATACAAAAGCTCCTGCCAAAAAGGAAATCTGAGAAATAAGCATATGATGTTTCAACCTTAGGATTTTCTATTTTCTATGAGTGCCAAGCCTGCAAAATTCACCTGGAGCATAGGTAATACCTTCCTCTTTGAGACTTCGTTATCTCTTTAGCATTAAATACCAGCTTGCGTCTTTTGTGAGCACACTATATCTGGTACCACGCAATCCTCGACAGATAAACTGCCGAGAACTAAGAGGCAAACGATACTAAAGGAAGGCAGCAGAGTAGCAGCCTGATTTGAAGGGTAAGGTTCTGTGAAGAGGGCACTGGCTGAAAATAACACAATACCACGTCACCGGGCAGGACCAATCGTAAGCCCTGTTTTGGGTCTCAAAGAGTAACATTGTCCTGTGCCACTGAAGTAGTTTATAAAATACATTTCAGTTGTCGTAGGGTGTATATGGCTCAAACCGAATGCTGTCTTCATTTTATTTCATTTCATTTATTTCACCCTTAAATGCCCCCAGGGGGCTTTACATAAGAAGGGGGGCATATTTAAACACTCAAAATAACTCAAACAGGAAAAAAGGCTAGGATGTCTGGGAACGCGTACAAACAGGACGGTAGGTGGTGTCGAGAGAGGAAATGGCAGATCTGAAGTTATTGCATTCTGTGATGCTCACAATAGCTTCCGGGAGGTTGTTCCAATCAGTAATAGCCAATTGCATAGGAGAAAATTTAAATAGGTTAGTCCTAGGCGTAGTGAGTTGAATTTTGAATGGATGGTCAGTGCGGGGGGAGATGTGGACGCCAGGTGCGCAGTATTCATCTTTTTTTATAGGAAAATTATAATATATTTTGTGCAGGTGGGTAAGACGCGATACTTTTCTCCTGTGTTTTAAGAGAGGGAGGTTTAATTTTGCTTTCATTGCGGTAACACTTGTAGGCTGATAATTGCGGAGAATGAAACGTGAAGCCCGGTTCTGAACAGCTTCCAATTTTTCATCTAGATACAACTGATGGGGGTTCCAGACAATGGATGCATACTCGAGTTAAGGACGGATGAGAGAATTATATGCGATGAGTTTTGTTTCTTGCGTGGCCTTATAGAGATGGCGCTTTAAAAATCCCAAGCTTCTGTTTGCTTTCGCAGATATGTAGTTAATATGTGGCTCCCATGATAAGTTATGGTTAAAGCTGATGCCAAGATACTTTTAGGATGTTACGGCTTCAATTGGTATGGTAGAAAGCGAATAATCAATCTGAATAATGTTTTTTTTTTGGTAGTGAAGTTAAGAAATTTTCTTTTGTCAACATTGATCTCCATTTGCCACTCTCGACACCACGCTTGGATTTGTGACAAGTCATTTTGCAAAAGGGTACAGTCGGTTACATTCACTATTTTTCTATAAATCATGCAGTCGTCCGCATATAATCTGATAGTGGATTTGAGAAGATCCGGCAGGTCATTTATGTAAACTAGGAACAACAATGGACCCAGCACGGTTCTCTGCGGTACTCCCGATTTAGCAAGTTTTTGTGACGAACAATCGTTGTCAATAACAACGTTATATGTTCTGTTTGAAAGGAAGTTTTCAGTCCAGTTTATTACGGTCGTTTCTACTTTAAGTGCTTTTAATTTTTGGATAAGACGGCAATGTGGGACTTTATCGAACGCTTTTTTTAAAATCAATGAAGATTGCATGAGTTTCATGTTTTTTTATGTAGGTTATCGTGGATGTCCGTTAAAAATTCAAAAAGTTGAGATTCACAGGAGACGACCGCCGGAAACCGTGCTGGTTTGAGAAGAGCATAATATTTACAGATAAATAATTTATTACATTAGAATAAACGACATGTTCTATCAATTTACTTACAACAGAGGTTAGGGATATGGGTCTTAAATTGGTAGGGACATCTTTTGCGCCATCTTTAAAAATTGGGACAACCATTGCAGATTTCCAGTCAGCCGGAACAACACCAGAGTCAAGGGAGTTTTGAAATATGCGGGATAAAAGTACACTTGATATGTCACTTGTAATCTTGAGCAGCTTTGTAGTTATAAGGTCAGGACCGGGAGCCGAGTTAGATGGTAAATTTGATATTAATTTTGAAATTCCGTCATTTGTTACTATGATCTGATCCATTTGGGTGGTTATAAGATATTCTGCGCAGTAAGAGGGTAATGGAAAAACTTCATCAGTGAACACTTCACTAAAGGAAGTACAAAACAGCTCGCAAATCTCGGCTGTCGATAAACTTTTTCCAGAGGCGTCACTCAAGCTGACCGAGTCCTTTACCTGCTTTGGATTTACAGCGGCCCAAAACTTTTTTTGGTGTTTGTTTTTAGTATATTACAAAGATCAAAGTTAAAAAAACTTATCTTTCGCATTTTTTTCATATTTGCAAGTTAAATAACACTCCTTGTATTTGAACCTTAATGCTGTCTTAATGACAGATTTCGGGAAAACGCGGCCTCAGTTCTCAATGGTTTTGGTTCACAGCTGCCAAATCATGGGAAAGTTTGCGGATGTTCTCCCCTTTTCAACGGCGTGCATGTAATGGGCTGTAGTAAAGGAAGGTTGCAAAAGGAGATGCTAGAAGCGGCTCTGATACACCATTGTGAACGAGGCTCGTGTATTAAATCGCATCCTTTCATTTGATAAAAAAGAGTACGATTGTATCGGTCGGGTTGAGGCCCCTTGTGTCTTTTTGTTGAGTAGGGCTACCAAAAATGTTTCCATATTGCCGTTTGTTTTTCATGAACTTTATGCGCCCTTCCCGTTACGTCATGATGCTGTTTCTTCTGTAGTGCACGTGCATGAATCATGACAATATTTCTATTGCCGCCTTTATTTATCGAGGTAACTTCGACGTTTTTTTTTTGTATGGACGCTGGGTAGTTTTTCTTCTTCAAGATAGCTGTGATATGCGTGCGATACGTTTGCTCGGTGCAATTTTTCAATAAACGTTTTAGTTGCAAGTTAGCGCTCGTTGTTGCGACTACCTTCCTGGCTCCCTCCTGGAGTTGGCCTTCACCTGTCGTCAACGGCAGCAAAGCTTCTAATAGAGTTCGACTCGGCACGGGCCAACGACGCTAGGCAGAATCACGCTCAGATCCCCGGGACCACCGCTTGAGACACCAGGCCGGTGGTGGCCCTCGCTGAGGGCTCTTCCCGAAGCCACGAGATGGTCTGGGAACGCCAGCCCTTGCAAAGAAAAACGCCGGTCTGCGTGTGAATGTCTGTATGTGTGTATGTCTGGGTCTGTCGGCGTTGTGTTTTAGTTCGAACGGCAAAAGCGTCGACACCTTGGATCAGACACCGGAGCATGGCAAGAGCGGCTACGGCATGCGTCATCTGTGCCTCGCTGAAAGAACACAGGGCAATCGCGCCACTCGCCCCCGCAATTCGAACACCACGTGAACACTCGAACTCCGGGGAAGGCTCCTCTCGGTCAGCGGGCCTTCCCGCCCATTCCATTTTCGTCAAATATCCTGTGTTTCGTCTCCTCCTCATTCGTGACAATATTGTTCTTCGCTGGCTATAGCAGGGAGTTCGTGTCGTCGGTCATCCATCGTTTGCTGACAAATTCTGACTTACCGAAATACGTCCGCGTAGAGAAACGTAGGGTTGTTTGTCTTATTTTCATGTCTCCCATAACCTAAGGCACCAGCCGGGAAGTTTTGTAGACAGCTGTTTTTAAACCAGATTTTCGACTCGACCAGCTTTCACCTTTTTGGTCGCAGAAGGCAGGTTCCAAAAAAAAATCAGAGACCCTACGGTGGATTGCGACCTGGGTGTAATGTCCAATATTCCTGTGAAGTGTGGTTCTTGCAATGTAGGTCAGAAGGCTAGGTGTCTTAATCACAACTTAATTGAGCACAAACGAACGGTGAAAAACAAATCTAAAGGTTCAGAATAAGCGAATCATTTTTCTTCCGAAGCAATTGTGTCGTTGTTTGGAAAAATACTGAAGTGCTCCACAGGGAAAGGGACAGTTACAAACGTTCAGTGAAATAGTCATTGATGATTGATGGTCACGCTTGTTGTTTTAGCGACATGTTCGTTTCTCTAGACAACTGCATGAAAGCATCTCTTAATTACAGCCGTTTCATTCTGGTTTTATTGGTAGTTGGTTGTACTCATTCCTTTTCTTGCTTGGTGATCATTGGGTTATTCACTTTGACTATGTCCTCAGTTTCTGTCCGTCGCACGGTGCAATCTATTATCTCTTTGTTGCGGAATCTGGTTTGGAGGTTGATGTGTGCCCTGTTTGGATACGTGTATTCTATTTAGTTACCCGGACGTCACCGCTGTCCTCCATGTCTTCTTTTGGTCTGTTTTGTTTTCTTTCTCTTGGTTGGGAATTTAAGGTTGTCTTTCGTAAAATAAACTTCAGCTGTGTTTGGAGGTTCGTGATGTCCTGTTTTCTGTTTCCCAACTCTCTAGCGTTAAACATGGCAGCTCTTAAGCAGCTCGCTGGCACCCTTGCATTAAAACGTGTTCAGATTCGCTCTATTTGAATCTGAATACGCTATGTCATTTTGTTCTGCACTGGCGAACAGCTGCAGCGAAGAAGCTTTAGCGGGTTTCGTTCAACATCTTTGTACTTGCTGCATTTACTACACTGCGGTTATATGTTAGCCTGTTTCAGAAAATCGTCTCATGAGTCAAATTTTTGAAAGTGGCAACCGTTTGCTTCAATCCCAAGAGTGCTGACCAGGAGGCTCCCCAATAATAATGTTTGTTGTCATTTTCAGTCAAGCCAGGCTTTATATTTATCACTAAAATTAACAAAATTCGAGGGTCATATAGAATGAATCTAGTAATAAGTCAAGCGTTCTCACCTACAGGTGCTTCTGCAGATTTAAAGTGTTCGGTGGTGATGCTCAAAAGTGAAATGTCGGAAATTAAATATAACTATGCCAAGTTACAAGTTGTAACCAAGTTACAGTTATAGTTACAAAGATTTTATTTTAGCTTATTTAGTTTAGAAAAACGTTACTAATTACGGTAACATACATAGTTGTACTTAGTTACTTTGCGGCTTTGCTTCACTATCAGGTCAGTATTAGTGTGCAGACTGGAAAGCTTTTAGCTGCGTAATCGCGACTAAACTCTTTTGAAAGTCCAATGCCATGTTTTTGTACCCCAAAACCGGGAACACTCCCAAGTGTTACTCCCGTTCCCCCAGGAAGCTACACGTATGTTGAGTACGATAACTCCACCTGCTATTCCAGAAGTACTCCCTTTCCTGATAGGGGTAAGTTAAGGTTTCATGCTCGACAAACGTGGAGCATTTTTGTTTTTGTGGTATTTACCAGTTTCATTGCAATAATGATTTTCCCACGCAGGTATTTCTGCGAAGCCTCAGCGGAGCACACGAGATTGTGACTTAACCGAAAATATTCTAAACGAACACTTCCCTTCTCCGGAAAATTCTCAGTATATGGACATGTATGTGGTATACAGCGAGCCGCAGTGTTACATTCTCAGGAGTCCCGCAGCCCGGGGAGGTAAGGGCATTAAAACTTCACCAAGGTTAATGTAACACTGTCTTGATTTCCGCTAATTTAAGTGGTAAGGAAAGCAGTACAGTTTGCTTTATAGCGGAAGAAGAAACAGGCAAACCAAAGCTGCCTAACGCAGGAATCTAGAATAAAACAAGCTGTATAAAAGGCGTACTTCGACAGATTTAGTTTGCGTTGATTTTATTTATATTTGTGCGTAGACACTTACTACATGTGTAAGATAAACCATACGTTATGTGGCATGTTCAGCTTACTGATGTCGTGCTCTAAACTCGCCGGTAATCGTCGGTGCCTCGAAGGCTTATATCCATTGGTACGTCCATGAAAACAGGGGCACTCTTGGCACCAAAGTTTTGTTCCCACTAAAAAGGAGTGTTCCAAACAGTGCCCAGTGTCATGCCCAATGAACATTTGTTGAATTCTGGACGAAGAAGGTAACTTCACAGGACTGCAATGAAATGTCTTACGCTGCTAGTATCGTGTTTTTTTTTAATACATTAGAAATTTAGTAAAACGTACTTTAACGCAATTTGATGCTAAGTTGAAGACTTGCAAGTAAAAAAGGCCTCTCCGAATTATCTACATTTGACTGATAATGAAAGGCAGGCACTAGTGCAGAAAAAGCTTAATAGATGTTTTATGCATCGCCTCTGTCAATAAACACCTAAAACTGAAAATCCCGCGTAGGCGATAACATGGAGATTTATTTTATAAAGAAACACCATTGGCTATCGTAGCCTCCCAGCGATCAAAAAATCTGCATCTATACACCGTCTCACCATATCTTGGGAAACGGCGAAGGCTACGGTCCGAGTGAACCAATCAGCGCGTCGAAGCTAGACACGTGACTTTACCAGTTGCTAGTCCTAGTTGCGCGCAGTGCTGTCAATGCCATCAGCAGGAGAGAGAAAAAAACCGCTTCTGAACAAAATATGAGTGACGGGTTAATTTCCCAGGGCGACAACTCTGACGTCTGGGACACAAGAGGGTTCGGCTTAAGGAGGCGATTCCTCCTTCCCCCCTTCCGCTCTCGCCCCCTTGTCTTTTTTTAAAGGCCGACGTGCACTTCGCGCTTTTCACTTTTTATCGCTGCCTTCTTTCCCGTATCCAGTCGATCTTTGCGACATGTCCCAACATGGCACCCCTCGCAGTTTTCGAAGGTATGACGCTAAGAGGATCAATTTCCCTGCAGGGAACCAAGGCTGTACGTCGGCCTTTAAGGGCTGTCTATCTTCGCAGTCATCACTCTGATTGGTTCGAAGGTGCCGTAGTTTTCGCTATGCGACAAGCCAAGGTGAAACAATGTACACTACAGTCTGTTGCTGGGATTCGCTGATGACAATCACCCACGTTTCGCACCGCCAGCCTTACACCCGTTGCACAGGTGGTGACTTTAGCCAACCCCCGCACTTCAATTGTGCAATACGTCCATCTAAAATTTTATAGTTTAGTAGTTTTCGATGACGCTCTGCAGGTTTCTAATTTGAAACATACTTTCATTATCACCAACTAAAACGCTACCTAACAAGTCTTAGTTGATTGTATGACTTGTCGTGACGTTTAGCCCATTATAATATGAGCCCCTTAGTTTTAGAACTCATACCCACAGACAGCATTAGTGCACCTTTCGCGTCTTTTTTTATTGCTTTACATATGACTGTTCGAGTTAAAATCAAGCATCATGTATACTGACCGCATTCTCAAAACTGTTTGAGAGCGTGGTAGAAGTGCACCTTTCTAGTTATTTCAAATAAATATTAAATGAATCGCAACACGGTTTTCTTGAGCCTAGAGCTTTCGAAACTAAAAGTATTTGAAATACGCTGGCCCCATTGTTGCCAACCATGGGCAGGTCGACGCCATTTATTTTGACTTGAGTAATGCATTTGACCTGGTGCGCCATGACGTTTTAGTGCAGAAGCTTTGGCCGGTAGGTTTGTGGTTTGAGCCATATCTTTAAGGGTTGTCGAGATCATATATATCATCTGGCCATCCTCGGAGTCCTAATCTCGGACACTTACTTGTTAACATTTTTACCATTAATCACTCCCTTTGCGTAAAATATTCAAAGTTGCTTCAGTTCGCTGATGATATTAATATATTATAACGGATTCAATCACATGTTGATTGCGAGCTGCTGCAGGAGAACATATCTGCTATCTCTTTATGCTAGGTTTTACAAAAGTTACGTCTAAAGAGTAAAAAAAAAAAACTTTTCATCTCTTAATAACAAAATAATCGTGCGCCTATTTATTTATTTATTTTTTATAAACTAGACAATGAACCACTGCGACGGGAATATTTACTTGACTTAAGGGTTTATATTGATTAATTTCTTAATAATGTCTTAAATTCCGTTAGTTCTTGCCTGCGACTTTTGGGTTTGTTTACGCCTATCAAGGGCTGCCCAAACAGGGCACGTCCAGGACGCGCGAAACGACACTTCTCCGCCATAAGAAATGCGGCAATCTGCATCCGCCTGTTTCCTTGTTTGTTTGTTTCTTTTTTGTTGTTTCTTTTGCCGAGAGGAAAGTTTGTTATTTGCTACTGTCCGCTTCTCTTCTTGACGGAGGCATAGTGCATGCTCATCATGTGGGTTCGGACAGTCACTCACACGCTCTGTTGACTCTCAGCCAATCGCGCAAGGCCTCCGCTGCTGTTAAGTCTTACCCCGAAAACAGAAAAAGGAAAGGTTACGAGGGCGAGGCAGAAACAGATGGGCAGGCGCCGACGTCACAGGAAAGCGGATAAGGCGAGGAGGAAAGCCGTGATGTTTGCCTGGTGTACGTACAAACAGAAGACGGTCCAACTTCCACTTCATATGGCGGAGAAGTGGTGCTTCACTAGTTCTGAAGTATCCTGTTTGGACAGCCCTTAACCCGTCATTTTAAAGAGCTTTCATGTCTCGTCAGGCTTTACACCTCTATTATGCGTTCGTAGCAATGCTTCGGCACTGTAGTTTGGAACTGTCCGCTGGGGAAACTCCTCCCAACTCTTTTCCCTTCAGCATAGTGAACGCTGGAGAGGAGGTCACCTCCTTGCCATCACTCAGCTAAAGTATAAAGAGGGGGGGGGGGCAGAGAAAGTTGGCACGTATTGTGTACGATCGTGATTACGACCACCGGTCCTTCTTTTAGCTACGAGTGAATGTTACTCCGGCTAAACTTGCAAACATTGGCGCCGGAGCTTTGCGAGATTCTGCATTTTGCAGGAAACTGTACACAGCAGAACACGTTGCACTAGACTTGTTTCATTGTTGCTTATATATGTCCCTCGCGCGAATCGTCGTCTCCACAAAACGCTCTATACATGCAAGACATGTGTCCACTCCCCCATTTTACGAACTCAGAGCATTTATAATGCAATGAGTCCGGTGGTTGACATTTTTGGGAGTGGGATGGACTTCAAAAGTATACTTACCTTCCACATTTACTAAAGCCAGTGTTCGGATTTTCTGTGTTTTGTTATTGTGAGTGTTTTTTTCATGTAGGTGTATGTGTCTGTAGGGGTGTGCACCACTAGTATATGGCATAGGTTATGTCTAGGCACAACACAAATAAATCTCTCAAAAAATCTAAAAAATAATGTTTTCAAAAAACTATACATATATAATTAAGAAACGCTTTGTCAGAATAGTCAGCTGAGCTCTATTTATGAAATAAAATTATTCAATGCCTATTCTTGCCTCTCACCTTCAAGAAAAAATTGATACCCATTCAATAATAATTTCATTTTTTTTTTATCTTGTGTGCTGAAACAACAAGACTCTTGGGATTAAAAACATAAAAAAACTTTACTTATCTAAAGCTTGTTCACCTTTGTAACGATTAGTGTTACGACGCGATTAGGGGAAAGCGAAAACAACGCGCCAAAAACAGAGCCAAGCAGAGGTAGTAGTACACAGCACACGGGTTGACTGACAGCTGAAATCTTTATTTGAAATTATTTACTTTTACCAGCTCCTCTGCGCTGCCACTGACTTTCGTTTTCATTTGGAGTTACTTGCTTTCGCACGTTTGCGTACTTTCCCAGTTGTCCAAAACTGTCTGTACGATCTTCACAATTAACTTGTCTCCTTGTTTTCGTAGGATGCGATTTGTGGCTGAGAAAAACTGAGTTGAAAAGTATAGTGGATGGCCTGAAAAATGATATTATAAAAAAAGAAGAGGAACTAATCAAGAAGAATAAGGAATCGATTGGAATCCGTGAAAACTGTACTGCGACAGATGATCAAAAACGAAATCTAGAAACTTGGGTAGCAGATGACATTGAAGAATGGTTTCAAGATGTCGTATGGAAACGTATTTCTCCCGATTGCGCTCTCGCCTTCATGATAACTTGTGGAAAGCCTTTTTATAGAGTTTACGATCCGGTAACGTGCAATACCACATTAACAGGGCAATACGAGCCAATTTCTCATAATTATCACTCGTGATCTTCAACTGCACGTCGGGTGGTGAGCGATCATCCATTTGTATGCAAACTTGAGATTAAAAAAAAAAACATTCCACTGTGTCGTGTCTTAATTGCATTTCTAGAAATATAATGAGTTTAGGAAACCACCGATTTCATTTATTTCTGACAGCAAAGGAAACAAAAAGAAACACAGGGTATTTCAGCTAACTTGCGCCGAGACTTTAAAAAAGCATGGCGTTTCAAACAGGCCCAGTATTGTTCAATTGACCAAGTCAAGTTATTTTTATGCAATGGGCCAACTTGGCTAATTAACTCAGATTAATTAGCTAACTTTTTAAATGTTATTTTGTGCACCTCCCTCTAATACAAACGTCGTGTTGAAAAACATCCGATCGTGTCGTTTTCAGGAAGGTAGCCTTTTCATGTCTAATGTTTTAAAACGTTAAAAAAACACATAGGTATGTGTCCGCCTTCTTTGCATCCCGACTGGTATGCGCTGAGGCCTTCCTAGTCTAGGAGGTGCTGGGTCAGGGGTCTCCAAACGCGACCCGCGGCCCAGATCCCTCTTGAGGAGGAGTTCCGGCTTGCCGCCGGAACTCCTCCGCAAGATGGATCTGGGCACCTCAGTCTTTACAGTGACGCCCGGCCCGCAGTCTACTACTATTAACGTAAAAATATGCGAGCGTAAAAAAAAAAAGATATGAAAGAAACGGTGCCGTGACGCGCACTAAAGGCGCAAGCGAGAATATAACGAAATGAGGGTAATCTGCGTCAAAATCGGTGTTCGTTCGCCATATCATTTATGGCACATTGTGATCACCAGCAATCCTTCTTTGTCGTCCCCTGATTAAAGTCTGTGAAACTTTGTTAGAATTATTTTGCATTCTTACGTGTATCGTTCTTACTGTCCCTTATTGTGTATTGTTATTATAAGATTTACCCTTTTCCTCGGCCTTTACCCTTTGGGAATATGCAAAAGTTCTTATGCGTCTTAGAATGGATGCTTGGGCGAGTTGGATATACATGTTGCAGGAGAAGCGCTAAAGTACACTCACTCACCCTCACATTCACACTCACACTCACACCAGAAAAACGGTCACTCACAAATCGGTAAAAGAAAAACGAAAGAAGACGAAAATACAATTTGAGTTGAAAGTCAGCGCGACGTGAGTGACCGTTTTTCTGGTGTGAGTGTGAGCGTGAATGTGAGGGTGAGTGAGTCTACTTTAGCGCTTCTCCTGCAACTTCTTATGCGTTTTGATTTATGCCTGGCGAATTTGTTTCACTATTACCTTGAAATGTCGTAACTATACTTCGTTTCAGCTTCGGTCCGATCGCGGCCGATGTTTTGAGCCGAAGGGCCAATCAAACAGCGAAAGAGGCACAACGTCATAGCGTGCTCTCTGCAGTTGATTGGACCAGCCGGTATTCGCTGTCTCTCTGTACACTGCTCCTCCGCCGGCTAGTCCTGTCAAGCGCAGAGAGCACGCCATGATGCGCCGCTTTTTGCGCTGTTTGATTGGCCCTTCGGCTTATAACATCGGCCGCGCTCGGACCGAACCTGAAACGAAGTATAGCAACACATCGAACTTAAAGTTATGCATGTATATGTACTAGGCGTTATCTTTTTTTTTTCTTCAGGTTTGTGTGATGGTATTTAAATAGTTATTTATAGTTATTTAATTATCTTTATTGACTTATTTATATCCCCCTCCCCACGAGATAGCAACATACTTCAAATCTGAACCCTGAGCCGAAACATTTGGAGATTCCTACAGAGGACATGGATTTAAGAGAGGGGGCAACTCAAGCCACAAGGAGCTTGCTAACATAACGTTAGAGCACGATCGTAATGACTGTTAAACATCACCACTGCACTTAACTGGTTGCTGATGGTTCAATTGTTTAAACGGCTCATGCTCCTTCGAGGATTAAAATGACGCTCCCAATCATGCAACCGAACCTGAACAGTTGTAGACGGACAAGATGTCGTTCCGGGCGCCCGAGAGACGTCAAAGCAACTGTTGGGACCTTAATCAACTACAGGCACGGGCCATAAGCCACAAGGCAGGGCCATAAGCCACAAGGCAAGGACAAAGGCACGCCGCCCGCCGTTCTTGAAAGCACGTATTCAGGCTCCAGAGGCGAGCGCGTTCATGTTCCTATCGCACAGAGGGTCGCAAGCTGATCATTACCCTAAAGTCGGAATTACATGTTTATACACATGCAAAAGACAGCATGCAGACATTGGTCACCGGCATATCTGTGGTTCGAATGCCGCGTGTCTAATTTCTCCTTGACCCCGTTGCCATGCTGCGTTCGAAGTATTGATCTCGTGGTGACTTGCGTTGGAATCTATATATGATCTATAATCAGTGTTACTCCGGTTTTAGAGTCTCGTTAGTAAGTGCCTGAACTGCGTTTCTCCTTACGATGGGCCGTAGCGGACGCTACAGCTATTCCGCCACTGATCTCTATGACAATTGCTGGATCGCGCTTCCCCGCTTGTTCGCTGCAGCGCGAGTGAAGCCACCGGACTTCACTCGCTTGGGGTACTATTTGCCGTTTTTGCTAGCCTTTGCTGCGGTTTTCCAGCGTGGTGTAGACACGTTTTCTACTCGTTCGTCGTCATTCGACGAAGAAGTTTTTTGAAGACTCTGTGTATTGTTGAGACTTGCCGTTGTGAACACGTGGGAAATTTTACGAAAGTGCAGTGTCGCCGGAAAAAGGCACAACGCGTCGAAAGGAAGGGCTGGCGGCGTGTTCAAAGCTTCCTTGGCACGCCGAAGTGCCGTGCCTCTGTGCCTTCGCACGCTTGGATACCGACCAAGAACCGACGCCGTGTGTATGTGTTTAGCGAGTGCAATGTGCGTGAAGCTGTTCGTGCCTCTGGATCAGCGTCTTTTCCCCTCGCGGTTTAGGAACGAGCTTAATCCAGCGTCCACTAGCGAGGGAAGATGGGGGAAGGTACGTCTCTTTTTCGTCCTTAGACGATTTACACAATACCGTGCACAACAGCTCCTCATCACTGATCAGTGCTGGCTTATTATCAACCTACTTGCACTTGACGTTTGAGCGCGGCTCGCCTAATTGTAATTGTAATTGGTCAACAGATTGCACACGACCATGTCGGCCGCGCTTCAAAGATTTTCATTCTCGCCGTCTTGTACTTTTGCTTTCGAAAACCCCCCTGGCTCCACAACGTTGCCCTATTCGTGCTCCCAAGGAATCTATTAGAGTAGATTTGGGACATAGCCATGGTTAATATAGTGCATAAGAACACGTACGGATCTCCCCCTTTCATTGATAGCAACTCACCGGAACAGCTGGACGATCCAGAACTCCGTGGCCGATATATATAAATGACCTAAAGGCATCTACGTGCGACACACGTTCAGAACTTTGGCGCGGCGTCAATACTTGACCGGTATCCAAGCGTGCGAAGGCACAAGGATGCATCACTCGGCGTGCCAAGGAAGCTTTGATCACGCCGCGACACCGGCGACACTTGTTTTCGACGAGTTGTACCTTTTGATACGGCTTCACGCACATTGCACTCGCAAAACACAATTACACGGCGTCGATTCTTGATCGGTATCCAAGCGCGCGAAGGCACAGAGACACGGCACTTTGGCGTGCCAAGGAAGCTTTGAACACGCCGCCAGACCCTTGCTTTCGACGAGTTGTGCCTTTTTCCCGCGACACTGCGCTTTCGTAAAATTTTTCACGTGTTCACGACGGCAAGTCTCAACAATACATAGAGTCTCAAAAACTTCCTCGGCGAATGACGACGAACGAGTAGAAAACGTGTCTACAGCACGCTGGAAAACCGCAGCAAAAGGCTAGCAAAACGGGAAATCGTATCCCAGCAGGGTTGGGTTCGGTGGCTCCACTTGCGGGAGCGGCAAGCGCGATCCAGCAATTGTCATTGAGATCAGTGTATTCCGCCAACATAGTGCTAAGAATGTACCACGTGATACATAAACAAAGTTAGTGGAATGGAATGAAGTGTTTCAGCCATTCCAGGAGTGGGAATAGGCCCAGCGTATTCGTTCCCAGGTGCTGAAAGGATTTGAAGTAGCGGAAACTAATATTCCGGAATAAAGTTGGAATGGAATAGGAGTGCTCACTGCGCAACGCTGCTTCCTTCAACCCCCTGTCCTACCCCTCCTCAGCAAGACTCGAAGCCGGCGGAGTCGCAATCTATTACTTTAATAAAGGCGTTTCATGCCACATTTCTTTTCCAGATCTGTGCCCTCATTTCATTTCATTTATATATCGCCCTCAGGGGGCTTTATATAAGGGGGGACAAACAGCAATATATTGTAGCGGTGCTGCCGAGGCGCGTGCTATAACCAGGGTGTGTACTCTCCGGTGTTTATTTGTGAGAAAAATCGGGGGATGCTTTTCGGTGTTTATTTATTTTCAAAACGCCGGTGTATTTCGGTGGAACGTCTCACGACGAGGCTAAAATCAGTGAATATCGGTGAAAAAAAAGCGATTTATCACAGACAGAGAGTTCCAATTTTATTCACATAGTTCATACATTCTTCTCTAGAAAGCAACTATTTCTAACACTTGGTTATCATAGTAGATGCAAGCATACTTTCATGCTTGCATCTACACGCAAGGAACGTGCTGCCGTCATGGCAGCACGTTCCTTGCGGTTCGCAACCCGCAATTATGAAAACGCACGCTCCTGTACGACACGGACGTTGGCAGTGTCTTGCTGGAACCACAGCAACCTCTGAATATATGGCTTGCACCGACATCACTTGGCCAGGCACAATGAGGAAAAGGCACGTGAGAGCCTACCCTCCACTGCGTTAATCTTTCCCCAAAAAGGGGCCATGGGAGACACAATAGGGGAAAGGCGTATGGCTATGCTTCCACTGCGTTCACTACACGCTTTTGACCCCCAGAAAGGAGGGCGGACTGACGCCACCTGCAAGCCATGTATAAACACTAGAAGAATGCAGGATCCACGAGATAACACGTTTGACGAACCTCTACGGTGAAAGGGTTTCTCTCGGTCGGAAACTAGCAACGACTGGTGTTTTTCGGTTTTAACCAGGGCGAAAATATCCAATAATAATAAATAGAATATACACCAACCAAATCCTTGTATAAAGGAAAACCCTACGTTTCGAGACCAGCTCGGTCTCTTCTTCAGGGGTTGACTGCGGCTATGGCCGTTGAGGAGCAGTAATCTGTTTTCTTCTTCTTCTACGGCAGTGTCTATCGTTTTGCATCGGTGAGGTGGCGAAGTCCGTTCACGTAGCCGGTCGGCAGAGTGCCGAGGGATCTATTTATGTTTTCTGGCGTTGTTTGTATGTGCCAAGATTCAATAAAAAGTCTCTGTCTGGGATTGGTCTCAACAGCCAGGATGCTGGTGTTGGCAAAGTCAATTTTGTGGTCCCTGACGTCGCAGTGCTCAGCTACGGCGCTTCGTTCATGGTCGAACTTCCGAACATCGTTCATATGCTGGCGGATTCTCTCCCGAAAGTTCTTCGTTTCCCCGATGTATGTGACCGGGCAGTCCGCGCATGGAATTTTATAAACGACGCCTTGTGCTTTTTCCTTAGGCGGGCGATCCTTTGGACGGGGCATGAGTCTTCCAAGCGTAGACATAGGCTTGTGGGCCACCTGGATCCCTTCTTTGGCCAGTACACGTGCCAGCGCCTCGCTTGTACCTTTCATGTAAGGAACGCTGATGCGTGAGATACGACGGGTCTGTGTACTTGCTGGGAGTTGCAGGTGTCGGCGATCTCGGGCTTGATCACGCGCAATGCGGCGGATGAAGCTGCTTGTATAACCGTTATGTTGTAGGTCGGCGAAGATGGTGTTTTCCTCTTTTTTACGGTCAGCCTCGGATGAGCAGATATTTTTTGACCTAGATAAGAGTGTTCTGACCACTGATGCCTTGTGACAAGCTGGGTGATTGGAATGGAAATGGAGATAGCGTCCAGTATGTGTCGGTTTTCTGTAGACAGAAAACTGGAGCTCTTCATTTTGTCTTCTGACGAGCACATCGAGGAAAGGTAACGTACAGTCCTTTTCATGCTCCACGGTGAATTGTATAGACGTTTCGATGGAGTTGAGGTGGGTAAGGAACGTGTCCACTTCCGACGTTTTTAGGATGCAAAAGCAATCGTCTACGTACCTCAAGAACACTTTGGGGGCCGTGTGAAATGACTGTAGCGCCTCTTCCTCGATGGCTTCCATACATAGGTTCGCTGTTGTGACGGAAATGGAGGCACCCATTGCGGTTCCACTGGACTGTTTGAAGAATTCTCCCTTGAAACTAAAATTCTTGAGGCTGAAAGAAAAAGAACAGGCAAAACACATCACCGATTCCGCCAGGTTCGTCACAAACCTATCGTCTCGACAACTCTCTCCTTGTGAGATCGCTGCCTTAGCCAAAGGTCACGGCTTCAATATGACAACAACGAGGCCACCCCTACCGAAAATGGTTGCAACCCTTGAGGACGGAATCGCTCACTTGAATCCTGGCACCCGTGAACGGGTCCGACAAAAGGTGATTGGCATCCTGTCAAAAATACCTCAACATCACCGGTACAACTTACTCAGAGAAGAGTCAAGTGCACTCCGGACGCTTCGGGAGGATGACGAGATTGTTATTCTTCCAGCAGATAAAGGTAACTCAACCGTCGTCCTTGACCGAGTAGTCTACGAACAAAAGGTTCTGGATCTTCTTGATACCCCAGCTTATGAAAAGCTGAAAAAGGACCCTACACCACAAGTTCAGGACAGGATGAATAAGATGCTAACGGATATTTTCAAAAATCATCCAAACTCGAGAAGCCTTCACCTGCGACTTCTGTGTAGAAATGGATATGCACCGGGTTTCTACGGCCTTCCAAAGATACATAAACCTAGCATCCCTCTCCGGCCCATCGTGGACTTCACGACATCACCACTTCGAGGTCTGTCAAACTACCTTCACCAGACTCTTTCACCTCTCGTGGGCAGAACGACGACCCATATACGAAATTCCAGCGACTTCGTGGAACAGATTTCGACGTTGAAGGTGACCACCGAAGAAAGTCTAGTTTCCTTCGACGTCATCGCGCTGTTCACAAGCATCCCGGTTCCCCTGGCTGTCGCCACGGCCAAGAACGCCCTTGAAAAAGACCAATCCCTTAGCGAAAGGACAAAACTTAGCGTGGAGGAACTCTGCCGCCTGCTTGAGTTTTGCCTTAAAAGCACCTATTTTAGTTTCAAGGGAGAATTCTTCAAACAGTCCAGTGGAACCGCAATGGGTGCCTCCATTTCCGTCACAACAGCGAACCTATGTATGGAAGCCATCGAGGAAGAGGCGCTACAGTCATTTCACACGGCCCCCAAAGTGTTCTTGAGGTACGTAGACGATTGCTTTTGCATCCTAAAAACGTCGGAAGTGGACACGTTCCTTACCCACCTCAACTCCATCGAAACGTCTATACAATTCACCGTGGAGCATGAAAAGGACTGTACGTTACCTTTCCTCGATGTGCTCGTCAGAAGACAAAATGAAGAGCTCCAGTTTTCTGTCTACAGAAAACCGACACATACTGGACGCTATCTCCATTTCCATTCCAATCACCCAGCCTGTCACAAGGCATCAGTGGTCAGAACACTCTTATCTAGGTCAAAAAATATCTGCTCATCCGAGGCTGACCGTAAAAAAGAGGAAAACACCATCTTCGCCGACCTACAACATAACGGTTATACAAGCAGCTTCATCCGCCGCATTGCGCGTGATCAAGCCCGAGATCGCCGACACCTGCAACTCCCAGCAAGTACACAGACCCGTCGTATCTCACGCATCAGCGTTCCTTACATGAAAGGTACAAGCGAGGCGCTGGCACGTGTACTGGCCAAAGAAGGGATCCAGGTGGCCCACAAGCCTATGTCTACGCTTGGAAGACTCATGCCCCGTCCAAAGGATCGCCCGCCTAAGGAAAAAGCACAAGGCGTCGTTTATAAAATTCCATGCGCGGACTGCCCGGTCACATACATCGGGGAAACGAAGAACTTTCGGGAGAGAATCCGCCAGCATATGAACGATGTTCGGAAGTTCGACCATGAACGAAGCGCCGTAGCTGAGCACTGCGACGTCAGGGACCACAAAATTGACTTTGCCAACACCAGCATCCTGGCTGTTGAGACCAATCCCAGACATAGACTTTTTATTGAATCTTGGCACATACAAACAACGCCAGAAAACATAAATAGATCCCTCGGCACTCTGCCGACCGGCTACGTGAACGGACTTCGCCACCTCACCGATGCAAAACGATAGACACTGCCGTAGAAGAAGAAGAAAACAGATTACTGCTCCTCAACGGCCATAGCCGCAGTCAACCCCTGAAGAAGAGACCGAGCTGGTCTCGAAACGTAGGGTTTTCCTTTATACAAGGATTTGGTTGGTGTATATTCTATTTATTATTATTGTTGCTCCCCAACCAGAGAGACTTCTCTCAAATGTTCACCTTCAAGAAAATATCCAACCACCGGTGTTTTTCGGTTTTAACCGATTTTGTATTTTCGTCACCGACGGATGTTTATCGGTGTTTTTCGGTTAAACCCGGAAAATGCACACCCTAGCTATAACCCACCGAAGACAAAGACGAAACGCGTGCAGATAGCGCGTGACACACTTCCAGTCTGGTCTCATTTGGTTATGGACGTCCTCTTGTAAATTAAAAACGTAACATTTGGTGTCAGAAGTGGGAATTTCGGCAAGGCAACTCAAGTTACCCGGAAAACTCCTCTCGGGAAGAATATGCTCTGCAATATGGTCAGCGCCGGCGTCTCATGGAGCCAATGGCTGGCGGCTGGATTGCCTGACGCCGCAAATCTTCATGCCGGAACCGCCACGAACAAGTGACCACTTCGCCATGTTCCCCACGACCATTCTGTGGCCGTGCAATGAAGATTCTGCGTTGGCCTATGGCCACATTTGCATCCCAAAACTTCAAGGCATTGAGGCGCGTAAGTGCGCGCTGGGCTTGAATGTTTTTCTGACTGTCGTTCTCGACATTCGGCGGATGAGGTCGTGAGCATAACGTTCTATCTTCTGGACTTTGACCTAACCGGCACATTTCACTTTCGGTGTTGCTTTTCAAAATGCGCAAATGGGCAGTGATGCTTTGCACCGACATGATATGTGCCGGCATTAGAGTTCTGATTAGACATGTCACCAGGGTCGCTAAACTCGTCAAACCCGAAGGTTCTTTGTGTTATGACCTAGTGGGGGGAGGAGCTGGAAGATTGCTGCGAAGTTTTCTTTTCTCACGAACCCGCAGATCCGTTTATCGTCGTGACGTTTTTCATTAGAAGCGGTGCAAACTCCCTATCACTCCCTAGGCGCCGAACAAGAGCAGCACGAGAGAGCGCCCGGAGACGACCGTGGTTCATAGATGTGACGTCACGACAAAAGATTATCAGTTGCGACCGACATGTTTGATGGTCTCGAAAAAGCACGAGGGAGGCGCGGGAATCGCATTTTAAGATCAACACCGTCGAAGTTGGTAGTCTGGTATCGTTCTTATCTCCGCCGATAAAGCAGAATTTACCAAAAGGAGCCCTGCCGTTATTTTTTATTTATCTCGGCCTTTCGGAACTGAATTGGCGACGAGCGCGACCGAAAGCGTCGCTGTGGTCGGCCTTCCACGATTGGCCGAACGCTGACGTATGACGTCGGAAAGGGTATATCATCGACGGAAATAAGAGGAATGAAAGAACTTTAATTTTGACGGTGTTGGCAGTGGTCCTTTGAGAGCGCAATGATTTCAAGCTTCCACCATGCTATTTACGAACACCATCGAACTTGTTGATTGCAAGGGGATGACTTCACAAGGGGGAACCGTAGGAGGGCGCCACCATGACTTCTCGCCGCTAATAAAGTCCGACGTGGCTAGGTCACAACCAGCCGGGTAGCGCAGTCCACTTTCGGGCGGATTTTGCCTCCGGGGAGTTGTCTCCCCCATCGGCGGGATAAAATCATTTTGTAGCAGGCTTCCAAAGATCAGCCAAACTGGGATTAATTATGCGCGCTTTAACGGAAATAAAAGTCATGTCCGGTCGTCAATATTGACGGTGATGTTTCGAGAACGCAAAGAAGCTTCCATCGTGCACAACCAGACTTGTCACCGTCGATTTGAAACCGCACTATCAAGTTGGCCGTTCACAACTGATAATCCTGACCCTTACATCAAAGGTATGATCTATAAAAGGACGTCACTGAACACGCCCGCACACTACGAGCCCTGGCACGTACCTCTCACTTGAAAGTTTGTCATGGCCGCTCGCGAGCTCATGGAATGCGAACCGCATTAATTCCAGAATCTCTAGAACCGTTGTTTTGAAAATTGCACGCTGTGCTGTTCCTCGTCATTGCTCAATAAAAACGCCTCTAAGCAGGGTCGTCAAAACAGAAAAACGGGGAGGAGGGCGATTTACCCCCCTCCCCCAGGGGCGTCGAAAGAGGGGGCAGGGGCATAAAGGTGTAAGGGGGGGGGGGAGGGTATCGCCCTAGCCCCGAAGAGAGTTACAATAAAATATTTGGGGAAAAGGATATCCCTTTTCTTCACTACCATCCCCTCCCTGCTCTCCCTCTCTCTCTCCGAAGAATTTCTACGGCCGTTCCTGACACCTATTTGTGTGTGTGTGTGTGTGTATGTGTGCGCGTGTGCGTGTGTGTGTGTGTGCGTGTCTTGGTCGTACCTTTCTTCAGAGCACAGCTCTTCGGCGCCCGTTTCCGAGTTTCGCGGCGTCGGCGTCGCGGTCGGCGTAACCGGCCCGCTAAATTTAGCGGGACAATGGACGTCACAAGACCTTAATACCAATTCACTTCCCCGCTAGATTGTCATGTGATGTCATTTTGCCCGCTAAATTTAGCGAGGAAACTGAATGGGAGGAGGAAGGGAAAGTAGGAGAGGAAAATGGGCATACCCTCCACTCCTCCTCGTCAAGAACTGCGCTCTAAATTAGCATTACAGAGACTTGTAAACGTCATTAAATTCTTTTTATTTCCCGTTCCTCGGCTTTTTTTTGTCATCCCCAGTCGCCCCCTCATCTCTCAGAAATTACCGACGTCTCTACAATCACCGCCCGTGGGTGACCCCGGCGGCGTTGTTCATAGTGGCGAAAGATGAGCTCTAAAGCCGCGTACATCGCGCACGGCTCCACAATATCACAAAGTTCACTCTTCGCCTCGATTCCGAAGCGAAGATTTTGACCTCAAGTAACTCCTTCCCAAAGTTGTGAAACGTCACTTCGTCGTCACCAATAACTTCCCCAAACAACGATCTTGCGACGAGAAATTTCAGAGTATTTACAGCCCGCCTAGGTACAATCCACGCATCATTGACTCTAACGAGGCCTAGGGGTGCAGGGACACTTGGGCGCGACGTCATCAGTGCAGCCGTTCAATCGACAGGCCCCACGGTGTTGCTCGCGCGCGCTCCGATGAGGCTCGCTACAACTTTGTGCCTAACATTCTCGCTGGGATTTGAGCCCCGAGAGAGCTTGGATGATTGACATCTCGCCCGCGTGACGCCAACGTCGCGAGAGTCCAATCATCACGCTTCGCGAACGTCGGCCCCAACTTTGTGTTTGACGAGTTTAGCAACCCAGGGTCGCTAAACTCGTCAAGCACAACTTTGTGCCCGAAGTTTGCGAAACGCGCTAATTGGACTCTCGCGACGCTGACGTCGCGCCGAGCGAGGTGTCAATCATTCGAACGCTCATTTCTTTGAGAGAGGCAGAATGTAGCAAAGTTCATCGAGGCGCGCGTGCAGCGCGTGAGGGGCGCGAGGAGCCCGCTGATTGAACGGCTTCGCCGATGACGTAGCGCCCATTTGTCCCTACATCCCTACGCCAAGCTAAAATTAATGCTTTGCAGATTGTCCCTAGGCGACCTGCTGACGCTCAAAATCCCTCCGAAGTTTGTGTGAAAAAGAAACCTCGTTTGTCGAAGTTGTCGCTGACGTCAAATTGACGTTTCCGAACTTTGCGAGAGCCGTGGTTTGAGCTCGAGATCTTCGCTTCGGATCGAGGCGAAGTTAAACTTTGTCAGCATGGCGGTGCCGTACGCTGCGGCCGAGCTCATCTTCCGCCACCGTCGGCGTCGCTACTGAAACCATCGGGGACGCCTTTCAACTCCCCGACGACGACTTTCAGCGACAGTACCGGCTATCGAAAGCCGTTGTGTGTTGACTGCGACGAGCTTCGCTCAGCGCCCGGACTTCGAGGCGGCGGAAAATCGCGTCTACCATGACCGTGGAACAACAAGTTCTCTGCGCGCTCCGGTTCTTCGGAACTGGTAGCTTTCAAGGCATGGTGGCGACTGACGAGCACCTGTCAGTCTCCCACATGACTGTGAGCCGGGCTGTCAGAGTTTTCGCGGCTGCTATCGTTTTTTTTTTTTGTAATATCCGAAGAGGTACTAATAAGCTGGTATACAATTCAGAGTGTTGGGAAACAAAGAAGGACCGGGGTAGTTCTTGGGTAGGGTCGAGTCTCCCTGCAGCCGGCAGAATTATTTCCCCGAAATTCTACTGGCAGTCGTCACTCATTGGTGGTCAAATCAGTTCATCGAACGACGTGTCATCGACAGATCGTTTCATCGGCACGCGATGTAATCACATGGAAGAGATTTTCGTTCGTTAGAGGTATATACACATTAAACATTTTCACACCTTTATACATGTAAGTGGGGTGTCCCATAAATAACACCCTAATAAGTGTAGCGATGGACCTTACAAAAGAAATGTAAACCTCACACCTCTAAAAATGTGTGATTTTTAAACACGTTTCTCAAAACGTGTGATAATGCACTACACCTTTTTATAAAGATGTAAAGCTACAATACCCTTTCTCGTCAGGCTATACATTTAAGTGGGGTGTCCCATAACTAACAACCTAATAACTGTAGCAATAGACGGTATAAAAAAAATGTAAACCTCACACCTTCGAAAATGTGTGATTTTTTAAACACTGTTCTTAAAACGTGTGATAATGCACTACACCTTTTCATAAAGATGGAAAAGTACAATACCCCTTGTCGTCAGGCACGTAGCCAGGTGGGGGGGGGGGGGGGCATAAGGCCACACCTCCCCCCCGAAATCTTCCATTTTGCTGGGGCCTCCTCTCCCCCCTCCGCCTCATAGAGCACTTTGTTATAGGCGCCCGCCCCCCCCCCCCCCCCCCCCCCCCCCCCTTAAACAAAATTCTGGCTACGTGCCTGCTTCTCGTCAAGGTGTAATTACCACAGTACCTTTCTTGTTTGGGGTGTACACAGTGGCCCGGGACCCAATAATATAACTGAACAAATAAATTACACAAACGGGTCGCCGAAACAGCACGTTGCTTCTTGGCAAGTGTCGAGGCAATTTCGGCCGAAAACCGGCTTCAATATTGGCCGGATGTGCGGTTTTGCGCCTCGACCCGACATCCGGCAGAAATGGGTGTACCGATGCAAATAAACGATTTTTGTCTAATAGCACTGGCACCACTGATTTCTTAGGAGGCTAGATCGCGGATAGAGGCCTGTATTGCTGGGGTCGAGCGGCACCACCGGCAGTCATCGCTTGACACGATCTTATGCATGCTATAGGAGAAACGGGGAAACTCAATTTTATTACGTTAGTAGGTTGTTCTCTACCATGAAACTTCTATCGTGTTTCCGAAAATAACATTTAATATTGTGGGCAAGAATATTAAACGCACTAGAATGCCAATCTTGTTTCAATAGATGCTGTGTGGTTGAGGGTCGAGGGCGACTTTGTTGGGCGTTAACTGTGATGTGTTTAATCAGACAAGGGCTACCGAGAGTTATTGTGGAGTCATCCGTGATTTCGAAGTCATCAAAGCTTAGCAAACGATAAGTCAAAAGGCCTTTACTTGGGACATTCGCATCGTTTTAACAGCTGGTAAATAGTACTTCATGGTGAAAGCTTTTTCTTTGAACTGCTGTGAGGGCTTCTGTGACAAACCGAAGCTCGGAGCGTGCCGTTCAGTCGCTAAACGTGCCATTTATTTAGCAGCCGAAGCAAGCGACGTCGGTAAAGCCAGTGGTGCTCCGGCCCATTTTTTTTAATCGATGTTCGAACGTTTGACGAATGTCTATTTGATCTCCAAGAACCTACATAATCATCGCAGCACGTCATAAAATGCTCGCCCTCGAGCACCGCGTACAAGCTTCTGATTTTTGCGTGTTTCTCCCTTAGAATTGCTTGTATTGCCTCATGGTGTAATAGGCCAAAACAACAAGGACGAAAGCGAAGGGAGAACTAGACAGGATGCGGCGTATCGCCTGTCGTCAAGCAATGGCCGCCGGTGAGGCCAGTGACGGGCTCCCGATTCGCGATCCAGACTTGCACTGTGAGAGTTCTGATGCATTACACCCGCGGAGTGCTGCACGGAGAACAGGCCCCGAACGAACTTGGCGAATGCACTGAGTGCAGACTGATGCTGTCGCCATAGATGTTGTAGAAAAGTACCGATCTCAAACCGAAACTAGCGCCTTTGTGTTCGACGTGATGGGTGGGAATGCGAGAGTGCCCAGTCGCTGCCATCGTTTATCTATAAACGTTGGTTGCTGCAACGTGGAACTTACATTTGCGATGACTTCCAATGAAGCAACTCGGCTGTCAGAGATATCTACAGACGGCGTAAGTTTCCGAAACCAGCTGACTACAAAACAGCATACACTTGAGAAAATTGATGGCACTGTACGCGCAAGAGCTTGCTTCGTATTAAGCATAGTATTATGAGTGAACCACTGAAAGGATACGGCTTAAATCTAGTTCTTTGGAACATCTAGCAATACGTTTCGTAAGACTTTTTATTTCCCTGGTGAGAACATTGAGAACGAGAGCTTTCTCAAAACAAAATATGACGGGGCAAGATAGCTGCCGTTCAAATATGACTTTGCTTGAGTCTCGGGCAACGTCTCCATGTTTAGCCTTCCCGGACGCTGAGTGAATGCGTCCCAGGTTTCTGCTGTGGCAGCTTTGTCGAAAAATGTTCTACTTTTCACCCAAACAGAAATGATGCAAGATCTCGCGGCCTCTGTGGTCGTCCTGGGCCTTTCTTTACACACTGGCAGGTTTCAGCGTCTGTACGGCTACAAAACGACTCAAATTTTGCAAATAAAACACGAGCCGTCGATTCCTCCCTTCGTGAAATATCAGACGCTCACAATTCAAGCTCGCGTTTGGGTTTGTGAACCGCGGGACGCGAGTTCTTGCAGAAAACCAACTTTTTCTGTCAGTTCCGCTGTGCGAATGCCGCATCGTAGCAGACGAACTCTCGTCATCTGCTCTCGCTTTTCGCCAGGGCGAGGCATGACGGGATTGTCGGCGCTACAGCGCTCAAACACAATGTACAGCGAGCGGCGTGAACGCTCGCCTCCCCGCGCTGTCTCGTGCTCTCGTGCACCGCCTAGGGATCGCGGGGGATTTTTCGTCAAAAGTTGCGAAGTTGAGCGCGCGCAGGGAGGAGGAAACTTTGCGGCGTTCTTTTGGCCACTCCCCACGCTACGTCAAAAAGCGAAGAATGTTTTGCTCCACGAGTTTAGCTACCCAGGGGTAACAAAAACAGGAGCCATCGGCGGCCAAGTGACAAGTGTCCGGGCATCAACTTCAAAAAGCGCCAATGTGCTGGATTTTGGTGTTGTGGATGAACTGTCGCGATGAGCATCGGCAACCACACCAGGAAAAAGAACTGTCTATTTTTAATGAAACTTGGCGAGGTTGTTAAGCAGAATGAACCAACCTACGAAGAAACATCACTAAAAAGCTCAGAGGGGAAATAGTGTAGCGGTGCTGCCGAGGCGCGTGCTAGAACCCACCGAAGACAAAGACGAAACGCCTGCAGATAGCGCGTGACACACTTCCAGTCTGGTCTCATTTGGTTATGGACGTCCTCTTGTAAATTAAAAACGTAACAATATATTAAAATCCACAAAGAAAACACACGCACACACATACAACAAAAAACAGTTTAGTTTAATTACGTGCAAGGAGCGGCAAGTGCGACTTGAAACGGTGCTGGGCTCTTCCATTGTTACAATGTTGCAAAGTAGTGAAAGCGCACAATAAAGATGAATACGAAGACGGAGAGGCAAACAGGACGACCGCTGACTATCAACTGAATTTTAGGGACGAAGCTCCTTAGGGTTTAGCCTTGTCCGTCCGTCCGTCCGTCCGGCCGGCCGCCGTCCGTGCTCACATAAAAAGAAAAAAATGTTTGCGCAGTCGACAGGATTCGAACCTGTGCGGGGATACCCTAATGGATTTTTAGTCCATCGCCTTAACCACTGGGCCACGACTGCGGGACGAGTAGGCGGCTCTGAGTTGTGGTAGTAACTCAGGAGCTGGAGTTTCTGTCATGGATCATGGATGAAAAGTTGCATGTAGTCGCTCAACGTCTTTACATGAGAGGACGCTGCGATCAAATGCGTGCATAATTGCATTAAAATTTGCAAGCATTCGCTCAAGGTTTATAGACGAGAGGGCGCTGCGGTCAAATGCTCAAATGCTTCTATAACTACGTTCCATACCACACATTCTCTTCCTGACATGGACCGTCGACTTAAGCGATGGAGACGCGTTCCCACGACTTCTAGCGGATTCTAGCTGATCCGCTAGAAGAACCACTGGCTCTGCATTTTACCGACCATAAAGCAATAATCATGAAGCCGAAACGCAACCCGGAACTCTGCACTACCTACAAGCAATAAAAGAAAAATCAGCACCATCCGCACTACCTATGACCAATAAAATCAGTATCATCAGCACCACCAGAGCTTTGCCCCAATCAACATCATTCACCACGTGGAGATGCGGTCATTTTTATTGGAAAATAAAAACGGAAAATATAAACAGCAAAAGCCACAAATATTGCAGAAATGTGACTAGTCAGCAATTACTCGCCACCCCACGTGCCAATAAAATCCACTTCTTTTTTGTGAAGGAAAAGTTAGGGCTGAAAATACACCTATCAGGACATTCCTTCTTTATCATGTATGCTTCCAGTGCCTCCCTCGCCACCTTTTCTTTGCCCCTCCCAACGATTGTAGTGCCTTGAAAGTTGGGAATGAAACGGCAATCTCTGCAGTGAATGTGTAAATGCGCTCCCATTGTTGAAACCAGTGATAAATCATGTTCATGTAACTGTTCGTTCAAACGCCTCCCGGTCTGGCTTATGTAAACCTTGCCGCAGCAAAATGGAATTTTATATATCAGGCCAATCTTTCGCCAGCTCTCTTTCCCTTTCTCTATCTTTAATGCAATAAAAATAAATAATCACTTTCTCTCCTCGTCGTTCGCAATATTACAACGGCTGCACTAGTCAATCTTCACTCATTTCCATTGCATATACGGTGCAGCCCGCCCATATGGTGAGGGGAGGTTCCCTAGACATCTTGGAAGACAGTTCCTTTCCGACATTTTCAAGCTGAAATGACGTGCCACGTCACTGCCTCAACTAGGAACTATCATGGGCTTTGAATCAGCAACGACTGTCGTCTACCCAGTTGAGCGGATTCGAAACTAGCAGTGCACAGAGAGCTGGTCAAACATTGAGTCCGCCGAAACCAGTGGCCGGAATGGACTAACCAATTAAGCCATCGCCTCGGATAAGCGAAGGTTGCGGGTTCAATTCCCGCTTTTGGCCCCAATTTTTCGCCAGCTCTCTTTCCCTTTCTCTACCTTTAATGCAATAAAAATAAATAATCACTCTCCTCTCCTCTTCGTTCGCAATATTACAATGGCTGCACTTGTTAATTTTTACTCATTTCCATTGCATATACGGTGCAGCCTGCCCATATGGTGAGGGGTGGTTCCCTAGACATCTTCGAAGTCGGGCCCGTTCCGACATTTTCAAGCTGAAATGACGTGCCACGTCACTGCCTCAACTAGGAACTATCATGGGCTTTGAATCAGCAACGACTGTCGTCTACCCAGTTGAGCGGATTCGAAACTAGCAGTGCACAGAGAGCTGGTCAAACATTGAGTCCGCCGAAACCAGTGGCCGGAATGGACTAACCAATTAAGCCATCGCCTCGTATAAGCGAAGGTTGCGGGTTCAATCCCCGCTTTTGGCCCCAATTTTTCGCCAGCTCTCTTTCCCTTTCTCTACCTTTAATGCAATAAAAATAAATAATCACTCTCCTCTCCTCTTCGTTCGCAATATTACAATGGCTGCACTTGTTAATTTTTACTCATTTCCATTGCATATACGGTGCAGCCTGCCCATATGGTGAGGGGTGGTTCCCTAGACATCTTCGAAGTCGGGCCCGTTCCGACATTTTCAAGCTGAAATGACGTGCCACGTCACTGCCTCAACTAGGAACTATCATGGGCTTTGAATCAGCAACGACTGTCGTCTACCCAGTTGAGCGGATTCGAAACTAGCAGTGCACAGAGAGCTGGTCAAACATTGAGTCCGCCGAAACCAGTGGCCGGAATGGACTAACCAATTAAGCCATCGCCTCGTATAAGCGAAGGTTGCGGGTTCAATCCCCGCTTTTGGCCCCAATTTTTCGCCAGCTCTCTTTCCCTTTCTCTACCTTTAATGCAATAAAAATAAATAATCACTCTCCTCTCCTCTTCGTTCGCAATATTACAATGGCTGCACTTGTTAATTTTTACTCATTTCCATTGCATATACGGTGCAGCCTGCCCATATGGTGAGGGGTGGTTCCCTAGACATCTTCGAAGTCGGGCCCGTTCCGACATTTGCAAGCTGAAATGACGTGCCACGTCACTGCCTCAACTAGGAACTATCATGGGCTTTGAATCAGCAACGACTGTCGTCTACCCAGTTGAGCGGATTCGAAACTAGCAGTGCACAGAGAGCTGGTCAAACATTGAGTCCGCCGAAACCAGTGGCCGGAATGGACTAACCAATTAAGCCATCGCCTCGGATAAGCGAAGGTTGCGGGTTCAATCCCCGCTTTTGGCCCCAATTTTTCGCCAGCTCTCTTTCCCTTTCTCTACCTTTAATGCAATAAAAATAAATAATCACTCTCCTCTCCTCTTCGTTCGCAATATTACAATGGCTGCACTTGTTAATTTTTACTCATTTCCATTGCATATACGGTGCAGCCTGCCCATATGGTGAGGGGTGGTTCCCTAGACATCTTCGAAGTCGGGCCCGTTCCGACATTTGCAAGCTGAAATGACGTGCCACGTCACTGTCGCAACTCGGAACTAGCATGAGCCTTAAATCAGCAACGTCTGTCGTCTACCCAGTTGAGCGGATTCGAAACTAACAGTGCACCGAGAGCTGGTTAAACATTGAGTCCGCCGAAACCAGCGGCCGGAATGGTCTAATCGATTAAGCCGTCGCCCCGGATAGGCGAAGGTTGCCGGTTAAATCCCCGCGTTTGGCCCAATCCCCTTATCTAGATATATATATAAATAAATAAAATAAACGGCGGAGCTAGGATCCTGGCTCCGCGGTTTGTTTGGACTTTCGGCGGGTCTCTAAAGCTTTGATGCATTGGAGTGGTTCCGTAGATAGATAGATATATATCAGTGTGTCGAACCGAAAAAAATACGGGTTCGGTTACGGTTCAGGTTCAGGTAAATTTATTTTGTTCCGGTTCAGTTCCGGTTCGATAAATTCGATCCGCGAACCGGTTCGGAAATTATAAATGACAAATTGCAGCATCAAAATAAATTATAAATAAAACATCTGAAATCAGCACATACGAAACGGGATACATCGTAGCGTAAGGCTCAAGGATTTCTACCAGGAATGGTTTCTTTATGTGCACTCAAAGGTTACCTCACCGACGTTTACGCATTCGGACTTCATCTAATTGGGTCCGACGCAGTAGTTGTAAAATCCGCGACCTCCTTACAAACCCACTTACAAATAGAACTCGCTAACTATCCCGCCACCTCGGCGTGTAAGCAATTGAAGGAACAGTGGGGAGAAAATACAGCTTTCTTTATTTGAACTAGCCTTCGGTAACTCAAATTAGACCCTTAAAGAAGTTTTCATTAAACAAGATACGGAATATGAAAAACACTCCACCGAACGGAACGCCAGAAGGACGTAATAGGATAAATATTAAAATAGAAGAGTTCGCTGTCTCACAAATATGCTAGCTTCAAAGTGCCTATACGAAACCGGATGCATTATTATCAAACTCCACAGCCTTTTCTTTTCTCATTCCGATGGAAGCAAGCTTCAAGAACTCGCGCGTTCTAGAAAAGTGTTATGAAATGAGCACACAGCAGCATTTAGGATTTACGAGATTGTAGGAAAATGAAATCCCGTGACGCGATTTTTTTTTTTTTTTTTTTTTTTGCACAGCCTTCAATTCTTTTTCTTCCGTGCAAGCCGCGACCAGCGCAATACTGGTGTTCCTATGTCAAGATTCATGGATGCAGCGTTTATCAAGATTCATGCATGCAGCATTTATATTCCTAAGACTGAGTGGAGAAGAAAAATATGTAAGCGAGGTGTGTGTCAGTTGACGGCACTTAAAAAACAAATGGCATTGATAGCACATTCATTGTCAACAGCGCGTGGCCGAACTGTTTTGACATGGGCCGGTAACTGTTATTTTTTTTCTGGTTCAGTTCCGGTTCGGGTTCATCGCGATAACAATATAACGGTTCGGGTTTGGATTCAGTTCCGGAAAAAATACCGGTTCGGTTCCGGTTTTCGGTTCGGTTCCGGTTGGACACCCTGATATATATATACATATATATATATATATATAATAAGTCAGAGATCCGTACTTGCGGAGTTGGTATGCTAGGAGTTTTTTGCATGTATTTCGACAGTTTCGCCGAGAAGCTCGGCTTCGTCAGGAGATGGCATATATATATATATATATATATATATATACAACAGGGGCACTTCACGCCATCGTATACGTGGTCTCCGAGGAGGATATAAACGAATATGTGCAGATGAATGAACCGTACTTAATCCAATGAATCAAAGAATCAAAATTTTCAGGAACCCGCCGAAAACCAAAAAACGGCGGAGCCAGGATTTGAACTCTGGGCCTCCCAATGTCCAGTCGGGTGTGCTAACCTCTACACAACACCACCTTTTTTTTTTTTTCTTTATTGCATGGTTGTTACAGCAACATTCATGTCATTCTAACAGCACTGCACAGCTCTTTTGCACAGCGTATTAAAAATCACGCATTTCGAGGAGTGATTTTAAAATACTAGTCCACTCCGGTTCAGGTTCACAGTTAAAATGCACACTCTGTACTTGTTTTACAAGGTTGAAGAAATATATCCGCATTTTTTTTTGCGTCGAGGTCAGCCTGTCGAACAGCCATACGTGATCTCCAAATGCTGCACAAAGCTAAACACATAATCATGTCATAAGGAACTTCATTATCATTATCCACACTAAGGAAACGTATCCCTGTTGGGGTTACAGGTAATTCTTTCTTTAAACTGCGTTGGAGGACATCCCAGAAAAATACCGCGTCCCAACAAGAAATAAACGCATATTCAATAGTCTCAGGTTTTTTACATAGAAGGCAATTTACCGACCATGGCACATATATCCCTCTTTCTTTAAGCCAAACCTTAACTGGCAAGGTATTCGTGTGTAATTTATAAAAGAGAGTCTTAACAGCCGCGGGAACACACATCCTTTTTACACGTCTAAGCACATCGTGGCCAAGTTGGGACACACCTCGATACGAGGGCATGGGGAAAACACTTAGAACGAAATCGCGATAGAGCGCTTTTTTACTGACATCACAAAGGTAATTCAAAGAAAAACGTGCAGTCAGAAACCCCATCGTGTCAACAACTTCTTTCAAAAAACCAGTGATTCTTGTTGGCTCGCCGCCATGAGAAGAAACAAGAAAAGATCGCAAATGTGGTGACACTTTTGTTTGAATCAGTGTGCGAATGAACGGGTGCTCTTGGTCTCTCTCAAAAAAAGAAGCGTGACACAAGCTGCTTGACAAAAAAGTGGGAAAGCCCCACGCCACCGTTAGAAACTCGATGAAAAATATTGTCTCGTCTCATCGGCTCATACTTCGAGTTCCCAATAAACGTGGCGAAAATCCGATGAAAATTTTGAACATTAGTTCGCGCACAATGGATGACCTGAAGAACATACCAGAGCTTCGCAATCAGAAAAACGTTACAAACAGTCGCTCGGGCAAAAATGGGCAGCTCGCGTTGCTTCCAACGAGAAGCACGCCTGTCCAGGTCGATAGCGACACCCGACCAGTACGTTTGGCTATTCCGGAAACTTTGCAATGGCACCCCGAGGTACTTGCACGGCACTGTGTCCCAGCATACACCCTCAAATTCTGAGGGTGTAGTGGCCCAAGCACTATGCCAGAAACCACGGCACTTTTCCCAGTTTATAACAGCACCAGTAGCGTGGCAAAACCTTTTAGCGAAAGCTATGACTTCGGTAACGCTTTCTTTGTCCCTACAAAAAACAGCAATGTCATCGGCGTAACTCATTATTTTTACTTCTGCATTATAAAATTGGAAACTCGGACACGTTGACTATTTTCTACGCATAAACAGAAAAGCTCTAAATAGAAATCAAACAAAAGGGGAGACATAGGGCAACCTTGTCGTACCGACTCTCGTACGTTAATAACAGAACTGAGCTCTTTGTTCACTATAAGCCTTGTTGTACAGTCCTTATAGGCCATCTTTACACCTTTTAGGATGGCGTCACCAACATTGACATGACTCGAAACATCAAAGAGTACATCATGGCTAACACGGTCGAATGCCTTATATAGATCTATCTGTAGCATTGCAACCTGCGTGGTGCTGTCACTGCAGGCCTCCAGGACGCTACGAGCCACATGTACATTTGTCAAGATAGTCCTCCCCTGTATTCCACACGTTTGATGCTCGCTTATTATCTCACATGTGACACCTTGAAGGCGATGCGCCAGAATTTTCGCGAAGATCTTGTAATCGGTATTGCATAGCGTTATTGGGCGATAACCGGTGACACTGCGCAGTTTCACGGGGTCATCAGATTTCGGTATCAGGACAGTGTAGGCACGAGAAAACGAAAAGGGCAAACATTCTCTTTCATAGGCAGTATGAATGACGTTCAAAAAAACCCTAGCTATTAGGCTCTTAAAGTTCTTGTAAAATTCTGCGCCCAATTCA